>NC_140587.1:778323247-779690534 GCF_964204655.1 Triturus cristatus
TCGTCGAGATAGGGGGAAGACTGGAATCCCTGATCTGCGCAGATGAGCTGCGACCACCGCCATCACTTTTGTGAACACTCGAGGAACGCTGGTAAAGCCAAAGAGGAGCACGGTAAACAAAGTGCTCGTGGCCTACCGTGAACTGCAGGTAGCGTCAGTTTGACGGCAGGACGGGGATGTGAAAATAAGCGTCCTGCAAGTCTAACGCTACCATCCAGTCTCCAGGGTCGAGGGCAGACAAGACCTGAGCGAGCATCAACATCTTGAACTTCTCCTTTTGGAGGAAGCGGTTTACGTTCCTGAGATCCAAGATAGGATGCAGGCCCTTGTCCTTCTTGGGTATCAGAAAGTAGTGGGCATTGTAACCACAACCTACTTCTGGGGCACCAAGCTCTCAGGGGTGGGGTGTTGGGAGAGGAAAGTGGAGTCGGCCGGGCGGTGGCGTTGGGCGATCATCCTATCCACGGGAGCCCCAGTGATGGGCCTGGACCAAGGGCCCAAAAGGACGCCGGTTAGGGCTTCATTAAACAGCAGCAGGGGATCTGAAGAGCTTGCTTGCGGTTGAAGCACCTCTATCAGGAGGTTAGCCCTGACCGCCACTGTAGGGAGCTCGAGGTGGAGAGCCTCGGCCGCTCTACGCAACACCACTGCATAGGAAGCTTTCTCTTCCGAAGCCACGGAAGGAGGAAACAACATGCCAAGGGGAGGTATCAAGACCACTGGCATCCCCAGGTCCTCTCTCCAGTCCTGGTCAAACTCCAACTGGTCAGTCAGAGGGTCACCTGACCCCTTCCAGTCCTCCTCCTCGTCCTCTGGGTTCCACTCTGGCATGAAAGGGACCCCAGGAGTGAACATGGGCACAAAAACCCCACTTGGCATCGGATCCGGCGTCGGGAAATGCCGGTCCGGCTCTGTCTCAACATCAGGATGGAGGCCAGGGTCGACGCCAGCCGGGGGCACGACTGGCGTAGAGTGTCAGTGAGGTGCCACGGGAAGTGTCGCCGGTGGAGGTGTAATAAGGTCAACCAGCGCCAATCCGGATCCAGGCCTGGATCCATGGAGGGCCTGCGGTAACGAGGCTGGAGCTGCTGGCGGAGAAGGCCTAGGACCCTCAACCGAGTCTGCAGGGCCTGAAGGTGCGCTGGCGGAGTCGGGCTGCCCAAGGATGGCATGCGCCACCTCGTAAAATTGATTAAGCTGGGCAGGGGTTGCTCTGGGTATTGTGAAGGGAGGGAAACTGAGTCCGCCCTTCAGGCTCTACATGCGGAGCCGTGGGAGGGGCACTGACCGCATCCCTCGTCGCATCAGCCGACCGACAGGGAGAAGTCGAAGAGAGATGATGCTTCTTCGACGACTTCTTGTGGTTTGACTTACCAGAAACCCAAGTGCGAAGACTTGGATGACGAGTAGTGATGGCTCCACGACCGTTCCCTCTACCTCCCTCGCGACCGGGACCTTGAACGGTGCGGAGCCGACTGCCGCGCTCAAGAAGCTTTCGGGACCGCTCCCGCAAAGAATTCGGAGCCATGGTTTGGCAGTCGGAGCACGACTTGGGGTCGTGGTCGCACTCCAGGCAAAAGAGGTATACGCGGTGCGGATCCGTCACAGACATCAGTCGGGTACAGGAACAGCAAGCCTTGAAGCTGGGCATCCCTACGTGCACCAGGAGTCAGTAGGACTCAAAAAGACGTCGACATAAGCCAATCAAAAAGTTCAGTCAAAAAATGACTGGAGGTACCGCTCTCTCCGGATCTGCGCTGGCTGGCGCGGAAAAAGAAATAACTGACATCAGTGCGCGAGGGCAGCGTCCAAGTAGCTACCGCGACGTCATTCCGGCGACCCCGACGCCAACGACTGACGCGGAGCCGACCGGCGCCACCTTCTGACGCGCAGAGGTACTGCTGACGAAAAACTTTCCAGATCCAGTCCGACGCCTGGGGGTAATTTTAAGGTAAGGAATCTATAACTAACTGTCTCTTTCAGATAATCTATACAGCCCATGAACCAAGAGTAATGAGTCACTTACAAATAAGGCTGCCTGCTTTCCGTTTTTACTGATTTTTACAGATAAATACAAACAGTAAACATTCATTTTCTTGTCTGTATTTATTTTTAAATGTGAATAAAAACGGAAATTGGGTTGCTTTTTGAGAAATTCTAAATACTGTCTGCCATGACTGTCAGGCCAAAAGAAATGTGGAGTGATAGATAAGGGGGTTAAAAAAGAAAGGAATTTTAGTAAATAGGCTTTAAAAGCATTAGATATGCACATGGTTGATACTGAAATTTGCATATTTTCTTATAAATGCACTGATTTGTCTCCTGCGGTGTTCACAGCACTGAAACCTGGCAGACACTCAAGCATGAATGCATTTATCGGTTAAATGTGGAAATATACTAAATTCAGCTTAATTTTTCCACAATACCCAAAATAAATATGGATAAATACAGATAAAATTAGCAAAAAATAAATATGTATAAATACAGACAAATGGCAAAAAAATAAATACCAAAAACACGGGAGCCCTACAAAGGTAACCTAATCATAATCATGCCACATGGTTCTATCCCATTCTCAACTTTTGTGAAGTATCCATGGCAAGTAAAAAGGTTAAAGGGAGACAGACAACGTAGAATTCAAGCAGCTTAGTCCTTGGCATACAGGCTGCATGTATCTTCATGGCCAAATCTTGCACTGCTCCAGGAAAAAGCCATAAGACTGTAGTGTCATCAGAATGAATATGGGGTTGTCTACAAAAGCATACAACAAGCATTTCTGACAGGCAGATGCCAGGAAAATGTAACGGACACTGCTTTAGCCACTGTGATATACGTCTAGACACAAGATGGAGGTAGAGCTTCTAGAGGCACCTAACCATATTGCAACAATGCTTAAGGCACACCAATGAAAATGTGCATGTTATATGGACACATGAGCCTATCTAAGGAGATGTTTCAGAAATAAGAGCCAGACCTGGCAAGGCCAAGTCAGATCCACCAGGATGCTTTGAGAATTCCAGGCTCTCTCTAATCTTCTAATGAATCGTTGAAAAAGAAGAGCTGGAAGAAGGGCACAAGAATGCTGCATCAGGTCTTGCATTGGGGACTAAGCTCTACAACCCAATAAGCACATTTTTACACTTTGTTGAGGCGAGAGGTAGAGGTGGACAACTCCAGAACTCAAAGATGGGTTTGAGAACTTCCTGGATAATTTCTCAATCATGCAGCAAGCAGACACATCTGCACAGGCTGTCCAAGCTAGTTCATTTATACCAACAATGTGAGAGACTAGCAACAATATGCCATTTTACAAGGCTGATTCCCAGAGGGCCACTGTCAGCTAGATAGGTGCGAGAAGTGGTTCCCTCTTTCGTCCTGTCACAGAAAAGGGCTGTGCTAGTATTTGTGTCAATCACCACTTCTCTGGATTTCACCACAGGCAAGTGGGCTCTCAGGATGATGAAGACTACCTTCAACAGCAACCCAGTCATCAGCAGGGATACCTCTGTATTTTTATGCAAGACAGTGATGGGTGATTTCTCACACTCAGTCAGTGTTGAATTAAAGCTGTGGGCAGCACATGAAAAAGGGGCATCCAGACCGCAGCAAGGTCTCAACAAGGGATGGCAGGACTGGGATAGGCTTGACATGATCTTCCAACAGCTGCCTCAATATTCTGGACAATGAAGCTGCAGGAAACATGAGGAAATGGGTCTAGGGAAGAACCCTATGAATTCTGTCTGCTGCTCAAAAAACTCTCAACAAGCAAGCTGCCACCATGTTATTGGCAAAAAAGAAATCCACCGTCTTATCAACTGCCCTCTGGAGGAGAGAAGTCCTTCATTCTGTTGAAATCCAGAATGGCCCATATTAACTGACCCCTTTTTGATGCGATTGGGGAGAACATGGGATAGTCATGGAGAACCCAAGATTGTATAGGGTCCTAGGTCACCTAGACAAGATACCGCACCTTCCCTTTTGGTGCTACTCAGATAATCATTTAAATACAAATAACTGTCGTACCACAGAAAACCACAGACACCAGGATCTTCCTGTAGATCTAAGGGGTGCCTGAGTCTGGTGTGGTAGTGTTTTTTCCACACTATGAGATAAGGGCTTCTTTGATTCTCCATGTTAGCTTCCTGAAGGTCTACTGAGAAAATGCAGTCATTGTTTTGGACAACTGCCAGCACTAGAGGCAAAGTCAGCATTATGAACTTCTATAGGGAGGAAAATTGGTTCAGACTGTAGAGGTCTAAGATGGGACAGAACCCCCTTTCCAGAATCCTAGCAAGGAAATAGTAAGAAGATAATGAAATTAAACGGCACTTCTATAGCGCATGGCTACCCAGGAGCATCCCAGCGCTGAAATCCCTTATCCCCGCCTAAGAGGTTGGAAGAAGTTGATTTGCTTGTACAAGGAGGAGACTGTCCATTAAAGAATGAGAACTCTTGTTTGTGTCTAACAAAATTTTAATGTTCTTATATGTTAGTACAGAAAATTGTTATAGTGACAGCAGGTCTAGCAGAGAAGTGAAAGTGGTGTGATCATGACAAACTTCATTTCCAGATTTTCTGGGCATAGGAAGGAAGCATAGCTCAACCTGCAAAAGGAAGACACTAAAGCAGTCCATCTTGGCAAATCACTACCACTGACATCTCATAATGTCAGTCATGTAAATCAAGACTAACAGTCTATCTAGACGAATCTCTGAATCTTCATGGTTTGTCGACAACTGTTACCTCTTGCACATCCATAAGATTAGAGTGCCAGTTCTGCTGCAACACCGAGCACAGGAATTAGGATCAATAACAAAAGATAAACTACTAACAATATAGGGGTCAACTGCGCTAATCAGAGCTGGCAGCATAACATATAAACATTCAGATCTGTCTCTAACATTGCTAAGCACTGCGTGCCATAACATGATAGCACCTCAGTAGTCATCATAGACAACATGACAACACTTTCTACCAAGGTTCAAAGCAAAGATAACACCCTTTCCACCAAACGCCCACACGGTGTAACATGTTACCTGTGTGGATAAGCGCTACAGTGCCCCACATAGGCATAGCAAACGCTATACAAACACTATCATTCAATTCAAAGGAGGCATATAGAGTTGTTATGAAAATGTCCTTTATAGGTAAGCTTACCTACTTCCATGATGGCAAAATCAAGCAAAAGAAAATTGGTAATAAAAGATTTGTTAACACACAGAGAACCGGATCAAAAAGAGTGTAGGTGACAACAGTTATAATGACAAACACCCTCCAGCATTGAAACAAGTTTGAGTCTCTGTTGTGAACACGTTTCCAGTGGACTCATACGGCACTTGGAGAAACCGTAGCAAAATGTCAACATTTCCCACTACTCTTTAAAGGAGTATGGATGAAAATCCATTAACTATGTAGCACAAAACATTCGAGAACAACCTCAATTAGCTGGTGCTTGTGTCCCAAGGCTTTGGCCAGTTGGATGCCTAGACTGCGCAGATGACTGCTTTGATGGCGGTGGAGTAAGCTTTTCTCAACATTTGAAACAGGAGAAAACACTTAGGAGAGAATAGCAAAAGCCAATTTCAAGTTTAAAAGCTATTAGTTGAAACCTTTACTCAAATAAGTATAAAAGGGCCAAAATAAAAATAAAGTGTTTCATAGGCCCACTCCTGACGAAAACAGAAAATGGATATTCAAACAAAAACAGTCTGTCAGGGTACCTCCAATTATTTTAGCCCATTCCAGAATTTTCTATCAGGCATCAAAACGCACCGGCTGAGAATACATTGTGCATTATGTGGCGAATGCAGTGAGCCTAGGCCTATGAGAATTTCAACTAGAGTCTTTTACATAGAAGCATTTACTTAATGAATCATCAACTTAAGCTTAGTACAAACCATCAAATTAAGCGCTATAAAAAATGTAAAGGGTCAAACCTGGTGAACTAATAGTTCAGCTACTTCCACATGATTATTGAGAGCGGCCAGATGCAAGGAGGTGTAGCCATCATCTTTTTTTTCATCAACAATCCATGGTCGTGGCAGCTTAGACAGGAGGACACGCATTGCACTACATGAAAGAAAAACATTACGTCAGAAAGTATCAAAAATACACTTCTTGCAGGTAACAATACAAACGGGCAAATTAAAAGATGACAGCTACAATGCAATCAACATTTATGCCGGACTACAGAAGACCACTTGTTGATGCAAGAGAGGAGCACAACTGCAAGGTTTGTTATTATGATGTTATTTGTGGCAAACCTCTTTACTAACCGCAAAAACATTGAAAACGCAAGTACTTATAATAACTTTACAACACCACAAAAAAAATAATTTCTGAACATTTCTACCTAAAGAAAAATCCAATAAATTCAATGTCAGTTTCTATGTGCATGAGCCATATATCAAACAGACTGACATTGCATCCAAACTTGCTGTCTGTATGCACTGACGTATAAGCATGTGGCCAGGAAAGACACAGTCAAACATAGATCAAAACAAGCACTGGAAAAGCCAATAGGTCTCTCCTATAAGACCTACTGGTTTTGCCAATTTTTTCAGCCATGCTGTACAGCAGCGCAGTGGCTGTGTAAAAGGATCGCTGTAAAACAAACAAACGGAAAAAAAAAAGACATGACAACGAGATTGCCTTGTAATTTTGTAAGCGTGAGCATGCATACGGCATTTTAAAAAAAGCAGTGTAATGCTAGTCCATGAGTATATGGAACTGAGAAACAATGGTAAAGAGACATTGGAAATAAACATATCTAAAGCTCAAGGAGGGCAAGAGAAACGTTTTCATTCCTGTGGATCGTCAGCAATGCCTCAAGTCACCATGCACTGTATGTTAAGTGGGGCTGCAATCGAGTTCAACATTCAGTCCCAACAAACACATCACCTGAAGCAAACTCTCCTAAAACATTCAGAAGGAAGACTAGTTTATACTACAACTGTGCAAGGCATCATTCGTTTTATCAATTCATATATTTCAGGAGTTTTGTGACACACCGCTCTGTCTTCTCTTCTTCAGCCACTTCAGGGCACTTCTTAAGGATAGCAACATATCATTGTGATTAATAATTTCCCAGTCACTCACCAAGGGTGTTAGTAGAAGACTCTTATTTGTGATTATCAGTCTCTTTTTAGAATCTGCAATCAGTATGTACAGAGTTTAGTTCAGAATGGGGGTGAGGGGGCTTTGGATACAGTGGTTGAAATCAACCTTCATTGGATCTTAACAGTCGAGGTGGAATCGGAGATGAAAAGCTGGATTCGGTTTCACTGACTGCTACTTATAGTACAGTGGCTAGAATATTGCATATCTTTGTTCCATGTGCTGCCTTTTCAGATGACGGGAGCTCCTCTGCCCTCCCCCCAAAAAAACCATTATCAGTGAAATGCAGACTCTGAGCAGGCAGCCTCCTCTGCCACTTGGCAGGTCGGATTGCAGCTCTGCCCAGTTACCACGTCTCCAGCAGGAAGGAGGGGTCCTGCATCCCCAGTAGGTTGCAGTCAGTCACTCTTGCCACTCTGTTCAGGCAAGCACTAGAGACATGGAGTCCCAGCCCAGCTGTAGCACCATCAGTATGAGGAGAAGAGTATTGGTGGTGTCACACCACAATCATGCGATCACCGTGATACTTTCAAAACGCCGCAGTGATCCGCTCATCATATCACAACTTCGCATCTCCAGCCACCATCTGCCAGTTGTCAGGCAACTTCACCTATCAGGTGAGCACCTTCACCGCTTGCCACGGCTCATTTGCAATAGCATCTGCAAGGAGCAGTGTGGTCGAGATATTAGGAGCATGGTAGCTCTGAAGAGAGTCATTCTCAAGAGGACATTTTGGCTCCTTTTCCAAAAATAAATGTCTTTCTAAATTTCTGAGGGCAGAGAAAAAAATCCATGGTTCATGGGGAATCCATACGAAATAGTAATGACCATGGATGAGTCAATATTCCAGACTTTTGTGCCATCCCTGTTCTGTACGATATCCCAAACAGACATGCAGCTGGCTGGTTGGTTGATTGATTGCTACCCAAACTTTGAACAAAACAACATGAGTCTCCATGGAGTAACTCAGCTACCTACATTTTATTCTATGAATTCTTTTCAAACTCACTCAAATCAACTGGTTCAAACAACAAAACTTTTTTTTTTTTTAACTAAGGTGATGGTAAAATTGTGGCATAAATTGCTAATAAGCTTGATGCGGATTTATATTAATTCATCTGACTAAAAACATCCTTCACTGGTTGAAATGGCTAATGAAAGGGATACTTGCAGTTCAACAACAGACATAAAAAACGTCAAACATTTTCCTTCCCTGCAAAGATGATGTAACTTTCTTTATCAGATTAGGAACTGTCTATATGCTCTCCCATTTACCATACATTATCTGGTACAAAGTAAACATGCTGAAATGGAGAGTCAGAAGTGGAACTTTTTTCCCTGCATCACTGACAGAACCAAAGTCAAACCAGCCCTTATACCAGAGGTCTTCAAACATTTTTGCTCAGAGCCACCCTCAGTAATATGTTTTGAAGATAAGCCCCCTCCAAAACTTTATGGCAAGGACTGGTGGAGCAGCAGAAGCCGCAGGGCTGAGTGCAGGGGCTGAAGCTGTAGTTCATAATCCATTCTAAATGTGAGACTTAAAAAAGAGTGAATGCATCAAGCAAAAAACAGTAACTGGCCCATAAACACTGATGACCTTAACTGAGGTGTGGTGAGACCCTCACACTATTCAGCTTCAACGTAACAGCACCCACTGCACTAATGAGAACTGCGGCCAGGAGTGGCGTGCTATCTCCAGTGCCTCTTGCTTCCCTGCCCCATCATGCCTGACCATCACCACATTCTTGAAATAGGCTATATGTCCCTTACAGAAAAAAATAAAGACATTTCTCATTTTATCTTACTTATTTTCAGCAAGGGTGTCCTTGGTCCCAGTGCTAGACAGGAAAATAAGCCTAGTGCCCCTTTTTTAAAGTAGGACAGTCATGATGGTCATGCAGTGGGCCCTCAGACCCCCTCGGCCTTAGTGCTGCAGCACCTGCTTCACTAATAATAGCTACTGCATTGCAAATTGAGCTGTCTGAGGCCCAAACTAAAGTGTCTCCCCTGTTTCAATTTCCCCCTCCCTCGAACCATTGCTGAGGCCCAAAGCAACACCGGCACAGCATGGGTGCACTGGATCCTAATGTAAACAAGGAAGGATAGCAAGGCAGCCATAACTGGGGATTAGTTGGCCACCCATACCGGTTGGCCCTGGTGCCACTGCACCATCGACGCCTACACCCTTGTGAAGCAGACTGTCCGCTCTGCCCACTCCTATGCCTGAAGCAGACTTTAGGCCAGTTTGTGTGTGGAGGGAGGGGGAAATATATATATCCTCTTGTTTCTTCTCGAGTATTTCTTTGCCACTCCTTACCGAGAGCTGTGTCGTCACAAGTGACCTCTCGAGAGTAGGTCTTAAACATCAATCCAGTAAAGACGACGCCGTGTGCGGTTCAAAAATTTACTTTACATTTTATTTTAAATGATAACGGCAGTTTAAAATAAATTTTTGAACCGCACACGGCGTCGTCTTTACTGGATTGAGATATATATATATATATATATATGTATACACACTGAAAAAACCATAGGTTTCAGGCACGTTATAGTTGGGAATTAGCATTTAAAAAAACTTAGAAATTCACCGAAAAACCATAGGTTTCAGGGGCGTTATAGTTAGCTGGACTTTTCACTCGTACAAAACCATTGAAATTCCCCCATTATAGTTAGTTCAGCTAACTATAACTCGCGCGCCCGCAATGCACTGCTGATGACGTCACATATTACATCACTCATGACATGGTCAGTGACATCACTGATGATATCTCAAATGACATCACTGATGACATCATCCAGTGAATGTGTTTTTCTGAAAATTACATACGTTTTATATATGTATATCTCAAGGTTGATGGAAGAATAAATGGGTATATAAGTGTCTAAATGGATCATTTGTTTTTGAAAAATTGATTGTATAACTGACTGATTAAGTGCATCTTAGTGAATACATGGCTTAGTGAGTAATGTTTAAATATGTAAATATCTGTATCAGTCTCTCACTTTGTGTATGGGTTGGTGAGTAGCTACATGAGTGTTTATATAGGTTATTAGTTGGTTTTTTGAGTATCAGTATGAGGGTCTGAGTGTCTGTATGGTTCGGTGGGGGGTATTACGTAGTGCATAGGTGCATGAATGAGTGACTCACTGTTTGTATGTGTTGAAGACAGCATGTGTGCAGGACTGTATGGGTGGATGAGTGTGTGCATGGGTGTGTTAGTGAGTGAATGACTGTCTCAATAGTGTCTTTATGAGTAACTACATATGTTTTAAACTAGTATATGTGACTATTGGTGTATATAAGTGAGTATATGTGAGAGTGAGAGATTGAAAGAGTTCCTGTATGAATAAGTATGTGTTTAAATAAGTGATTGTTTAAAAGACTAAGTATGTGTAAGTTTCTGTAGAAGTAAGTGTGGTGGTGTGTGTATAACTGTATATGCAAGTAAATGGATGTTTGATTCTTTATTAGCATGAGTGACTATGTGTGTGAGTAACTCTATGGATGAGTGGTGTTGTGTAACAGGATGTATAGGTGTATGAGTACATATGAGTGAGTACATGTATGAGTGGCTGTATAGGACTGTTGGTGAATGAGTGGATGTGTATGTGGGTCTTAGAATTACTGAATAGGTTGTTGTAACTGGTATTGGTATGTCCATTGTTTTGAAAATTTTAGTTTCTATTTTTGAATGTGTGTATCAAAGGTTATATTAGGGGGAGAGGAGGTCTGCCACTATCACAAGGATGATGTCATCAGTGATGTCATCTGTGATGTCATTTGAGATGTAATCAGTGATGTCATCAGTGATGTCACTGACCATGTCATGAGTGATGTAATATGTGACGTCATCAGCAGTGCATTGCGGGCGCGCGAGTTAAAGTTAGCTGAACTAACTATAACGGGGGAATTTCAATGGTTTTGTACGAGTGAAAAGTCCAGCTAACTAGAACGCCCCTGAAACCTATGGTTTTTTCAGTGAATTTCTAAGGTTATTTAAATGCTAATTCCTAACTATAACGTGCCTGAAACCTATGGTTTTTTCAGTGAATTTCAAAGGTTTTTTTAAATGCTAATTTCTAACTATGCCTACAGAGATAGGACATGTGAAGAAAGAAGAAAAAACGCACAGAAAGAAAAAAAAGAAATGCAGAAAGAAGCAACAGAAGTCCTCAAAGACGAAGAAAAGTGCAGGAAGAAGGATAACGTGCAGAAAGAACAAGAAGAGCAGAAAGAAGCCTTGTTGCAAAATCATCCTGTACCCTCAACTTTTTCAGACGGATAGTGGTGGTAACTGAGTCTGACTAACCAGTCCTAGAGCCAGTGCTATGTTAAAAGACACTCAGAATACAGTGAAAACACCAACATACACTAGGGAACACTATGCGTTGGGGTCCCCCTGTGATTAGCATGACCTCCTCTGTAAGCCCCTAGTATATAATAGGGCAGGGGATTAAAACTACCTCTTAAAACGCGCCATAGGGTGTGTGCACATGTCACCTCAGGCCCCGTCCCCTCCTTTCACCACTGTGTAAACGCGCCCTGCGGCCGTTCTAAGTTGAGAGATTAAGCCCCCTTGAAACCTAAGGGTCCCTAGGGTCAAACTAGCCCACTAGGTACCTCCAGTAAGTGCCACAGAGCTGCGTTGTATAGAAGTGTAAAAAGGGCGTGGCCTCAGAACACCTGGTGCATACTGGAGATACCCGTTGGGCTAGTTGACCCTCAGGGACCCTCAGTATTGAAGGGGAATTAATTCCCCATCTTACAACTGGCCAGGTGGCGAGTTTGCAGAGTGCTACAAGGAGGGGGCGTGGCCTCTGGCGCGATGCCGGTCTTTTATTTATTTTCTTTTTTTAAGAAGGAGGGCTGTGTGGCCCCCCTTCTTTTTCTAATTTATTGGCCCTGGGGACCCCATCCCCCAGGGCCTGCACCCTAATTATTTTTGTTGAAAAAAATAAATTTGGCCCTCCCAAGGCCTTAATCGGCCCCGGGGACCCCAACCCCCGGGTCATGGCTTTTTTTTTTTTTATTCTTTAGGAGGGGGGCTGCGTTGCCCCCCTCCTCAGGCCACTTATGGCCCCGGGGACCCCATCCCCCGGGGCCGGCCTTTGTTTTTTATTTTTAAAAATATATATATATTTATAGAAACACCTAGGACATGCTGGACAAACCGTATGTACCTATCACCATGACTATTTGCGTGATATTCATTAAAAGGCGACTATGCATACGATGAATCCACGTGGAATGTATTTACACCGCTAGTGAAGCTCTAACGTGTCTGACGCCCTACCGTGCCTAATCCTGGCGCCCCCGCCGGTCGGTACTCTCCAAGTAGACACCCTTGTCGTTTATTTATACAAGCATGGGTAGCTATTGACGGGCACATTTAATGCACAGGCACAACAAGCCATTCAAAGGGGATTCGACAAAAATTCGACCAAACTATGCAAGAAACCCCCCTCACGGTTAATTAAACACACATCCACCGCCGGATGTATAATACTTTTTATTTTACTTTCTGGAAAGGAGACAAACCTCACTTGAGAGTCACAGCGTGCTCCTGGCTGAGCCCAATGCTGTGTTACACCCACCAGTGCCCGCCGAGTGCCACAAACCTCTGTGTTGTATTCCACCAGCTAGTGCGTATGCTATGACACACTCTAGCCCATGTGCACTCTAACACCACCCCGTGAATATGTCATGCCACACTTACCTTCGCACGGGTTATATTGCCCCATCTAACGTGCCTTCCTCGATGCCTATGCCATACATATTACAATCTGGGATCCATATCTTTGTTACAGTGCATATGCAACGTTACACTCTCCAGCACATATTTTTTAATACAACTTTAGAGACTAGTTAGGTTACACAACACTGCCCTGTGCATATTACACTCCAAGGCGCATATCGCATAGCACGCGCTAGTGCCTGTGCTATCTAGCGCTCTCCAATGAATCTGTCATTGCGCACAATGTATTGCATATTATTTTTCACACCCCGGTTCATCTTATATCACACTTTTTGGTGCATAGTTTATACCATACACTATATCTAGTTTTCATTTTCATTCGTGCTCTCAGGACTATGTTCTATATAACACTGTGTTCACCTACCCTTTTCACGGGCATTACATTTTGCGATAGGGGGTGGAGGGTCAGGGGGTGTTTCTGCCAAGTGAGCCCGGAGTCACAGTCACAAACGTCCTCTTCTTCCTGAATAAAAGTGAGATTATGCTGCATACTTGTTCATATTTTAAGTAGTTGGCACAGACACACATTTTAAAAACAATAAAGTTCCTAATACCCACCTTCTCTGAACAGTTAGCTTGCTGCCCCATCCACCTCCTCCCTATCATCTGTTGTCTGAATCCATGGACTAGCCTCCTCCCTCCTGCCATGCATGGTCTGATGTGCTGCCACTGCCCTCCATTTAGCATGATGTACCAGTCCACTCCTCCTGCCCTCCATTGCCCAATTCTATGGCCCATCATTGACCTCCTGCTTAGCCTCTGTGCTTAGCTTGCTGCCCCTATTCTCCTTCCCCCTGCCGCCGGTTGTCTTTGTGCATGCCTCTGCTCCATCCTTTTTGCCCACCATGGTCCATGGACCGGCCTCCTATCTACTCTGAGTGTTCCTGTTGAGCTGCCACTCCCCTCCCACCTGCCTAGCATTGTCAGATGACTGTAACCTGTTCCTGCCACCTCCACCCTGCCTGTCCACATGCCATGTCCCTATCCCCTTCCTCCATGGTCCATTTTACTGCCACACCCTTCTGCCCTCCCTGGTCTGTTGTGCTGCAACTGCTCCTCCTGCCTGCCCCACGCGGTCTCTTGTGAGGCCCCTTCCCCTGAACTCTCTTGTTAGTGCCCAGGTCCTGACCCTCCCTTCCATCCTCCATGGTCCTTTGTGCATGCCCCTGCACCCTCCTTGCCCATCATAGCCATTGTGCTGCCACTAACCCTCTCGCTTGCCATGCATGGTCTTCTGTGCTGCCATGGTCCCTCCCACCTTCCCTGTGTGGTCAGCTAGCTGCCCCTGACCCCCTCCCACCTTCCCTCCATGGTCTGTGTGTATGCCATCATAGTCTCATTGTTACTCTCCATGGTGTGTCTTATTTCTAGTGCCCATATTGCCTGACCTCTATGGTCATCTTGCTGCTCCTGCCCTGCCCCCAGCCCTCTGTTTCCATGTGCAGACCCCTATTCCATCCCTCCTGGATTGTCTGTTCCATTGTAATGCCCCTGATCCATCCCTCCTGCCCTTTATGGTCTGTTATGCTGCAGCTTTCTCTCCTGTCTGTCCATTATGGTCAGCTAGCTACCATTGCCTCTTTCCCCTCTGTTCTCTGTTGTCCACGTGCATGGCCCTGTCCCCTCCCTATTGCTTTCTATGGATTGTTGTGCTGCACTCCCGTCCCGCATGCCCTGTGTGGTGTATTGTGCTGCTGCAAACCCCGATGCCTGCCCTGTAGTGTCAGTTTGGTGCACCTCTCCATGTCCCTCCTGTCCTCTGTTATCCGAGTCCATGTTCCTACCCCAATTCCTCCTGCCTACCATGATCCAATGTACTATACTTGCGAACATTTTGAACTTGGTAAGAGGGAGATTTTGAAAAAAAACTGGGGTATTGATTTTCCCCTTTGAGTTACATTGAAAAAGAGGAGATTGTAGACAGGAGACAGATCAAAAAAAGCCCATTTGAGCTTAAAAACATTGGACGTTTCCTGGCTGGAACGGGTCTGTTGGCATGTATGGTTGTACTACCACTGCCTCTTCATTCTGCCCACAATGGTCTATTATATTGCCACAGCCTCTCTTGCCAGTCCTGTATTGTTGGTTTGTTGCCCCTGCCCTCCATAGTCTGTTGTGCTGCCACTGTCCTTCCTGCCTGCTCAGTGTCTTCAAATTGATGCCTCTGCACTCTCCTACCTGCCTTCAATTTTCAGAGTCCGTGCCCCTGGCCTCTGCCTCTCAACAGTATCCCAATGAACAACTAGATTGCTAACATTCTATATTTATTACAAAAGTGTGGAACGCCTGACGTCATCTTGATGTAATCAAAACTAATACCTAGAGCATTTCCTTTAGAAATTACATATATGAGACGGTCTTATTTGCATCAAAATTATGGTTAGTGCTCTAAAAAACAAAAATGAGGACATATTTTCTGAGTTTTCAAATAGCGACAAAGAACTTTTAAATTATTTGTAATCTTTATGTTTTTTTTATCCAGTTGACCACTTGATTAAATGTTGCACCTAGGGGAGAGGATGTGGTGTTACTTCCAGAGCTGCAGACTTTGCAACTGGGGAACCAGGTTGGAGTTTCTGCTTCAGCTCAACATTCTGTGATTCTGGTCAAATCACTTAATCTCCCCATGTCTACAACCAAAATGAATTTGATCTTGTGTGATGTAACCAATCCTCATGTAAAGCATTCCAATACCTGACAAGTCTGCACTATATAGAACTGCAAAAACAAAAAAAATAAAAAGTGTTTTGCACACTTCTGTCATTGGGCTACATGTGGGCTACATCTGGGTGATATTTGTGCTGCATTTGGGCTCTTTTGTGTCTGGTCGCCATCTTGGGAGATTTGTTATGAAGTTTCCTAATTTCCTCATTTACTGCAGTCTCCTCAGTAGGAAATGCTTTCAGTTTTTTACTTTGAATCCATCAAGAAGGTATTCAGATATGTCACACATTTGCCATGAATTCTGAATGTTAGCACTATAGTTGCTCATTAGATCACTGTAGTAAAGCTACTGCTCACCACGGAAGTCTGTTGCTGGTATTAAAAGTGCACGTTTCAGTCTGCATGTCAGAATTGTTTTATGAAATAGAAGGGGATTTGAGAAGTCACTCAAAATGTGCCCTAATTTTTCTTTCTGCAGCACTAATCATAATTTCTATGGCAAAATGAACCCACTCATTTTGTTCCTTTGTAAATTAAATGTTTTAAGTGTTACCACTTTATTCCAATCAAGATGGCTTCAGGTGTGCCATACTGTTGTCATAAGTAAGACTGTTAGCGCTCTAGTTGTTCGGAAGAACACTCTGGGGCATTCTGTCATTGGGCTATACTTGGGCTACATCTGGGTGATATTTGGGCTACATTTGGGCTCTTTTGTCTCTGGTGGCCATCTTGGGAGATTTATTTGTTATGAAGTTTCCTAATTTCCTCATTTACTGCAGTCTCCTCAGTAGGAAATACTTTCCGTTTTTTACTTTAGTTCCATCAAGAAGGCATTCTGATGTGTCACACATTTGCCATAAATTCTGAATGTTAGCATTCTAGTTGCTCATTAGATCGCTGTAGGAAAGCTACTGCTCACCAGGGAAGTCTGCTGCTGGTATTCAAAGTGCATGTTTCAGTCTGCATGTCAGAATTGTTTATGAAATGAGTATTTGAGAAGTCAAAATGTGCCCTAATTTTTCTTTCTGCAGCACTAATCATACTTTCTATGACAAAATGAACCCCCTCATTTTGTTCCTTTTTAAATTAAATGTTTTAAGAGTTACCACGTTATTCCAATCAAGATGGCTTCAGGTGTGCAATACGTTTGTCATAAGTAGGTCTGTTAGCGCTCTAGTTGTTCTTTAGAACACTCTGGGAAGCTGCAGTAGAACACAAAGGAATCAACTGACAGTCTCTGCCCTTGTTGGATGTACATGTTTTACTGAGAATGTCAGACTTCATTCTCACATGACTGAGAAAGATAATGTGAATTTACAGAAAATATGCCCTCAGTTTAGCTTCTAGATCACCTTCCAAACCTCTTGGGGAAAAGCATGAGAAAATAGTTCTCTCAAACATGATTCATGATATCACAGCAGAAGGCGTTTTACATGGTAAAATCACCTTAGAACACACCACAATTCCTAAAATGAGTATTGTACCATCAACAAATGATTTATAATGTAACTAAAGTCTTAAAACCTTCTATTAACTGCAATGCTTTTTAATGAGGTGCTATCATGTATATTGGTCCCAAGATGGCTGCCAACACTTCTTGGATGAAGTACTAACAGCCAATCAGATCTCACGATGAGATGTGTGGTTAGGCTCCGCCCAGATATATCTATCTTTTTAACTCTAATTTTCTCAGGAACTACTGAACGGATTTACACCATTTAAGCAAAATGCACGAGTCTGAACTGAGGACTACCTCTTTGCCAAATTTGGTATATTTCCGTTCAGCAGTTCTAATGGGAAAATGCATGGTGAAAACGTGTTTTGGGACCCCTCTTTTCTCTCGGCCCCCGCTTGACAAATCACTGTGAAATTTTCAGGATAGGAGCGGACCGGAGCTGGCCACAAGTTTGGAAAATTTCGCGAAGATTCGTCAATCGGCGCCAATGTTATTCCAAATAGAATGTTGCGGATTTCCTATGGAAAATAGGTCCTAACTATACCTACTGGCGACTGCCAGTAGGATAGATATATATATATATATATATATATTCACTGAAAAAACCATAGGTTTCACACATGTTATAGTTAGCTGGACATTTTACTGTTAAAAAACCAATGAAATTCCCCTGTTATAGTTAGTGCAGGCAACTATAACTCACGCGACCGCAATCCTCTGCTGATGCTAATACTGTATTTAGACACTTATTTGCCCATGTCTTCTTCCATTAAATTTTAGCTATACATATATCTCAAATATTTTTTTTTCATAAAGACACATATGTCATCAGCAGAGGATTGCGGTCGCGTGAGTTATAGTTGCCTGCACTAACTATAACGGGGGAATTTCATTGGTTTTTTATCAGTAAAATGTCCAGCTAACTACAACATGTGTGAAACCTATGGTTTTTTCACTGAATTTGCAAGGTTTTTTAAATGCTAATTCCTAACTATAACGTGTGTGAAACCTATGGTTTTTTCAGTGAATTTGCAAGGTTTTTTAAATGCTAAGTTACTTTACGCCATTCGTGGCGTGCGCGCCTACTTAACGCATTTCGTTCCGTGCGCGCACCGTGCGCGCACCGTGAGCACGCGGTGCGCTTCGCGCACCGCGCGCCCACTTTCCGCAGTTAGTGCCGTGCACGCACGGTGGGCACGGGGTGCGCTACGCGCACCGCATGCCCACGTTACGCTAGATGGGCCATGTACGCACGATGCGCTTCGCGCACCGTGCGCACATGGAGTACATATGATGCGCTTCGTTGTGAAAGGTCATATTTTAATTTTTCAGATATACCATATGCCATGCACAAATGGTGCCCTTCGGGCATCATTTGCACATGGGGTTGGGAAGGGTATGGATATTTTTTTTTAAAATATATTTTGACCGTACGCGTACGGTAAGCGTAATCGGCGAAATTATCGAAAAAATTAAAATTCCGTTTTTGGCCTTGGGGGATCTTTGGGGACTCCCTCAACATGGCTAGGTACTTAGGAGCAGTCTAAACAGCCCCTTTACATGTTTTTGGCCTTTGTTTTTTAACCCCCTCTCAGAGTGCGAGAGAGAAAATGGCGGCCGCCACTTCCTGGTTTCGACCGATTCGAATGTTTACTAAGATCTAACAGCCAATCAGATTCGCGCATTTCTCAGAGAAAGCCATCTCTGTCCATTTGTAAACAATGAAAATGAGCCCCCACATAGTCTCATAGCGATGGCTCAGAAGAGGGAGCACTATCTATGGATCTCACCCCTTTCCTCTTTCTCGTGGACCATTACTCTGACGCCCCAAGGGTCCGGAGAATCAGGGCTCTGAGTCGCATTACAATCCTGCTGGCCTCATCCCTATATCCCATGGGCTCACCATTTGCAAAAAACAAAGATGTTTAATGCGGACCTTGAGGTGCCGCTGCCTGAAAGTGACGGGGGGGGGGGGAAGAGATTCAGAAAGGAACAGAACTACAAAACAAATGAGTGTTCTCACCACACTTTGATTGATGGAGTCACTTTCAGCTTCATGGTGACTGACAAAGATTATTTTTTTTAAAGGAGGTAATGTAAGGGTGTTATACGCAGAGTTCTGGATTGCGTCCTTTTAATGGATAATTATTTTAAAAAATTGCACTAGGCATAGTTTCATTACTAAATATATATACATACACAAACAGAAAAAACGTGTTTTATCTTAAACACTACTTCACCTGGCAGCCGCTTAGCTTATACTGTGGGTAATACTATTTAATAATGACTTGCATATTCAAAGTACTTTCAAACACAAGATGGGACCTCACAGCACCACAGAAAAGTCATTATTCCCCACTGCACCAACTAGAATTCAATTCTCTGACTCTTAAGACGCACACACACATATATACATACACACATCTACAGTGATCAGAATAGCCAACTAGGGTTTCATAGCGCAAGAGTATATTTCCCACCGGCTAGTTTAAATTGCAATTATTTTTCATTTAAGCTGTTTATGCATTATTTATATGCAGTTACTTGAAAGTAAAAAACATTTTTTAAAACATACTTGACAGAATATATTGTTCTTTTAGCGACGTCTTTGACCCAGCCACAAAACTTACTGCCTCTGTCTGATGGCACACAGGATTAAAGATCACACTTTTTTAATGCAATTCAAGGACTGCATGCAGCTTGAAAACAGGCCAGATAACAAGGTCGAGCATCCAGACCATCTTCATTTACAAGTACTTTTTGAGGCATCTTCGTTTACAAGTACTTTTGGAGGCATTTCGACTCAGAGTGCAATGTGGCCTGCTAACCAGACTTCAGTGCCGGTGTTGAAACCCATTACAAAACGTATGTTGAATTGGCTATTCCCAATTGTCAAAGGCTGACATACCTACAAGTCACTAGTATATGGTGCCAAGGATACCCATGGCATGTGAGATAGAGTGCCCCACACCCAATGGCTCCAGCACAGATTGCGTCACCATGTGTGTAACAAAGTACAAAATGGCTCCAAGCCTACCACCTCAGCCTGGAAGAGCAATTTTAAAAATGCTAGTTCAACTTTGCCATTTAAATCAATGGATATGGATATAGATATAGATATAGATTACCTACTGGCAGTCGCCAGTAGGTAGTTATAGTTAGGACCTATTTTCCATAGGAAATCCGCAACATTCTATTTGGAATAACGTTGGCGTCGATTGATGAATCTTCGCAAAATTTTCCAAACTTTTGGCCAGCTCCAGCCCGCTCCTATCCTGAACATTTCACGGTGATTCGTCAAGCGGGGGTCGAGAAAAAAGGGGGGTCCCAAAACGCGTTTTCACCATGCATTTTCCCATAGGACCCGTTGACGCAGCTACAGCCCAAAGTGCTGAACGGAATTACACCAAATTTGGCAAAGAGGTAGTCCTCAGTTCAGACTTGTGCCTTTTGCTTAAATGGTGTAAATCCGTTCAGTAGTTACTGAGATAATCAAAAGTAAAATCACACATATCTGGGCGGAGCCTAACCACACATCTTATCGTGAGATCTGATTGGCTGTCAGCACTTCATCCGAGAATTGTTGGCAGCCATCTTGGGACCAATATACATGATAGCACCTCATTAAAAAGCATTGCAGTTAATAGAAGGTTTTAAGACTTCAGTTACATTATAAATCATTTGTTGACGGTACCATACTCATTTTAGGAATTGTGGTGTGTTCTAAGGTGATTTTACCATGTGAAAAAGCCTTCTGCTGTGATATCATGTTTGAGAGAAGACTATTTTCTCATGCTTTTCCCACAGAGGTTTGGAAGCTGATCTATAAGCTAAACTGAGAGCATATTTTCTGTAACTTCACATTATCTTTCTCAGTCATGTGAGAATGAAGTCTGACATTCTCAGTAAAACATGTACATCCAACAAGGGCAGAGACTGTCAGTTGATTTCTTTGTGTTCTACTGCAGCTTCCCAGAGTGTTCTAAAGAACAACTAGAGCGCTAACAGTCTTACTTATGACAAACGTATGGCACACCTGATGCCATCTTGATTGGAATAAAGTGGTAACACTTAAAACATTTAATGTAAAAAGGAACACAATGAGGGGGTTCATTTTGCCTTAGAAATTATGATTAGTGCTGAAGAAAGAAAAATTAGGGCACATTTTGACTTCTCAAATCCTCTTCTATTTCATAAAAAAATTCTGACATGCAGACTGAAACATGCACTTTGAATACCAGTAGTAGACTTCACTGGTGAGCAGTAGTTTTACTACAGTGATCTAATGAGAAACTAGAGTGCTAACATTCAGAATTTAGAGGAGGAGCCTAGCGCTTGACCAAGATGGCCGCGTGAGCTAAGAGCTCCCGAGACCCTCGCGCCCTCCGTCGACTATCCTGACTCAAATCCTGATGGTATGCATGGCACCGTGTTGCTGAGTTGTCAGGGAGGCGATTGATGCTACCCGCGACCGGATCGCCCACCGGGAACCGGACTTATGACTGGCGAAAGATTGCGGCCTAACTCCCGGAGATGCCAGGGGCTAGAGTTGGCAGGATGCCCGACTCCTAGTTGATCAACAACGGCCTGGTGAGGTGTGAACTACCGGACGGAGGCCCTCGCTCTTTCACTTTCGGTTTCGTTCCCTTTGTCTGCCCGGACACTGTAGTGCTCTGGGTGGTTCTATAACCCCAGGGACGCTCGGTGGGCTATTTTGGAAGAACAAGGCGGACCTGCTCACTCTTTATACCTCTCTCTGAGAGGGGACGGTCCTCACTGCATTGGACTGCTTGGAGTCCATTATGTCGGGCAAGGCAGAAGGAGATAGGCTGAAGACTAAGTCCACCAGGCGGGGAACGTACTCCCAAGTCAATAGTATGGACCGCTACGCCCTCCCGAAGACATCGCCGAGTGGGTCGAGCCAGGCGCCGGATGCCCAGAGGGAGGACTCGCCTGGGACCCCGGAGCTCTCCCTGCAGGATGTCATGGGCGCGCTTGATGGGATGCAGACCTCGATGGGGAGGCAATTCGAGGCCCTGGCGCATAAGGTGGATGCCATCCTGGTGGATGTCAACTTGATCCGCTCGGACCTGGGCAAGACAAACGAGCGCGTTAAGGACCTGGACCACAAGACCACGGGCCTCACTGATGAGGTCGCGGACCTGCAGAACGAGGTCCGGAAGCTGAGGGCCGAGAGTGACCTCGCCGCCCGCCGGCTGGAGGACTTCGAGAGCCGGTCCAGGCGCAACAACGTGCGCGTAATCGGGGTCCCGGAGTCCTCGGTTGAGGCTTCGGCGGACCTGCTTGTGGAAGATTTGGTCCTCAACCATCTGAAGCCTAAGGGCCTTGGGAAGTTTTTTGCGGTGGAAAGGGCCCATAGGGTGCCAGGCGGACGGCCCAAGGCGGGTGCCCCGCCGCGGCCGATTGTCGCCCGGCTCTTTCATTTCCGAGATCGGGACGCTATCCTGCAAGCTTCGAGGGTGACGGGCCCAGTCCCCTTTCAGAATGCGTCGGTGAATTTTTACCCGGACTTTACCCAGCAGGTGCAGAGACAGCGACAGAGCTTCCTGGGGGTGAAGCGAAGGCTTCGGGAGCGGGACCTAAAGTATGCCATGCTTTTCCCCGCCAGACTACGGGTGGTGCATGAAGATCGGACATTCTTTTTTGACTCTCCTGTTATGGCCGATGAATGGCTGGACGCTTTGCCCCGGGGACGACACAGCTGAGCATGGAGACGGTGGCCGGGATGGACAGGGCTGATAACTTAAAGCCGGCCTGACTTGATTTGACCATATTTGTAGATTTGAATCGAGTGCAGTAACTGTGGAGGGTTGCGGGAGGACGAGGGGTGCTCTTTTCCTCCCTTGGGGTACTTTTTGTAGATTTTTGTTTTTGTAGGGCGACAGGCACACTGCAAGTTGGGGGGGCTTTTTAAGCTGCAGCAGGGGTGCAGGGTGGGGGGAGTTATGGGGAGTTTGAATTGGTTGTTGGGGGGTTTATTTCTGCAAGGCATGATGATTATCCTCAGGGCTGTTCCATGGTGGCGCCTCGGGTGTGGGGTGGGCCTCTTTCCGTTTGAGGATGGGGGGTAGAGGCCTAAGTGTTATAAGCTGGAATGTTAATGGTTTGGGGGATCGCATTAAGAGGGGGATTGTTTTGCAATTTCTGAAACGCTCAATGCCAGACGTTGTACTGCTGCAGGAGACGCACCTCATAGGCAATACGTGCTATGCCCTGAATAGGAAGGGGTATAAACTCATTGCGCACTCGGGATTCACTTCTGGGTCCAGGGGTGTGGGCATCCTCGTTAGAGCATCGCTGCCTTTTGAGGTGGACTCCACCATTGTTGACGATAGGGGGAGGTTTGTGGCGGTGGCGGGGCGGTGGGAAGGAAGGACTTTGGTTTTGGTTTCGGTTTACGTCCCGCCGGCCCTGCAGGCCGCCACATTTGCTGAATTGGGCAGGGCTTTGCTGACTCTCCCGGGGGGCATGCTGGTAGTGGGAGGGGATTTCAACGCTGTGGGTTCCGGACTGCTGGATAGATACCCGCCCAGGGACACAGGGGGGGCTCAGAAATGGCTTCCAGACCTCCTAGACACGTTTGGTCTGATAGACTGCTGGAGGCTCCGGCATCCCACGCAGAGTCAATACACGTTTCACTCCGGGGCGCATGGTAGCCTCTCCAGGATTGACTACCTGCTCACTTTGGCCGCACATGCCTCGTTGATATCCGAGGCGAGGCACATGGCACGTGGTATCTCTGATCACTCGCCAGTGTGGATCCGGCTGGATCTCGGTCGGGAGGGAGGAGGGAGGGTGGCCCCCATTAACCCTTGGTATTTCCGAGACCCCAAGATGCGCAGCGCCCTGGTAAAGAAGGTAGATGATTACTTTAAGGACAATCTGGGATCCGTGGACTCGGCGATCTCGCTGTGGGAAGCTTTTAAGACCGTGCTCCGGGGGGAGGCCCTCTCCCTGGTGGTGACTGCCAAGAATCGGAGGGATTGCGAAGTGCGGCAAGTAGAGGAGGAGATTGCGGCCCTTGAAGGGGATATGGAGGAGGAGGTCACAGAGTCCTCATTGCATGAGCTTTGCTTGAAGCAGGCGGAGTATAGGGACCTGGTGACGGACGCCGCCAAGACCCTCAGCAGGGAACAACAGGGCCGTCGGTATGATGTTGGAGATAAGGCAGGGAAACTCCTGGCGTGGCTGGACAGGAAGGAACGGGTCAATAGAGTGGTGCCAGAGTTGATTGGAGAGGGGGGAGAGGGGATTGTGGAACCTGAAGGAATTGTGGAGTGTTTCGCGGAGTATTTTCATGGGGTTTATTCCTCTGTGTCGGACAGGCCGCCCGAGGACTCGTCTGATCTCCTTCGTGATATCGAGTTGCCCTGCCTCTCTGACATAGATAGGGACGATTTGGATGGCGACATCACGGTTGACGAGGTGGCGGGGGCGATTCGCGCGTTGAATCCGTGTAAGGCCTCTGAACCGAACGGACTGCCGATCGATCTGTATAAACTGTTCCCGGATAGGGTCGCCCCTCACCTGCGCGCCATGTTCTTGGAGGCGCGGGGAGATGGGATCCTTCTGTTGGATCAGCGGCTGGCGTCGATCGTGGTCATACACAAAGAGGGTAAGCCCCGAGATAGATGCGCCTCCTATCGGCCCATTTCACTCCTCAACGCTGAGCCGAAAATTCTGGCCAAACTCCTGGCAACCCGTCTGATTAGAGTACTTGGCGATCTGGTCCACCCGGATCAATCTGGCTTTATCCCGCACCGAAACACAGCATTGAACCTTAGGCGTCTTCATGGCGTCATCGCCAGGGCGGGCACGCTGCGTGAACCGGCTGTTGTGGCATCACTCGATGCCACGATGGCCTTTGACACGGTGGAGTGGGCATATTTATGGGCCGTGCTGGCCAAATTTGGTTTCGGTCGCGGGTTTGTGAGCTGGGTCCGGTTGCTGTACGAGGGGCCACTAGCGAATGTTGTGGTGAATGGTCGGGCATCTGCTCCGTTTCAGCTTGGAAGGGGTACTCGGCAGGGCTGCCCCCTGTCACCTCTGTTGTTCGCCCTCGCCCTTGAACCGTTGGCTGCGTGGATACGTTGGCACCCGGATATACGGGGCCTTCGGTGGTCGTCTGATCACGAGGACCGTATTTCACTTTATGCCGATGATATCCTGCTGTATCTTGCCTCACCTAAGAAGTCACTTATAGTGGTCTGTGACGTACTCGCATCGTTCGGTAGGAACTCGGGGCTTGTGATCAATTGGGGCAAATCGTACTTGTACGTTCTTAGTGGCGAGGTCCCACCGATCCCTAGAACATGTTCGATACAGGTTGCCCAGCAAGGTTTTGTGTATTTGGGGATTTTTATATCCATGGATCCTGCTGTGCGCTATGAGAGGAACCTGCTCCCCCCCTTGGCACGCTTGAGGCGAGATGTTGAGGGTTGGCGGAGGCTGCCGCTCTCCCTTGTTGGGCGTGCGGCCCTGTTCAAAATGATGTCTCTTCCCCGCTTCCTCTACGCCCTCCAGAACACCTTGTACTGGGTACCGGCTAAATACTTTCGGGAGGTCGAAGGCCTCCAAAGGACGTTGCTGTGGGATGGGCGGCCGCGAATAGCTATTTCAAAGTTGACGCTCCCATGGTACGATGGGGGCATTGCGCTCCCAGACATCCGACGGTACTACTGGGCCACGCAGTTGAGCGCGATCAATCATGGGTTTTACGGCCCTGCCCTCAGCCCTGGGTATGCCATGGATAGGTGGCTGCTGCGCGGCGGCAACTACTACAGGGCGTTGTATTCGCGGTCCCTAGACTCGTCCCTTACGGGGCCCACAGGTGTGGCGGTGCGCGTATGGAAGATGGCGACCGACTCGCTGGGTTGGAAGGACAGGCTAACCCTCGCTACCCCATTGTTTGAATCGGAACGGTTGGGAAGACTCTGGCATACGAAGGGCTTTGATAAGTGGGATCTGATAGGGATATCCAAGGTGGGGGATGTGCTGCATAAGGGGAGGGTGAAGTCTTTCGAGGAGTTGCAGACTGAGTTTGAGCTAGGGCCTTCAGAGTATTTTAGGTATATCCAGCTGCGTCACGCCCTCCGATCAGTCCTAGTGGAGGGTGAGAAGGTGCCGGAGTCCTCTCCCCTTGAGGACCGAGTCCTTGATGGTCATATGCCCGAGAGCACGATTTCGCTCATATATAAGAAGTTGATAAACGTCCGGGCAGACTTGCTATTGGGGCTGAGAGAACAGTGGACCAGGGATGGACTCGAGTTGGATAATGAGGACTGGCAGTCAGCGGTTTCTTCACCTAAGGAGGTTGCGATCCCGTCGCGTCTGAGGCTGGTGCAGCTCAAAATACTGCACCGGGTGTATGTTACGGGGCCACGGCTGGTCCACATGGGATTCTCGGAGGATGGCCTGTGCAGAAGGGGATGTGGTATGGTGGGTACTTTCCTGCACATCATTTGGGAATGTGGGGTCATCGTGGAGTTCTGGAGGAGAGTCCATGCAGTTATGGGGGAGGTGACGGGCATTGTGGTACAGCCGGAGGCGCGGTGTTGCCTCCTGAACGTTTGGGGGCCCACTGATCTCGATGAGGCACAGACCCAATGGGTGACTCTGGGTAACATGGTGGCTAAGAGGGATATCGCGCGATTATGGGGCTCCTCGGGTCCCCCTACACTGACCGCGTGGAAGGAGAACATGGATTGGAGCATGTTCAGGGAGAAGACGGTCTACTGCTCTAGAGGTCGCCCCCGGAAGTGGCACGCCATCTGGGGGCGGTGGAACCAATATAGGGGGGGAATATGTCTTGCCCCGGATCTGAAACCTCCCGAGGAACAGCTTTCCCCCTGACCTACCTTCCAGCACAGTTTGGTTTAGGTACCCGTTCTGGGCCTCTGCTGTTCCCCTTCTTCCTCCGCACACAGTCTTATAATTAGTAGATGAGTGGGGTCCTGCCTCCCCTGGGGGCTTTCGCCATGGGATTTCAATGTTCTGCCTTGCTGGGGTTTGTTGTGTGTTTTTTCTGTGTTTATTTAAAATTGGACCTTTTGCATTACTCTTCGTACTGTATCCGGGACGCATTACTGTATCTCACTTGCAATGCTGCCGAACCTTCGGGCTGTCGGCTGAATAGCTGTGTCCTGAATTTCGAAATAAAGGTTTTCAAAAAAAAAAAAAAAAAACATTCAGAATTTATGGCAAATGTGTGACACATCTGAATGCCTTCCTGATGGAACCAAACTAAAAAACTGAAAGTATTCCCACTGAGGAGACAGCAGTAAATGAGGAAATTAGGAAACTTCATAACAAATAAATCTCCCAAGATGGCCACCAGAGACAAAACAGCCCAAATGTAGCCCAAATATCACCCAGATGTAGCCCAAGTATAGCCCAATGACAGAATGTCCCAGAGTGTTCTAACGAACAACTAGAGCGCTAACAGTCTTACTTATGACAAAAGTATGGCACACCTGAAGCCATCTTGATTGGAATAAACTGGTAACACTTAAAACATTTAATTTAAAAAGGAACACAATGAGGGGGTTCATTTTGCCTTAGAAATTATGATTAGTGCTAAAGAAAGAAACATTAGGGCACATTTTGAGTGACCTTTCAAATCCTCTTCTATTTCATTAACAAAAATTCTGATATGCAGACTGAAACATGCACTTTTAATACCAGCAGCAGACTTCCGTGGTGAGCAGTAGCTTTACTACAGTGATCTAATGAGCAACTAGAGTGCTAACATTCAGAATTTATGGCAAATGTGTGACATATCTGAATACCTTCTTGATGGATTCAAAGTAAAAAACTGAAAGCATTTCCTACTGAGGAGACTGCAGTAAATGAGTAAATTAGGAAACTTCATAACAAATAAATCTCCCATGATGGCCACCAGAGACAAAAGAGCCCAAATGCAGCACAAATATCACCCAGCTGTAGCCCACATGTAGCCCAATGACAGAAGTGTGCAAAACACTTATTTTATGTGTATTTGCAGTTTCATATAGTGCAGACTTGTTAGGTATTGGAGTGCTTTACATGAGCATTGGTTACATCACACAAGATCAAATTCATTTTGGTTGTAGACATGGGGAGATTAAGTGATTTGGCCAGAATCACAGAATGTTGAGCTGAAGCAGAAACTCCAACCTGGTTCCCCAGTTGCAAAGTCTGCAGCTCTGGAAGTAACACCACATCCTCTCCCCTAGGTGCAACATTTAATCAAGTGGTCAACTGGAGAAAAAAACAAAGATTACAAATAATTCAAAAGTTCTTTGTCGCTATTTGAAAACTCAGAAAATATGTCCTCATTTTAGTTTTTTAGAGCACTAACCATAATTTTGATGCAAATAAGACCCTCTCATATATGTCATTTCTAAAGGAAATACTCTAGGTATTACAGTTTTGATTACATCAAGATGACGTCAGGCGTTGCACACTTTTGTAATAAATATAGAATGTTAGCAATCTAGTTGTTCATTGGGATACTATTGAGAGGCAGAGGCCAGGGGCACGGACTCTGAAAATTGAAGGCAGGTAGGAGAGTGCAGATGCAACAATTTGACCACACTGGGCAGACAGGAAGGGCAGTGGCAGCACAACAGACTATGGAGGGCAGAGGAAAGGGGAGCAGGGGCAACAAACCAACAATACAGGACTGGCAAGAGGCTGTGGCAATATAATAGACAATTGTGGGCAGAAGGAAGAGGCAGTGGTAGTACAACCATACATGCCAACAGACCCGTTTCAGCCAGGAAACGTCCAATGTTTTTAAGCTCAAATGGGCTTTATTTGATCTGTCTCCTATCTACAATCTCCTCTTTTTCAATGTAACTCAAAGGGGAAAATCAATACCCCAGTTTTTTTTCAAAATCTCCCTTACCAAGTTCAAAATGTTCGCAAGTATGGTACATTGGATCATGGTAGGCAGGAGGAATTGGGGTAGGAACATGGACTCGGATAACAGAGGACAGGAGGGACATGGAGAGGTGCACCAAACTGACCCTACAGGGCAGGCATCAGGGTGTGCAGCAGCACAATACACCACACAGCGCATGCGGGACGGGAGTGCAGCACTATCATCCATAGAAAGCAATAGGGAGGGGACAGGACCGTGCACATGGATAACAGAGAACAGAGGGGAAAGAGGCAATGGTAGCTAACTGACCATAATGGACAGACAGGAGAGAAAGCTGCAGCATAACAGACCATAAAGGGCAGGAGGGACGGATCAGGGGCATTACAATGGAACAGACAAGCCAGGAGGGGAATAGGGGTCTGCACATGGAAACAGAGGGCTGGGGGCAAGGGGGCAGGGCGGGAGCAGCAAGATGACCATGGATGTCAGGCAGGATGGGCACTAGAAACAAGACACACCATGGAGAGCAACCATGAGACTATGATGGCATACACACAGACCATGGAGGGAAGGTGGGAGGGGGTCAGGGGCAGCTAGCTGACCACACAGGGAAGGTGGGAGGGGCCATGGCAGCACAGAAGACCATGCATGGCAAGCGGGAGGGTTAGTGGCAGCACAATGGCTATGATGGGCAAGAAGGAGGGTGCAGGGGCATGCATGAAGGACCATGGAGGATAGAAGGGAGGGTCAGGACCTGGGCACAGACAAGAGAGTTCAGGGGAAGGGGTCTCACAACAGACCGCGCGGGGCAGGCAGGAGGAGCAGTTGCAGCACAACAGACCAGGGAGGGCAGAAGGGTGTGGCAGTAAAATGGACCATGGAGGACAGGAGGAAGGGGATAGGGGCATGGCATGTGGACAGGCTGGGTGGAGGTGGCAGGGACAAGTTACAGTCATCTGACAATGCTAGGCAGGTGGGAGGGGAGTGGCAGCTCAACAGAACACTCAGAGTAGATAGGAGTGGCAGGTCCATGGAACATGGTGGGCAAAAAGGATGGAGCAGGGGCATGCACAAAGACATCGGAGGGCAGGGGGAAGGAGAATAGGGGCAGCAAGCTAAGCACAGAGGCTAAGCAGGAGGTCAATGATGGGCCATAGAATTGGGCAATGGAGGGCAGGAGGAGTGGACTGGTCCATCATGCTAAATGGAGGGCAGTGGCAGCACATCAGACCATGCATGGCAGGAGGGAGGTGGCTAGTCCATGGATTCAGACAACAGATGATAGGGAGGAGGTGGATGGGGCAGCAAGCTAACTGTTCAGAGAAGGTGGGTATTAGGAACTTTATTGTTTTTAAAATGTGTGTCTGTGCCAACTACTTAAAATATGAACAAGTATGCAGCACTATCTCACTTTTATTCAGGAAGAAGAGGACGTTTGTGACTGTGACTCCGGGCTCACTTGGCAGAAACACCCCCTGACCCTCCACCCCCCCATCGCAAAATGTAATGCTCGAGAAAAGGGTAGGTGGACGCAGTGTTATATAGAACATAGTCCTGAGAGCACGATTGAAAATGAAAACTAGATATAGTATATGGTATAAACTATGCACCAAAAAGTGTGATATAAGATGAACCGGGCGTGAAACATAATATGCAATACATTGTGCGCAATGACAGATTCATTGGAGAGCGCGAGATAGCACAGGCACTAGCGCGTGCTATACGATATGCGCCTTGGAGTGTAATATGCACAGGGCAGTGTTGTGTAACCTAACTAGTCTCTAAAGTTGTAATATAAAATATGTGCTGGGGAGTGTAACGTTGCATATGCACTGTGAAAAGATATGGATCCCAGATTGTAATATGTATGGCATAGCGCTGTGCGTTATAACATAGGCATCGAGGAAGACACGTTAGATGGGGCAATATAACCCGTGCGAAAGCAAGTGTGGCATGATATATTCACGGGGTGGTGTTACAGTGCACATGGGCTAGAGTGTCATAGCATACGCACTAGCTGGTGGAATACAACACAGAGGTGTGAGGCACTCGGCGGGCACTGGTAGGTGTAACACAGCATTGGGCTCAGCCAGGAGCACGCTGTGACTCAAGTGAGGTTCGTCTCCTTTCCAAAGAGTAAAATAAAAAGTATTACACATCCGGCGGTGGATGTGTGTTTTATTAACCGTGGGGGGGGGGGTTTCTTGCATAGTTTGGTTGAATTTTTGTCGAATACCCTTTGAATGGCTTGGTGTGCGTGTATATCAAATGTGCCAGTCAATAGCTACCCATGTTTGTATAAATAAACGACAAGGGTGTCTACTTGGAGAACCCACCGGCGGGGGCGCCGGGATCAGACACGTCAGAGCTTCACTAGCGGTGTAAATACATTCCATGTGGATTCATTCTATGCATAGTTGCCTTTTAATGAATATCACGCAAATCGTCATGGTGATAGGTACATACGGTTTGTCCAGCATGTCCTAGGTTTTTCTATATATATTTTTTTTTTTTAAATGATAAAAAACAAAAGGCCGGCCCCGGGGGTTGGGGTCCCCGGGGCCATAAGTGGCCTGAGGAGGGGGGCAACGCAACCCCCTCCTAAAGAATTATAAAAAACAAAAAAAGGCCATGACCCGGGGGTTGGGGTCCCCGGGGCCGATTAAGGCCTTGGGAGGGCCAAATTTATTTTTTTCAACAAAAAAAATTAGGGTGCAGGCCCTGGGGGATGGGGTCCACAGGGCCAGTAAATTAGAAAAAGAAGGGGGGCCACACAGCCCTCCTTCTTAAAAACAAAAAAAAAAAGACCAGCATCGCGCCGGAGGCCACGCCCCCTCCTTGCAGCACTCTGCAAACGCGCCCCCTGGCCAGTTGTAAGTTGGGGAATTAATTCCCCTTCCAATACTGAGGGTCCCTGAGGGCCAACTAGCCCAACAGGTATCTCCAGTATGCGCCAGGGAGCTGCGTTGCAGACAGGTGTTCTGAGGCCACGCCCCTTTTTACACCTCTATGCAACGCAGCTCTGTGGCGCTTACTGGAGGTACCTAGTGGGCTAGTTGGACCCTAGGGACCCTCAGGATTCAAATGAACTTAATCTCCCAACTAAAAACGACCACAGGGCGTGTTTACACAGTGGTGAAGGGAGGGGACGGGGCCGGAGGTGACATGTGCAAACACGCCCTGTGGCGCGTTTTAAGTTGGGGAAATAATTCCCCTTCAATCCTGAGGGCCCCTGGGGGCTAACTAGCCCACCAGGTGCTTCCAGTAAGCGCCACTGAGCTGCGTTGGAGAGAGGTGGTCCAGGCCGTGCCACTTTTTACACCTCTCTGCAACGCAGCTCTGTGGCGCTTACTGGAGGTACCTAGCGGGCTAGTTGGACCTTAGGGACCATCAGGATTCAAGGGGACTTCATCTCCCAACTTAAACGGCCACAGGGCGTGTTTACACAGTGGGGAAGTGAGGGGACGGGCCTGAGGTGACGTGTGCAAACACGCCCTGTGGCGCATTTTAAGAGGTAGTTTTAATCCCCTGCCCTATTATATACTAGGAGCTTACAGAGGAGGTCATGCTGATCATAGGGGGACCCCAACGCATAGTGTTCCCTAGTGTATGTAGGTGTTTTCACTGTATTCTGAGTGTCTTTTAACATAGCACTGGCTCTAGGACTGGTTAGTCAGACTCAGTTACCACCAGTATCCGTCTGAAAAAGTTGAGGGTACAGGATGATTTTGCAACAAGGCTTCTTTCTGCTCTTCTGTTTGTTCTTTCTGCACGTTATCCTTCTTCCTGCACTTTTCTTCGTCTTTGAGGACTTCTGTTGCTTCATCAGTGATGTCATTTGAGAGGTCATGAGTGATGTCATTTGGGATGTCACTGACCATGTCATAAGTGATGTAATATGTGACGTCATCAGCAGTGCATTGCGGGCGCGCGAGTTATAGTTAGCTGAACTAACTATAACGGTTTTGTACGAGTGAAAAGTCCAGCTAACTAGAACGCCCCTGAAACCTATGGTTTTCTCAGTGAATTTCTAAGGTTTTTTAAATGCTAATTCCTAACTATAACGTGCCTGAAACCTATGGTTTTTTCAGTGAATATAGATATAGATATATATATATATCTATCTCCCTCCCCTGAAGGTCTATGGAGCCCTAAGGCAGAGAGCTGTATATTACGAGGATGGACATATACTTCTAGTATGCCCATACAGCAAAACTTCAAAATTATCGTTTTTGAGTGTTACCTCCCACATGCAGGATGCCACTCAGGGTGTTGGCCCAGCAGATGAGCTTCAAGACGCCTTTGATGGGCAAATGGCGATTACAAACCTGACGGGTTGCCCCTTTATCCAAGTAGACATACTGCCAGTGAGTACAGAGTAGACACCAGTGGGCAAACAGGTTTTCCCATGGTCGTGGAGCCCCCAGGTAGCAACTGTTGGAAGCTGGCTCTTTATATAATATAACAAAAAGAGGTATATTGCGTAGCGTTTCCAGGTATCCCGTATGAGTGGACAGGGGCTTGCTTTAACAATCCCACAGTGCTCTTTTTGTGGGAGTGTGTTCGAGTAGCTTAGGATTATTAAGGAGGAGTGTTAGACATTAGCTGCATACACAAAATCAATAATTAGTACACACACACATTCTCAATAAGGAGATCCACACCAATTTAGAAAAATAACACATTTTTCTATCATTTTAGACACCAAGAATATCGTTACTGGGTAAGCACTTTTAAAAATAGCAGTTTAAAAAAAAAAACAGGCAAAAACGCTTGTATTGTCACTAATGCAGTAATGTTCTCTTATGGGGGAAAAAACATACTACATACGGGCACTTAACAGCAACTTACAGGGCCAATCTTCTGGAGTGAAGGTAAGTATGAGGTAAGGTTCAAGGCAGCATTAACAGGTCACCTCGGTTGGCCCTGGGGCGTCCGGGTGCAGAGGTGCTTTACGAAATTGGGTGCCCCGTTGATTTCAGTGGGAAGCAGTCCTAGGAAAAAGAGGCTGCAAGCTGGGACGGGGGAAGGGGCAGTCCGGTTGAATCCATAGGGAAGGCTCTGTCCTTGAGATGCTCGGGGATATATAGAGACACCATCGCTTCACTTCTCCTCAGGCTGTAGGGCTAGGATGCAGTAGTGTCTTTATGCGTCTGGTCCGTGCTGCAGGACACACTTGCTGTTGAGGAGGCCGGTACAAAGAGGCTGCAGGCAGCGACTGGAAGTTCGGTCTGGGCAAACTCAAGGTGGGGTTCGACTCTGGAGGGTCTCAGGACCTTGTTGGCACAGCTGGCCCATAGTGGTACTTTCCGGTGTTGGTTTATATGGTCCGGAATCCTCACCGTTTTTCTTGGGCACCTGCAGGGAAGTAGCTCCGCTACTACACTGGAGATGCTGGTTGCTTTATGAAGTGCTGGCAGTCCCCTCAGGCTCAGCTGCAGGACAAGTCAACTTTAGTGCAGTTGTTGAGGACAACAGGCAGGCCATCAGGGTTGGTGCCAAGTCAGCTGCTGCTCCTCAGTACTTGCTCTTCGCGACTCTTCAATGTCCTTCCTAGGTCGGCAGAATCTGCTTTCCTGGTGCCGGTGCTCCCCAAAATAATAGTTTTAGAGACATTAAGGGGTGTGAAGGGTGGTAGCCAATGGGATATTTAACCTTGGGGTCACTACACCTCCTATATGACCACTTCCTGTGGGAAGTGGGCATAATTCTGTCCCAAAGTTCCAAGTTCTGTATCACCAAGATCCGCCACAGACACAACGACACTAGCAAGACTGGAAAATTCATTCATCAAATCAGATCCTAAAAGCAGATAATGAAAGCAACAAAACTCTGGGGAAGGGTAACGCAAACCTGGAGGAAGCAAGTTTAGCGGCATTAAACATCCTCAGCCCGCCAGTCTAAGACAGCATTAACATCAGCAAGGGCCAAAAGGAATGTAAGAGGCGTTGTCCACTATTCTGTACAGCCGTTTACCTAGTGAGGCTTAAAGGGGACTCCACAAAATCACGTAAGGCCACACGGCACTGACTATAACCTTCGGGAGGGACTATCGTGTTGGCACAGGGGTGCAGTACTCAATTTTATGTAAGATAAATAGTTGCTTTTAGTATAATGGTTTTTAGCTTTTCTATGCGGATCGTTTTTACTGTAATGATTTTAATTAATTGAACAGTTAATAAATACAAGTATCACCAAGATGGAGGAAATTTTCCTAAAGGGGAGCACATCAGGTAGCTCACCTTAGGGGTGTGACTGGCCTGCTAGTGAACCACACCTCCATGCATATCTAATTTCTCCCCTGTCCTGGTGACAAATGGGCCCAGAACAGGAGGTTGGCATTTCTTCTGACTGTGGAAGCCGTGGTCACATATCAAAGGCAGCAGAGGCCTTTGAAGCCTCCTGCCTTGAAATGCTGATTCCTTGGCCATCCTGTTTGGAAGCTGTGACAACACCTCCTGCCAGAGTAGATATTGTTTCTGCTCCAACAGAGGAGGCTCTCAACTGCAGGGGGTCTGAAACAGGCCTATGGTGGGAGGCTGGCCTACAACAGTCTGCCAGCACACTAGAGGCTGGTAGGTTTTCAGGGGGCACCTCTAGGTGCAATTATTAATAAATCCATCACTTGAATCAGTGTGGGTTTATTAATAGAAAATGTTTTTCATACCAAACACCATAAATTTCAGTGCAGCCATCATGTAGCTGGGGAACTCGTTTTTACCACTGTCCAGCACATGTACTTAAAATGGCTTCCATGTTCATTTGTGATATCTAAGAATTGACTGACATCTACTCGTGCAGATATGGCCACACAGGTAATATAGTACATAGCCTGCCTTAGGGCTGCAAGGCCTGTTGTAGGAGTGGCTTACTTATAATGTGTGCAGTGTCTGTAGGCATGGCATACAGAGATGTTTGCCATTCGTATATTCACTTTTTTCTGCACCAAGACACGCAGCCCGAAATGACAGTTTGCCTGTTGGTGCTGAGGGGTCCCTTAGGGTGGCACAATACATGCTGCAGCTCTTGGGGACCCTCTTTAGCCTCCTTGCCCTAGGTATCAGGGGTACCACTTAATAGGGACTTACAGGGGGTATTAAAGGTATTGCCAATTGGGGGAACAATTGTACAGTTTAGGGAACAAGACATGGTACTAGGGACGGACTTAGATAGCAGGAAATCAGTGCACTACTGTCAAAATTACATCAGATACCAGGCAAAAAGTGTGGGTGACATGTCGAAAAGGGGCACTTTCCTACAGCCACACCTTAAGAGTGGGGTACCAAGCTCCTAACATCCAAGGAAGGGTTCTGACATCTTGAGAGTAGGCAGAATAGTGCACTCTGGGATTGCTAGACTCCACACATAGCAAGACGTTGTCAAAGGACGGGAGGGATTATGCTAGCCCATTGGCTAGTTACAACATCATCCCTCCAGGGCACTTTCTGGTAATAAATATAGCACGACTGGCACCCTGAACCTCAGATCACAACTGACCTGGAGATAGGATGGAAGCACTGCCCTGCTGACCCATCGACCTGACAAGAGAGGCTGCACAGACTGCTGGGCTGCACTTGCTGCACCCTGGGCTCGCTAAGAGAGGACTCCGTCTGTGACTCCTTGCTCATGGAAAAAAATCGCTCCTGAGAACCGGACAAAAGAAGTGCCTCCAAGGGTCAGTCACCTGACCCCCTGGAACCAGCACCAGAGCCATCAAAGCTGAAGAAGCAGACTGACGAGTCAGTAGTCAGATTCTTCGAATCACTGCTGTTGGTGGGCGACCCAAGAGACTGATCCTCAACAGCCAAAAGTTGCACCTGTCTGCTGGACCCAGGTGTGTCATCTGAGTCCAGTTTGGTTGCTAAAGACGGACACCAGCCCTCAAAGGATAGTGCTGGATCTGCTGTGTACCGAGATTGGTAGCCTAGCCGCAGCAGGTCTTCTACTGACTCAAAGAGGACTTCAAGGGACAGCAACTCAGTCGTCCCACCTTACCTGTGGACTGAGGAATAACTGCAAGGACACCCCCCGTTGACAGCACAGCACCCAGAGCATCTTTTCAGCATCATGAACCCCAGCATCAGGACCACCACACACTGAACCCTAGACATCTGTGCAAGTGTATTACACTGTAAGGTCGCACAACCATACCATATAAGCACTACAATTCTCACAACTACCAAAAAGCTAATTTCACCAAGAGTTCCTTTCATTAACAAGGAAAACAGAGAATTCTTAGATCCCAGCACAGAAGAAGAAGCTAAACCGGGCAGAGACATCTCAGTTTTATATCACATGGTAGACCTGTCTGCATAACAGAGATAGGCCAACATTTGCAAGTGTAAGAGATGCTATGAAATGTACTTTAAGGGAACTGTGAGAAACTACTTCAGGATAAAAATTAGTACCCATAAACAGCCAGTAGCTCCTTCAATGATCGAGGAAAGGGAAAAGGATTTGGTTCCTAATGCACTTATTTTGATTTCCACTGCCAGTGTTACTTTTTTCCTGTTTGTAAAAGAATATTTTAAGCTCAAAGACTTTTATAAACTGTAGTTGCATTATATAAAGTCCTACTGGCAGAATATTCATCTTATAATAAATATCAAAGCAATATTTCTGCAGGCAGAGGAGGGTCTGTGGAGTGGACTCAGGCAAGAATATCTTGCAGGACCAAATACATGAAATGTAATTACCTCGGACCTAGCTGTCAAGGTAGTAGTGCTTCAAGAACGTATACACTGGTGATCACGTTTTCAACTGGCAGATGTCAATGACAGGCAAGCCAATGTTGCGCCAGTAGCCTTAGCCCTGGTGAAATGGTCTCTCATACCTTTCATGGGCTGCTTCTTGACCACTGCAAACTATCCACCTCGACAGGGTCCTGTTCTGCACAGCCGTCTACTTTATTGCTCAGTAAACTCACAAAATGTTGATAGCCCACTCAATGGTCCTTAATACAAGAAAGCCTCAATTCCTCTTTTGCAGTAGGGAGTGTGAGCAAAGAACACCGGCAGACTCATGGATTACCCAAAACAGAAGGGTGGCACTTCTTTTGACATGAATAACATACGAGTCTTCAGAACCAACTTGTCTGGGGAAAAAGGTGATACTGGGCAGTTTCACTGAAAGCCCCTGAAGTTCCGTCACATGACTAGCTGATGTAATCGCAATGAGGAAAACAGTCTTTAAAGTCAGGAGGCGCAATGAGCAGGTATGCATGAGCTCCAAGGACATACACATGAGATATGGCAAGATCAAGTTAAGATCCCACTGTGTTTTTACAAACAGTGTGGGAGGAAATGTGTATCCATCTTTAATAAATCTCATCGGCCTGGAGGAACATCTGGAAATTAATTAGGATTCACCTTAGTGGTAGATGCCTGCACAATAAAGCTCCCTGGAGTGGGCTGCTTGGTGAGAAAATCCAGGTCACCAGGTGCCTGTTGGTGACATCTGACCACCTCCCTATTCACAGGCAGGCCAGTAAAAGGCTTCGACCAAGTAGCCATCAAAGTATCAGTGAGGACATCTTTAAAGGGAAGCAAGGGCTCAGAACTAACTGGCCCAGACTGTAGGATCTCTGTTAGGACACTTATTTTAGTCTCAATGGAGAGTAGCTGTAATTCTAATGCCTCATTCCCTCTACAAAACCACTGCAAATGAGGTACTCTTTCGCTGGTGTCCCATGTGGTGAGCAAATCTCTGTTTCAGGCAAGGTGTCCAGGCCAACTGTATTCTGTATATCATGTAAAAGGTTTCATCGCACAGTGAGGGGGGAGCAAGGCATCCGCCTCCCCCCCCCCCCCCCCCCCAATCATCTTGCTGTGCCCCCTGCTCTGACATAGGATCAGAGTCCGAACAATTGACTTATATTTGTGTTGCATGATGACTGGTTGTGCTTTTGCAATTTCTTAGTGAGACATTGGCCTGGTTTGAGGTCTGACATTGGGATGTGCCCCCCTCCTCTTCTGGAGGCAGTCACATAGACATTAGCGCTGGTGTAGCAGGGACTACCGTGGACATCAGATGCAGTGTGGAAGTCTATACCAAAATCGGTGCGGGTTCTGTAATGTGTCCCAGGAGTACAGACTGCATCGGGGTTGGACATACCTGCAGCAACCGGACTGTGGGCCCCTCTAGTGCCATGGGACCCAAAGGTGCACCAGAGTTAGCTGGCAGCGCACTGATCATTTGCAGTATAGCCTTCTAGAAGGCCTCAATCTGCTGCAGGGTCAACGACTGCCTTGTAAATTCAGGGTGCACTGGGATTAGCTAAGGAATTGGTTCTGTAGCCTTCTGAAGAGGTGCGACTAGCACTGTGACACCGTTGCACCTTCTCTTTGGAGTCAGAGTAGAGGGATGGAGTTGAATCATACTTTTCATTTTTATGCTGGGACTTACTGGTGGACTTTGAACACAAAGCTGATCAGTTTCAGGAACAGCCCTGAGATTGGGACCAGGTCTGCGCCTTCGATAGAGACCTACATGAAGGCCACAAGTTCGTGTTGTGCAACATACAGCTCTGCTTCCCATTTATGATCCCTTATGGGTGCAAAAGGGCACACTTATCACATGACAGAGTTTTAGCCCAAGCTCAGACACCAAAGACACATATGCAGGTCTTGACTGACATCTGCTTCCTGCAGCCGTGGCATTGCTTGAAACCTGTCAAATTGAGTGGGGTTATCACTCCCCTAGTAGACGGATGAAAAAATGTAGGAGTCGTCAGAAAAACAGACAAAGTTGGGAGCAGAGCTCCACATCCGCGCTGGAAGTTGCGGAAAGAAATGAACTGACATTAGCCCGCAGGGGTGGCGTTTATAAGTGAATCCGCTACCTCAATTCAAGGGACGTATGGAACCAGCGCAGAGACGCATGTGACACCTTGCGGTACACAGGAGCACTGCTGTAAAACGTTTCCGGATCTAGTCTGGCGCCTGGGGAGTATTCTAAAGTGGGTAATCTGTACTTAGAAGTATCCATCAAAGTATACCACTGAAGGAAACCCCCATTGACATGGGGCATAGCTGAGAATATAGTCACACTGACATGAGGAACAGTTGAGAGTAAAGTCACACTTATGAGGGATTTCTGATGGAAGCTCATGCAACACAGACCCCTCTCTGCAGGAACCGGACACTACAGGAGTCCTAAATCAGAGTCGAGGAGGGAAGCTTACACGGACACAATGCAAAGTTGTGAGCAAAGTCACACCGATCTGGCACAGCAGGGATGAATTGGTACTGTAATTACTGTGGCTGCTGGCCACCATTTACACCATATAATGAATCCTCGTTACAAGATTTCAAATGTATTACTTCAATTACAGGGCTTCAAATGAGTTCTGTATTGTTATTTTTTGTCACTATTGCCCCGAATTGGGAAATTTTTGTGTGTGCCTTGTGCCTGCTGCCTTCCTTGAATGCGGTAGCTGCTTCTATGGCTCCCTCTCTGGAATTTAACCGATTCTCCCATTACAACTGGTCCCTATGTTAAAAACAGGAATATGGTCACATGTTAACGGCCCAAGATTTATATATATATATATACCCAAAGCGGCCAGGCCAGCCGGGGTTGGTCTTGGTCTGACAAATGTACGCACCCTCTCAGATCAGCGCTCCTCTGCCTAGAATTAACAGTTATCCAAGTAACAAATGGAGAGATCAAAGGAACCATAACTGATGTAATGATCAATTTGCAGTTGCACTGTACTGCTGCATGTTCTTACACATCCATGGCCAAGGACAAACTTAATCTGAAGGACGCAGCAACACAGTGCAAATTACAGACCAAGGTCCTCTTGACCACAGAAAAAATTGACCCTGCCTCCTAATGCTGATGGACCTCTCAGCCCCCTTTAACACCATTGATCATCTCACACCATTAAGTCACTGATTCTTCAACCAATACAAGGTCATTCAAATGGCCGCAACCAGGCCCTAGTAGATGACTATCGCTTGTTAGGTCCCCCAGGGTTCCTTTTTTTCCTCCATCATCTTCAGCCTATACATGGAGCTCCTAGGGACTATACCACCGATAACAGCATCAATAGACCACTGACACACAACTCTACTAGAGAATCTCCTCAAGACATCTAAAACTTCAATAATTAACTAAGACTTGAATTTCCAGCATCTACCTGAAGCTCAACTCCACCAAGACAGAGTTCCTTCCAATTTCCAACAACAAGCAACTAGTACAAACCAGGCTCAAGCACATGAACCCCATGCCAAGTCACACGGATTCACTATGGACACTAACTTGTCCCTCATAGAACACAACAATCAGAAAACCAAGACAGTTTTACTTCAGAACTGCTGTTCAAGCCCTCGTACACTCGCATCAGGATGGTGGCAGCGCCCTGCTCCACAGCCTCTCAGACTCACTGGCATCCCTCAAAGGCATCCTACATGCCGCAGCATACTTCACTAACAGCCTGGAGAAATATTACCACATTACCTCCACACTGATGGACATCTACTGGCTCCCCTTGCTAGCAGACATCTTCAGAACCAAGATCATCTGAAAAACCATCATAATGATGTGTACACTTTATAAAAATACAAAAAACCTTTTGGACTTCTGAATTAGAACACCATAGCCATTTCCTCCTCATTTAGAATATTTGCATGTTAAATTTCAACATTCTACTTTTCATTTGTGTATGATTTGTCTCAATGATTTGGAGACTTCTTGACTAACTGTTGTAACAAACAATTTAAACTAAATATGAAAAATAAGTCACTTTTGAACAAGACAAAGAAAACCTATCCACCTCAAAAAAGGTAGATTCTTTTTTCGGCATGGTGACTGAAAGCAAATTATTAACGTTGTATTTTAATATATATGATCCTTATCAGATACGTATGAACATTTTCTAGTGAACAGGGAGACTGCAGAGTGCATAGTCAGAACATCTTATGTTACTCAATTCTGTGAGGATCAGTTTGGGAAAAGGGACACATGCTGAGGTTTGCATACCAGAATTTACTGCCTACAGATTCCAGAGAGCAAAGTCTCAACAGATGGGGTGTACGGAAAGCTAAATGCGGTGTATGGAAAGCTGAGTTGAAGGGATCACTCTTAACTGCAGAACAACTGAAAACATTTAGACAGACATTTAGATAGATGTCTTTCACCAGTAAAGATAAACAATACACATACTGCACATGCCAGAAGGCTTAACATCTAAAAGTGCGTTTGCTGTTTAATAAAAATTTCCAACTCATTAAAAAACGCATGTTCGAATTGCACCTTAAATTGTTTTTAAACTACTCTCTCTACATTACTTTAAACATTGTCTGTCACCCATGACATTGCCTAGCTGAGATGGGTTTTTCACTCGATTCAATTCTTAGAAGGCCTATTTGATGTATTTCAGGAAACGTGCTGTCAATTGGCTAGAGACCCCATTCAAGCAAAACGCTATGGCCTTTTTACAAGTTCTTATGTTTAAATATTTCCTAAGTGGGAGCAATATTTTGGAAACACAAGTAGTGTGACAATGTTTCGGTGGCTACCCTGCAAAGCCTGCATTGCTGGTCTGTGGTACTTTGCCCCACAGCCTGAATAGTTGTCTTCAATTCCAATGTTTAATAGTTGATTTAGATACATTGACCAGTTCGGGCCTTAAATCGTAGCCAAAAAGTTTCCAATTACTCTCTTTTTTAAATGTCTTTATTTGCATTTTATAGTTTACAATAAAGGTACATTTTATATAAGATAGCTTTGCATCCATCAACTTTGACATTTGGCAGATAACATGTCCATTGTTTTGACGTGCGCAATTCTTGTCTAGTACTTATGTCTAGCGGGTAATTAAGATATGTCAGTAACTTGATCCACCTATTTAACTTCTGACAGGGCATTGCCAGTATGAATTCTCTCTTTATGTGCACCCCATGTACTCACATGTGTAATCTACTTGTATATTTGTAATGTAGTACTAAGGCAAAATTCTAATCAACAGTTCAACACAATAAAACAACTTTTTGTCAATCAGGCGGCACCAGTTATGTTTAACCCTCATCCCCACCCGCCAGCCCCTCTCTTCATATCTCCGAGTCTGATTCGTTCTTTCTTATGCATCAGGCCTCTCCCTGTTTATTCACTTAGTAGGTTTGCGTCATCCCTGTACTAAGAGTCGTCTTTGATGTGGTCTGTTCATGGTCAGTGATTGCCACATCTGCAGACTATCTTATGGCGGTGCCCCGTCCTGCTCTGGCTCCATATCTGTAATGTCACCATGATAGTGTCCCAATTCCGTGCAATGGGATATTTGCACAGTCCGGCTACATCTTCTTTGTGTAAGGCTACGCTTTCCTTCTGGGCACATATCAAGCGCAAACGTTTCCAGCTCTCTGGTAAGGGAGGATGCTTGTTCTTCTATCTCCGTGTGACCTGTATTTTAGCTACTATGAGGCCTAGGTCTGTAAATCTGGATGTCACTGTGTTTTTGTGGCCTAGGGAACACACCTAGTATGCACTTCTCACATGTTGGTAGTCATGGGTGGCCCGTACATTCCGACAAGCAGGACCAGACCTCTTGCCAGAATCGGTGTATTGGTGGCAGGACCACAGCATATGAAGAAGGTTAGCTCCAACCTGGTCATCGCGAGGGCAAGCTGCCATTGTTAATTGAAAGTATCTGTTTACGTTGTCCGGTGATAAGTAGGCTCTGTAAATGATAAAAAACTGAATGATACAGAATTTTTCATTTCGCGGAATTTGTGTGGCACTTGCTAGTATCATGTCCCACTCCTTATCCTCCCAAGGCCCTCCTCCGTCTGCTTCCCAGGTGGTTCTTAGTGGTTCGAGGGGTTTTAATGTGAGCATTAATAGTGCTTCTGTTAGCCAATGTACTATGTGACTGCCCATACCCATAACGTGTAGGTATTGTATTACTAAATGAGGTTGGGGCTCGATGCTCATGTCACCCCAAGTCTTTGTCAGTGCAGATATTATAGAGTTATATAATATAAATTGGCCTGGCGGCATGCCTGTGTCCTGGGCTAACGTGTCAAATGTCAATGGAGTTATGTCATCGCCATCGCCTGGTTATCAGATGGGCAGAGGGAGTTTCTCAGTCAACCGATTAAGGAAGAGGATGTTCGCGCAGCAATTAAAGCTCTCCCAAACAAAAAGGCCCCCGTCTCTGATGGTTTCCCAAGCGAATTTTAGAAAGAGTACGCAGAAGAACTAACTCCCCACCTCTTGGAAATTTATTCAGAGGCTTACGAATCTGGAAAATTGCCGCCAACCCTTCGGGAAGCTCTGATCATTACACTTCTTAAGAAACATAAGCTGTCCTCTCGCTGCAACTCATATAGGTCACTGTCGCTCATAAACACTAATGCCAAGATACTGGCCAAGATTCTGGCCACCAGATTGCAACCACTCATGCAGGGCCTGGTCCTCTCGGACCAGTCTGGTTTTATTCCCACCCGATGTACCTTGCATAATTTGCGTACTCTCTTTGCCATGTTTCATCTTCTCGATCCCGGGCTACAGGCGGCGGTTGTCATGCTAGACACTGCCAAGGCCTTGAGTCTATAGAATGGGGTTATCTTTTTTACATTCGCCGACGAATGTGCTTCCCCCCCCTATTTTTAACTGGATACGGCTGCTGTATACCGATCCTTCGGCACGTATCCGAGTGGAGGGTAGCACATCGGACCCTATATGCATCACTAGAGGGACACGTCAGGGATGCCCCCTCTCGCCCCTTCTTTTTGCACTAACACTTGAGCCCCTTGCCTGTATTATTAGGCAGCAACATCGAGCCTCGCCCCACCGCTTTGCTCACTGCCCCGTCGGCATTTCATTATACGCGGATGACATACTGCTTTTTATACGGGAACCGCGCGCTTTCATGGCACCAGTGCTGCGGGAGTATATTCGGTTCGGACTGCTCTCAGGCCTGCATATTAACTGGGCTAAATCGGTGGTAGTATCGCTGACAGAACGCACCTTAGCTCACAAACTTGAATTCCCGCTTGTGTGGTCCACAGACCCCGTGAAGTATTTGGGGACATGGGTACAAAGAGACCCCGACACAGTTATTCGCGAGAATTACAGCCCTGCGTGTGTTAAGTTGGAGCGGCAGGTGGAACGATGGGTGAAGCTCCCACTATCACTGGCCGAGTGTATCGCTCTTACTAAGATGGTTGTGCCGCCCCAATTTTTATATCTTTTTAGTAACATACCGATTCCACTAACTAAACTTTTTTTTTTTTTTTTTTTAAATTGTTCGCTCTCTGCTCCTTAAGCTCATGGGGGGGGGGGGCAGACAGGCCCGTGTGTGCTGGGAAACACCTGTGCTGGACTATAAACATGGCGGCTTCGGCGTGCCCGACCTTTATCTGTATTATTTATGCGCTCACGCACAATATGCGCACTACTGGTTCAGCTCTCATGACTTCAGCCCACATGTGGCAGTGGAGGATGGAGACGCCAAGTATTACACTGAGCTCCATGTTGACTCACTAATCGGCAGACAACCCTCTCTGAGATAAATACTGTTGATATTACTATAGGGGCCTGGCAGGCACTAGATCGCATGGCAGGGAAGTTACCGTTGTATTCCCCTCTACTACCTCTGGCGTTTCACTCGAATCTGTCAGTGACGCATGAGATGGGCTCTATGCGCACTCTGCAACAAGTAGGAATAGTCAAAATGCTGGACACATTTCCCAACGGCGTCTTTTTAACCGACAATGATCTAAGTTTCATACAGAATAAGACGCCATTGTTTATATTCCTCTTCCACAGGTTAAAGAAAGCGATACAGGCTTACTACCACACTTTCCCTGCGGAACCTCCGACATTACAAACTCTCCACACTCTGCTTGTCAGTCCAACACGACAAACTTCTTTCCAAACTATATCGATCTTCTAGAGCGGAGAAACCTCTATTAATCAACAAAAGTTTAGAGAAAAGGAATGCACATTTAACTCCGCCACTGACAATGCAGGACTGGGAATATTGCTGCCAGTTTACCGAGGCCCTAACTTCTAATGGTAACCTCCGTATAATCCATTTTAAATACATACACCAAGCGTACTGTACTCCACAGAAGCTATTCAACTATGGGCTTAGAGACACTGATACATGCAAGAGATGTGGAGCTGCAAAGGCTAAAATTGCAGTGCTCACCACATGTATGTCTGCTGGGCTTGGTGCACTCTCTCAAGAGACGCGTGGCAATTACGTGGGAGGGCACATCTGGGTCTTCGACTGCACGATGGCTTCAAGATCTGGCACTCAGCCGGGATAATCTGGTGCTATATGCGGAAGAACTCCCCACCACTTCTAGACCCAACGATATACAGGAACCGCTACTACAGTACCTGCGATCTGTCGAGCAGGTTGAGTCCCCAGGTAATGCAGAATGCTGAATGTACTATTCTTTTGTTTATAAGCAGGAAACTCTTTTACACTACGCATATCATTTTTTATACTGCAAATGATTGATGTAAATGTCATTGCCACTGGTTGTTAAGTTGGTTATTCAACTACATGTGCTCATTGATGAAATCTTTGCGAACTGCATACGTTTCAATAAAAACCTTTATTAAAAATAAATACTGAAAAAAAAGAGACAGTGTTTGGAACTCCACGGCATTCCAGGGTTCTAGTGCATCGCATGTGGTACTCACCCCGCTCCTCGGGGTGACAAGAAGGGGAAGTGCGGGTGTGTAGGGGGTCATCTGCTGTGTAAGATATAGACTTAGTCTGTAACAGCGATGAGCCAGGACCAAGGAGGTTGCGGCGGGATGGATGGCCTGACAAAAGGATGAAACGCGTGTCAAATCCTGGATAATGACCAGGGTGGTTGTACCGTGGCCGTATCTGATAACTACAGTCCTGCCAACCATTTTCTCACCCACTGTAGTTGCACAGCTAGGTAGTAAAGTTACAAATTGGGAACTGCCAGACTTCCTTTTTCCATTGGCGCATATAGCTTCCATAGCGCAACTCTGTGGCGCCCTTTGTTCCATATGAAGTCTCTAAGCAATTGTTCCAGCTCACTAAATGTTTTGACTTGGGCATATACGGGCAAATTTGTGAAGCCTGGGGATATTAATACAAAACCTATCGAACTCCATCAAGCCCTAATGGCTGCTATAGATACATTGGTAACTCTCAAGATTCAGCAGTCCAAATCCCAATGAAAGCATGCAGTCTGGTTCACTCAGTAACTACGTAGGGAGAAATCCAAGTGTAAGAAATTGGAAAAAAATCTGGTGAAAATCTTAATCACGGGCAGAGAAAGAAATATTCAAAACGGCTGCAACTTCCTACCATAAAAACATTACGTTAACACGGAAAGGATATATCTACACGCAACTAAGCCAAGCGGGCAATTCTACTAAGGAACTCTACAAGATTTTAAAATCATTTTCGTCTCCAATTGCCTGTGCTAACCCTATTCCGGTCTCTCAAGTTTTATGTGATAATATCTCCAACTTTTTTGAAGAAAAAAATTGACAAAATCTATGACAAATTTCCGAGGGACTCCAGTACTTTAGACACCACCATTCCATCTTCTACAATTTCCAGAAAGGAAGATGCCGTCTAACAGGCTGCAGGTGTCTAAAGTTGAAGAGATGTTAAAAATGGCAATGTCAGGTTCCCCTATTGACATTATGCCACCCAGAGTGTTCACCCTCCTAGCAAAGCAGCTCGCCCCTTCAATATGCTCCTTATTAAACCACTCCCTGAGCGAGGGGATAGTGCCCCATATATGGAAAGCAGCTCAAGTCCTTCCGATTTGTAAAAAGGTCAATGTGCCTTTTTCAGAGCTATCTAACTACCGCCCCATTTCCTTCAGTCCGCTCATGAGCAAACTTTTGGAAGGATACATCAATTCGAAGCTCATGGAACAAATAGAATCCCAAGTAGGTCTTGACCCCTCACAGTTGGGTTTTAGACCTAGACACTCTACCGAATCTACCCTTATAGGTGTCACGGATTTTATTGAACTTTCCCTAGATAATAACAAGGAAGTATCATTAGTGCTGTTGGACTTGTCCGCAGCCTTTGATACTGTAGCCCACCATAACCTTCTGCAAAGACTTGTGGAAATTGGTGTTGTGGGGTTGGCTCTTCAATGGCTCTAAAGCTTTTTAAAGCAGCGTACTCAAACCGTTAATTTGAGTCCCTTTCACTCCTGTGCTAGATCCTTTATGAAGGTGGTTCGTCAGGGCTCATGCCTCAGTCTTGCACTATTTAACATATAGGTGGCCCCCCTTGCAAATATCATCAGAGATCATGGCTTTGTTCCCTTTTCGTATGCGGACGATACACATCTTTCGTTGGACAATAATTCGGTGGCAACAAAACAGCTTTTTGCTAACGGTATGCGTGCTATTTCTGACTGGATGATGAATAACTTTCTCCAGTTGAATGCTGATAAAACAGAAGTACTTCTTTTCGACAAAGCACAAATTCTGTTTTATATGCTGAAGCTTCTACGGAGAGTGTTCTACCTTCTCCCCTATCAGTACGCAAGACCTTGATCCAAGCTCTGGTAGTAAGTCGACTGGGCTACTGTAATGCATTTTTGGCAGCTGCAAACAACACTGTGCTAAACAAGTTGCAAGTAGTCCAGAACACAGCAGCAAGGTTGCCTCTCAATATGCCTCCTAGAACTACATTGCGACCTTTATTGAGACTTCTCCATTGGCTATCCATCCGTGAAAGAATTAAGTTTAAAATCTGCTGCTTGGTCCATAAAACTATCAATGATAGGGGTTCCAGGTACATGGTGGAAAAACTTGTCTATTATCTTCCAAGCAGATCTCTGCGCTCTGGAGAGAAGGCGTTTCTAGTGGTCCCATGGTTTAACAAACTACGCGCCGGTGGCAAAACGTTTGCCTACCAGGCCCCTCAATACTGGAACTCGCTTCCCGTTCCTTTACACAAGTCTCTGAATTTTCTTAAGTTCAGGAAACTTCTGAAAACTGAACTTTTTAATAATGGATTGCCTGCTCTCACCTCTGTCCCTTCACTGTTAGCATGGAGATACCCCTCCAGGGGTGATCCATGCGCTCTACAAATTCTTCATTCATTCAAGTAATACAAGAGTCTTGGCAGTATCACCATCTTGGACAAGACAAGTCTGCCCATGACATTTCTCTGCAGTGTTTTCTAGAATTGTATTTGTGATCGGATAGACGAAATAGCTCTAGTGAGATTGCCATCCAAGATGTCACCTGCACAATGATAGATGTGTATGCCCAAGTATCGAAAGGATGAGGGTTGCCATTTAATGGACACACCATTGATCATTAGCACTGGGTCCCGCGCCTCATGTTTAAAGCGATAAAGGCAAGACTTATTCCAGTTCACTTTTAGCCCCGACAACCCAGCGAATCGCTGCAGGATTTCCGCTATGGTGCCCGGTACGTCGTCTACGTCCCTTATATATAGCAGTAGGTCGTCAGCGTATAATGACACAACATGGGAGGAGTCACCCTGGCATATGCCCCAGTCATTGCCATTCCTGTGAAAATGTGCCGCAAGTGGTTCCATGGCCTGTGAAAATAATAAAGTAGAATGGGGGCAGCCCTGTCTGGTTCCTTTGCCTATTGGAAAGCTCCCTAATATTAGTTGCCCTGTGCGGACCCAGATGAGAGGCTGTATGTGCAGCAAACTTACAAGCTTCAAAAAGGTTGCTCCTAAACCATATTGGCGAAGGACCGCAAATCGGTAGGGCCATTCGAGGGAGGAGAAAGCCTTCTCTAGGTCCAGGAAAAGGCAGCCCAAACTGGGCCAAAGCTGCATTGCATATTCTTAAAGTTGGAAGAATCTTAGTAAGATTAAGGAGGTGTTACGCACTGGCAAGAATCCATTCTGCTCAGGATGCACCAATGACTGTACCAGTAGTGCTAGCCTAGCCGAGATTACATTAGCTAAGATTTTATAATCCGTGTTGAGAAGCACAATCAGTCTGTATAAGCCCCGCTGCGAAGGATCCCGGTCTGGTTTGGGGAGAGAAATGAGTAACGCTTCACGGTGTGTTGCCGTGAGTGTGGAGGCTGACAGTGCGGTATTAAACACTGCTTTTTAGCTGGAGTACAAGCAGCATAGCATATCCTTTGTAGAATTTGGGTGGCAGGCCATCTGGGACTGGGGACTTCCCTGTGGCTAGGGCATGTATACCCACAAGGATTTCTTCAGGGGTAACCGGTGCATCAAGCTCCAGTCGCTGCTCAAGGGTGAGGTTGGGGAGAGTAATTTCCCCAAGGAATTGATTGATCTCTTCAGGCGGTGCCGTGGTGTCGGATCTGTACAGGTGTGTGTAATGTTTTGTACATTCCAAGTGTATTTCAAGCTGTGTGTATAGTGGTGCGCCATCTGAAGCTCGGATCACTGTTACGGGCGACCGGGCATTTTCTTGTCTCCGTCTGTGGCACTATGAGTGCTTGCTGAGTGATACTTGTAATTGAGACATCTCAATCTCTCCAACAATTTTATTTGCTTTGCTCTCTTCTCATTAAGTTGTGGTCTCAGTAGGCGGTCTCTTATCACTTGTATCTTAAGGTGTATTAGTCCATCCTCTACCTTCTTGGTGTCGGTCTCAAATGGCTTTATGCAAACCTAATTGCGTGTTTAGGCTATGGCCACGTATTACCACTTTGAAGGCATCCCACTCGATTAGGCGCGAGGATGCAGTGTCCGAGTTATCGTTAAAGTAATTAATGATTTCTGTGCTGAGAGCTTCGCGAAATGGTTTATCTTCTAGTGTCTCGGGCTGTAAGCGCCACCTAGGGATAGCTGTAGGGCCAGTATCCCAAGACATTTGCAGAGTTTGGGGATGTGGTCTGAGTGGGTCCTGACCAAGTATTCAGTCTTAGTTACTGCTGTTACAATCTCTTTCGTACAGAGCAGGCTGTCCAACCTCACATGCAACCCGTGGGAGCCCAAGTACGAAGAGTGTACCCGGTCTGTGAGATTTTTATGTCTCCATCGTTGCCAGTGCGTCAACCAGGCATTTAATGCCTGTAGGAAGCTGGTTCTGTTTATACTATACCAAAGTGAGGTATAGTGTGCACAGAGTCCAGTGGAACCCAAAGGTAGGCAGAGGGAAAGTTGGATAGAACCTTACTCTCTATTTGTGGTAGTGTGGTCGAAGCAGTAAGGCAGTATCAGAGGACAGTGTTGAGCATTTGTTGTACACACTCAGTCAGCAAATTAATTCACACACTGAAACACTGAACTTCAGACCAATTGTTTTTGTATAAAAATATTCTTTTAGTTATTTTATTTTCTAGAACCAAGCAAGCCTGGCACAGATACGTAATAAATACTTTACAGTAGTAGTGCAGTTTATAAACAGTTTGGATTGCAATAGTAAATGTACTTTGATTTGACTTACAGTATTGCTTCAGAGAAATGCAATGATTTGTAAATACAGTACATAGACTTGAATGGGATTTTCAGTAAAATACCAGGTACGTTACTTTTTGGATTACTTTTCTTACTCAGAGTAGTATGCCTGGATACTACTCTGGGATATTTCCTGCAAACAGGTAAGTAAAATCGTTGTTGTTAAACAGTGTAATTTTAAAGAATTTCTTTAGCTTTCAAACTCCACACTTAAAAACTTTTCCAAGAAAAACAGTCAATGTTATCCTACAAAAACAAACTGCAAACATCCGGGCCCAACACCAGATGGCGATCTATGCTAAGTGTACACTCTGCAGCTCATATGCCTCGAACATAGTGTTTATAGGTAAGTTACTTTTGAGATTACTTTTCTTACACAGTGTAGTATACATGGATACTACACTGGGACATCTCCTGTAAACAGGTAAGTAAAATTGTTTTTGTTAATCGATACAATTTTAAAGAATCTTTAGGTTTTCAAACTCCACACTTGGAAACTTTTCCAAGAAAACAGTCATGCTATCCTACGGAGGAAAATATAAACAACCGCAATGGAGTGCACACCGCTAGCTCCTCCTCCGGGTCGCCCAATGGGAAGCTGGTGCATGAAGTTCTTAAGTGGCTCACCCCAGTGGGTGCAAGTAAGTACTTGTTGATAATCTCTAGACCCGATACATGTCCCGGGTTTTAAAGTATCGCCCGAGACATGGCTCGGGTTTCGGGATAACTTCCCTCCTCAGTAGAGGCCCTTGACGGTTGCTTGGCGGCTCTCTCTTCTACCCCCGACTATTTTCTCTACTGAGGAGGGAAGTTATCCCGAAACCCGAGCCATGTCTCGGGCGATATTTTAAAACCCGGGACATGTATCGGGTCTAGAGATCATCAACAAGTACTCACTTGCACCCACTGGGGTGAACCACTCAAGAAACTTCATGTACCAGCTTCCCTTGGGGCGACCCGGAGGAGGAGCTAGCGGAGTGCGGTCCATTGCGTTTGTTTATAAAATGGCTCCTTCGAGCTTTGAGCTGACGAGCTCCTGGACGACGCACCTGCGTGCCTGTGCGGGCAATGAGGCCCTTGACGGTTGCTTGGCAGCTCTCTCTTCTACCCCTGACTATTTTCTCTACTGAGGAGGGAAGTTATCCCGAAACCCGAGCCATGTCTCGGGCGATATTTTAAAACCCGGGACATGTATCGGGTCTAGAGACCATCAACAAGTACTCACTTGCACCCACTGGGGTGAACCACTCAAATGTACCAGCTTCCCTTGGGGCGACCCGGAGGAGGAGCTAGCGGAGTGCAGTCCATTACGTTGGTTTATAATATGGAGGAAAATATGGTTATCGGTTTTGAGGTAAGTATTTGGTAGTGGGAGTTGAGGTTCTGGGGGTAGACTCCGTGGTCCCTCAGGGTCAGTGATGCACTCTTGTTACACCCTCAGCGGCAATAGGGCGGCCGGGTGCAGAGTGTTGAGGCCCAATGTTATCCAATAAAGGATAGGGGGCCTCCGGTTGGTGGCTGCTGACTAGCAGGCCACTTGGCTGTGGGAGCAAAGCTCCTGGACTTTAGCTCAGTGCAAATGGGGAAACAAGCCAGAACAAAAGGTGCACCCTCAGCGGCGCTGAGGCGGCCGGTTGCAGAGTGCTGTTTTGGTGTCCTGTTGTTTTCAATGGGGATTTTCGATTTTGGTTTTCAGCTGCAGGCTCGGTCCAGGAAGACTTCCGGGAGGAACCAACAGCTGGTCAGGTAAGCTGGAGTGCTTGGGGACATAGGTGCACCTCGGGTTCTTTTCTCCAGGGCACAGGGCGGCTGGATGCAGGGGAGTCTTTTAAGGACGGATTTCACCTTACCGGGCCACTTGCGGTTAGGGGGGTCTCCATGCAGAGGCTGCAGGCGACGTCGGGGAGTCCTGGATGGGTCAATTCATGGTGGACTCGAACTCTGGAGCGCTGGGGGACCTGGCTGGGACCGGTGGGCCACTCGAACACGGCCCGTAGGCGACGGGTGCAGTGGTAGTTCCAGGCGTCGGGTTTTTGTCCTCAGCAGGCTCAGAGTCTGTTTTCGGAGTTTCTTTTGAACAGGGCTGCTGTTCACAGGAAATCTGGTCTTTGTTGAAGTCAGTCCCAGGGTTTCTGGAGGTCGCTGGCTGCAGGACAAGACTATTTTTGGTGCAGGATCTCTTGAAACTGCAGACGGGCCGGTAGGGCTGGGGCCAAGTCAGTTGTTCTCTGCAGTCTCCTCTGCTGGGTGTCTTCTTTTGTCCTTTTTCTTCTTAGGTTGCAGGAATCTGCTTTCTTGGTTCAGGGCTGCCCCTTAAATACTGTATTTAGGGGTGTTTTTAGGGGTCTTGAGGCTACTGACCTTCGGGTGACTACACCCTTGGTGTGCTCACCCCACGTGGGGAGTGAGCACAATCCCTAATCCTGATTGGAGAGTACCTGCCATCTGCAAGATGGCAAGCACTGAAGAGAGGGCTTCACCTTGCCTCCCCCATATGAGGGGTGGAGTTGGCAGAGGTGGGCACACCTCCTGGACTGGCTAGTTTTTCCCACCTGTCTTCCCGCCAAAAAGGAGGGGAGACAGGAAGGTGGCCTGCTCCTGCTAGCAGGAGAGTCTGGGGGCGCATTACAAAGGCTGACAGGCCTTTGAAGCTTCCCTGCCACAGATGGCTATTCCTGGCCTGGGGGAGGTGTGAACACCTCCACCCGGGAAAGGCGTTGTTTCTGGGCTCAGGGAGCGAAGGCTCCCACCCTAGGGGTCCAGAAATATGTCTTGTGGTGGCAGGCTGGTGTGCACCAATCAGGGAACCCACCAGAGGCTGGTCGTTTTTCAGGGGGCATCTCTAAGATGCCCTCTGTGTGCATTTTTCATTAAATCCCACACTGGCATCAGTGTGGGTTTAATGTGCTGAGAAGTCTGATACCAAACTTCTCGGTTTTCAGTGTAGCCATTGTGGTGCTGTGGAGTTCGTAATGACAAGCTCCCAGCACCATATACTCTTAATGGCAGCACTGCACTTACTATGTCTAAGAATGGACTTAGACACTGTAGGGGTACAGGGCTCATGCACCTGTACCCTCACCACTGGTATAGGGCACCCAGCTAGAGGGGTGACTGATCTATGCCAGGGCAGTGGGTTGTAGGCATGGCACACATGGAGGTGTGCCATGTCGACTCTTCACTTTGTTCTGCACCAAATCACGCAGTCTGCAAAGGCAGTGTGTGTGTAAAGGTACAGGGCTCCTAAGGGTGGCACAATAAGTGCTGCAGCCCTTCGAGGCCTTCCCTGGTCACAGTGCCCTGGGTACCTGTGGTACCATTTACCAGGGGCTGACCTGTGGCCAGAGATGCCAATTGGGTTAGGTTTGGGGAAAGAACACATGCCCTGGGACCCTGATTTGTAGGGACCCAGGGCACATCAAGTCAAAGTGCATCAGTAGTCTGGCAAAAAGTGTGGGGGGGTACTGCAACAGAAACCCGCTTTCCTACAATGCCCTCATGGCTATTAACTTGGGTGTGCCAGGGAGGGGGGCGGTGAAGAGATCTGTCTAATACACAGATGAAGTCCCCGCCTAGCAGCCAAGGAATACCATGCCTTTCTGAGAGTTTACCGGACACTGTGTTTAAAGTTAACATTTACTCTTAGTCTATTCTTTACAGCCCCTTACCGTGCAATAGAGTTGCCTTGCTTTGCTAACCCCTTTGCCAGGTCTTTACTTGGGGGAAATGGCTTCCCATAGATCATTTGCTTTGAGGTTTTGAAGCAGCAGAAATAGTGTTGCGTCAGAGCACGAAGCCTGTGGGAACAGCTAGGATTCTTTGAATTAATGTATTTCTGCTGCGAGAGACAGTTTGGAGATCCATGCTTTGTTACAAATGGTTCTCCCTCAGACACTTCTAAAACTTCTGATTTTAAGCAGGGTTATATCTCACAACCCTTATTTTCTCTAAAGGCAGCTCACACGTCACCACCTTTGGAAGCAAGGACACAGGAATAAATATTGCTGTAAGTATATATTGCTTAGTCTCAAAGAAAGGCCGCTTCAACCATTTTAAGCAAGTCAGAAGAATTTGTTATATGAACCTCGAAATAATAAATAGCCAAATGGACTTACTACCCACAAGATTTGAACTTCTAATGTCAACTTCTTTGTTGAACCACAGATGGTTCATTCAGTGGGCTACCTACCTTTCCTTGGCTGCTAGGATTAGAGAGATTGATTGGAAAACGGCACTTACTAACTCAAAGGGACTGGATATAAAGTGCCAAGACCCACACTTTCCATGAGTTATTATCATGAGTATGCAACATGTGCATCAACTAGCCTTAAGATTCTGGATATTCCTCTTGCTTCCTAAAACAAGGATACTCTTGTCCTCTCCACTTGCATTACTACAAGCCATATCCTCAAGGTTTGTAGGTGACTGACCTCAGGGAAGGAACTATGAAGGCATGACTAGTATTGTGTGCTATGCAGTTGGATATGTTCAATGCCAGAAGCCAGTTTCCTTGCTGGATTGCCGTTTTAAAACAACCACAAACATTCGTGTGGATAAAGCTTAAAATAAAGAACAAGGTACATTAATGCACGCACGTTACCCTGATGTGCATACACGAACAGCTTTCACACAGCAGGTAGATGCTACTTGTACAACCAGTTACAATAAATCTGCCCAGTGCTCCAAGTGGGACGAAAATGTGTGGGGTCCCTAAAACAGGACATAACTATGTATATAAGGGCTCAATTTAAAATAAAAAAACTAATTACAAACTGCACATATGTGAACCTCGCTCTGAGTGTTGTAGAGGGGCAAAACATATAGGAGCATGTAACTTAAACCCAGTTATGACCCACTTACAGGCACTGTGAAAAACTCGCACTGCCTTTAGCCTAAACTCCAGAGCTCTCAAGTGTGCCCGGATAAACACCCTCGGACCTCTGCTGGCAACTCGCTTCAAGTGCCCCCATGTTGTACGGAGAAAAAAAACACAGAAACACATCTTTAAAAAGCAAATACTCGGAGAATATAAGTAAAGCATATTTAATATAAACAGGGAAGGGACTGCATCACAGTCACCGACTACCTTAAAGTATTTTACTGCCGCTGTTGAGGGTTCGGTATTTTGCCTGTAAAGTTAAGGTTGAACCTATAGGACCCCCATTCTCCGGGAACCGTTTCAGTTTTTAACAACAGCCCTTTCTGGCCCACAGCAGGACACGCCCCTTTCTTGTCCTGATGTCCCACAAACAGTAGGAGAATCGCAATATTTCATAAGAAAACACAAAGAAGAAGGTGCCAGAGTGACACCCGGGAGCTCTGAAAATTCTATCCACGTATCCAAGGGCGAGCCCCCGCTCCGCGCGCACCTCTGACTGGTACAGAGCGACAGTTTCGCAGGGGAGGCTTAAAGCCGGGCACACACCGAGTCACGAGGGCACCACTCCCCTGCCAAAACTGTTTAATATATTCACTGCACTTGCGACTGCTCGGTGCACACGAAATCAGGTTACAAAAGCTGAGGTGGCAGAACGTGGATATTTACTGTTTCACCTCAACTCTCCGTAAACCTTGCTGTATCCTTCATGCTCCGCAGTGCTTCTAAGTTTAGTGGCGGCCCCACAATGCTCCACTGGCAGCCGCGCAGGCTCAGTGAAACGCTGGGAAATATAACTGGGAACATAGGAGACTGCTTTATTTGGACGCGCTAAAAATAGAACAACAAATGGCCAAGCGGTGTTGGGAATCTGCAGGATGAACAATCAATAGGCAGAGAAGACGATAGCGGCTTCCCCGGGCGCGCGGATCGACAATCGACAGCTGAGAGACTATTTTTTGCTATGGTTGCCTAAATATGGTCAGGGAAGAGAGAGGCACAGGAGAGCTGCCTGCCTGCGAGTGCATGTTTCAAATGCTTAGCTGCCTATAAAGCTCTAACAGTTTTGCTCCTGCGCTCCGAGCTGGAAATACCGTGGGGCGACGTGGTTTGCGAAGTGGGAGTCCTGGTCTCCTGAAGTGACCCCTGGAGACGAAACGAGTCCCATCAAACCGGAGGAGTTTACGGCTCAGCCAGGAAAAGAGAAAATATTATTGCGCCAAATAAAAACACAAAAGAAAACTTCAGTGAATCGGATGAACGCAACACTTTCGGTTTTGCTCGCTCTTGCCGGCAAATTGCTTACTTCTGTGAATCTTTTAACCAGAACACGTGCCGGGTTCACCTGCTCGTTTTCCTGGGCACTCAACAGTGAAAGCGGACACAGGTAGGCGTTTCAACAACATAACTAATTATACGGTGTCTCAAAGGCAGCAGGTGCAGGCGGGCTGTATGTGCGTGTTTACGCTGCTTATTTACGTACGTGTGCCTCGTGCGTGAGGTGCAGTGATTCTTTCCCCTCTCCTCGCTGCGCAACGAAGAGCTGAATCAGCGAACAGGGGGCGCGTGCCTGCAGCTGATGTGTCTCTAGGGGTCATTACCATGCTTCGGAGGCCGCATAATGCTACGGCTGCAGGTAACGCTCCTGTGCAAGGCCAGCGAGGAGACATTTTGTGAGATGCCTATGGTTTTGTGTCGCTTAACTAACCATCCTTTCCTGTTTGAATAACTCATGACCTGAACATTTATTTAACTGATCCGTAGTGGTGGCTTCCAGGGCCAACCCGAGTACTGACACTGACTTAAAATATATTTGGACAACATTTTGTATGAGGTTGTGGGGCGTTTGTTTTTCATTTACCAGATGTTTGTTGCTGGGCACCCTACTGAAATTAACCACCTGATTTTCTTGGAATATGTTATGCATGCCCTCATATACTTAAGAGTTTAGATTGCGCCAAGACCACCTTAATGGTGCTTTAGAGCTCTTAACAAGCACTGCAAACACAGAAATGCAAACAACTAAATACTTTAAAAAAATGATTCCAAGGTATTAAACATAAAATAAAGTATTGCCCACTAATCATCATAACTATACAGGCACCAGCTGGTGAAAATACGGGGACATAATAAATTAAGCCCAGAGCACTGAAAAGGGTAAAGAGAGAGGACTGTGCTAAAATGCAGTCAGCCCAACAGCAGCCTGAACGTGCATGATGTAATTGTAATGCTGCATTGCTGTTCCTCCTTGTACTACTGTTGTATCCGCAGCCACGCTCTGATTTTCTCCCCATCAGCTGCACTAGGCCTTTTGTCATAGACTGCAGGAATTTCACTTCCCTTAATCTCTCTCTGTTTCAGGACTCTGATATCTGCTGATTTTGGATCTCGTCCAGCTCAAAACCACGCTTTGCACCCAAGACTGCTTCCACACAGAGCAACTTCGTTTCCGGGCGTAATGTTTTTAGCACAAAAGAGAAAATAAATTAAACCTGACCTTACACCAGCACTGGACGAACACGACGCTCCCTTGTGGCTTTGGAGACAAATCGTGAAGCACAAGCCATGAAAATTGACCAACATTTGGATCATCCCCTTTTTTGAATTGCATGAAAACTAGCACTGATGCTTGAAGCATGGAATAGCCTAGAGACCCCGAAACAAAGGAAGCAGGTGAGTGTTTAGACAATGAGGAACGGCTATTGCAGGAGTGCTGATCAAGCACTAGCTTTCGCACGCAACTTCTGGCCTACTCTCTTCCTAAACCCAATCACAAAAGAGGGTCTTTGCTTTCAGTGGCAACACCGTTGAAATACCAGTGTCAGCAGAGCCTTTTTGATAGATATATAAATGAGGCACCACTGTAAAGGAGGGTGTTTGCAATATATAGAAGTCGAACACTGATTCTCTTCTGTGAGCTGCAAAGCCATAAGGTTACAACCACTGTGGTGCCATATCCAGCTAAACAGCAGGGTATATTAATCAGAGCAGAAAGCCTGCACAAGGATCTTGCAGGGGGCTGAGCCACGTCTAAAGAAAAAAGGCTGCTCCAGATTTCAACCTGAGTGATGCTTAAGCAGAGACATTGGCACAAATCTGTGACACAGCAACAAATGTGGACAACCGCATCCCAACATTTGCTTGACAAAAAACAAGTGGCTATTTAAATGGAGGCAGGTAAATCTAAGGGCCGCATGTTCACCCCTAAAGGGTCTCTGGGTGCTGTTAACAGATAGCAGATGTTTGTTACCCAAATGCATGGCACTCACTACCACGATGATCTCAACAAAACTATGGTAAAGTACTCCAGCAGACGTTGCTGTGCAATGGCGACTCAGAAGGTGGTGTGCAGAATGGTGGCCTTTCCAGAAAACATACTTCTTTATGTACCCATATGAACTATGAAAACTATGGAATGTAAAGAAGTATGTATTTTGGGATGGTAATGAACAACGAGAAGATGAAGCGGCTACCAAGCTGAAGAAAGAAGAGCAATATAATAGGGGAAATTTACAGGCATATGAAGTCAATGTTCCACTGTATCACACAATGTTACATTATTGTCTAAACATTCGAAATTTAAATGGTCACTGGTTTGCAAAAAATGAATTTGATGTTTGAATATCAGATTTTATACAAAACTTTAACTGTTCTATAACCATCTCTCTACTTTTTAGGAACGAAATATCTAGAAGTTAATATGTACAAAAAATCTAAATTATGGGTTTTGAAAAGCAGAACTCTTTTGTTTAATGATTCTCCAGTGCAATCCATTTACTGAGCCAATTAAACCCTTTCAATATTGCATGCTTAGAAAAAAAGACTGAAAAGCAAATTAATAATTGTGTACAAAAAGCTAATCTTATTAATGGAGAAGGGCAGTGAAAAACTGCAACCAAATTATAAAACACCACTAGTCTTTCAATTTCCTAAATTAAATTTCTTCTCTCCCCATTATTCCAGCTGTAAATGCGGCAGACAGATGCATTGATCCTATGCAGAGGGGTTTTCAGCCATGGCAGGAGGCGGTTTAGCATTACTATGAGATCTGTAATTAAGAGAGGCTTTGAAAATGTCACCTTAACATCATATCTGCTATTTTTTTTTATTTACTACATATTTTGAGTGAGAACAGCATTTACCTTCAACTAATGGACTAAATCATAAGACATCATCTGATTCATGTTATTTTTGCTGATTACTTGAAACCAACTGTAAACTGTTTTATTTGCAAACGGCGAACACATTTTGTAGAGTGCCTGCCACTGCGGATTTCACTCCCCCCCCCCCCTAGTTTTAGAGCACTGTAATGAGGGGGGTTGTTACTCAACTTTATAGATCTTCGATGATAAAATAGGTGGATTAACCTGTGACTACAAGCTAACTATGCATTTCAGAAGCAGGCCCAATTTATAGACGACTAATTAATCATCTGGTTGTGAGCATGGCAAATAAGAAACCCAGGGAACTAAAAAAAAAAACACATTCTTCAAAAACATACTGGCTGAATAATTCTACTGGACTACAGCCACATGATCTATTGATTTGTAAACAACAGTAGGTCCCTAATAAATCATAAATGCAACCCAGTCCGATCAAGTGATTTGTAGCTGCTTAAAACTACTTTGAAATATATTTTTATTTAAATAATAACACGTGCTGCAGGTTGCTTCTCTGAAAGAGGCTGCAGTGCTTGGAAAACGCCCGAGCTGGTCTCGGGGTGGGTTGATTCAGCCCGCAGGGCTAAATCCATCCGCCGCATCAGCTGTTCGTGTTTGAGGAGCACACCCTGGCGTGGGGCATGTGCTGACACTGTTGTAACTCAAACATGTCAGCTCTCTGACGGACGCCGACAACAGATGCTGACATTATCCGATGCTGCTCTGCTTTTTCCATGGCCCCCTCGTGCCCTGATATGGCCAGTCCGAGAGACCGCGCGCGCCATCCAAAAGCACACTTGAGCAGCTGTATCTGGAGACGCCCGCGCGCGCCCGCCCAGTATAAATAGCACCGCGTTCATTACTGCACTCAGCGCTTCGGGCCAGGAGGAAGGACGCGCGTGACCTTTCAGTAGGGGTCACGCTGGGGGGTATATTGAAGTCAATCTCACCCCTGATGCCCAACCTCACCCACAAAACATAAACTTGGTTGAAACTCGCGCTTCAAATATAAAACACCTTCACGAGGGAATACACCACAGCATCGATGCGCTTTAGTGAGGATTCAAACGCTTTTTATTAAACGTTTATGGGCTCAGGCTTATTTCAATGAAACAGGGATGTGCTTCCATCGTTTAGGCCAAATAACTTGAACGGTTTCTCCCCGGGGGTGGGGTGGGAGGTTCCTTAGAATGATACCTCTTGATAGCCTTAGCATCCAAGCAAGACACATGTGCAAGCCCTTCCATCAGTGTCACGGACCATGAATGTAAACTGATCTCTGCCTGTGGTGGCCTCGCTCCTTCCAAAGTTACCGGGGCTCCTCCCCGACTATCAGTAGCCCTAGTCCAACAAGGTATCGACATTCTGAAAGGAGCATGGTTTGAGGAACCTCCTCATAAGAATACTGCATTTCATACGTAGGAGAAAAGTAATTTCTTGCAAACTTTTTCTTGTAAGTTTTGTGAAAAATCTGTGACATTACACTCCTTTGTCGTAATAAATCTGGAGTGCTGTAGCACCGCCGTGACACTGCATCCTCACTAACAGTAAACTGTCTCGTGTTAAAAAGGACCGACGCTTTTTTCATGATGTTCGTTTTGGTTTGCACTTTTAAGGTCAACGTGACATTAAAACAATAAATGTATCTTTCCATGCCGTTTATTTTATGAATAAAGCATATTGACGTCAAGCCAAAAACTATAAAATTCTATTTGCCGTTTGGACGAAGGCTGCGCAGTCAACAGTCACTCAACTAGCATTTCCTTCTCCAGCATAACGTCTATGCGTGTGTTCGTCATCAGTAGTACGGAGGCCCGCGGCGTGCATATGTGCGCGCGCTGTATTACACTTGTGACTAGGCCTGAATGCTTTGCTAGAGCTGGTAAAATGGAACCAAATCGCCTCTTCAATGGATTTGGTCCCCTTCAACCAGCTGTAGCTATGCATTGAAAACCACAGGACGGCAGGTGTCTCCAGACTGGAGCCCACAGCTATTGATGATACGTGACCGGCAGCCAGCCATGCACAGGTAAAAATGCGTAAATGTTACTGTACCACGAGATTCAATGTACGTTATGCATTGTGTAATGTGTATAACTTTAATAAAAATGGCATTCCATAGATTGTGTATCATTTCCTTCCGTTTGTTCTCAAGCAATAATAATATTCAGTATGTTGAGGTATAGGTGTTATCTGGGGAAACGTGCAATTTTTACATTTTACTGTTGTGTATTTCGTGCCATCACTATTCCTTGTAACTGAATATCAACTCTGACAAGCATGCCAAAAATGGCCCAATAAAGTCATTTTACAGGCCGAAACATACCAATTAGTGGAAAGGGTAACAAACATTTGGAAAGTTACAACTTCTATTCAACTGTCCACACAGTCGACATCTCTTCTGCAAAGGTAGACCCGCAAGCATGGGGTCTAAGTGTTTGTTAAGCCAAAACACATGCACTCTTTCAATGAATGCTATGCACACTTAGCAACGGGCAGGCTAGGGAGGGACAACAAATATTAGGTTCTAATTTTAAATGTACTGGGGGGGCGGGGGAGGGGGCACCTGGTACGAATCTTGTACCCGTACCAGTCTTACCCAGGTCATAATTTCAAAGGTTATTTCACTTTCTCTTGTTCTTGACAGTCTAATGATTGTAAAAAGGGCCCTGTTGATGGTAGGTGGTGGTTCAAGGCAATTCCAACAGGGTTCTTTCTCTTTAAAGAGTGACCCATCTCGAAAAGTGGATCAAACCACACCTTGCTTTCAGAGTCCATTTACATCAGTAAGGAAATGTTAGAAAACTTCACTAATGTCAACTTTGAAACACTGCATTAAGGTGGGCGCTGGAACACAGTGCATGCATCCGACTCACAGTTTAACACCCTTTGCATTACAATGATGACAGAAATCTTTTATAAATGCGAGAAATACCAAGAAACCTTAATTCGAAATGAAGTATATATGAAAACAGACTATGGCTACTTCTAAAGTCCCAATCAATTCTGCACCAGCCATATCCTTGCGCACACATCCTTAAAAAGAAAAACATTTTCAAAGTGGTTTATATAAGCAATGCACAACATTGAATAATTGCTTACTACCCCCACCCCCAAATAAAAATCGGCAACATTTTTAAATTGAGACTTTATTTATGGTAATGTTCTTCGCTTTTAAGAAATGCTGCACTGGCTCCCTTTCGACAATGAATTACACAAAGCAGGCCTCCACGTGCACGCTTCCAGTCTGAGTCACGGAGGATTCGCACAGGCCTTATTTAGAGAGAAAATGCCTTGTTATAGGTTCAGTGGCATGTTTAAACTTCTGCGAGAATGAGCGTTCGCATGTGATCACAGATGGTTTGGGGTATGAATCAGACACTTAACCTTACTACGAGGGGAGGGACCTTCACTGAGACTACGGAAGCCTGTAGCGCCCACTTTTAGAGGGGTCTTTTCTTTTAGCACACAATACCGCACTTGGGATGTACAACTACTGCAGGGTGAGGTATTTACCAGGCACGAGCATTCCCTCCTCGGTACCAGCACACCTCGAACCGAGAGACAGGACGGTAATCTCGCGAGTTTTCCCCGGTGCTGAGCTGTAAAACTATTGTACAGTGTTCCCACATAATTTCCCCCCAGGTTTTATTAGGCGAAACGTGTGCGTGGGATAACGTGCAGTATTTCTACACCAACAGGAACTCCATTTAAGGAGTAAGCTCCTGTTTTATTCCCGCGCTCCCTCGAAAGAGGGCCAAGAAGCTGCCTGCATGGAATTTGGAGCAGTTTCTGTCTGGACAAACAGCCCCTCGCGCCAGGGGAGGGCACGCAGCTCAAGGGGCAGGCAAGGATGCACACTCATGACCCAGGGAGGGGAACAAGGCGGCAAAGCGTTCATGTATCTTAGTGGGTGGTCAGGGTTTCAATACTGGGGGCAGGGGCAGTGCTGAATTTGAGCCGGTGATTTCAGGTTGGGGACACCGGCACTTTTTTTTTATTTATTTTTTTACAAAAATTGTATCTATTGTTTCAAACAAACATACAATCAGCAAGATCACGAATACACGATACGATTGGAGTGATGAGCAGTAACATTCGATATAAAACTAAAAATCTGGCAGAGTTCTCTTCGAGCGAGGGGGCCACGGGCACTAATGTTCGGGGACCGGCACTTATGTTTGAGGACCGGCACTTATTTTCCTCATCTGATATTTAGCAGTGCAAAGGAGGGAAAGACACGGATTTAGAAAGAGGGAGTTAGAGAAAAACGGCAAAACCGCCACAAAGGGAGAAAGCAGGGACCCGCAGGAGTGAGATGGGAGGCAGTGTCCCGTCGTGCATTAAAGACCACCAGCCTTGGAATGCAGCCCGCCCACGTTTAATCGCACCGGCTACGGAGGACTGCTTCGGGCACCGGCACTTTCTTTCACAAATTAAGCGCTGGCCCGGTTCCACCCATGAGGCAGTTTCAAACAGCTCACAAAGAAAGGTGGCACTATTGACCTTGACCCTTTGATAGTGATCGGAAAAGCTGTCGATTCTGAGTTCTCAATCTGGCATCCTGTGAACGCACGTGCCCACAACACGCCTTTGCAAAACGAGGGATGGGCGATTTAGGCAACCTGTGAGGAGATACGTAGGAAAGCCAAGGTTCACACAATTAACATAAATACATGCATCACACACAACGCAAACGTAATTGTTTACAGCTGAAATAGCAGTGATATAACGGTAATCGTTTTAGCGATAAAAGGCCACGCCCGCCACATTAGGAGGGCTAACCTTTCACGAATCACTTAACTACCTACAGATTTTCTAACTGGATTAGGCAACTGATTACTCTTGGAAAGTAATACAGCTATTACTTTGATACATTTAAAAAGAAATGTTAGTAGTTTTTCCGCAAATTTTACATCTAAAGAAACACTATGCTTTTCTCATCATGGGCTTTTCTTGAATCGGACTCTGTGCAACACACTGACGCACCGTGCCACCGCGAAACCAACGCCAAACCAGTTACCAGTAACTCACCCTAAAGAGAGGGGTCTTCAGCCCTGCACAATATGTGCCCCAGGCCGTGGACCACACAAAGTTCTCCTGCGAGGATATTCCAGAGCTGTGTACGTAGCAGCAAGTTACTCTCAGTTCCCAGTGGAGCATGGGGGAATGTTGACGATGTTTCACTGTATCTGCCACAAAAACGTTCAGAATGAACCCTTTGGGCTACCTGAGTACACCACACCTAAAGGGCGAAGTGCACACTCCACATTTAGCAAACAAAATGATTCCTTTTGGATGGTCCGTTATCCTGCGTCCTCTGTGAGGGGCGCACTCTTCTGTAGTCCAACAGTCCAGGGGACACTGGACCACCGACAGGGGTCTGTAGCTAGGTGACCCTCGAAATCCCTTTCCAGGTAAATGTCTATTTAGGGTCCTGAACTCACAGAATCAACAAGCTGCAGTCAAGATTTCATGCAGTTCCTGGGGAATCTGCTACAGACGCCAATACAAAGCTGGAGAGCATGCTGGCACGGGGCCCAGACCATCGGGTCAAATGTTGATACCATTGAGAACCACCTGAGCTAGAAACAAAATTCCAATGGTTCTAGAATCAGCACCACCTCATTTACCTACATCAACAAATCGCCAGGCAGTGGAGTCGAGGAAATCTCAAGATTTCGGGTGCAAATAGAGCATGCTTTCCTATGACACAAGAAGGCACTGACTCTAGCGTGATCACAACGTGCTGGCGACATGGAGCACTTCAGCCCCTCTTGGCATGGATCGAACTGACTCAGGTGCACTAGCTTCCATAAGGATGCCAGATTCTGGAAAGATTCAAATCCGGATAGGAAAAGGAGCTCGAGTAGTTCCTCTTTAGCAGTGGAAACGGCGACTCTTCGAAGGGTTTGATGGTCTTCCTAGCCGTTTCACAGAGCGTTCGTGTAACCTCCAGGTAAGAGCTGTGCAATGGGCAGCCTTGCACTAACCCAACCACTATCTTATCAGAGTGCACACTTCTGGAGAAAATGGTACCTTCTATTGACTCTGCCAGGTGCACAAGAAAGCGAACACATGCACCCACAACCACACGTGCAAGGCATCTCCGTATATGCCCCAGATATAATGGAAGTAAAAGACTACTTGAGTACGATTACAGAGACTTTACAAGAAGAGGGTAGGTCGGTCACCCCTTCCCAGGGATTGCTGGTAAACAGGCTGTACACCACGGCTACTGATATTACTGACATTACTGTCTGTTCCTCACAGCCTCATGATAGAGGGGAGGGTAGTCACTCTGGACAAGAGGGATGCACTTGGATGCCACCTCATCAAATCAAGCAAACAAACAGGAGCCCTCAGTGGTCTTGCATGAGCTTACATTTCACTGAAGGACAAACGAGCACAGGACTATCCATGGCGTCTTGTGGCAGAGCAGCAAGATTTTAACAAGATATTTAGATGGTTCATTCAACAACACTTTCTATGCATCCCCGGGGACCGAGGCACACTTGCTCATATACTGTCCTGCATGCAAAGACATTCTGTTCACCTTTCCTACAGTCTGGGAGGAAAAAGTAGTGTGTATAACTAAAACAAAATAAAAACCCTGCTTTGTCCTTTGGGAACTATTACAAACATGATAAGGCTGCACAATAAACAGTTGCATGTCACTGGAAAGACGATACATAAAAACTACAGACCAGGAAACAGGCTTCAACAGATACCTGTCTGACATTATGTACTAGGATTACCCCTCCTTGTAAGCGACCCAGGAACCACCATTACTCACTTCTATCAAGCTTTTAGTGAGCTTAATGCTGCTAATGCGTCAAGACTCCACCGTTTGTAGTTTAGGACAATCCTCCAATGCATGTTTCAATATGCACCCTTACGTTAATGCAGGAACACACTCCCTTCGTCCCTATGTTCCAGGGACCACACTGCGATCACTGTTTAGGAAACACTCCTGCTATCCATTTTTCTGGATGCCTTCCATATCAATGTTCAAGGACACCAATTCTTATCCCTGTACCAGGACACCCCCTTTGTACCAATGATCTTGCTGCCCTCACCTCCGGGTAAGGTACTAGGTACCCCTCGTAATGCATGTGTCCGCTCTCCCACCTCCTACCAATATTGGAACCCCCAATTTTTGTTTTAGGTCTCCAATCGTACTTGTGTTTTAGAACGCTGCTATTCACTTTTCATAGCCTCTGGCTATTTTTAAATCTTTCCTATGCGCATTTCTTTACACTTTCTGCGCAAGTTTTAGACTGTGATCATGCACGTTGTTTGCCCCTTTCACTGAAATTCCTACTCTTGCTTCAGGGCACCACCTTCAACCTATCTTTCGGAGCCCCTTTCTTTACATATGTACCAGGCCAGAGAATAAATCAGTACCAGACACATCAATTTCTCACCCAGTCATTCCCCCTACACACACACTATTGTATTTTCAAAACTCCTGCCCATCTCCCACAGTTTCCAACACACACTCTTTCACATCTTTCAAGAGAATCTCAACGCTGCCCCAATTTTCAGGATTCCCCGTTCTATTCCTGTAGTCATAGCTAATACAAACCTATACAAGTTAATTTACTTTAATTGTATGATCAATCAGACAGACACTAGAAAATTAAACATGTGTAAACATCAAGTAGCAATCAATGAAATCTACAATCTACTACAAGGTCCTGGCAATTGTTTACGCCTAGTCTCTTAGTGAAATGCAGTTTGAAGCCCTCACAGACGTTTTCTTATGCTGAGGCAAATCTTTTCTTCAGCTTTACCCCGGAGCACTTACTTTTCCTTGAAATGCATGAGGTAGTAAATGACCCAAACAGGTTTGGATGAGGGCCAAAGAATCAAAGAGACTGTAAATTGCATCTTTTTCCCCAGTCACAGTGTGTGCAGATTGTGCTCTCATGGTACATAGGTTTCAGGAGCATCTCAAAATGATTCATCTGTTGTGTCCTGCCTACCCATGGGAGAAAAGGAAGCTTGCTCTATTGTGCTTTGGCAATCCCTCAGATTACCGGCAACTAGTAATTCCAGATTCCCCTTCTGCCAAACTGCATTTCAGCACACCCCTCTCCCCCACTGCCTTCTCCAGTTTCAGCAGGCACCCTTGCTGTCTATCAACGTCTTAGCAGGCCTCCGGCATCCCTCCCCTATCTCAGCAGCCTCGCCGCTGCCTAGCATCCATCCAGCAGGCCCCTCGTCTACCCATGTTTCACCAATCCCCTAGTATACCAACGTTTCAACTGGCTCCTCATCTACACGTGTTCAAACAATACCACCATCCTCCTGGATTTCAACAGTCCCTTCATCTACCCACAATTCCATAGTGCCCTCACCTATCCACAGCTCAATAGTGCCCTCCTACTCACCTACCCTCATTTCAACAGTCCTCGCCTAGCCATACTTCGGCAATTCCATATCCCTATCTTCGTTTCAAGTACTGTTTGCCTCATCTGTTTCACAATCCCTCATCTACGTTTCATATATCTCATGAACTATGTTTTTTTAACCTCCTAATTATGTCTTAGAAACCCTTCCTTATCACGTTTCAGAACATTTCCCTTCTGTTCATGCTGTAGAATACCACTCTTATCCATGGTTCCGTATTCCATTCCTATAATGCATCATTAGCTCTCAACCCATATTCCCTCTAATCCGTGTTTCAGGATCCACCTTATAAGCATTTTCAATAACCCAGACATTCCTACCCAGTTTCAGGACACACGGTTCTATAAACATGACAAAATGCCACCATTTACAAGTTCCAGGTTTCCCCACTGTATTGTAATATTTATACAGCGCTTACTATTCCCATCTGGGGTGTTGAAGCACTGATCGCACCGGTAGCATGCTGTGCCATATAGGGTGTGCGGTTAAAAGTATGGTGTCCTTGTATTGATCCTATGTGGGACGTGTTTCCATTTAATGCATGATGACCACAGAGGTGCGGTTATCCTTTATGGGACACAGCGCTTAGCAATATGTTGGGTAAGAGGTATGAGAAGCACTGTTTATGGTCAGCTTATGCTGACAGCCTTGATCAGATATACAGGTACCTTTATGGTGTTGTATGGGACACCCACCTAGATGTTTACTGCATAGGGCTGTCCACTTTCAACAAGCATTGATCTCTTGTCTTTATGGGGCCATGTGTTTGGCCCCATAAAGATAAGAAAGTGCTTAGAGCCGACTGGCGCATGCTCCAAGCGTGAAGGCAGCGTGGTTGCAGGAAGCCCGAAGCACTGGCTCATGTGCTTCACAGCGGTCATGAAGACTTTTCTTATCCGCTTGTTAAATAAACAAGCAGATAAGAAAGTCTTCACGGCAGCCGTGAAGCAGGAGACCCAGTTCGGATGGGCCGTCCCAAAAGGACAAAGGGCGGTAACACAGAAGCCTCATTTTCAATGGGAAGCCACCGTTTACCATAAATGGTGACGCTACCCATTTAAAATGAAGGGCGGGGCTTCAAGTCCCCTTCTGAAATATACTCACCCACAATATGTCTCGCAGACGCGATCAGCTCATGCGCGCTGCAACGCAGGTCTGCGAGACCTAAATAAAGAAAAAGAAAATACAACCATTCCGGACGCAACCACTAGCTGGCGGAATAATGCACAGCATAGTGAATCCAGAAAGAATCACGCTGCAAAACTGAGTAAAATCGCATCATTGTTCTCAACAAAACACTTGTACTACTTGGTGTTGCTAAATAATATTAAGATACATTATAAAGTGCACTTGTGCGATGGTTTACATCGTAGATCAATAATGAGGAAGCGCAGATTCAATCAATTTACTATCACATTTTTAAGAACAAGAACTCATAAAATAGGCTTTGTTACCAATCACATCAAAGAACATTATAAAATGGTTTCGTATTTCGCACAACTCGTAAAAAAAAATCAGTACTCCGAAGAAATGGTAAAATCTTTCTCATAGAAACTATCTCCCGACCCTCTAATTTAAAGTAAACATATACCAAAAGAACCAGGATTAAACTGCAATAGATACAATGTACCTGTGCAAAATCTTGCAATTAGCAGCAGTAATTGAGAAGCACTTAGACTAGGCCTACATTTAGCAGCAACAGTTAAAGTGTGGTCGTGCGGCGTCTAACATTGCACTGCAATCCAAACAATAGATTAAAAAGGATATTTTGTCCTTTTCAGAACAGGCCCTCACCAACGAAAAAAAATTGATTTGACATTAGGTTTATGCCCAGATAATTTTTTTTTTTTTTGATTTTCATTATTTTTTAAACTAAAAGCGTTATCCTGTAAAACCGGTCATCAATATTTTAGGCATGCAACAGAAATTAGGTGTCGTGCACGGAGAGTAGTGGCTATAGTGGTTAGATTCCATGTACTAATAAGGGTACTGGATTATAGGAGAGGGCTGTAACGGATCTGCCTTGCAAAAGAAACTGCTATAAAGTATAATAAATAAGGTATCAGAGAGGGTCCTAGATGTCTTTCACTTCTACCACTTATCTGGAGCCTTACACAGGGGAAGGTTCTGCCCAAGAATTCAAATGTTTTGGCAAATGGTCAATCTGCTCAAGTGTGCTCGCAACCTCAATATTTCTTTAGAGGTTTTACCTCCTCCCTCCACTGGGGAGGAGGTGGGTGGAGACTGAGGAATACATTCTGTGAAAAGCCTTCTAACTGAAATGTTCAAACTGTCCATCCATGTTGCTACAGAAGGATTTGCTTTCAGATCTTGAGGCGAGCTGCCTACAGATTAACACAAAAAAGCCATCTAACTAGGAGCACGTTCAACTAAAAGCCTTGGTTCATGCCAGTATGTACCTTTGAGCTTGCAAGCAATACTCAAACAAGCATTGGCATAGCTTTTGGTATGTTATAAGTATTTAGTTATGCAGCACAATATCCTTGGTGCAACAACATCAACTGTTGCATGCTAAACACTTATAAGGTCCCAAAGGTGAGACCTATTGGCTATGCCTATGCTTGTTCTAGTAAAGTCTATGTATAACCACAGATTCCTCACTGACCTTCCAATCCTCTGCCATCTGGGCTGTTCACCCTAAAGATCCCATTAGACACTGCACACTGGTCAATTCTTTTTTTTTTTTACTTGGCTCCAATTTTTAGAAAGGATAAAGTAATGAAAGAAACTGATGTCCGTGCACTGAAGTGGCACTAATATGGGCATTACAATGCGGATGACGCAGATGCAGAGCCAATTGATGCCACCTAGTGGCGCCCAGGGGTACTGCTCAAGATTGTCTGGAACCAGTCTGATGCCTGAGGAATAGTCTAGGGTGAGGAATTGCCATTAAGGAAAATGCTACTCACCAGTATGCATCTGTTCTTGGCATGTAGAGCTGCAGATTCCCACACTGTGCATTGATCGCCATCTGGTGTCGGGCCCGGATGTTTGCACTTTGCTGCTGTATTGGAATAAGTCTTTGGAAGTCACGAGATAGGTGACTCCTCCTTTGGACAATAGTGCGCATGGACATCGACTATCTTCAGATTGTTTTTTCGCCAAGAAGGGAAATGATGGAGTTTTGTGAGAAACAGAAATAGATGTCCATGTATGTTGTAATGAATTAAGATAATACTGGAACAGATAAAGGTAGCCGGGGAGGTGGGTGGGCATGTGTGAATCTGCAGCTCTACATGCCAAGAACAGATGCATACTGGTAAGAAGCATTTTTCTTTCGAGGCATATGAGCTGCAGATCACACACTGTGCATAGATTGCATAGCAGTACTCCTCTTTAGCGGCGACCACCAGTAACTGTTGCAGTAGTTTGAAATAGTTTTTGAGTACAGCCTGGCCCACACTAGCTTGTTGCTTTGCCTGCATATCTACACAATAGTGTTTTGTGAATATGTGCGGTGTAGACCATGTAGCTGCTTTGCAGATATCATCTAAGGGAATGTTCCCTAAAAATGCCACTAAAGCCCCTATTTTGCAGGTAGAGTTGGCTTTAGGGGGAATAGACAGTGTACATTTTGCTTTGTGATAGCAAATTTGTATACATTTGACAATCCACCTTGCAATCCCAGTTTTTGATATGGGATTGCCTTTATGTGGTGGTGAGAAGGATACAAAAAGTTGTTTTGTTTTGCGAAAGGGTTTTGTTCTGTCAATATAGTAAAGGAGTGCTCTTTTTACGTCTAGTGTATGAAGCGCTTTCTGCTACTGTTTGTGGTTGCGAGAAGAACACTGGCAACTCAACAGAATGGTTGAGATGGAAGGGAGAAATAACCTTAGGGAGGAATTCGGGATTTGTCCTGTGAACCACTTTATGATGGAGTTGTAAAAATCGTTCTTGAAATGTTAGTGCCTGTAGCTCACTGACTCTTCTAAGAGATGTAATGGCCACAAGGAAAGAGACTTTCCACGTAAGAAATTGTAGCTCGCATTTATGTAGAGGTTCGAATGGAGGACTCATTAATCTAGTGAGGACGATGTTTAGATTCCACACTGGCGAGGGTGGTACCCTGGGAGGAATTATTCTTTTGAGACCTTCCATAAATGCTTTAACGGCAGGTACCTTGAACAATGACATATGTCAATTTTGTAGGTAAGCTGCTATGGCAGCGAGATGTAATCTAATGGATGTGTATGCTAGATTAGATCTTTGAAGATGCAGCAGGTAACAAATGATGTGTTGAATGGACGCATCTAGAGGATTGATGGTGGTGTGGTTACAGTATGTAACAAATCTTTTCCACTTGGCTGCATAGCAGGCTCTAGTGGTGGGGCGCCTAGCCTCTTTGATAACGTTCATACAATCAGGTGGAAGATTGAGGTAACCAAATTCTAGGACTTCAGGAGCCAGATCGCTAGGTTGAGCTGTGCTGGATCTGGATGTCTGATTTCTCCATCGTTCTGTGTTAAGAGCTGTGGGGCGAGGTGTAGTTTTTGGTGCGGAACTACTAATAGTTCCAACAATGTCTACCTGGCCCATGTTGGAGCAACTAGGATCAGTGTTAGTGACTGTTGTTGCAGCTTGCGCACCACTAATGGAATGAGTGGGAGAGGCGGAAAAGCATACGCAAATCTGCCTGACCAATTCATCCATATCGCATTGCCTTCGGACAATGGGTGTGGATATCTGGCGGCAAAGCTTGGGCATTTTGTGTTGTAATGTGTGGCGAAGAGATCTATCTCTGGCTGCCCACACATTTGGAAAAACGGTTGAAGAACTTGTGGATGAAGTTCCCACTCGTGAATCTGTTGTGTCTGACGACTTAACAGATCTGCCATGTGATTTTGAATTCCTGGAAGATGTTGGGCTAAAAGGAATATGTTTTGAGGAATAGCCCACCTCCATATGCTCTGTGCTAGTTGAGAGAGCTGCAGAGAGTGCCCCCCCCCTTGTTTTTGTAAATAGTACATTGTCGGTGTGGACTAAGACAGCTTTGCCTGATATCTGTTTCTGGAATGATTTTAATGCCAGAAAGATTGCTAGTAACTCCAAATGATTGATGTGAAGTAGCTTTTGCTGAGGTGTCCATGTGTCCTGTATGGTGTGATGTAGTAGATGAGCTCCCCAGCCGCTGAGCGATGCGTCTGCTGTTAGCACAAACAATCTGTGAAACCGGCTCTAGGAACGGTCGCCCTTTGGCAAGGTTTTGGGTGTTCCACCACTGCAGAGAGCAATGTGTGCGGCCGTCCACCAACACCAGATCTATTGGCTGACCTTGAGCTTGGTTCCACTGACGTGCTAAGCATTCCTGTAAGGGGGCGCATCTGGAGTCTTGCATGAGGTACAATGAATATACAAGAGGCCATCATCCCTATTAGTTGCATGAACACTCAAGCTGGAAGTGAGTGATGCTGCTGGAATTTTATTATAATGGTTTGCACGCTTGCTATCCTGGCTGGACTGGGATATGCAAGGCCTTTTGAGGTGTTTATTGTGGCACCTAGATATTGTTGGATGTGGGACGGTTGGAGTTGAGACTTTGTGAGGTTTATGGTAAACACTAAGTCGTGAAGTAGTTGGATTGTGGTGTGTGTGAGATTTACACACTGGGTATGCGACTTGGCTTTTATGAGCCAGTCGTCCAAATATGGGAAGACGTGAATTTGTTGCCTTCTTAAGTGGGCTGCTACCACTGCCAGACATTTTGTGAAGACTCTGGGTTCTGTGGTGACTCCGAATGGGAGAATCTTGAACGGATAATGCTGACCGTCCACTACAAATCGAAGCTATTTCCTGTGAGCAGGGTGAATGGGAATGTGGAAGTAGGCGTCCTTGAGATCTAAGGTGGCAAGGAAATTGCCGTGTTTGAGTAGAGGAAGGACCTGTTGAAGAGTGATCATATGAAAATGGTCTGAATGTATGTAGAGGTTTAATGGTCTGAGGTCCAAGATGGACCTTTCTTTGGAATGAGAAAGTACAGGGAGTAAACCCCTGTGTTTTGGTGATGCAGGGGAACTGGTTCTATTGCATGTTTTTGTAGGAGGGAAAGCACCTCTTGTTTTAGAAGCATTAAATGCTCTGTTTGGGTGGTATGTTTGGGGGAGCTGAAGTGAGTTCTAGGCAATAGCCGGAGTGGATGATTTGTCTCACCCACCTGTCCGTGGTAATGGTGTTCCAGACAGGTAGGAATTGAGCAATCTTGCCCCGACCGGAGTAGAGTGGTCCGGGGGTAGTGGAGGGAAGTCATTGTTTGGGGGTGGAGGCGGTGCGAGTATTGGTAGTTTTGCCTCTATCCTTGTTGTTATTGCCCCTGTAGCCTTCTCTGTAATAGCCGCTGGTAGATGAGGTCTCGGTGGGACTTTTGTAGGAAGTGGAGGGGTTATTAGTGGTAAAACCTCTAGAGGTGCCCCTATAAGAGGAGCGACAAAAGGAACTTCTGGGAGCTTGCGATTGCAAAGCTCCCATTGATTTGGCAGTATCCGTATCTTTTTTCATCTTCACCAAAGATTAATCTACACTAGGCACCAAATATGAATCTACACTAGGCCCAAATACGTGTTCCTGGTCAAACGGTTGGTTTATTATGGTAGCTTGAACCTCGGGTTTGAATCCCGAAATGCGTAGCCATGCATGTCTGCACAAAAGGACACTGGTATTAATAGCTCGGGAGGCTGTGTCTGCAGCATCAAGAGTACATCGAATGGAGGTATTAATTATGAGTTTGCCTTCCTGGATGAGATCATTGGCCCTGGTTTTATATTGATCTGGAAGGTGTTGTAGTAGGGTCTCTAGCTCGTCATAGGGTGCCCTATCGTACCTAGCCAGTAAAGCTTGTGTGTTGGCAATTCTCCATATGTTGGCTGCTTGGGACGCTGTTCTTTTACCAGTTGCGTCCAGCAAGTTTGAGCATCGCCTGAGGTTTGGGAGTTAGCCCTTTTCCTGGCGTTGGAGACTACCAAGGAATCCAAGGGAAGCTGCCCTTTAATGTAAACAGGGTCAGCTGGGGCAGACTTATATTTCTTTACTACCCTGGGGTTAATGACTCTAGCCCTTACAGGAGCCTTAAAAACTTGGAGTGTGTTTGATTACTCCTTTTAACATTGGGAGAACGGAAGTGGACCTTTGAGATGGTGCAAAAGTGTCCATGAGGATATCTTCTTCTACAGGGTCTGTGTGCAAATTCACACCGTGGTATTCTGCAGCTCTGTGTATGAGCTGAGTGAATCCTATAGTGTCCTCTGGAGGGGATGGTCTAGATGGGTAGATATTATCTTGTGGTGTATTTGGAACATTTGGTGTGCCATAATCGTCCCATGGGTCCTCTGGGGTATTAGGTTGACTAGGTTCCCCTAAAGGTTCATCATCCCCTTCCTCCCCAGAGGTGTCATCATCCTGAGGTGGAGGAGATTGTGAGGGTACTGGAGATGGGATAGAAGTGATGTGGTGTGGAGGAGGAGGTGGAGAAGGAATTCTTAAGGGAGAAGTTGCAATGTCTCTTCTTTAAAGGGCGTGGAGCTGGTACAGGTTTGTCCATTTTCCTTTTCCTGGAAGGACTAAGTATAAGTTGACCTGTCTTGGGGTCTATTTGGAGAGTTTTTTGGGTTGAGTCAGGTCGAAAAAACTCCTCCTCTGGAGTGTGTTGTTTTGGTGCCGATTTTTTCGGGTCAGATTGTTTGTGTGGCACAAGTTTGAGTCGTTTTATGCTCCCTAGGTTTGGAATCGGGAGTTTTCCTGGGTTCCGTTGTCTTTGGAACTGGTAGTTTCTTTGGTTCCGATCTTTTTTTTGGATCCGAAGGTTGAGTGCCAGCGGTCTTCAGAACCGGTTGATTGATTGGTTCGAAGGTTGAGCGCCAGCGGTCTTCGGAACCGGCTATTTGATTGATTCGGATGATTTTTTGGGATCCGAAAACGAAGCGCCAGTGGTCTTTGGAACCGGTTGTTTGCTCGGTTCCGATGATTTTTTTGGAGCCGAAAAGTCAGTGCCAGTGGGTGTCAGTGCCGAATGCGCCGATGCGGAAGCAGGCGTCGGTGCGGAGGAAGAGAGTGGTTTCTTTTTTGGTGCCGGGGATGGGGTTTCGGCACAGACGGTAGGCTAGCTCGATCCAGAGTGGCCTGGAGGCTTATGTAGTGACTGCTTTGCCGAGCCCGCAGGCGGGGCGTGGGAAGTTTTGTCCCGGTGTGCACCTAGGCCCGAAGGTGAAGGTGTTACCAAAGCCTTTTTGAGAATGGGTGGGGGGGGGAGGGGTAGACGTCAGTACTTATGACCCACTGCCCTGGAGTGATGTCTTTAATGTCGGAGTCGTCTGCGCTAATGTTTCTCTCTTCGATCTGCTCCTGCTCCGGTACATTGATGCCTTCTTGGAAGATATTGTCCGGTATCGATGTTGATGATCAAGCCATGCTTCTTGGAGCTCGACGATCCCGTATTGTTTTCTTGGAGCGGAAAGAGACACAAGCTGGACAGTCTTTGGCCTTGTGCTCGGGCAAAAGGCAGAGGTTACACACCTCATAAAGATTGGCGTGTGGAAACTTGGATCCACATTGAGGACACTTTTTGAAAGGAGTCCTTCCCATGAGCCAAAGGCCTAATGGCGCAGCTAGGCCCGAAGGCCTGCGTTGACGACCGGAATCGAAGAATTCAAGTTTGTAGAAATGCGCGTCGAATGGGAAACGCGATTGAAACAATACCGAAGAATGGGTGAAGGATTGCGCGTCAAAAGGTAGAACGGTAACGACACTGAACTGAAGCGCGACGAACACATCCGAGCCCGATGGCGGAAAAAAACCAAAAAAACAATCTGAACTATTGTCCTAAGGAGGAGTCACCTATCTTGTCACTTTCAAAGACTTCTTCCAATACAACAACAAAGTGCAAACATCCAGGCCCAACACCAGATGGCGATCTATGCACAGTGTGTGACCTGCAGCTCATATGCCTCCAACATAGAGTTAAAGCCAATGGAAAGCAATGGGTGGAGTTGCTTCTCAGGTAAGCTATCCCAATGTCCCAAATAAATATTTTGCAATCAGCATGTTCCCAATACCTCTTTGTGGCCTAAAAGGAGATGGTCAATAAAACACCATCTGAGTGCGCACCCAAATTGCACACAATTGCCATTATTTGAAGTTAAAATATAAAATAACAAATAAAATGTACTTCAAAACAAGTTTGTCAGTGAAGAGAAGAGGCAGATGTGGAAAATGTGTGCAGGCTTTATACAGTCACTTAAATTAGATGTAGCTAATGGGCTGACCAATTTCACCACGAAGCATGCCGTAGTGAATAAAAGCAAAATATGAAAGACAATTTAACAGCCAATGAATAAAGCCCACTGGCAAAAAGCTTGTGGAAAACAACAGTCTAGGAAGACAGCTGAGGCTGCCTCATAAGCAAGGCCTAAAAATAGATACGGATAAAAGCCAATTGGATGGAAATGCAATAAATAGGGACAACTATATATGGAAATTACAAAATGATAAATTCCATAAAACCATAAGCCTTACAGGAAATTAAAATGAGTAGCAGCAATAGATGTTATTTACAGCGCTTGACAGTATCGAAACTTCATCATTAAACACTATTTCTTAGTTAAATTTCACTGTTCTTGTATAATAAGTCGGGACAGACGGGAAGGAGAGAGGGGTTACCAGCTCAGTGATTCTGTCAAGGCTTGCGAGACCCTGACTGGCTTGCGGCGAGGAGAGTTTGCCGCAGCACTAAACGAAGCAGAAGATTCCAAAATCTTGGGACGTGGGGTTGTTACATGCCTGAGCGGCGCCGGGAATGACAGAAAGTTGTGTGCGGACATCCAGGCAGGCAGCAGATAGGCAAAGAGGTGCGGGCTCGACTCCCCCTCCCTGGAACCGGAGAGATGCCTTGATTACCTCTGTTTCTCCCCTCCATTTCTGAGGCCGCTAGGGAAATCAGAGCAGCGGTGGCATCGCTAGCAGAGAGTGAAGCTACAACCAACTGTCTGGGGGGGGGGGGGGGGGGGGGGGGGGGGGGGCGTTGGCGTAAATCCCAGCACAATAACAATGCCTCCATTTTATATACAGGGCCTCGTATGAGGAAATCCGTTACCCAAGAACTGTAGAAAAAACTAGTCTTTACATTTCTTATAATCATAATTGCTTTTTATAGAGTGCCTCAAACTGAAGTTTTGCTGTCTCTACGCACTGTAAATAACTTCTTATTAGTACTAATTCGAGGCTCGAGGCAGGGGCCGTGCAGACGTGAGGCGCAGGTAAGCAGAAAGCCCAGGCCCGGGCCATGGAAAGGGTCGTCTGGAGCCAGCGCTCAGTCCATGTACAGCGTTTACCTTGCGGGAGCAAGCAGCGGCACCATCTGTTTCCAAAGCGATAATTGCAAACAGATGGCGCCGCTGCTTGCTCCCGCAAGGTGTATGCCGTACACGCACAAGCGCTCATTGGAAACAGTGCAGTACATGCACGAGTTTTCCAAAAAGTGCAGACCGATTCCAAGAGGTCACTCCTAAGTACCGCTTGCGCGCTGATTAGGCGAGACCTAAAAAAACACACAGAAGCCTCCTTCAATCAGATCAGACCACTACTTCTGTAAACAGCTTGCAGGACCTTATTTTTCAAATTAAACTCCAAGTTCTGGGCTGCCAGCTGTCTCATTTACTTTTCATTTTGATATTTACTGACAGGTTTCCAGATCAATGTGTGCACATAAGATTCATGGTTATTTACACCAGAATGGGAACTCTCAAGCTGCAATGGGCACACCACTCCCGTTATTCCTGATCGTATGCAAAAGGGGTGTGTGGGGGTTAAAGACTTCCAATCAAACATGAAACAATATAGAAAGGCAACAAAGAGACCATTTCCTTATGTCCCATCTGCTGAAATCAAATGTTAACAGTAAAAAGTCTCTTACCTTGGGTTTCCTCTTAAAGCAGCATGATGTAGAGCATTAAACCCATTGTTGTTTGTGATGGTCACATCTGCTGCAGCTTCTAACAGGACAGCGAGTATGTCATCGCGTTTTTTACTTATGGCATCATGGAGAGGAGTATCACCTTCAGAATCCTTAAAAAATACAGAGACCTTCAATTTGCCTACTGCGATTCATTCAGGAGTTATTTCTTTTAAAGAGGAAAGGTTAATTCTAACAAAAGGCATCAACAGCAGATAGAACATGCAAGCAGAATGTTCACTGTTGGAAGCCCTTGACAAACAAATCCATTTTATTGTCTGCAAAAAGCATGATCGCTTTTATGCCTCTTAAGAAGTGGACCGATGGAGCATTTCCTAGAACTGTAAAACTTGCCTAAGCTGACATCAGAATTCTGTTAAGTGTTGTATTTTACCACAGAAACTGCCCCTAAGCTGCATAACATTTAGATCTTCCACCTTTCTTTCCTCCAGTGTCCTGGGTTCACTATGCACAGGAAACACTATCCATAAGCCAATGACTCCGTATAAGGACATGCACGGATTGTGGGGCTCATGAATATGAGAGGGTTTTCACAAATATCTGGCAAGCTTCAAAATTAACCTTTCTGGGACAACACCCTTGAACTCTAACACCTATGTCCAAACTGGGGGGACTCGGTTACCGATAGGCTAAATCATGTGTATTCTTTTACCTTTAAACAATATTACATTTTGTGGGGCAAGACCTAACTTTAACTCGTAACACATGCACACAAGTTATCTTCAAGGCTCTAAGAACACATTCTGCTAGGGGTAACCTCCACTAAAACCTTACCGGAATACTTTAAGTCATTGTGGGATCCTGCAGTAGAGGCCATTCAAGGCCCTGTATAGCAACCCTGTCCTCCAGGTTAATTACAATACCTCCAAGACACTGTTCCAATGCTTGTAGCCACGCTGGAATTGATTAGCCTAACTTGGTACTGTTTAGACATCAAGCGATGCAATAGAATGACCACGCTGGCTGGACTGCTGCTGGTCAATGATACAGTCAGCAGTGGATCTGTACATTGGACCCAGAAGCTGTGACAGAATCATCCATTTAACAGGTAGCAGACATTTTCATCTGCAACCGTAAATGTGGCAGGATCCAAATGCTATTCATCTCTACTAGATGTTTAAACAGGGCCAGTATCAAGTTGCCCATAGGAGGGTCATCTTTGCAGCATCACACACCAACGCTTCTACTGAGCCCCATATCCAGTTCAAAGTGGACTTCTCCAAAATCCAGAGCCATATCTGGCACTGGGGCACACAGCAAAGCAATTATCTGAGTTCTTTGATCTTCTCTGCCATACTGGTGTACAATGTAGAACGTTTGACTGTATCTTAGAACTAGGTCAAATCATTGCACTTTCTCCTTACCTTTCTTCTTCGAGCTTTAACAATTCCAAGGTTCCTCTGATGTTTAACCTGTACCTTTGCACCCTTTCCTACCATGTTATGTTGTATGCCAACAAGGCAAGCATCAATCATGATTCAAAAAACAAAAGCCCTTGCACTTTCACACCAAAATGCATCAACAGTCTAGGTGAACAGGAATACTAAGAGCACAAACTTAGATGGATCCAGAACCTCTCCCACCATGGGATCACAAATCCCCTGCATTACAAGCAGACAACTATCAGGGATATGGCCTCACGGAGCCCTCAAAAAGTAGGTATGAAATTATTTGTGAGCTCCCTATAACAAGTTAATACTCCACTTTAAAGCCCTTGCTTCTGTGGCTAATCCACCACTGCAAGATGAGGTACCTACATCTGACCTACATATGCTAAATCAAACTCTTCCTACACATAACAGCCACCTTGCAATCATTTTTCCAACCACACATGCCAGATCCGGCTTGCTATCACTCCCATAAAAGCAAAAGCGCTACAATGCCACACTAGTGGCAGATGCGCTGCATACAAATTCCACATGACGAGAAGGATTATTAACTTGTATTAATATGTTTACAGTTTGAGATCTTGTGAACTGACTAGGCATTATCCCACAATCAAGCGGATGACCTCTGAATAGCATCTAATATATTGGAAACAGAAGTTTTTTCAGCAAATCTAAAACACAATGACCATAATGTAGAAACTAGCTACAGATTATGCTACCGGTCAAAAGATGGAAAACTATTAGTTAACGTATTTGCTATCATCCTCAAAGATCTGATTCTTCAGAATTCCTTAATGAAATATTTAACCATCTGTAAAGCTATGCAACCAGAGATCAAACCAGGACTGATAAAATTCTTAAATTAAAAATGGCAATTGCAGCCGTTCACCAATTAAGACATTTTCAAATGTGCTTTCGACAGTGTGGTAGCAGCCCATACTATCTCTAATCTTATTTTCCTCACAGTCAGGCTTAATTAGATAATCTCACTTATTTACATAGGTTTTTGCAGCTTTGATAATTATTACGTTTCAAATCGATCATTTTAGGTTTATCTGTATATAATTATACTGCTTTTTGTTACTGTTCCTGTTCTTATGACTATTCACAAGAAAGGTATGACGCTTAGCTCGGAAACCAGAAACCAACTGGTTTATGGACCATAAGAAGACATTGCTTTACCAAGCAATGACCAATGTGAACAAGACTGGGTGGAGACACTATTCATACCTGAATGTTACACTGGCAGCAAGGGGAAGAAATAGCTCAGTGATAAAATGGTGTGCATTATCTCTGCTCTACTCTATTTCCAATGCTTGAAAAGATTATATGACGAAACGGAGGAATGTACTCACTGAAATCCAGTATTAAGAATTCAGTGTGCCATCTATACATGTTTCTACAGTGACCTCTGTGCTTTCTTTACAAACGCTGAAAACGTATGCATGCCTCAGATAAGCCTCATGCCCTGCCTCAACTCTAGTGCAATAGTTAAGGAAGCCAAGTACATATGTTGTAACGTCCACAGTACAACCAATCAGTAATAGTAGACCAGGAAAGCGAACGCTCCCTGCAAACACTTTGTGAGGTTTCTGAACAACATAAAACTTTAGAACATTTCTAGAGTTCAAATTGTGACTTTTTCCACAGACCAGGAAGCATAAGACCTGCAAAAACTGCATGAAGCAAGCCATTAACCCAACATTTGCCATGAAAATAACAAGACCGTTTTTGTCCACACTGTTTAAGGCCTTTGCATTTTTTATTATGGAAGTAAGAGTTTAGGAAGAGTTCCAGTCACTACCCTCACTTACCACTCTTGCAACTACCTTCAATTAAACCATCACTACACATTTATTTGCAAATGAGTGGAATGAGGGGAAATCCCCATTTATCAAATAGGGATACACACTTTGTGCTGGTGCCTTCAAATGCAGAAAGAGCTAAACTAAGTTTCTGTCGGGTCTGGTGGCTTAGTGGACGAATGCGTCCATTGTAGGGGCCTGTGTTCGACATCATGGTCATAGGTTCAAATCCCGACAGGTCCACTCAGACTTTCATCCTTCTGAGGTAAAAAAAAAATAGTACCATTGAGCTGGGTAACAATATACATCTGTTATTCACCGCCTCGATACCCTTGGGTGATACGTGCACTTTTACAAATACACGTTATGTCAAGTCATAGCTGAAAACGGACAATTATTATGGCTATCACAAAACTGTTACACCGAAGATACAGAAAATAGAGATGCCGAGCCAATGGCGTTATACTTGAGTGTTTGCAGAGGAAATTAGGCAAAGGCATATCAAGAACCTAAATGTCCAGTTCTTGCACAGAAGCTCCTAGAATGAGTGTGATTGAGCACTGCTGACATTCAGATGAATGGACCCTAAAGATGAAGACCACCCACTCCGGGGGCCCCACGGACCCATGCCCCCACCACATCTACCACAGAGCCGCAGACATCGCCCCAGCTTCAATGAATCATCAACCGCTCCTTCGAGACCACCTCCTTCCCCAACGACTGGAAACAACCCTATCCTAAAATAAACCTTGGCGGACCCCAACGAACTCAAGAATTTCAGACCGATCTCCATACTCCCTTATCCGGCCAAAGTCATGGAAAAAGCCGTCAACAGTCAACTCGCCACCTTCATAGAAGAAACAGAATCTTCGACTCCCAATCAGGCTTCAGAAAGAACCACAGCACCGAAACCACCCTTCTCGCAGCAACAGACGACATCACACCTCCTTCCTCGACTGAGGAGAGACTGGTCCTCATCCTCTTAGACCTCTCCACAGCCTTCGACACTGTTTCTCATCGCACTCTAGCCCGTAGATTCCAAGACACGGGAATTTTGAACAAGGCCCTCGACTGGATCCTCTCTTTCCTCTCCGGCAGAACACAACGGGTCAGACTCCCTTCTTTTCTCTCAGAACCTACTCCAACCACCTGCGGAGTCCCACAAGGATCCCCCATCAGCCCGACCCTGTTCAAAGTCTACATGGCTCTGCTCGCATCCATCGTCCGATCACACGGACTCAACATCACATCTTACGCAGACTACACCCTACTCATCCTCTCCCTATCCAACGAACCGTAACATCACCAAACGCAACTTCCAAGACGGAATGGAAGCTGTCGCCAGATGGATGAAGAACAGCTGCCTACAACTCAACACGGACAAAACCAAGGTGTTCATCATGGGCCCACACAGCGATGACTGGAACGACACCTGGTGGCCCCCCACCCTCGGGAACCCAGCCCCACCCATGGACCACACATGCAACCTCAGAATCATCCTGGACTCCAAACTGAAAATGGATCGCCAGATCAACACCGTCACCTCCTCCTGCTACCACACCCTCCACCTACTCCGAAAGACCTTCAACTGGATCACCCCCAAACACAGGAAAACCGTCACACATGCCCTCATCAGTGGCAGACTGAACTACGGCAACGCACTCTACCCCGGGATAAACAAGAACTTCTCCCGCAAACTCCAGAACTCCGCTGCTAGACTAGCTCTGAACCTACAGCACCACAGCCACATCAGCCAACACCTACGGACTCTACAGTGCCTCCCCATTGAGAAGAGAATCACCTTCAATCTTCTCACCCACGCCCACAAGGCCCTCCACAACACCGGACCCGCCAACCTGAGCCACCGCCTCATGTTCCACGCTCCCCTGCTCTCTCTCCGCTCGGCCCAGCTTTCCCTCGCGACGGTACCTTGCATTAAGAAATCTAGAGCAGGAGGACGCCCCTTCTCCCTCCTCACTGCCACGGCATGGAAGGCCCTCCCTCTGACCTCCGACAGACTCCATCTCTTCCTAAGTTCTTAAAGGACCTCAAGACCTGCCTCTTTGATAGAACTCGCCCCCGCTGCAGCCCCCCCCGCGCCTTGAGACCCATTCGAGTGAGTAGCTTGCGCTTTACAAACCTATGATTGATTGATTGATTAAGAATCAAAGCACTGTCTTATAAAGGCTGACATCCTAACTTGGAACCAGAGTGGAGGACTGCACCTTGCGAGAACAAGTAATTTGGAACGTGAAGCAGACCACCAGTCATGGAACACAGCAGACTCGATTGTTCATGAGCACACATTCACATTTTCTCAGTAGCTCCTAAGACATCTTCCTACAACATGTGCACTTTCCAACCTTGATACTGGTCACAGGCCGATAAGGGATTATGAATACAAATTGTGAAGCAAAAAGCTGCCAGAAAGAGTATAATTAATGAGGAAAAAGAAATAAAAGTGAAATAGCAGTAAAAATTCACAGTGTAGTCTAATTGTGAGCCGTGTGAATTTACACTTGTCCGGTGGAAGATAAAGCCAGAAAGGAGCAACACAACTGCTCTCTTTATTTTCATTTTTTTTTTTTTTAAGTAGATCATGGCATTTATATTTACAAATGTCATGTTATAGTATGACAGTTTTAGTAAGAAGTTGCTAAGGATAGAGAACATCAGGATATTAACAATACTTGTGATCTTTCTTGTTTTACAGAATTCAGAAAGAAAGTATAACTCCTCTTCCACAGGAGTGTATAGCAATGGCACTTGAGGTAGTTATCTAAAGCACAGGGAGGAATATTAGCGCACATGTATATTTAAAATACATATTGCTTGAATGTTTTGTTTTTACAAATTACCTGTTACATGTCAAAGAACAGAGTAAGTTGAACAGAGTTAGTTACACAGAGATAGAGTTCATGTATATACAATTACAGTTACGCTCGGTTCTCTGAACAAGACAGGATAGCCCTTTGCCTTGTAGGGATTTACTACATTCTGTAGACCTCGCACACTACCGAGGCAGAAGTGAGGGAATTCCGTGTCAGTTTTCTCTCTTACCCCTTTGCCCTCATATTTCTTTGTTTTTGAAAAAATATTTATTTATTACCATTTTGATGTTGTTACAATAATAGTCAAGGCACAAGTACACGACACTACTTATATCAGACACAAGATAACAGTGATTACAATAATGTAACAGAAGATTATAAATAAAAATTGAGAAGCACGTAGTGCGTATGCAGACCAATTGTTACGGCCTTAAAACAAGTGAGGTAGGCTAGGTCAATTAATTCCCCAGGGTGATGCCATGTGTAAAGAAATAGAAAAAACAATTTGTAAAATAAACAATATACATAAACAATCTGGAGTCCTAGGGCAGCAACGAAAGCATGATAGTGTGGTCCATATACAAACACGAGGTAAGGACATATAGGGGAAGCAACAGAGGTATGTGTGTGTGGCAGTGTGTGAGTCAGCGCTATCCGCCCTGCCTGCCAACAGGGCGCCTGCTGGCGGGGCACCTATCGCATGCAGGGGTAGATGGTCTGGGCTCCAGGAGTTTCTAAGGGCTAGCGCACTGTTCTCTTTATACCCACTGTATGTATGCTTCTGTAATAAATACTATTTTTGTTGACAAAAAATACAAATATTTTAATAATGGGATTCCTGTGGGGACAGATCGTTTGTTATTACGGAGCATAGTTTGGGGTCCAACAGTGCATCACAAGAGGTTTTGCCTTACTGCCGACACCGCCAGGAGTAAGAGAATCGCGTGGGCCGCGACAAGAACCCCTGCCTCCGCCTCTGCCACTCACGCTGCCGCCACAGGACCACATATCCCAAGGTCCCTTGCGGCGGCGTACCCTGCTGACGACATCACAGCACCCGGAGGCGCATTTAAGAACCGCCGAGGCCGGCGGAGCGGGGGGTCCAACAGTGCATCACAAGAGGTTTTGCCTTACCGCCGACACCGCCAGGAGGCGCATTTAAGAACCGCCGAGGCCCGCTTCACGGGACGCGCGCGGGCGGTGCTGGGCGAAGGGCGGGCCCTCTGAGGCCCTCAGAGGTCAACAGTGGTCGGGCGGGCGGGCCATCCCTCTAAGCTGCTAATTAAGGTGAGCCCGGATACATATTAAGTATGGGAAATGAAATGCTAACACTACCATAAAGCCCTCTGTGGGACATCCTGTCCTCCCGCCGTCTTTAGAAAGTATGCTGGACAATGCCTTTAATATGGTCACTAATGAAATAGCTAACACTGATAGGAGAATGTCTATGGAGTATACACGCCTACATTCAGAGCCCCAGGAAACAAGTTCAAATCACATTTTACCACTGTCCCCTGCAGTTACAGTTTCCAAACCTAATTTGGCTAACCCACCATCTACACCATTAGGGGGTAACTGCGGCACCATTATAATTGACTCACAGACCGACCCCATTGCGCATGCTCCTATCCCTTCTCTGTCCCCGAACAACAAAATCGCAGGAGCAAAAAGGAAAAGAGGCCCTTTGAAACCATCAGTTAACAAAAGGAAACAACTCCCTCGCAACAAGAGCCAACCGACACCTCAGAGTATGTGGACTAGAGGGAAGCAAAAACTGCCAGGGTGCAGCAGCCTCATCACTGAGTCTTTGCAACTCGCTGAGGGGTCTTTGGACACTATTCCCCCCCAAAGAAGGACATAACTGTGCATGCATACAGACTGATCCTGTAATTGAAAGCGTCACTCTAAAAAATTCGAATGAGAATTTTATGGAAACTATAGTTGACACTATTTTTAAACAAATGGAAAGTCAAATGATCAAACAGTTTAATATTTTTTTTTAAAGATTAGATAGACTGGAAAACCTGATAAAAAATGAAGATGCAAAAAGGAAAGGGGTGATTAGCCTTGATTTAATGAGGGGAGATCGCCTTTTGAAAGAGTTGGAAGTTGCTAGTAAGGGTCTCTTGGGTGGCGGGACCAATACCATTAGTAGCACAGCCACATCCAACATTGCATCAAGAGGTGACAATGGAAGGAGTAATCAAACTGCCATGACTTCACAGTATACCCCGGTTGGAGCAACTGAACCAGTTTGTCCCACTAGCGTGGCCTCCAATACGTCAGAGGACGTACCCATCCTGCCCTCTACGAGGCCGGAGGCACCCATTAATATCGGGTCAGACAAGGGCCAAACCGTTGTCACTAGGCCTATCAAACATCTGAGGCCTGCCCTTCATTTGCCTCCTGATGCCTGCCCTTATATTTTAATTTTGGCAGGCGTCCAACAGCTAAGGGAGGGACAGGGTGAGTCATGGGTCCAGCTAAACAATAAGTGTCTTGACTGGTTGTCTAAACACAAAGGGGTAGATCCTAATATTTCGAGTGAAATTCTGTCTGTTCGCCGGGTGAGCTGGGTTGGTCCGTCATTTAAGAACATAACAGGAGACTGTACCGTAATTAACTTCAGAAACCCCACTACAGTTAAATCTATCCTTGACAGTAACAATACTTATTTTTGCCCTCCTACTGTCATAACCCCATTGCCACTGGGCTACTTTTATAGACCCCACTATAGACTACCCAGCTCTGTTCCACCACTTTTTCCACTGCATAATAGGTTCAGTGCACTATCTGAGCTGGGTACCCTGGACTGACCACCAGCTACCACCCCAGATTTAGCAACCAGGAATCATATTAACACACTTGGCTCTGTGGGGGAATTGTCAACTTACCCCACTACAATGGTCTCCCATGGCACTAAAGCGCCTGCGTTGTCATTCCACCCTAAAATTACTACCCATGTCACTGTCACGCCCATACTGAACCATAACTTGACAATTCTGAGTTGGAACATCGCAGGTCTTAATGCGAAAGTGAAAATTAGGGACTGGGCAGACTGGGTCTGTAATTTCGACATTTTAATGTTCCAAGAAACTTGGTGCACTAGTTCCCTACTTTTTGAGGGCTACAGCTGTTATAATCAAACTGTACCGATCCCGGCCATGGGTAGACCTAGTGGGGGACTATCCATTTGGGTCAAAATCAGGGCAGAAGTCAAAATAGAACCATTGGAAACTAATGATATGAGTTTTCAGGCCCTGCTTTATATTAGTAGGATAAAACTATGTTTAATTAATTTTTATAATAACGATTTCACAACACGTCCCAATATGAATTTTATAAAATTGTTTGATTTTATCGATGAAATTGTAGATGGTCAAATGTATGGTAAACTTGATGGTATATGCTTAGAAGGAGACTTTAACGCACATATTTATTCCAAAACCCCTCCTTGCAAAAGAGGTGAACGAATAGTTTCTTACCTGTCGGTGTAGTTTTGCAGCTTGAAGATCTTTCTGGATTCACTATGCTGTGCATTATTCCGCGATCTTGTGGTTGGGTCCGGATTCGTAGTCTTTTCTTTGTTTTTTTTTTTTTTTTTCGTAGCCCAGGTGGGCGTCGACGTACACCATTTGGTGCACCTCCCGTGACGTCGTCGTGCTTCCTGCGGAAGTCCCACCTTTGGGGCGCCATCTTCGGGTTCTTTTTTCCTTTCCTCTTTTTTTTTTTTTTTTTTTTAACCCTAGGCGGTTGATTAATCCTTCTTGTCCCTTTATCTGTATGTTTGTATTTCTTTGATCTTTTCCATTTTACCCCCTCTTCCTCCAGCCTCATCTTCCTGGCGGAGGTGGGTGGGTTCGCTAGTGAATCCAGAAAGATCTTCAAGCTGCAAAACTACACCGACAGGTAAGAAACTATTCGTTTTGCAGCGTGAATCTTTCTGGATTCACTATGCTGTGCATCGATTTTGTAGCGGTTTTCCTAGTTCTGTGGCGGCTGGGTGGTAGATGAGCGTTGGTCGTTGAAAATGTGCTGAAGCACCTTCTGTCCAACCTGTGCTTCCTTGTTCATCTGAATGTCCACGCAGTAGTGTTTCGTGAACGTGTGCACAGATGCCCAAGTTGCCGCGAGGCATATGTCCTGGATGGGCGTGTTCGCCAGGAAGGCCACGGTGGCCCCTTTCTTCCTTGTGGAGTGAGCCTGCGGCCCCTCCGCTAGCTCCTGTCCAGCCTGTTTGTGGCAGAATTGAATAGTGAGGGCAATCCACCTTGCGATGGTGCCCTTAGTCACTGGTCTACCCATGAAGCTAGTAGCAAAGGACACAAACAGCTGTTTCGACTTCCTGAGTTCCTTGGTTCTCTCAATGTAGTGCATCACCGCTCTTCTGGCATCGAGGGTGTGCAGTGCCTTTTCTGCGTTTGTAGTCGGGTTTTGGAAGAAACTTGGTATCTGGATAGCCTGATTTATGTGGAACGCCGACACTACCTTGGGCATGAAGTGTGGGTCCGTTCTCAGGACTATTCTATCTTTGTGAATCTGAATGTAGGGTTCCTGCAGCGTTAGTGCTTGAAGCTCGCTCACCCTGCGTAGTGAGGTTATGGCCACCAGAAAGGCTGTTTTCATAGTCAACATCTGCAGTGTGGCCTTGTGAATGGGTTCAAACGGTGCCTTCATGAGCTCCGTCAGGACCACATTCAGATTCCATGCCGGCGGCGGCAACCTTTTCGGGGGGGCCATCCTTTTGGCTCCTTCCATGAATCTCCTCACCACCTGCGAGCTGAAGAAACTTCCACCTTTTTCACCTCTGGTGTAGGCCACGATGGCCGCTAGGTGTACCCTTAGTGAGCTCGAGCAGAGGTTACTCTTTAGAAGGTGTGTGAGGTACCTCAGTACTGTTGAGTCTCTTGTCATTCTGTTTTGCAGGCCCTTTTTCCGGCACCACACAGTGAACCTCTTCCACTTTGCGCTGTAGCATTTTCGTGTAGTTGGTTTCCTCGCCTCCCGTAGCACTCGCATCGTGCTCGGCGGCAATCTTAGGTGTGCGAACTCTAGGTCTTCAGGAGCCATGCCGCCAGGTTGAGGGTCTCTGGCTCTGGGTGCAGGACCTCTCCCTTTTGCATTGAGAGCAGGTCCTTCCTCCTCTCGAACCTGTATGGGTCGCCTTGTGCCATTTCTTGAATTTGTGAGAACCATGTCTGCCTCGCCCACTGCGGAGCTACCAGGATCAGGGTCATGTTGCTGGTTCTGCACTTGTCGAGCACTCTGTGCAACAGGGGTATCGGTGGAAAGGCGTAGGCAAATGTCCTCGACCAGCTTATCCATAGGGCATTTCCCTTGGATTGCTGATCTGGTTGCCTGGACGCGAAGCTTTGGCATTTTGCATTGTGGCGTGTTGCAAAAAGGTCTATTGTGGGAGTCCCCCATCTCCGGAAGAGTTTCTCCGTTTCCTGGCCATTGAGCTCCCACTCGTGTGATGCTGAGGTCTGCCTGCTTAGCCAGTCTGCCTCCACATTGTCCTTCCCCGGTAGGTGAATTGCCAGTAGATCTATCCTGAGAGGTATGGCCCATCTCCAAATCTCCTGAGCTAGGGATGAGAGCGGGAACGACTGTGTCCCCCCTTGTTTGTTGATGTAGAACATCGCCGTGGTGTTGTCTGTTTGGACCAACACCCTCTTGTTGAACAGGTGCCTCTGGAATGCCTTCAGGGCTAGCAGGATTGTTTTCAACTCGAGGTAGTTGATATGGCGGACCGCATCTGCTGGGGCCCATAGACCCCTCACTCTGAGGTTGTCCATGTGCGCTCCCCATCCCTTCTGCGATGCGTCCGTGGTAATGGTCACTGTTGGGATTGGTGGTGTCAGGCTTCTCCCTGCTGTTATGTTGTCTCTGTTCCACCAAGTTATCTCCTCCTGCACTGCGTGCGTAACAACCACTAGATCCTCCCAGCTTCCGTTTGCTTGTGACCATTGTTGTTGTAGCCATTCCTGGAATGGTCTCATGTGCAGGCGTACATTCGGCACCAGCTGGATACAGGACGCCATCATCCCCATCATCTTGCTCACAGCCCTCACTGTCAGAGCTCGCCCCTTCTGGTAGAGCTTCGCCTCCTTCAGTAGAGCCTCTGTCCTCCTCTCGCTGGGCACTACTGTACTGTTGCGGGAGTTGATCTTTGCCCCCAGGAAAATCTTCACCTGCTCCGGTTCCATCGATGATTTTCCCCAGTGGATCGAGAATCCCAGATTTGTGAGGGTGTCTGTTACGCGTTTTGCGTGCCTCTCGCACTTTCCGCGTGAGTTTGCCTTGACCAGCCAGTCGTCCAAGTAGGGGTAGACATGTATTCCCTGCCTTCGTAGGTGCGCCGCTACCGCCGACAAGCATTTTGTAAAGACCCTTGGTGCTGATTTTAATCCGAAGGCCAGGGTCGTGAACTGGTAGTGTTCTTGTCCGATGTTGAATCTTAGAAGGCCCTTGTGCCTTCTGTTTATTGGGATGTGAAGATAGGCATCCTTGAGGTCCACGGTGACCATGAAGTCCCCTTCTCTTATCTGTGGCAGAACCTCCTGCAGTGAAGTCATTTTGAACCTTTGCGTTCTGATGAACTTGTTTAGGTAACGGAGGTCTAGTATGGGTCTGAGGTCTCCGTCTACCTTCGGAACCACGAAGTAGTTTGAGTAGACCCCTTTGTTGCGTTCTCTGAACGGCACTGTCTCTATGGCTCCCTTTTGCAGGAGTTTCCGTGTTTCTTCTCTGAGTATTGCCAGTTCTTGGGCCGATCTCAGTCTTCCCCTTGGTTTCCTGTTTGGAGGTCTTTTCTCCAAATCTACGCAGTACCCGTACTGCACAACGTTCCGTATCCACTTGTCTGTGGTTATACGCCGCCACTCCTGAAGGTAGAACCTCAGTCTTCCGCCTACTGGTGTCGTATGCTCGTAGGCTCTTGAATTTTCTCTTCCCCCTGATGACAATTTTTTGCGCCTCACCCTTGGGGTCCTGACGAGGGTAGGCGACCTCTTGCGTGCTGAGTCACTTCGTCGAGGGCTGTTCGCCCCCTCTCCTCCTTTGGCCACGTCCGTTCCCTCTCCCGCGAAAGGACTGGCCCCGAGGTTGATATTGCCAGCTTTGCTTCTGCTGACCTTGTCCGTGACCTTCACCCTGCTGACTTTGTTGGAACGCCTGGTGCGACGTCCCCTGCTGGCTTCCTCCCCTACCGTAGGGTCTTCTCGAGGGATTTCCTCGCCTCATTCCCCTCAGCTGTAGGGCCCCCATGGACCTCGCCGTCTCGTTTTCTTTTTTCAGCTGGGTGAGCTTGTCGTCCACTGTTGCTCCGAACAGTGTCTCTCCATTGAAGGGGGTGCCAAGGATGTTGTTCTGCACTTCCGGTTTGAATCCCGAGATTCTTAGCCATGCATGCCTCCTCTCTGTGACCCCTATGGCCATGAGTCTTGCTGAAGTTTCTGCCCCATCCAACGCCGTCTTTATACAGGAGTTGGCGATGTTTTTGCCTTCATCTATCAGGTGAGAGGCTCTCTGCCGGTATTCTTCGGGGAGGTGCTTTACTAACTCCCCCATCTCATCCCAGTGCTGGTATTGGTGTCTATTGAGGAGTGCATTTGAATTCGCCATGCGCCAGTGCATTGCGGCGTTCCTCTCGACCTTTCTTCCTGTGAGGTCAATCCTCCTGCTCTCCTTATCCGGGGGTGGGCCCGAAGTTGCTGGTACGTTGGCCCTTCTCCTGGCCGTGGAGGCTATGATGGAGTCCGCGGTCACGCTACCCTTGATGTAAGGGGGGTCCAGGGAGGAGTGCTTATATTTCTTCTCTGTCCTGGGCGTGATCGACCTGCAGGTCGCAGGTTCCTTGAAGGCTTCTCTCCCCTGATTCATCACGCTTTGTAGCATGGGGAGGAACTGGCTCCTTGTCTGGATGGGGAGCAGTGTCTCGACGAGAAAATCGGCTTTCGGTTTCTCCTCGTCGAGTTTGACGCCGAAGGCCATTGCTGCGCTCCTGACCACCATATTGTAGACCCCGATGTCGTCGGGTGGCGAAGGCCTCGAAGGGTACGTGTCCACGGGCTCCTCCGGGTTTTCGGTGTCGAGATCGTGCCATTCGACGTCGTTGCTGGTAGATGCCGCCGATTCGTAGAACGACCGTTGGTCTTCTTCCTCGGCTTCTCCCTCATAATAGGGCTCTTCTTCCTCTTCGAGTTCCCTTGTCAGCCCTTCGGCGTCGAACTCGTCTTCGACCTCCTCGACGTCCGCTGATGGAACCGTTGGAATCTTGAATTCCTTCATTCTGGCGTCGAACTCCTTCTTTCTTTGAAGGATGTTCTCCATTTCGGCCTCGAGCCGCCTCTTCTTTTTCTCCATCTCGGAGATGCTTTCGGCGTCGACCGCGGGTCTTTTCGATGAAACTTGCGTCGACGTCGAACGTTCTTTCTGCGTCGATCGGCCCGTTTCATGGGATGCTTTCGACGACCCTTGCCTTTCGGCGTCTTTCGGCACCAGGGAGTCCTTATCTAAGGATCCGCTCGGCCTCTTGTCCGTGGTTCCCCCTTTGGACGTCGAAGTTTTCGGCGCCGGGGCTCCCTTCGTGGACTTTGACTCAGATTTTCTCGAGTCACCCTCGTGTTGTCGAGGTACTTTCTGTTTTGCGCTCGACGATTCTCTTACCTCGTCTTCTTTTTTCTTGTCGGTCTCTACGACCGTGAAGTTTTCGGCTGTCTCGGCGACGTTGTCCTCGTCGTCCGAGGAGAGGCCCAGAGCGTAGAGCGTCGGGGGCTTCCCCTTGCCATCCATGCTGGCGTTGGCCCTTCTCTGCCGCTCTCTCACCCTGAGTGTCTTCGGCGCGAAGGCTGAGCAGGCGTTGCAGTCGACACTCTGGTGATCGACCGGTAGGCAGAGGTTGCAGACCGGATGCTGGTCTCTCTGCGCGAACTTGTGGTGGCAGTTTGGGCAGAACTTGAATGGCGTCTTGTCCATTGCGCTCAGGGTCTCTGAGCGTGCATTCTCCAAGGCCGTCGAAGAAAAAGGGCGCTGGTCCTCCTTTCTTCGCGCTCCTGATGAAATCTTTTCCTTTCCTGATATCTTCTAGTGTTTCTATCGACGCAACTCGCTTTTCTTCCTTCTTCCTTCGAGTGTAATTCTGGAGCTTCCCGATGACGATCCAGACCCAACGGCGGAAAAAAGAATCTGAAGATGGCGCCCCAAAGGTGGGACTTCCGCAGGAAGCACGACGACGTCACGGGAGGTGCACCAAATGGTGTACGTCGACGCCCACCTGGGCTACGAAAAAAAAAAAAAAAAACAAAGAAAAGACTACGAATCCGGACCCAACCACAAGATCGCGGAATAATGCACAGCATAGTGAATCCAGAAAGATTCACGCTGCAAAAGAATTGTCTAACCATCTAGACACATGGGACCTAGTTAATGTCATGGAAAAGGCAAATACTGCTAAAAATAAAGGTCCTGTGGCCACCTATGTCGGGCGTGGGAGCTCATCCACAATAGATTATGTATTTACAACCTCCCTGCTCGCGGACCTCTTATTAGAGGCCACAGTCGTTAGTACCATATATAGCGGCCATCATCCGATTTTATCTTGTTTTAAATCCATAAAAAAAGTGGTGAACCGTAGAGAAATTGGGGCTAAAAACTTAGCAGTGTCAACAGATAAACTTAGGGTGGTCTGGAAGGGGATTGACAATAAGGGGGTTCTAGCTCGCATTATAAAGTCGCAGCCTTTATTAGTATCCACCTGCCTATCTATTGATAGTTCTGGACATGATCTCGTTGAAGCATTTACAGGGCTGTGTAAGGCTATAAAAAAAAGGAGATTTCCAAACCAGCCCCAGTCAACATCACCAAAAACCCAAGGTGGTTCGACAACTCATGTTCCAAAGCAAATCGGGAACTAAGGGTTGCCCTTACAGCTGATCCACCAGACCAGTTACTGGTGAGGACTCCGAGGTCAAGATACAAGCGTACCTTAAAAACAAGATCTGAAGAGCTTTTAAAAACCCATTGGGAATCCCTTATACGCACAGCGGCAACGAAGGATGCTGCTGGGTTTTGGAGCGAGGTTAAGAACCTGAGATCAATTGGATCTAATATCACCCCCATAAATTGTAACATATTAGGGGATGTGTGGGTGGAGCCTTTTTCAAATATTTACGCGGCACCGCACCCTTCCACGGAAAATTTTCAGCCCCTTAAGACACTGAACATTTCTATAATGGAGGTGGAAGATGCCATTTCACAAAGTGCAGGGAACAAAGCTCCTGGCCCTGATGGACTATCTATTGACTTAATCAAATCAGAGCCTGACTTTTGGTCACCTTTATTGTGCAATATTTTGAATAATTTATCTAATACCCCACTGCCAGGTTCCTGGTCTAATAGTATTATCGTTCCAATTTTCCAAAAAGGCAACAGACTTGACCCTGGCAGTTATCGCCCAATATCTTTAATCAATAACACCTTGAAGATTTTAGGCAGGGTCATTTTTAATAAGATCAGAAACTGGGCTGAAGAAAACATGATCCTACATCCATACCAGTTAGGCTTTAGAAGCAATGTAGGGACCGTGGAGCAATGCTTAAATTTAAATTTAGTATTAGCCAAATACACTATAGCTAAAATATCCCCACTGTATTTAGGTTTTATAGATTTAAGTTCTGCTTTTGATTTTGTTAATTGCTCCCGTTTATGGTCAGTTTTGTTGAGTTATGGCTTAGATGAACCTTTGGTTTATTTTTTGGCCTACCTACACAGTGATTTAAAAGCCCGTGTTCGAATAAATAATGACGGTGAGGTCTCGGGTGAGATTTTAATTGGCAGGGGGGTAAGACAAGGTTGTGTCTTGGCCCCCTTGCTTTTTATTTTGTACATAAATGAACTAAGCAAATCCTTGTGTAAACTAACTAGCGATGTTCCGCACATTAATGGCAATCGACTCCCCGCACTTCTTTATGCGGACGATGCGGTCCTCATGGGCCGCACACCCAATGCACTGCGCACTTTAATCTCAGGTTTTGTTTCATACATGGCCGATCTTGGCTTATGTACCAACTTTAAAAAATCTTATTTAATGTCCTACGGCCCAAAGAAACATAAAATTCGTTACATCATGTCAGGGAACAACGTTTTAAATAGCACCTGCACTTTTCCTTATTTAGGCCTGTTGTTTTCCGACTTCGGATCCTGGCAACCTCATGTTGCCAGAGGGAGGAACAAATTGGGTAAAGCTATTAACTCTATAATCACCCTCCGTCAACCTAAACACGCTGAGGTTATTATGCCACTCTTACAAATCTATAGAACCCAGTGCTTACCAACAGGAACCTATGGTGCAGAGGTGTGGGGATACTCGAACTGTACCAACATACAGATTGAAGAGAATAAATTCTGTAGGAAGGTTTTGGGGGGGGTCATTTCGGCCCCATCTTACGTGTGTCATAGAGAACTGAATCTCCCCTATATAGAGGACTTCATAAAATCCAGACCCGCCCTGTTCTGGTTGAAAATATGGCAGAATCCTGCTGCTTTCTTGACCCGTGATATTATCTCGGACTGCCTAAAAACCGAGCGGGCCAACCATATACCTTGGCTCAGGGCAGTAGAGAAGAGTTTAGCAAGTGTGGAGATGGAGCACCTATTCTTAGCACCCCAAACCATAGATTGTACGCATAAGAATTTAGTAAAAAGGGCTTTGTATGTCCTGTACCGAGAAAATAGAGAAAAGACAGAGTTTGTAAAGCCAGCAATCCTTAGGTACATCCCCATTCAGGAACCATGTGGTAGGCCCCACAATATGCCCCAGGGTTACCTGCGAAATAAATTGGGTAGATGGAACAGGAGTTTGCTGTTTCGGTTCAGGGACGGAAGTGTGGTAAATTTACTTTGTTTCCCCTTAGGTTATATTAAAAATCTGGGAAATCTAAGCTGTCCCTGCAACCTAGGTGGTAAACAAAGCCTGTTACATTTTACATTTTTTTGTGGTTTCTATGCAAAATACACTAAACATTACCTAATTCCATATTTTAGAGAGAGTGCCTTGACGGATTTTAACCTAGCCTTTAGAGATGATGTAATTTTTAGAGTTAGTCGTTTCCTTCAAACCGCTGTCCGATCTCGAACAACAATGAATATGGCCTGATAAGTTTGCACTATTTTTGGCATCGTTTGCACATTTGCACAGTGGTTGTTCCTTTGCACATGTTATAGTTAACAATGCCTGTTTTTATTTTTTTATCAGGATGAGTGTTGTGATTTATACGTACTTTTATGGATGCAACTTTTAGAGCCAGTCGTGTCTTTTAATTTGCTGTTTGATCTCGAGCAACAATGAACACGGTCTGATAAGTTTGTACTACCTCTGCATTATTTGCACATTGCATATTTGCACCAACGGTTGCCCCGTTGCATATGTTATAGCTAACAAATGCTGTTTTTACTGTTTATAGGGATGATTGTTGTGATTTACATGTACTTTTATGGATGTCTTTTAATATATCCGAATAAAGATCATTTGACTTGACTTGAACAATGTAAAACGTGAACAACAGGAAAAATTATGCCACTACTTTAAAATTATGAACAGCATGAAACGTACCTGAAGGCTGGGATGGCATCCAAAGTCCAGTAGTGTTTTTACAACTTGTAAATGGCCCTTGTTCACAGCAATATGTAGCGGTGTCTGTCTGCGCTTGTTACGAGCATTCAAATCTGCGCCACCTCTGTGTAAGACTTCAATAACAGATCCTTCATCCCCAAAAGCTGCATGGTGTACTGCCCTGTCTCCATCTTTGTCCTAAATTTAAAAAAAAGTTTGTATTTGCCAAACAATTTTTCAGTATGCAACACAATTTAAGGACGCGCTTATTTGAATACAAAACTATACTGCAACACTGCTCAATTTCACTCACTAGGAATTGCATTTTGGAGGTGGATTTAAGACGATGTCTTCTAATGATGCAGCGTGCAAGTCTAATAACTGCCTCCAATGATAGTCATTGTAGGAACCTGGCTCTGTGTATGGTATGCCACTAGGTGGTTATACCATGCAAAGGGTACAGAGATTCCCCAGAAGTGTACAGGGCTCAATGCAAACCCAAAGTGCTCTACTAGCGGTAGTGTGGGCGAGCAGCCTTAGGCCTAACACAGAGAAGTGAAAGACATTTGTTGCACAACATTGACCAAGAACTGACACATGACTCAAAAAGGAGAGCCACACCAATTTTATAAAAATAAGCTTTGTTTAAATTTTATTTTAAGACCAAGATCTTCGTAATAAGGTAAGTAAGTTTTGCAGATAAAATAATCAAGACTTTCAAAAGTCGACACTTAGTGCAATTTTCAAAGACTCCAATGTTATCCTACACAGGAAAACAATAATGTGGTTATACGGGTAAGCACATGACTTACAGTTCCAGTTTGCGGCACCAAAGGTCGGCAAGGGCCAGGTGAGAACCAAAACTGCACCATCAGCGGCACAGGGGCGGCCGGGTGCAGAGGTCAAAATTGGAGTTCAGCCTAATGCATTTAATTGGAGACTGGGGGTGCTTGAAGCCACACTGCTTGCAGGTAGGTAGGAAGGTAAATCGGTTGCAGGGGCCAAGCTTTGGGGGGTAAGAGCAAGCACAATACGAGGGCATTAAGCAGCAGCACCAAACTTAAACTACCAGCAGCACAGGAGCTGCAAGGTGCAAATACAGGTCCAAGCACCCAATGCCTTTCAATGGAGAACTTGCTTTGGACAAACAAGCTGCAGACGTCGCACCGTAGGCTGCAGGAGGAAGGCCAGCGACAGCAGAATTAAGTAGAGATATAGGGGGTGTTAGGGGCACTGTCGGTTCAGCTCACCAAGGCATAGGGGGTCCGGTTGCAGGCGTGTCATTAGACGTCAGATTCTTCTTACCGTAGCACGTCGCAGTCGGGGTCAGCCAATGCTGGACTTGAGGTCAGGATCGCTGGGGAACCTGTTCTAAATCGGTGAGGCACCTGGACACAGACTGGAGGCGTCGGGTGCAGAGTGGGAAGGTCTCGTGGATCCGGAGGGCACCAGAGTCCATTGTGTGTAGGTTTCTTAGTGACCGATCCGCTGTCCTCTGGAGTCTCTGGCCTTTGTGGAAGAGCAGGCAGTCTTCCTCGGGTTCTGGAAGTCGCTGGCTGCAGAACAGGCCTTGTCTTCTTTTGCAGGGTCTTGGAAGCTGGAGACAGGCTGGTAGGGCTGGGGCCAAATCAGTACTCGTCTTCAGGCTTCACTGCACATCGTCTTCTTTGTCCTTTTTGGGTCGGCAGGAACTAGTTTCCAGGTCTGGGGGAGCCACCTAAATACTAAATTTAGGTGGCGGTTTAGGGGAGTAGCAGATAGGGCCAATGGGCACCTTACCTGGGGTGAGGTGACTACACTCAATTATGCCACCCTCCAGTGGGAGGGAGCATAAACCTAGCCCTGATTGGAGGGGTCTTCCCATCTTCAAGATCGCGGGGACTGAAAGATGTGCTTCACCTCACCTCCCTCACCTTAGGGGTGGATTTGTCAGAGGTGGGCACACCTCCTATTCTCCTAAGTCACTCCCCTGGTTTTCCTGCCCAAAGTGGGGGTGTAAACCGGGGGCTGCAATCTGCTGCTAGCAGCAGAAGTGGGGGTCGCATTACAAAGGTGGCAGGCCTTTGAAGCTTTCCTCTCGAGCACTGGGCCCATCCTGGGGGAGATGAGACACCTCTACCCAGGATGTGCATTGTTTATGATCCCAGAGAGCAGAGGCTGTCGACCCAGGGGTCCAGAAACAGGTCTGGTGGTGGCAGGCTGCCTACAGCCAGTCTGTGACCACACCAGGGTAAGTACGTTTTCAGGGGGCACCTCTGACGTGCCCTGTGGGTAGATGGTTCAATAAATCCTACACTGTCATCAGTGTGGGTTTATTGAAAAGAGTAGTTTGGTACCAAACACTCCTGGGTTCAGAAAAGCCACCATGGTGCTGGGGAACTCGAGCTGTCAAGTTTCCAGTCGATGTACTCTCTATGGCATCCCTGGCATCTAAAATATTTAAGAACGGCCTTAAATATTGTAGGGGCATATCTTCTCATGCAGATATGCCCACACCTGTGGTATAGTGCACCCTGCCTTAGGGCTGGAAGAACTGCTAGAGGGGTGACTTACCTATACTTAAGGCAGTGTGCCATGTCGACGTTGTCATTTTGTCTGCACCAGGCCATGCATGCTGCAGTAGTAGTCTGCATGGTCTAGGTAAGGGGTCCCTAGGGGACACACTTCAGTCCCAATGCCCTAGGTACCCAGGTAGCATTTACTAGGGATTTACAGGGGCCTGAAGGGTCAATTGTGGAGCAGTTTTTAGGGAAGAGCACTGGCCGGATGTTGATGGAATCCAGTTGACACATATGGATTTCTTCAGATCATGCCTTTTAGGTCCCAGTTGCAGGCTCGTATTGTAGGACTTGACCCATGGGCAGACAGCATTTCGAGAAACAGCGGTCAGTCAAAGCGGAGAGGGTCATACAATGGGTCAATAGAACCGGACAGTGATTGATGCTCCGGTTTGCAGTCAGAGACCACTAGACCAATTAATGACACTCTCCTCTGTAGCTGTAAAGTCATTAAAAAAAAATAATCAAGTAATAAAAACGCATTGCTGAGAAAGTAATGAAGCTCTTTGCCCACTATTTTAGTCCAAACCTCATACACCCTCTATACATACAAGACATTATGTTTTACCTCCCACACTTAGCAAAGACAGGGCTTGCCTACACATCAATTTGGCTACACCTAGGTGTCATTGCTGCATATATGCATAATAGAGAACACTCCGCACTTCAGAATTTCTGTAATTCAGACTTTTATGGAAAGCCTTAAATGTGTCACTCCACCAAGGGTACTTCCAGCCCCAGTGTGGAATCTCAATATTGTCCTCACCAGACTCATGGGGCCTCCTTTTTGAGCCATTGCATTCTAGCCCTCTCCAGTTTCTCTCTCGGAAGGTTTACTTCCTGATGGTCATACTGTCTCTTATATGTATCCATGAACTACACCTCTCATACTGCAGGAATCTTTTTTGCATGTCCACACTGAGTGGTTCTTAGACCAACCCTAAGTTCTTACCTAAGGGGGTTTCTCCATTCCACACCAACCAAATCACTGAGCTCCCAGTCTTTTTCCCACAACCAGACTATGTAGCTGAAATAGCACTCCACACGCTTGACGTTAAACACGCTCTTATGTATTACATAGACTAGACCAAATCTTTCAATAAGACAACTTTTTGTAGCTTTTTTCACAGCCTCATAAGGGCTACACTATTCTTAAGGCAGGATTGTCAAAGGGATCCAAACCTGTTACAAATAATCTAAAAGAACCCTACCTCCAACTCTAGGCCACACTCCAATCGCAAGCAGGGGCCACTATGGCTTTTCTTGGGATCATACCCATAGTGGACATTTGGAAACTGCCTCCTAGTCCCTCCACACACATTTGCAAAGCACAATAGTGTGGACATTCTTACAAGGCAGCAAGCTAGACTTGGTCAAACTATCCTCAGGGACTCTGTTTCAGACCTCTGCACCATCCACTGGCTAGCCACCGCTTAAAGGAGTACTGCTTTACTGTCGATGCAGAGCAAAATTAAGACTATTTGAGAGGAAAGGGAGTCACTTTTGCAACTTTAATAATGCTAGATTACTTAGCATTTTGGAAAAAAGTGTTGAAGAAATGTGATTGGTAGAATTACTCAATAGTAAAGGAAGGATATTAAACCCACTAGTTATGTTCACAATTAAAGAAACATTGAATCACATTAATGTATTCTAGATTTATTATGTTATTAGAAATCTGGCAATGAATTAATGAAAGGGTGCATATTTTCCCACAGAAGGAAAAATGCCCAAAACGCCTTGGATTTTAATTTAGAGCATCCAACTGTACATTGAATGTAGACTTCATAAGGAAATTTAAATTGCTACGTTAAACGGAAGATTGAATTTTTTAAGATTGTAAATATGTCATGAAATGAAAGAACATAGTATCTTATATGAAGTCTATAAACTGATTAACAATTCTTGATGGACAAACAGGATGTGAACTCACAGAAGCACTACGGAAGGGTGATATTCTAGAGTGTCCTCAGTGGTACTGGCAGGAGTAGCTAAGATACTACCAAACCAAAACTTTAAGAAATTTCATACACATATTGAATACCTCAGAGTGGGTAGGAGAGTTCGTAAGTGATCTATGGCTTACCCTTCAGCAACTAAGGCCTTACCAGCCACTCTACAGTAAACATGGTTTCCATAATTCATGAAGCACAGGGCCGAGGCATGCAGGTCCCTGGTTCAAGTCAAATAAAAGTGCAAGACACCACTCATGTCCACATTCTGCAATAATAAATGAGGAGGAAAAATGCTGAGAGAACAATCTCTTTAATCAGATGCATCTTCGACAGAGCTTATGGGATGAACCTCCAAGCAATAGCCTCAGGAAGTGGGAGTGAGTAGTGCCAATTAACCAAGGAACCAATAAGGCACAGTCCTTTCAAAGTACCTATCAATGCGAGCCTCGGTTGTGAGGACATGTTGAGCTAAAGTATGCAAGGAAGACCATGTGGCAGACAAAAGAGGTTTCTCGGTGGCAACATCACGTTGGCCAGATGGGCTTCTCAGCCCAGTGAGGAGGCGTAAGTATGTTTGGGAGCCTGCTCCTGCAGAGGGCTGAATGAAACACCCACCAGCAGGTTGCAGGAAACACACCCACCAGTGCTGATATAGACAGACTGACAAAGATTAGCACAGAGTCAAAAGTCTCTCTTGGTGTTGGGCCACCTTCTTCTTGGGCACCAGCTAAGGGTTCAAATTCGCCATGTATTTATTTTATTTATAAATTTTATAAACGCGCTCTCAGCTTAAAGGCATCCTGGTGCTAGTCAGTAACAGGGCAGGAAAAGAAGCAGAAGGATGAGAAAGAAAGAGAGCAAAGGAAACCACTGGGTTTATGTCCTCTAACGGCGGGGAAAAATCATCTGAAATCAACACCCACTTACTAAGAAAAGGAGCCAATTTGAAAAGCCAAAATAAACAACCCTCTACACTGTGAAAGACTCAACCGATCATGTAGGAGGAGGAAAGAGCCAGGTCTTAAGTGCCCTCCTAGATTGTAATAGGTACGTCATAGTTCTTAGAGCAAGGGGGAGCGAATTCTAGAGTAAGGCCGTCCTCACCATGAAGGAACAACAGCTTAGCCTGGATCTCTTAAACAAGTTGGCTGATGTGGAACGAAGAGCTCTATTAGGAATGGAAAATGCTACTTACCAGTATGCATCTGTTCTTGGCATGTAGAGCTGCAGAGTTGTACACTTTTGCATAGATCGCCATCTAGTGTTGGGCTCGGATGCTTGCACCTTGTTGTTGTCTTGCAAGAAGTCTTTTGTAGTCGCGAGATAGGTGACTCCTTCCTTGGATGATAGTGCTCATGGGCATCGACTCCATCTTCACATTGTTTTTCGCCATAAAGGGAAATGATGGAGTTAGTAAGAAATAGAAGAGATGTCCATGTAAGTGTATCTAATTAAGATAATACTGGAACAGATACAGGTCCCGGGGAGGCGGGTAGGCATGTACAACTCTGCAGCTCTACATGCCAAGAACAGATGCATACTGGTAAGTAGCACTTTCCGTTCGAGGCACATGAGCTGCAGATTGTACACTTTTGCATAGACTGTATAGCAGTGTCTCCCCTAGCGGTGGTCACCTGTATCTGTTGCAGTGGTTTGAAAAAGTGTCTTAAGAACAGCCTGGCCTACAGAAGCGTGTTGCTTTGCCTGCACATCAACACGATAGTGTTTAGTGAAGGTGTGTGGTGTAGACCATGTTGCTGCTTTACAGATGTCATCTAAGGGAATATTCCCTAAGAATGCCATGGAGGCCCCTAGTTTGCGTGTTGAATGTGCTCTAGGGGGAATTGTTAATGTGTGTTTAGCCTTTTGGCAGCATATTTGAATGCATTTGACTAGCCACCTAGCAATCCCAGCTTTGGAGATGGGGTTTCCTTAATGAGGTGGTGAGAAAGCTACAAACAGCTGTTTTGTCTTTCTAAAGGTCTTAGTCCTGTCAATATAATAAAGGAGGGCTTTTTTGACGTCAAGTGTGTGAAGAGCTCTTTCTGCTACCGAATCTGGGTTTTGGAAAAAAACACTGGTAACTCTACTGATTGGTTAAGATGAAAAGCAGAGATTATTTTGGGAAGGAATCCTGGATTTGTTCTAAGAACCACCTTGTTACGATGTATTTCTAAGAATGGTTCTTGTATGGTTAAAGCCTGGATCTCACTTACTCTCCTGAGAGAGTTGATTGCTACTAGGAAAGCTTCTTCCCATGTAAGGAACTGCAATTCACATTTGTGTAGAGGTTCAAATGGTTGACCCATGAGCCTAGTAAGGACAATGTTTAAGTTCCACACCGGAGAGGTTGGTACTCTGGGAGGAATTACTCTTTTAAGGCCTTCCATAAAAGCTTTAATTGCAGGTACTCTAAACAGGGACAAGTGTTGTCTATTTTGCAAGTAAGCAGCAAGAGCTGCTAGATGTAATCTTAGGGATGAATATGCTAGATTACACGTTTGTAAATGCAGCCAGTAGCAAATGATGTCCAGGATTGAAGCATCCAGTGGGTCAATTTTATTGTTATTACAGTAAATAACAAATCTTTTCAATTTTGCTGCGTAACAGGCTCTAGTAGTAGGGCGTCTAGCTTCTTTAATGATGTTCATACAGTCCGGTGGAAGGTTAAGGTAACCGAACTCTAGGACTTCAGGAGCCAGATTGTGAGATGCAGTTGACCTGGATCTGGGTGTCTTATGTCTCCATGGTTCTGCGTTAGTTGTTTCGGGGAGAGACGCAGTTTTTGGTGTGGAACCTCAGAGTTCTAGAAGTGTGGTGAACCATGGTTGCCGTGCCCATGTGGGAGCAACAAGGATCATTTTGAGAGACTGTTGCCTGAGCTTGCGTACTACTAGCGGAATGAGTGGGAGTGGCGGAAAAGCGTACGCAAATCTGCTTGACCAGTTCATCCATATCGCATTGCCCTTGGACGACGGGTGTGGAAACCTGGCGGCGAAGGTTGGGCATTTTGCGTTTTCGTGTGTGGCGAACAGATCTATGTCTGGGTGGCCCCACATTTGGAAAAGTGGTTGAAGAACCTGTGGATGAAGTTCCCATTCCTGAATTTGTTGCGTCTGCCGACTGAGCAGATCTGCAATCCGATTGTGTACTCCTCGAAGATGTTCTGCTAGGAGATTATGTTTTGCGGGATGGCCCGTCGCCATATGTGTTGCGCTAGTTGAGAAAGCTGCAACAAGTGTGTTCCTCCTTGTTTTTGTATGCAATACATTGCTGTCATGTTGTCCATCCGGACTAGGACAGTTTTGTTGAGGAGATGTGGTTGGAATGATTTTAGCACCAGGAATATTGCTAGTAATTCTAGGTGACTGATGTGGAGCACTTTTTGTTGAGTGGTCCATCTGCCCTGGGCTGTGCGGTTTAGGAGGTGGGCTCCCCAGCCGGTGAGGGATGCGTCTGATGTTAGTACCATCTGTGGAACTGGCTCTAGGAACAGCTGTCCTTTGGATAGGTTTTGTGTGTTCCACCACTGCAGAGAGCGATGTGTGCGGATGTCCACCAACACTAGATCTGTAAGTTGACCTTGAGCCTGGTTCCACTGACGTGCTAAGCACTCTTGTAAAGGGCACATCTGGAGTCTTGCGTGAGGGACAATGAAAATGCAAGAGGCCATCATTCCTGCTAGCTGCATCAACACGTGAGCTGGAAGGGAATACTGGCTATTCTGGCTGGATTGGGGTATGCCAGAGCTTTGAAAGTGTTTATTGTGGCCCCTAGATACTGATGTATGTAGGAGGGCTGCAAGTGGGATTTGTTGTAGTTTATTGTGAACCCCAAATTGTGTAGTAGCTGAATTGTTTGGTAGTTGTGCTGTACACACTGCCTGTGTGACTTGGCTTTTATTAGCCAGTCGTCGAGGTACGGGAACACATGAATGTGTTGTCTTCGCAAGTGCGCGGCTACTACCGCCAGACACTTTGTGAAGACCCTGGATGCCGTTACTCCAAATTTCAGGACCCTGAATTGATAGTGTTGGCCGTCCACTGTGAACCTTAGATATTTTCTGGGAGCAGGGTGTATGGGTATATGGAAGTAGGCGTCCTTGAGATCTAATATGACAAGGAAGTCGCCTTGTTGAAGCAGTGTAAGGACTTGATGAAGAATGATCATGTGAAAATGATCTGAATGAATGTAGAAAATTAGGGGTCTGAGGTCCAATATTGGTCTGAGAGAGCCGGCCCCTTTGGGGATTAGAAAGTACAGTGAATACACCCCTGTTCCCTGATGCTGTAGGGAAACTAGTTCTATTGCGTGTTTTTGAAGCATGGAGAGAACCTCTTGTTTGAGAAGCATTAGATGTTCCGTGGACATGGGACGCTGTTTGGGTGGTATGTTGGGGGGAGTAGCAGTAAGTTCCAGGCAGTAACCATACTGGATAATTTGTCTTACCCACTTGTCTGTGGTGATGGAGTTCCACACAGGTAGGAACTGTGATAGTCTTCCCCCGACTGGAGTGGAATGGTCTGGGGGGAGTGGAGGGAAGTCACTGTTTTATGGTGGGGGAGTTGCGAGTGTTAGACCCGCGTCCTCTCCCTCTGTTGTTATTGCCTCTGTAATTTCCTCTAGAATAACCTCTGTTAGGGGAGGTGTGGGTGGGATTTTTATAATTGGAAGAGGTGGTGTCAGTGTCAATGTATTTTGAGGCGCCCCTATAAAAGGACCGACGAAAGGACCCTCTAGTAGCTGTTGTCTGTAGATTTTTCTAAAGATGTGTCCACAGTGGGTCCAAACAAGTGTTCCTGATCTATGGGTTGATTGAGGATGGTAGACTGCACTTCCTGCTTACAACCAGAGATGCGTAACCATGCATGTCTACGTAGTAACACTCTCGAGTTTATTGTGCGGGATGCTGCATCTGCTGCATCAAGTGCACACTTTGAGGTATTATTGATTAACTTTCCCCCTTGTATAAGGTCGCTTGTCTTGGTTTTATGCACGTCTGGTAGGTATTGAATGAGTTTTTCGAGCTCATCATAGTGAGCCCTGTCGTACCTTGCTAGTAAAGCTTGTGAATTAGCAATACGCCAAAAATTTGCAGCCTGAGATGCAACCCTTTTGCCTGATGCATCGAGTAAGTTAGACTCTTTGTCTGGTGGAGGGGCCTCCCCTGTGGTTTGGAAATTTGCCAGTTTACGGGCATTTGCTACAACCAAAGAATCCAGAGGGAGCTGGCCTTTAATGTAAGCTGGGTCACTTGGAGCTGGCTTGTACTTTTTCTCTATTCTAGGGTTAATAACCTTAGCCCTAACTGGGTCTTTTACAATGTCAGGGGCATGTTTGATCATCCCTTTCAGCATAGATAGAGTGTCTGTTGACTTTTGAGGCTGAGCAAATGTCTCCAGTAAGAAGTCCTCCTCCTGGGGATCTGAATGTAGTTGGATCCCATGGTATTGTGCAGCTCTATTAATTATTTGCGCAAATCCTATACTATCATCTGGGGGGATGGTTTGGAGGGGTATGAATTTGGCTGGGGCACATCTGGGACATTGTAATCGTCCCAAGGGTCCCTAGGTGTGATACTGTGGATATCATCATCAGTATCTGTATTATGTGGCGAGTGTGTTGTCGTCATCACCTTCCATGTAATCATCGTCCCCTTGTGGTGAAAAAGCAGGCACTGGAGAGTGTGCTGGAGAAGGTACAGTGTTTAAAGGCTGTGGAAGTGGAGAGAAAGGCCTCATAGGTGAGGTGGAAGAGTCTTTCTTCTTGGGGGTATATCAGGTGTCCAACTTCCACTTCTTAGGTGGAATAGATATGACCTGTCCAGTAATGGGGTCAATTTGAAGTGTTGTTTGTTTAGGATCTGGTGGATGTGGATGAAAAAGTTCTTTAGATCCACTGTCCTTCTTTGGTGCTGAAGACTACGGCTCAGAGTGGTGTTTTGGCTTGTCCTCTTCGGCTTTAGGAGGTGGTTTTGCCTCCTTTTGCCATGGTGGAGTTTTCGACCCCGAGGGCTTAGCCTGTATTTTGGGTTCCGAAGGTTTTTGCTTCAAAGCTGACGAGTTGACCTTGGGTTTCGGTGCCGAAGATTCTGTTGGGGCGGGACCTTAGGCTTATGCTTTGGTGCCGACGATGGTTTGTCGGTACCCTGTAGTGGCTGGCTCAATCCCGAGCTGCCTGAAGGCTTTGGATGCTTCGGAGCCTGGCCCAGAAGCGGGATTTCTGAAAACTTAACTCGGTGCCGACCCGACCCGAAGGTGAGGGTGTGACTGAAGCCTTTTCTGTTTTCGGGGCAGGGGCGTTGACGTCCGTACTCACGCTCTGTTGACCTGGAGTAATCCGGTCGTCCGATTCGGATTCGTCTGCTTCAGAGATGTTGGCCTGTTCGTCTCCTGTGTACGGATCATTGGAGCCTGCCTCAAAGATGTTTTCCGGCGCCGGAACGGTTGACCTGGACATTTCGGGTCGTCGGGGCCCGGCAATCACGTATAGTCTTTTTGGACCTGAAAGAATCACAGGCCTGGCAGTGTTGACTCTCGTGTTCTGTCGAGAGACAAAGATTGCAGACCTCGTGGAGATCTGTGAGTGGGAATTTAGCCCCACACTTGCATTTTATTGAATGGAGTTCTTTCCATATGTTGTTTGATGGTGCCAATCGGCCCAACGGCCCAACGGCCCACGTCGACGACCAGACTCGAGAATCTCTTTGAAACCGGATGCACGTGGAGAGGGATTTGCGATCGAGACAATACCGTCGAGCGGTGGGAGTTTTTTGCGCGTCGAAGGGGAAACGAACGGCGTCGACCCAGAGCGCAGCAAATTCCATCCGAACCCGATGGCAGAAAAAAGCAATCTGAAGATGGAGTCGGTGCCCATGCGCACTATCGTCCAAGGGAGGAGTCACCTATCTCGTGACTACTAAAGACTTCTTCCAAGACAACAACAAGGTGCAAGCATCTGAGCCAAATACTAGATGGCGATCTAAGCAAAAGTGTACAATCTGCAGCTCATATGCCGCGAACATATCTTTTCAGTTTCTTTCGCAGGGCGACGGGCCCCACATTGTGAAAGGCTCTAAAAGCAATGCAGAGAGATTTAAACCAAATTCTTTGGTAATCGGGAGCAAATGAAGCTCCTTAAGGGCCTGAGCAGTAGATGTGCTTCCATCGGACTTTTATAGCAACTAGACCGCTAACAAGGATGGCGGCCGAGGGTGCCTCGCTCTACCAGGCTGCACATCACTCAACCTACAAGATTCCTCCAAATTAAAATACAAGAATTCTAGTTTAAAAGTGCAAATAGCAATTTTATAGCAGTTTTAGTAGCTTTGGCAGTTTTTTAAATACAACAGATTAAAAGACAGTCAGTGCCTGAATCTCAGGCAATCCCCCGTTCTAACTGCACGGATGCACTTGCATCGGTCTTTATAGCAACTAGACCACTAACAAGGATGGCGGCTGAGCGTGACGCGCTCTAACATGTGGTACACCACTCGACCTCTAAGATTCCCCTAAATTAAAATAAAGAATTCTAGTTTGAAAGTGCAAATAGCAGATTTCTTTGCAGTTTTTAAAACACAACAGATTAAAGGACAGTCAGTGTCCGAATCTCATGAAATCCCCCGCCATTTAGAGTGTGGCATCAACAGGATGGCAGTGTTCCTGACCTCCTGAGAGCGTAGACTCTTACCCCTGGGGGTCATAAACTTGCCTGTGGTGGCAGGTTGTACTGGACCAGTCAGTCAGCACACTAGAGGGCTGTTAGGTTTCAGGGAGGTACCTGTAAGGTTGTGTAGGAAGGTGGATATCTGACTATGGTTACCCCCAACTTTTTGCCTAGTGTCTAGCTGGTTTTTCGACCTAGTTGGCCTGAGATCCTGCCATTCAGGGTCTCAGGCTGTCTGCTCTCTCTTTAAAATGGACTCCATGTACCCTAGGTACATAACCAATTGGTAAGGATCACCTTATTGGACCCTGTACAGTGTACCCTAGGTACCCAGGGCATAGGTGTACCCTAGGCCTCCCAGGGGCTGCAGCATGTATTATGCCACCCCTGGTCTGGCCTTCCAATCAGACACAACTGGCTGATCACTCAGCTGGGGCAAGGTCGTGTAATCACCCCTTGCTTAGATATAGTATGCCTATATCTACCCTTATATATATAGACACATGTGTACCTATCAGTCACTCCTATGGCAGGCCTTAACAATCCTGGAGGCAGAGTGCTTGGTAACATGTGAGATGGTGCTCTAGCATGAGCTGAGCCTGTCTGCAGCTTTCGGAACCATGTCCTTATAGCTGTTCTATGATATAGCCTACCATATACTCTTAAAGTGCCTTATAATCTTAGACGGTTATGGTAACTATGGTTTGGCTTTATCAAAACATGTCGTGTAAGGTGTCTAACACTTTGGAATAATACCCCCATACCATTTCTGGTGATGAGGATATTATCCCTCCCTTCTAGAGGGAGAGACATGTTAAAATCCTACTTTGCTGTTTAACTCTAACCAAAGCCTCAGCATCACAAAATGGATGCTGCTGCCACGACACAAGTCTGACCTCCTGCAGCTGGGAGTGATCCCAGCCAGGGAGGCCTGGACAATAGGTTTCCTGCTTGGGGAGGTGCTAGCACCTCCCCAGACAGCCTTTAGTGTATTGGGGCAGGGTGGGCTGAAAGGAATGAGACATGCCTGGGGCACACAAGGTGTTCCTTGCATAGTCCAGTTCAAACCGGTGCTGGGGCACTCCAGCCCCAGCTCTGGCGCGAAACTGGACAAAGGGAAGTGGGTGTAACCACCCCCTCCCAGGTCCCACCCATAAGGCGTGACCTAGCAGGTATCCCAGCCCCCCAGATTAGTATAAGAGTGGGAGTTGGGCCTCAAGACTTTGGATTATCCTGAACCTGCAAAACTGAACAGAAACTCTGGACCTTCGACATTCGACGAAAGAAGAAGACTGAAGAATCTCCCTTGTAGCCAAGGAGTGGCTACCCTGTGCAAACAGGCACCATCAAGAGACTACCCTTTGCTTTGCGACCGTTCTACGAGGAACCGACTGCAGAGCCCGACCAGAGCCTTGACTTCCAGACTTCTCCGACCCTCATCCACATCTGCAGCAGAGCTGAGATCCGTGGAGGCGACGAGCGACGTGGGACCGGCTACCTGGAAAAAGTGGCTAGTAACTTACAGCGCAGCTTCTGAGGTACCCTCGAAGTTGTGCACCGGGGATTGAGAAGCCCCAACCCCAAGCACCATCTGCACCGAAGATCAGCCCCCCACACTCCACGAGTCCTGCGTGGGGCCCTTCAGCATTTTCCTGCTTGCCGCGTCTGTCCGGTTGCTTGCCCGCTGGCTAGTGGCCTCTGTGACGACGCACCCTGAAATCTTCTGCGCTGGTTTGGCTCCTCCAGACTGGCTCCCGCTTCTCTGCAAAGAAGAAGCACCCCAGACCTTCCTGGTCTGCACCAGAAGCAAGTCCTTTGTTCTTCGTGGGTTCCGCTTGCCAAGGCTTGGTGAGTCCTAGTCCAACTTCGACGCCGCCGACAGCAAGAGCCTTCGTGGGACAGCTCGCCTCCTGGTCCTGGTCGTCCTCGACGCTTCCTGGTCCTCCTGGCTGCAGCGACAAGCTTCACCTTCACCTGCAATCTTCACGACATCGCCTGGTTCCTTCCTGGTTCCACGTGGTCACTGGCTAGTGACCTTGACTCTGTCCCTTCTGCTTGCAGGTTTCTTCTCTTCTAGATCCCAGCCTTGGGATCCACCGGACACTCTTCCCTGACTGCCTGTCAGCATCTTTCTTCAGGCATCCATAGGAGTCGACGACGAAAACGACGCATCTTCACCCCTATGCATCCGCAGCCTGTGGGCTAGGTAACTTGGGTACTCCGGTGCTCATCAGGATAGTGACTATCCTAGTGTCTAGTTTTCAAGTCTCAACTTCCTAGCTACTCCGGAAGTGTCCTAAATCTACAGTTTTCTAAACTGTACTATTGCTATTGACTTTTACGCATTACGCGTGAGTGTTTCCACTCTGCACACGAATCCCGTGGGCCTCCCACTTCCTAACTAACGCTAGTGTAGTGTAGCCCCAGCGATTCCCTAGGCCTAGGCCTATTCTATTTCCGTGACAGTGGTCCTTATACCACTTAGTATATGGTTTGCGTGGCCCCTAGGGCCTAACTGTATTACTTACCTGTGTGACTTAATGTATGCATAAATAAGACTGTGTTGTACTTACCTCTAATCTCATAAAGAGTGCTGAGGGTTGCTTAGAATAAATACACTTTATTTTATATATATATCTGTTGTGGTGTCCTTTCATTTGGTATTCAAGGGATTATATATGGTATCACAGCTGGCTTCACATGCCATTCAGAGTTTAGCCTAAGACTGCTCTTGTCCATGCTACCACTAGGATAGCTGGTCTATAAGGTTGACTTTACAACCAATCACCATAAGGGTATTTGGACTGATATAAGGTGTACACTAGAACTAGTGACATCATACATCAGGCCAACTTCTCACAGGTAACCTCTGGGTGCATGTATTAAAAAATCCATCACTGGAATCAGTGTGGGTTTATTAATACGAGGCGTTTGATACCAAACACTATAGGTTTCAGTGAAGCCATTATGTAGCTGGGGAACTCGTTTTGACCTGTGCCCACTACATAATTACCTGCTCACTTACAATATCCAGTAATAGAACTAGACATCACAGGGGCATATCTGCACATGCAGATATGTCCTCACATAAAATATAATGCACCCTGCCTTAGGGCTCAAAGGCCTGCTGTAGGAGTGTCTTACATATATCAGATATAGTGACTTTGGCATGACACAGGAATGTGCCATGTCATGTTTTCACTCATGGTTTGCATCATATCATGCAGCCTGCAATGGCAGTCTGTGTGGAATGTGTGTGTGGGTCCCTTAGGGTGGCAAGATATGCTGCAGCCCTTTGGAAACCTCTTTAGCACTCACGCCCTGGGTACCTGGGGTACCATTTACTAGGAACTTACTGAGGTGCTAAAGTCCTTAGCCAATTTTACCACAATTAGACAACACCCTGTTTTTGGAAAGGAGCACTGGCACAGAGGTCTGGTTAGCAGGCCTCAGTTCACTGTCCGGGTTGAAAAATCAGCATCTAGTAGCTAAAACGGAGGGGGGGGGGGTGATTCCTGCAACAAAAGCCCAGTTTCTTACACACGGATGTCTCAAGCATGACAAACTAAGGTCATGTGGTTCAGATGTTGGAAACAGTCACTTGTATAACATGCATAACTTAAAGCAGATATACTGCAGCATAAGAAGCAGAAGAGGATGAGGAGTATTATGGAGTGAAATATTGTGGTTAGGCATCACATAAGGAGCACAAAAAGCCGGATTCAATACAGAGATATAGAGATTTGAAAAATGGTCTGTGATTGCAGGGATGGGTGGAGGTTGAGGAGTCACAAAAGACGTACGTGTGAACACGATATGAATACACAAGGCTCCATATTACACTATTATAAGTGGTCAGTATTAAGTCACACTGCTAGGCGTCAGAGTACCCACAATTTGTGAATGGGAAAGAGGCTGGATGTAAGAGTATCGTGGCAGTTATGATACCTACAAGATGCATTTTACTTACCTGTATTGTAACATTTTTACTAGAAATATAAGGGAGTTGTTTCTGTGACTGGTCTTTTTAAATCTGTAAACACACCGTTGTGTTTGCTTTTTTTTTTTTTTTGGCTGCATCAAGATAAAGGATGACAATTGGTTTTTAACTTACTACTGGATTGCCCAGATGGAAGCAATTGGAAAATAGTGACATTTGATGGCTCCAGTTTACTTCTTTCATGTATACTGTGCATGCAAGCCTAATACCTCGGACATACATACACTAGTGTAAACGTCTACATTTGTTTAGGTAAGACACAATCGCCACATCAGTTACAACTGATAAGAGAATGCTATGGGACATACATTAGACAGTGACTTGGCAGACGATGAAATAGCAGAGGCGATACGGAACCTCCAACCAGGTAAAGCCCTGAGTCCTAATGGACAACCAATTGAGCTGTACAAACTAAAACCAGATAAATTAGCCCCTCATCTAAAAGCCATGTCCGAGGAGAGTAGAGAACGGGGTCAACTCCCACGTGACCAGAGGGTGGCAACGTTGGTCACTATTCATAAGGAGGGAAAACCGAGAGACGAATGCTCATCCTATTGACCCATCACCCTTTTAAACGCAGAACCCAAAATCCTAGCTAAGCTCCTAGCAAACCGACTGAATCAGGTTATATGCAAACTGGTACACCCAGATCAATCCGGATTCATGCCTCATCGGAACACAGCTTTAAACCTACGTAGGTTACATGGCGTGCTGGGACGATGGGACACAATCCAGGAAGACGCAATTGTGGTTTCACTGGACGCCACGATGGCATTTGATACTACTGAATGGCCATACCTCTTTGCAGTCCTTAAGAAGTTGGGCTTCGGCCCCGGCTTCATCAGGTGGGTAAAGCTCCTCTACTCGGCCCCTCTGGCACAAGCAGTAGTTAACAACAAGAAATCCGATATATTCACCCTGGGTCGAGGGACTCGGCAGGGCTGTCCACTCTCGCCCTTGCTCTTCGCTCTATCCTTGGAACCGTTAGCGGCATGGATACGCAGAGATCCTTTGATTAGGGGACTTAAGTTGACGGAGGGGTGGGAGGACCGGATCTCTTTATATGCAGACGACATTTTCCTATATCTTGCTTCTCCAAAAACATCGCTTTAAGTAGTTCTTGTCATCTTCACTAATTTTGGGAAAAACTCAGGGTACAAAATCAACTGGAGCAAGTCTCCGCTTTATGTTCTACATGGGGCTCCCCCTCCCCACCTAGAGATTGCCCTATTCAAATTGCACAAGTGGGCTTTAAATATCTGGGAATCTTTATCACCTGACGCTAAACTTCACTATGAGTGCAATCTCCTCCCCCCACAGCAAAGATTGAAGCGCGATGCCGCGAGCTGGAAGACGTTGCTGCTATCACTACTGGGAAGAGCAGCGCTCTAAAATGATGTTCCTGCCGCGCTTTCTTTATGTCCTGCAGAACTCCCCAGACCTGGTCCCGGGTAGGTACTTGAAGGAAATAGAGAGTATCCAGAGAGGACTGCTGTGGGATGGTAGACCCCAAATTGCTTTACACAAACTCACACTTGGATGGTATGATGGAAGTATAGGGTTTCCAGACATTAGAAAGTACTATTGGGCTGCCCACCTGGCAGCCGTAAACCACTGCACCTATCGTCTCGGGGACGACCGTGGGTACAGAATGGATAGATGGATACTCCCTGGTGGAAACTTCAATAGAGCGCTCTACTCCAAACCCCGCAGATACTTTTTAACGGACCAACAAAGCACTCAGTCCAAGTCTGGCATGCAGTGAACCGTAGCGTAAGGTGGGACCGAAAACGTACACTGTCCACCCCGCTATGGGACTCGGAACAACTGGGCACCCTGGGGAGGTCAAGGGGGTTTGACAAATGGGATTTCATTGGGTTATCACGGATCGGCGACCTATGGGAGGCAGGCACAGTAGTGGCGTTTGCTTCGTTCCAGCGCACACATCAGCCGTCGGACACTGAATATTTTCAATACTTGCAGGTCCGACACTCCCTCCAATCGAACCTGTCAGAGGGAACCACACCACCAGAGCCCTCTTCACTAGAGGACAGATTGCTTGATGGTTACCTACCAGATAAAGTAATCTCTCTTACCTACAAAAAAATTCAACAACACTGGAGATCCTCTTACACCACTACGGGAGCCATGGTAGAGGGACTGGTTGGAGCTGGATGATGAGGAGTGGCAGGAGGCAGTTGCCTCCCCATGGGAAGTGGCGATTTCGTCCAGACTACGCCTTGTCCAACTAAAGATTTTACAAAGAGTCTGTCTCTGGGCCCAGATTAGCACAAATGGGTAGGGCAACGAATGGACAATGTAAGAGACTGTGTGGCCTAGAGGGCACATTTATGCACATTATATGGGACTGTGGGTGTTTCCAGAAATATTGGGAGAAGGTACATGACTGCATGAGCGAAATATTGGAAATTGTGATTAGGCCTGAAGCGAAGAGGTGTCTCTTGAATGTGTGGAAACCCACAGATCTTAACAGTAAAGATAAACTATGGGCAACTCTGGGTCAATTGGTGGCAAAAAGAAATACCGCGCGCCTATGGGGGGCAGCAACGTCGCCGAAGCTTGGAAGGCGGATATGGATTGGTGTATGATCAGGGAAAAAACGGTTTACATGGCACGAGGCTGCCCAAAAAAATGGACTGCTATTTGGGACAAATGGAATGCCTATCGTGGGTATATATGTGAGCCGCCAGATCTTACTTCTGAAGACGGTCCACCATCACCATAATTAGAATAACTTATGTCTTTCTGTAAAGGTATGTTACAAAAGGTAACTGTCCAATCTCCATAGCTGTACAACTTGATGTGTGTGATTGTGTGAAGAAGTTGTGACCAGTAAAGGTTCAATAAAAAGAATTATTAAAAAAAAAAAAAAATAGAATGCTATGAATCACCTTCAGACAAGACAAAACCCAAACCACTCCTGCATAATTCCAAATTCAATCCAACCAAATGTTCTTGTTTGTAGCACACTAAGGATTAGCATTTCATGCCATGTCCGAATCATCTTCCTTCCAGCAGCTCTCACAAGTGAAACTGGTAACTTTGATTAGAACTGTGTTTCTTAACCTTTTGACGTCTGTGGTCCCCACTTAATGATTACTTGAATCTGGGGACTTCCACTGAATCATTCTTGGAATACCAAGTAATTCATCAACCATACTATATTCTATTTGATGTAATTGCACTACTCCCACAAATCAATCTGAGGATACCAACTTAATTTTTAGACTACAATTTCAAATTCCTTCATATTTGGCAAACGTGTTATAAATTTCAATTTTGCTTCTTTATTTATATATACTATATTAATCTGTTAATGTTATTTTCTTTTCTAAGCAGCTTAGACCCTCTAAGTAGGCTTTGCTGAACACCCAGGGCCCCTCAGACCACAGCTTAAGAACCACTGGACTAGAGCATGAAATGAGCAACTATAGTACTGTCATATATCCTACAGAAGATTGACATTGCCCTCTATTTCTCCAGACTTTCAGGAAGCACTGTCTAGCGGGTTAGTCCTGTACATTGGGTTTTCTCACATTGAATGCACCGTTGTCTGAAGGAAAATAACCACGGTCTTGATAATTACTTATTCCACATTTATTATTTAGCAGAACCACATGACTGTAGTAGGATCTGACTATATATTGGGTGAAGATTGTAATGTGCTCCCCACCCTTTGTAATTTTCCTTTCACAGGTCAATCAGAGCTGGCTTCGCACACTAATTAAAAAAGGGGCGCTGGTTTTGTAAAGATAACTTTTTTGGCATACTACTTTCATTGTCCAAAACTGACACCCTAGCATTCAATACATTATAGACAGCCCTAACACTAGCAAAACAATGTCATTGTTAACACATTTTGAAATTATGTAACATTCCACGCCCATCAGTAACACCACACACCATTGTTTCACCTATAAACGGTCATGCTCAGCACATGCCAGAGAGGATTCTCTTCACCATAGAACACACAACACAGCACCAAAATCATATAGCTGTGCTGCCACGTTTAGAGAGCTGGCGCATCCATGCAACCTACACACTAGAAACATGAATAAAAAAAATTGTACATCTACATCACGTCATTTTAAGACACAGGACCCGAGGGGGTTTGGGGGGCGTGGGTGTGTGGGTGTGAGAGTGTGTATGTGAGTAGACAGAGCTATAGTTTGGCTGAGCAATGGAAAATTGATCCATCCAGCAACTGAGATAAAAAACGTAATGCTGCAACACACCTGCCCACATACAAAACATCACCACCATCTTTCAAGAACAAACTAATTTTACTTTCACACTAACACCCGTCATTCAAAACCTCAACAATGAACAGATTCTCTACAAACCACACACAAGGAAAACAACGACGAAACATTATCAGGAGATGGTTCCTCCAGTTCGACTGATTGCCTTCCTAAAGCAATCCAAAAGGGCACCCAAACTAAAAATCTGCTAAAAGGGCACAACAGTGGTGATTAGTGCTACACAAATGCGTAGACTGCATACCTAAAGGTACGCTACACAAACTGTTTACAATTTAAAACTTACCTCTGCTTCCACATCAACATTTTGCTTCAAAAGTAATTTCAAAATGTCAACATGTCCATTCTGGCTGGCTGCTTGCATTGCAGTGTGTCCAGCACACTGCCCGTTCACCTTAGAATATAAAAGGAAATGTTTTCAGAAACTACCAAAGCATAATAGTTTAGCTGATGATATAGAAAATAAAACATGTAAGGAGAATCTTGGAAACATTTAACCAACTAAATTAAATAGCTTACATAATAAACAGATAACACATCTTGACCACAGTAGTTGCAAAAAAACGCCAAATGGAGAAGGATATGCACCAGCCAAAGTGACACACATGCAATGGTTAGTGAAATACCCCCGGTCTTTGGTAGATAAAGTCCTGACCTGTATGGCATTTCTTATTATATGTTCATGTGATGCAAAACAGAGCACATGTAGCTATTTGTTAATGCGGCTATAGATAATGCGCAGAATGCACTAAAGAGCATGAAAATCGCTTAGGGTTTAGAAGACAAGTCAGTTCAATATTAAAGTGGGCTTTCAGCAAACTTATGAAGTTTTGTGAGCTCAATTGTCATGTATTTTGTGTTGCTCTTGCTAACAAGACAGCAAAAGAATGTTTCCACTCTCTGCATCAGTTTGGATTCCACACTAGCTGTGGATCTATTCTGCAAGTATATGTGGGTATGCATGTTTCCTCATCGGAAGAACTTGCTTTAAGAAATGCTTAGGATGTGTGATAAAAAATGATTGAGATGTATTTAGGTCCACTCATTGATTTTGTTCAGTGGGTTAATAATCATGGAAGTAATACTTTATTTGTAGCAGAAAAGCACATAAATACTAATTTGTTCAAAAATACCAATAACTGTGTGTGTACTGATTTTAAGATTCAGGGCGGGGCTCCACATCTGAAGATCAAAGAGTTTCAAACAGTTTTTTGTTTTTTTTTACACCTTACCATGCAGAGTATAATTGTGGGAGAGCTGGTTAACAACTGCCAGTTTTAGTTTTTCCACAAAAGTTGCATTTTATTTTTGGAGATTGGATAATCTACTAGGTGTGCCCTAATTATTTAAAGGAACACAACAGTTTGCTCTCCCGTCTGGAATCTCTAAAGTAAGAATTTTCTAATTGATATGAGTGGTCCAGGCAAGAATCACAGCCACCGATCCTGTATTCCCTTACACTGGAAAATGGTGCCGAAAAGAAAACACAAAACACATGGTTGCTGCCTTCACAGATACTTAAAATCACAAAACTGCTCAAATGTGACACATGGAAATGCTAGAGTCAACACTTCGTGAATACTAGGAATTCCGTTAGGTAGAATTGCTAAATGTCTGCGCAATATATATAAAATACTGTACACTTCGTGCTCATGAACAAAATAAGTAGGGAGTTGCACACATGGTGCCCAAGGAAAATGCTACAGTGGCATTTGGGCTAACAGTTTTAATGATAACTTCACAAAGTTGCCTATCCATTAAAGCATGAGGAAAATGAAAGACATTTACTTTTTCATACTCAGAAAGAAGTCCAGAAGATCTTCTCCAGCTTCTAGTTACAGTAACTGGTTACTTTAGTTCAATTCATTTTTTTACTACCTTGATAATATGAGGGAAGGCAGGATTCTGATTCACTATGTTATTCCCCTTTTATGGGCGTTGCAATATTTTTATGATTCCCAGTCCAGGGTTAAATTCAATGTTTACTGCTTTTGAAGATTCTATGGGTTTTTTCAGATTTCTTTGCTTTCACATTTGCTATTACATCAAATGATTGGCCAATCATTACTTTTTGCGGCATTATTGGTTGTTGGAGCTGTGTTTAATTGTTATAAATTACATGGAATTCGTCTGGATTTATTTTGATTAGTGATGTGGCATACACTGGCTGGGGTTTGCTGCCGTTAGTAGGCTGATGTTTGTTGGGCAGCAGTCACCAGTTATATGTAGATGCTATACGTTTATATTAGTTTTACAAAATATTGGTCAAGGGTGGCCGCTCTGCAGAATATTATATTTAAAATCCAACCAAGATGTCAGACAACCTATAGTTGCACAGCTCCAAGACTGGGCTAATGCTCTTTAGCTGTAAAATGAGATACGTCATTACCTCCCTCCCTACATCTGATCAGTCTTGGTGGTGTATCACAGACTCTCTTAAAGTAAAGGTCACTTTAAGATCTGTGCTGAGAGACCTCTCTGGGTGTTGGGAGTATTTTAAGCGCAGTCAGTGCGTATGTAACTAGGTACGTATTTAACTATATTTGTAAACGTCCCATGAACAAACTAACAAAAATAAAGTTTAAGCCAATTTCCTGCACCCCCAAAAGGTTCTAAATAAACTGGAAATATTAAACTAAACATTACACGGTGTGCAATAGTTCAGTAAGTTGCTACATATTTGGACGCCCAAGATCAAGAAAATTACATTGCGTTATGTTTGCATTCAATTATTTGCAACAAACCAATTGATTAATCTTCCTAATTCTGCATGAGCGGCAACTACTTTAAAATAGATGCCTCTGAAATGATCAAGGAATCAGCGGTGTACCAAACGGCTGAACACAAAGGACCCAAACTATCTGAGCCCGCAATTTTTTAAACTGCCAACAGTAGAAGACTCCTCTTCACAGAGATTTATGTTCAGTGATATTTGAAGCTAGTGGGCTTAAGGCAAGTTCAAACACTAACTGAACTCAAGCCGGTGCTTGCATGCATCAGCAACCAAAGCCGCAGAGGCATGATGTAACATACCACAAATATCTTATGCACCTGGCACAACCTTCTACCACCACAATGCACCTGGATGATGCCGGAAGCAAGCAGCAGCCTCTACAAACTAAAAAAACAACATTTCTGTGAAAATGCTAGTAATGGCTGCAGCCATACCAGATTGCAGGTGTACCTTGGGGAGGATAAAAGACTCTAAAAGGAGACAAAAGCTGCCAGCACATTTACAGAAGACATTGAACAGGATTCCCTGCACAGACTTCCAATGCTGAACACATCCATGTACTGCACGTATCCAAAGGTTAGAAAGCAAAAATGAAGGAAGTTTTGAATTTCAATTGATTACCTTGGAGCTTAATGTCTTTGAAAGAGACAAATTTAATGCATAAGCAATAAGGTATTCTAGGTCTTACTAACTGATACTGTCCCTCCTAAAGTGGGTATGGTAGTAACGGTATTGCATGGGTTTCGAAGTAATGAGGTCATGTCAAAACAAATATTACTGTTTTTAATATCAAGAGTTTACTTAAAATTACGTACAAGTGGAGGAATCAAAGGTATGTAATCACAAAGCATCAGAGGTTCTTCACATGCAAAAAAGTTAGCTACCGAGGTAAAAAATAAATAAAAGCATTGTTCGTATAAGTATCTGAATGATCATCTTACATCCACGTCTGGTCTCTTAAGTAAATCTTCCACTTTTGCAACATCTCCGTTAGCAGAAGCTTTGACCAATTCTTCATTGAGATCCCCAGACTCTTGCGTCTCAAACAACTTTTTCAATAGTTGAGATAAACGTTCTGTGGATGAACAAACACAGTAGCTAGTTTTTCATCTTACTAAAGCAAAATAAAGAATCTGAAAAAATAGAATGCATTGCAAACTTAAATATACAACTATATTTTGACAAATGGTTATTCTTCAAGTAAGACTTAATTTCAAGGTTCGTGGAGAAACAAGTTATTAAAATGTAATTGGGAAACATTACTAAAGTATAATTAAGAGTTAATCAAGCTAGATATTAGGTCTGCAAAGCATGAAATTACAAGGATGATGGATGGATTATAAAGTCTCACAGAAGGCTGACTCACTCAAGTGGACGTCAGTTCCCACAGGCACAGCCATTCCAGAGTATGCTAGCTGCTTTCATGCACAACTAGGACACCAGGATCATGATAAACAATCACCCTCATGTCACAGTGTCTTGTCTAATGCTTCTAAACTACATACTGAGCATAGTCAATCTGAAGCTTAACTGACTCAACCGAGGACTCTCTTCCACCAGAAGACTATTGTTTACAGTTACATAATCATTTGATGGAGAACATTCAATTCAACTGTCAATCTTTCATTTACTTTGGCATTTCTGCACATTAGTACTGGAAGAAGTCTTCAGGTGGCACATTTGTGCTATATAAACAACCTAAACATATTTGATCTCAGAGGGAGCATCAGTGACAAAAAGAGAAGACATGCACATCGGTTAGCCTGTTATCACCTTAGGAGGCAAATCGGGATCACAAAGTTTCGTATGGTTGGATGTGTTAACGGCAATCAAAGGGACTAAATAATTGGTTAGAGGGACGCCATGGGTAAGTTTTACTCTATAACTTAGCTCACCATTCAGCCAGCAATGAGCAGACCCCAAATTTAGAAATACTTTGTAAAGCAAGTTGGGTATATCTGCCTATCAATATACCATGTGTCTGACCTACACTACACACAAACGTGTCACCTTCCCCCATACTCCCGGTTTGAATAGCACAAAATCAAACAAAGACACTTCCACCTTCACAGACACGCACACTCATACGTACTCTCTGGATCCCTTGAGTGGAATGGGGCCAGTCTACAAGGCTTGGCCAGGGCCGTCTTTAAGCATAAGGCAGAGGTTGTAAAATGACGAGTTGGACTAAATTGTTGGATAGCAAAATCACCTCCCATAAGAGCATAACTGTTGCCTCTTTAATGGATAAACCTTATCCAAGGGTTGCTAGCAGCACTAACGTGCAGACTGAATGCCAAGTTCAGGAAACCTGATCTCTTGATGAATACCACACTGAAATCTGCCCTAATCTGACAGTCTCCATACTTGTATGCATTTAACCTACGTAAGCACAGTGTTTGGGAGTATTGAGCCACAAGGGAGTGAGTCTCATTTCCTAACAAATTCCCTTTTGGTGAAAAATGCCAAATTCTGCTCAAATAAATGGACCAGATTCATTTTGTTTTGGCATTTATACAAACCTTCAGTTTCTCAAAGTACAAGAAAACATATGCAAGACCGTATTGTAAAGTGCTGCAACTACTTGCATGCCAAGAAGGCTCGTTTTTGCTACTTCAGTAGACTGACACAACTAGGATAAAAAAGAGCCTTTAGGAGACACATGAATGTGCAGGCCTTGATTCAAGTGTGAAGAGGCCCTCATGGTACCTTATACTTCAAGTTTGGCAAGCATAAATCTGGTCTGGGAGGAATCTTCCAGAAGGGATTCAATTATTTTCTTGGAAAAGGGGTATTACAGAGAAGACTAATTAATGTTGGTTTTAGATGATCCTAGGGGATTTGGAGAGAAAGTATAGCTTTTAAGTATTAGGATTGAAGATGCAAACATTGTATAATTCAACTTTCTGTTAAAAAGACATGCAAATATATATACAGGCTTTGAAAGTAGAGGTTATAATGAAAGGTGTAAATGTACCTTTGTTCTACTCTTGTATCTGCATAGCAGAATAACTACTATTTTAACAGTCTAAATTTAGTAAACTGATTCTTAAAAATAGGAAACAAAACATTTCGAACTGACCTCCCGATGCATTACTTATAGCGGATCCAGCCGATGCGACTTTAGAGACTGCTGCAGGATTATACGTCCAGGAGGTACCACAAACTTCCACTTTCAGATCGCTGTCTGAATAGATCTGCTGCACTCTGCCAACTTTACCCAGTGTCTGCATTAATGGAAAAAGGTGGAAAAGCTTAATTACTTTCTCTGTAATATCTTTGCCATATTCTCGATACAGACGACTCAAACTGCAGTGGAACAGTGCAAGATCTAGCTCACTCAGATTTACAGTCTCCTCAGGAACAAGAATTGTTTTGGAACACTACAAATGGGGAAGGTGCACAAGAAGACGACAACAGATGCCAGTTACCATTCTCAAAAGGTGGTTTCCTGACCAACCCAGCTCAAAAGCAGAGAAATAAAAACGCAAAACAGCAACACTGAAATAAAGCCGTTACTAGGTTACAAATACATTAATACATTAAACAGTCGAAAAGTTGAGGTGCCCCGTCGGCTCAAAACCTGCATTATGCATACTCCTTTTTGCATGTAGTGAATAAAGTCAAATACTTTGCGGATTTCGCCCTGAAACCACCACTTGAGTACAAGTCCATATTATGCTATAATCAGCATGATGTTGTTTAACTTCCAATGTTGAAAAGCTGTGAAAAATCAAGCAAGAGCTGAGATTCTGATAGGTAAAGGTAAGGTCGCTGCAAAAGCAGATGCTATTGATTCTTCCCGCTCTCAAAGAAAGTTTTAGCGTGTCCTTTGATCTCTAGTAAGGCACTCAATCACACAACATGACCAAAAGATGGTAACCTACGGTGATGTCCGTTTCACAGTGCTTTGTATATTTTGGGATGATGTAGAGTCAAGACATTCTAGCCTGATGCCAAGCTACAAAATACATTTCCAGACCTTACAGAAGACAGCAGGAGTATGCACCAAACATGAATCTACAATGGACCCCGGTGTTTCATCTTTTCATCATGTTACACATGCGATTCAGGTGTTAAGCACACAGGGTGCAGAGAACCTCTTGGGAAAAGCTGCATCTTTTCAGAAAAACCGATACCAGCACAAACAAAGGCAACAGTTAGTAAATATGATATGGTAAGGACCTCCTCATACCCACCTTCTTGTCAAGCACATTTCTTCTCTTTGTGCTGCTGAGTCAAACTGTACAAAGAGGAAGGTGTGTGGTATCTTCCTCACACTATCATCTACTTTGTTTAGCCATAGAACGAAGGGTAGATTGTAAGTTTACGAATGTCAGAACCATAAGACGACAGTGGATGTTCTAGACGAGGAGTGTGGTGTGAAGAGGCCATTGTTGTACTCTAGAATAAACCTTGTCTTTCTATCTTGCTGGCATCCATTCACTCAGTCTTCCTATGGTGCACACAGCCATAATGAAAAGGCGTTCACAAGGCAGATCTTTCATAAAATAATCACAAATTTTAATGTGGTCTGTACACTTTGAGAAGGGCCTGTGCTCATTAAGGGAATGTGCTTATTTTCACAAGGTATTGTGAGAGTGTTAGTAAGGTCTTAAATGGCCTGCAAGTGAAGAGTCCTGTATGGTAACATGATGATGCCCAACATAATTGTATTTTTCAGTGGACAATTTCTTCTTGGGTGCAAAGCACGTTCAGTATTAAGGCCTGCATGGAAATGAGTCGAACTTTTTCTGTGTTCTCAGCAAAGAATTAGCTTTGCTCTCTTGGGATCCTTTGTGTCGCCCTGTGAACCGAATCCTTCATTAACCTTCATATTAAACAGCATGGAATGTGATACAAGTTTCTTTATTGTCTGGTGTTGCGGATTCTAGCAGATTGCTGGTTCTTCACTAACAGCTATCAACAGAGCAAGAGTCCCGTTGTTTCCAAGTCAAAACCAAATACTATTTATCTAATTTAGTTTTTTTTAAATAAAACTAATATTTCAATGTAGTGTTTTTATAGGTGCCTAACTGATTCTTCATGAAGTTCTTCAGACAATTGTGCTCAAAACTCTCTGACCTCAAATACAAACATTCTTGCATTGCTATTTAGGCCAAAAGCTGTTCCTATAGAGCGGAAGCATCTTTGATCTGAGCTGCCTACGGATTGATTAGTGCCATCTATTAACATAACTACAGTCATTTTTTTCTGAACTTAAATTCAAGAAAACAATCTTTGTCAGGTTGGCTCTGTAAAAAGTAGAAAAATTATAACCAAGAAAGTCAATAACTAATTTGCACTGAGAAAAAACAAACAAAGCAGTAAGACATATCTGTAAAGCAGTTTTTGAACAATGCATCTTCGTTCCTTATCCTCACAAAGTAAGGAGGGACACTTCCTTTGTCATTTGTCTGAAAAGGTTTTTCAATTCACAAAAATGGAAACTACATCCCACATGAGAGCTGCGTCAACAAACCCCACAGACTGCAATCAACCAGTTGGCTACGATCATGTCTTCTATCAGCTGCACTTCCAGGCACAATGCAGCTTGTGCATATGAAAGGGTATTTTAATGGATAGCTTTTGTATTTTCAAATGCCACCTAAAACTAGTATCTGTTTTGTTTTAAGGAATGGCTGAATTTAGTAATGGTCTGTGAGAGGCTGGCCTGGTATGTGGTGAACACATACACGTGGACATACTGCACCAGTCCAGACAAAATTTATGGTGATTTAGGAGTTCTTAGACAACCTGAGAAAGCTCTCTAAGTGGTAGCTGTGGACAGCAGCCTTCAGGCTTAGTCCAGAAGGAGTGTAAAGCAGCTTGTTTTACCAGAACGCAATCCTATAGGTATAGATTAAGTGAAAAAGAACCACACAATGTATTTATGAAAAGATATATTTATTATATAACACTCACTAACACAGAGATATCTCCTCCCCGAAGTTATACACAATGCACACAATACTTTGCATAGAAATCAAGTAAATAGCATGGAATACAAAGTGGATCCCAGAGAGGGGACCAAACCATATACTAAGAAAGTGGTATAAGAACCACGTCTCGAGTCAAGACAATGTCCAGAGGATGATGAAGTGCAGTGTGGGAACACAAACGCGTTCGCCATACAAATCAACGTGCAAGTCGCGGTGGCAATTTTAAAGATTAAAGACCCTTCCCAGTGGACCCTGAAGAAACTCCGTGGAAACAGAAGGTTGGAGAGCCACCACAACCGTGGATACCCTAGCACTCACGTTACCTACACCAGGGAAGCCGGGTGCATAGGTGTGAAGTGGTGTCGGAAACCGCTGTCAAACCCAATTGAGGACTTCAGGAATATGCCGCTGCTGGAGGAGCAAGTTGAATTTACCTTTGGATTCCTCCGAAGAGTTCCTGCAAGGAGAGGGGACAGAGTCTACGTCACTCAGTGACTTTGAAGATGAATGCCCACCTATGTCAGGAGTTGCAGGAGAGTGGACGGTGACCTTGACTCTGCAGCTGTGAGGACCAGGCGACGCTGTGGAAGATCAGAAATTGTGCACAAGCTGTCCCATGTCGAATGTCGAAGGTTGAGGGGTCGGTGTCTACCAACAAGCCTTGGCGACTGCAAATAACACGAAAGTCGAAGAAGGTGCAATGTCAGGAGCAGCAAGGTCCAGGGGACTCACCACAAGCAGGGGAGTCAGGACAAGCCCAAGCAATCAGGGGAGCCCAACAGAAACAAAGGTGACCCTCAACAGGACTCACAGAACGGAGGCACTGAAGTCGCAAGTGGACCTCAAGCAGCTCACCAAAAAATACAGGCCACGGTGCAAACGATGCAATGTGGACGAGGATTCTGATCACTGGAGATGCTGGAGGTTGGGGTTGCTTGGAGCCCGAAGATCTTGGTGGAAGGAAGCCAACATGCCTTTGCAACGGCAAGTCGACACGGTGCACAGGGGTTCGGTTCCTGCGGCTCCTTCGAGGGACACTGGCCTCAAACTTGGTGAGGTGGCAGGGCGGGCCTTGAGAGCTGTGGAGAAACACCACCTGTGTTGCTGAGCCTTTCGGAGTCTGCGGGAGCTCAGGATCAGAAGACGGGTCAGCTTAGTTGCGGTGCCTGCAGATGCAGGGAAGCAACTCCTTCACTCCAAGGTAGATTCCTTCAGGTTTCTTGGATGCCCAAAGCCTTGGAAGGTTCCTGTATGGTGCACAGACGATGCAGCAGACTGGAAGGGAGACGAAGTCGAGCCCAAACGAAGTCCAGAGTGCCCAGACGGTAGAAGTTGAAGTGGTGTCTGAATTGAATCGTGTCCCACGACGAATCTAGGGGCCTACGCCCAGGTAAGCCCTTAAGTACCCCAAGGGAAGGGTTGGGACGATTCAGGGGACCCTCCCAATGGCTTCCAGAGCTGGTTTGAACTGGACTATGCAAGGAGGCACCAAATGTGCCCCTCATGCAGATTAAGTGGCGCTGGCAAGGGCACCCACCCAGCCCCAATACACTAAAGCCTGTCTGGGAGGGGGTCACACCTCCCTGTGACACGATACCTATTGTTCTGCCTTCCCCTGCTTGAGCGTGGCTCAGATGCAGGATGACAGAATCGTGCCTCTGGTCGGCAGCAGCTAAGTTGTGCTGTATGGGTCTAGGAGATTGGTACTGGGAGCAATGAGAGCTTAACAGAGGGCTCTTCCAGTGCTTGGAATCATACCTCCCACACCGTTTAGGTTGTATGAGTATGATTCCAACTCGTTTGACACTAAACATGATAGGATTAGTTGCAGCCCATTTCGAGATGGTCATCGTGTAATTGTGCAGTTCCCCTCTACATGGTATATGACTGCTTCACTTACAACCCGGGAGAACGGACTCCGTAGGCTGTAGGGGTGTCCCTCACACTTCGAACCAAGCACCCTGACCTCAGGATTGTAAAGACCTGCTATGGGGTAACTTATAGGTTTTAAGTGCATGGACCCTAGATATAGAAAACCTATTTCTTTCGTAAGGGGTGCGAGGACCAGCAATGGCAGGCCTGAAGTTACAGTTTGAATGATCTCCCATGGATGGCATAATATATGCTTCAGCCCATGGGGGACCTCCGGGGTACCTATGCCCTGGGTACTGATAAGGGTACCTCAGTATCCAATCTGGGATGTACTTAAGTACTGAACATAACACTTTAGGGGAGAAAGCAGAGAGACTGGGGTCCTGATTAGCAGGATCCTAGTCAGACTAGTCATTAACAGCTTAGTGCCAGGCAACAAGTGGGGGTAACCATAAAAGTAGATCCTACTTTCCTACATGGTCTTATTGTAATGGGCACTACATGGTTTCCTGTTAAGGACATCTAATAAAAACTAATTCGAAAGCTGATCAAAGAGGTTTTGGGGTACTAGTCTAAACCAATAAAGGTGGTCTCACTTTAAGAGGCATTCGATTAACATGAAATTAACTATTTCTCATTGTTATTTAAAAAAACAAAAAAAGTTAGATTCACTCAGAAAGGGTGGGGGTGGGGATAATGCAAAACAAAGTAGCCTATATCAGATTTTGGTTTGAACAACAGTTTTAAGGTTTTGCTTTCGACCAACACTTTCAGACATCCATTTTAGAACCCCATACTTAAATATCCTTGTGAGTGTAAGATGCTGGTTGAGCAGAGGTTTGAGAAAATGTCCCCTTGAAACGATTAACAACACTACTACAGATGGGATTTTTTTAAGCACCTCCAAAACTCAAAAAGGCAACTTTCGTTGGATAGGCCTCATAATTTCACTGCCGACCATCAACCAAGCAAAAAAAAAAAAGTGCATAAATAACCTTAAGGACAGTTTCTGCCGAGGAGAAGCTAGCATAAAGTGAAGGCTTGCACACCACTTGGTATTTCCAAATCGATCACAACGGTCATGAATGTCTTCTAAATAGCTGGGCTCTCGACTTCGCTAAAAAAGTTCACCCAGATTTTTTAAATCTAGACAGCTACCAATCAGGTTAAAAAATCCACCTTGTGACATTATGTTAAGGTGCAAGAGCACAGAGATGGGCTCTTATGTGTCATAGAGTGGTTTCCTTAAGGTCAATCTAACACGGGTATATACAAATTTTAGTTTCTAGAATAGATGTTTAAACCATAAGCAAAAGGTGCTGTACTAGACTATTGCTTGCTTATTAATAGACTACAAGGAGTGATGGGTACCTAGGTTGCACTAACCAATTGTTGCTCCATGTTCTCCAGACATGCAATCCTAGGTAGTTTGAAAAACAAAATGGACTCCAAGCTCTCTAGCATTTCTTGTTCTGGATCTTGCATTACATATATTGTGAAAATATTTCACAACCCGTTTGTATAGCTGATCGTCAAATTTAATATTTATGCGGACAACCAACGGTACATCAGACATTCTGAGGTCTACACATCATCCTCATCAATCAAAACCCATAAGATCAAAAAGATTTTCATTGTGCTCCTAACGGTCACTTTTTGCATTTTTTCAAATACTTCTCTTCAGTGGAATATGGAAGACCCATTACCTCTATAAGAATATGACTTTTACTTCCCTTGAATTACGTCTCCACCCCTAAACTTTTGAGAGAAAAATGTTCAAAGGATTAACAATTAACTTGTGCAAATGAAAGGGTATTTTAATTGATAATGCTTCCAGTATTTCCAAAGGACACCTAAAACTAGTATCTGTTTTGTTTCAAGGAATGGCTGACTTTACTAATAGTCATGTTGCTTTCTTTAAGCAAATTGTATAGTACTAACCAGTAAATATTTGTTATCTACATAGTACATGCATACATATACATCCACGACTATAAGACTTTGTCGTCAAATGTGACGAACTCCTCAGTAAGGCTGATACCACCTCTCAGTACATTTACAACATATTGAAATCTAAAGGTGAGCCAGCAAAGACCTTACCCTACCTTTGAAACACTAGTCAATGAGATATACAATAATACTTTCTGAAACTTGGGGTTCGCACACCTTTACAGATTTTATATATTCAGCTGTAAATAAAAAAGGTTGCAAGTCTAGGAATAAACATGGGGACAGGATTAAACTTGAAACACTACAGCAATAACATGGAGTAGCAGGTCCACACATATTTAGAGTCAAACAAATGGCACTGTTGCCTTCATGTAAACACACCATTCTTCATATGGCATCTTGCAATAAACTTTTCTATTACACTTACAGGTAACATTGCTTCAGCCCACTCTCCATGACCTCGCTGAAGAAGCTTGATTCGTTCTAAATCGTAGCATATCTGAACAAGGTCTCCCACTTGAAACTGCGACGTCCCTCCTTCTGCACCCTGAGCGGCATCACCACTACGAACCATGTTGGCCTTTGTAAGAACAGCTGGATTAAATGTCCACCTAGGGATAAATGTTTTGTTCAAGTTAGCATTCAACTGATTCAACTTAATCTTGATGGAATTGAGAGTTACTACAGAGTATCTGTGTCAAGAGGGCTTTGAAACTCCAATTTAAATAAATTAATACAGAAAGAGACTAATAGATATCAGAGTTTTACACAACTTTAGATTATTACAATAAGACAACGCACACGGTTTAAAAATAAAAAAAATAAAAAAAAGACTTCTACAATACTTCAAATGATGTGCATAGAATAGGAAGTTTCACACAAATGATAACGCTATGGTGGGAGTATCATCCACCAATTTGTATCACTCAAGACTAAATAAGGAAAAATCTATGGAAATCCCAACCTGAGGTTTCATTATATTGCTAATAGACATTACTCAGAGGGGGCAAGAAAAAAAAATGACTAACAGAAGAGAAAGAAAACACATTTTACTGTTCACGAGAAATCCCCGAATTCACACATTTTTTAAAACACTGCACTATTAAAAATTGCAGCACATTTATGCATTTTTCAATAAATGGGATACTGACAAAAAGGTGGAGCTTATCTATTATTTTGGGCTTTATACATACAAACTAAGCAGAAGCAGAAATTATCAGCAGTGCTGGGGTGAAGAGTGGGCCCTTCAACCAAACTGTTATTTCTTGGCATCATAGAGGGGCGACAGTTATGCATCAAGGTCCTAATCCATTGAGGCCCGGGGTGCCTCCACGCTAAGTACTGATGATCACCACCCACGCCTAAAAGAATGCGGATTGGAAAGGACAGGTGCACCCTGCTGGACTAACCCATATACTGGGACACGGACTGCCCAAAGAAAAAACTAAGATTTGGCGTCCGGGGTGGGAGAACTTTAAAATTACCACAGGGCTTGACATGAATGGGTATAACCGAGTACCGGCATTATATATTCATTACAGTCATTTTTGTGCTACATGAATATTGTGACGTAGCCCTAATTCGGTAATATAACTAATATTTTCCAGATCTGAGTTTATGTCAACGAAACTAAAGGAGTACAGTTTTATTCTTACCTAGTCCTCTCCCACTCTTAGCTCTTGGAAACTAATTGCAAGAGAAGGGTATGGTGCTGACCCAGTAAAGATAACCAATAGCATAAAAGTGAAAATTATCAATGACTGCAATGTTCAAACGAGTAACAGTGCTTAAGTTGGACTCACATAAACTGTTGAAGTCCTGCATTGCAGCCATAAAAACACAAGAATCAGGAATACGCTAAAAACAAGCATTACCAAAGCAAATATGTAATGCTATAAGGAGCAATTGTCTTTGCCAATGTTTTTCACCCATGCAGTACAGCCTCCCCAATGCTGTGCAGCTTGGCTAAAGAAAAACAAAAAAAAGGCACTATGATGCGGCAGCTGCATCATTTTGTAGGCAGGTGCATCATGTATGCGTCGCCTACAAAATGACACCAGCGTTTTTTTTTTTACCATGGGTGGAGGAAGAAGCACGGAGCACTCAAGAGGGTGAGAAGCATTACAAAGGATGTGGGAGGGATGGGACATCACAAAGGGAGAGGGTGGACGAAACACGCAGGATCTGTGTATCTGATACAATACAGAGGGCAATGGAAAAAAAGCAACACAAAGGGTCAGGTGAAGGGAGAAGCAACTTGCGAGAGACCACAATGTGGAGCAGGCAGGGGAGGAGCACATGTGGGGGTAGGAGTACATGAGGGCAACTGCAACAGAGTGGTTGGGGGACAAGCGCACAAGTGAGACAGCAGCATGGAGTGCAGCCGGTGGAGAGAAGTACATGAGGATGACCGCTAGAGAACACATGCACTCTCGTGGATTGCTTAATCCAAAAGAATGAGGTAGTGCTTGAAACGCAAGCAGTGGAAGAACACAAGTAATGTGTCCATGCTGCAGGGGTGGGACAAACACAAGAAAAGGAAGGAAAGCATGCACAAGCTAATAAATGAAAAGCAAGCAAATGGGAGTGACAGTAAAGCCAACTGATGGTAAGCAATGGGTGGGCTCTAAGCCTACTGTAAGCTAATAAAAATTGGTCCTTTTACCAACAGATAGCTTACACTGTCTGGTAGGCAAGATCGAAAAAGCACCAAACAGTGCAGACTTTGTACCTTCATCAGCGTAGGACGAAGTACATAGACATCACAAAGATGAATCACTGATGTCAATCTTGAGAAGCTGGAAGCGCCAACTAGCTCAATTTTAATACTGTAAAGTTGATAACCGTCTTTCAGCTTCCGGGATTTTTTACGTCCGAGTAGGCCTAGAAACAAAACAACTACCAAAAGAGTCAGCTCCTAACCAAGTACAGAGCAATATCACCTGATTTACACAGATTAAGAAAATTGCTTCAGTAATAAAGAATAGGTGATATAAAAAGCACTTAACCGCTGGAATACTTTTTTTTATATCGTCTGAAGCAACAAAAGAGCAAGGAGGCTAAAGAGGGTCTCTGAGAGCTGCAGCATGTATTGTGCCACCCTAAGAGACCACTCACCTAACTCATACAGGATGCGTGCCGTGGTGCAGATAAAAGTGACACGTGTCACCCCTTCAGAAAGCCTTACAGCCCTAAGACGGGGTGCACTATACTACATGTGCGGACATATCTGCATGAGCAGCTATTCCCCTGTGCTGGCCAGTTCAATTAGTGCCAGTACAAATGACCAGGGAAGCAATTTTAAGTACATGTGCTGGGCACTGGTCAAAAACAGCTACATAATGGCTTCACTGAAACAAAAGATATTTGTTATCACAAATCTTGTATTAAGAAACCCACACTGATTCCAGTGATGGATTTATTAATACATGCACCCGGACGGCACCTTGGAGGTGCCCCCTGAAAATCTACCAACTACTAGTGTGCTGGCTGACTGGTTCTGACCCTCCTGCCACCACAGACTAGTTTGACTCCCAGGGGTAGGGGCCCACGCTCTCAGGAGATCAGGAACAAAGCCAGCTCTGGCAGAGGGTGTTTTACACCCGCTACAGCAGGATGACATGTAAATTAGCATACTAAGGCGGGGAACTTCAAAAAGCCGCCACCTTAGGTATGTAAATCTGGCTTCTCTCAGAGATGATGCCACCTCCCCTGACCAGGGCCCATTTGGTGCCTGGACAGGTGGGAAAAATAGTAGTCAGGGAAGCGTGTTCACCCTCAGGCTAATTCCACCCCTAAGGGGGGCTACCTGGTGTAGACAAGAAATTTAAAATTCTGACATCTTTGTGATGGCAGAATTAGGAACTCTGGGATAGGGTTATGCCCACTTCCCACAGGAAGTGGTCATATAGGGGGGGTGTAGTTGCTCCAGGTGTAAGCAGCCTTTTGGCTACAACCCTAAACTCACCCAACGCCCCTAAATCTAGTATTAAGGGGAGCCCCTGGCACCAGGAAATCAGAACCGGCTGACCTAAAAGGAGGACACTGAAGAGCTGCAAAAGCAAGAACAGAGGCCCAGTGACTGTCTGCTGTCCCTGACAATTGCGCCAAAGACGACTCGTCCTGCAGCTGCCTGTGAGGACTGTCAGCCTTCACCCAAAACTCAGGAACTTCTGTGGAGTAGCGATGATGCTCCTCTGCACCCTGCAGGCATCCCAGAAGAGCTGCGAGGACTCCGGACCGACAAAAACCCAACACCAGAAAGCACCACGGCACCCGTGCCCTCTAGCCAGAGTTTAAGTGGGCCAACTGTGCCAGAGTGGCCCCCAGACCCTCCAGAGAGGAAGCCCACCTTGGGTTTCCCAACTGTGGACTTCATGATGTCACCTGCAGCCTCTTTGTGCAGGCGCCCTCACCCACAAGTGTCTCCGGTGGCAAAAACCTGATGCTTATGGACACCTTTGCATCCGACCGCCCTGGCACGAGGAGAAGAGGACCAAAGGTGTAACCACCCCCTCGAGCATCGCTAGACCGGAGAACCCTTGTTTGTTCAGCCAGACTGGTTCCCCGAGTCCCAGCTTGCAGCCTATTTTTGGCCGAACCGTTCCCCACTGTTTTCAATGGGGCACCGGATGCTGTATTGCACCTCTGCACCCGGCCACCCCAGTGCTGCCCGAGGTAACCTGTTGGTACTTTCTTGGACCATGCTCCATAATCACTTTATGCAAAAACAACAATTGCTGAACAGAATGCAGAACAATGTCGTTCATTCAACCCAGTACAGAGATATGGGCCTTAATCCATCTGTGTTTTTTGCTCACCATGCCATTCCAGTTTGGACCCAGCCATATGCAAATCAGTCTTGACCCTGCACCCAATGGGAACAGCCTAGCCCGAACTGCCAGATCCTTGTGAGATGGGGGGTGAATGTTTGCATTGTCCAGCATTCCGTCCATCAATTGCTTCTTTTGCCCTAAGTGGGAAGGGTATGCCCAGACGGGGGTCCCGTGCTCACTACACCACTGGATTCAAGCTAGCCTGGCTGATGAAGGGTGATGCCCTGAAACCGGTCCCAGGATGCTTGTTTCTGGTCCAGGGAGGACCTGGCTTGGCAGTTCAGGCTAGACTGTTCCCACAAGGAACAGGTTCAAGACTGATTTCCATATGGCTGAGTCTAAACTGGGGTGGTGTGGTGAGCAAAAGAATGATGGATTAAACCCAGATCCTTGTGACTGGGGGTGAATGTTTGCATTGTCCAGCATTCCGTCCATCAATTGTTTCTTTTCCATAATCACCTTAAGTCCGGAAAATTGGCACTGTATGTCGCAGTAAAGCACTTGTATGCAGTATATGCCTTTCCTCCTTAGGAGGACATTACTGCTTCAGAAACTGCACTATCGGCTTTTGAAAACAGTAAATATTTCTAACTCGAAACTTACTTACCCGATTTTGATGCTCTTGGTGCCTAAATATATATTAAGATATCGGTTATTTTCATAAAACGGCGTGGCTCTCCTTATTGGGTCATGTGCATCATTTATTGACTGTGTGTATGCAGCAGATGTCTAACACTCCCCTGATAAGCCTAAAGCTGCTCGACCACACTAACCCCTAAGAGAGCACCATGGGATTGCTAGAGAAAAACCATGTCCACTTATAAGGGGTACCTGCGCAGTATACCTCTTTTTGATATACTTTATAAAGAGCCAGCTTACTACAAAAGTCACTTGCCAAAGTTTGAAAAGCGGTTTGATATCTGATGAAGACCGGTTTAGACGTCCGGTAACTAGTTTCATCGGCTTCACCTCTTTAGTGTAAGAAAAAAACCGGAGTGACAAAACGTGATCCCTAGAGTATTTGGAGGTAGTCCTTGTTGAGGCAGAAGGTAAATTACATGAACAATAAAAGGAAAGCGTGAAATAGATGTCATGTCTAGGCTTGCCATATGTTAAAAACAGAGATTCCCATGATTAATTTTAAATGACCTTGATGATTACAAGAGGGAACAAAAAGCATACTGGATCATAAGTGATATAACCAGCGAGAACGCTTCCTCAAACACACCTGACGCCCGACCATTCCAGCTGCATACTGCAGCAGTTTGAATTTTTTTAAGTGGAAAAAGGCTGAATCAGAGTGCCAAAAGCTGGAAGTTCAGCAAACTTGTGTGCCTGTGAAACTTCCCTTGAATAGGTACTTTGTAGGTGATTTTTGTCCTCAAACATAAGATCCTGTGGTTTGTGAAATTAGAGTCCCTACCAAGTACTGGAAGGAGACCGCAGATGAGCACTTAACCCAGAACACTCATTGGGTACTGAAGGAAATGATTTCTGAGTTTGTAAAGAATTTGTCACCCCACTAAAATGTCGCTATCAAACAGAGTTTACAGTCGCCTGCAAAATATTAAAAAAGAATGCATTGATGTGAATGTGTAGGTCAGCCAATAGTAAGGAAGGTTCCAACAATTCAAGCAGAAATGGTAGGCGATTATAAAATATTTAAACCACGAATAGTGGAAAGACGCCCTATGAAGGTCAACTAGGAGGAATACACTCAAGTCTACAGTTTTTAAATATGGGCACTTTTGGCACGGACCACGTGAAATAAACCTGCAAACTGACAACACTACGTGGAATAACACTTGCATGAGAAGATTTATTTGTCTAGTTTCACCTGAACTCTTAATCGATTTACAAGAATGGGCTGCACTGCTAAAAACATAATGGCTGTTTTAACCATGCAAGGGAAAGTACTTGGATTTGTCACAAGATGCTCTCATGCAGGAGCTAACAGACAATTTTATTAAAAGTGGATTAAACAAGAAACCTAACCTAATGCAGAAATTGATTTCAATTCTTTTTTCAAAGTAAGAAAAAAATGCTGCACAAAAGAGATACAGTTGAGTGATTTCAAAAATCAAACCGTCACCACTGCATACCTGTTGCCACTTGGATACTGTACAACAATGTCATGGTCTTCGTCGATTCCACACACTGTGCCCGTGGTGGTAAGGGTCTCAAACATGCCGTCAGTCCAACCGCCGTGTCCATGCTGCAAGGACTGTACAATCTCCAAGTCAAGATCAATATTAACCAGATCCCCAATCTGCAATCCACCTGGATTCCTGTTACCGTTCTGCTCACCTTCAGATAAGAGACATTTTATTTATTGCTTATATTTTTTTCTAATATGCAAATTTTAGAATTATACATATAGAAGTCAATTACAGTTCTAAACATAAACAAACAACGACTAGTTAAGTACAGCTCTATAAAATGCAGAATGCTATCCAGATAGTTCTGTCCCAGTATCAATAGCAAAAGGTAACAAATTCACCTTTTAAATTGCCCTAATCTGAAGAGGCCCCTTAAATTGAGACACAATTGGACTTCAAGTGACGGTTAAAAAAAAAGAAATCTCATCTTAATTACGTTGATGCTTAACGGTATGGATTTTTATCAAACTGTTTATCAGAACAAAATGGGCAAGTGTCACTCTTTTTGGTAGAGCCTACACAATGAGAAAAAAGTAGTCTTTTCCGGTTTGTCCTTATGATAAAATGTGTTCAGTGCCTTTACCACAGATGGCAATGCCATTGTTTCTGAACTAGATGTGTCCCTTGCAATACTGCAGCAGAGTTTAAAATAAGTATAAGCGCACCACCGGCATTATCTTCCACTCATCACCACACTAGAAACAGTGTGAATATACAGCAGAAAAGGACCCAACTTATCGATTTACCCCCTTTACCACACCTCGACCCTCCATTTTGTCCTTAGTAACATGTATGTCACCTTTATATACCATAGACTGACAACCCTAAATGCGTAACTATACACATGTCAATACACGCGGCTGCGAGCTATCAGTGGTGTTTGGTGCAACTCGTTAGTTGATTGGTCTGATGTGTTACAGACCAAATTGTTTTTGTTTTCAATAACATGGTACTTTCAATATTGCTTGATAATTGTAATATACAAGTTGGGCACCGCCCGCTCTGTAACCATAAAATAGAATAGAATTTGTTGTGAAAGTAAAGGACCCAGCTATTGTCTGAGGAAGGGCCAGTAAGAGGAGTTTTCAAAACTGTGCACGCGGGAGATCTTTACTCGTCTTTAGGTGAACGAGGAGGCATCTGCTCTTTGTCTGGTCAGGTGCTGCTGCCACAAAAATTCAGGAGCAATAACCTGAGCTTTGGGTATCCATTACCTCAGAGTAAGGTCTGCAGTGCCTTTACTGGACACTGTGCTATAGGGAACTGGGCTCTGCAATTTTTAATTTGGTCAGCGTATGAATAGCACAGACAGAACATTGCACCTTTGAAAACGTTTCCCTAAAGATATGCAGAGCAAAAGAATTGTTTCTGTACTGTGTATATAAAAAGCACTCTTTGGAGCAAGGCTGGAGTACATAAACTAATGTGAAGTGGTAAGTGCTGGGTGTATTGACCTTTCTCCTGCTCCTGCATCTATATGTAAAGCATGCCCAGAGGGTGGCCTTCCAAAAGTGTAAACAATTTATTTTCATAGATCAGATATTAAGTAGCATATTTACCCCAGTTAGACAGAATATCTTCTCGATCTTGCTACTTCACCATTTGCTTGCTATTTATTCTGCCATCTCTAATCCAAATTTCTCTTCTTCCCCTCTTTACCTCTGTTGGTGACCTGTGTCTCTTGACTCCCCACTTTCCCTCTCTGCTCACATGTCCTCTGCTGCAACCCCCTTTCCATTCCAACTACTACATTTTGCATTGCCTTTACTCTAAAAGTTGTCACGGAGAGAGGATTTTGATCAGGAGTTATTCTTTTCTCAGCTTACAGCGTAAAATGGGTTTTCACAGTATCTTGCAAAATGCCTTGAACGAGTGGAATGAGTGGAGTGAGGGATCTTCATTTGCAGGGTTTTAAAAAGAAAAGGTTTTTCTTGCCGTGGTGAGATATGGAGCTTTGATGGTAGCGCTGTTCTCACACCAGATGGCCAATGAGTGCAGCCATGGGCGACTTTCTGGAAGGAGCAGAGCTAAAGCAAGTTTGGCAAGCTTGGCGGAAAGTGCTTAATAGAGATTTCAAACTTGTGCTTTGATGTTTATTCGAAAGAGTTGAATCTACGGCCTTTGAAAGAAAGTTCTTAATGTAGCAGGGCTAAGAGTCGTTCAAGGAGCTGTAATTCTTTCTCTGGAGTGCTGCCGCTCCATAAACTTCTTTGTGGAATGATATTTAGATTAAGATCCCCTTTATTTACGATGGTTTGTAGTTACGGAAGAAGTGGACCATGGCTCTGCATGACGAAGCTCCTATCCATGAGGAAAGAGTTCCAAAGACCAATTCTTGAAGATTTTCAGGATTCTTGATGGCTAAGTAAGAGGACCAGACAAAGCCTTCAATACCCACTGTCTCTATACTTCACCTTTCCTCGGCATGTGTATAAACGTCCCTGACAGCCAAAGAGCTACAGGCCTCTAACATCACTAGAGAGTCTGTCAATGTCCAACAAGAGCAGCTGGGGTATGGCGCCTTTCCTTAGATGATCCTGAGCTTCAGAGCGGGCATAAGACGGTCCAATGCAAAGGCGGCACTGCCTCTGGCTCCTCTGCTGAAATGTGGGCCCTAGCAGACAAATGTCTAAGGGATTTCTGGAGCACCTAATGGAAACCACCAGTTCTCAGCTCAATAACCTCTCTGCTCCCCAACTTCTTTGAATGCACTTTGGTAAATTTGGCATCATCTTCAGACTGATTAAAAGACGAATGAAAGCAACTTGAAGAATTGTTTTTTCTTTACTTTGTCTGACTGCAGACACATTTGGTAAAATTATGTTTCTGTAACTGGGGGGAAAGCAGTGGAAAACAGCAGAGCGGTAAACAGTCGTATCAGTGCATAGATTTCTTCAATTCGATTGAACCAATCGAATTGAAGGAATCCAACCCGCGGATAGTATCGAGCCCTTTTTAGGGACGCACTTGATCCCAGTCTTTTTGGGACTTTTTATCTTCACCTCGTCGGTAGAATTCAAAAGGACGGACTTAAGATAACTTATTGGAGAGCGAATTATAACCCGTCCATAATCTTAATACCTGCAGTCGAGGAAGAGTATATATATAGAATCTGTCTGCAGCAAAGACACATTTGGTAACAGACTCATGATATCAATTTCCATGAGGTTACTGATGGAATAATACCTTTGTGATGCTACGACTTATGCGAGCTTAAGGATTTTAAGAGATTTTAACATAAGATAATTGGGATCAGCAAATAATCCTGAGAAAGGTGTTGGCTAGAAACTGTGGCCTACCGAAACGCGTCGATGCTTTGATAGAAGGAAGTCGGATGAAATTTGTGTTAACAAAGGCTTTGTGACATGTGTAATGTGATTGATATCTGCCATGTTCACAAACTGATAAATCTTTGATATACCGATTTCCGTCTCTGAGTAGGAATAATTCTCCTATTCCTTTCCTTTGCTCCCAATTTTTCTGTTTTAACCCCTTTGTTTTTTATGATTGTCTTAATATTTTTTGGTGTTTTGCCACATTATGTGCTATTGATTTATATATACAAGTTTTATTGATTGTGTATCTTTTTAGGCTTTTGGATAAATATCCTTTTGACCAACTGTTCTTTAATATATGTGTACCACTCCTTACATTTTGTGAGATCTGTGTGATTAATTTTAATAAATATATGATCAAAGAGTTTGTTTGCTTCATTGATGCCGAATCTCACCCTGCTATTTTAAGCGCTGTATGTTTGAATGATTGGCGAATATACTCAGGCCCAAGGGAGGTTTTTCTTTTTTGACTACTGTATTGTACAGTGACATTGTGCAGGAGCCCAGTTGCCTTGAAGCATTAAAGAGATCACCTTCGTTATCTTGGGCTGGATGTTTTCGTTTTGTCTTTTCAATGTAAAGCATGAATTTGATGAAGAGGTTAAAAGAACAACCGAGGTCTCAAGACCGTCCTGATAAACTCTGCAAATTATTTTTGAGATGCATCTCCTTAATTAAAGACCAGCCACCTGCAGCATAGCGACTGCGATAATATAGTGTTTATGGCTATTACTACAAAGAACTCTAGATCTGAACATAGTAATGGGCGATAATGTGGAGGCAGTACGTGGTTAAATCAGCATTACCCCAAATTCGAGATGTTCATAAATTGATCGGACGGGTATTTCTAGTGCTAGGCCCTGCCCCTCTTATTGCCACCTTTTGGGATTATAAAGTTTGTGAAATTAACTTGTAAACCCATCAACAAGACGTCAAAGCTCCTCGTCGAAGACAATACAATTGACTAGAGTGTGGACATTATGTTGTTATAAAAGCTTGCAATACTCGTGATGCTGATTTTACCAATCAGTCATCTAGTTTCATCCGTTCAAACATTGAAGAAAGGAGAGTGTATAGCTTGAGAAATAAATCCTGAAAGCGGCTTTCTAGTGTTCTCTTTTGCTTGCCAAAAGTATGACACTCAGACTTTATTTTTTGCACTTTTTTTTTTAATAAATGGCCCAGTGACAAGTTTCTGAATGTCTCCACTGAAAAAACAAAGAATTTTTACCTGTAGTAGGTTGTTCCCATTACAAAAATTCCCAAGGTCGATGATCGCCATAATAGAAGCAAGTTGAAATTCCAAAATCTAGCCACTAGATGGCACGATATACCGCACGCGAATCCACAACCAGTTTCTGCTCCGACAGTACGTTTTTTTTCCCCTTTCTTGGCCTCGATTTAAGTGGATAAAATCTTCAATAGGCACATGGAATTTCAGTATTCTACATCGCAAATTTAGGATTGGTGTAATTTTCCAGGCGCAAAATGCTTTTGAAAAAATTGAAGTTTTTGATGCATAGAAATTCTCAAAATTGATAATTTAACCATGGGGTGGATATGTGGGCTTTCTTGAGCAGGTCCATCAGTAAACACTGACTAACATCCACAAACTGTTGAGTAGGTGGCTACTCAGCAATATGCAAGTTGGTTCCAACCTTGAAAACGCATGCAAGTTTCCGATAAGTGAATGGGAGGCAGCACCTGATATTTAAGGTGTTCCGCGCGAGGACTAAATATTTTCTGTAGAAAACAAGTTACTAATGTTAATGTGCTTTCTGCTACATTTCCATAGAAGGAAATATCCAGGAAGTGTAAATGTATGATGTGTAAATGTATAATGTAGAAATGTTACACATCACAGTACTCGTCGAAAATGTCGTCTACTGCAATTCACCAGAGGTACTCCCGGCACTCTCGAAGAATCCCCAAAAACTGTAGGGGTCACCGTCTTGCTTTGCCTTTAATTACCCGTCCTCTGTTGGAATCCGTGTACAGGGCAAATAAGTTCACGGCCTCTTTTCGTTTGGCTACCTGTTGTGCCTGGCCGGGAAGGGGCTCGGGGCAGAGCACTTATCCTTTCACATTCGTTCTTTGAACTTCGTGCTAGTTGTATCTGTAATCTAATTAGATTCCTTCTGCTGATTGGCACAACCCACCGGAGTGGATGTGAGTTGGTTAAACTCCGGTATTGGTGCAGCAGTGACTGCATCTGCGGGCTCAAACAGACCTATGGATCGGTGGTATCTCCGTATGTAACTAGGCGAGGCCTCCCACACGGTGTAGGCGGGGACCCGGACCAATGCTGCAAACTTCGCTTCCCTAAGTAGCACCACGAACCAAATGAGGGCTGAACGAACACACACGAACACACACCCACCCACCACTACTACTGCTGCTGTTGTTACACCAATAATGTACAGTAAAGGTTTCATGAACCGCACCCTAATTTAATTATCTCACGCATATCTGAGTACTTGCACTCACACCTCACCCCAGCAGTATTAAGCTTCTACCACCATGGACAGAGCATGCGTCAGGACTGCACCAACCTCTCTCATACAGGACACAGACCCATATCTATCAGCAGCCAGAACTACAGGACTGCCTTCACGGCCCAGGGCAGGGATAGTGAGGCATAACACACTGAGCGCTGTGCACTTGCTACTGAACTTGCATAAGAGACGGTTTGCCCTCGAGCGTTAGGCCGCACATCTCACCCCACTCAAGGGTCGAGAGCCGGCACACCGAGAATACAGCGAACTACAAGTGCCTGAAACATGCTGCCCCCCAACCCCCACCCGATAAAGAACGCTCTACCCAGACCTAAGGACGACAGGGGGAATATTTCCTGTTTAGTGAGATGCATAATTCAAGTTCTGGTCGCTGCGCAGATGCTTCTAAGACATTTGACAGCATTACCTCGCTTTAACTCATGGGTGCAGTAGGCTCGCTTCTCTACCTGGCTCAACAGAGCATGGCTAAACAAGAAGTCTCAGGATCCAGACAGATTCACCACGATGGGTGGCGGCAGGCCCAGATTTCCAGTGGTGCCTATACGGACGAGGTATGTGTATATACCCCTTCACTCCGTAAGTGACAAGGTAAGCATTTGAATGCATCCTTTTTTTTTTCGTTTCCTGGACCACTTCTTAGTAAACATTAAGAGCTATACATAGAGGTAATTGTTATCAACTCTTTGTCTAAAAGGACTGGTTTTGTGTATTGCGATAGGGATCTCTGGCTACGTCAGTCTGTAAGGCATGCAATGACTCTCCTGCTGGCGGGAAGGGAAATCCCCTGCTCTTGATAAGGTTTACCCTTTGTATATCCGCCTTGTAAAAGCTACGCATGCACCTACTCTGTGCAATGGCCGCGATTTCCTCTTTTACTGTCAAGGGACTTGACACCCCAATTAAAAGAATCTTGAGATGGAAGGCCCTCTTGGAAGATCCACCAGCAATAAACAGCCTTCAAGAAAGACATCTATTGAAACACCACCAACATAGAGCGAGACATAAATAGTATTCGTGCTGCATTACACGCCTCATCACACACTCAACACAATGGGGTGGGTATCTTCAGTCATAAAGAATCCCACTGCCACGAGGAGGACACTATCAAAGATAAGAATGTCAGGCATACTCACTAGAGGCAGGTAGGAAGGGACCCCAACACTAGCAACGGTGTACGCCCCAAATAAAGGTCTTGATAGACTTCCTTTCCCTAGAGGTGAAATTATTCGGACACGAGACTGAACCATGACCAGCGACAGGATCCTGGTTAGATTTCCATCATTTCGAGGGCTCTAGTAGCCGTCTTCTAGGACTACGGGGTGTCTTGTGTGAACTACACATGGAAGACCGTGATTATACTTATTTTTCTAATATCCACAGAATGCAATCATGGATAGATTATACCTAAATGCTCCCCGCTTTCCGTTTTTACTGCATTTATTTTTAGAAGTGGATAAATACAGAAAATTGTGCCTCTTTTAAGTGACTCTCCGTGCTGTCTTTCATGAATTATAGGCCAGCAGCTGAGCAGATGGACAGCACGAGAAATGAAAAAACAGGATGAAATTTACTCTAAACCTTTATGGTATAATGCTAGTATTTGCCAGTGGATGAATTGTTACGTAATATTTGGCAGCTTAAATAGCTAAAACATGACAGACATCAAAGTATAAGTGCTCATCTATCAGTTAAATAAATATGGAAATGTACAGTTTTACAACTTCATTTGTGCGCAAAACACAAAATACATATGGATAAATACAGATAAAATGGACCACAAAAATATGGATAAATACAGACGGAAATGTTAAAAAAAAAAAACTAAAAAAAAAAAAACAAAACCAGGGGCCCTAATTATACCTTCGTTAGTAACACAGTTGCGCCCCCGATACGTAAATCCATAATAGGGAAAATCCCCATATCCTCCAATTTCTACACAATTAGACCTAGGCCCCAAAAAGAACAAGCATTTGCAATGCAATAGGTCTCGCATTATTAAAGTTTGAGCTGTTGGCATTGCTAAATATTGCAACACCAATAGCGCAAACTTTAATAATGCGAGACCTATTGCATTGCAATGCTGGTTTCCAAATGTGATTTGTGTCAGCCATGGCTGCAGCTGCATTATCAGGTTGAGATAACTGTGTAATGAAGGCGTCTGCAACGAGTAGGCCGTGAACTACTGGTAGCTTTACACCAATGTTAATTCGGTAGCAATGGAAATACTAGTCGCACATCTGTTTCCCTGTTGCCTGAACAATTTTCGGTGCCCATCGGGATAGAAAATACATCCCACTACCAAGGATGTGACCGACCACAAGACCCGGGGGGGGGGGTGGGGGGCCACTTGTAGTCGCTAAACGTTTTCTAACTGGGTACTACCCCGGCACTCTAATGTTATTAATCACAGTATCTATAATAATAATGAGAGATGTGGCATGATTACACAGTGTTAAAACAAGAAGTCTTGATTGTCCCCCAGAGCTCAGAAAAAGCAATGATGTCCCAACAGATGTTCTTCGGAATAAATCATGTCATTTAATATGTGTCTGATATCACAATCTATACAATTCCAAAAAAACGGACCTATTCTCCTGGTTACATTAATATGAACAAACAGTTCATTAAATACACAAAAGTATTGTGTTACACTGTAAAATTCCACCAATTGTTATAAGTAACACAATATTATAGTTACAGTACACACAATCAGTCCCTTTACAATGCGCCAATTTCCCACACAGTAAAGGAAATCAAATGTCAGAGATTCATCAAAACGGTGATCCAAGACAGCCAACACGTGTTTCGTTACAAGGTGTAACTTTTTCAAGGCTGTAAAAGTAATAATTACAAGAAAACTTCATATTGACCGATAAGTAAAAAGCAAAACACAAAGTAGTTCTCTAACTCAACAATGTTCATTAATCATTGTGTACTGAAATATGTGAAGAAGACAGAAAGTATCCCAACAAGAGATTCGGTCCAAGAACATTAGTATATGCGTTCACTCGCTAGTTCATTTGTGATCCTTATACATAAACCCAATGATAAGAAACCAAAAAGCAGGAAGATAGCCCAAAATAGTGTTGCAAGCCAATGGTGAAAAGAATGAATATTGGTTATAGTCATACGACAGGAGGAATCCAAAATCTGTCATTGAGAGTAGAGAAGTGCGAAAGTATTGTTGCATCGTGCAAAGTTCAATCCAAAGTGTCCTAGATATATAGTCAGAGAAATCAACCTCTGTTGGCGTTACCTTTGCAAATGGTTGAGTTGTAAAAGGTTTACAATGATTTGTTAGTCCCAAGGTGTGTTCCTCTGACGAAAGATAGTACGCGCCGATAACATTGTCTGTTAGCTCGATGCCGCCATTCCGTGGTCTAAAACAGACACGTAAGGTTAAACATAAGAAGAACAGGTAGTATCTATGTTTAGCAAGTCTCAGGGGACAATCCCACCTGAGAAAGAGTCTGTCTACGGGGAGAGATTTCCTGATATGGATATATACCCACCTATCTAAGAAAGTTCCGACGCCAAGGCAAGTGTAAACTCTTGTTGTCAGAGCAAGGTATCTAAACAAACAGAATCAGTAACTCATTACCTTTCAGATCAAACGCATGTGATAACAGATAGGCATTTTCTCTAGCCCAGAAGTATCGGAGGCTGGCGAACAGGAATGGTAACCCTGATCTTATCTATTTGCTGGGTTCTGTAGTCTACGAAATACACCTGAAAGTAAGAATGAAAAAAGAGAAAACAGTCCATGCCTGTTGCTAATTGATATCAGTAGACAGAACAAATGCTCGACGATTCTGAGTACCACCACCAATGTATGGATATAAGAGGTTGTGCCAGGAGTACAAAAGCCCACAAACTCTAATCAATGCTCATTTAGTAAGATATCAATGCGTGAGGCAACTTACTTCTATAATCCAGCATCAAAAGCCTACTGCAGTCAGTAGGAGCTGTTGCTGTGGCACAATCGACGATATCTTGAGGGGCCCTGAAACCGGTTGTCAAAACAGAAATGTGATGTAACTAGCAGTGAGCTTAACAAGGTAATCGAAGCATCCAGCCCAACCCCAGGTTAATTTCCCATCGAAAACCATAATAAGATTTCTTAGACGGAAAAACCAAAAAAGTATTTGTGACGTAATAAAAAGAAGGACAATTAGGAGTTGTTTAACTGTCCATTCCTATCATCGTATGACTTACTTTCCAAAGTAGTAAAGGTGGTGGCTAACCCTCAGAACAGCCCCAGTCAATCGCTGCTTCTTTCTCAGTGAATTTGGGGTAGCCAAATGATGGAAAAACACTGGCATTCACCTACATGTTCTTCCTACAGACAAATGGTATACCGAAAAAATCCCAAAGGTCACAGAGTGTTTTAAACATACGGGTCAAAGAAAGAAGGATTAAAGAACATGGTAGTCTCACTATATAGGGTGCCCAGAGTCCGCGTTAAGGTTCAAACCTCATTGATTGCAGTCGTAATTTAAAGACTGAACAGTCATACCGGGCAACATAACAAGTCTAACACAATATCATACTTAACTTGGCCCAGTGGCAGATAGTTCTACCGGAAAGAGCTGTGGTAGGTGCCTGTATAGAGAAACAGTATCACACATCAAACAAATTACGGCGGCATTGTGGAGAGAACAAGAAATCAATCAATTCTGGTCTCATTGACTAAGAGGTCCGCCGACCCTCGAACATTCACTTACTTTCAGATCAAGACGAGTTTTAACGGGTAGTGTTGACTTCGTCCATCAGAGCGGTCTCCATAGAGTGCTGCCACCTCTATTTAAGTACGTAACCAGACAGAGTAAAAGGACTCCGTGCCTAAGATGGACTTCCTGATTCAGACATTGAGAATAGGACTACGTGTAGTAAAAAAACACAAACAGAGCCGCCATATTGGAGTGAGGTGAATATCGCCGTAAGAGCACACGCATGATATGAACAATTCCGGCTACAATAAACCACGCTTACTGTAAACGGGTGCCGTGATGGGCTATTTGTCGCACCAATTATAAAGAAGCATATTTAGGATTTTGTATCGCAAGAAAGTATGTTTCAGACACCCTATCATACGATAAAGTAGTAGTATTTAAGCCCAAGAAAGGCAATATTTCTACCATTGAGAAAAACGTGAAGATGGTCAAAAAGAAAGTGCATGTGAACCAAGAGAGAAAATCAAATAGAACAGGAAATGAGAGAAAAAGATGGAAAAAAGGAACTGTGAGGGTCAAAAGTGCTGTGCATCATATATCTTTTTTCATTTTTTTCTTCTCTCAATACCCATGACACATATATGCGCAATTTCAGTACATGGTACAGCATTTAATCTTTAAGGAAAACTTGTAACTCCCTATCAAAATTAATACCCTGTTCTACGGCCCGCAGGCGAATAATCTATTGCGCCTCTAGTTTTCTGAGGGCAGATGTCCAATCCCCCCCCTCTGGGGTGATTGTATGCCTGAGTAATCCCATGAAATTTAACATTTAGAAGGGAACTACCCGGATGAAAAGTATTAAAATGTACTGCCAAAGGATAACTCGGGTAGTTTTTGCGGACAGCCCTCATGTGTTCCTGGATTCTCTCTTTGAGAGCACGAATAGTGCTGCCAATGTGAATTAAATTACATGAACATTGTATACAATAGACTATGTATTTAGAATCACAATTCATGAAGTCCTTGATTGTATGGACGGTGGAGGTGTTGTAACTGAATTCCTTGATACCGTTAATCGCCAAGGGGCACATATTGCAGTGTGTGCATTTGTAAAATCCTTTAGGCTTAGGTGGTAACCAGGAAAGCGTCATGGGTTTAGGTGGGAGATAACTTCTGCACAGTATATCCCTCAAGGTTTTATTCCTCCTATGTAGAATCTTGGGTTTGGTAGTTATGTGTTGTTCCAGTGATTTGTCTAGTAATAGGAGATGCCAATGCTTGGACATGATCTTATAGATTGCCTTGCTTTCTACATGAAAGTCTGTAATGAAACCTATTTCCTTTGTGTTTTTACGCTTCTTATTCTCCGCATTTTCACTCTTTTTTAAGAGTGTGTCTCTGGGTGTACGTAGGACTCGCTTCTTTGCAGTTTCTAAAACCTCTGAGGAATACCCCCTATGTGTGAAGCGTTCCTGTAGGTAATGTAGTTCCTGTATGAAGACCTCTTCGTCACTGCAATTCCTGCGTAGGCGAAACATTTCACCAAGAGGAATGGCCTTGATTTGTGCCAAGGGGTGTGCACTGTCGGCATGTAAGACTGAATTACATGCCGTTTTCTTTCTATAAAGCTTAGACATGATTTTATTGCCTTTGACATACATTGTGATATCTAAAAATGCAATGTGTGTGGTATTAAAATTGGATGTGAATTTTAAATTGAACTTGTTATTGTTCAAATGTTCTGTTAAAGAGGTGAATTGCGATTGACTCCCCGTCCAAATAATAAAGATATCATCAATGTATCGTCCCCAGTACATTATATGTGTGGTGAGATCTGGTGGGCCATTCGTCCAGTGATGTTGTTTTTCAAAGATGCCCATATATATATTAGCTATAGATGGTGAAAACTTACACCCCATGGCCACTCCCATTGCTTGTTGATACCATTCCCCTCTGTGCAAAAACACATTGTTTTCTAAGACTAGTTTAGTCATCTCCAAAATCATCGTTGTATGACCAAAAAGTGTGGCATCTCTCTGGTAAAGAGTATCCTTTAAGGCCTGTAAGCCTTCTTCCCAGGGAATGCTCGTATATAGTGCACACACATCTAAAGTAGCAAAAGACATGTCTGGCATCCATTCGATGTCCTCCAATTTGTTAAGCAAATCCCCGGTGTCCCTAAGGTAAGACGGAAGGTTCAGGACAAAGGGTTGCAAAAAGGAATCAATGTACTCCGATATGTGTTCTGTGGGGGAGCCTAAACCTGATACTATTGGTCTGCCCGGGGGAAACATGGAGAGCTTGTGTACTTTGGGGAGTGTATAAAAGCACAGAGCTTTAGGTGTAGGGTTGAAGCGGTATCTAGCCTCTCCATCGGTGATAAGACCCTGTCCCTGCCATGTCGTAAGTTTGGATTCAATCAAGGTGTTTATTGCTTTCAGAGGATTCAATGATAATTTAATATACGCTTGTTGATCTGATAGTTGTCTCATGATTTCCTTGTCATAGTCGTCCTGTTGCATCAGAACAATATTCCCACCCTTGTCTGCTTCTTTCACTATTAGCTCTGTGTTAGCCGATAACTTTTTAAGGGACAGGTATTCTGGTTTAGTCAAGTTATATCTGTAATGTTTATGTGCACCCCTTAATTTATCTTCCAGGGCATGTAGATCTTTTGTCACTGCTCTATGGAAGGCATCGATCATGTTGTCTGATGGTAACTGTGGCACAAATTGTGATTTAACCTTGAGCCCACTGTCCAAATTCAAATTCATTTCTATGCCCAGATCTACTAGTACATCCGACATTGAAATGGAGTCATCATTAAAGAAAGACAATAAATGTACATTAGCAATCTCACCAATGGTTTTATTGCACGGTGTGGTCACCAGGTCAGTACAGATCAGAGGAGTCCGGTTCTCCTCGAAATATTTTTTAAGTTTGACCTTTCTAATAAATTTGTAAAGGTCCACATGAATATTTACAAAATCAGGTTTATTGGTCAGACAAAAGCTTAATCCTTTCGTAAGTGCCGTTTCATCACATTTGGTTAACATGCAGTGAGATAAGTTAACAATTTGTACATGATTGGGAGATTCTGCTGCCGCAGTCTCCGTAATTAACTTTGTGGAAGTGATCTGCATCAATTCTTTGCATTGCGGACCGAGAATCTGGTGTTTGTGGCCCCCTCTCTCCCTGCGTTTCCGCCTCCCGCCCCTTCTTGTTTTTTTGAGGCGTCCCGGTTGTATGTATTCCGGGTTCCCTTGCGGTAACGATTCAACTCTTCTAAAAAAGAGGAAGATGTAGTGGGATCAGGGTTGGTACCCAGAATAGTAGGCTCTGGATCTGTTGTGTGGCTAGTCTCACTGCAAATGCTGGAAATGTCCGACCCACTAGTGGAAGGCATGTGTGGTGCATTTGTGACTGTCACGTTTTTATTGACATTTTTAGTTCTTTCTTCATCAAATTTCTTTGCGAATGTAAAAACTCTGCCATTTTTATAATCAGTCTCGTCTCGTTTAAATTTTCTCATCTTTTTTTCTTTGATGTATTGTTGGTGACCATTGAGAATCTCTTTCAATATCTGATAGTTTTTTTCGGTGGGCTCTGGTAGGTTCAAATTTTTAATTTCCAATTCTAATGCTGCTATGTCACTTAGCAATTTATTCCGCTTACGGTCAGCATGTCGGATGAGAACATCCATCATTTTGTACCAGGAAGAGGTAATAAGTTCTTCCCATTCATTTAGAAGGTCCGGGTCCAAATCCTCAAATGAGGGAAAAATTATGACTCGTAGACCTCTGGGAATTTGTCTGATATCTGGGATTGGTAGTTGTTTCACCAGAACAAAGTTCCCAAAAAATTCTGTCTCTTTCATCGTCAAAAGTTGCCATGTTTTACAATGCAACTTATAACTGGGGGACTGTGGAAGAAGTGGTACGCGATGCAAAGAAAAGAGTGCAGACCTCCACAAAAGTTTTACACCAATCTTAATTCGGTAGCAATGGAAATACTAGTCGCACATCTGTTTCCCTGTTGCCTGAACAATTTTCGGTGCCCATCGGGATACAAAATACATCCCACTACCAAGGATGTGACCGACCACAAGACCCGGGGGGGGGGGGGGGGCACTTGTAGTCGCTAAACGTTTTCTAACTGGGTACTACCCCGGCACTCTAATGTTATTAATCACAGTATCTATAATAATAATGAGAGATATGGCATGATTACACAGTGTTAAAACAAGAAGTCTTGATTGTCCCCTAGAGCTCAGAAAAAGCTATGATGTCCCAACAGATGTTCTTCGTAATAAATCATGTCATTTAATATGTGTCTGATATCACAATCTACACAATTCCAAAAAACGGACCTATTCTCCTGACTGCAGTAGGCTTTTGATGCTGGATTATAGAAGTAAGTTGCCTCACGCATTGATACCTTACTAAATGAGCATTGATTAGAGTTTGTGGGCTTTTGTACTCCTGGCACAACCTCTTATATCCATACATTGGTGGTGGTACTCAGAAACGTTGAGCATTTGTTCTGTCTACTGATCTCAATTAGCAACAGGCATGGACTGTTTTCTCTTTTTTCATTCTTACTTTCAGGTGTATTTCGTAGACTACAGAACCCAGCAAATAGATAAGCTCAGGGTTACCATTCCTGTTCGCCAGCCTCCGATACTTCTGGGCTAGAGAATATGCCTATCTGTTATCACATGCGTTTGATCTGAAAGGTAATGAGTTACTGATTCTGTTTGTTTAGATACCTTGCTATGACAACAAGAGTTTACACTTGCCTTGGCGTCGGAACTTTCTTAGATAGGTGGGTATATATCCATATCAGGAAATCTCTCCCCGTAGACAGACTCTTTCTCAGGTGGGATAGTCCCCTGAGACTTGCTAAACATAGATACAACCTGTTCTTCTTATGTTTAACCTTGCGTGTCTGTTTTAGACCACGGAATGGCAGCATCGAGCTAACAGACAATGTTATCGGCGCGTACTATCTTTCGTCAGAGGAACACACCTTGGGACTAACAAATCATTGTAAACCTTTTACAACTCAACCATTTGCAAAGGTAACGCCAACAGAGGTTGATTTCTCTGACTATATATCTAGGACACTTTGGATTGAACTTTGCACGATGCAACAATACTTTCGCACTTCTCTACTCTCAATGACAGATTTTGGATTCCTCCTGTCGTATGACTATAACCAATATTCATTCTTTTCACCATTGGCATGCAACACTATTTTGGGCTATCTTCCTGCTTTTTGGTTTCTTATCATTGGGTTTATGTATAAGGATCACAAATGAACTAGCGAGTGAACGCATATACTAATGTTCTTGGACCGAATCTCTTGTTGGGATACTTTCGGTCTTCTTCACATATTTCAGTACACAATGATTAATGAACATTGTTGAGTTAGAGAACTACTTTGTGTTTTGCTTTTTACTTATCGGTCAATATGAAGTTTTCTTGTAATTATTACTTTTACAGCCTTGAAAAAGTTACACCTTGTAACGAAACACGTGTTGGCTGTCTTGGATCACCGTTTTGATGAATCTCTGACATTTGATTTCCTTTACTGTGTGGGAAATTGGCGCATTGTAAAGGGACTGATTGTGTGTACTGTAACTATAATATTGTGTTACTTATAACAATTGGTGGAATTTTACAGTGTAACACAATAATTTTGTGTATTTAATGAACTGTTTGTTCATATTAATGTAACCAGGAGAATAGGTCAGTTTTTTGGAATTGTATAGATTGTGATATCAGACACATATTAAATGACATGATTTATTACGAAGAACATCTGTTGGGACATCATTGCTTTTTCTGAGCTCTGGGGGACAATCAAGACTTCTTGTTTTAACACTGTGTAATCATGCCATATCTCTCATTATTATTATAATAGATACTGTGATTAATAACATTAGAGTGCCGGGGTAGTACCCAGTTAGAAAACGACTGGTAGCTCCTCGGCTCCAGTGTAAGGTCTGTGATCTGTGTGGTTTCATTGGTGACCTAGGGCTGCTTGGCGGCCCATTCGTCCTGCCCTGGGTGCAATTGGCGTAGACCTCTGCCCATTGGGAGATGCAGCATTAGCAGTCATAGAGGGCTTTCCCAGCGGCAACTGTGTCCTGCCCTCCCTATTAGACTCAGGCTCTTAATGCCGACGTGGGATGACGTATAAGCCAAAAAAATGCACCAGATCTTAAAATAATCAAGTAATCATCCTTTACTTACGAGGAAACAAAGTGAAATGGAGCATGAGTGAAAAATGAACAGGGGACATGGTGATAATGCAAAGAAATATGAAATAAATATTTTTTTTAGCAATAATCAGGGGAAATGCCCGCAACAGCACTTTAAAAGAGATGGCACGTGGTACATGAAAATATACGGTGCATGGGATCGGTAAGGGAACCATTGCTCATCAAGAAATGAGGGAAAATAATCAAACACAACTTATACAGTCATAAGGACAAGAAAAGGGCGACACCAGGTGATTTATACTACTAATATCCATTCACCTCCTCGGTTCTATCGGTGTACTTTTCATGTAACATTAAGTAACATTCAGTACTGCTGAAGGTGCAGTGGCACCAGGGCCCAGGTGTGTGACTGGCACACTGCACCACAGTTATAAATGCTTTTACAACCAGCCCACGTGGAGGAGCGGCTCAAGTTCCATTCATCCATTAGGAACCTGAACCTTTACTACGCCACTGAAAACATGCACTTCCGGACACGGTGCTTAGCTGACAAACCGCTTCTACTATTTGGACAACAGATGATGACAAACATAGACTAAAAATAAATCACAACTTCTTTCTCTGTAAGAACCAAAAAGGTGAACTGCAGTTAGCCTTGTCCAGCAGCCTCAGCAAATTCACATTTTACAGGTACGGCATATTTCGAAATTAACCAACACTATTGATGTAGCTATTTCCAATAAACAACACAGAACAAGAAAGTCAAAAGATGTGTATAGCTGCAGTGCGAACGGCTGATCGCGCGCTTTACTCGAACATCCGAGCTTCTGGCAAACAAGCTCAACGCCAGTCTCAACAGAGAGCACAGAGGCAGGACAATCAAAATACCGGTCCTTCACGCACCGTATGCACTAAAAAAGGAGGCATGTCGTGCAGTTTACTTGGACAAGGGCTTGCGTTGCCTTGCCAACAAATTGATCCATGCCACAAGTACCAGCTCTGAATCGGACGTCTTTCCAACCGAGTAAAGCTGGCACAATGCCACAGGCCGCATCTAACATGAAATCTAACAAGTGTGCATTTGTGCATGCATTTGCAATGACGAGCTCACAGAGAACAGGCAGGGAGATGTAAAAGTTTCGGGCATGTTGAAAGCATGGACTCCATTGGAGGTGAAAGGATACATCCAAACAATAGCATTAGGTGACAGGAAAAACGCCTTTGAGAAGAGCCAACATGTTGTTGGCAGTGTCTCAAGAAAGCGGGTTTTTGATTATACCGCAAAGTCCGCAGGAGCAGTGGAGGCCTTTACATAAACACCAGTTACATTACTCTAGGCAAGTTTTTTTTCATTGTTTTTTTTTTTGAGGCGTTGGAAGATTAAGTGAATCGCCCAGAAACACAGCATGTTGAGCCGACACCGAGACTCGAACCTGCTTCCCCAGTTCAAAAGTATGCAGCTCTGATCGGAACGCCGTATGCCAATGTGCTAATGGTTGGTAGCAATAGACCGGAATCCCACTATGTATAAATCGAAAACATCAAACTGCACTGTCAAACCCAGACCTCATAAAAGGCTGCAATTATTACATATACTTTTCCAAATCAAACGCACGTAAAGAATACAGGCTTTGTGTTTGTGGTTCACACCCACCTTTTAGAACTGCATCTCACAGGCACTTTAGTCTGCACAATTTGGAGAAATGTCCGGGTTTCACTGTCACTGCAACTTAAACAAGTGGGACTGAAAGCGAACGCGAAAGTGATACCTATTAAAAAAACAGGACCGCGAGTGGCGCGCGCACGTGCCACAGCGAACATGTGTTTTCAATTATCGCGCCCGTGTCTGGGCACGATAATTGAAACCACATGGCCTTTGATGCGCGTAATAGACACCAATAGGCCATGGGTGGAGCAATGCGTCCGCCTTTGACCTATTGCGTGCCGTCTTTGGGAAAAACACGCACCAAGGGCCAATCGCGGAAGCCAAAAGGAAAAGCAAACGCACGAGCGTTTGCGATTCCAGGCTCCATTTTAAAAACCCCTACAAAAGGGCTCTCGCCTGCGCGAGCAGTGCTACGCACTGCAACTCTAGGGCGCGAGGCCTAAAAACAGGAGGAGATGGCAAGTTCCCCAGTCCCGTCACCAGGACCCAGAGCTCCACCAGGAAATTGCTAAAGTCATGGAATTTTTTTTTATCCATTACAAAAATCAGGAGGGATTTGCAGCACTGACTTGGGATGCTATCGCAGAAGTTCTACAGAGGAAATGTATTTCCTCAATGGAAAATCTTAGAAAACTCAGACACTTAGAAACCCAGTGCCTGGAAACAGAGCTACAGACACTAGCTCAACAGTATGAGCCTACTCTTCAACTGTACCTCCAACGGTAAATTAGGATCTTACAAGGTCGACTTAAGGCCATAGTAATCAGTATGGCAAAACTCACTCCATAAACAATCACACAAAACAAACAACAAAATAGGCTCCCAGCTCGCCCACTTATTGCAGGAGAACACAAGATAGCACACTTCTACAAACAGAAGCTGGTAAATAGTAGGGATTTAAAAAATTCTACTCTAAATTGCATAAGGCAGGCCAAATTCATTCACCCTCTCAGAGGGACAATATCAAGACAGCTAATCTCACAAAATCCCCCTAGATTTTGCTGACCAATTGAAATCACATAAAATAGAGGAGGAAGTTAAAACCACAATAGCCAACTTTAGCAGGCAAAAGCCATAGCCTGGATGGCTTTACAAGAGCTTTTGAAAAAGCTATTTACCACAAGCTAGTACCCCGTCTGACTTCTATGTTTAACACATTTGCACAAGTAGGAACGGTCACACCCTTTATGACAGATTCAGCCATAACGTGTGATGATGTCTGGTAAGGCTCTAAAGAAATGTACACCCAACAGACCAATTGCCATATTAAATATTGATGCTAAACTATATACGGAGGTCATGGTGAATATGATGGTATGTCTCTCCCTGGGGGTGATTCACCCGAATCAATCAGGATTCAGTAAAAAGAAACAAGCCCATGATGTTTGGAGCAGGATTGTGGAATTCCTATAGCCCAAGTCCTAAGGACATATTGTTTGGGATCAAGGACAAGTTTTCATGTTTATTTTATCCCTGGTACAAGAAGGCCCAGCCTCCTTCAGCACAAACCCTATGGCTGTCAGTTTACAGAACTACATTATGGATCAGGGAAGGGCATGGTCTGCAGTTACAGTAATGTTTGTGTCCATATGTTAATGCTGATCGAACGTGTATTTATGATTCACTAATAAAAAGCCTTTCTTACTAGGGTAAGCGCTCTAAGGAAATGTAGGCTCGGACTGCACTACTTGCTGACAGTGGATCCAGTGTAACTATGTGTACACGCGTTTGCAAAGTGTAACAATATCAGGCTACATACAGTGCTCCCAGAATGCTCTCTAATTAGATGCAAATATCGGTAGAAGCTTGAAAGGAAGATTCATGATTCTTTGCTTCTAAAATAAAAAAATTCACAAAAAAATGCAACTAGGAAAAAAAATGTTTGCTAAACTACTGTGAAATTGTAACTAACATTTCTTTGAAGCATCATTTAGGAAAAAGGGTTGATGCATGCTTGAATTTCCCCCAAAAATTCATAATGGAAAATCAGTGCTCCAGTTTCAACAAGATAATGGGAATATGAACATAAACAAGCATTGGCAAATCCAATAGGTCTGATATTGGTGGTCAGCCTTTTGGCTTTGGCAATGTGGGTCTTGCTTGGATATGGTTTTTGTAAAACTTTGTGGGAGCTGCCAAACCGTCACCATTATAGCGTTTACAAGTTCACTTTCCCTGCAACAACTTTTTTCCCAATCCTGGAAGAAGTTTTACTTCTGCCATTACCAGGACTAAGGGTCAGATGTACAAACATTAGAAAATGGGTTTCCATAATGTATGAAACTCTTGAGTTTCTTTATCAATTCCTAGTGAGTACCAAATAGACCAAACTCATGCATATTAATAAGGTAGGTCGCAATTTGTGACCCATTAGGATCGCAGCAATCACTGGGATGGTGGCCTGCTGAGGTCAGCAGACCACGTCTGTGACTGCTTTTTAATAAGACATTTTTTTTCTTTTAAATACAGCCCGTTTTTTAATTTTTTTTAAAGGTAAACGGGATGAGTTGATAAAAAAACAAAAAAGAAAATTTGCAGTTTCATTTTGTTAAGAGTAGGCATGGTCTGTGGGACCAATGCCTGCTCTTAAAATATAATTTTTAACCATTCTCAAATGTGAATAGGTTACCACCAGTTTTAAACTGGTTGTAAAGTATCACTGTTTTGCGACCAGATTTCAATATTTGGAAGGGACACCCTAAACACGCCCCTTTCCAATACCAAATACCCAATCACAAATGCAATATGGTAACAAGTTACCGAATCACATTTTGTATTTTCACAATAGAAAAAGCATTTTGTTTCTGCGAATCAGAACGTTTGCGACTGGAAATATGATTGTACACCTGGCCCTAAATTTCCAACCTTCCCACTATATGAAAAGATTAGAGAAGAGCTGGCGAAAACCCGTAAAACATGCGATTAAGTAGGTTTGCACAGACTCAAAAGTGCATTCCAACCGTGGAACTATTGCTTAACGCTACCTCCTCTGCGGAAAGGTGGCAAAAGGAGGAAAGTGCTAGAATTCAAACCCAACTATAGTACGAGTCCTGGCAGAATCCGAAAGGCTAATATCATAGCTTTTAAATAATGAGATTGCTGCCATAATTTGTTGCTACACTACGTGGCACCAAAGGGACAAGCAGATTTTTCTTACAGTACAAGTAGATTTATGAAGCAACCTGTCCCATGTACAAGTAGATATTTTAGTAAATTCTACACCCCTGCCAGAGGGTAGTCTACCTGGACGAAAAGATAAGGAAAAAGAATATATTAAACCAGCTATCCTAGTCCTCCTAGATGCAGAAAAAACCTTTGACCGGGCGGATTAGAACAACATGAAGTTGCTCTTGGTGTAGGTGGTTCTGGGACCCACATTTAATCACCAGGATTATGGGTCAATTGTGCCACACCCAAAGCTTGTATGATACTCAATTTCAAGGTCTTGCAGGCCTTCCCAATAGAGCGCAGACTAGGAAAAGTTGCCCCAAGTCGCCTCTCTTGCTTGCCCTCAGCACTGAACCGATAGCCTTTTACATTAGACAATCAGATGACATTCAAGGAATTCAATTTGCAGAAGCACATAAATTGTCACTTTTCGCCAATGATGTCATCCTTATATTAGAGGCCCGATACCGATATCTAGAAGGCCTACTTCAACAATTACCTGAATTTGAGCGACTGGCAGGATATACAATTAATAAGGCAAACTCAAAGATTCCAGATTTGACTGTACTCCAGGGTGAGATAAGCATGCTGCATAACAAATTTCCTTTTAGGATGTCCTCAACACATGTTAAGTACCATGGGGTTAGAACTACGTCACAGATACAGGACCTATATAAAGCAAATTACCCCTGACGGAAGCACGATAAGACCTAAACCTAAAGATGGGCCCCTCTATTTTCATCTTGGTTAGGACAAATTAATATAGCAAAGATTAGTGTCATCACTAGAATCTTCCATCTCTTCCAGGTGCTAACCATCAATTTAGACAAGTGTTTTTATTTTTATTTATAGCACTACAAGAATCAACTGACAGATTCAGGTGGAAGGGCGTACTACACAGGGTACCCGACAAACTCCCAAAGAAAGGGAAACATCAGGGAGAGTTGGCCCTACTAAACTTTAAACTGTATTATGTAGACACCCAACTAAGAATAATAGTAGAATGGTCAAAGAAGAGTCAAATATCCATTGGACGCATATGGAGAGGGCAATTATGATTAGGGCTGTATGGGATGTGGTCTGGGTGCAAAGAGCACAGACTGCAAAATGCATTTCTGAGCATCCCACTAACACAACACGAACGACCTGGGATTCCGTAGCTAAGGAGAGCTGTGGCACCTTACCTCTTGCCCACCTCCATATAACCCAATTCACTTTAAGCCTAACTCTTCTCAAGCACGCCAACAGTGTCCTTTTGATAAAGAGAGAGAAGGGGGATGTGGACTTATACTAGACACGTTCCATAACAATGACAATTAAAAATTCATGCAATGTAACTTGATTCCGACTAAAAGAAACTGAACGGCTACACTGTGCTCAAGTGAGACAATGGCTAATACATGTGGAAATTAGATCAGTTGCCACACAAGGATAAAATATTTGAGACACATTTTGCCAGCTTGACATCTCAGAAAGGACTTCTCTCAAATATTTATGGAATACTGTTAGAAACTAAAACCAATCCTTAGTGGTCTTTTAAAAATAAATGGGATACGGCGCTTAGCAGACAAATCACACACGAATAATGGGAAACTTTAAGGAATAACAAATAAAAGCTCCTTCTTTATAGAAACAAGAGAAATACATTATAATCTGCTTTATGGATGGCACTGTCACTCTACTAAAGTGTGAAGAATGTTCCCAAATGCTAGCCATATGGGTTGGTGGCAATGCAGACAACGAGGCTCCACGAGACACGTTTAGTGTGAATGCCTGAAATTACAATTTTGTAAAGACATAGCAGGATCGCTAAACGAGATTTTGGGATACTTGTTACCTGACACACCTGATCTTCTCCTGCTGGTGTGAAGAGAACTGAGCCTCAAACACCTGATAAAAACGGACAGGACTACACAATGGAAGTGTCTAGGAGCAGATAAATTAGCAACAGCCATAGATAGTGGAAGAAAACAGATCTCCACTCGATCTTTCACTGGTATACCAAGCTTTGGGATACAGTAGCGATGGAGTGACTCATAAGCAACGTAAAGGGGAATGTGCATGGGCTTTGAGGGAATAAGGGGCGCCCTGGTGGGGTTCTTATCACAGAGTCAACTCACAGTTTACCCACCAAGATAAAAGGCCTTGCGACTTTTTAGGTTTTTATATATAAGGTGTTGATGATTACTATTCTATGTACAATGGTTCGAAAAGAGTTAAATAGGGAAAACAGTGTTAAAGACTATATAGTGTGCTTCAATATTGCCGATATATAATTTGCAAAAGTATTATTTCAATGTGAAATTCAAGAAAATGTCCCTATAAAAAATAACCAGTTATTTAAAGAGAAGATACAAAAAATACATTTTAAGAAGTGTATTTTAACCATTTATCACTGAAGAGAAACACATTATTTTTAGGCGCATAGGAACAATGTGCACATGCTTGGTGAAGCTGTCCAAGTGAAAGGAAGCGATGGGTATAATGAAATGAATCACTGTCCCATGCAGTATGCTGTGGTTCAGGAAGAAAAATGTGTAGGGCAATTTAAAAGACAAATAGATGAAGCCCACTGTCCAAAAGCTCTTTACGCATGTGTATTATGTATGCATTTAAAAAAAAAAAAAAACAATAGTCTGTCAAACCATATAAAGCTGCCTCAAAGAATAGAACTGAAAAGTACATTTACTAGAGTTGCATGGGGAGACTCTTACAGGAGGAAAAGAGAAAACACTGCTTTGTGTGAACTCAAAGCAAAATGCGCTTACACTTTCAAAAAGCCACTTAAAGCTAGATTCAAAACACAGGAAGACTAGATTGGCACAATGTTAGAGAAAAATGTAGACAATAAGACATTCACACCCCCATCATCAGTGTGTCTATGACACATACTATGTATCAAAACTAAACTAGCACTTATGAAGGACTTCATGACATCAACAGGGAGAGGCAACTTGAATGAACTAACTAGCATGCAAAAAATGCAGCTTTGTAATCAACTGAAGCAGACTAAGAGGGAGCTGCAGCATTTTTTATTTTCTCCCACATCGTTTAAAAAATAATTTGAATGCCCCACTGCTATAGGGCCAGATGCATCATACAAAACAGTTTAAACAAATAACTCTTTAGAATGCTTGGAAAAACAATGGATCACCACATATTTTCAGAGTGATAACTGAAACTAGCCTGATTTGTTTATATTTTAAAGCAATTTAAACCTAATGTAGATGCTTTTTTTCCTAAACAGAAATATATACCTCTTTTCTACAATAAGGAGCCACATTTTAAACGCTTTCGGAAGTTAGCATGGAATGAATAATTTTTAAGTTAGAAAGGTACTTTTAGACGTTGCCAGAAGATACTACAATTTACTGATGTTAAAAAACAAAAAGAGTAGCAAATTGTACAAACCCAGTAACACCATTACCAGACAGATCTAGATTCACCTTCGCCAGAGAAACATAAAGGTTTCATAAATCACCAAACAGCAAACTGCTACATTTTAACCTTAAAAGTCTAGATGGCACTGCTGAAACCTAGGTTTAGTAAGAGTCGACGTACTTCCATTAGTTAAGGCTAATAGAATGCACCTAGAATGGCGATTTACTGGTTTGTCAGGTAAATTAACTGAAAGCATTTTCTGCGCCTGCCACAGATCCAGAGCGGATACACATGCACTTCAAAAACACCGACACTATCCATTTTCTCAATCATTTCGTTGCAAAGTTTCCCTCTTTTTCTGGGACATGGATTATATACGGTTTCCTCACCACTTCATTGTGCAAGATGGGGCGGGTATTATACACTAGTTCACATATCCTGTTCGATGTGCATAGGAAGAATAGGGAGTAAACATTTAGCAAAACATGAAAAGCCTCGTCAGCTATCGGCCTGCATTCCAGAAAGGGCCTGGAGGTTTGACAGGTGTGTGTGGCCCCGTTTTTCACCCCTGGTGAACTTTGCTGTTACAGAAGTGGCCGCAGAGGGTTAGGCGCACATTCCAAGCCAGCAGAATCACATGAAGGCTTTTCTTTCTAGTATTGACACTTAAAGCAATATACACCTAGAATACAACACTTCCCATTTCAATGGGAGTGTTTCCCCCAAGCAAATGGAGAAACGCGTTGCCTTTGCATCTGTAGCTAATTACAGATGCGAGCAAAATGGCACAGGCGCTAACAGGAGGCACACTGACTTTTCTGCACACCACAAGGGCACTTGGAATGTAGGTACAGGGGTCAGAGGACACGACCCCAGCAGGTGGGCACAGTAACACACTGCATCTGTCTGAGAGGGGATGCCCTCTCTCCAAACAGAGGCGTGTCCGATTCCAGAGACACTGAGCTACGGTTTCAACCTGTAGCTCAGTGTTTCAAGAATGAGGTCTTCTCTACGCACACTAAACATGTCAACGTTTGCGCTCGTGCTGAAGACAATGAAGTTTCCTGGTGTCATCAGACACACTGAGGGCCTCGGTGTCTGCAGGGCGCATCAAGGTGAAACCCAGCACAAACCAGCAGCGCACCCGTGCTGCACTGCACAAATACATCCTCACTTAAACACTGTAACTTACCCAACACAGGACAGTGGTCTCTGTAGAAGGAACCACCTTTGGCATCCTGGACACACTTCAGGTCGGACTGGAACACAATGAAATACATTTAGACAGATATACTTAAGGTAGCAGCTGCAGTGTCATCGCTTTATTCAGCCAAACTCATTAGCGCAACGGTCCATACACTTACAAATGATCAAACGCACACCAATATGGGATTATAAAAGGGTTAGACAGCATCCGAAGAACCTTTCAGGGGGTATTAAAGACCACATGCTGTTATTATAAGCAACATTTATGACAGTTAGCCTGTTTTCCTAACATTTACACATAATCTGGCATCCTGTTTGAGTCCGGAAGGAGGAATCTATTACAAGTAGGGTCTCAGTTGTACATGCATGACACCAAAACTCAACCCTAACAGAACATACAGCAACCAACTAGGCTTCCACACGCCTGCACTGGGTGATGTGGGTAAGTACCTGCGCCACCTCTTGGCCAGCACACTTTGGGGCCTCAGCAAGATGCAGGAAAGTACTATGGAAATGCCACATTCCAAGATGCTCCAGCATTTAAAATAAGCAAACAGCTGCAGGCATGAATGAAATACAGAAAGGCTTTAAGTGATCTATTAGATCCCACAGGTTCAGGAAGGAAATGTGCTGGAGCAGCCCACTACATACATAGCAACCAACTGCTCAGCGCCTCCATCTGAAAGGTGCTAATATGCCCATAAAAGCTTTCATTTAATAAAAATACAGATGTTAAGAGTCACTTATATGTTTTACTCCTCTCCCTCAAACAAGCAAGTGCCCGTTTTCCTCTCGGTGTCCCACGAGACACGTTTTGAAGAGTAGCACAGGAATAAAACACAAGCCATTCACAGCTTGCAAAGAAACACCCTGGTTTTTCTGTGAACAGGTGCAGGACCGGTGTAAACCGAATATGCACGATCACTCCAGTCGCGCACACAATCGGCCGCCTTATGGCATGCTGGCTGACAGCAGGGCGAACAATGCCCAGCAGCGAACGAGGACAAAGCATGCTTCAGACCATGACCTTCCATTACCTCCTCCTCCTCGTCCACCAACACTTTCCACCATATAGATTTACAACTCACCATCCCCTCAAAGCCAACTCTATACAGGTTTTTCGCTCCATTGTCCCACAGAACATATGCTGCGCTGTGTGGGCTCGAGGCGCTCCAGTCCTGGATTTCAGTCACCTGTAAGGGGTTAAAAACAAAATAGGTTACTCGCCATATAGTTTAACCAGATGAGCATTAACGTACAGCTTAGCTAAATCACTGCAAACAGCCTGCTCAATTAGCGTCTTTATGTATGAGTGAGCCTGGGCGTATTGGTGTGTTTGCAGCCTGAGCTTGCAAAACCATCGGAAAATGACATTCGGAAATAGTTATGCATAAAAGAGCAAAGAACAATAAAAAGGAACGTTAAAATGCAACAAAAAATTAAACGAAGACTGATTCGGAGGAAATAGGAATTCTTCCAAACCGGTCATCTTAAAAAAAATGGATTAACAAAAGATAATGCGTTAAGAAAGGAACTCACTGACTCTGTTATTCTTATCTGCCACCTATCCTGTAGGGTTCGTCTGTCATCTGGAGTGGGTGAATGAGTGGGTGAATGAATGAGTGTCTGCATGGCGCACATGAAAAAATGAATTCATTCGGATGAATTTAGGACGTGGATTTAGGGCTTGAAAATGATGAAAGATCGAGCAACACGAAATGAAGTCTACAGAAATGTGCGACTCATTCAAAGGCAACGTAAGGGCCCTACTTTACCAAAACGAGTTGGCACATAATGGTCCGCACAACAGGTCAGCGACGGGCTGGCCAGATACAAATGGGCATAACTTTACTCTGGTTCTTAGAGTTCCGAGTTTCCGTTTCAAACTGGGGACATTGCTTGCGACAAGGGATGTGAAAAACATTTGTTTAGTGTTGGTTTCTATTCCGCCGAAAAGCGCTCTGATGTAGGAGGGAGGTAAGGTGGGTCGGAAAGAAATGGCAGACTCCCTTGTGTGTTTGATAGCAGAGTATAGCCCTATAGGACAAATCATTTGAAAACGAAAACATATGGCGGAATAGACAATTGCAATTTTTAACAAAGTATTTCCTGCCGGTATAAACTGGTATATGTCCCGGTCCTGAGGAGAACCCCATAATTGTAGGGGTTCGAAACGTGTTGGTCTAGCACCTGGGGGAAGAGTACCCGCAAGATACTATCCTGTTTTTGGAAATATTGGCAGATCGCCTATTCCACTAGTACAAACAATCAAAGTTAGTGGCCCCCCAGTAGCTTATATCGGCAGCAAAAGACTTTGCTAACAATAGGAATTGTCTATTCTACAATATGTTTTCATTTTCAAATGAAGGACTGGTCTGAATGGTTAATCTCACTAGTCATTTGATTGAACAAAACAACTGTTATGTCGTCATTATAGGTTTATGTTATTTTGGCACGTTGATTGTTTAACATTCAAATCTTTTTTACCCAAAAATATTGCTCTTTATAAAGACGTGCTAGAAGAGGTTTTAAAATGGTCTTGAGTAAATATTTAAGCATTGTAAAATAAATCACAAGGGCTAATGAAAATGAGATTATTGGTCCTTTCAATGCAGAGTCCGTATAACAAGCATTGGCATAGCCAATAGGTCTCGTCTTTGGGACCTTATGTGTTTAGCCAGAACTTTTGGCTATGTTGTAGAGCATTGTGGCTGCTGTGCATTATGTTGAAAAGTTATAATAAAAAGTGTTAAGCATTTTTGTTACCTTTATACAAACGAAGACGACATTCTATACAACTGAAAAACCGGATTAAAAAAAGATTTTAACATAAAAAATGTCTTCTACTTTTTTTGTACTTGCACTGCTGGCAACTTCTTCCTGCCTGTTCTCATGCTTGTTTGTTATAAATTTTTTTGTTATGGGGGAGCGGGACAAATAACGGGGGAGTGGAGGTTGGAAAACAGTAATTTAATTAGAACATGAGGAGCGGCCGGACACTAAGGGAGAATTAACAGATGCCAGATTCCAAGGGCAGACTGACGGGATGCTTAGATGGTGCTCTGATGCAAAATGGTGGTGGTGAATGATGTTTGGTGCGCAGGTGGTGACACTATATGATGTGGATTGGAGGTACGATGTGGATTTGAAATATGTTGTTTGGTGTGTAATTATGCGGTGCGTATTGGAAATGTGTTGAGTTTAATTGTGTGGCCTGAAACTGTGGTGTTGAGTGAAATTCTGCTTAATGAATTTGTGGCATGGTGTGGACTGCATTTATGTTGATTGGTGGTATGTGGTATAGAGTGCATTTATGTGGAGTGTATTTCTGTTGCATTGAGTAGGGTGTAATTATGTAGCGACTAATGATGTGCCACAGTGGTATTATGTGGAGTGTATTTATGTTGCATTGAATAGAGTGTAATTATGTGACGTGTAATTATGTGGTAGAGTGGTATTATGTTAAGTCTATGTTGCATTGAGTAGAGGGTAAATATGTGGCGTGTAATTGTGTGGCACTGAGTGGTAATATGCAGAGTGTATTTATGTTGCATCGAGTAAAGTAATTATGTGGCTTGTAATTATGTGGTACTGAGTGGTATGTGGAGTGTATGTTGCATTGAGTGCAGTGTAATTATGTAGCATATAATTATATGGCACTGAGTGGTATTGTGTGGAGTGTATGTTGCATTCAGTAGAGTGTAATTATGTGGTGTGTAATTATGTGGCACTGAGTTGTATTATGTGGAGTGTATTTATGTTGCATTGAATAGAGTGTAATTGTGACGTGTGATTATGTGGTACTGAGTGGTATTATGTGGAGTGTATTTATGTTGCATTGAGTAGAGCAAGTATGTGGCGTGTAATTATATGGCACTAAGTGGTATTATGTGGAGTGTATTTATGTTGCATTGAATGGAGTGTAATTATGTGGTGTGTAATTATGTGGCACTGAGTGGTATTATGTAGAGTATTTAGGTTGGATTGAATAGCGTGTAATTGTGACGTGTGATTATGTGGTACTGAATGGTATGTGGAGTGTATTTATGTTGCATTGAGTATAGTAATTACGTGGCATGTAATTATGTGGCACTGAGTGGTATTATGGGGCATGTATGTTGTATTCAGTAGAGTGTAATTATGCAGGTGTGTAATTATGTGGCACTGAGTGGTATTATTTGGAGTGTATGTTGCATGAGTGCAGTGTAATTATGTAGCATATAATTATGTGGCACTGAGTGGTATTGTGTGGAGTGTATGTTGCATTCAGTAGAGTGTAATTATGTGGTGTGTAATTATGTGGCACTGAGTTGTATTATGTGGAGTGTATTTATGTTGCATTGAATAGAGTGTAATTGTGACGTGTGATTATGTGGTACTGAGTGGTATTATGTGGAGTGTATTTATGTTGCATTGAGTAGAGCAAGTATGTGGCGTGTAATTATATGGCACTAAGTGGTATTATGTGGAGTGTATTTATGTTGCATTGAATGGAGTGTAATTATGTGGTGTGTAATTATGTGGCACTGAGTGGTATTATGTAGAGTATTTAGGTTGGATTGAATAGCGTGTAATTGTGACGTGTGATTATGTGGTACTGAATGGTATGTGGAGTGTATTTATGTTGCATTGAGTATAGTAATTACGTGGCATGTAATTATGTGGCACTGAGTGGTATTATGGGGCATGTATGTTGTATTCAGTAGAGTGTAATTATGCAGGTGTGTAATTATGTGGCACTGAGTGGTATTATTTGGAGTGTATGTTGCATGAGTGCAGTGTAATTATGTAGCATACAATAATGTGGCACTGAGTGGTATTGTGTGGAGTGTATGTTGCATTCAGTAGAGTAATTATGTGGCACAGTGGTATTTGGAGTGTATGTTGCATTGAGTGCAATGTAATTATGTAGCATATAATTATGTGGCACTGTGTGGAGTGTATTTATGTTGCATTGAGTAGAGTAAGTATGTGGTGTGTAATTATATGGCACTGGGTGATATTATCTGGAGTGTATTTATGTTGCATTGAGTAGAGTGTAATTATGTGGCTGTTAGTTACTGAGTGCTGATTGCCTTTACCAAACTAGACACACATCTGCATTACAATATCTGTTGGCACACAAACTCATCAAATACGGCACAGCTCAGTTATGGTGCGACAGCCTTTTACCCCAACCCCACCCACCACATGTATGGGCTTACACTTAATACCAATGCAAACACTGCATGTGCCAGATTGTCATAATATGGTCCCATTAATTACGCATCTTTGCCACAACAGCACGAGTTTATGGCATATATTCTTATTCACACCAATATACACTTCTTCATTTTAAATGACAGCTGTACATATAGAATAATGTGGAATATTTGTAGCTGCTTGAGCCAGCCCCGATGGCCCCCTGCCTGAAAATAGTAGTAAACTGCGTCGACAAAGACTACATACATGGTTCAAGCCATGCTGTTTCTTTCCGGCCCATCATTCAGAAACCAGGCTATTCAGTGAGAAGGGGCTATGTCTGAACTCTTTAGGCCTTCTGGGTATAGGCCCAGTTGTTTTGATATGTGCAGTGATCTTTACTCATAAATCCACATTCCTTTGTACAGTGTAAAGCTAAAAGTGAACATTGTGGCCATGCTACAGCACGGCTGCAGAAAATCACACTCTGACTCCATACTGTAATCACTTCCCACATACAGATATAGTACAGATGGACAGCATGGACATTCAATGCTATGTATTGCCATTGTTGGGTGTGGTAAGTGGCTACGAACAGAAGAGGCGAGACGCAGTCTCCCGTGAGTAATGATAGCCCCCCCCCCCCATCAATACTGGTAATAAATGCACATTCTGTTAGACAGCAGGCCATGTTTCCTACTGTCGGCAAAGTTGTACCATGGGAAGAATACAATTTTATATTTTCACTGTAGTAACAGGGGCCTGAATACAAGTGTTTGCATTCCAGCTCTAAATAACAGGTGTTATTAGGACACGTTCATTTGCACTGCATAGTACATATGTATGCACGCTATGTAGCGCAGAGAAAAGTGGCACAGTATAAGATGCCAATAAACAGATTCACACATTATACCACTGTGTATAAGTCCAATTCCATGTTATCACCACAGCATACACAAGCAAAGTTTTCCATGAGAAAGGAAATAGTCCCACCTTCACGTGGCCTTGTGTTAAGGGTCTGGTAGAATATCTTTTGATTGTAATTTAGACAAATTAAAAAGACAGCAGGGCACAGAGAATGTACACAGATATGCTGTCTATTACCACAGGTGAGCAGGGGTCATAGTGACCAGCTCCCCCCCCCCCCCCCCACAATTAACAGTGGCAATGAAAAGAAGATTACCCTGCACGTGTGTGGAAGAAAGTACAAGAGAAATGTGGCTGCCGTCTGATAGTCGTGTGTGGTTTCTACAGCGGCCCTCGCCTTGGCAGATACAGAGAATCGCCAATGTGCCTTTGGATGAACTAACCAACGAAAGACAGGCACAGCTGACAACACTGGGAGTTAAAAAGGAATTTGTGGGCAGAAAGCAGACAGTTTGCAGCCGATTTCAAATATGTAGCAGTAACTAACTTGCGCGGTTAACAATAAAATACATGTATTTTGGACAGCCAGTGTCACATCCCTGTCAGATAGTCGTAAAACCTGCAAACAGACGTGGCTAACAAAGACTAACAACACACCATCTAGCTCAGAGGCTCCAGGGCGGCTGTGATCACCCCGAGCAACGACCCTGGGGCATCTACTGTTTGTGAAGTGACCAATGTTCCGGCCGTGCATTTCAGGCTGCACCTTTCTCTGTCCAGAAGGGATCAAACGGACATTTTCCAGTGAAGTTCTTAATAAATTAAAAACATGCCTAGTGTCGATGCAGCAAGCGTCTGGAGTGGTTGAATGGGCACCACATCAAGTAACCCTCCTTGAGACGTAAACAGCAAACTATTAGCACCTTTTCGTTTGGAGGCAGCAGCAAGGGTGAGCTCTGGATTGGCACAGAAAGCTTGCAGCGAATTGTTCCTGAGCTGAAAGTGGCTGGAGGCACACGGCAGAGCCGGACTGGTGCGCGTGCGTGCACTACAAAGAATTTAAGGAATGCAGCAGGCTCAGTGCGGGCCGCTGCTTGCTCCCGAGCTCCCTAGGCCAGGGACGAGAGAAGGAGGGACATGCACCCGCCTACGGCCAATTGCGCGCTGTCTTTCTTAGAAAGACGCACGCATAGGCCAATAGCTATGAGCAAAAAAAAAAAAAAAAAACACGCAGGAGCGTGTGGTCCGAGTTAAAAGTGCTTACTAGAAGCCTCGCAGAGCAGCGCAAGCGCGCTGGCTCAGGTGAGACCTAAAAAACAGGGAACGAGATAAATTGTTTGATTTTATAGGTTGAAGAGGCCCATTCTAATTTGCTATCAAGGGCTCAAACCCTTTTTCTAGAACACTTTCTAGTAGTGGCATTTCTACGCGAATTACGACAAAGCCACCTTTACCATTGGCAAGGGGTTGCCACTACAAATCCAACTATAGGAAAATCATAGGGCTGCTTCACTGCAATCCACTATTGTAGCCTGAAAAGATTTCAACCATTTCCCCATGTTAGCCTATGGGAAGAGCAAACCTCAAAGGTAGTGAAAACACACATGGGTATTCCTACCAGGCAGGGGACACACATGTGTATCTGCCCTGCCTTTTACCTACCACTCGCTTCATCCCTTAAGAAATACCCTTGGGGTACTCGGGTGGAAGTAAAAGGTCCTCTCAGGATGGCTAGTGACTTAAAAAGGCCAGTCTGAGTAAACGTGCAATTATGCACACCAATTTGCAATGGCAGGTTGGACAAATATTTAGGAGCACCATAGGTGCAAAGCATACATCAGCCTGTAATGGCAGGTTGGACACCTATTTAGGGACACCACCGATGCAAAGTGAACGCCAGTCTGCAATGGCAGGCTGGACACATGTTTACAGACCCCATTGATGCAAAGCGCACGCCAGCCTGCAATGGCAGGCTGGTCACATATTCAGCAATACCAGATAAGCACCACTTCCTAACGTGTGTAGAACGGGTACACATGCTTTGGCACTGCAGGCCCTATGGCCACCCCAAAAGAATCAGCAAACCCTGGCATGACAAAGCAAAACGTTTGGGGAAATGCTATCTGAAGGGTACAGGTCTAACATGATCTCAGAGTACAAAATAAATTCATTTAATGGGACTTATACTAGGAACAAATACCTTTGGGCCCCTCACACACACTTGCAATTAGCCTGTGAATCTAGGTAGGTTCACCCTACCAGTTTATGCCCTTTTTAGGTTGAAGCCTACCAGACAGCTCAGCTGTCTGGTTGCAAAAAGACTTCAAGGGCATTCTGAAAGCTTCCCTAGGAATGCATTCTGCTCACTGCTTACCATTAGCTTTTTGGTTTGCAACTCACATTTTCTGCTTTTCTATTCGCTGGCTTTATTTGTTTAGGCTGTTCAGCATGTTGTCCTCCCTCCAGAGGAGCAAAGCTTGTTCACTATCGCTCCTTGTACTCTTTCCATGAGTCCTTTAAATTTCGTTTTATTTTGTCATATTTGCTGTGCGTTCAAAGATAGAGGTCAAATGTCTGGCTCTGTCTTCGCAGGAGCATGGTGTTTACTTTTCTTTTTCAGAGTTCTAAGTGAGAGGATTTATGTGATAATCTTGCCAGTACTGGGAAAGAAAAGTTTTTTCTAGCACACAAGAAAATGTAAATGTCTCTAAATGAACTGCAAATATTTCAGAATTTATCAAAATTAGGAAACCTCAATTGAAGCACTTTTTTTGTAATTCGGGAGTATGGTGGAAACAAATATTTGAATACAATTACAAAAAAATTAAGTACACTTGGTGATGACATTTCCACTCATTTGTGCGATGCATAGTTTAATCAGTAAAACTTTATGTGTAAATGTAATGGCCATTTGAATCGAAAATGTGTTGTCTGTAATGATAGTGTGCTACCACTACATGCATACTCCACACCACACCACTTCAGCTCAACGTCACCACACTATACTCTGCTCTACTCCAAGCCCCTCCACTCTGGCACACTAGTCCACACCTTGGCTCAACACCCCACTTTACGCTACAACACTCCACAACACTAACTTTTAGCCCGGCTGAAAAGCAGCCACGCGCTGGTGTCCAACATGGCTAAAAGACATTGGGAAAGCCAATAGCTCTTGCACAGGCGAGACCTGTTGGATCCTTGATTGGTGCACCGTGATGGACAATGGAGGCTGCAACAGAATTTTTTCTGTGATAGCCAGTCAATCAAAGCTCAGCAGATTAACGAAACGTAGTATCATTTGTGGATCTGCATGACTGAAGAAAAGCTTCCTAACCCAATGGCATGCCTTTCTTTTTTCTTTTTAATTAAAATTGCACATTCTCTGTGTATCTGCCAATTAACGGTCCAGAAATCCGTTAAAGACCAGAAAATATTTTAAAACACTAATGTCTAGAAAGCTACTGAATGGATTTATAAAAAAACCAAGCAAAGGCACTTAAATGCGTAAAGTTCTATTTACATCCTATGATTGGTGTAATTTAGTTTACCTATTTTTTCTGTATGAGGAGCAAAGAATCATATGAGAGTTAATTGGGGAAATGTCACATTTGGGGCCCCGCTTCCCAGTCTTTTTTTAGGCCCCCGCTTGACCGATGCGCATAAAACTTGCCATGAAGCACCCAAATTTGGTGTACTTATATTAGAAAGTTTTCCTTCCTTCCTTCCTTCCTTCCTTCCTTCCTTCCCTCCCTCCCTCCCTCCCTCCCTGCCCCCCTCGCCCCCCCCCCCACACACAGCTGAAAGAACACACCTATTTTGGGATTGACTCTCCTCCACAAGATGCTAAAGCTGGTCCTGTGAGCGAAGGAAAGGAAATACCGAGACAGTTCACTGCATTTATGAGTGTGCTGTACTATCACCTGGGTGGACAAACATCTCTTCCAGACGTTTTTAAGCCCCAAAAGAGCCCTTGAGTCATAGGAACATCAAACAATACATATTTTCAGCATATATGAAGACCCATAAAACGAATTCAGAAAAAGAGAACTTGCAGCACTTGAAGATAAAAGGAATGTCATCTTCTACAAAAGGATGCAGCTTTCACTTTTTCCCCCCTCTATCACCCCTCGGCCCATTTAAGAGAGGATTTGTGCCACATAAACCAAACTCTGTTTTAAGAGCGAGTCGGCCATGGTTGTCTTTCTCCTAGAACCCAAGACCTTCCCAGAGCCGCCGAAAGTGTGAAGGATTAGTGTCTAGCGTCTCATCTATCAAGTTGGCCGGGAATTCTTTTCTGGCGTACTCACTTTATAATACTAGGAAACTAATACAACGATTCAGTCTAAAATATGCATGCAGCATTGCAATGATCTTTAATTTTGTGTAAACCGTTATCTTGGGCACTGATATTCACTTTTTACAGCATGCATTTTCAGATGTGTGGTGCTATGGGCTTCCAGGAACACAGTAATGCATTTTTATTATTCACATCTAGATAAACCAAAAGATCTCAGATTCTTCTGTTTGGCCCTTTTAATCAGCATCATTAACATTCGTTAGATTGCCTTAATGGGTACAGAACAGAATCTCCAACCATAGAGTGAGACCTCTAGCAATTGTTATGCAAAGATAATTCACAAAAACTTTCCTACTGTCACATTTCTCTTTATTGCTACACAGGGCTCTTTCGGATATGCTTGCAAGAGACTGCCCCTAACCTTTTAAGTAGTGCCAATATATAACATTCAAAAAGAATAGACACTTGATGAAGGCCTCCTCAATTCTTGGTTTTCCAGTCAGTCAGTCAAATAAACTTTATTTCGGAGAATATCTCCATAAAAGATGCATAGAATTATATTATTATAAAAATATTTAAAAACATACATAAAATTAGTTAAAAAGTGGTTTAAAATATTTAAAACATTTAAAAGACCAGGACATCTATATGGCCGCTCGTTACAGCAGTCATATACAGTTTAAACCAGTACAAATTGAATCAGGTGAGCGTTTTCAGGTACCGTCTCCTTGTATGCCAGAAAGCCCCCAGAAATTTGGCCACAGCAAACACAATATGGGCAGCCATTTCACTCTTGAGGATTCTAAAGGCTTCATGACACCTAGTAAAACCCAAGTTCCTGCAAATGGGGATGATCCATTTTCTCCGCGCCTCACTATAGCCCGGACAAAAGAATATTATATGCAGTTCAGTTTCATCACTTACTCTGCATGCCGGGCAAGTGCTAGGTGCGGACTCAGTCCAGTGACTAGTGAGTGCACGGATTGGCAGGGACCCATGCCTCCATTGCAGATACAGCTTCCTTATTAGTACTGGGTGTATATTGTCCAGGGCTGGTTCCAGGCTGTAAACATTTTTAATACAAATAAATTGCTCCGTGAGGGTCCTAGGGGTTGTGCAGGGGTGGAATGTGGGAGCCTTGGAGTCATAGTACATTTTAGTGAGGGCCTTTTTTGGAAGCCTGGGGCAAGCATCTAGAGGATCATTCCATAGGGTGTCAAGGCCTAGACCCACCAGACTACTCCTTACAAATTTGAGCCAACCAATATTCCCCGAATTCGGAAGGCTAAGGACTTCCTGCAAGCCCTGCCTATAATGGATCAATTCGGGCACCGCCCACAGTCTGCGCCAGTAGATCAGAGGGCGGAGCGCCAGATCTTCTTCCAGGGGTCTAATACCTAAGTCAAGTCTTAGTGGCACTAAAGGTGTGCTTGGAGGGAGGGCTACTAAGCACCTGAGAAACCTGTTCTCCTCCTTTGCCAAGCAAGACGAGACTTTGTGGCCCCATAATTCACTGCCATAAATAACGGCTCCTCTGGCTTGCGCCCTATAAATGTGGAGCGGAGGGCCTATAGGTTTAAGAGTTGACCTATTCTTCCCCAACAGCCTTAATATCCCACCCACATGTTGTACTAGTTTTAGCTTTGCTTTCCCCTGATGCGGACCCCACCCCATTTTCTCATTTGGGGGTTACACCAAGATATTCAAAGGTGTTAACCCGTTCTAGCGTATTGTTCCCTATACGGGGAATGCAGTGGAACCTAGGCGGGGGATTGAAGGCCATAAATTTGGTCTTCGTAGTATTAATCTCCAGTCCGTGCTCTCTACAGAAGTCCACAAAGCCATCCAGAACACGCTGGATTCCCATCGGCGACTTGGAGAGGAGGAGGGTATCATCCGCAAACATAATTGCCGGAACCCTCCTTCCTGCCAGCTTTGGGACGTCAGAATTAGGGACCCCGTTGAGGTGGTCAATGACCCCATTGACAAAGAGGCAGAACAGGGTCGGTGGAAGTACGCACCCCTGTCTTAACCCTCTGCCAACGGGAAACTTGTTGGATAGGGCGCCCTGCTTACCACACCTCACTTGAGCATAGGTGTTGGTGTGAAGTCGAATAATCATCGACAATAGATCACTTGGTACCCCCACTCTAGCCAGCACTTCCCACAGCTTACCACGTGGAACCAGGTCAAAGGCCGCCCTCAGGTCCACAAATACAGTATAGAGGCTGCCACCCTCCAACTGTATTGTTTTCCAATATATGAGGGACAGCCTGAAGACCTGGTCTATGGTAGAGACCTTTTGTCGAAACCCAGCCTGGAGGGGGCTCAAGATTTCCCTATTTCGATCCAGTCCGAAAGCCGATCCAACAGAAGCCTCGCGAAAAGCTTCTGGGGGACGTCTATCAGACTGATCGGTCTGTAATTGGCTGGAAGCAGAGGTGAACCCCTTTTAAATATAGGGACAATCTCTGCCCCCAGCCAAGTAGAGGGAACCGCCATACCGTGGACAATAGCATTAAAAAGTACGAGGAAGTAGGGGGCCCAAATTCTAACCTCATGTTTTAGGAGGTCGCCTGGGAGCTTGTCAAGTCCTGGCGCTTTTCCCGAGGAAAGGCGAGCAATCGCCATTTCCAAATCCTCCAAGTTAAAATCTTCCATCATGGAGGAATTACCAGTGGTTAGGGACACTATCTCTCCAGCCTCGGTTCCCAGGTGATCCAGCCCAGCTACGCTATAGAGGGATGAAAAATGTTCCTCCCACGCTTCGGGCGCAATATTTGCCTCTATAGCCAGAGCAGGCTCAACAGAGCCATGTTTCACTATTTGCCAGAACTTCCTGGGATCTCTGACTTTGAGAGCAGATGTAATTTCTGACCAGTTCTCCCAGTCCCAGTCTATTTTGGCATTTTCAAGGAGGAGCTTATAAGCTGCCCGCTTTTCCCTAATAACCAGATGGGCCTCCCTGTTTTTGAGTGTCTGGAGAAGGTCTGCCTTGGCTTTCCTGCAGCTGGCATTGAACCAGGAGGCTCTTTCTCTCCTCGCTTTCCTCTCCCGAACCACTTCTTTCCACTGAAAAACAAATACGCACCTGTGAGAATATAGCACTGTCTGCAGACTTAATTGGACAAGAAAATCAAACCACTTTGCCACATATGGTTTTAAGTTTATATTTTAAATATCAGCCAGGCGGGGCACCAAATTATACATCTTTCTGTGAAATCCGTACTCTTCTTTTTTAAAGTAGACCTTTTTTAAAGTACTCTATTTTTAGGGGCACTAGAGCTAACCTCTGAACTACTTTCAAACTAATCATTATTTGATCTCCAGAAAAGCATTTTGTTACAAATTTATGTCGACAGCCTAGTTCTAGGAGATCCGGAAGTACCCTCACTAGCCTTGCCTTCAATATTCCTAAGAATTTCTTAACACCTAGATTTAACAGGGAAATAGTTCCTATAAATGCAGGTCTCTAACTAGCTTTTGCACCATGGAGTTCACATATCGCATCATTGTCTCAGTTGTTCCCTTTGCCTTGTTGAATGTGGTGAACAGCCTGTAGGAGAGTAGGGTCTGCAATCCTATGATCACCCAGATTTTTTGCTTTTTGCTTCATTGGTTTACGACTTTCCCTGGCTGTGGGCCTGCCAATCAGACCCACAGCCTAGCTGTTCTCTCTCGAAGTTAACACACATGTACATTAGGTGCATCCACTAATTGGAACTGGGCCGCCTTATCAGTCCCTGTATCAGCATACCACAGGTATCCAGGGAATCGGTGTACCCAGGGCCTACCACGGGCTGCAGCATGTATTATGCCACCCCTGGATGGCCGCCCAAATCTGACACAACTGGCTGCACGACAGCTGGGGCAAGGTGGTGTAATCACCCGTTGCTGTAGGTGTAGTATTCCTATACCTAACCCTAAAATGGACACATGGATTCCTATCAGTCACTCCTATGGCAGGCCTTATCAATCCTGAAGGCAGAGTGCGGGGAATCATGTGGGATGGTGCTCTGGCGCGAGCTGAGCCCGTCGACGGCTTGCGGAACCAAGTCCTAATAGCCGTTCCATGGTGACGCCTGCCAACTACCTTAAAATGCATTATAATCCTCGCGGTTACTTGCTAACTTTGGCATCGCATCACCCACACATGTCGAGTAAGGTGTCATACGAATTGGAATACGAACCCCTCGCCAATTCTGGCGACGGGGTTAGCATTCCCCCCTTTTAGAGGGGCACGACATGGAAGTAACCTTGAACCCCGGTTAAAGTTGACTCAAGCCTCAGCATCACAAAATGGATGCTGCCACCAGACACAAGTCTGACCTCCTGCTGCTGGGAGACCTTCCAGCGAGGGGAGCTTGGACAAAGGGTTTCCTGTCGAGGGCGGTGTTAGCACCATCCCAGACAGGGTTTGTGTATCCCAGGTAGGCAGGGCTGAAAGGAAGGTGATTGCAAGTGGCACCCCGGTGCTCACTGTGCATAGCCCGGCTCAAACCAGTTTCGGGGGCAACCCTGCCCCTGAGCTGGGGCGAAGCCGGACAAAGGATAGGGGTGTAACCACCCCCCTCCTGGCCCCACCCATAGGTAGGACCTAGTCACGGGCCAGCCCCTTTTCCTAGAATAAAGGTAGGAGCGAGTCCCCTTCCCAAATTGGATAATTCTGAATCTTGAACTACTTTCCACGAAAGGAACTCTTGACTATTTCTGAAGACTCTCCCTTGTGGCTAAGGAGTAGCCACCCTGCACCAGCAGGCACCACCTAAGCGCTTGCGGTTTGCTGTACGTCTCTCCCACGGATCAAGACTACCCAGCTCAACGAGACCCGGGTTCCCTGCCATCTCTGACCTCTACCTACATCGTCAGCCCAGCTGAGATTCGTAGGTGTGACGAGACCTGCGGGACCGGCCATCTTCAGAACCTGCACGACGCTTATCTAGCACGCCCACCGAGGGACCCTCGAGTGAGTGCACCTAGGGTTTGAGAAGCCCTAACCCTGAGCGGCTCCAGCACCGAAGTCTGCCTCCCCAGCATCCACGAGATCTGCGTGGGGGCCCTTCTGCTCCTTGCTGCTCACCGCGTTGTCCGACCACTCGCCGACCGGCTTGTGGCCCTCTTCACGACGCACCACGACAGTCTTTCATCACTGGTCTGGTTGCTCCAGACTGGCTCTTGCTCCCCTTCAACAGAGGAGTACCTCGGACCCTCCTGGTCCACTCCCGACGCCATCTTGACTCCACCGCGTGGGTTTGCCACTGCCAAGACCTGCTGCCCCACTCCTGGGCCCAGCATCATCGACAGCAGACACCTTCGTGGGACAGCTCGCCCTCCATCCTGGTCGCCGCCGCGCCTCCTGGTCCGAGGAACAGCAGAGTCCGACGTCATACACTCACCTGGTCAAGGTGACTTCATCCGGTACCTTCCTGGTACCCACACGATCGCTGGCTAGCGGTTGAGAACTGAGTCCCCTCTGCTTTCAGGTTTCCTTCATCACCGATCCAGGCTTGGATCTCGCTGAACATAGACACTGGTCGCCTGCCAGCAACTTCTTCTTTCAGGCTCCTGAGACTACAACGAGGACTCCCGTCATCTTGCTGAACCCCACGCAGCTGCAGCCTCTGGGCTAGGTAACTCGAGCATCTCGGTGCTCCATCGTAGGTTCACTCTACAAGTGTCCAGTTCCTTTTTCGTTTAGTCCCACTGATCGGATTCCTCCGGAATCAGTAACTTTAAACTTTCTAAACTCTCCCATTCCACTTGCAGTGTAAATGGTTTCGTGCCCTTCGGGCATTTGTGTAAATTGTGCAACCAGAAGTATTTTCCTAAGAGTTTTGTAGTGTGCTTAGCTTCCTGACTCATAAAGAGCCAGGGTAGTCTTGTTATAAATAAATATCCTTTATTTTCATAACAACTTGTGTGGTGTCCTTTCACTTGGCGTTCAAGGGGTATATGTGATGGTAAACAGCTGGCTTAACACGCCCTCTAGAGTTTAGCCTGAAGACTGCTCTTGTCCACGCTACTAGGATAGCTGGTCTATAAGGTTGACTTACAACCAATCATCAATGAGGGTCGTTTGGAATGATACACAGTGATCACTAGAATAGTGAGCACTACATATCAGGCCAACTTCTCACACAGCCTAGCTAGGACTGCAGAAGGTTTTGTAAAACAAAAAAACTGCACTGTAACCATTACGGCCTGAGAAATGTCCCACTTTTAGTTTGGCTACTTCTGGTCTTATGAATCTGTGTAATTCTTCTTCCGGTTTCGCTCTCAGCCCAAGTACTGTGGGATAAATAGTCTATTATGTCGTCATCAGCAAGTTTAATTCTCTTGGAGAGCTCGTCATAAAAGTCAATAACCGCGTTTGAAATCCCACAATCTTGAAGACTCCACGAGCCATTGCGATTCCTTTTCCTCCACCTTTTCTTTTGTTATTTTTTGCTTGCAGTTAGCTAGCCAACAAGCAGTCGGTTTGTGTTTTACTGCCGCTGTTGAAGTAATTCTGCTTGACATGCAGCAGGGCATATTGTGCTTTTTTTAAATCTAGCATTATCACTTGGACCCTAAGCCTGTTAGGTTTCTTCCAAATTTTATTGGCGTGATTTCTTTTGTGAATGGCTTTTAATTCTCTCACTTGACTTCCAGGAGATTGAGAGAATTTTCCCCGCATACATCATTTCGGGCATACCATATCACCAAGCTTTCCATCTCACCGTTTTCACTGCGCTCGATTAAGAACGGCAGTCAACTTTCATATTCCTGTAGTATGGGCTCAGAGTGCAAAGGCTTTCATTCAGTTGCCACCCAGTTCCTCTCCGTTTGCCCCTCTACATAAATATGTAGCTTAATGGGCACATGACCCGAGATGGTAGCAAAGACAATATTCATAGTTTGGACCTTCTGCACAAGTGCAGAAGATACCAGTTAATGGTTTAGTCTTGCATATGTTTTCCAGGCAGCTGAATAAAATGCAGTGTCTCTTTCGGGTGTTCTATTTGTGAGATGCCATCTATAACCACCCATCAAAGTCTTTTGTGCCCTCTTTCTGATAGAGAGGCTGTCTGGGTTATCCTTTGTGATGATCGATCCCTGAAGTTGTCCAAGACCAAGTTCAGGTCCCCTCATAAAAATCCCCTTGTGCTACTCTAGTAAATCAGTAATTGTCTCACCCAAGAATTGTTCTTGGGAATAATTTACAGCATAAATGGACTTAACTGTCTGGCTTTTAACACTATAACTAGGGCTCTCCATTTAATTTTAGGTCTTTCCATATCTGCTGGGCAGTTCCTGCATATGGGTGCTTTAGCCATGACTCGCACGCCCCCTGCTTTCTTTCCCTTGGAGAAATAAAACTGTCCAGGGAGCGTCTTCAATCTCAGTCGATACCAATTATTAGGGAGAAAAGGAGCCTCCTGCACAAAGCAGATTTATGTCCCTATGCTGTCTAACATAATACGTACTGCTTGCCTCTGGACTGGGGAATTCGGACCCAACTCCTTGAGATTCTTTTTTTTTTTAATGTTTCCCCCATGGCGTGGAGTTGATGCCTGTCCCTGTGCCTACCCCGGTGTGTGCTCTTTCATGGTGAGTGTCACGGATTGTGGTCCTCTACCCATATCCTGGTGTAGTGTATTTCCCTACACTGTTTAACATTCAAAACTGAATCAACATTAATTGAAGAACTTTATCAATCTCAAGTCACTGACTCTTCTCTAAGAGCACCCCTCCCCCGCCTCCATGTAATCCAAATGTCCCAGTCTTAACTCCCTCTCAAAGTCTATTTACTTTCACTCTAATTGTCCTGTCCTATGATACTCTCCTTCCCAGGCCAGCCTTAAAAGTCTCATAAACCCCAGCCATGTGAATGATGCATTTTGGCATCCTTGCACTGTGGGTACAATTGTTTCCCTCATCATTCTCTTTCTAGCAACTCCTGTCCACAGTTGCCCTTGGTATGGGCTATTGCTTTCAAAGTCCTGGTCTGCCCGATTTCGGCCAAGCTGTTTGATCTCTTGTCACACAGTTTTTCCTTCACTCTCCTTATGATCTCTATGGTGTGTGCGTTTGATTCCTCTGTTTTAAATTGTCTACCTTTCAGGCACAGTGGCTCTGCCAGTTTTTTTTGTCTAGAAAAGCTGCCAAGATCCTTTATTCATGCCAGCAGTGTTTGCTACACACTCCACAGGTCCCTCAGCTAGTTGCACCGCCATGCCCCTGCGGCTTCCTATGACGGGGAAGCCTTCAGAGCCTTGCTGCCAGTGCTTTCAGTGAAGTTTGGCCCCAAGGCGACAGTCCTGCCTTCTTTCGTTGGTGTGGAAATCCAGGTCACTGGATCACCTCTTATAAGCCGATTCCGGGCTTTGCGTCATTGTGTGTAGAACATGAGTTCTTCCTCTGAGCTTCTCCCACATTCGGTGTCTCATTGCTCACAGAGTCAGGGTCCTCCACTGCACCAGTTTCTTTGGTGTGTTTGCTTCCCTTATTCACTTCAGGAGGCCTTTTCGGGACGCTTAGTGTTGGGTAATAAATCTTCCAACCCTCCTCAGAGTGGCAAAGCAAACAGACCCCAGCTGCCACAAAACAAAGGAAATGTTCTTGCACCTTTGCCCGTTTATTGCCATGCCAAGGCAGACGCAGTGCAGCCCTGATCCCTTTAGTGACCTGCTTACCACTCACTGTCGGAATCACCTTCTTGTTTGTGGGTCCGGCTCCTAGTGCCGCATCCGCACTGCAGCTGTCTCTGTGACTCCCTCGGCTCAGGCTACCCAAAGGGGCATTATTCACCTCCACGCTTTGAGGCCCTGTGGAGTTTCAGTGGCAACAAGATGCACCGAATCAGCCTTCTCCCCAGAGAGCCACCCTACAGCAGGTAGGAGCTGGAATCCTAGGGCTGCACACCAGGGGAGGCACCGAAGCTATCCCTGGAAGCGGCGGGGAAACTAGCATGCCCACCACTTCCATGGGCCCACCTGAGCTCAGCTAGAGTGTCAGAGCAGCCTGCAGATACATCATTGTATTCCTTGGGTGCAGTTCTGTTCAACACAAAGTAGGCAAAAAGGGGGCCTTCAGCCTGCATTGGCGGGTCTGCCACCCAGCCACACCTCTGCAACTAGGCCTTGAGATAAGCTCAAATCATTGTGGCTTCCATTTTGTGTTCTTCTCGTGCGGAGAACTCCTGCAGTCTCGAAATGGCGACACCCATCATACATGTATTGCATCTGTTTCTGTTGTCAAGGCCTGAGGTTCAGATTTCTGAGACCCCCAACTAGTTTCAGAGAATGCAAGCTGTAGTTTGCATGCCAGTTAAACAGCATTCATCTTGGCCACACCCTCCATGGACCTATGTTTTTTAAAAGCACGATCAAAAGCATCATGCATCAATGGGTGAAAAAACAAAATTGTACAAAGATGGACTGCTATTCATTTCTCGATTAAATTGGAAAAAGTTAATCAAGGGACAATGGGAGAGGTTAACACTTTTGATATAGCACATATCCATCTAAAACCTATTTAAATTACCCGATACAATGATTTATTCAATAACGCAAATGTCGTAATTTTTTTTACTGCCATAAGACGTCCGCATTTGAGCAGCCAGGTAATTTTACTTGTATTGTAGATTTGCATATTTTAACGTGTTAATGGGCAAGTACAAGTTCACGAGGTATACGTTTTTCATGAGGAAGGAGGTTGCATTAAAATGCAATCCATTTATTTAGATGTTTTGCACAGTATTACGTATCTTTCAGTTACCTCCGAGATCTGGTTAAGTTGCTCTTGCACAATACCCATTTAAACATTTTCTAAAATCAGCAATATTTATAGATGAGATTGCTGGTATTAATGTTTTGCTTGGCTTACTCTAGTTCTGTTTGGTGTTAGAATATGTTCACTTGTGGTACTAGATGTCACGTTATTGGACCAATAATTGATCACAAACACTTATTAGTCTGCATACTGAAGACAGGCTTCGCTGGCTCATCCCAATCCCAGGCTCTGCTCTTTTTTTAACCTAATGCCCCCTGATGTTGCCTAGTACTCCTTAGTCAAACATTATTTACTCATCCTCATGGCTTTCTGTTCAGATCCTTCTCTTCTGTCACTCAAAACATACTAAGAACAAAAGCAAGGAAAAAAACACCTGGGTTGCGCAAAATAAGGAGTAATACGAGTGAAAGTCACTTTTCCACACGTCTTCAAAATCTACCCTCACCCCAAATATGTCTAAATGTGGAATATTACCCAGTTACAAGAAGGATTATAAGGCTTGGCACTTTAAAAGGAGTTCAAGCAAGGTCAGTCAGAGAAGCTCTCTCAAAGTCAACATCCATATTAGAACTCGGATTCCAGGTATAGTGCTTGCCACTTATACAAAAGAATGCTAGGTTTTCCAGCTAAATATTCCCACTCGCTTGTATGGTATTAGAGATATTATAGCAGTCTACACAGAAACACGGGGCAGCTTCCATTAATCACCTTCATTTGCTGGTCTGCTCTAAAAAGCACCTTTCAAGCTGGTAAAATATGTTGGCACCACATAGAAGAACCAAAAGAATAGCAATTCTACACACTGTAAGAATGACACGTATGTAAACAAAGCTAATTATGGCCGTTCTTCGATTAGGAGGAGGAGAGCTGGATACTGCTGATCAGAAATGACAAGAGTAATCTTTTAATCAGCTGAGAGCCTGCAGGAGTCTTAGTCAATACGGCAGCTGGCTTCATTCAAAAGCTTGAATTTGCTTCCGCTCCTTAACACTAACTTGACTATCAGGAAAGGCACTGTAGGAAACTGGCTTTTATATAGTGGAGCAAAATGAGGTACACTGTGTAAAGAGTCGAGGCAAACCCCAGTCGGCTAACAGAGGCACAAATGATGACCCAAATGCTCTCTTTGTGGGGGAGAAGTTAGGCTCATCAGAGGGTAGTGCTAAGCATGTATTGTACACACAAAAGCAGTGAGTGAGAAACACACTTGATAAAGCAATCAAACACCAATTTATAAAAAGAAAATACTTTTTTTTAATACAAAATTTAGATACCAAGATAGTCGGTATCGGGTAAGTACTTGGAGTTATTAATTTTTAGGTGTTTCAAGTGCAATTTTTGGGAGCTGTAATGTTATCTTACGGGGGGAAACAAGTACTGCATTTGGGCACTTAACAGAGACTTACGGGACTGTTCTTCTGGACCTTCGGGTGGCACTGTGGCAGACGGATATGGAGGTGCTTCACAGCATTGGGTGCCCTATTCGCTGTAATGGAAATCGGTCCGGTCGGAAAGAGGCTGCCGGGGCTGGTTGGGGGGAAATTCACAGTGGCGCTCAAACCAAGAGATGCTCGGGCATGTAGGGACACCGTTGCTTCACTACTTCTTAGGCTGTGGGGCTCGTGTGCAGTGGTGTATTTTGGCGTGTTCGGTGCTGGAGGCACTCACGGTTGGAAGGGGCCTGCAGAAAGAGGCTGCAGGCGGCAACTGGAAGTCCAGTCCGGCCAGATGGGCTAAACTCTAATGGGTCTCAGGACCCCGTGGGCAACTTCACCTACAGGCTGTGGGGCAGAGGCACTTTAAGGTGTTGGGTGGCGGCGGTTGGAGCCTCACTTCTTTGCCCTTGGTTTTGCAGGCGGGGGCAAACAGGACAGCTGGGCCACTCTGTGTGTGTCTCACTGTCCCTTAATTCCCTCGATATGCAGTTTGGTTTTCTTCGGCATTAATGTGCGGACAGAACACAACAAGCCTTGTTTAATGCAAGGGGTCGGGTACCTCATGCATTGCTATTACACAGCTCCAGTTGGTCCTGGTGTCCCTACACTTGGAAGATCTGACCTGTGGGGGCATAGCTACCTCTTCCTGGGCAGACGCTGCGTTGGTGGTCCCAGTGAGCGGCAGGAAGGTGAACCGGACCTTTCTTCTTTTGGTGCCTGTGGCTGCAAGGGAGTAGCTCCTCTACTCCAAGGGAGTTCTCTAGCGATTTACAATTCACTGACAGCCCCATAGGTTTCTTGGAGTTTGCACAGCAGCAGGATGAGTGGGAATCTCCACGAGAGTGAGGTGCAGCAGACAGGGTTGTCACAAAGTCAGTCATGCTCCTCTGTTCTCGGGTCAGCGGACTTCGCAGCCCACTTCTTTTGGTCCAGTCGAATCTGATATCTAGGTATTGAAGGACCCTTAAATATTCAATCTAGGGGCATTCAAGGGGAGTGAGGGGTAGCAGCCAATGGGCTACATAAAACCCCTAGAACACCTCTTCATATTAGGAGTGGGCATAACCCTGTCCCAGAATTCCAAATTCCACCACACACAAGATGGTGGATTTCCTAACTTTGTGTTCACTTCAGGATGTACACCCTAGAGGTGTGTCCAGCCTAGAAGTGCAACACACCTCTTGCATGCAGTGTTAGGGGACATGGCACACAAGGGTGAGTGCCATGTTGCGTTTTCACTTTTTAGAGCAACTTCACATGTAGCCTGCAGTGGCAGTCTGCAAGGGTTTGGTACTGGGTCCTTTAGAGGGGCACAATATATGCTTCAGCTCTTAGGAACCCTCTTTACTTACTAGGGACGGACAGAGGGGCCAAAGGCCTGGTCAATTGGGGATCAATTGACCAGTTAACTTGTTTTGGGGATATAACACTGGCACTGGGAACCTGGTTAACAGTAACCCAGTGCACCTCAGTCACATTTTCATCAAATATCACGCAAAAATCTGTTCGGAGTCTTTTAGCTGGCCTTCTACTGGATCTAAAATCTCCCTTATTAGATTAACATTGGCCTGTTGTCGTAATCGCATTGCCAATTGATGTCCCACTTGCTCATTAACTTCATAAATTAATTCTTTTTGAGCCGTGGCTTTCCGAATTGCCTTATCTGAAAATATATTAGTAATTGCTGCCTTGGCGACTGCTACTTGAGCTAAAGTACTAGAAATATCCCCAGATATGTCTATATTGCTAGTAGCGCTAATCAGTAGAAGGCCAGCTAAAAGACTCAGAACAGATTAAACAAGCATTTTGGCGGTTCTATAAAGAACTATATATGGATAATGGTAATGGAGACATCATAGAAATAGAAAGATACCTAGAGAATTGTGAAACCGTAAAGCTTGAGGTAAATACACAGCTGGCCCTAGAGGAAACTCCAAACATGGAAAAGGTTTTGATTGCAGTCAAGAGTCTTCCTAAAGGAAAGGCAACAGGACTAGACTGTATTCCATCAGAATTCTATAGCATATTTATAGAAGAAATTAAACATATATTTAGGGACTTAATTATACATATCTTCTCTGGAGGAGAACCTCCAGGCTCTTGGTCCAAAGCCAAAATTGTCATCTTTGCAAAAAAGGGGAAACCCCCAGAACAGCTAGGATCATACGTCCAATAACCCTTATAAATGCGGATTCAAAAATATATTCCAAAATCTTGGCAAATCGAATAGCACCTATAATACATAAAGTCATTGTTAAAAGTCAGCATGGTTTTGTTCCTGGAAGGTCAACGATAAATCATATCCAGAGGGTTATTACATTATTTGACGGAACAGAAACTACCGGAGACCCTATGGCTCGGATACTTCTGGATGCAGAGAAGGCTTTTGATAGGGTTTCCTGGCAGTTTCTCTGGAAAGCCATGGCGGCGGTGGGATTTCGAACTAAATTCATACAGGCGTTACAAAAAATTTATAATGATCCTAGGGTTGTTGTATCTGTTAATGGAAGTTTAACCAAGGAAATTGCAGTCTCCAGGGGAACTCGACAGGGTTGTCCTTGTTCGCCATTGCTTTTCGCAATATATATTGACTCCTTCATTCGTTACTTGGAGAAAAATAATCCTATAACCCCCATTATATCACAGGGATATGCAACAAAAACATTAGCATATGCTGACGATATTGCTATAGTTACTGCCGACCCCGGAGTAGCAATGCTGACCATCGAGGCCGAAGCCAAGAAATTCGGGTTGGTCTCCGGCTATGCATTAAATCAAGGAAAGACACAAATTGTTCTAAATCAAAAAATCTCTTTGGACGATCCTAGGGTGGTGAAGGGAGCGACATATCTGGGTGTTACAATTTCTTCCAAATTAGAGGAAATTGTGGACTTAAATCTTAAGCCACTACTAAATACGATACAAAAAGATCTACGACGGTTAGACAATCTCCACCTTTCTATTATTGGAAGAGCTAATGCAATTAAAATGGTGTACTTTCCGAAGATATTGTATATATTCAGGGCAGTTTGCCTAGAAATTTCTAATCAGTGGTTTACAGTAATGGAACGTACTTTTTCTAGATTTGTATGGTCATATGCTCAACCCCGGCGGGCATATAAATATCTTACCCTTCCTAAGGACAGAGGAGGGCTTGCACTCCCCAACTTAAGGAGATACTATTGGTCATGTGTATTACTATACAGCAAGGAATTATTACAAAGTCCAAACAATACAGAGGAACACACCGCTTCAATCTTTCAGCTATTGGTGGGGAATTCCTGCTATGGCTATTTTTGGAAATACATACATGACAGTTACCATAAAAAGGTCAAATTTAAGACTCTTTACAGTTGTTTTAAGGTATGGAAGGCTGTAAAAAAAAGTATTAGGAATTGGACGTTTTTCATACTACACCCCAGTATTAAATAACCCAATACTTCCAGCAACTATCTTTAAAGATAACTGCGTTAATAAATGGTCTAACTTGGGAATAACAGAACTAGGGGATTTTTACATTAACCAGGGTATTAAATCTTTCGAAGTTTTGAAGGGAGAATTTGGCTTAGACTGGCGGGACTTTTTTAAATATCTTCAGATTAGGGCCTTCCTAACTCACAAATCTGGACTTCAAACATTATGGGAAGAATCTATTGTAGTAGAGACAGTTACACATTCTAGGAAACACTCGATTGGTGGAGTTTATGAGTTATTGTTGGACAAGCTCCCTGACGATCTAGATAAAATGGCAATAAGGTGGCAAAGTAAACTCGATATATCTAAAGAAGGATTTTTGGTCTCTTACTAGTTAGCACAAACGCTTATCTCTACTAAACTTCTGGCACAATTTTATAAAACCTGTTTTTTTCTCTATTATACACCTAACAAGATTGCAAAATGGGGAACTGGTATTGGGACTTGCTGTCCGAGATGCAATCTATTTAAAGCAAACTCCATCCATATCTTCGCCTCTTGCCCAGTGTTAATACCTCTGGTACAAGATATAGAGAGGTTCTTAACCGCTGTTCTTCATAGAAAGGTTGTCTTGTCACCAGAGGTAATGGTACTTGGGGTGGAAAACTCAGATAAATCTGAAAAAGGCTATGATTTTATTTTTGTTGCTATGGCCGTCTGGCGTCTATGTCTAGCCTCGGCTTGGCTAGACCCGTTACCACCCACTTTTCAACAGTGGCTAGCTAGGCTTTTAGCGGTGCACAACATCGAGATAGCTATATATAAAGCGGAAAGGCAAAATGCAACGTGAAAGGGGCATGAACATCTGGACTCCTCACATCTTGGCGAGAGCAACACATTTGATTTATTTTCAATGCTACAATGTATTTATGTTATTGTCTGGATTGGGGGTTTTTCTTTTCCTGTGAAGTATTGAATATATATTGCAAAATGTCCTTTAATGCTTATTTAAGTTTGACATACATAAAGTTCATGATATTAATGTACAGAATGTTTATCTGTCCGGGGGGGGGAATAAATATGTTAAAACCAATAAAAAATATTAAAACAAAAAAATATCACGCAAAAAGTTGGGAGACTACGGCAACAAATGCATAGTTTCTGACAGTACAGAAATTTGCAGAGTACAATGTATTTATTTTCAATTATTTGCCACCCCTACCTCCCACACAGAATAAAGGATTCCACTTTACATGGACCAACCCAGGCAATTTAGAAATAAGAGGAGGTTGGTGGCAGAGATCCATACGGGACACTCCTTCTAAATTTCGGCATTTTCTTTTATTTCGTTTTTAGAACTCTAGTAACCTCAAAAGAAAAGGGGGAAAAGGGAAATATATTCACTATAATACTTTAGTAATACAGAATTTAAAAGTAATGGTTTATACTACCTTCTTCAGGCAAAGGATTTCATTGTTAGACAGAAGGGGGTTTGAAAGTGGAAATTAGGAAACCTCCTTCTGTGTTTTCACTTCAATGAAATTGTCTAAACCAGGAGGTTCTTAACCTGTGGTTTAAGGAAATCTTGGGAGTCCGCAAAGCCTACTCAGGGCGTCAGCGACGGCTTAAAAAATTTGATATTTACAGATTACTAAAGTGCATCTAAATAAAGAAGCAAAATGTGAAATTGAATATTTTAAAGCACTCCGTAAATTTGAAGGAATATGAAACTGGAGGCCAAAAATGTAATTAGTATACTAAGATTGATTTGTGGGACCCATGCAAATGCATCAAAAATAATATAATACAGATGATGAGTGGCCTCAATTGAATTCAGAAAAAGCTCAATTTTTCCCACTAAAATTAGAATTTAGTTTTTCTTCCTATTAATTTGTGGATTCATTCAAATATTTCATGACTCGTGTATTTGTTTGATGAATGTTTGTTTCTTAATTTTTTGTTTGTATTTTGTGGTTTAAATTTTTTTTTTTAAAGATGCTTATGCTAGGGTCCTCTGCTTCTGGCAATGAACCAGTGGGGGGCAGGGAGGTCCCCTAGTTCCAGTAATGATTAAGTGGGGTCCAAAGAAGACAAAAGGTTAAAAACCACTGGTCTACACTTCAGCTTGCGCTAGGACACCCATTATGGTCAGTGTACACTCTATGAATATTCTTCATTCATAAGGAAGCATCTGGTTTGAAGTCTTTCCCTTGCTGATAATGAGAGGGTAATTGGAAAACCACATAAAAAAACTAACTGGTTAAACAAAATTTGGGAAGGACTGTAGGCCTCAATCCCGTACCTGGGCTCATAAAACACACAAAAAGCAGAAGATGCTCTGCCTGTAGTTGTCTTGATGGTCATAGAAAGCTCAGTGTCTGTTCATTTGCCTCTCAAAGTTTACTCAGGCTAAATAATTATAGACGAAAGCACAAACACGAATCAACTACAAAAGTCTTTGGCACTTTTCAATGATAAGACAAACAGAGGCCGGTAGAGCACTAATGCTATGCATTTCTTCAACTAACAAGATGCAGTATCTACAACTGGACTTGAAATAAGACAAAGCGGCCACACCAAAAGGCCAGCTCTCAACTTTGAATAACAGTGGAGACTGGACAAAAACTGAATCAAGAACTTGCAGTAGAAATGTGCATAGTGAGGCATCACACTACATGCGTGCCTGAATTGGGAATGAAAATCAGGAGAGTGGCTCCTTCCACCAATTGGAAAAGCAACTCTTAAAAAACAAATGGCAAACATAGCAACTGTTTCTGCTGTTCTGTATTATCACGGTGGCCTGCCCCACCAGGAGTTGTACAGCACTACCAGGGTAATCTCAAATTAATACAAATTTCAATGGGCATTGGGAAGCAGGTGTGTGGGACAGAGCCTCTAGAATTTAGTCTCCAAATTAAATTCACACCCATTGGCAAATGTGTCAGAGTAACCAATCACACTAATTTCTGTATCCCCAGACATAACCAAATCCCAAACACTGTACTAGTCTGTCGGAGATGCCCTGGTTACAATACAACTTTCCTGCAAAGCACTTTGCTGCTCCTTGGAATTATGCCTGCACCACATTAAATGCCAAACAAAACCGAAGTTGCTAGCATTTATTTTTCTCTATCATCTCTAGCATCTCCACATGTCGTCTCTAAGTTTTTTAGGTTGTGTTAATTTTTTTTAGGAGCGATTGTGTATTTTTTTCAAGAACATATAAAGGATGAAAGGAAGGAGTTAATTTTGGCGAATTTTGTATCCGATAAGGGAATAGGAAACATACTGAGAGCATTTATGAGATAGGAAATTATAATTTTGATGGTTGCAATACAACCCCATCATGTGATGCATTTTGGCAACCAACTGTCAAGATCATGGATATGTTTGACAAAAATGGATTCACTGAATGTAATAGTGTCAGTGAAACTGAGTTCAAAACATATCCCACAATATTTGATAACGGTTACGTTCCCATTTTAGGGCTACATTGATTATTATTTATTTTTCTGTGTCACTTACCAAGATTTCCTATGGGAATTAACAAGTGAAATCAACATTTTGGGCACCCCTCGCCCCCCCTTATTCTTGCCTCGTGCGTGACGGATAGACAAGCGGCAAGCTGCTGAAAGTCTACAGAGAAAGGCTAAACCAAATAAGGTACATATACATGCAGCAGAGAACCTCAGCAGCAGAGAACAGCTCCTCTTTAAAGGCATAGACTCCTTATTAAGAAGGTCAAATCTACTTTGCGTCAGGAAAAGAAAGAAAAAAGTTCTATTCCGCCTAGAAAAGATTCCAAATTATGTAAGAGAAAGGCCATTGCAAGAACCAGGCATAAATCTTGCTATGTCAGTAACATCTTTAGTCAACAAGAGTGATAAATAAATGCACCTGTACTATTCATGGCTTCCGCCCCAGTTGATTTCTGACACATACATGAAACCTAACATTTTATGTCATAATAGATCCTTGCTGCTGGATAACAAAGCTACTGCACAACAGATTGTAGCGAAACATCCAACATAAAGTAGTGGGAAACCTGAGGCTGACAGCTTAAATACCGGAAAAGAGATGAGCCTCACTATTAAGATAGAACTTTTAAGGGAAGTAATTACAGAGGTAAACATTTTTTCCCTGTTAATTACCGCAATATACACACAATTATAGAATGGGGCATTTAAACAAACATGAAGGGAAGCTCTAAAAATGGTTTCACATCCAAAGAGTTGTACCAGCCTAACTTTACCCCTACATGGTTGTCATCATTTGAGGAGGAGTCAGGTGCCAGTGGAGGTTATGAGAGGTGGAGATTATAATGCTAAAGTTATGGAGATTACCAATCTTTTGGCTCATGAGAGTGAACAATTATACATGATAAAAGTTGAGCTGGTTAAAGGTCAGTTGTCTTTGGTCAGCTGTGGTTCTGCACTTTTGTGTGAAGAACACAAACTGGTGATTCATCGTGGCAATTGCAGGTCTCCTCTCAATGTCATTAGAGAGGCAACGCAGTAAGGAGAACTATTTCCTCTACTCTTCCGCCACATGCTATTAGTGAGTAATGTATTAAGCACGTTGAATCTTATTTCCAATATGCTTTCTACATGGTGATGTCACCATAGGTCAGAAGGTGAAACACTTTGTCCATGTGACTTGGATTTGGAATGCCATATGTTAGACCCATCTTACTGATTGCAGGTATTAGAAGTTATATGAAGCAAACACAAGGAGATGATGGATGGAGCGCTCAAACTTTTCAGACAATCACCCCCAGTCACAGATCTGGGTTGAATCCATCATCGTTCTTTAGCTCACTTCGCCACCTCATTTCAGACCCAGTTATATGCAAATCAATCTTGACCCTGTGCCTCATGGGAACAGTCCAACCCGAACAAGAAGTTATATGCTAGCTTTTTTGATTCAACTAATAATTTACATTCACGTTTTCGCAATAGTTGGTCATTCTTTCATGAAAACTATTATTACAAGATAAATAGCAAACACGATACATGATTCATGGGTCCTCTGCATCTGCATTCCACCATCCAGGCATATCCTGAACCAGTCACCCCAAATAAACTGAAATTTGGTGACAAAATAAGGTATAAACCGGACTGCGCATTGGCGAGACAATTTCAGTCAGTGCCAAATAACTCCTGTTTAGTGAGTGAAATAAAAACTTTCATTACAGTATAGTGAGTAAAGATCTTTTAAGTAGACCTTTTCTTTTTCTATGTCAACTCCCCTTGTGCAGAGTACAGACCCTGTACCAATGTTGGGATACTCAAGATTATGTTTAAAAGGGCTGCCCTCGTCTTGTGGCACAGCAGGGTAGGGCTCTTAATGTTTACAATTACATGGTCACTCGATATTGCATGTTTAAACTGTGTGCCCCAGATATGGAGCATTATGTATAATGTTTCTTTCTACAGTTTGTAACCTCCAATTGCTTGCCATCTCAGAAAGACCTCCCCACTATACTTCTAAAATCCAGCATGAAAATTTGACCTTGACATACTTCTGCTTGATTCCGCTTTTTTTTTTCTTTCAGTGACACTCTCCTTACCTTCCATCCTCTGTATTCCCGCTATTTCTGAGTACAGCCTCCTCTCAGTCTCATGCCCGCCTTAATCCTTATTATAATTCAGAAACTGGCTGATACCTCATTTTGTAGATCACAAGCTCTCCTCATTGGCATTCTTCTTACTTTCCATCCTCTGCAAGCCTTCTATTTCGGAGTATAGCCTCCTCTCAATCTCATACCTGGCCTAGTTCTTCCTACTCTAATACTGAAATTGGCCGATACCTGATTTCATAGATCACAACCTCTCATTTTTTAAGCCTATTCCCATAAACTAACATTACCTAATCTCCATCAGCCTATCTATCTCGCCAACCATTCAGCTGAAACTAAATAACCCTTACTAATTATCACACATGACTCGTATTACTATAATATATATCACAAAGTAACTGGAGTAAATGCATGCAATTTTTTCTCCAGGGCACAGCTAATTGCAAAAATCAAAAATAGTCTCTAAATTAACCACTTATCTTGGGTTTTGGGGTAGCGCGCTATTCGCCGCAAAGCGCTTCAATGCGTCCTCCGGGGTAGTAAGCACTATATAAATACAAGTACAATTACATAACATACGACTTCACCTAACATGGATTTGATATAGGCAAGTTATGAACAATCAATGAGGTCAGTCACCTGTCTGGAGCACTCCTTATAAATCAGTTAGTTTCTGAACCCTAGTAATGGCACTTGACCGAGGAAAAAACTATTCTGCTGAGGATTTACCAATGTAGGTAACAACGTTTTTTTCTTCTTTTTTTTTTTAAAAAAGCTCAATGGTTTGCACTACTATGCCAGGAAAAGGGAAAAGCACACCACAGTTGTTAAAAAATAGGGAGGTCTCTACTTTAACTTGAATGGAATAGACCAAGCTTCGCTTTGTTGGTGATCATTTGCAAATGACAGAAATCTGGCAGGGCTTTGATAAAAATGAAAACACTTAATTATAGGCCTTTGAAACAGGGTCATGTCTACGCATCTAAGTGGGAAATGGACAACGCACGTCATGCCACTCGATCAGCTGGAAGGGAAATGCTGCCAACAGTGTACCAGTTACAGTAGTGATACTTATAATATGGATGAAAACAGTTTGAAGGGAAAATCCATAATGAGAGAAAAGGTTCCCATGATATGAGAAAAATGTAGGGAACCTTAATGACACCTGTGAAGCCTAGGCAGTAAAATTAAGGAGGTTAGCTAGCACCTCTGGTTTTGAAGAAAGCTCCATACCTGATAAGGGTTTATCACGGGGGCCGGAATATGTTGACCATTCATTAGAGCTTAAATAGTCCTCTGAAATTGTATTACCACCATCTGGCAACCAGAATAAAGTTGCAAGGTTAGCCATAGTTACTTTTAATGAGTCCCTTCCCCTTTCTTGTTCCGCCATACTATTAGGACACTTATGAGATACTTTGGTAATTTCATTTCTCATAAGAATAAGAGGTATAACTAACAGGCGCTCCTATTGAGCAGGTGAGCAAATTTGTTAAGCATTCTCACAGGAGTACAGAGCCAGCCCTAGAATGACACACATCATGTTCAGGTGTGTGCTGGAACAACATCTTTATAACGTAGTAGCTCAACCGCCCAGCTACTCCCTGGCTCTCTGTGGATCACTGGGAGACCATGATTTCATAAGAGTGCATCAGGGTTACCATTAGAGCTAGTGCATTCTTAAATTCATTACATATTCGCCATCCTAAACAACTAGGTCCTAAAGTAGAGTATAAAAACCAGATACTACAGACATGCAGCTTTGCAGCTACATGTTAAAAAGCACAAAAAGGCAGGCCCCTCAAGCTTCTTATTCAAGTTCGATGTTTCCACTTATAAAATTGTGTGCCCAACAAGCTGATAATAGGAGATTATCGGGATCTAATAATATGATCCATTATGTGACCTACCCTTTGAAGAGAAATCTATAGCATTCAGACACGCATAATGCACTTGGAGCTACAGTAATATCTATTTCTCATACCTAGCAACTGTTCTTAATTAGTCAACTGTAAATCAATTAAACAACTGCTAAGACACAGGTAGAAACCAATGTTGTATTGCAAATTATTCACGGGACAGTCTTTTGAGCAAGGTCAAAGAGTACCAACAAAGACTCAAAACTATTTTTAGTTTAATGGTAAGACACAATTCAATTAAAACACATTCCTACATTCTTAATTACTTCTAAATGTTTAGTTATGCAACAATGGGGTAACCCGAAAGGCCAATGGACCCGGGTAGCTTGTGGTACAAAAAGGTACCGTCACAGTGGAAAACAATCGTACGAGTTACTTACCTTCGGTAACGATGTATCTGGTAGAGATGTTGTCTAGCCGCAGATTCCTTAACTTAGAATATCCCCAGGCGTCCGATTGGATCCGGAATTTCTTTTGCAGCAGCACCTCTGCGCGCCGGGGGACGGCGCCACACGACCCCGCCAGACGTCCCTCTCGGTGCGCTGACGTCAGTTTTCTTTGGAGAAACTTTTCTGCGGCACAACGCAGAGCCACCAACAAAGAACTGTGAAAGTATGGGAACAGTGTGCGCGGAATGAAAATCCATGAATAAAAAAGGAAGGTGGAGCAAGACACCATCGTAAAAGACAGAAGTAGACCCTGCCCACATATAAGAAAATGAAGCTGCGAGAAAGAGCCCCGCAAGCTAAGCGAAGACCCTTCCCCAAGTGCAACAAGGGAAGAATATCTCAACAGACAGAAATAGACTGTCATTACCATGTGGAACTGTGTCGGCCAGCAAGAATGGAGCACAGAGAGAACAGTGCACTGCAGGAAGGTATAAAAGACTGGCACTGTTTCTATAGAAATGGAGGTCTGAAACAGAGGTCAACAGATCCCCAAAGGACGACTGGAGAGGAGGCCAGAACCCTGAGCCAACAGAGAAGGCGGAAGGGAGGGAAGGCAGCAGGAGAAGAAAAGAAAAGGAAGAGGACTCTTCTGGTGAAGGTGACTCAAAAGGCACCATTTTACAGGAAGAAATCCTTTGGCGAGAGTCAGCTGTATATGGCAATCAAAAGGCACCATTTTACAGGAAGAAAGCCTTTGGAGAGAGTCAGCTGTATATGGCAATCCTCAAAGGGACTCAGCAATGTGAGCAAACGTGAGAGAAAAACCCATGGTAACCGAAAGAGGCCAGTGGAGAACCCCACTTGGTAAGGTAATCGCAGACAGGGAGGCTGGATGGGCGTTAAGGAATCTGCGGCTAGACAACATCTCTACCAGATACATCGTTGCCGAAGGTAAGTAACTCTTACATCTGATAGAGACATCTAGCCGCAGATTCCTTAACTTAGAATAGATACCATAGCCATACCCCAAGGGGGGGGATCTGCGACAGACAACAAAAAGTACCAAGCACTTGAGCCGGCAACAGAGTGACGGACAATGGGGGAGGCTGTGGCAGAACAGCCAGACAGCAACCCAACTAGCTCGAAAGAGCAAGAAATAACGAGATGCAGACTTCCCCAAAAGTGCCAGAATGGCACTACACCATAGCTGAACAAGCATGAGAGGTAGAAACGGCACCAGCCATATACCAGAATAAAAGAAAGCGAGAAAGCGGAAAAAAAGGGCCACTCTCAGCTTAATGGCGTGCCATGTGAACACCTACCAAAGGTTGAAAAAAAAACATGAAGACATGCAATCAGAGCCTACCAGGCTAGTCCACGGAAGGAAGGCCAGAGAGGCTCCAGCCAAGAACCAAAGCTCAAGAGGTAGAACTCAGCAATGCTTTTAGAAGCGCAGGCAGAAACAAAAAAACACACCAAGTGCACACCCAGTCCCAAAGGGGGGACAGGGCGAACGGTAACAATCTGAAGCACGCTGATGCGGGCCACCACAGAAACATGCACAGAGCAAACAGCCACAGAGACCACAAGGTGGCGTAGCTAAAGTAAGCATAAGACTGCCCGACCAGGCAGCGTGAAGACTAAGGTGAGAACCAACACACGAAATACAGATATGCAGGGTGTAGACCTAGGACGACTGACATCAGAAGAGCCGTCCCGCATGCACAGCTAATATAACATAATATAGGGTGATACCTAATGAAGGAGGAACATCCTAAGGAAGGGGCAGCAGAGGCACCAAAGTACCAAGACGTAGAAACGGAGGAAGAATCTCAGAATTCTAGACCACACCCTCCGACTGGAAGCAAAGTAACCCTGGCCAGAAAAAGAGAGAACATTCTGTACCGGAACACCAAGAAGGGAGCAGTGCAAAACCAGGGAACCGTTCCAGTAAGTGGAACACAAAAAGGGGACCTCATTGACAATCCGCATTTATCACTGAAAAGTGCCCTGACACAGGGAGACATTGAACCAGACCTTGCAGCCTCGAAGAGAGGTAAAGACGAAGAGTACCCATGTAACTTGTATATATACATAATATAAATATATATAGCAAAGACAGGTAAACGAGCCACGACTATGCAACATGGTTGCACAAGAACACACAGTGCATTAATGGCAGATGGTATCTGCATTGAAAGTGTGATAAACACTGTAAAAACCCCCCAAGGAGGAGAATGAGGACAAAAAGCAAGATGACCCATGACGTATAGAAGAGGAGCCAATGCACAACATTGAGCACCGTACAACGGCAGATAAAAGCACCAGGTGACACCTAGATCCCAAGAGATCTTTTAGGCCCAGTTGACATAAAGCAGAGCTATACAATAGCATACAAGTACCCCACACGGAGTATGCACACCCCAACACGGGGAACACCTCTTAGGGTAAACCACAGTCCGAAGACCAGGTGCAACAATCTGTGGCACGCTGCCACAGGATGCTAACTGCCAGCTCAAAACGCATAATGCATCCAAAGGATGCTAAATAAAAGGGTAACTACCCCCGACCATGCAAAAAGAAGACCTAAGGCTTACTGTCAGCCTAAAACACATAACGCATCTAAGGGATGCTAAATGAAAAGGGACGACCCCAGAACAAACGCCTGAAGAATAGAGGCCTAAGGGGGAGGGCGAAAGCCCGCAAGGAGGCGCTGAACAGCTGAATCGGCGTGAGCATCAAACAACAAAACCCCATCAAAGGGTAAATCAACAAGTCGCTCCGGGATATTCTCCGGAAAGACGCTATCCCGCAACCAAGCATGGCGCCGCAAGGCAACCGACCCAGCAGTATCCAAGGCAGAGCGGGTCGTAAACTCAGCAAGATCACGGCCATCCCGGAGAAGATGAAGGAGGTCAACACGAGCGCCTTCAGTGGTGGTGGAGAGCAGAGACTCTGCAGAGTCCCACAGGGCAGAGGTAGCCCAAGCCAGGACACACACTGTATTTAGGGACCGTAGGGCAGCACTAGTGGAGGCAAAGATGTTCCGACCCCATGACTCAAGCCATCTGGACTCCCGGGAGGGAGGAAGCATTAGCCGGGGTAAGGAAGGGAAGGCAGTTTGCGAAATGAACCCCTGCACGTCAGGATGCACAAATAAGCAAACTGGATCATGCGGAGCAGGACGGTGGCGGTGCAAGACAGAACGAGCCACCGCTTCACCGGAAGCCGGCCGAACCCAGGTACACAATAGGGCATCATAAAGAGACCGGTAATTACTAATGGACAGTGGTATACTATCTAGGGGAGATGGCGCTCTCAGGGTGAGTTCACTCCCTATCTGGTTTCACACTAATACGTGTTTTAATGGTGCTGAAAGGTGGGGAGAACCACTGACCTTCCCAAATCAATGCAACAAGTCACATTCTCAATACAAAAAAAACAGTAACCCTCTCGCACTCGAGAACCCGTCGGGATACACGACGAGAGCACCATTCACGACACCAGACCAGATTTGTGTTCTGGCTTTTGACTCTTAGGTACAACGAATTACCTACAGATCGTGTGGGTCGGAATTATCACCACACTAAAAAAAGAACTGAGCATAGAATACAGGAGCCTTGAAAAAGTCGCGGGTTAATTCCCCAGCTTACGACGAAACACATGTTGGCTTATTACCTGTATGGCCTGTTTTTAATTAAAAAAAACAAAAAAGAAGAATAAAGGATATTTGAAAATTTATTTCAAGATTTCCTGTACTTTCGTGACATACTATTGCTACAGCTGTCATCCCATTATAAAAAATGTGTGCTGGGGTTACTGTTTTTTTGTTGTATTTGTTTTTCATCATAAAGAGACGCTTCCAGGGGCAGAAGCGGCTCCACATTCCCTGACCCACGGTGAAGGACATCAAGTAGAGGGTCCTCAGACAAGGGCGCTGAAGGGGGTTGCATGTTCAAAATCCGAGTGGCCAAGGAGACTACTCTCAGAAAAGCCGCTCCAGCCTCGGTAGCCCTAAGTGGAGGGGACAGCAGCTCATCCGTAGGTGAGTGCTGTAAGGTAACCCTCCCAAAACACTGAGGGTGTGACCAATGCCCAACTGAGGGGAGCCCCATTGATGAATGGGGGTCCTGATGGGGCTCCTGAGGAGGCGAGGAGCCTGCCGGGCACGGGGGCTCCTGAGGAGGTGGGGATCCTGCCGGGTCCACATATTCTAAGGGGGGGGCACAGGCAAGAATACATTCGGCGTAGCCAGGCGTGAGGGTGACGTCAAACTCTCTTAGGACGCTCCCGGAGAAGAGTCAACAACCCAGCGTCGATGCGGCACCAAAACGAGTTTATTTGGTGCCGACTGAGCCCCAGCCGGCGCCAACTCGACTCCGTCCGGCGTCGAGTCGGGCCCCGTCCGGCGCAGAATCTATGACAAGTTCCCCTTCCGAAGAAGGAGATGGGGCCGGATATGGGGATGCCAGCCCCCGGCGCAGACTCAGCCTCAACTACAACAGGCTCCGACTCCGAAGAAAGGAGCGGAGGTGGAGCCGGGGAGGCGTATTTACGGCGTCGGAACGGCGTCTGCTCCGGACAGGCGGCCGCCTGCCCAGAAGGCAGAGGTGTGCTGGAAGCAAGGCTCTGAGCACCAGCAACCACCTGCCACGCCACAGAGAGCCCCACGGGACTATGCGGCGCGGCAAGGGTGCTATGGGTCGTAGAGGGGGACCCAGCCGGGCCGTGCCCTAAAGGCACCACATCTCCGACGCCCCTGGAGGGCAAGGGCTCATTGAGCGCCGGGGGAAGACCCACCGCCGGGGGAAGACCCACCTGCGAGTCCGTCGGGGACCCTGCAAGTAGCGGAGGCCCCGAGGACGTTCCAGGGACGGGGGAGAACCCAAGGGAGGCCTTCAGAGCCGCCACATAGGCCTCCATTTGGGTCCGAGTTGCCCCACACCCGGATAGGGGCGACTAGCGGGGGCGCACGTCCGAAATGTTCCTGGAACCAGTGCCCCGACAGCAAATGAAAGGGAGGTTGAGGACCTCGGCGACATGCGCCGCAAGTTACCAATAAGTAGCGAACGATGGCCCCGGGCCCCTGTGAATTCAGATTGTGCGCCAGCATTTTGAACTGGACAGCCCTTTACTTGAGAGCCCATATCCACACATAGTAAAATGTTTTTTTACATTGTGTGAACCAACTGGAAACTGTTAATTTATTGGATAATTTTGGATATCTCACACACGAGTCTAATGTGTTTCTATAATGTGCTTGTTTATCATTGCAATGCAAATATTTGAGCTGAATTACATTGGGTTTCATTCCTTGGTCTTTATATATTGTGTGGTGTGCTTTGCAGACAGTTTTTTCATTTCTCTCCAAAAAAAAAAAAAAGCTGTGTCACACACGGTTTCAATGTGTTTCGTTAACGTGAATGTTTATCATTGCAATGCAATGATTTGAGCGGAATTACATTGGGTTTCATTCCTTTCTCCTTAAAGATAATGTGCGCTGTTTTCTGCAGACAGTTTTTCATTTCCTTCATGCTGAAAAATCCCCGTGTCACCGTCCGTTAATTAATAGGTCGTAAAATCCACCGATCTGCTTTCAGACGAGACGTGCCTTGCGTGCACGCTTTATCCCGGGCATAAAACCCTCGCCCGTTACCTTGACACGTTGTTAGCTGATACAACGGAATTCTACAGCAGCCAGCAGGTACGTTTCCAGTAAGCCGAGCCTTCTCACGGCACTTAGAGCGGCCTGATTGCGTGCTCCCGCTTATTGTGGTTGAAGCGCTCTCTATATAAACGTGCTGCCTAAATAACTGTCAGATTCGCCCAGATCGTCTTCTGTTGTTGGCTGTGAGGTCATATCTACAGTCATTTTAAGTTCAGTTACGCTCGTGAGTGGCGCGTGCTGTTAGCAACTCTGCCAACTTGATCCTGGACTCGGAGCGTTTTTAGCTCGCTCTCTCGTTTACTCGACACAGCCAAATTATGTTCTAGCTCAGTCACGTTTTCCTGCTTGCATAGGCAGCGCATGTTGCCAGCATTATCTATATTGTAAGCTTTTGACACTGAGCCTCTTCAGCGTGGACTCCCCTTTTTAAATCACTTTGCTTCAATAATTGTGATATGTACACCCATCTGACACAGTTTATTATTTTGCTTCTAGCCAGAGGTTACTGATCAACCTTGGCGTCCTCTCGTAATCCACAAACAACCGTGAATATTCTGAGTAAGTTCTTTGAGCTTTTTGCTCTGTCCTGATACTCCCTTTCCTTTTCACTAGTTTGAATCTAGATCCTAGTGTTACTGTCTCTGTCTTACCCCCTCTTTTAGAAGCCCACGAGGTCCAGCTTTGGAATACTCAGCCTGAAGCCCTCTTGCTGTCTTTCCTGGTAATTTACTCCGTATTATGATTTATCGATACGTTTTTCATTTTCACACCACCATATTAATCTCATCCCATTGTCCTTAGGTGCCCTTCACTTCCTTCACCCCAGTCCTGATGAAGACCCCGCTCCCAAGGCGTAAAGTTTGCTGTTCTGCTGAGGGGTCGAAACACCGATATTGTTTGTGTTCAGACAACAAATGACAGATTTAATATCTGCATCCATTATATTATGATCTATCATTCATGTATTTGCCAGGAATCGGGCTGGATAGGTTGTAAATATTGATTGATGATCTATATATGTACACTACTATCCTTTTTCACATCACTTTCACTATCCCTTTCATGCACTCACCACCCTTCCCTTGAGCACCCGTTCTTCAAAAATGTTTAATTGAGAAATACATTTTGGTTTATAAGATTTGATATAATCTAACATTGTGATGAAATAAACTCACAACCATTTATGGAATGACTTAATATGGTGGTGTCTAATTTGGATCAAAATAATAATTCTTTTCTCTGGCTTTGTATATAATTGTGAAGGTTTTCCACTGTGACATTACCTTTTTGTACTACTTCTAAATGCTTGGCGGAAAAGAACTGGTTACATTTTTGCACCCAAAGGTTTATGATAAGTCTTCTACAGAAGGCACTCTGCACGGACAATTTAAAACTCATTTTGGTAGTCTGCCCACTTGACTGAAGAAAAAAAAATAATGTAAAAAGAGATATTGTTTCTGAGTGTTAATTTTTTAACCTCCACTGTAACTACATCATATATGAAGTTTGTGCACGGGCAGCAAAATAGAATGACTTATTGCAAACATTTCTTATAAAGCACCTTAAAAATCTGATTTAAAGAAATCCGTCGAAGGTTTGTTAACAGAATCTAGGGTGTGTAAATTTCTTGAATAATGAGCACCCAAGCATACTTTTACAAATCTGCAGGGCCTGTAATTAGTGAAGCGTTATGTTCAGCGCATAATTACCTGCACCTTCAGGTTAATGTTGTAGTACATGCTGCGTATAGTAACATCATAACTTAAGATGTCTGAACAGGACACATCATTTTCATAACAAAATCAAAGATGAGATAAAATAGGAAAGCTTACTGAAAATTACAAAACACTCAAATTACAAAAACCTCAAACTTTCAAACATATAGCTTCTGTACACCATGCCTGACAAAATAAGGTTCAAGAACTTGGATGTGACATCAACTTTATGTACAAGATCTTCGAAAAGGCTGAAAACTAAACAATCCAAAATGGAACTAAATTATAAAGTAGGTAAGTACCGTTAACAGAAAATTGAATGAATGGACACAGAGTGGGGGCACTACTGGCGCACTTGAGGGAAGAAGAGAGTCAAACTAGTCTGAGATTAATCCAACTGAAAGTGCTGCATCAGGTCTACTGCAACAGATGTCGACTGCAAATATTGGGTTTAGTTACCAGGAGTAAATGCTTGAAATGTAGACCAGAAGAGGTCCCCTTACTATGTACAATATGGCCTTGCTGAGGGGTTTTGATGGAAGGTGGAGGAAGAGCTCTTGTAAGTACTGGGGTCACTATCATTTTGGAATTGCAATTTTTGATTCTCTGTGTGCTTAATGATGTTGAATTACTTAGACGTAATCGAGCACTGGTTGTTGCGACAAACTATTGCCATTATAAGCCTCTAATCTGGTGGTGGTGTAAGGCAGTGCATAGAAAAAGGAACAAGCATTGGCAAAGCCAATAGGTCTCGCCCTTGGGACCTTATAAGTGTTTAGTTATCCAGCACAATATCCTTGGTACAACAACATCAACTGTTGCATGGCTAAACACTTATAAGGCCCCATACCCCACGGACAGTAGCCATTCAACTTTTCTAAAAAAAAATGTATAAAAACATCACTTGTCACCAGTGAAAACGTGTCCCGCACACACCACAGACACTAGCATTGCAGCCTCCCGTACGCAGACCACAGAAATGGTACATTGCATGTTACAGCAGTGCACGCTTCACTCCCATTAGCAGCCCCATACCCCACGGACAGTAGCAATTCAACGTTTTTCACACAAGGTATAAAACCATCACTTGTCACCAGTGAAAACGTGTCCCGCACACACCACATACACTAGCATTGCAGCCTCCTGTACACAGACCACAGAAACGGAACATTGCATGATACAGCAGTACATGCTTGTCTCACGCAAACGTCTCAAACACACAATGGGCACAAGTAATGCAGCATTCCCTTCACACACGTATTAGATGAACCACAAGCTTCAGCAGTGCAATATTATCACACACATCATATACGCACTACGAACAGCTGTACGAACTTTGTGTCCAATGCAAGCCTAGAATGGCAGCATTCGAGGCTCACTAAGGAGGGAACACCAGAAAAAAATAGGATTTGATACTTTTAAGTGAGTTGGAAGCGTACGCTCTGGGCATCCGCTACGAAAGTTCTCCTAGTATGTGCTAGTTGCAGCGGATTGGTCTATTAACAGTCCTGACCACAAGGTGGCGATGTTCCAAACATGCATGGACTAGGAGGTGGTTGAATCTATAGAAACACTACATTTAACTACTAAAATATTCATACTCTGCTTTGTTTTTTGTATCAACCCTGTTTTAATCCAACTAGATAAAATAATTTCACGGAGCTTCTGAAAGAAAATCGCAAATATCTGAACAGACTGCAAACTGAAAGTCTGATCGAACACCGGTCAATTGGTAAAATAAGGGCCGATTAATCATCCTGCATGTCTGACGGGGGTAGGGCAGTGGAAGGGAGGGCGCCCGAGTGCTACACAACAAAACATTTCCATGCACCATACTTGGCACCTATTTTTTATATTTTTTTTTATTGAGTTTTCTACAAGAGGAATACCAAGCAACAAAAGCCAGCATGGTGTTACAATAGCGTACAGAATAGGGCAGTCATGATCAATAAATTCCATAGGTGCGGGGAGGGCACTGAGGGGCACGCCCCCATCACACTTCAAAATAGGCACAGTGACAACGACTTCAGGCACATATCAACAATATAGAACACAATGCAATCCAACAGGCTATGGAGGGTGCATGATCCAGGAAGAGACAGGCAGGCTCCACCCACTGGCAATGGAGAGTCAAACATAGTGAAAATAGCCCATCATATCTGCGTCGGCCTCCGTGTGTGCGAGTATCGAAGATCCAGACTGATTTTGAGCCCAGGTCAAAAAAGGTTCCCATATGTCACGGGGTCGTGAGGACAGGGGCATAAGTTCCCAAAATGTGCTCAGCTGCGTGTGACCATATGTCACATCATTTACCCACCCCTTGAATGAGGGCACCCTCTTTCTCCCCCAGTGTAGTGCAACCTGTCGCTTAGCAAAGAGCAATAAGAGAGCATGTAATTTGCGTTGCTTAGGCAGAGTATCTTTTACATACCCCAATAGGCCCAGTTCTGGGGTTGGAGTGTCAGACCTGCCAAGTATTTGGTTCGTTGCTATAAAAATTGTGGACCAGAATTCTGCTATCTGTGGGCAGTCCCATGCCACATGCAACAAGCATTTACAATGCAATGGTCTCGGCAATATTATAGGTAGAGCTATTGGTATTGCTCATTTTTTAAATCATTTTTGTATCCCTAAATAAATGCCATTGTCATTTCTATTGGCATTAGCTTTTTTTTTGCATATGTGATACCTATTGCATTAGCAGAGAGAGAGTGAGGTAGTGAGATAGAGAGAGAGAGTGAGGTTTTGAAATAGAGAGTGAGGTTTTGAAATAGAGAGTGAGGTTTTGAAATAGAGAGTGAGGTAGTGAGAGAGAGTGAGGTAGATAGAGAGTGAGAGGTAGTGAAAGAGTGAGGTAGTGAGGGAGAGGGATGTTGTGAGGTAGTGATATATAAGCATAGAGTGATGTTGTGATGTAGTGAGATAGAGAGAGAGGTAGTGAAAGAGTGAAAGTGAGTTAGTGAGATAGAAAGAGTGAGGTAGTGAGATAGAGAGTGATTGAGGTAGTGAGTGAGAGAGAGTGAAGTTGTGAGGTTGTGAGCTAGAGAGTGAGGTAGTAATGTTTTGAGAGAGAGAAGTTGTGAGATAGTGAGGTAGTGAGATAGAGTAGATTAGTGAGGTAGAGAGAGTTATGTAGTGAGAGAGAGAGTGAGGTAGTGAAACAGTGATGTAGTGAGGGAGAGGGATGTTGTGAGGTAGTGAGATGTAAGCAGTGTGGTGATGTGATGTAGTGAGATAGAGAGAGGTGGTGAAAGAGACAGTGAAAATGAGTTAGTGAGATAGAAAGAGTGAGGTAGAGAGATAGAGAGTGAGTGATGTAGTGAGTTCCGGACCCACTGCTTTCAATAACATTATGCTTGGTCTATGCTTTTTAGTCAAGCCCGTATTTTTAGAGCACTTGACTCGCACAGCCCTAGAACCTACCACATCCTTCCTGAAATCTTTAGTAAAATGATGGGGCGGGGTAGCTGAGAAGCTTAGGTAACAACAAAGTTGAGGGAGAAACATGCTTAGTTACAGCGAGTCGAAACGCTGTCGTTAGGTATCAAGTACTGGGAAAAAATACAAGTTATTTCCATCTCCCTTGCTGGCGCTGTCAAACATCTGGGCTGACCAGTTGCAACCCCCACTAAATGACACGTTACCGAGTATCTCCATACAGGCGGGTAGACAGAGCGGTAAACAGCTCACATGGCTTCCCAGTGATGTGGCAGCAGAGCTTCAACCCAAAGGGTGCCTGGAAGCCCCGAGGCCGGTTTCAAGGAACAGATAAGCAGTTAATGAGAGAAGAGAACGTCCCTGCGGCGAGCAGAAAGAAAGCAAATAAAGTCGCTTCCATGCACTCAAAGTTAACTCAAACCTCGCAAACGAATAGCTCGCACACGTTAAACAAGGATTGAAGCACAAAAACACGAGAGAAGTTGGGTCTGCCTCACAGCGCACGCCCCTCCTCCACGCAGCCCTTCTCGTTTGGGTACTAGAGAGGCTGTACGCCGTGTTCGTGGCCACGGGCAGCGAAGTGTTAGAGGAAGCGCCGTGACTAAATGCAGACCATGGCGGTGGGGGAAGGGAGCATCCGTGAGGAGATCCATGCTCCGTTGGTGGGTAGCTCTGTACGATACTACCTTCTTCCGCTTCTGTGCTGGGAGGAGGGAGCCCACCACACGATTAAGTTGAGGAGGTGAAGCGGCAGCTGTTAGAGAAACAAACTTGTTGCATCCATTGTGGAACCGGAGTTGCGCTGACCACAGAGTGATGTACACACACAACCCTAGGTATGAGTTGGAACCATGGGGTTAGCTAGAGTCATTATTTGAAGTCAGTGGGGGAGTAGTGTTGATACTATGAGCAAGTGTGCTCCCTTTGCGTGTTTTTCTAGTGGGGATGTTGGGGGACCTCTCGTCATACTGTCCGTCGCCCTCTAGCCTCGCGGCGCACTCACCCATGCTGTAGTTTCTGCTCCAGTGTATCCTCCAGGCGGCGTCGGAAGGCAGCCCCTGTTCCCACCCGGGCCGGTTGAAGCCCACCCGGAGGCTCCGGAGCAGCCCGCACGGGAGGAAGAGAGCCATGGTCCGCCCCGCTTCCTTTCTGCCCTGGTAACCCTCCGCTGACCTCTCCGGAGGGAGGAAAGCAGCCCTCTCCTACCTTCACGCTGCCCAACTCCCGCCAGCGTCGGCGCAGTCCCCTCCCTCCTTGGGTCCAGCCAACCAACCCCTATAAAAGTGAGGCAGAGAAGCAAGGGAAAGTAGAGTTTTTGGTGTGTTGGAAATAGAAGGTTAGGGGAAAGGTGAGGGGAATAGAGTTAAGAGATTCAGGAGAAGAAAACCCCACAAAATGTAGACACAGTACCAGAAGCCTTCGGAAACAGTGGTTAACACACTGCTGCAGCCAGCTCCAGAACTCCTCTGAAAGCTTGCGCCCTAGGCATGGGCCCAGCTGGCCCACGGTAAAGAACGACCCTGCTTGGGTACGACCGCTCAATTAAAAAACATAAAAATCAACCAAAAAGGAGACCTTATTTAGAAAAAACTTGAATTGGTGAACGTTGATTTTGTTCCCCCAAAATAATACATTGGTTATTATCTGAAAAAATAATTCAGAGTTTGTGAACGTCGATGGTGTTACATCAGTGTTTTACAAAAGCAAAATCATTTTCACATTAAAAATCATTCTTGGGTATTTTCAGAAAGGTCCGTTATGAGAGCTAGTGTAGCTGGGGACAGGGGGCTTTTATCAGCAGCTGCCCCTCTGCACTCTGCTAATTGTGGAGAGACGGCGAGATAGCGGGGTCCCGATGCACGCGCAGACGCACATTAACGCACGTGCAGCATAAGCCACCACCGGAGCCCTAACGCTGCCGTGCTCTCCCCTCTCTCTCTCTCCCGCTCTCCCAGTGCAACCTTCTGTCTCGCCTGACAATGAGGGGCTCCAAGGAAGACACCGGGGTCAGATGGCGGATGCGAAGTCACTGCTGAACGCAGGGACACTGCCAATGAAGGGTGTCAAGGTAAGATGAATTAAAACCCATTCAAGCGGGGCTATAATTAGACCCCTCGGCGAAGACTGCGAGTGCAGCGGATACCGCCAGGCAGTGAAACAAACCACTCACGGGCCTGGCTTCAGGCCCCGTAAGCTGCCAATTGTGAATGATAGTCAACAGATGTGCAATTAGGGCGGATTAAATACTGGAACACACGTGGGAACCGTGCGCAATCAGCCAGGCAGTTGTAATCAATACGGCTACGTTAGTTTCTGGCTAGGACAAAACAACAAGTGAAAGTAAGTCACTGGCCCATTCTATGCAATCAAACCTTCATTCACCATCTGATAAACAACAAGCACACCGCCGCCTTTCTCCGAGGCGAAGCAGAAATGCCTCGGAGAAAGGCAGCGGCGCTTTCGGATTCGGGGGCGTGTTCTCCTCTTGCCATTGGCTGGAGGAGATAATTAGAAAAGTTGCAAAAAACACGCCCCCGAATCCGAAAAGGACGGGGCCTGTTCGGAGTGACGAACCTCTTCTCCAATGGCTGGCCAGCATTCAAGAGGCCAGCCAATGGAGAAGAGGGGAGAAGAGGGGCGGGTTCAAGCCCCTCTTCTCCAAGTCATTATATCTCGCGAGCGAGACTGCGCTAGCGCAGCCTTCGCAAGCCGAGACCTAAAAAGGAGGCCGGGGCATGTCCGCATCGGATCAACAGCAATTTATATTTCGGGGAGAGTACAGCCAACTGTCCACAGCAAAAGTCCCATTGGGCCTCAGTTAGTGGAGTGGTATGCTCGCTATTCCAGCATTGGAGGGATTTAGGCTTCGCCAATGGGTTTGTGTTTTGCCTTTGGGTATATATGCGTGTGATGAGTTTTTTGGGAGAAGGAAATTTCAACACATTTTCCAGTGCAGGTAGTGATGGAGGAGCTGTAGGGAAACCATCCCATAGGGCGCGAAACGCTGCTCGCAGTTTATGATACAAGAATAGCTCTGCCAAAGATACCGTCTTATCTGCACCAGACTCAGGAGGCGGCCTGAACGTGTTACCAGGATACAGATCAGCAAACGTGTGCAGGTTCAGGTCATGAGTGAGGGCCTTACTGACCCCATCACGAATACAGGGCAGCATTGGATTCTGTGCCAGTGGGATGGAAGGAGCGTACAGAAGCGGAGCATCATCTCTTTTACGCAACTCTCCGCAAACCCGTCGTAGCCATGTCAATGTCCCTGTGTGGGCGCCGTGGGGTCTGATAAAGCGCAACCTGAATCGGAACAGGGGCAACGGCATTGATCTCAACCGCCACATGGGGCTGGTAGGGCGTCGGATGAACCCAATAACGCAAAAATTAGGCCTGAGCGCATAGTGCGTATAAATCCATATCAGGCGCCGCTAAGCCCCCCTGTCTCAGCGGGAGAGTCAATAGGTCCCAGGATACCCTAGCGTGTCCCCCGGCCCAGACCAGGACAATCAACTGCGATTTCAGGGTAGTAAAGAAGTGCTGTGTGAGAGGAAGTGGGATATTAACAAACCGATATAAAAACTTGGGTAAAATAACCATTTTGACTAATGCTATCTTCCCGGCTAAGGAAAGTGGCATTTTGTACCAGATTTTAACCTTTTCTTCAAGTCAGGTAACCGCCCTACCAAAATTTAGCTTCCAAATTTCCTGTGGATCCCGACTCACCCATACTCCCAAATATTTGACTGCCTCAGCTTCCCATCTCAATGGAAATTCAGATACCACCCGAGGTGTGCCATCTGTCAGGGGGAACACGACCGACTTCGTCCAATTAACCGAGACGCCGGCTAGCCCTCCAAAACGGATAAACTCTCTATGTACCGGGTCAAGGTTTTCCTCGGGGTCAATGATATATAATGTCACATCATCCGCATAGAGCGAGATGAGCAGACTTCTAGTACTAAAGCCAATGCCACGGGCTGTGTGATATTGCCTAACGTGGGCGGCTAGGGGCTCCATCGCGATAGCGAACAGCAGGGGAGAAAGTGGACACCCCTGCCTGGTACCACATGAAATCGGGAAGGGATCAGATAATAAGCCATTCACCCTTATCTGGGCCACCGGCAAAGTATACAACAGCTTGATACGGTTAATGAAAAGCGGGCTGAACCCCATGCGATTTAGAATGGCAAACATACTCGGCACCTAGTTAATGCTTGAGCATGAGGACAGCAAAACATATCCTAGGAGATTCTGGTACTCATTCTTTGATCTCTTCCTTTGGAACTGGCTATGCATGTGTGCCTGCGTCCATGTACAAGCTGGGACAATCTGACCTTCGGCTGCCAAAATCTGACGCTCAATTCATGATCTCCCTCCTTCGTAACACGCTGTAAGGGAAACAAGAACGCAAATGGTGCGCGCGCGGCACAGCGAGCCATCTGTTTTGAATTATTGTGCACGCGTCTGGGCACGATAATTCAAAACAGATGGCGCCCGTGCAGTTAACCGCAAGCATTAGGCCGTGAGCGGAGCAAAGGCGGGACATGCACCCGCCTTTGCCTAATTGCGGGCTGTCTTTCCTAGAAAGACGCCCGCAAAGGCCAATAGCCTGTGACGAAAACAAAAACACACGCATGAGCCTGTGGGCAGATTTTTGAAGCCCCTTACAAAAAGTCGCTCAGCGCATACGCGCTGACTCAGGCGAGACCTAAAAAGAAAAAGGAAGTCTCCAATCAATTCTAAAAAAATAGGTTCCCTCGTGTAGGTTGGATTTGGCGGTGGCCGGGTCCTTGGTGAGGGAGAGGATCAGCTGGGTGTCGTCGGCATACGAAATGATGTTGAAGTGGTGCACTCGGACGATGTTGGCGAGCGGTGCCATGTAGAGGTTGAAAAGAGTCGGGCTGAGAGAAGATCCTTGGGGTACGCCGCAGGTGATCGTGGTGGCTTCGGATTGGAAAGGGAGGAGGCGGACTCTCTGGGTTCTGCCGGTGAGGAAGGAGGTGATCCAGTTCAGGGTTTTGTCACGGATCCCTGCGTAGTGGAGGTGTGTGCACAGGGTGTGGTGGCAGACGGAGTTGAAGGCGGCCAAAAGGTCCAGGAGGATGAGGGCCGCTGTTTCGCTGTTGTCCAGCAGGGTCCTGATGTCGTAGGGGACGTCAATGAGGGCGGTTTCGGTGCTGTGATTGCTGAGGAAATTGGATTGGGAGGAGTCTAGGATGTTGTTCTCCTCCAGGAAGTGGGTCAGTTATCTGTTGGCGGTCTTCTCAAAGACCTTTGCCAGGAACGGGAACAGGGAGATGGGTCGAAAGTTCTTGAGGTCCTTTGGGTCCGCCTTGGGTTTCTTGAGTAGGGCGTTGATCTCGGCGTGTTTCCTGCTCTCTGGGAAGGTGGCGGTTTCAAAGGAGCTGTTGATATTTCAGAGTTGTGGTGCGATAATGGATCTTGCTTGGTTGAAGATGTGGTGGGGGCAGGGGTCGTAGGGCGAGTTGGAGTGGATGGTGTTCATAATTTTGATGGTGTCTTCGTCGTTGGCGTTGTTCCAGGAGAGCAGGAGGTCAGTGTGTTTGGTGGGCGTGGAGTCGGGGGTGTCGGCGTCTGTCGTTGGTGTCTGGGCGTCGAAGCTGTCCTGGATGTCTGCGAACTTGCGGTGGAAGAAGGTTGCCAGAAACTTGCAGAGTTCTTGCGACTGCGGGATGTCGTTGGAGCTGGGGGAGGCGTGTTCTTTCACAGTGTTAAAGAGCTCTTTGCTGCTGTGTGCATTGTTGTCGATGCGTTCCTTGAAGGAGGTCCTTTTGGCGGACGTCGTGAGGAGCTGTTTGAGTCAGAGGTTGGCGAGGTCTCCGAGGAGGATGTAGTCTGTTGAGGCGAGGGTGTGCGTGCTGATGAGGTAAGCGATGGAGTCGCTGAACTGTGGTCAGGGGCCCGGGGGTCTGTAGACAAGGGTTCCTCTGAGGGTGGTGTTGTGATCGGCGTGGATCTGGAAGCGAAGGTGTTCGGCCATGCGGAGGGAGTCTTCGGTGTTGGTTGAAATTCTGACGGTGTTCCTGTGGACGATGGCGATTCCTTCTCCTGGTTTGTTGTTTCGGTCCCTGCGGATGATCTTGTAGCCGTCCAGGATGGCTATAGCTATGTCAGGCGCAGAGAAGGCGTTCATCCAGGTCTCCCTCAGGAAGGTGATGTCTGGGGAGGATGAATCGAGAAGGTCCCAGAGTTAGATGGCGTGCTTGTGAACTGAGCAGGTGTTGAGTAGTATGCATCTGAGATTGTTGTGGCCTGCTTTGGTGGGATGGGCAGGACGTGCAGGTGCGCGCTGGCTGGTGTAGCTGCAGTTTCAGCAGGTGAAGGGTGAGCTTCGGGGTGGCCTGGAAGCAGGTGGATGTTCGCTCGGCGTGGCGTGTGTGGAGGATGTTGGCGTCGTATTGGCGTCAGGTATTCTGGCGGAGGCCAGGGGGTCTTGCGCTGGGCACAGTCCAGGCGCGGACGGGTGCTGACTGGCTTGCCTTAGGCGCTCCTTCGGCGCGCCAGTGGCGCGACCGCGCAGCGGTCTCCATTAAGTAGGGGAGGGAGGAGCAGCTGGGAGATGGGAGCGGGTGCGGCGGGAGCAGCGTGGGCAGGAAAGCAGAGGGCAGACTGCATGGGGACACAGAAAGGAGTCAAGCAGGGATACAATGAAATGGAATAAAATAAAAACATTGTCACAATAACACACTGATCACAACAGAAAATACGAGGACGCAATACAGGGGAGAAGCGGAGAGAAAATAACAGTACCGGCAACCGGCACCAGCAGGTGCAGTGTCGAACCCTGCCTGGGAGGGACCAAAGGCAGAGGACAGCACAGCGGAGCTACGGGGGGAGAGCTGATCTCTGGCTGAGGGTCAGGGGTCTCGCTTGCGCTCCCCGCAGCGGTCTCCATTAAGTAGGGGAGGGAGGAGCAGCTGGGGGGAGGGAGGAGCAGCTGGGAGGCAGGTGCGGCGGGAGCGGAGTGGGCGGGAGGGCAGACTGAATGGGGGACACAGAGGAGTCAAGCAGGGATAAAATCAAATGGAATAAAATACAAATAATGTCACAATAACACACTGATCACAACAGAAAATACAAGGGCACAATGCAAGGGAGAGGCGGAGAGAAAAAAACAGTACCGGCAACCGGCACCAGCAGGTGCAGTCTCGAACCCTGCCTGGGAGGGACCGCAGGCAGAGGACAGCACGGCGGAGCTGCGAGGAAGGAGCTGATCCATGGCCGAGGGTCAGGGGTCTAGCTCCCTTCCACCCAAGAAGGTTCCTAGAAAGTACATACCCAGAAAAACAGAGTATGTTAAAGAGATAATCGGAGTTGCAGTATTATTCTACTGTCATAAGGAGGTTGTTGCGGCTGTTATGTGCTAATGGTAATTCTCCACGCCATAACAGACCTTTTTTTTTTACTTTTTCTTTAAAGTGGTTGTCTCTATAACTAGTGATGCAACTAACAAAGCAAACAAAAAACTTTTTTTCAATTCACTGCTGTATCCATTACGGGAAACAGTTAGACACAGTTAAACACCAAGCACTAGATGAACAGCCCTTTTATTCGTTTATAGCGATAAATGCTATCACCGTCTTACTGACTGCCTCAAACCTCTCGATGCATAGTCTGAAAATGTGCCACTTATAGCACACAAAGAAGTCAAGCTCACACAAAGCTGTAAGAACCACCAGGTTCTGAAAGGACAACACAGTAATCACTAAACACAGCATAATATGTCATCTATAAAGTGCTATTGCTTTCTGTAACTGGACTTATCAATTTAGTCTTACCTTTCCTCTCCTCCCATTTCCACCATCTTGATCTTCCCATTGCCAATCAACTCCTCGCACCACCCTGCCACCAGCAAATATTCCTCTTGCTGTAATTTTCTTTGATTTTCGTCGAGATTCTAGCAGCACTCTAAAATAAAAAAAAACAAGCACTGTACCTTTGAATCGAATTCAATCGGTCTTCATTGATCATACATTTTGGCTGGTAAAAGGAAGAGCAGGAGAATAAATTGCATTAGTTGGTCATTCCCAGTGCCCTGCAATACTGTACAATATGCACAGCATTGGATTCATTCAGTTGAATACAAGTCTATAGAGGGAAAATATTGCAGAGAATAATATTACGAGTTCGAAATGTATCAACTTCTGATGAAAATGAAAACCCACAAGCGTGGTTTGGCAACCTTCAAGAGCACAAGCATAGACATCGCAATGACCGGATACATGCTAGCAAACACTAGGCTCTGGCAAAGCACATTATCCAAATCAAAGGCATAAAAATGTCATACATGAAACAACCTAATTGAGGACTTGGAGAGACTATGCAATTGCTAACACTTAAGTGAAAACAAATATTCAATATTAGAGCAAAGATGTTCTACTATTACAAAGAGGACCTTGGAGACAGAGCACAGAATCGACCAAAATTACCAAATATGCTTATACAATGGATCCTTAGGACCCTCTCATTGCAGATTCTATGAAATATTGCAAGCATTCACACATTCATAATGAACTGAAATCATTCACATTCCGCACCATAATGGTAAAGTTCACACCATGGTACTTGTTAATGTTTTAGTACGCAAAAGACACACAGTCTATGGACGGAATGTAGAATAAATCTAAACATTCACCCCCAGTCATGAGATCTGGGTTAAATCCATCATTCTTTTGCGCACCATGCCACCCCAGTTTAGACCTGGCCATATGCAAATCAGTCTTGACCCTGTGCCACATGGGAACAGTCCACCCGAACTACCAAGCCAGGTCCTCCCTGGACCAGAAACAAGCAATCTAGTGTGGAAATATGGATTTTTCTGATCAGTTATGTCCCCTATCTTGGACCCCAACGGTTTCATGTATGAATCACAAGTACATGTATGTCCCCTCCAGTTCCAGTTATGAAGACGCAAACATATGTGCGTCCACCGTCAACATGTCCTCTGTCAGATCCGCCAAGAATAGGCCGGATATTCCATTCCTAGGTACGAAAGGCCACCGGCTTTATATGGTTCACTTATGCCATTTTACAGTCCAGGCAAGTAGGCCCTGATTCTGTCATCAAACTCTCCTTGCCTTCTACTTCTGAAAACTCTAGTCTGAGCCTGCATCTGTGACCATGAACTTTGTCTCATTCTCTGCGCGGCTCACGAAGCCTGACATCAGCCTATTCTCTGCCAAGAACTTGTATTTCACCTTCGAATTATCTGCTTCACTCCTTAGCCGATGCATTCCTGTCTAGTAGTTTAAGTAAACATCCTTCCAGCTACCGAGCAATGGCTCGGCTTCTCTGTCTTTATGCAAGTAATTCATAGCCCTGTTACCATGGAATATTCCTACCCCCTCGCATTTAGTGTAGACACTTAGACGCTTGTACACGCACGCACAGTCAGTATAGAATAGATTCTGTCCGAGAGTCCTTCTTTTGTGGATAACATAGTTCTTTAAACATAGGATGTTAGATATGATTTGGGATTAGGTTGACTTGACCCCCCAGACTTTTTGTCTCCACATGTAGAGCTAAATGTCAAGTCCCCTTCACCCCCGAGTTGCACGTCAATCACACGTCATGCTGCTGCGCGCGCATCTATGCCAAGTATTATCTTATAGATCCACCTATATATGACATCATAACCAATTATGTTCCTTTTTGCTCCTTATTACACCCATTTTTGGTTACGCATATGAATCGTCATTTTCCTTATCAATTGTTACACCTACTGCATTCGCTTCATTGTAATGTATGATCTATAAAAGTCACTTCTTGTCAATAAAGTATGTACTTCACTTCCTGAACCCCCGTGGTGATGGAACTTGGAGCAACCGATTATAATCGATCATTGGAATAAAGCCCATTCCGAACCTCTAATACCACGGATTCTGCCTCTTATTTTACTGAGCTATTTTATTATGTTTCCGCATCAAATTAAGTCCCGGTAATGAATTTTATTTACCACATGAATGGTGCCCGAACAGGGACACTTTCTCATCTCACGCGCCGGCGGTGAGTTGCAGGCCCGGTCTCCTGCCACAGCTGGACGGACAATAACGCGTACCAGCAGGATTTCCTGTATCTCCCTCCGGTCAAGCGGGGGCGACTGAGGCTGCGATCAACACCCAGACGAGGCGGTGAGAAGTGCGAAGTGTCCCGACCAGAGCCTAGCTGAGAGAGCAAGATCCGAGGTATACAGAGGCCCACCAGTTCGAAGTCAAGTCCAGTTTCCGACGAGTCGAGTCCAGTCCGGTTCAAGTTCAGTTGCCGAGGCCTTCCGTTTCCGAAGCTACCCGGTGAGTACCATTACTGGGGAGGCATTTCTGACGTGCACATAGGTTGTGCCGGTCAAGACGGGTTTGGGTACACAAATCCGGTCTGCACTGTTTTAGCAGTGTATACGTACTGTTTAGCAGTATATCAAGTATTCCGAAGTGTCTAGTTATTGTCAAGAATTATGCTTGGTGATTAGTTATGCAGACGATCATCATTGTTGGTTATTTTAAAGGCTAAAAAAAAAATGTTTAATGTTTAATGTTTAATGTGTTAAACGTCCTGCATATTGTGGTATGAATGGTTGTTCATTATTGTGCTTTTGTACTAAGTGTGTTCAAGATTAAGTATCGGATCAGTTGTCAATATGCCGCTCTTTTCGAAACTAAGACAGATCACTACAAGAAAAGGGGTACTCGAAGAAGCCGTTCCTATTCCTCCTAGGGACACTCCAGGGTACTTCATGTATCATAAACATGGCTTAGACGCTATATTATTTCTTGATTTATGGGTAGACTACACCAAGGAATTACCAGAAAGTCAGAGGTGGCCCACAGCGGGAACCTGGGATGCAGAGTGCATCATGAAAGTCGAGGAAGAGTTATGGAAAAGGAAAGTCAGACAGTCACAGAAAGACGCCGTTGAGCTATGGCGTAAAGAATCTCATAGACGTACAGAAAAAGCACTCCGACAGGAAGAAAAGAATAAAGAGAGTTCAAATAAAGTTCGAGAAAATCTGTTAATTGAGGAAGGTATCCGAGTGAAATCAGAACAAGTAGATAGACAAAGAAATGCCCTTATGAATGGTATGTATCCCCTTCTAGCCGAAGGATTACCTAAAGCTACTCCAGAGATACCGAAAGACTTGCCACCCCCATTATTCCCAATAAAGGTACATCCTAAGGGGCATCCTAGAACCGCAGAAGATGTTTTTCTTTCCTCATATTTAGATGACGCAGCTCCCGAATATGCTAATTCCGCCCCACATAGACCGCATACCAGGGAAGTTCAACGCCAAGATCCAGTACCCATATCCCTACAGCAACAGATCGAGTCACAAGTTCCGGCAAGCACATCTGTTTCTGCATCTGTTCCTACAGCTACTTCTATAGCTGTGTCCACACCTATAGTTGCTGTGTCACGTTCAACGAATCCTTTCACACCTGACACCCCAGATGGGGCTACGGGAGGTGCTAGCAACATTTTTTCTACGCCACCCAGAATAAATAAACTTACTTTTCAAGAGTCAGCACATTCACGTACACCCAAACTCATAAATGCCCGTACGCTTAAGGAACTTCTTATAGATTGTAGATATGACCCTGTGCCCGGCAAAGAGGACGAAATGATCATGGCATCATTACGTATCAGACGAGCCGCAGTATATTTAGGGAAGTTACCAGGAATGACTGCGCATCTAGATAAAATATATCATTTTGTCCAAACAGGGCGAGATCCAGAATGTATTAACAGAGCTATGGAATACCAGAAAGTGGAGATACAGGGGGAACTGTTACGTTTCCTCATAAATTGTGTGATCAGAAATCAAGACCGACCGGGGGTAGACCCGGAAGCAATGCAAATTCTTACCAGATGGAGCCAGAATATATCAGAAGGTAGACATGATAAGAAAAATTGTATAATAGCCATGTGCCGAAAGATCCGTAAAGAAATAGAACGCCTACACGAAGAAAGATTAGCGGTAGACGAGTTCGAACAAAGCGAGGAGGAAGGGTCAGGACTGCCCGCGGGACAGTCAGACACCATAGCCTATGTAGGTAGAGGAAGATCTTGTAATAATAATAGATGTCTTATTGACCCGATACGTCCGATATGTCCAGATAATAACAGGAATTTCCAAATACCTATAATTAATATAAGGTCTAACGAGCATTCGTTCCAAGCCGCCGACAAACTACTCCGAGAACGAAGGGGTTATCATTTTCTTGATTCTATGGATGAACAAGATTTAGCCAGGGCAGCTGTCCATTGGGTGGACAGTCCCGGAAAATATAGTGATGATACAGTAGCACGCACATTTTTGAATCTCACCCCAGATGAACAGCGGTTAGCTGGGATTTATATGATTCAACAACTCATTATACTATATCAGAGTCAGCATTCGGACCCTGGTCCCTTACCTGACATATTGACTGAATTACTCATGAACAGATGGAGAGGTTCAGGTACTAAATTAATTAAAGAAATTCTAGAATCAAGAAAGCAGTATATTCTTTTTGTATGTTCAGACCGTGTCTCATTGCCCGTCAAGGAAAGGACCACGTATTACATGGATAGACAGAATCCCTTACGAGAAGTGCACCCAATAAAAGGCGAGGACAACGAGTTTAAGCGCGTATTTGTATATACGCCCATATCGAAAATAGAATTGTTAGAAATGAAGAAAGTGGTACCCAGTCATGACAAAGATCCAGCGGGTTTTCACCGAGAAATTAAAGACATGTTACTCATGGGAGAGTATACCTATCCCGACATTATGACAATATTAAAGGTATTGATGCCCGCTGGCATTTATGAGAAACTCAGGGAAAAAGAGTGGGAGGTAGGAGACCAAAAGATAGAATGGTCAGTATTAGAAGCGGAAGAAAAGGCCCGAACTGCAGGAGCAGGACTTGGGGATAAAACTAAAGCACTACCAGGTTTATTAGTACAGGTACTGCCACGTTTATTAACTACGAAAAAGGAAGATTGGGGTACAATTTCAGCCTGTAAGCAGAAGCAAGATGAAGACACTAGTGATTACTATGCCCGATTTGAAAAATGTTTTGGTATAAATAGTGGCCTAAAAGCAAGTAGCGAATCATACCCGCATCTGTTTGTAACAAAATTAGTAGAAAATGCCCTGCCCCAAGTAAAGAATAGAGTATTAAAATTCGAGAGTACCTGGCAAGGTAACACTCCATCACAAATGTTACAAATGTTACAGTACCATCACAATAGAATTAGAGAGGAACAAGAACATGAACACAGACGCATGAAAGACACGAAAATGAAAATGCTAGTTTCTCAGACAGTTCCAGCTGAAGGACATAAAAAGGGTATGACACATTCCGGTGATTCAGCAGGACCTATAAAAGGGACATGCAATTATTGTAAAAAACCAGGTCATTACGTACATGATTGTCCAGTTTTGAAACATAATATCACCATAGGTAAAACACAAGAAAGACCACGGCCACCTAGACAGGATCAGAATGAACAAGGAGCTCCGCAGCATGCACAGTCCATGCCAGCTTCACAACAGTCTATACAGTTTGTGCCAGCTGCACCAGCGCTGCCTGTTGCTGCCACGCAAACCACGACACGACAACTGTACCAGACCGCACAGTACGACTATCCTGATTACCAACGATACGCATGAACCAGCCTAGAGAGGGAAGTTGACTTACCCCTTATCGAGATCCCTGTAGACCAAGAAGGACCTTATGTACATAGTGAATTATTAGGCCAAGATAGAAAATTTTTACTCGATACAGGGGCAAGTCGAACAACAATAAAACGTAGTGAAGTTCCAGGGGCACCCCTCTCAGGCTCTCAGAATATTTCCCTTGGTTTTTCAGGAAAACCTATTGTTAATGAAGTGTCACAACCTCTTCCACTTACGATAGGACCTTTGACCCGAACTACAGATTTATTGCTTACTAAATCATGTCCAGAAAATCTGTTAGGAATAAAAACACTGAAAGCTCTAGGAGCCATAATATGTTGTTCTCCGGAAGGAGTAAGATTGTTTTTACGTGATTTTAAAGGGCACTATGTATCTAGAGACATGGATCCCCGACTGCAGACTTTACCCACACATCTATGGGCACAAGGCCCTACTGATGTTGGTTGCATGAATATTACACCATATCGAGTCACATTAAAGGCAGGAGTGGTGCTACCACGAATGCGACAATACAAGTTACCGCCAGATGCTGTAGTGGCTTTACTACAAATCATTGACGAGCTCATTGCCCAAGGAGTAGTTGTGGAAACAGACTCCAATGTATGTAATTCACCGATAATTCCGATTCTTAAACGAACAGATCCAAAGGCCCCGCCAGTATATCGACTGGTTATTGATCTGCGCGAATTAAACAAATGCATTGTGCCACAATTTCCTGTGGTCCCAGATATCTCGTCATTACTGACAGCTATTGATTCCGAAGCAACATTCTTTACTGTAATTGATCTCAAGAATGCCTTTTTCAGCGTCCCAATAGATCCGGAAAGCCAATATTTGTTCGGATTTAGTTTAAATGGACGTAGCTTTAAATTCTCCCGCGCACCTCAAGGATTTACAGAAAGCCCCAGCATCTATAGCCAAGCACTGAAACGAGAACTCGACAGTATCCACATGCCAGTTAACACTGCTCTGCTTCAATACGTCGATGATCTGCTGATCACCGCGAGAAGCGAACCGGAATGTGAAAAAGCATCACTGACAGTTTTACAATTTCTAGCCGAAAAGGGGCACAAGGTGTCCCCTTCTAAGCTGCAATTCTGTGTCCAGCGAGTTATTTATCTTGGACACTCGCTGTCCAAGGAGGGAAGGCAGCTTACACCCGACCGCATTCAGTTAATAGCTAACATGCCAATACCCAAGACACAAAAGGAGGTGCGGGCTTTCATAGGCCTCACGTCATATTGCAGGCAGTGGATCCCTCAGTATGCATTTCTAGCAAAACCACTCATTCAGTTGACAACACAGGAGGCAGCCACATCGACTGTTCTCCCTTGGACTCAGGAACATACACAAGCTTTTGAAAGCCTAAAGAAAGCTTTATGTCAAGCACCTGTTTTAGCAACGCCATGTTACAGAAAACAGTTTACACTCTTTGTTACAGAACGCGAAGGTACTGCCTTGTCAGTACTCACACAGGAACAAGCAGGAGCACACAAACCATGTGCTTATTTTTCTAGTACATTAGATCCCGTAGCTCAGGCTTTGCCTGCATGCCTAAAATCAGTAGCAGCGACAGCTTTAGCAATAAGACAGAGCGACGCCATAGTGTTAGGACATCCATTGACAGTTCAAGTACCACACGCAGTAGAGGTCCTTGTAAATAGAACGCAAACACAACACTTGACTATTGCGCGACTTACAGGGTACGAACTTACATTGTTTCAGCCACATATAGAAATCAGACGCTGTAACACATTGAATCCTGCCACACTTTTACCTGTAATCGGAACAGACCCACTAGCCCATGACTGTATTGAAGTTATTACTATAACGACGAAACCCAGACAAGACTTAACCGATGTCCCATTGTCAGATCCAGACCTGACATTGTATGTAGATGGTTCATGCATGAGAACAAATACAGGAGAGTTAGTGGCTGCTTACGCAGTCACAACAGATACTGAAGTCATTGAAACTAATCGTATAAATACTTTGTCAGCTCAAGCCGCAGAGCTTATCGCTCTGACACAAGCCTGTATTCAAGCCACAAATAAAAAAGTCAACATATACACTGATTCACGTTATGCATTCGGAGTTGTACATGACTTCGGCGTGCTGTGGCGAGAGAGAGGTTATTTAACTTCCCACGGTGCCCACATTCAGCACGGACCCCTCATTCATGCCTTATTAGATGCAATACATCTACCCACTGCAATATCAATTATGAAATGTAAGGCTCATACGAAGGTTACTGATATCATTTCTCAAGGCAATGATCTAGCCGACAGAACAGCTAAACAGACTGCTCAAACTCAAACCTCCGACATGACAAAGACAATAGTCCCGATGCCGACACATTGTATGACAGTTAAAGATCCTACTCTTGACGTAATTGACATACAGACACATGCTACACCAGACGAAATAAAGAAATGGACTGAATTAGGAGGGATCCAAACGGACCAAGGATGGATGATGAAGGAAAAGTCTGTGTGGTTCCTTCCTGATTCAATGGTCCAAGTTATAGTTAACACTATACATAGTCCAGCACATCTAGGAGAAAAAGCTATGCTAGACAGCATTCAACACATTTGGTTCAATAAACATTTACGAGCAGCAGCCAAACAAAAGGTCCGTACCTGCATGATCTGTTGCCAGTTCAACCCGGGAAAAAGCGTTCCTGTAGAACAGGGTGGATTTCATCCTCCTAATCACCCTTTTGAAGTACTCCAGATGGATTATATCCAGATGGAACGATGTCGAGGATTCAAATATGTTCTCGTAGTTGTCTGCGCTCTGTCCCGTTGGACGGAGGCATACCCGGTTTCAGATTACACTGCCCCGACTACTGCCAAGCAGTTGGTTCGAGAATTCTTCCCACGATACGGTTTACCACGTGTTGTTCACTCAGATAACGGCCAGCCGTTCTCATCCGAACTAATGAAACATGTTTCACTTCTGTTAGGTTATCAGTGGAAATTCCACTGTGTCCGACACCCCGAGGCAGCAGGTCTCGTAGAAAGACATAATCAGATACTGAAAATCAGATTGACCAAAATATGCAGAGAGAAAGGTGTCGACTGGGTAGTAGCGTTACCAGTTGCACTCTTTTACATGAGAATGGTAGCACACTCTCGAACAGGGCTATCCCCGTATGAGGTGATCTTCGGCAGACCACCAAATATGTGGGGGACGCCTATACCACGCAAAATAACTGATATTGACTGTAATATGCTGACAGATTACTTGGCTTCCTTGATGTCTGCACTACAATCTTGTCGTTCACAGGTAGCTGCAGCCTTTCCCGACAACACTGAGGTGAAACCCCATGACGTAGTTCCGTGGGACCTTGTGCTTGTGAGAAATTTCGACCGAAAGACTCAGCTGGAGCCCAGGTGGAAGACACCCCAGTTGGTCCTGCTGACCACAAGGACAGCCGTGAAGATCGAAGGCAGAAAAGGATGGATTCATTCAAGTCATATCAAGAAATTTCATGGACTTCCTGCAGATGTGAATAGCCCACCTCATGTGTCTTCACCAATTGACTCAAAACTACCTTTGGCTGAGGCCGACAGCAAGGAACTCTATAAACTAAAACTAAGGCCTAGACCGTCGGACGATTTGATTGTTTAAGTCCTCTCCTAGGTGAAGCGGTTGAATCTGTCTCCGACATGTATCCCCTAGACCTGAATCATGGAAACCCACGAAAAATGTTGAAACGACGGGCGTATTGTAAATCACTGCGTAGCCATTGCATAGTGACATTATTAATCTTGTTTTTCTTAAGTCTTTTAATAATTACTGCAAGTATATTGTTGCACATATATTACCCTATTGCCAGAAATGTTTACAATATTACTGCTGAACATTCTTTTAGTGACCTACCGCCGCATGAATTGTCTTATAGACTTGCGCGGCGCAATAACACTTTCATTAGTATGTTACATCATTCCCATCAGACTAGTAATGCAACTAATTGTTGGGTGTGTGGCCGGCTCCCTCCCTATCAGAATTATGAAGGAGTCCTGCCTTTCTTTCCACATCCGTTTACACATAATGGCTCCTGTGGAGCATGGTTTAGTTTAATCAATTCCATAGACTCAGACACAGCAGTTTATCAAGATCAGTGGGTATGGGGAAATCTGAACCTAGTTTTATTCAAAGTCTGTTACCCTGACAAGGAGGGTCGCCCCAAAGGAACAGGAACTGATCTCGAAAATGAAGTATATGGATTAGGTAACTTTACACCTAATCTCATGATTCTAAATGTCAAATCCGAAGTTGAACTAGTTTTACCCACCATGTCAGTATTCCCAGCGAAGGGTGAATTATGTGTAAGAAAAGTTGGTTCCATACATATGGGCCATAGTAAATGCACTACTATAGTAGAATTCAGTGATGAAGGCAAATCTTCATTTAGAGCTTATCGCCACTCCTACTTTATATGTGGTCAGACTGCATATATGCGTCTACCTCTAGATTGGGATGGTACCTGCTACATTGCATTCCTTTTGCCACCTGTTTTCCTAGCTCCTCCTGATTATTACAGAAACATTCATTTAGTACACAATAGAGAGCGGAGAGATCTCCCAATTGTCGATTATACTGAGACGGCATGGGACAAGTATGTAGATTTCAATAAAGGCATTTTTCCCTATATAGGTACTGTTACTAATAGTAAGCTGATACGTAGATTAACTAGAACCCTTGAAGCAGTAGTGAATGAAACTATTGCCGCCCTAGGCAACTTGACAGAGGAGCAATCTGCGATGAGGATCGTGGTTCTTCAAAATCGTCTTGTCCTTGACGTCATCCTGGCCGATAGGGGCGGAGCCTGTAGGGTCATCGGATCAAGCTGCTGCGTATTCATACCAGAAAATTCGCCATCTGTATATAAAGCCATAACTCGCCTTCATAAGATTGTAAGCCAGATACACCAGAACCCAGGCACTTGGACTTGGTCCAGTTGGTTTTGGAGTGTGATATCAGCCTGGGGATGGAGAGTTCTATCCTTCCTAGGTATTGGCCTTCTCATACTATTCAGTTGCTGTCTATGTCTACAATGTGGACCAGCGATCTGTGGTCTGTGTGCCACATCGTGTATTCCACCACCACGGAAGAAGAAAGAAGAACAAATGATGTTATATGAACAGATCAATGGATTGATGAAGATTGATATCTCTTAACGGGCAAGTAGGGGACAAGGAGGGAATGTGGAAATATGGATTTTTCTGATCAGTTATGTCCCCTATCTTGGACCCCAACGGTTTCATGTATGAATCACAAGTACATGTATGTCCCCTCCAGTTCCAGTTATGAAGACGCAAACATATGTGCGTCCACCGTCAACATGTCCTCTGTCAGATCCGCCAAGAATAGGCCGGATATTCCATTCCTAGGTACGAAAGGCCACCGGCTTTATATGGTTCACTTATGCCATTTTACAGTCCAGGCAAGTAGGCCCTGATTCTGTCATCAAACTCTCCTTGCCTTCTACTTCTGAAAACTCTAGTCTGAGCCTGCATCTGTGACCATGAACTTTGTCTCATTCTCTGCGCGGCTCACGAAGCCTGACATCAGCCTATTCTCTGCCAAGAACTTGTATTTCACCTTCGAATTATCTGCTTCACTCCTTAGCCAATGCATTCCTGTCTAGTAGTTTAAGTAAACATCCTTCCAGCTACCGAGCAATGGCTCGGCTTCTCTGTCTTTATGCAAGTAATTCATAGCCCTGTTACCATGGAATATTCCTACCCCCTCGCATTTAGTGTAGACACTTAGACGCTTGTACACGCACGCACAGTCAGTATAGAATAGATTCTGTCCGAGAGTCCTTCTTTTGTGGATAACATAGTTCTTTAAACATAGGATGTTAGATATGATTTGGGATTAGGTTGACTTGACCCCCCAGACTTTTTGTCTCCACATGTAGAGCTAAATGTCAAGTCCCCTTCACCCCCGAGTTGCACGTCAATCACACGTCATGCTACTGCGCGCGCATCTATGCCAAGTATTATCTTATAGATCCACCTATATATGACATCATAACCAATTATGCTCCTTTTTGCTCCTTATTACACCCATTTTTGGTTACGCATATGAATCGTCATTTTCCTTATCAATTGTTACACCTACTGCATTCGCTTCATTGTAATGTATGATCTATAAAAGTCACTTCTTGTCAATAAAGTATGTACTTCACTTCCTGAACCCCCGTGGTGATGGAACTTGGAGCAACCGATTATAATCGATCATTGGAATAAAGCCCATTCCGAACCTCTAATACCACGGATTCTGCCTCTTATTTTTCTGAGCTATTTTATTATGTTTCCGCATCAAATTAAGTCCCGGTAATGAATTTTATTTACCACACTAGGATCAGTTTCGGGGTTTCGCCCCATCAGCCAGGATAGCTTGAATCCAGTGCCACAGTGAGCCCGGCGGGGACCCATGTCTGAGAATACCCGGCGCACTTAGGGCAAGAAAGCAAAAGACACAGTTGATGGACAGAATGCAGAACAAATCAAAACATTCACCCCCAGTCAAGAGATCTGGGTTAAATCCATCATTCTTTTGCTCACCATGCCATCCCAGTTTAGATCTGGTCATATGCAAATCAGTCTTGACCCTGTGCCGCATGGGAACAGTCTAGCCCGTGCTTTCCACGCCACTGGAGTCAAGCTATCCTGGCTGATGAGGGGTGAAACCCTGAAACCGGTCCTAGGATGCTTGTTTCCAGTCCAGGGAGGACCTGGCTTGGCAGTTCAGGCAGGACTGTTCCCATGGGGCACAGGGTCAAGATTTGCCTATGGCTGGGTTCAAACTGGAATGGCATGGGGAGCAAAAAAAACGATGGATTTACGCCCAGATCTCTGAAGTGGGGCGAATGTATTACATTGTTCTGAATCCTGTCCATCAATTGTTCTTTTGGCAAATGTTTAGCCAGTTCACACAACCACCTTCAATCTGGACTGAACTCAAAGTTCAAACACTGCATACTCAAGCCACATGACAAACAAATCAATATTTTGGGAATCACTTTTCTCTTAAATGTATAGCAAAATAGCAATAGACAGCTAAAATGCCAATACACCAGGTCATAGGCAAAACTCTTAACCAAATGGAAGCCATATCCTCTGTTTTAAGATAATGTCAGAGTTCCCGTAACAACTATATGAAGAATGTTAACACACTGATACTAATCCCAGCAGGATTCAGGCAGACTACACTAAAGAGGAGCAACACTATGCCCATGCTTAAGGCAGTAATAAAAAGACACAGGAATTGGCAAAGCAAATAGATCTTGCCTTCGAACAGCGCTCGCAAGCCCATCAGCAAGGCATCACACATGCTGCAGCAGCTATATAAGCTTTTTCTTAGAGCCATAAATTAGAACAAAGTATATAAAAAGTGAGCCAAAGCACACTGCAGGAAAAGGAGGGACCCGGTAGTAAACGGCAGGTGCCAGGCATGCTACAAAGAAATAAAAAACAAACCGAAAGGGAAATTTAAAAAGCAGTGGGAAGGAGGAAGCAAGTCAATGGTACTATGAAAACCTACAATGAGCAGGGAGAGGCAGAAAGCAATGAAGGGGCGCTGATGGGTTCCGGAATAAAATTTGAGATAAGTCCCAGGGCAGGGGGGTGGAAGCAGAGACAAGCTAAGAGATATAGAACTTGCACCAACCATGTTATCAGTACCACAAAAGGAGATGGGTTCTAATAAGATTTATTGGCAAGGTTTGGATGCCTGGAGAAGAAAAATATGTGATAGCAAGTCATAAATCTTTGCCTGTTGTGTGTTACCACTCCACTCCCAAGATACCTTGATATAAATGGAAAAAGCAACTGAGATCGTGTGGAAACATAAAGCAACTTACGACAATCATTCTTCAAATGGGCACCTTTCACACCATTTGCAATGTCATGTCCACTCTTGGGAAACACCTTCAAGACGCTTGCCTTGGCGACCTTTGCACTGAAGCAGACATGATAGCAGAAGGATCAGTATCATCAGTACTAGAAGGTAGTATGTACAGTTGTGCACTTCGAGTATACAAGTGTGTGTATGAAGCTATGTTGAGACTGGCTTGGTTGGAATTTATTCCCTGGGTGAAGAAAACTTACAAAGAGAACATTCAGGTAGTCTATTCCTTCACTGAGGATGGTTAAGGACTTTGCAAAATACCTATGCCAACAAAGATAAGACGACTTCTTGCAGAATGCTGCCTTTGCCGAAGTAAAACAGCTTTGGGATGTATTCCTAGAAGAATATCTTCATGACAATGGAGATCTCTCTGCATGTTAGATGTCGTACATGGATATTGATGAAAAGGTCTTGCTGTCTCTGCTGCGTGCGGTTTCGAGAAGGAAATTGTATTTACATCTTACCGCCATACACTCTATGATCCCATGGTGTTTTGCGTATGACAAGATGAACTATGCTAGATATCTTCCATACTGTGCCGAAATGACATTACTTGCAGTGAAACATCCAGATACACCACTTCATCATCGGATGCTTTTCAGTTCAACTGTCAGATGTTAATCCGTTTGGACGAATTCCGGTTGATCAAACAATAGAGGTAACAGTCAACAAGACACACTGACTCTGGGTGGTATGACAAGGCTCAACCTCAAGGCAGGTGCTGAGAAAATATATATGGCTGCTGAATACTGAAGCACCTTTTTGGGTCAGAAAAGGGAAATGGTTCGTAACAGATCAGATCTTACTTACGCAGACCTACGCAAGTCACAAATTGAAAAATATGAAGATACTGTTACAAAAGCAGTTAGTCTGGTTCAAAGCTGGATAAACCCATTTGTTGGGCTACATGATCTCAGTCTCTCCACTACAAAAAAGGCATCTCAAGACATATCAGACATAATTAAGGCAATCATTATGAAAGCAGGCAAAGCACAGTTTTGTTGAATCATTGTGACAGCATGGAATAAGAACCTTCAAATGATGGCTGTGCTTTCTCATCCTTTAGGACCTTTACCACGGGGTTCAGCAACTCCAGAAGGTCTGTTGCGAAAGACAAACAAAGCTGTTTTAGCAACATACTTGCAGAAAAAAAGTTATCCCTGCTGAGGAAATACTTGGGCATTCAGCCAGGCTTATTGATGGTATGGTTCTTGCTCACAGAGTAAAAGGAGAGGAATCAAACTTTGGTGAGGTGGCTATGTCTGTCTTGACCATGGCTTTGTGGGAAGAAAATACAAGTAAAGGAACTGATGTTGTGTTTGACACATACAACGAGGCATCTATTGAGAACAGCAAAAGGACAATCTGAGGGAAAGAACTCTGACACCAGTTACAGAGCATCTCACCTTCCTATATTGTGAGACAGTGGAGGAAATTCCTAAGTCACGTAAGGAATATTAAAACAACTGTCGTCGCATTTCTTGCTAACGAATGGAGGAAACCAGAGAATATTTTTTTAAACTTGAGAATAAAACACTGTTCGTCAACTGTGAAGATAAATGCTACAAAATCACAACTGAAGGAAGCCACGAAGTTCTCGATCTCAACAGTGGAATGGAATGGAATGGAAGGTACATTTATAGAGCGCGACTATCACTCCAGGGAGCATCTTGGCGCTAAATGTCAACATAGATGGAACATGTTGGCAACTGCAGTCGTTCGAGGGATCCTGTGCAAATTATACTAGGGCTTTGTATGCAGTTTCTGTAAGGGAGATGACCCAGGTCTTCAGGGTTTTCCTGAAAAATGTTTCTGTAGAAATTTCCCGAAGCTGGGGTGGCAATTTGTTCCACGCCCTGGAGCCGATTACAGCCAGGGATTTCCCACCTTTGCTGGAGAGCCTAAATTTGGGAATCATTAGGAGATTCTGATTAGAGGACCTTAGGCTGCGAGCAGGATGGTAGCGCCTAAAGCCGTTGCACAGATACCTGGGTCCTTGCGAGTGAAAAGCTCTAAAGGTGATCACCAGGATTTTGAAAAGAATACGCTTATGTATTGGTAACCAGTGAAGAGTGGTGAGGGCTGCCGAGGCCGATGACTTTCTAGGCCTGCCAAGGACCTAACGGGCAGTTGCATGTTGGACCATCTGTAATCGGTGAAGCACTGATTTATTTGCTCCTGCATACAAGCTGTTACAGTAGTCCAGTCTTGATGTTATGAGGGCAACTGCTACCGTTTTCCTAGCTAGGAGGGGAAGGAGGTAAAAAAACTCTGAGAGTTCTGATAATGTGAAAACAGGTGCCTGCTACGGTCACTGCCTGTTGCTTAAATGATAAAAGCATCATCGAACTTGATGCCTAGGTTACGGGCGGAGGAGATGGTGTTTGGGGGGGCTTCGGCGTCTACAGGCCACCATTGTTTGGGTGAAAACAGATTTAGCGGGCCGAAGGGCAAGATTTCTGTTATCCCTGAATTGCATTTAAGATGGTTACACTTCATCCACTCAAAAGTGGCAGTGAGGCAATTTTTAAGGTTCTCTTCAGCTCCAGGCAGCTCTCTGTCCAACACCAGGATGAGTTGCGTATCGTCAGCGTATGAGATTGAGCTTATTTCCTCCTATCAGATCAGCACTATCAGGGGAACCATATATAGATTGAAAAGTACAGGGCTAAGACTAGAGCCCAGTGCACACAAAGAAACCGATGGTCATTTGTTGCTGCAAGCTGCACAAGCTGCTAATGAGGGTTATGAGGCAGTAATGATACGCTCAGATGAAAGTGATGTGTTTTGGATTCCATTACAGAATCATGGCTAAATTGTTTCTGAAATTGGGGACTAAAATATGCACGAGAGTCCTTGACATTGGGAAAATAGCTTCAACTCTTGGTGAAAATGTTGGTCAAGCTATGATTGCTCTCCATACATTTACCGGATGTGACACAGTAAGCACGTTTGTGCGAAAAGGAAAAAGTAAGTGGATTCAAAATAATGTCTGCCAACAGGAAACATTTTCGCAACTCGGAGATGAATGCGATCACTCTGAAGAACTAATGGACAAATTGGAGCGATTCTCGTGCTTGCTGAATGCATCAAAATCTTCGTTTCACCACGTGAATGACTTGAGATAACACCTTTTCTGCTCAAAGAAGGGTGAGATAGACAGTCATCAAGTTTCACCTTGCAGGGCCTGTCTGAAGAAACATGTCGAACATGCAAATTATCAAGGCACTATAAGCAAGAAATGCCTTCTGAAAGATCCACAGACACCTAGTACAATTGGGAGAGGGTGGAAGTTAGAAAAACATGAGGGAGCAGAGCAACTGGCAGTAGACTGGATGGAGGGGCAGTCAACACCTCCAGCTGCGTAAGATCTACTAGCTTGCAAATGCATTAGGAACTACAAACTGCCAACATGTGTCTGCGGTCTGAAGGACCTCAAGTGCACTGAAGTGACGACTTCCCGTCTGTGAAAAACAAACAGATGCAGAGAATGATGACACCTATTCAGAAGATGACGACAAATGTGAATGATAACATTGTGTTTATTTTCACTCATGACATACATTGCCAATGTAAGATGTAACAACTATTGTTTGAAATTGTACGTGAAAATTATGCATATTATCTATATCAATATATGAGGAATACAATTAAGTTTTATTGCAATTATTTTAATGATTATTATTACAATCATTAATCAATTATTTTTTTCAATAATATTGAATGTAACCAATCTGGTGGTTAGATTTATTTTTTCCGCATATTATAATGAATTTGTATACTATTTAAAAAAAATATTAAAAGCCATTGTTTTTTTCCAGCTATGGTTGCCAATCCAATAATATCAGACAAAAAGCAAAGTGTGATGACTTGCTATCACATTTTCCATACCGTGCAAAAAAACATGTTAGAACCCACCACCGAGTGATACCAATAGCCTAAATTTGGGGTCCTGGCTCATGGCCTAATATGAGAGGTAAAAAAAAAAAATCATACGGGACTGAGCAAGAAAGCATGCTAGTTCCCATGAAGTGCAGAAAGTAAAAGAAAAAATAGTTCTCCGATGTAAGCAGAGGAAAAATACAAGTCATCAAAGAAGGTAAAGAAGCTGTGCTCTACAAGAAGGCCAAACACGAGGAGTAGAAGGCAAGTCATGGAATAAACATCAAGCAAATGAGATTGAAAATAAAGACGAACAACAATAACCAATTAGCTGAGCCAAAGGAACTAAACGCAATCCAGTCTTTGACAGCAGAAAGCTAAACGCTGTTTGTAGGTGAGATATAAAAAACAGGTCTGGAGTTATATCATAGTCAATAAAAAAAATTATGTGAACTACAGAATTCTGTTACTCCCACTTAGGAGCAAATCTTAACACCCTGAATCCTTTAGGCACTGTGTATCCGGGAATATGGGCTCAGGAACAACTTCCCAACCAAGATTTTTCAATCATAGCCTTATGCCACAAATAAATGGACATCAACGTACAAATGTACAAAAATACTTTGTAGACCATTAGAGAGAAGAAGAGCAGTGACTGACAATACAGGAGGGAAGCCATGTTGCTTGGTAGAGGGAAGAATCGCGGAGGAGGGGAAGCAATAGAAGAGAGAGAAGGGCATAGTTCGGGGGTAAGCAACACAGAGGGAGGGGTTTGGCAGGATAAGCAACGTAGAGCGGCTGTGGAGAACAACATGGTTGAGCAAGCAATGGGAAAGTACAGGGGTCATTACTAGCAAATGAAAATAAAAAAAGTAACCCATGTCAAAAGTCTTCAGCCAGGCCTATTTGTAGTCAACAACTATGTGCATGCTGACATTTTTTACATCCATGCTTTTAACAGTATAGAAATGACATGCAACAAAATCATGTGTGACTGCTTACTGAAGGAGGAAAGCATAGTGTTGAAGCAAGGCACTAGGTTGATATGATGTGTGGTTTTCCTCCGAAGACGTGGCAGACCGAGTACAGTAAGCATGGTATTTTCGAACTGTAGAACTGTTTGCTGTATTGCGAGAAGTTACATTACTTGTACTTGCCCAAGAATACACGGAGTGCCAAGGAAAACCAGCAATTGAAACCAGAACTACTGAACATGAAGTCCAGTGCTTGTAGTTAAATGTCAATTTCATGAAGCAGATATGCATTTGTGCTGAACTGGTTTATTTTTTTTCCACTTCTTGATGACAGTTTGTAGCTGCAGTTTGTAGGAAAGTAGGACTTAGGTTGCCCCCACTTATTTTTCTGATGTTTACACTGGTTTCTGGCTATAGTCTGGCTGGGTCCCTGCTAATCAGGGCCCTAGCCTCTCTGTTCTCTCTAAACAACTTGGAGTTTATATTAGATGCACTAGTGATTGGATACTGTGGTACCTTATGAGCCTCTAGTATATGGTACCTTCGGTACCAAGGGCATAGGTACTTCACGGGCCTACCAGGGGCTGAAGCATGTATTATGCCACCCCTGGGAAGCAGACTAAATCTGACACCACAGGCCTGCTACTGCAGCCTGGGTGAGGTAGTGTTAGCACTCCTCACTGAGGTATAGGTTCCCTCAAGTTACACAGACACATATAGGATATCTCAACTTACACACACATATAAACCTATCAGTCACCCCTAAGGCAGGCCCTAACAATCCTGAGGGCAGGGTGCTTGGGTTCCATGTGAGGGGGTGCCTCTGCCTGAGCAGGGCCCCTCTGCAGCTCTCAGAGTCCATTCTCTGTGGCTGTATGTGGATGCGGTTAAACCATATACTCTTAAGTGCATTATAACCTAGCGGTAAATGCTAATTTGGGGATGGCTGCATCAAAACATGTCGTGTTTGGTGTCAAACGCTTTGGAATCATACCCCCACACCAGTAACTGGTGTGGGAGTATGAACCCACCCTTCTAGAGGGATAGACATGTACCCACTGTGGAAACGCGGTAGAATCCTGAAGAGCCCTGGCATCACAAAATGGATGCCACCAGTCACAGACACTGGGCTGCCCTCCTGCTGCTGACCGAAACTCGTAGTGGAGGAGGCCCAACAATAGGCATCCTGTGACAGGGAGGTGTGGTCACCTTCCAGACAGGATTTAGTGTATTGGGGCTGGGTGGGTGCACTCCTGGAGTGCTTTGAAGTCCTTCACTGGGGGAGCAGTAGGCTCCTCTGTCCATATACCAGCTCAAACCGGTTCAGGGGCTACCATCCCCTGCTCTGGCACGAAACTGGACAAAGGGAAGTGGGTGTAACCACCCACTCCCCTGACCCTCCCATAGGTGGGGTGATAGAGCTAGTCCCTCCCTTCCTTCTAGTATAAGTTAGGGAACCCTTGCCATCGCAAACTAGATATCCCTGGACGACGCTCTGAAGAAGAATCCTGGACCTTCAACGTTCCACTACTTCTGGAAGACTGAAGAACCTCCCTTGGAGTCAAGGTGTGACTCCCCGGCTTGGCAGGCATCAAAACTTTGCATCAACAGTCGCAAACTTTCCCGCTCCCGCCGGAGTCCGAAGTCCCTCCAGCCCCAGAAGTAGATTTCCTGACTTCGCTACGGCCATCGGGAGTCCCCAGTGAAGCTGAGGCAAGTGGACCCCACGAGTGACGAGGAACAGCAATACCCGGGTACCGTGCACTATTGTCGAGTGCAACCCCTTCACGGTGTTGTACGAACTTGTGCTTTGGACCACGTGTGGTCCAAGCCTCCAGCAGGATTTCCTCCGACGATCAGAGGCCTACCTCGTCCAGAGTGACCGTGGGCTCCTGGTGAGTGAATCCTCCCGAGGCGTCTTCGCGATCCCTTGACGGTTGGCTTGTGGGTCCCCAGAAGACTTTTCTACAGAACCAAAGGACTCTCCTGGTTGCTCCAGGTCTGCCCTGATTTACCCTCGCTGGGTGAGTCCCTCAGACCTTGCTGGTCTGCACCACTGACTTTCTTCACTTTCCACAAGACTTGCTGTTGCCAAGGCTTGTTGGCTCCAATACGGTTGCCGACACCTCAGTAAGCTGCAGACTTCGTGGGACACGCCGAAACCAGCTCCTGGTCGTCGTCGACGCCTCCTGGACCTCGTGGCTGAAGAGTCAAGACACCCGTGATCACCTGAAATCACCTGACGACTGTGGGCATCCAGCTTCCTTGCCCCGGGTCACTGCCAAGTGACTTTCAACACTGTCCCTTCTGCTTTCAGGTCTTCATTCTTCTGAATCCAGCCTTGGATTCCACCGGACACTTCTCCTGTCTTCACAAGCAGCAAGTCTTCTTTGGCTCCCATTGAAAACGACGCCGCGACCCAACACCAAAAGACACCTATGCACCCGGCTTCCCTGGGTGAGGTAACTCCAGCACTACGGTGCTCCTGTGGGTGTTGGCTCTAGAACTACTTACCCTGTAAGTGACTTGCTTGTAGACTCTCCCGAAGTACCCTAAAACTTTAAAATTCCAACCGCGACTTGCTCCATTGAAGTCCATCGGGATCCGCAGCTGTGTTCTCACACTGCATGTGTCTCCCGTGGGTCCTTTACTTAACTGCCTTGGGTGGATTAGTGAGGCCCCAGCGGTTCTGAAGGCCCTAGGCCTTGTCTCTTCTCAAGTCGATATTCCTAAACCTCTTTTTTTGTATATGGTCTGGTACGCCCCTAGGGCCCCAGCCATATTTGTTGTGAAATGTTGAAATGTTGATCTGTGCATATGTCCTTGACTTCTAATCTCATAAAGAGATTAGTAGAGTGCGTTAAAAATGGAATATGCTACTTACCAGTATGCATCTGTTCTTGGCATGTAGAGCTGCACAGCCACACACTTAGGATAGTAGATCGCCATCTGGTGTTGGGCTAGGATGCTTGCAGGTTGTTGTTTTCTTCGGAAGAAGTCTTTGTGGTCACGAGATAGGTTACTCCTCCCTTGGACGACAGTGCGCATGGGCATCAACTCCATCGTTAGATTGTTTTTCGCCATGATGGGAAATTATGGAGTTTGTAGAAAAGAGAGATGTCCATGTGTGATGTCGAAGTAAGACAATGCTGGAACAGATACAAGTCCCGGGGAGCTGGGTGGGCGTGTGCGACTCTGCAGCTCTACATGCCAAGAACAGATGCATACTGGTAAGTAGCAAATTCCGTTCGAGGCATATGAGCTGCAGATCACACACTTAGGACAGACTATATAGCAGTATCTCCCCTAGCGGTGGTCACCTGAGCGTAAGATGGTCTGGTGACATGAATGCTGTTTGGGTGGTATATGTGGGGGGGGGTAGTTGTTAGTTCCAGGCAGTAACCATACTGGATAATTTGTCTTACCCACTTGTCTGTTGTGATGGAGTTCCAGACAGGTAGGAACTGTTTTAGTCTTCCCCCGACTGGAGTGGAATGGTCTGGGGGGTGTGGAGGAAAGTCACTGTTTTGTGGCAGGGGAGGTACGAGTGTTATTACCTTGACCTCGCCCTTTGTTGTTGTTTCCTCTGTATCCGCCTCTAAAATATCCTCTACTGGGGGATGTTTGTGCAGCGGCTTTGAATGTAGAGGAGGTGTCCGCTCCCATATGTTTGGAGCCACGTGGTTGTGGAGACTGTAATGCCCCCATGGACTTAGCAGTCTCGGTGTCCTTTTTCAAGTGCAGTGTCTACGGCTGGTCCAAATAGCTGTTCCTGGTTGAAGGACTAAGGGCCATATGTAGGTAACATACTATTTACCGATTCATAAATACCGAATTTTACCGATTCGGTATTTATGAATTGGTAAATAGTATGTAGGTAAATAATCGGTAATTATTACCGATTCGGTAAATATCGGTATTTATGAATCGGTATTTACCGAATCGGTAATAGTAACTGGCTTCCCATTCATTCCTATGGGCCAGGAGGCCCATAGGAATGAATGGGAAGCCAGTTACTATTACTGATTCGGTAAATACCGAATCGGTAATAGGGGAGGCATTATCATGGGTGGCAGGGTGTCACATTGACACCCTGTTGCACCCCTGATTCGTGCATGTGTGCACATGTGGCGCACATACATGCCCTAAGGGCATGTATATCTGCCACATGGCACTTTACAAATAGCACAAAAATGCTTTTTGAAAGGTATTCGTCATTTACCATCAACCTGTAGTTGGTGGTAAATAACGAATCCAGACACCAATAATGCACTCACTTGAGTGCCCCCTACATAGCATTTCTGGATTCGGTATTTACCGAATCGGTATTTTACCGATTTCTTTAATTTCCGATTCGGTAAATACCGAATCCAGAAATCAGCCACCTACATCTCAAGTGCCTCAATACCGGTCGGTAACGGGATATTTACCGAATTTCGGCCGTTACCGACCGGTATTTGGCTACCTACATGAGGCCCCAAGTATGGTAGTTTGTACCTCTGGCTTAAAGCCTGAAATGCGTAGCCAGGCATGTCGTCTAAGGAGCACACTGGTGTTAACTGCTCTAGAGGCGGTGTCTGTGGCGTCAAGCGCACATTTAATTGCCGCATTTGAAAGAAGTTTTCCCTCCTGGATAAGGTCATTTGCCTGGGTTTTATATTGCTCTGGCAGATGTTGCAATAGAGTTTCTAATTGGTCGTAGTGGGCCCTGTGATAGCGTCTAGTAGGGCTTGGGTGTTGGCAATACGCCAATGATTAGCGGCTTGTGCTGCTACTCTTTTGCCAGAGGCTTCTAACAGTTTGGATTTTTTGTCTGGGGGTGGTGTATCTCCTGTGGTATGGGAGTTGGCGCGTTTCCTAGCATTGGAAACAACCAAAGAATCCAAAGGGAGTTGCCCTTTGATGTAATTAGGATCTTCAGGGGCAGGCCTATATTTCTTTTCTATCCTTGGGTTAAGAACCCTGGCATGGACGGGGTCTTTAAATACTTTGGGGGCGTGTTTTATGACTCCTTTAATCATGGGTAGAATTTGTACAGACTTTTGATATTGTTCAAAAGTGTCTAATAGGAAGTCTTCCTCTGGTGCGCCTGAGTGCATTGTGATGCCGTGGTAAAGTGCCGCACTATTTAATAATTGGTCAAACCCCATGTGATCGTCTGGAGGAGATGGTTTGGAGGCATATGGCTGAGGGTCAGGCATTTCTGGTAGAGGGAATGCCCAGTCATCCAGTGGTGAGGTATCTGGATCAGTGAACGGATCATTAGGGTCACCCCCACCCCCTAGGTCGTCATCATCATCCTGTGGAGGTGGTGTATGTGATGGAGAGGGTATAGGTAAGGGTGGTGTAGGCAGAGGGGGTGGGTTAGAAGGCAGTATAGGAGAGGAAGGGCGCATAGGTGATGTTGCAGAGTCCTTCCTGTTAATAGGAACTGGGGCAGGTGGTGTGTCTAATTTCCGTTTTTTACATGGCACCGCGGTGACATGTCCAGTCTTTGGATTAATATATATCTTTTTCTGCCTTGGGTCGATGGGATCTGGATGAAAAAGTTCTTGTTCCTCAGGTGCCGATTTTTTCAGGCCCGATCGAGGTTTTGGTTGATCGATGCAGTGTTTGGCTTTAGGAGATGTATGAGAGTCCTTAGCCGTTGGTTTCGGAGCCGATGATGGTTTCGGAGCCGAAGTTGTATCTGTAGGCTTGGGAACCTTCGGTGCCGGTTTATCTATTGGCTTTGGTGTTTGAGAGGCCGAAGGCGTTGGAGCCGATTTCGGTGCAGAGTGGTCTTTTGTCTTCGGTGCCGAAGGTGCCTGTTGGACAATGACATGCGGTTTGCTCGGTCCCGAGCTACCGAAAGGCTTACATTTCTTCGGAGCCGAGCCTGGAGGCGGGGCTTCTGAAGGATGTTTTCGGTCTCGACTGGGGCCAGCAGGCGAAGTCTTGACCAATGCCTTTGGTTTTGGAGGGTTTGGGGCAGGGGCAGGGGCAGGGGCAGTAGTACTCGAACGTTGCCCAGGAGTGATGGGGTCGTCTGAGTAGTCTGCTTCGGAGATGATTTGTAGATCTTCGGAATCTTCTTCTGGGACATCGGGGCCTTCATCAAAGATGTCCTCTGGTTCCGGAGCTGTTCTGTATGCCATGATGTGTCCTCGAGCCCTTCGATCTCGAATGGTCTTTTTGGATCGAAAGGATGCGCAGGCTGGACAGCTGGATTCATCGTGTTCAGGTGATAGGCACAGGTTGCAGACTTTGTGATGGTCACTGTGCGGAAATTTTGCTCCACACTGGGGGCATTTTTTGAAAGGCGTCCTTACCATGAGCCGTAGGCCTCACGGCGTGGATAGGCCCAGCGGCCCGCGTCGACATCCGGAATCGAGCCGATGAAATCGATGTCGAGAATGAAGGTGCTTCGATGTTGTGTGAAGTTTTGCGCTTCGAAAAGCTTGGAATTGATATTTCCAACCGGAGCGGAAAGTTGCATCCGAACCAAATGGCGGAAAAAAACAATCTAACGATGGAGTTAATGCCCATGCGCACTGTCGTCCAAGGGAGGAGTCACCTATCTTGTGACCATAAAGACTTCTTCCAAAGACAACAACCTGCAAGCATCCGAGCCCAACACCAGATGGCGATCTACTATCCTAAGTGTGTGATCTGCAGCTCATATGCCTTGAACAAATACATATATATTTTATATATATACCTGTATCGTGTCCTTTCATTTAGTGATTCAAGAGATTATAAGGTAAAACAAGCTGCTTTACATTCCTCTAAAGACTTAGCCTGAAGGCTGCTCTCCACAGCTACCTCTAGGACAGCTTTCTTAAAAAGGTTGTCTTAAACCTATCTACCATAAGAGTCGAATTGTACTGGTGCAAGGTGGCCACTTTAACTAGTGACCAGCATGTACCAGGCCAACTTCTCACACAGTTCCATTCAGATTTTTGGAGATTAATGGAATGAGGTATACACAAAGATCATAACACAGAATTCAAGAAGAGCGCAATCATACATTACGACATGGTGTCCGTATGAAAACCACCAGTGCTGCTGTTTTAGCAGTATTTTCTTTCAACAATAATCAAGCCAAAACACAGATGATAGCTTTTAATTAAGCTATGTTAACAGGTTAACATTCAAAATATGTGTTCAAATCAAATATCAGATTGTTATTAGAATCAACGGATGTAATACGGCACAAAGTAGCCCTGCCTGTCAAAACAAGGAACGAGAACAAGTCCCACATTTATGAGGTTGCATTTCTACAATTTAATTTGCCACAACCGAGCCCACTGTACCAAACATCTTTAAACTGTAAAATCCAAAACAGCCCACCCTCCAACCCTCAAGCTCCTTTCTCCTGTGTCACTTCATGAATTTATCATACAAATCAAATTGCGAGAAAACAAAATGGCAAAAGGACATGGGAGCTTTTTTTCTTTTTAGTGACCAATCCAAGTTGGATCGTTAACTAAAAAGACAAAAAAATAACAGGCAAAAGCATTGTTTTTTTTAGAGTGAATGTGGAAGGGGGAGAGAACCGAAGCAACGGGAGAGGGTAAGGGATAGGGAAAGCAGAAACAACATTGGGCAGGAGGGACATGGTTGAAGCAACACAGAGGTCTCAGGTTGGAGGAGGCAAAAAGAAAAGCAAGAATAAACAAGCATTTGCATAGCCGATAGGTCTCGCTTTTGGTACCTTATAAGTATTTAGTTATGCAGCACAATATTCTTGGTGCAACAACACCAACTGTTGCATGGCTAAACACTTATAAGGTCCCAAAGGCGAGACCTATTGGCTATGCCAATGCTTGTTATAATTGAGACACAGTAGACAGTAAACACAGGAGCCCTACAACATGCCCCCTCTCTGGGGGTTTTATTACCAGTATTAACAACACCGGAGTTACCGTTGTGTAAAAACAAAGTGTGAACTCCTAGTCACTTTACTCCGGAAATCCATCTCTAAAACTTGAAAGTTGTGACGCTTTTTATTGGGCAAAAGTGCACCGGTGGTGGAAGGCAAACAACTACGAAAGGACACAGACGACGTCACATGGACAGGACTGACGTGTCATCCTGTACACTCTGCCTTCTAAAGACGGAGCCTGTGCAGGAGCGCAGCAAAGACGTAATCACCCCTAATGCACGCGAAGAAAATGTACCTAAGGAAGATGCACACCCCAGGACTGGAGAGGTAAATGAGGGCTACATTTAGACCCCAGGTGCAGGTACATGAACGCACTGAGCTATCTCGACAGCTTTTACTCAGAAATCTGGCCTCTTAGACATGCCAGGTAGTTCTGAGTCTGGGGAATATTGCCGCAGATAAATATAACCTGAAAAACTCAGCAACATAGAGACTATCCCACTGAGCTATCACCAATACTCACTCAAAAGTCTGGTCTTTGAGACAGGACCGGTAGATGTGTGTCCGCGGAAAAGCACCGATTACTTGAGCCTGTGCAACACAGCAGCAGATGCAGTATCCCAATGAAATATCTTACCAACATTGACTCTGAAGTCGGGCCCGGTAGCTGTGCGTCCGTGGACATGCCCTGATGACTTGAAACTGTGGAAGTAGCAGGCAGCAGGTGCACTATCCCACTGAACTATCTTAGCAACATTTACTCTGGAGTCTGGCCTCTGTGACAGTAACAGTATGTGTCGGCGGAAATGAGGCACTGATTACCTGAATCTGTGCAACGCAGCAGCAGATGCAGTATCCCACTGAGATATCTTACCCACATTCCCTCAGGAGTCGGGCTTGCCACAGTGAATGAGAAAGAACGACAATTAGAGTGCGACATCAAGGAATAAAATTGTGCAATAAAACACACAGTGAGTGAAGACAAGGAGGCAAGGGTTAGATCAAAGCAAAGACACATAAGGGCACAACACACAAGCCGACCTCAGTACTGAACGCAAGCCGACCTCAGTACTGGGAAAAACTAGGAGTGATAACGAGAGAGTGAGGTCTGGGGAGGGCGAACACGTACTGAAGAGACGCACATGGAGAGGTGAAATGGTTCAAGAGAGACGAGAAAGTACGGGAGACAGCTGGACTGACAGCACGCGGAGGCAAGGGACAGACAAAGGGGGACATTATAAAGTAAGGACGACAAGAGTTACTAGAAGATGCAAGGGGGCGAGAAAGAAAAACATGTGGGAAAATGTAAAGGAACTTAGGGGTGAAAAAACACAACAAATAGAAGCTTTACCTTACTGGACTTTTTATGTTAAAACTGTTATCGAAAAGTGAAGTCAGATATTTACAAACGATGTACAAAGCGACAAAACAAAGTATAGACAGGCAGAATGCTAGCACTAATAAGGGGAACAAAACAGGAAAAAGTTAGAGAAAAAGAAGTGGAATAAAGAAGCAAAAAGAAAGTTACCAGAAGAAACAAGAGCGCGCGCCTCGCGCTGAAAGTTAAGAAAAGAAAAAAAAAAAAAAAAAAGACGTGCAGGCTGCAGCAGGAGAGAGGCGGAGGGGTGCACCCGCGAGTGGTGCGCGCGCACTGGGGACAGCAGTCTGCTCTTTTTCAAAGCACATACTCGTGCTTGTGGCGCGCCGCTGCGCACTCCCGCAAGCTGTATGCCGCCACAAGCACAAGTATGTGCTTCGAAAAAGAGCTGTACGACGGCTAAAGGTCCTCCTATGCAGCGCATGCGCGCTGCGTAGGCGAGACCTATTAAAAATAAAAGGAGGTGAGGGTGGGGGTGAGTATGTGCAAACGTGGACGGCGTGAAGGGGTTGAGGCGGGGGCAGCAACACTGAGAAGTGGTGGATGGGAAGAAAAAGATTCAACAAGGGTAAAAAAAAAAATATATATATATATATATATATATTTTTTTTTAAGCACCTGGGTCACAACACAAGCAGCGGAGAGAAACTAGTTAGGGAGAAATCTTTGCTTGGTCCATGCACTACAGAACAATCAGGAAGTGATGTCTGCCTTGCACTGTCCAATTAGGAGGCAGCAAAGAAGGAAGACACTAAATTCAGCAAAAGGTAAATAACGGGCAGTTTCCAAGCCCTTTTTGTAAACAATAGTGTCTCGCAAGCAAAAGCGCAAACACTAGTCCATGGCTCACGCAGGCTCAACCCTAAAAAGTACTAAAAAACAACCTAATTAATTGCTGCCACCTTGCAGTAGCAATTTAGTAAAAGCTCAACCAGTGATTGCAAGAAAAAAAAAATCTTTATTAGAAAAAAAATTTCAACCACAACCCTGTGGAACAAAGAATAATATAACCTCTTCTATCTGGATAGTGGATCTGTGGCTTAGAAGGAAATAAAACGACCTGCCAAGGAATCACACAATGAGCTTGCAATTAGTTTTCGGACTGTGTTTACTATAAGCAATCAATGGAACGTACTGGAAAATATCCAAAAACACATGGTACCTAGGGGTTCGTCACTGATATCCTAAAGTTGATTGGAGGAGTCAATGACTCATCCCAGGAGTAATAAACAGAATCATACCTGGACAGCTGCCCACCAGGACACATTCAGGCCATCTATTGCTCACTGGGGTTATCACATTGCCATACATTCCCAATGCCCAGATCTCAGGAGTACCGCTACCAAAGCTTGGTATTAGACACAATCTTCCCAAGACAGAAAACATCTAAAAATGTGAACATCTACCCCACAACAACTGCATGGCAAACAACCAAAACACTTTTATATCTTCAGAATGCTCTTTACAAACCCCCACTACCTGAATGCCTATTTCTCACCAAGTCTAAAATACAACAAACTCTAGGCAACACCCAAGTAAGAGCTACGTCAGCCAGGGACTAATTTAAACTTCTCACTCTTTCGCTCAATGACTATTTACAATTGATTTGTTCCTTTACTCTTTCCTTCCAGAAATGCAAAACAAGCACAGACAGACGGACAGACATTCCAACAAAATAAACACACACTTAAAGCTCCTTGATACCCTCACGGGTGAGTAGCCACGCTAAATAAACTCCTGATTGATCGCAGCACAGAAACACATGACCCAACTCATCTTTACCAAGCATTTGAAATGCAGTAGGTCAACCTAGATTGCAGAACAGTGTTCACTAGAAGAAAAAGGCATTGACAAAGCATGGGGGTCTCACTTTCCCCGTGGTTGTTGGTTGCACAATTGGGTTGACCAATGTCGTACAATAAAATTATGCCGGCACTGCCCAAGACAATAGCACCAGCCAGCCATCTTGAAGTGGTATTTTCTACACTTCCAAGATGGCTGTCATGTTTGTATATACAACATCTTAGCTATCTAGTAAGTATAGAACTTACAGAAACAAGATGGCTGACATACTGAGCATTTTAACGGTAAGTATTTCAGCTTCATAAATGGAAGTCTGTCTCCCTTCGCCTGCGTGTCCTCAGCACTACGGGAGAAACAGCTCGAGCTGAAACTTTGGTAAGAACTTTCTGTACATGCATTAGTTTATCAGTTTGCCACAAACTCATAGACTGATTTACTAGAAGGCATTCAACGTCTCCTGCAGATCATCCGCTTCAATGAGCAGACTGATGACTTAAAGTCCAAAAAAATTCAGGCAAGGACCAGCAAAACATACATGGGAACAGGCAAGTGGATTGGTTATGTTGAAAGAAGTCTAGAATCACTATAACGAAAAGAGTGAGACTGAGGGGGGAATAGGGAGGCAAAAGAGGAAGAAATGATAAAGAAAAAGAAACATAGGAAATAAGACAATAAAAGTTTAAAAAAGAGGAAATGTTTCAGATGCAAACAAATACATGAAAGAGAATAATAGGGATGTAATGCAAACAATGAAGAGATAGGCTGGGACGGGTGGGGAGACAGGGAAAGGAAAAGAGAATTTGCTATCTTAGGTAAGAGAAGTACAAGCACAGATTACAGGTTTAACATAGACGTACTCAGTTTTCTTAGCCATACTTTTTGTTAGGTCTTTCCGCTGTTTATTCATTTGATATTCTTATCAAGATAATACTCCATAAAGCAAGCCCACCAGGAAATAAACAGTTGAAAACACATTTTTCAGACCACTTCCAGTTCTTCTCAGAACACCTTTCATCTGACCAATCAAAACTGAAAAAAAGTATTGTGTGGTCATCTATTTCCTGAAGGTTGTTGAAACAGCATTCTGGACAAACAGGAAGTACCAACATTAACAACAACCGGACCCTTTAGTGTTTACCTTTCACTTCCAGGTGTGGTGATTCTGTAAAATCTGTGTCTTAGGTGATGCTTGTCTCCATGATAACATACTGTGCAAAGATCATAATTCGTACATTCTGCACATTTCCATCGGATGCCTATGATGGGCTGCTGACGGCAAGTGTCACACATCGTTCCATCATGTTTGATACCTAAGAAAAGAAGAGGAAGACATACAATTTTGATTCAAGAACCACTTCAGTATTCAGGCAAGCATTTACTTTCTTTCTAGCCATTTCCAAAGCTAAAGAATATTAAAGGAAAATTATACGATTAGGTCACCAGGTAACAACACCACAACACTATGTCTACAAACACTCCAGTACAGTTGTTCTGTTCTACCAATGGGTAGGGTGCAAGGTAGAAATAGACACCATCATGGGCATGGTCTTTTGAGTCAACAGGAAAAATGGTGAATGGGAGGGGAAAGTAGCAACACTGGTATGAAAAAAAAAAAGTACCTGAACCACAGTGCATGAAGCGGAGAGACACTAATTAAGGAGAATATTAATCTGTGCTTGGTTCATGCACCAGAGTTTAGACGTTAACATTTTCTAATGTTTGTCTAAGAACTAATGCCACCCTACTTAAAGCCCAGAATGTGTTCTCAAAGACAGTACATAGTTCACAGATTTATTATCATTGCTTTTATATTGACACCACATATTTAGAAATACTTTCACCATATCCCTACACTTGAACGGAATACAGATGTAAGTATGTTTATTTCTGCAAAATGTATTTCAGTGTTTATTTTGCCATGAATAGCTGGGTGAATATAACGGGAGGTGTAAACGACATACCTGTTCACTGACTGCCACTAGGAATATGTTCATAGCCAGTTGGCATACAGAAGGCAGTTTAAATTGTAAGAAATTTGAACATTTAGCAGTAACAATAAAGAAAAACATGCAAGCGAGGATAAAGCAGCAACTGATGTCACTGGGAATTGAAAATTATAACTTGATGCATTAACAAAAAACCAGATGAAGAGAGGTGAGAGACCACTAGACCAGTTGTTTGACTCCTTATGTTCCTGGAGATACACTCTTTATTTGTGCCAATCCGAGAAATTGCTAAAGAATTTCATTTTCATATCTCCGTACCTTAACACAACATGTGCAAAGGAAGTACAGATGCTGGGCAATTTGCTGCAGATGTATGGCAAGTAAACTTCAGCATGCAGAGTTAACGCTTACTATAAACCTATACAACAAAGCAGCAACCAAAGATTTTTTTGGCAATTTAATCTGTGTTTCCACTCTCCGCAATCGAGGAACTCCAAAGAGATTGACTTTTAGGAGGATGTGCTAATGGAGGACACACAGATTACAATATGATGCATGTATATGGAACTTGAGAATACGGTTGTAACTCCAGACTTTTCATAATGACAAATAGCCACTGTAGACCCTTCACAAATGGCAACTGAATAGGGTCGGGATTAGAAAAGGCGCTCCACATCTTATTTTAAATGAAGCAGGGAGAATAATGCAATTACACAAGGAGAATCCCATCAGAGGGCAGATAAAGGAACATTTTCATCATATCGCAAACAACCAAAACTTAAGATCTAAAACAAAATGCATAAACATTAATCGTGACACAGGGACTGTGACTTGGAACTTTTGAGACCCTTTACTGTAGAACAAGACTGTCATGTTCAGTATTAAAACAGGACTACTAACTGGATCAACCAGCCTGTCATATACAGTATTAAAACATGGTTCTTCGATATCAAACCACTGAAGCACAGTGTAAAAGATTACAGAATGCATTGCAGGAATCAATAGTGACCATATATCAATTCCATATCCATGCTGGAAAATTATAAAAATGTAAAAACCTTCAAGCACTCTGCTGATGAAAACCCAATTTTATCACTCCACGCAAAGACCAAAAAAAGAATTGTAACCCTTGCTAATAACACTCATCTGAAAATGTTAATAAACTCTGATAGCAAAAGATCCAGAGTGCTCACCCACTCACACTATTAATCAACAAATACCTGTGTAGCATATCTCTGTTACTGCTATGGATGGCCAAATATTTTGGACTTACATGACATGTGGCACGTTCTTACTCTCTCCCACTCAATACATATTTTATGGGAGGGGTTCCGGAAAGACAACTACAACTTTCCATTACATCCACTAGAAGAAAGGCATGCCTCGCCCAACCTGGGTCTAATGAACTGTGTCAAAAATATGAAGAAACTGTAGTCCAGGAGAGCTCCATGGTGGACAGAGATTCTGGGTGGAAGAGTTTATCATCTTTTCATACCTACATAATTCGTACTTCGGGATAGATTATCTGCAGATGTCAAAAGCAAGCCTTTGACACTTCTAGCCAATCACATCAGATAATATAAATGTCAATAGGCCGGGCTTCCCTGACCAGCCTCTGCTGCAACTGTCAACTTAGACACAGATAAATCAGTCAAATGTGCAATTAGAGGTACTACTACTTAATAGGTCTTACCTTTCAAAGACAATAGGCTTTTTTGCCTTTGCCAATGCTAGCTGCTGGTACAGAAAACCAAAATGGCCAGCCACAGCATGATGATGTATGTGTCCATGTGTCATCTTCCCATGCTTCATCACACTTCAACATGCATTTGGGTGCTCATGTTGAAGCACTAAATTAAAAGGTGAAAAGTGCACAAAAGTGCATTACAGAGACAGGTGGGACCTAAAAGCAAAGTCCTTCTAAAAGAATAAGACAAAAAAGCCAAACAAACATGACCGAGATAGGCAGCAAAGCAACAGAAGAGCTGGGGGGACAATAGAGAGGATGTGTGCAAATGAAGGACACCAAGTGGTGGGGAGCTCTGGTGAACATGGGAGGGGAAGTGGGGGGGCAGGTGAGAAGAGCAACACAAAGGGGAAAACAGCAAAAAAGCACATGCACTCCTATCAAGTCTGAAAGAAAAAAGAAGACATTTCCTGAATGTCATCAATGGAAGGACACAATTAATCTGCTCAAACTCTGCTAAATACCTATGTTCCAGGGGAGGGGCAGACACTGGAAGAGGACGGAAAGCCATTGAATAAGGAGCAAGTAAGTATGGTAGACAAAGGCTTTCAATAATTCGCAATGGGGTCCACTTTAACTACCGGTATTGTACCAATATTTGAACAGACTCCTAAAGCTAGCAGTAGGGAAGGCTTAAAAAAGGAATATTTGACAAAAACACATTTTAAAAAGTTCTAGGATTTTGCACTATGGATTAGGAACCCCTAAAAGCAAAATAAGTATCCTAGAAATCAGCATTATATGAAAATAAGGAGATCCCCTCAAGAGAAACAGAACTGCCATTCAAAGGATAGAAGTATTTAATGAAGCTAATTAAGCTGAGAGGCAATTAGCAAATTAACCCAAAGGGGAAAAAAAACAACTGAAGGTCAATAAAAAAATAAATAACTGCAAACTCTAAAGATGACTGGTATCATTGCACAACATTACAAGAATTGATACACATCCAGAAAAGATAATTAAATGATAATATTGATATTATCTAGCATAAACACTAGACTCCTGGATAAAACCAAAAATAGGAAAAGATGGCCTTGTCTATATGGTGTTGTTAATTGCAGACCATCAAAGTGAATGAAAAGAATCATAAGAAGGTTGTTCAACGATACCCCATAAAATGTTTTTAGAGACAGTTTCACAAACACAGAGTAAAGTAATTTAAAGCTTTATATGCGATTAACATTCAGGTTTGTTAAAAGGTACAAGTGATACCCAAAAACCATCAATGGCCCACGCCATCCATATAACACATACTGATTAGGGAAAGTACAATAACAGTTCGGTCATAGTACTTAATTAGCCGCAAGGGTTAATTTAGTAATTTTTTTGTTCAAATAAAATGTTTCAAGAGTTACAAAATTGAATTTAATATGCGTCAAGGTGTAGTATGGAAGTTGGCTGAAGGGCAATTAATTAAAACCAGTGACAGAAAGAAGGGTTATGGTTAGTAACAGAGTGAAGGTAAAGCTAATTATCCAAATTAACATTATAGGTTAGAATGTTGGGTTTGGGTAAATAAGAATTAACTGATTCATTTTCATTAAGGGCTGGGGTTAGTAACTGGGTGAAGGAAAGGAACACGTAATTTAATCTAAAGAGTATAGTTACTGATATGATTAGATTAAGTGAAAATGTGATTTATTTTAATGTTGAGTATTAACATTATGGCTGAGTTAAAAATAAGGTTAAAGATAATGATTAAATTAAAACATTTAAATCAACAATTGGGGTAGTACAAAATAACGGAGGATATTTTAATTACATTTTTAAATTAAATTAGGGTTACTGTAAATACTAAGCCCAGGGAAAACAAATATTTTGCCATACAAACAATTTAGGGTTCGCGTTACCGTGAAGGCTAGAATAAGGAGAATTAATGTAACCACATTGTCAAATAAATTAAATTAGTGTTTGGGTAGAATAATCAATGTAATCAAATCAAAAATAAAAACAATTTAAAGGAAAGAGTTATTAGGATTAAAGACTTTTTAAAATTTCATCACAATAAATTGTGTTTTAGGTCCAATTTAAGGATTAGCAATAGGATAACTGCCTCAAATAGCATTTAAATAAATAAAAAATAAAGGGACAAGTTATGATTCGTTAGGAAAGTATTAGTTAAAAATGAACCACAAATCGACTCTGGATACACAATAAACTTGGCGAAATCACTTATCTATGTACTACACGGACCACCACCCTTACTGCCCCGGGGTTGTGAGGTCAAAGTGGTGGCAGACAGTTTTAGATATCTAGGTATATTTGCAACCATTGACCCAGAACTCTTTCATGAAAGAAACCTATTACCTCCCCAATCGCCGGGAAGACTAAAGAAAGGGTACAGTATTAAAGATCCCTGTCCCTACTTGGAAGACCAGCGCTCTTCAAAATGATGACATTGCCACATTTCCTTTATGTCTCCCACAATACACCGCACCCTATCCCAGCAAAATACTTCAAAATGATAGACTCCACGCTATTCACCCTGCTATTGAATGGGGGGGTCAGCACAAATAGCGCTCTGTAAGCTTACTAGGGGCTGGTACGATGGAGGGATAGCTCTACCGAAGTGCCAAGTATTACTAGACAGCCCAGCTTACCACAGTCAACCAATGGATGCATCTCCCAGAAACCGAACCGTCACTCCGAATGGATCGCCTGACTGTGCATCCTGGGAGATATCTGTGTGCTTTGTACTCCATAACCCCACGATCAATACGACAGAGCCCAGCACCGGTCACAACCACACTTTGGCACACAGCATTAAAAGCACTGGGGTGGAAGTGCAGACTAACCCGAGGCTCCTCCCCTGTGGGACTGAGGCTCTGGGCACTCTGGGTACACTACCGGGATTTGACGAGTGGGACCTCATTGGGCTCTCCAGGGTGGGGGACCGGTGGGCACAGGAGGAAATCATTCCCATCACAGTCCTGCAGCGAGACTATCAATTGGCTCCCAGAGAAATATACCGCTACCTACAAGTTAGACACGCCCTCCAAACTACTTTGCCTAAAGGCAAAGACCTACCTGAATCATGCCCACTAGAAAATAGGCTCCTCGATGCCTACATGTCAGGTAAGGCGACCTCCCTCGCGTACCACAAATTGATCTAGAACGCCCCAGACACTCTCATACAGCTGCGTGTAAAGTGGGCTTTCAATTTCTGTGGAATAGAAGATAAATGGACAGAGGCACTCGCCTCTCCAAGGGAAACCACAATCAAGGCAGGATTCTGCCTGGTGCAACTTAAAATCCTACACAGAGCTTACTTAGCTTGTTCAACATTAGCCAAAATGGGTAAAGTGCCAAATGATATCTGTCGCAGACACTGATCAGAAGGGAACCTTCTTCCACATTATCTGTGAATGCTATGTCATACACACTATTAGGCTGCAATTGTTAACCTTATGAATACTCTGTGTGTGGTAACTATTCCACTCAACGCTAAATGGTGTCTGCTTAATATCTGGGAGGAGTCAGACCTCAAACGTATGGACCAGATCTGGATGGCCCAAGGTCTGGCGATAGCCAAGCGCAACACTGCCCGCAACTGAGGGGTGGGGGGGAAACAGCACCGAGTTTGAGGGACTGTAAGAGGAATATGGATTGGAGTATGGTAGCTGAAAAAGTGGTTTACAAGAACAGAGGCTGTGCCAAAAAAATGGGAGAAAATATGGGATAAGTGTAACAAATATCAAGGAGAAATATGTGTCCCCTCATCACTTAAAACCGTACTCTGACCCACTGCTGATTGTGTACTTCTATCATCTCTGTTTGGAGGAGGGTGGGGAAAGGGTGGGTACTCGTCAGATACGAAATACCGTTCTGGAGATGTAACGATGTACAACTATGACGCATTGTGGTGTGTTACTTTACTTCATGGTTCAAATAAAAAGAATTTAAAAAAAGAAAAAAGAATCACAAATAAAATATACTTACACACCTAAATATACATACATACATACATACACACACAGACCCATATACAAGTTTACGGAAGTTGTAAAGTTGGGGTAAAGGTAAAATACATTTTAACTGACCTGGTAGATGTAGTGGTTGGTGATGCGGTTACATAAAGGCATCAGTGAGGTGCCCTCGCCACATATCCGTCTCTAATAACTGAGAATCAAGGGGGAAATTTATGGCCAGCTAAAATGTACCCTTGTGTTAACTAGATCAGACATGCATGCATATATGCAAAGCAGCACAGTTATGGATGCACAAAAAACACCAAGACATTCTGAAAAGCTCACAGAACCTACAGGCTCCCAGGAATACCGACCACAAAACAAAGCCAACCATGTGCACAGATCAAGAGGCATATAGGTATCTATGCTACACCCAGATTAGACATATGCGCACCCATACACACAAACCAAATGACATTCAGTGAGTGAAACAGGCACACAAAAAGGTAAATACAAACCAACACCCATACAATCAGACAGCATTCAAGCAGGCACAAAGATGACTGAAAAGAAGTTTGCTTTATTGGTGCAACGGAAAATCAGGCTCAGTGACCACTTATTTTTTTGCCCAAAGCAAACCAATTCACATCGGATGGAGAGAGTAATGGAGCATTAACATACAGTCAATCTTTTACCTCTCTTTAGAGAAATATCATCAGTTTGGTAACAATTGTGTGATAGAAGATGTTTTATATATGACCATCAAATCAATGCTCTCTATGTAACACTGACTGGTATGTAACATTACAGTGCACTTTGCATACCAATTCTATCATTGACCTTTTCAGCGCAATAACAAATATGCAGCACTGCAATTCAGAACATACATCTCCTTGGGCTTAACATGTGGCATATTTAGGGTTGTCAAATTGTTCCACGTACAGTGAATGATTTAACACTAGTGGGATTTAATTTTACAGTTGTTCCAATCTAGTCACATGTAGCAAACAGGCTATAACTTCCCAAACTGTACTCATTGGTGACATAGCAAGGGCTAAAAACATGGTTTCTACCAGTAATGTGGAGAAATCGGACAAAATAAGCTACCAATTTCAGTTTGCATCTATTAACAGCATTCAGCTAATTTTGATTTCCTCTTGAAATGTTTTGCCTAGTGGCATTTGTAGCAAACTTGCTACAAACAGCACATATATGTAAGTTTTATTTAGCTTACATGTTTTAAAGACTTCATTGCTGGGTTTACATTTCACTGGAAATTTGAAATAAACCGTATGCAATAAATGGTTCTATTCAGCTCTTAAGAAAGAACTATTGAGCAGCGACACATGGTGACTTGTTCGATCAGTCATTGCATTAGCCCAAACTAACGCTGTTCTAGTTAATGCACATCTTCAGGAGGTTCTGTTGTGGCCGAATTGTTTTCTGTTAGTACCACAAATTTAGAGCAGATGCTTAAAAAGCAAAGCACACAAACTGTTCTTCATTCTTGAAGCGTGAGACTAACCCAATCGCAAACTCCTTCCTTGACTACCATGTGTTTTGTGGGGTGTCCCACTTCTTCAGCACAATAAGACTAATTCATTTACAGATCGCAAAAAGAAACGGAAAAAAAAAACATTTCAGCAAACTTATAGCAGGTTTAATTATGGTTATTATTCTAGAAACGCAATTCTTGACATTTTTATTGCCACTGTATCTTTTACCAATAATTCTACGGGTTTGAGATTCTTATTTGATCCTACCATAATATCCACACAATATTGTAACACAAAACACAATCAGTGTGCATGTCCATAGAACCAATTAGTCAATTAATAATTAGTTGCAATGGTTAGTCAATATATTTTGGGGATAGATTATCGATTTGTAGCATCAAAATGTCCCCCTTTCACTTAAAACTTTAGTATATCTTAGAGTTCTCCACACTGTATTTTAGTATGAAGCAAATGGAAAGGGGGGTGTGGGTATCCAGAGGGCTGCAGACCTATGAACTCTACCTTTACTATTATACTGCATCATGATTATAAGACTTGTTTTCAAAGCACAAACAAATACTAAAGGTAATTTGACAGCACTACGTCAACAGCACAGATCAAAGAAGCCGATAAATTCACAGAAAAAATGTCAATCTCAGGGAAAAGCTAATGCAGTACAATAAAACTGTAGGCCTGGGCGGTAAACTCCGTTCGTGGAATTTGGGCAATTTTGCGTTCCGCGGAGTACGCGGAATTACCAAAAATTCCACGATTTTGTGAAGTGTTTAGCTTGTTCGCGCTTTTAAAATGCGTGTTCGCAAGATATTTCTCCCCGAGCACGTAAACAGCGTTCGAGAACTGGAAAAAAGCATCGCGAACGGGCGGAACAAGCAATTCCGCGTGTTCGTGGAACTTTTCCGTGCTCGCGGAGATTTTTTACCGTTTTGCGGAGCTTTGCGTAGCGAGACTACGCAAATTCCACCCACCCCTAATAAACGGGCAGAAAGAAGGGCCACAACAGAAGGATCTCACTAAGCCTTTCCAAATTGCCACTAAAGTTTCGACTTAAAAATGAGAGGGATTCTGCAACAGTTTCCCTGAACTGGAATAGAGTTGTAGAGTAGAAAATAACAGGTTGCACAGGCTCCCATTTCACAAATTTAGGAGGGCAGGATGTCTAGTATACACAATTGTCCTACCTCTTAATATGGAAAGCCGGATTGTTCAACTTTTGCTCTCACTTTGAAATATTATACAAAAAGTATACGTGCTTTAGAAGCTCGTAGATGCATGAAAATGGGTGCCAGACAAATCAGAAACAAGGGGTATGTTTATTTACAGTTGGCACTCGCCAGTAACTATTTTAACAGAAGGAGCTTCTCCCAGGTGACTTTTTTTCTTATCGGACAACGCGACCATTTAATCTTAATATTTCTGAGCCACGCTGCCTATTAATTCATGATTTTCTCCATATTTAACATATAGCAGTAATAGAGGAACTGTACTAAATGCTAAATTTCTCACCATTCAGAGCTTTTTAAACAGGCAAATTAAAATCTTAAACGCACATTAACACCGAACTCCAGTGCAAACCACAGGAGTCGGATCACAATTACAGTCTGTCAGCGTAACACAGAGGATAAACTACATAAAGGGACCATTCAGATTCCCGGCAGCAAGTAATATTTTCGGAATGACTAGAAACAAGATTTGACTTAGAGCTCCAGGGAAAAAAGCAGATCAACCACTTCCTGTGTGACGCACCTGTATCCTCGCACCAAGAACGTCACCCACAATAATCTGAGGTTTATTGAAGCAGCCTAGGTAGTGGATTTGAGGAAAACTACATTAGAACATAATTGTTATTTATCGTGTGCTTAAAACTTTCCTTTATAAGCCCCCACAGTCAATGCAGAAAGAACACTGATCCGCGGATGACAAAAAGGAATTAATGCCGATGGAAGCATGCAGAGGCAAGCGCTGCATGAGTTACAAAAAAAAAGTGCCCTTTCATTTGCATACAGACTTAAAACAAAAGCTCTCAGAATTTCCACAAGCAAGAAATATAAGGTACACCAGTTAATAAATACAGATTGTTTAAATCTTCAACTTGATTATATATATATATATATATATATATATATATATATATATATATATATATATATATATATATATTTTTTTTTTTTTTTTTTAAACAAAAGTGACAACTGCAATTGGGACAAAAATGCTATCTACTCGAGGGCGGTGCTTTCTTCATCCTTCGTCTAGTGTAAATATATATGTGTATTAGGTCTATATCGCAAACTTAGCCAAAAGGCAAATGTGCCCTGTACATGGTCGAAGAGGAGCGGTAGCACTGTTAATGAATTGTGATATAGTGTACTAAGGAGGTGAGTCTTTCCTGATGTGGAACAGCCCTGATAGATCCTGAGTTCATATATGAAAAAGGTTTTATACCTGAAACAGGCATGAAAATGGCAGCCTTACTATACAGTTCAATGGACTACGGTGTTGACACAGTTTCTGCTTTCAAAGTCAGAGTTTTAATTTTTATTCAATTATCATCTTCCAGCAAGATAAAAACAAGCATTGGCATAGCCAATAGGTCTCTCCTTTTGGACCTTATAAGTATTTAGCCACGCAGCACATTACCTGGGTGCTATAACATCTACTGTTCTTTCACTAGTAAGGTTTGACACTATTAGGCACACTGCAGCACTGCATTGAGAAGTACTTATTGAAAGGTTCTATTTAGTATAACTGGTAATCTGAACTCATATATAACTACAACGACATGTAGCAAAAGTGCTGAAAATGGGTAACAGACTTCCGGAACGCGCTGAATTAACTAATGGTAAATGTCAAATACTGCCACAAGAACCTCAGATTGGTGTCAAATCAGAGGGTACAACATTACAACATAGTTCGACACCAACTAAGCTCTGCATCCTTTTGCACTCACCAAAGGCCAGCAGAGTTCTCCTGCATAAGGACAATGCAATTGCAACATACGAACTCCTCCTTTTGCCATATGGACATGAAAAATGGTACAATTGTTTAAGGGGCAGGCAGTAACTATTATTGAAATGGAGACTGCTGGGCTCGACTCAACAAGCGTCTCCTTTTACTTTCATTAGAGGTTTTTTCCCGCAGTTACGCAAATCCCATGTTTAGCAAGTTAGTTCTAAAACCAGGAAGGAGAACAAAATAGAATACAGGTTTTGCTTGTTGGAAATTAATGCACACAACAATCATTTACCTGCTTTCTACTCTGAGCTTGGGGATTCTGTGTCTTGTGTCGAAGCTCACCTCTTGTGTGTAATGTTTGTGTGGATGATAATGTATGATCATTAAGTCAAGATTAACCCTTTCCTTCCCTAGGATTGCACAGTTAGTACCTAAAATGCATATAAATGCACTATTTCACTAGCTCCATCCAGCCCGGCAAAGTTTATCAGGTCCATCCATGCCTAGCTGCTCCAGTCTAGTTTTTTTCTTTGAATCCGGGGACTTATTTCAACATAAATCCACAGCTACAAGTCCCAGAATTCAATGGGTACATCTGGACTGGAGCAGTTCCTCACTCATGGACTCGGGAAACGTGGTAGCTATGTCTACCGAGAAAGTTAATCTTATGAACAAAGCTAACATATAGATTCAGTTTGCTCGTGTTACCACTTGCACGTCAGCATTAATTACGTAATTAGTTGGGCTAATGGACGCGCGTTGCCTTCGGAGATAACGCACCGCGCAGAGTGGGTGAATTACTGGAATGCCAACCTCCTTGCCGCCCCCAACCCCCACCCTGCCTCCCCACTTCCACGGTGTCCTTTTAACTCTGAGGTTCTGCTTTCCAGATGTGCGCACATTCCTCGCAGAAGGCCAGTGACGCTGCGAGCAGATGTTCACATTTTTTTTTCACTCACAAGCAATGCCTCCCTGGGCCTCCAGCAGCCACTGGGAGCCGCCCGTCAAGGCCGGTAACGCCATATCCCGGTCACTTTCTGTTCACTCTCTAAAGTTTAAAGGTCCGGTGTAAATGATCCCGGAGATGGAGGTGCTTCACAAGTCCCCAGTCTTATCCCGAGTACTGGTGCATATAATGATGCACGGATGGAAGGCGTCTGGTGCGCACATCTCAAGGGGAGCTTTACAGACACCATTGTTTTCTTTCACATACCGTGCAGTCCGCAGAAAGGTGCACTCATTAACCTCCTCTCCAGGCACCACTCAGAGGTCAGTCCGTGGTTACGCTAATAGCATTAATCTTCTTCCAGACACGGCATCTCTTGCCCTGCTGTGAACTCTTGTGAAAACAGTCTGCTTGCAACAAATGTCTTTGAAAACCTTAGCAGGGATCAATCCCTGTGATCCGTTGGCAAATGAAGGACAAGTGGGAGGGGTGGGAGGAGTGCGGCCGAGAGCAGGGACGCACAGCGTTTACCTTAAGGGAGCGAGTGCGATAATTGCTAACAGATGACGCCGCTCGCTCCCGCAAGGGAAACGCCAAACGTGCATGCGTTACCATTGAAAGCAATGCAAAGCGCGCACGTTTTTGCCCGAAAAAGCTAATCGATTCCAAGAGGTCCCTTCCTATGCAGTGCATGCGCGCTGCGTAGGCGAGACCTAATGACCAAGAATGGAATTAAGACACGCCACAGCCAGCAAACATAATTCACTCAATCACATCATACTCTCTGCCAACAACAGCTCGAATCAAGTGATGTCCTGCTGCTTCAGTAAACCAGCAAATGGCCAGCAGACTGAAGACCAAAACTCAAATCAAGGGTACAATCACATGCAATCTGGTGGTTTAATATTCAGCTTACAACTAACTGCAGAATAGAGTCACCGTCGCCACGTTGGACCATCATCAATCACCCAGGTGACAATGAAGCTTATTTACATTTAGAGCGGATTACGATGTCGGATTGTCGCGGTCTCTGGACCGACTGGCCTCCGCTCGGTGGTCCAGACACAGCCATTACAATGCTCCTGTTTCTCTATGGGAGCTTGTGCTGCAACCGTAAACCGACCGTAACACAAGCTCCCATGCAGAAATGGGAGATTAGTTTAATCGTTGCACTGCGTGGCAGGCACCTCAAGCTACTACACAGTGCAGGTATTAACAGGGGGCACCAACCGGAGGCCGTGAAGGAATGGGGGCAATGCTCGGAGCCCCAAAGTCGCTTTCCAACAGGCTTACCAAGCCCAACATGGAAAGCCTGTCGGAAACCGACAACGTGATCCCAACGGCAGAAACACCGTCCTCAGGGACCATGTTGGGGCCTCAGCCAGCTGGAATGACTAGCCTGGTTCAATTCCGAACGCCTACATTGTTATTAGGCAGTCAGAATTGAAACTAGAGATGTCGGTCGGAAAGCCTCAGACCTGCGGGTGGATGCTTTCCGACCTACATCATAATCTGCCCCTCAACTGGGAGTTACCAAAGTGCTACTGGCAAAACAGATATCAGCTGAGTGCCGCCCCAGAACTTTTCAAACTAGTTCATGAATCTATCATTTTATTATTGCAACCCAGGCATAAAAATACTTACTCCAAATATTCAAGTATTTGAATATCTTCTTCCTGAATAAAATAAATAACCGAGGCAACAGATGACTGCGACAGACAACTTGCCTACCTTTCAGCACAGTATACTTTTGGACTAGGTCTCCTCTTTCTGCCTCCATCCCAACTACTAACTACAAGCGTAAGATATCTTACCATCATTAAAGCTCAGTGACGCTACGATCTGCCGCCTACCCAATGGTTCCAATGAGCTGTTGCCCCACACCAATTAAAACAAAGTATTGTACTTCCATTCATGGATAAAAACAAAATCTGAAACCATATCTCCTTTGCTATCCACAGACCAACTACCAGCCTAAGGGGATTAACTAAGATGCAGTCAGGCTTTAGGCCTTCATATAGGACAGCGACTGTCCCATCTTGTTTTTGGGGCTATGCCCAAAGATTGGAAGATGGGGTACAGGTCGTACGCTGGGTCTTTTAAATTTTACCATGGCCTTCACCGAATGCAAAAATCTAAATACTTTCCCCACGTTTCTTGGAGTCACGATACTGCTATGTATCATCTGATGGACCATGCACTCCCATCTCCAAACAGAATGATGCCCTCTAGCCATTAAGGCCAATGTTATTCTATGAAAGATGTTCGCAAAGACCACAGGGACATTCCACAATTCAAAACTATATTATGTTGAGTTTATTTGGAAAGTGCTCTACCACCCGCGAGAGTATCCTGGGGTTTCCTGGGGTTAAGCAGGTGTGCACATTTGGTCTCGCCAGGGTCAGGAGTTATTGGAAAAGCCAGGGTTTCAGCTTCTTGTGGAACTCTGGCATGGACGAGGAGGTTCTGATGTGTAGAGAGAGGTCGTTCCAGACCTTAGGGGCAATGTAAGAGAAGGCCCAGACACCCTAGTGGTTTCTGTGGATGTGTTTGAGTAGGAGTCCAACTGAGCAGAGGTGTCTGAGTGGTTGATAGAAAGAGATGCAGCTGTTCAGGTAACTATCAGAGTAGAAAGATTGTGCACAGTAACTGTATCAGACTATTTGAAACATAATCTCCAAAGCTACAAGTTCCCAGTGCTGCACTACCAAGCCAGAGTAACAAGACTGGTAGCTTCACACAGATTTGTTTTTTCGAACTAACACTGGAATGTTTATGTTTGATGAATCAGCTACAGACCCTCGGCTGGATCCTCCAGTCTACAGGCAGACCCACAGCTCAAAGAACGAAGTCGCCACCACATGATTGGCAAAAAAAAACACTCTACTTTGGGAGTCTTTTACTGAAGCCCAGTGTAGTGAAATGGTGTCTGGTCCCAGGAGTGGGGGCAGGGACCACTGGAGTCTAAAAGTCCTGCAGCACTGGACTACTTGGGAGCTACAGGTGCCAGTTCACTTCAAATGGACTGGTAGACTCGCTCCCTCCATATGCTATACAAAATGTTTCAAGAGATGGGGAATAGAGACTGTGTACATTCAAGTTCCCAGGTCAAAGATGGACCATGGCAGGCCTTACACAAAGCAAAACACAATCTTTTCAGTGCACATATGTAGAGCTAAATGGACAGCACCACCAACTCAGCCAGGCACAAGGGAAACTACACACATGCACCCATGTCCACACACATACAAACGTGTCCCAGACATAATAAAGGCAAAGGAGTGGCTCAGAGGTAGCACAAAAAGTAATTTCACAACAGGACATCCACTCATTTTTCACAGACTGACAGGGATCAACAGATGTGTGGTTGTGCTGCAATGACTAAGCTTGAGACATTTTCACCATTGCACATAACTTTTAATGCATTTTTAGGTCTCGCGAGCCAAAGGCTCGAAGAGACATTTTATATGTGGAATTTTCAAAGTGCTACCCACAGTCTTTTGGCTGGCCTAAACCTTGAGTGCACAATCACATGCACGTGCACAGCTGCTCCTCTGCTCATTGCATTCCCCCCTCCCTTCTCACCCAGCCCTTTGATGCTCTGCTCGATTACTCTCACTTTCGCCGCTTTGACCCTTGCATTCCCCCGTCCCTTCTCACCCAGCCCTTTGATGCTCTGCTCGCATCTCCCTCCTCCCTGGGCGTGAAGGGAGACAGAGCCATCCTGCTTGATTAATGGCTTTGCATTCCCATGTGTTCCCGTAGTAAACATGTTATATTTTGATTTCCCTCTACCGTGACTCAGGGTTCTTTGGGCTCAAACGTCAGCATTTGTAGAATGTAAACCTCTTGTTGGCTGCGCTCTGGCAGCTCGGACTCTCGCACCTTTAAATTACATTTTGCCAGCGTAGCCCATGTGGAATCAGATTACGAAAGCGAGACTCGGCGCTGCCTGATGTCTGTGTAAATAGAAAGAAGAGATGAGTTTCTGTCCATTGATCATTTGCACGGAAATTAAAATACCCGTTTCTGCCGAATAGTTCAGTGTCTGCCTTGACACACCAGCTCTTCCGTCTTGCTTTTAATGAAAAGTGCCTCACTTGTGATGCTTTAAGGTGCTGCTACTTTGCATTGTGCTTAGTGTCGAACAAAAAGGTCCCTGCCAATGCTTCTTTGCCTACTGAGCAGATTACACAGAAGGATGAAACACACAGGCAGCGCGAACTGGCAAGGGTTTGAAACACTGATTTGTCTGTGCAGTGGCGAGCCGCCCCGCCAGCTACCAAGGTTTTCTTGGTGCATTGGCCCACAAATGACATCATTCACTCCTTCTTTTTAAGAGCAGTGGATGCATTAGTCCACTGAGGACTTTTATTTGTGTTGTTTGTGTTCAGGCATCCCGGTCAGAAAGCTGCTTCCGCCCTGCGCCTCCTCGCAATTCACAGGGTTACAATAACATCCCCATTGGCAGGGAATTAACTCTCCTTGAGAATTTGCTGACAGACTACAGCACACAGCAGGGGCTCGAAACCCTCAATCAGTTGATTCTGTGTTTGCACTTATACTGTCTGGGGACCCGGTGGCTCGACCAGGCGAGGTATCGACAGCGTCCCTACAAATGGAAACCGATGCATCCGGGCGTGGGAGTGACAGTCACTCCGTCTTTACAGTGCCTCCGCTCTCACATTTGGAAGTAGGTGGAGAGGGTTGCACTACTTCACTTACAGCATTTTATATAATTGGGAGCTGCTAAACCACCTCCCACTAGCCCCTGCTGCTGCAGCCTACCATGTTGAGAGGTACGTCAAGAAAGACATGCAGTGCCAAGAAGTTGATAGACAGCACCGCTGCTGCAGCATACCAAAACTAACACACAACGAAGTGTACATTTCAAGGTAATTCGTTTACACTTTCATTTTTAAAAGCACACACAGGAACTTAGTCTTGATCTGTTATACAATAGTCAGTAAAAACAAATTCAGTTTCTATATGTGCTTTTACCTCCCGAACAGCATACTTCCAACCTCTTTCAGTTTAGACACCATCGGGATGAAATTGAGATGGTTTTAGTGCCTGACATCTTCTTCTCTAGTGTCTAGTTTGGTTATCCGAGTTCACTTCAATGTGTTTGTGTGTGCGCACATCTGAGCAGTCTGATGAAAGCAGGTTGTCACATTTACAATGCAATAGGTCTCGCATTTGCGAGAATTTATGCTATTGGCATTGTAAATGGCAATGCCTTTTATTTATTTGTTTAAACAACCAACACATTAATAAAAGGCATTGTAATCTACAATGCCAATGGCTCAAACTCTAGTAAATGCGAGACCTACTGCATTGCAAATGCTTGTTTAAATCGTTCTTCAGTTTCAGCTGTTTCATTGCCCTCACATTTACCCCCCACCCCCAAAAAAGAATTATACATGTACATACGCATGGAGGAGCTTTCGGCCAGCACTCTTCATCCACTGGTCTGTTCAAGTGTCATTCACATTTTTTATCTGCCCACCATAGTAAACAGCATACTGCAGTAGGTCAGCCCACCTCAACCATTAGCTGCTTTGCATTGTGAAGGGCAGCATTTTGACTAATCATGTGCATAGTCGTTTGGAAAGGAGAGCACTTCAGTACCAGAACTAGTGTGCCGTAGCTGCTGAGCTACTGCTTTAGAATTTACATTTGCCATTTTTTCCACATACATGTTTGCAAAAGAGATGAATTAAAAAAAAATCATTAAACGATTGCCAAAACCAGTTCTATTGGCATTGACAATGCTTTTGACGCCACGACCATATACTCCGAAAAGGACATGGGTCGGCTAAAGCGCTCTCTGGATCTGCAACATTACCACGACACACTGGATAAACTTTCTTTTCACAAAGGAAATAAGGTTATGCACATAGCTCTTTTCTACCACTTGCAAGTCCCAAAGTGCTTACACATTAAGAGTAAGTCCAGATTATTTACATCATATTTCACTAGTCAAAACAGAAAATTGGATTTTACACGAGAAAACCATGACACACAAATGTAAGGATTTGCACAAAATTACACTGACAAAACATTGCAGGTACGTACAAGACGTAATGTGCAGGTGATTGTTTAAATACTTACTATACACTAAATGAACTTTCACAAGACTTGTTCAACTTTTTTCCTTCAATGTACCAAACTGTTAGGAAGGATTTATTAAACATTTATATGCATAACTTTGCATTAGGAATACGGATTTATAACTTACTTAACTATACCTACACTATTTTGCAAATTCTGCTTTCCATCTCCCCAAACAACGCTCATTAGTAAAGTTTTGACACTGATATTTTCTTTGAGAAATCAATATAAAAATAAATTAAGAATTGCTCTTCCTTCAGTGTCAAAGATTTAGCTATGTGGGTATACTTGTACTGGGATGAGTAAACAGTAGTCAATAGGCAGTTTAAATATGAACTTTTATGCCTACAGTGGACACTACTGCGTGTCAACAAAATGCAGGGTGATGCACCCATTCAGTGAAGTAATTTCCCCATGAAAGCATTGCTTGAAGATGACCAAGTATAAAAGTGTGCTACATAAATGCACTTGAGCACTTCCCAGGGTGAAGAGTGAGGTGAAGTATTTTGCTGTTGTGTAGTGGACATGCTGAGGTTAGGCAATGATGGTTGCCAAGACTCACTAGGACGGTGAACCTCTTGATGAATAATAAGACAATAGAATGGAAAATTATATTTAGCTGCAAACGTTTCCACTCTGAGCCTGAATATGTGTTGTAGTTAAACAACGAAGGGCACATATGAGTGTAGGGTTAATGGAGGGTAGGATGCATATTACAATTCGTGAGGCATCATTTAATTATTATTTCATTGTGAATAGGGAAATGCTAGTCTTAGAACAAATAAAAATGTCCCCAATGTGAGTGACGAGGGTATTTAGTTTGTGCAGCAGCATTTAACTAACCAGAGGACATCAGGAGGCGGTTGAGGAGTCTTTGGTGAGAAGAAGCTAGTTGAGAAGATGGGCCCAGCTGGGAACCAAATGGCTGTCCCAATCACTCCTTGATATCACGGCGTGCTATGTGTCCAGGATGTCAGTGGGGGCGCTGGAGCAGCACGGATATTTACAAGGGGACATTCCGCTTGGAAGCTGCTCAAGATGAGGAAACAAGTTATATAGGGGAGCTACTGAGGTATGCTGCTGCTCAAATAGCCAACCCGCTGGCTTCCTGTTCTGAGCTTCGGCAGGCCAAAATCCTGTTGCTTCAGGGCTGCTGTGCAGGTGGCACCAGCATACCTTGTTATTATCCGGGTGATGATACATTGTGTCCTGCAGAGAACCAGAGCTGCAGCTACAGAGTCCAAGTCCAGAGCGTCTAGGGCACAGAGAGGGAAATGCAGAGGGTGGTGTATGTCCCAGAGGAGATGGTGTGTCCTACCCATTAGATCCGGTGGAAAAAAGCTGCACCTATGATGGGATCCCTGGATTGTGACCCACTTTGAACACCAAGTCAACCTTTGAGAAAGTATTCTGGTGATTTTTTTTGAGGCGAGGTTGAGGGTGGCTGTAAGAGAAATAAGAGCCAGGGTTGAGTAAAAGCCCCAAGCTCCATTAGAAAGGGAAGAGCAGAAGGACTTGCAAATGAGGTACATGGACAAATGGGGCAAGTCAAAGCTGTAAACATGACACTATTACTGTCCATCAATGCCCTGAATAGTGCCATTGATGCAAAGATGGTTGCTACTGAAAAAGCAAATAAAACAGGAGAACAAAATAAGAGTTCATTCATGAAAGGCTGAACGAAGTGGAGCTGGAGTGGAATCAGAAGATGGGCACTAGAACATGAAGTAGTGGAGACTGAGATGCGTTCAGAAAATTACACTGGTGCCGGCCACATGGCAAGACAAGGACTACAATGAAGGTTTCCTTGTCAACCAACCTTTCTGTGCAATAGAAACAAGAATTGGCAAGGCCAATAGGCCTCGCTTATGTGCAATCTATTGGCTTAGTCAATGTTTTTTAGCCAATTGGTGATGAAGGTGGCAATAAGAGCAATGATGACACTGAGAAAGTTATACTGGAAAGCAGGAGAACCTGCTAAGTGCATTCTCTGTGATATGAGGAGTGACAAGGTACAATCCAGGATGCAGTGATCACCTGTACAGAGCAAAGCAGAGAGGTCTAGGAGTAAGTGGGTAGACAACACATTGCTATGAAAGTAGAGGTTCTGAAATTAGCCTCTTGAGAGGGCATTTGAAGTGGAATGGAGGGCTCAGAAACCTGACCGTATTGGGTAAAAACGTTTTGGAAGATGAGTAATTAGGTTAAACAGCTAAACAGAACGTTTCAAGACTTTGAAAAAGGCAAAAAGCTACAGGATGGTAATTGAACAGGGTATATGGGTCAGTATTGGTGGGATTTTAAGGAGATTTAGTACAGCAACTAGCTTGAACCTTAATGGCTAGTTATCGTAGCTGAAAGAATATTTAAAGAGAGAGGTTAAGCAAAACAGACCTTGAGATGAGAGAGCCAGCGAAATGATAAATTTGGGACTGAAAGAGTCAGAATGCACAAGAGGGACTGTATGGGGATCAATTCACACTATGTGAGCTGTAGTCAATAGCTAAGAGTTAAGGACCACTCAAGGAGGAAATGGGTGAACACGATTGAGTATGTGATGATTTCTAGGTCTACACTGAAATCCTAATACGAGGGATATGGATTGAAAGCAATTTTATAAGGATGTCTAAGGCTTGAAAAAAATAACTCCTGGTGGGGGGGGGGGGGGGGGGGACATGATAATATATAAAAAATAGATAACTTTATTCTGCATGATGTGCCATAGCAGTAAAGAAATAAAATCACAATGAGTCGGGTGTTTACACAACAAAATTCCACTTCATCTTAAAAATACAACTCTTAAAACGTTAGACAAGAACACGTGATCAAACCATACGCATAAATCTGAAACAATTTCAAGAGTAGGTGCTTTTGTACATCATAGAATCGAGCCGGAGACAGAATACTTGAAAATCTAAAATAATTAATTTGTTAGATTACTCCTCTCTGACTAACACCATTAACCTATTACAAAGCGGGGGGCGTGGTCTGCCGAGCAGAGGAATGGCCGCTCTGAGTGCGCTCCGGGGGCTGGGATAATAATCCTTTCAAAATCCTGCATTACAGTGGGGCCATGGGACTGTAACCGGCATCCTCACCTACTTGACCAGTTGGGCATTGCGCCGCTGTCTGTCCCGAGCTCCGGGCGGGCTTAGCGACGTCGGATCGAGGGGGGGGGAGGGAGGGGGGGGGGGGGGGAGTCTCGCCGTACCTGCGGTGCCTGCCTGAGGCGATTGCGGCGGTCCCAAAATCGAGCCCGGTGCTGGGGTGGAGGCGCGGGCCTGTATGATCGGCGGTGCTGCAGAGGCCTGGTTCGGACGACGCTGGTCGCTGCTGAAGTCAGTAAGGCGGACCTGCGTTGGAAGAGCGCATGAAGATTGGCGGGTCCGAACGCGCTTCCTGCTGTTGGATGATCCGGATAGAGGCAAGCGAGAGCTCCGGCGCGCATCGGAGGTGCCAACTTGGGGAATCGTGAGCGTAACGGCAATAGTTGCAGGCCGGTGAGTGGTGTGTTCCTCCGTCCCCCCTTACCACGTGGAGTGCTGCGTGTGGCTGAGCCCCGTGTGGCACCAGTTGTGGTCTCAGGGCGGCCCCTGGACATATCACTGAGATGTGCAACGCCTGAGGAGTGGTGGGGACTGGGGTCAGCCGATGACATGGCAGACAGGCGCATAACTACTGGGCAGAGACTGGCGGTACCGCAGCAGCCCCTATACTGCCGGGGACGACGAGGAGCCCGGGTACGCCGACATTGCGGAGCTCCGTGGATGTGATCCCTGATGGTGGTATGTTTGCCCTGTGAAGATCAGTGGTAGGGCAGTCTGAGATCACCCCTGTGGCCTGGGGCTCTGGTTCTGTTCTGGTTGCGGCTAGGCGCTGGAAATTCGGCGCACGATGGGCAAGCATGATGCCAAGCAGCCAAAACTGACCTTTGATAAGAGAGCCACGCGGAGTCGCCTTCTGACACACAGTCGGAGGAACAGCAGGAGATGCGCTCTGAGGAAGGGGGGAGAGGATTTGCGCACTCTTATGTTAGAAATGCGCTCTAGCCTGCGTAATATTGACTCCAAGTTGGATACCCTGACCTCGCAGTTGGACTCGGTAAAAGCTCAGGTTCACGTGCATGACGCTCGCTTAGATGCTCTGGAAAACCGACATACTGAATTCCACGAATTTCAAGTAGAAACAAAAGAACAACTGTTAAATATGGACAAACTCTTGGGAGTTATTCGCGCCAAAAATGATGATTTAGAAGCGAGGTCGCACAGAAATAACCTACGCATTACTGGGATTCTGGAGACCACCGCGATCACTAGGATGGAGAGTTACGTGACGGAGCTCCTGCATACGCTGTTTGATCCTCAGCTGTCTCCTGTCTTCGTGGTGGAAAGGGCGCACAGATCCCTGGGGCAAAGACCCCCGGTGGTGGCACCGCCTAGACCAATACTAGCCAAATTGCTGAACTATCAGGACCGGAACACTATATTGAGAATGGCGAGAGAAAAAGGTCAACTGTCCTATCAGGATAGCGCCATATCATTCTATCTGGACTTTAACCCTGCTGTGCAGGCAGCAAGGCGTGAGTTCCTACAGGCCAAATGTATACTCCTGCAGGCGCAGATCCCGTACTCCTTGCTTTACCCCGCAAAGCTGAAGGTTTCATATGATGGTACTGCACACTACTTTACTGATGCCAAATCCGCGCTAAAGTTTGCCAAGCATGTTGGAGGGCGGAAGGGCAAAGATGCTTGTGGATCATCGAAGCCAGCGTCTGGAAACCTTAGTGACAATGACTGATATAGATTCCGATCCTCATTGAGTAATGCATATACTCATTATAATGCCATATGTGGTAATTCACTCAAATGCAACTGTGGGTCAATATGATGTTATTTTCCTTTTTGATAGCTTGCTTTTGGGATGTCGGGGGTGGGTTATGGCCGCACTACTGTCTTCCCGGCCACCCTGTTTACTCAGGGGTGATTGCGGACGCCACCATGCCCCCCATGGGAGGTTTCCCTCACAATGTCCGGAGTTGGGTATGCCTTTGGTTGTTAGGGTGGGTTATTCTGAAACCTGATTGGGGGTTTGGAGTGGGTGAGGGGTGGATTATTATTTTTTTTTATGCCAGTACGATTCTGAGCTGTAAGCCACTGAATACTTTTTCTGAGTTGCTTGTTCGCACGGCAGCACACCTGCCTCTCACTATGGAACTTTGTCAAGAGGCTCACACGCACAACCACTGAACTTGTTAACATGGAACATTAGAGGGCTCAATGATTATCGTAAGGCCAGACTAGTCCATGCTTATTTGACTAGGCATAACATTGACATTTGTCTGCTACAGGAGACACATCTGAATACTGCACCATCTCCGAAACTGCGTCATCGCAGATGGGGGCACACGTACATGTCCATATATTCCAATTATGCCAGAGGAGTGGCTGTGCTGATTCGACAGGGGGTGGACTGGCGAGTGAGGGAGGAACACAGGGATCCTGAGGGAAGGTTCGTCATCATCTGTGGAATGTTGGGGGGGGCTTCCCCTGGTAATTGCAGCGCTATATGGTTCCAATACCAATGCCCCTGACTTCTTCCATGATGTATGGTCTAGAATTAAGGCAACAGGGTATGACACTGTATTGTGGGGAGGTGATTTTAATGCCATTTTAGATGATGCTACAGATTGAAAGGGCACAGCTCGTACCCTACACCCGGCTGCTAGTGCAGCTCTGCAGTCCATAGTTCGAGATGGGAACCTAGTAGATATATGGCGTAGTGGGCACCCCCTGGTGAGGGAAGGCACATGTATATCAGATCACCACTGTGTGTAGTCCCACCTGGATTTCTGGCTGGTATCGAGGGATGCGGCAGCCTGGACTGCCGACGTTTCGCACTTGCCGCGCACGTTGTCGGACCATGCTCCATGCTTGTTGCGGTTGGCACTACCAGGATCGCTCCCCCGAGCGTTTTCATGGCGGCTCCCACCACATGCGTTGATGGATGAAGTCTTCAGGGAAGAGATACGGGGAGATATCCTTGACTATTACACTAATAATGAAGGGTCAGTAGAGACTGAGGCTTCACTCTGGGAGGCTTTTAATGTGGTGATCAGAGGCCAATGCATTTCGAGGAAGGCAGGGGTACTTAAGGCGATTCGTGGCATGCTGGCGTCCGTGGAGGCCCAGATTAAGGAGCTAGATGGGGTATTTTACTCCGCCAGCAACTCTCATGTGGCGCAGAAATTAAAGGCTCTTCTGTTAGATTAAGCGGAAGAGGCGCAGCGTGAAACGAAGTTCCTGGGCAAATACGCTGAAGCGCGCAGATATGGTGAGGGGGACAGACCGGGTAGTACACTCGCTGGTTTGATTAGACCATCTAAATCAGCGACGTTTGTCCACGAGATCCAACACCCGCAGGGGGACATGATAAGGGGTCACATGGGGCTGTCGGGTGAATTTGCTGCATTTTATAATAGGCTATACACGACCACTCGGGGATTATGTACAGAGGAGTTGGATGCATTCCTTGACACATTAGCATTGGTTTGGTTTAATGATTCCCATAGGAAATATATGGACCTCCCCTTTACAGTGGAAGATGTGGCACAGGTCATTAGAAGCCTACCGATGGGTAAGGCTCCCGGACCGGATGGTCTAACCACAGCCTTTTATAAGACTTATGCTGAGGAACTGGTGCCTCGCCTATTGGAGGTTTATGGAGAAGCACTGGAGATGGGGATACTGCCTCAGTCCATGAGAGAGGCGACGATCATTACGCTCTTAAAGCCAGGTAAATCGGAGGAGGAGCTGGACTCCTTCCGTCCACTTTCCATGATTAATGTGGATGTAAAAATCTTCGCAAAACTTTTGGCTAATAGATTGCAACCACTCTTGCCAATGATAGCACTTCCGGACCAGTCGGGCTTCATCCCGGGGAGATCCACATCCCACAATTTAAGAACGATTTTTTCAGTCCTCCATTATCTGCACCCAGACGAAAAGGCTGCAGTGGTATTTTTGGACGCCACCAAAGCGTTCTACACACTTAAATGGTCCTACTTATTCTCCATCATAAAGCGAATGGGATTCAGCCCGCTTTTTATAAAGTTTACCCAACTGCTATACACCTCTCGCTCGGCGCACGTACGGGTAAATGGTTTGTTATCCGACCCCTTCTCAATCTCGCGTTGGACTCAACAGGGGTGCACACTATCCCCTCTCCTGTTTGCTATTGAAATGGAGCCCCTAGCGGCTCGAGTCAGGCAACACCACACCATGAGAGGTATTGGTTTTAGCTCCCGTAACCTGCTCATTTCTCGGTTGTATATCATAAACCCTGAAGATAATCTGGACCCGTTGCTGAGGGAATTTATCCGCTTTGGCGGGCTTTTGGGTGTGTGCATTAACTGGGCTAAATCTGTGATCTTTCCGTTAACTGATGGCACCCCTCAGATGACATCAGAGTTAACCTCTCCCGCCTCCCAGCGCAAGGGGAAGTACTTGGGGGTCTGGGTATGCCGCGACACGCAGGAAGTGTGGCGCCTAAATTACGGCCATACAATGGTGTGCCTGGAGGACAAAGTGGAAAAAAAGGCGAAGCTGCCGCTGTCCCTGGAAGCCCTCGCCAAAATGGTCATTTTACCAAAATTTTTGTATTTGTTTGTCAACATACCGATCCCTAAGCACTTTTTAAACACACTTAAGTCTCATCTCCTCACGCTGGCGTGGGCGGGTGGGCAGGTCAGAGCATCATGGGATCTTCTCACTCTCCCACTGAGGCAGTGTGGTCTGGGAGCCCCAGATATGCACCTCTACGCGGTACGTGCGCAAGCCCAGTTCTTGCAATATTGGGTATACCCGACCCCATTCCAGCCGCATGTAGTAGTCGAGGCGGACGTCATGGCCCCAGTCCCGCTTAAGGTGGCGCTGTATCAAAAGCCTCGCCGCCCTCGCAGAGATATAGATTCGGCTGGAACTCTGTGCTGGGCGTGGGAGGAATTGCGTAAGAGGGCGAGACTCCCGTTGATCTATGCCCCTTCTGTCCCTCTGCTACAAAACCCAATGATGTCTTGTGTACAAGACAGCATAAGTAGGACACTAGCTACGAAAATGAAGCCCCAGACGTTCAAGGACTTATATCCCGGAGACACATTTCGTCCTCCGCCTGTCGCGATCGAGGGACAGGCGGTGACATTTGCTGAAATCTTTTTATATCATAAAAATTCGCACGGCGTGTCACTCCTTGTGGGTGGACTTCCCAAGGGCGCCGACGACAATGTCTGCACTGGAAAATCTGCTGAAGTTCCCCTAGTCACGGAAACTGGTCACTCGCCTGTACTCACGCATGCAAGACACTGCCCCGATCGAGACGCCAAACTCTTCTCAAAAATTGCAACGCGGAGTTAGATACAGACTTATCTGACGAGCAATGGGAATATTGCTGTGGACAATTATCGGAGCTTTCCCCGAATTATAAGTTACGCTTGATCCATTTCAAATATCTGCATAGATATTACAGAACTCTGGTTAGTCTCCATCGAATGGGCCTTCGAGCGGAGAGTGATTGCTGGAGGTGTGGTTTTGCGCCGGCTACATTTCTGCATGTGGCGTGGAATTGCCCCAGGGTAGCTGCTTTTTGGGTGGAAATATTTGATTCGGTGAATGACATACTGGGGTTGGCACTGACATCTCCCGTGATGGGCCTACTGGGATAAGTAAAGGACACGCCTCCTAAGTTGCGTAAACTGCATGCCCTTCTCCTTTTATTTGCAAAGCGTCAGGTCGCAGTGCACTGGGGTAGGCGGAGGGTGCCCTCCGTTAAGGAATGGGTTAGGGACAGCACATCCGGTCATACCCAACTAGGTACATGTTGGGAGTTGCTGCCGCCCGCTTCTAGACCCCGGAACATATGGGACCCATTCTTGACTTGGAAAATGAACTCACAAGGAGAAGCCGAGACGTCGGAAGAGGTGGCGTAGTAGTCATTATTGTAGTTTTATTATATTAATGCCTCACATGTATTTTCTATCATACAGTACAGGTGACACAAGACTGGGCGAATAAAGGGGTGTGTGACTCTGTAACTGGCCCTCTCAGGTAAAGACATGTCTGGAAATCATATGTTTGTATCGCATCAGATATATTATGTGTGTGTACTAGGGCATTTGAGTTCTATGTATTACATGTGTGATTTTGGTGAGGTGGTTGTTGTGCGTTATACCATGGCTATCATGTAAAAAGTGGGCTCATTTGAAACAGAATTTTGCTTACTCGATATGTATCTGGCTTGTTCGACTGGTTTGTCGTTGTTGAGCTGAAATTTCAATAAAAAAATAAAATAAAAAAACCTATTACAAAGCACTGGAAGACAAAAACTGCAATATACCACATATTAGTTTAAAAACTTACAGATAAACACATACACAGTAAATAAGCGAAAAGTATCCTTTTCAGTGCAAAGCACTTGCCAAATTCTCCACATTGTTAGGAGAAAGCAAGACAGGGCAAAAACAATAGTTTGGCTTACATCGGACTTCAATATTTGAAAGGCATTTTTGTGAGCTCTAGTGCCCAAGCCTCAGCAAATTGGAATAAGACACTTTTTCTTAATGAAAAGATAAGTAGGGCAGAAAAAAATATGTGCTCTATGGTTTCCTTCTCAGGCCCACAAGTGGGGCATGAGCATCCTGCTGGGCCAAATTTGTGGCCCATTTGCTGGTATGAGACGCTATTGGTAATGCTCCATATCTAAAATGTAAATAAAGCTTTCGAGCTAACGGGGATTCAATATCATCTAAAAATTCTTCAAAACTGTAAGTTACTTAAACTAGTAGAAATTGTTCCGTCATAGTACCCAAATGAGAATTTGACAAAATCTGGCCCAATTTAACTGGCGATACCTTTCTTTAATCTGGTGCCAATGGTGACAAGTGTATTCTCAGGTACTTGCCACAGATCACTGCACCCAATCTTAGCAAGGCGGTCTTTCACAGAACTAATCCAAAAGATATTTTTACTACCTACTATAATCAGCACATCTTTGAGACCAGCCTGATATGACAAAAGTGCAGGCATAGCCCAAATCAGTCGCCAATAGAGAATGGGCCTTAGGCCCATTTCCTCCGTTATAGACCGCAATCCCATATTAAGTCTCAGAGGGACTAACGGAGTGCTAGTGGGGAGACCTAATAACGGTCATAGGAATTTGTTCTCTGAGACTTGTAAATTAGAAATTTTGTGTGGCCCCAGAGGTCAGGACCATACATAGCAGCTCCCAAAACCTGCACCGTATAAACTTATATGACTGGTGAAATTGGACAATATTGCGTACCTTGTTGTGCTCTTAGTAGCACCCCATTGTACTGCATAAGCCTAAGTCTCCTTTTGTCCATATGGTGACACCAATCCATATCCTCCGTGAGGTTCAACCCCAAATAATCAAAAACCTTAACCTACTCTATGGAAAAACCTAGAAGCTTAGGGTTGGCCCACGTAGAGTGACCTGAATTCTAAATAGTGTATTTTGTTTTTCCAACATTTCTAGGCCCCTCTGCTCGCAGAATTTCTCAAAACGGCACAGAATAGTCTGTAGTCCCATAGGGGATTTTGAAATTAAAAGAGTATCATCCGCGAACATTAAGGCCAGGGTCTTTGTGCTAGCCAGCCTAGGTGAGTCCTAGGCTCACAATCATCTAAAAAGGAGAACAGGTTGTTTACATATAACGAAAAAAGGGTGGGAACAAGCACACATCTCTACCTTACCCCACGATCCACAGAAAAAGGAGCCATTAGGTTACCTGTCACACCACACCGCACTTGTGCAAAGTTGCCTAAACGATGACTAATTAAAATAGCCAAGAGATCAGAGGGCAGATAAACCTCTGGCAGACAAAACCTGCCAGAGGTTTATCCAGGGTACCATGTCAAATGCTGAACATAAGTCGGCAAAGACGATATAAAAGACTACCACTGCCCAAAACCACTGTTTGCCAATAAATTAACATAACCCGAAAAAAGTGGGCAATTGTGCTAATGCCCTTTCTGAAACCTGCTTGGAAAGAGGTTAAGATTATATGGTGTGAAGTTGATCAAAAAGTATAGTGCAAAATACCTTCTGGGAACAATCTAGAAGGCTAATTGGTTTGCAATTTCGCTGTTCCACTGGAGAACCCTTTTTATAGATCGAGATAATTTCATTGATGACATTAGCTGTGAATGGGGCAATAATTGTGGTGGAATGGTGCTCAGAAGTGGAAGGGTTGTGATAGGTATGATAGTGAAACTCCTACACTTCGATTGCTGTGAGGTCTGTATTAGCATGGAAGGCAGCAGTCTTGTTCTTATTCTGGGAACCTTAGTGCTTGATGGAGCGTTCTTGGTCGTTAATCCTTTTGAAATCAGGGTAAGCAAGAAAGCATGTAGGTGAACAGGAGCCTGACCACTGGAGGTGTAAAGGAATTTAAGCAGGGAGGCATAAGTATAATTAATTGAACATTTGAGGTTTAAAATTACCACAGTAAATGGAATTAGCACTACTTCAGAAGAGGCTAGGTCCGATAAGAGATATCAAGATGTTTGTAGTCACACAGGACCAATCTCCAGATGCAGCAGTCAAATAACTGTCTGTTGTATCTTATGAGAACAATATTAGAGGGCGGGACAGTACAGCTGTACAATAAAGCTACGTCAAAGTTAAGAATATGAAACACTATGACACAGGGGTGCAGACTGCCAAAATATTAAAGAAACAAAGATGCGATTGCACGAAAAGTCTGTCTTTGTGGCAGAGCAGCAAGTAAATTATACAATACTACCATGACTCACTGAAGCAAAGTCCTGACAGGACAACAATTCTGTTTCGACTAAAGACTGCTGCTACGTACCTCAGCCAATTGTGAAAGTTGCTTTTAAGGCTACGCAAAGCAACTATGTAACACACGTACAAACTCGGAAAAAGGGCAACACCAAGTCCACGGTCATACTCATTGGGTCTAATTAGGGTTATTAACAGTGGAGCCTGGTGTGACGCAGATCTCTGCTCTCTCAAGACTCTAGACCTGCCTCAACGAGTTCAAGTCAGATTTAGGAAATCCATTATAAGCCACCTTTTCTGTACATATTTTTTTCCCTGCATGTGATAAATGACTACCTGAATAGTCTCTCAATAGCCAATATATTGCTGCAGCCATCTCCTACACCCAAGGACCTCTCAGCGTTAATGCTAATGTACTACAAATGGTTTTAGTCCTTCACATATCATCCTATTTATACTAATGGCGTGCAGTCACTCTAAATACGTTTGCAAAGCCAATCTAGCACTCTGCGGTGGCCGTGGGAGTCACGTGCGGACACTATAGAAAGTGCATCAGTATTAAACCCAGATGGCTATATGCAAGATGCATGCGAGTCACCACTGGACACTATCTAGTCAGAGAGGTAACTATATACAAAAAAGCAAAACAATAAAGAGAATCAACAGACAGCCATTCTCAGCAAACTTCAAAATGGTTTCAGGTCAATATGTAAAGGAGCCTAACAAACAGTCTTTACAGAAAAAATGTTTGCTGCTGTTAAACCTATTTTTGAAAACACCTGGCTACAGCTGCATCCTCTTCAAACACAGAAACCTGACTCTGTTGCTAAATTATGAATGCTGCTCCTCACTGATAGTTGTGTCACTGGGCTACACAGCAATATTTAACAAACAAGAATGCTACTGAATGCAGTGTGATGATTCTTCAAACAAGCACTGGCAAAGGCAAGAGGCCTCGCCTATGCGAGCACAACTGGATTTGCCCATGTGTTTTAGCCATGTTGTACATGTGAATGGCTGCTGTTCAGCTTGACTAAAAGTTAGTGGCTTAAAGAAGAGTAGGGTGGACTAGAGTGGAGTAACAGAGGCATTGTGAACTGATTCATGTGACATGTGCCAGCTCAAATCTGCTATCTGAAGAAGGCAGGAAGCAAACAAGGAAGGAACAGAAATTGTGTGAGGGGACCACTGGCAAAATTAAACCAGCCCAGCTGCCACTGACCAATCAAGAAAAAGATTTATCAATGGCGAAGACGCCAATCAATGGTAACCAGTTTAGGACTTGGATGTGCTGTGCTGACAGACATTGTTTACAATTCAGTAGACTTACAACCCGCCCACTGCACACCATTAGTTTTTCATGGTCACTCATTTGCAATCTTTTGATTGCTTAGCTCCTGTAGGCTTTCTTTCATTTCTTGTGTTAGCTCCTCCCTGGAGCATGGACCAAGTACATGTTCTTCCTTGTCTTTTAGGAACACGGTATTTTTTTATTTTATACGTGTTTTAGTATTACTGGACAGGCAATGTGATTTCCTACTTTTAGCACAAGCATACAGCTTATTTATGTTTCTTTCACCCTATTTGCCGCCTCTGCTGACACTTTAGTTAATTACACCAACAACTGTACTACTCCAAGACCATACACTCTACTAATGTTTAGCCATGCTGAAGAGCAGCCACGCTGATGTGCAACATGACTAAATGACATTAGGAAAGCCAATAGCTCTCACATAGATAAGACCTATTGCAATGTTTAAGTTACATTAGATCTCAAAGAGAAAGCATATGTGCTCTAGCTCAGACTGACATCTTTGCCAGAACAACTTGCATTAGAGGATACTTAAAAAATAGAAGTGAGACGGCTGCGGAAAAAAATGATATGTCAATGAACACTCTGGAAAATTACAGAAATAGGGTGACCAGAATTTTTAAAATAAATGCACGCTTCCTCATTGATGAAAGGAAAGTGTGTAAACCAGTGAAAATGTGGAACTAATAAGGATTATAATCGTAAGTAACCACAGGTACATTGATCGCCTGGAATTTTCCTACCACAATGAGATTTATTATTTGTGGCTAAGACAACATACCTCAAAGAGAACCCAACTGTCTTCTAAAAATAAAAGCTTATCCTGAAGAAGGTGGTGCAGAATAAGACAAGTCCACCGAAACCCCGAGTCGACACTTTTGCTTTTACTATACTTGTATGAACATTGGTGTGATTCACTGCTTTTAAAAAAATGTTTGTATGGGATTTTGATAATATGTGAAATGATTATTAAGAGTTATTCATGTGCAGAGATTCACAGATAAAGATCAGTGAATATTGTAATTTTTAAACAAGTGTAAATAAGAGGTGTGACAAAGGAGGCCTTCTGTTTTTGTTTTACATCTTCGTATAAGATTGATCGCTGAAATTTTTTTATGAAATATTTATTTAGAATATTGACATTGAGTCTGTGGCTCTGTATATAAATATCAATTATTGTGATTCAGTGTTACATGAATATAAAAAGGAACATTTTTTTAATAAAGGAGGAGACATCTTTTGAAAAAAAACTGGTTTTATGTATTTTGAGTATGTATGCATGAATGTGATAATAGAACAATAGGGGTGTTCCACAAGATTGATTGAATCAGCACAAGGGGGATGATAGTTTTTTTGCGGCTACTCCAAGACAATCCACTCTACTAATGTTTGGTCATGCTAAAGAGCAGCCACGCTGATTTACAACATGACTAAATGACATTGGGAAAGCCAATAGCTCTGACATAGATAAGACCTATTGCATTGTTTAAGTTACATTACATCTCAAAGAAAAAACATATGTACTCTAGCTCAGGATGACATCGTTGAAAGCATCTCATTCTTTAACCTCAGCTAGTCACAGAAGGCTACCATGTTATCCTGCTTCTTGACCTCCAATATTTTTGACAAAGTTGGCTGCTCAAAATAATTAATAAATAAAATACTCAAGTTTGCAGCCGTTGAAGCATGGAAAGCAATGCTCAGATACATTGTCTCTTCCCATTACCAAATTCGATGCACAATCTCCTTAACTTTGTTTTCATATGACAACTGCCAACAGGGAAAAGTGCAAAAAGGTTCTTCTCAGAGTGAGGGTAGAGTCTGTAAACGTGTACATGTTCACTCAGATGGCATTCTTTTAGTAAATCACACTGTACTTTACAGTGCATACTGTTTGGCATAATCCAAGAGGCTGCCAAACTAGATGATACAGAAGAGAAAATAGGCGTGCACTGGGAACAAGAATGAACCACTATGGATTCTCCAACTTGAGAACGGACACCTACTCATGCACACAACACATTGGTCGGCATGGTGTTCATGGGTATGGGACTACAAAACAAGGAAGTGTTCTGAGAGAAACGAAATAGGAATTAGAGTTTGTATGTCAGAGAGAATGTCTGCTTGCCTGTCTGTCAAGTCAGGAAAAACCAAGTGCTAGTGCATCTTGTTTACAGGTGACACTAGAAATCCTCACAGACTTACTGCCTATTTTAAGATGTGGGTGTCATAATTAACAAATGACTACAAAAAATCCCCATCCAGCCTTCGTACCAACAGGCTGTAGTTAAGATTTTTTTTTAAAGACAATACTAGACGGAAAATTGTTACACTACAGACCCATTTATGCTATTCCACTCAGCTAAGATCAGGGAGAAACAGGTTACCAAACAAATGCCCCTACTTCTATAGAGTCAGCCCCATTCCTTATCTTTCATGGGCTGGCTTTCATCCTAAGATGAGAGAGTCAGCAACACTGGGTGATGAAGTTGCACTCATACCACTGGATATCTATGAAGCCTTCAACACTGTCAGTCCAACCATTTTCCAATTAAGACTCAAAGGCATTCGTGTGGCACTTTCTACATCCATGGGCCCAGTTGTGTTCAAAGTTTTTGTCCTGTTGCTAGCACACCTGATCATAAGTATTGAATGTAGAGCCAAACTGTCTGAAGTCAACAAAGACCATGCGAAGATTGGTAGAAGGCGAGCAACGTATCCCAGACAATTTCAGGGACTACAGGAGTGAAGTAGCAAACTGAGGGAGAGGCATTTCTCTCAAATTAAAGGGGGCTTTATAGCCAAGAGGGCAGAATATGAAGCAAAAAGCAAAATTCCGATAGGCAGCTCCTCCAGTATTCAAAAACTGGACTACCTGCAGCAGCACTTCGATCAGGCTTGTGTTTTCACTTTCTCACAAAGAAAGCCTGTTGAATAAGGCCTTTTCCTTTTATTCTCCAAGAATGTGGAAGAGCCCACACATCAGAGCTGCCTCAATCAACTCAGGATTTTACTACCATAAAATGACTACAACCTTTTCCTCTGTGCCCCATTTGACTCGTTACATTGTATCTGACTTGCAAGTTTGTGTTGTACATGACCCAGCAAAATGTTAACCTGGTCTTAAGTACAATGCCCTCTTGCATTTTCGGGCTAGGTTCGCTCTCCATAAACATCATTGATAAAACAAATAAATGAACAAAGCTGTACCGCTATGAAGGGCTCAAACTAGCGGAAAACAGGTGTCAGGGTTGCTTTTATTCATTCCAGGTTGGCTTGGATGGTACTTTACCAATCCAAAGGCGTAATAATATGCCTTGAGTGGTAAAAGGCTTTTGTCATTTTTCAGGTCAGCGTGGATGGCATGGTGCTAATCCTATACTTAAAGATTTTGCTGTAAAAATGACATTAGGCTCTGTCACTTTCTAGCTCTGCGTGGATGGCACTGTGCTTATCCTTTGCTTAAAACACAGCCAGAAAAAACAGACATTTAAGGTAAGCAGATTCAGTGTCTCTGCACCACCATGGCCTCACTCCACCAGGACTCAGCCGCCAGCACAACTGAACATCTAATTAGGCTCGACGCAAACCTGCAGTCATGACGGCAAGAGAGTACTGTTAGCCAGCAGAGAAGACACCCTTCGCAGTGGTCAACCGTCTATTACTGCTACATCTAAATACAGCAGGTGGACCGCTGTCAGCTTGACAAAGAACTTGGAACCGGCGGGACAGCAGCAGCCCCACTAAGATCTAACTCAGGCCCTAAGCCTGAAAGGGTATTGTTATAACTTAGATTGGGTGCTTTATCTGGACAAAGCTATTTCTCGCTGACAAGCTCTAATAAGTGCGAAAAACGTGTTAGCAACTGACTTTATTTATGCCAGGTTAGCTTGGGTGGTATTTTACTAATCCAAAGCCGTAATAATGTGCCTGAAGAGGTAAAAGGCGTTCACTTTTCAGCTCGGTCTGGATGGCAATAGCTAATCCTATGCTTCAACACTTTGGTGCAAAAATAGCAAACGGCTTTGGTGTGCATGGCACTATGCTAATCTTATGTTTATAAACTCTACTAGAAAAACAAACGTTTGAGGTGGGCAGTTGTAGAGTGTTCCATATAAAAGAAAGCTGCTCTGCGACTAAAACTTGGGAATGACCCAGAGATCCCTACTTCCTTTTTTTGCATAATTTATGCAGCGCTCTAAGCCTGAAATGGTATTGCTTTGATATGTATGCGTGTAATATATATATTATATATACATATACACACAGATCCATATATTAACTAATGGCCATGTAAGGTTACTCAGATATTTCTGGAATAGAGAAAGAGTGTAAATATCCAAGAAAGATAAAAATCCATTACAGTCAAAAGTAGCATATATATATATATATATATATATATATATAAAAAAAAACAAGAAGCTGATATATCTGTTCATATTACTTAAAGTTTGGTTATTTGGCAATTAAAGCGGTTTTCTCCCAGTACCTCCTTTGTAAGACGCCCCTGTAGTGATCATTCTATACAGCAATGAAAGACAGGTAAAAGGGAAGGACAACATGCCACTGCTGATGGTCCGTGGAAACAAGCATTGGCAAAGAGAACAGGCCTTATGTTTGGGAACTTTGCCAATGCCTTTTGGTGACACTCTACAACGTGGCCAAAGAGCACTTTTTTTTTCTAAAGCGGGAGGGGTGGCACCCCCCCCTCGTGTCACAAATGGGACATAAAGTTGGCATCAAAGAACGCGGAAGATGTCTTCTCAACATCCTGAACCGTGGGATTCTTCGATCCTTAGCACTTAAAATAAGCATACATTGATTAATATGTTAATGATCATGCCAGTGTTACGTGTTCGATGGTGGTCTGTGAATGCTATATGGAGGAGTAACGCATAACCGACAGATTCAGACAGGATCAATATCCTGAATCTTGCTCACCTGAACTCAACATCCAGCAAGAAAAAAAAGAAGCATAGAAGTTAAGCCGAAATACCCTTTTGTCCTACAACAGTCATAATAACGATGTAAAGAAATGCTGAAGAAGGTGGCTATTCTACCAACATTAACTTTCGTATAGGTATATGCAGTGTTTACACAAAGTTTTATTTGAAATGTGGCCTTTGTATATATGTTCGCAATTCATGTACAGGGCTCAGAAATCGACAATAGTGCATTTCCATGACATATATTAGATCTGACGGTTGCGGATACTTTGAGGTCGGGGGGGGGGGGGGGGAGAACAAAAATGCAAATAACAGCAAAGGTGTTAAGGAGGGGGGGCAGAAGGGAGGAGGCAGTGTTCACTGCAGGCACTGTATATACTAAATGTGGTACCCATAGAGGAACAAGTGAAAACTAAATGAGGTCCAGTCCTGTATGATACAGACTAGCAAGTCTGTGGGAAACCTAGAACTGGTGAGGTGCAAACAAAGGTGCTGAGGTGCCGTGTAAAAAAAAATTACAAAATACACCATTCTTCCAAACCACAAATTCAGAACAGTGACAGCCCAGAAACAAATCATGCTATAGGGAGGCCACTGCGACCAGGAACTCACTACCTCCCAACCTCAAAACACTGACTCCAACCAAGCTCTACCTTCCATAAGCAGCTCAAATGTCCTGACAATTCTTAGAACAAACATCGTTCTGTTTCTAGAAACTGCTTTTATAAGTCTTAACTCTGATAAAATGTGTTATTTTGAATTTTTGATGTAATCCCAAAGTTACTTTTATCCTATGTTGCAGATGTAAAGCACCCTCATACAAAAAGCTCTAGACCTGCTATATAAATCAACAAATAACCAAAACAGAACTATTACTAAAATAAACGTCACAGCCTGCTGAGGCACACTAGGAATGTTGGTAAAACACTGCGGTCAAACTAAGAACACCTGTAGGAAAAGGAGGAAGCCGATTGATTAAGGTGAGAGGAGATGGGTAGTAGGAGATGGAAGGACAAGTCACGGCAAAAAGGCAGATGTTCTGGGCCATGAACCTTTCGGGTCCAAACAGGCAAATGTACTGTAGTACATTCCCATCGTCTGCATGCCTTAAAGCACTTTCGGAACCCGAGCATCCATTACAAGCGACACCGTTCCTTCAGCATTTCATAAGCCTAGCCTTTACAGCATGCGCATTGCTGCAAAACCATCCTCCATTTACATCCGTGGTGATGTGTGACAAGAAAAGAGGCAAAACATGGTGGTCTCTTCTGCATACTGAATTTTAGTATCCTGTCTTTTCGCACATCTCATAATTAGTAAGCTAAACTTTCCTTGTGCTACCTCCTTGGCTGGTCAAGATGAAAGTCCACAAGTTTAAACTTTTAATAAACTCCCCAGACAAAGCCTAGCTTGAAGACAAAGTGTGCATACCAATGGGCATCGCTGCACATCGCCTGCCGATCAACCCCAGGCCACTTGCCACACAGAGGTTAAGGTAGGGATGCCTCTTTGTGGGGTGCACAAAAGACTTGTGCTCTCTCAAGGGAAGACAATGTCCCAAAGCGTGCCTCCCCCAACTCACAGTCAGTGGGGCATCCGCGTAGCAAAGCAGAAGGTCGGGCACAGATGGGCCGCCCACATTGTCATGTAAATGTCTTCTCATAGCGGCGGCCCAGCTGCGGGACTAACGGCTCTCGGCCTCTGCGAATAATTTAAAGTGTCCAAAAGGACCAAATGGAGCTGCTGGGCGGTGCACAATGACAACACGGAGCTGCTCAATACTTAAGGACAGCAGAAACGTCTGCATTGTGTGGCACACTAAATACGTTTGTTGGATAAAAAAAAGATTTTCTAGAAGCAAACAGTTGAAAAACACCAGACCGACAAGCTGCAAATGGGAGGTAAAAGAGTAAAGTAGTTTGCATATGGGTGAAAGAAAGGGTTGTACGGGAGCCTACAAGACGAGCAAGTGTTTAAGGCGATTTCATACTGTAACCATTTCACGATCTGCATTGTGTCTTTACAGGTGTGCGTTGCTGCCCATTCAAGCCACACACACGCCGAACACAGTAGCGCTATATGATCGGTTATTTTTAGAGTATTAAAGTGACAATAACCAAACAATAGTGATCGACAACCACCAAATATTGCACATGAATTAAAATTCTCTGACTCATTAAACGGCTCCGCCAGCATGACCGGTTTTATCTTTATTGTTCACACTTTAAAAAAAAAAGTCATATCAGTGTATTTGATTGGATTTAAGCCACGGTATGGCGAACTACCTGAAACAGAGTTCACGTATTTAAAAGCTGAGCAAACACTTAAAATATATTGTTAATTTAAGGTGACAACATGCTGCAAAATGTGTTCAACTCCCCAAAAACAAAAGCACACCGGAACTGCGCTTCTATATTGGGACCTGAGAATAAAATCGCCACATAGCTAGTCAGTCTGCGATCACACCCACTGATTTAAAAGGTTACGTAATAGAACTTCTCGGTAGAGGTGCCATCACGCCAATGGGTAAGTGCAAGTTGTTTTCAATTCAGTTGGAAGCAGGTCCACGGGTATAAACAAACCTTCGTGCCTCAACCTTCAACCGATAGTAGCTCAGAGACAATAATGGGAAAGGGGTGTCAGTATAGGATGTCAATCCACATTCTCAATTATCACTTTACCCATTCTTTGGGGAGGAATGTAGGTTGCAATTTCCCGTAGGGTGCCATCTACTTGATCTCTGCACCCGAGTTCCCATCACATTCTGTATCTCAGTCTTTCAGTAACTCACACTCTGCTAATGCATGCAATACCCTCAAACATTGCACCGACATGTTGCTCTCTCAGCCCCTGCAGGTTCTCTCACCTGTGGGAGCGCTGTCCAGGATGCGTAGGTCGTAAGCTCCGGAGCAGCGGTAGTTGGCAGCGGTGCCGTTGTCCCAGACCACCACCACCTCCTCGGGGCTCTCAAAGCTGCGCACAGTGCCTATGTGCCCCTCGCCGCCGTCCTGCTTGCCCCACTTCCAGTCGGGCCCACGGGAGACGCGGGCGCCCACGCCCTCCACCATCACGCGGTTGTTGCGGGAGTTACTCATGGTTGCGTCCACCGAGGTCGGGTCAGGGGCTCCTCGCGCTAGCCGGCGGCCCGGGGCGCGCGCAGCGATTGCTCGGAGCGAGAGGGTGCTGCAACCCAAAGAGTCCCGCAAACTTTCCAGCTCGGCAGCCGTGGCCCCTCTGCCAGCGTCTCACATCCGGGGGATCAAGCCGCTCTGCGGAGCAAGCATTTTCTTTGACCACAGGCGGCCGCCGGACAGGGGCGGAGCGGGGACGCAAGGAGGGGAAGGAAAGTAGCAGATCCAAAACATCCCCCTCCGGCGGCGCCTAGAGCGCATGCGTGCCGGATGGGTCCCCAGACAGTCAGTCAAAGGACACAAATTAGATGAGAGCTTTGGCAGAAAGGAAGGACAAGAATTTCTCTCGGAGACTCGCTAATCCATACGCAGTGAGTCAGCCATCTTGAAGAAGTAATGACTCATCGTCATTGTACAGACTGAGGCAACTTCCTACAGAAAGTGTAATAGGGAAAACCGTATTCAAAATTGTCAAGTGACATATAAAGCCTAAGAGATCAAGAATGCAAAAAATTCATTTAAAAATACATAAATATAAATACGATTAATTTAATTATATTATTTTCCTCCGTCGAGCTGCTTAAATGCCTGATGCTGGATGTGTAGGCCATTTGAAAATAATACCTTTTTTGGTTTCCATTAGGCCCTCGTCTAAATGGGACGTTATATAATCTTCTTTATCAACTTTTAAAGATGGCCATCCTTTTTACCAATATTATTGATTGTTGCCCTTCGTCGATGTCAACTACTAGTACTTGTAGGGGAATGGAAATAAAACAAGCTCTCCAAGTCTTAGAAAATGTCAATGAATGTAACATTTACTAGCTTTCAAGAAGGAAAGTTTCAATTTCATTAAAAGACTGGAGGCATAATTATGCAAGTTTCAATTTCATAAAAAGACTGGAGGCATTATGCATAATCTTTTATTTGCCACTCCTGCAGCAGCATCCTCAAAGAACTTTCCAACCAAGAACAATTCAGAACCAGAAGCTTGATAAATACAACTCTCCTTCTCTTTTTAATGGTGCTCCTGTTCAGGTAAGTACCACTGAACCAGCGCTGACCCAAATAATTTGGACAGGGAGAACCATTCAGTTATTTCATTTACTGTGGCCCATGCACATACACCCAAAGTCCCTGTTGCGCCGGTGTCAAATTTGCGATTTCCTTACCAGATCATATATCCCTAATTCGATAGTCAAACAATTCACAGTTTCACAAATGAACTCCTAGGATCCATTATTCATCTACTTGGTTTATGGACCAATTAGTTGAATAATTAAAGGTAAATAGTCATTACAAATCATTGACAGACGCAAAATAACCACAGACTCTTCCTTATAAGTTGTTCGATTTTATCTAACTTAATGCATTAATTCGGAAAAAACACCTCATGAGAGAGAATACAATGGGGGAGGCGGGGATCACTACTAGCGGAGATTTATATGAGGACAATACCCTGCTCCCTTTTAATGATCTCTTAGAACGGTACGACCTCCCAAGAGGGGACTTTCTTCTACATGCTGCCCTGACGGCAGCTATCCGAAAACATTGGCGGGAGGGACTGGCAGCACCCCAGACCTCCCTAGTTTGTCAGTATATAGTGATAGCTGCTGGAACGATTAAAGCGGTCACCTGTCTCTACCGCCGCCTCACTCAGGAGACACGACAACCCCTGACAGCCCTATGTCTCAAATGGGAAGCGGACTTAGGCAAGACCATAGGTGAGAAACCATGGGGAGAACTAGTGGAAAGGGCCTGGAAAAGTTCTAGGAATGCGCTTTTCCAGCTGATTCACTTCTTTGTCCTCCACAGAGCGTACCTTACCCCGTGTAAGATTACTGAATATTTTGGGGCCCAATCCACTTGCCCGAGGTGTAACCTGGAGGACGCAGGGTTTTTACATATGTTTTGGGACTGCCCGCTTCTGGGAGAGTTCTGGAGAGAGGTGACGACTAGACTGGCGGACACGACGGAGCGTGATATAATGCTGACACCAGGGTGCTGTCTCCTACACAGGTTCTCCCACACTGCCAGGAACAAGGTCACTAGCAAGTTTATTGACCTGGGGTTGGTATTGGCCAAAAGGGAAATCACAAGCCATTGGAAAGCGAAACATGCCCCTAGCGTACTGAGATGGACGAGGGAACTTATAAGATGGACAGACTGTGAAGGGATCATTAGACTACAAATGGCACAAAGACCTGGGAGCAAAAATGCATTGGAGGCGGCGATGGCATGGGTGGCATTAGTGGAAATATTGAAACAGCCGAGCGACAACAATGAGGTACCCCCTGACGATGAGGGCCCTGATGTGGGTGACTGAGAACGTGTTTTACTGGGCAACCCGGACTTATGCTCGTGTGCGTAGACTGCTAAGTTGAGCTCCTGGACAGCGTGATCCCACTGTGGATCTACAACTTCGAGAATAATATGCCCGGTGCGCTGTTGAAATAACCAGCATTATCTTGTAGGAAATCCGGTGAATAAGCGACATACCTGGGGGGCGGGGAGGGTGGATTTTTGGGGGAGGGGGTTCCTTCTTGGTTTGTTAGAGGTTAATTGAGGAGCAGAATACTGTGATGATGACTACCAAATAAACGAGGTACCGAGCAGTATAGACTTGGAGACATTAGGCTACACTAGGTGCGCCATTATTTTCTTACACTGGAACAGGAATAATACCTCCTTGCGGAATGACAACCTGAGAATAGTATGTATAACTATAGCAAGTTGTAATTGGGCTTAGATTGTAAATGCAGTATTACCTCTGTGATGCTATTGATTGTTGTTATATCACAAATTAATAAAAATTATAATTTTTTTTTTAAATGAGAGAGAATACAATCTAATAATCAACTATCAAATAATCAATCTCAAAATACATTTGTCGCATGGAGGGAATAGATGAAGAGACATCAGATAATATGCATCAATCAAAGTCTTAATTCAGAAAGATAGATGAAGAGACAAAAGCACAAGAAATAAAATCTCGAGTTATCAAAGATACCAACCCAAGGAATAAGAACGATGAAAACTACCACCTAGGTAGCGGCAGGGGACCCCCGAACAGAGTGTCAGGGATCAAAGGCTTAAGACCAGGACAGGATAGGACTGGATCAACTAGGCCTCTCTGCAACCTGACAATCAGCAGCTCACCCTCACTCTCTCTCAAGATATCTTGCGCTGCTTCCGTTCACTCGCTCCCTCTTCGCCCGCACGCACGCACCCGCCCCAATCACCTATTCTTTATACCCTTTCCATACATGTCCATCCCACCAAAGTTGCTAATATCACATATTCTAGATACGGGATTGGCTAAAAACGTAGGGCGGATGGTCGTCCTACATTAGGTCATTCTTTCTTTGACTACCCCATTGTTCATCTTCTTTTCCACCTATTCATTATACATCCCTACTCTCTCATGAGGAAAATGTATCATGTTAAGGACAACATTTTATACATTTTACAAATTTTCAGACTTTTACACGGAGGCACAGAAGTTGGCCGCTTATCAAGTATCACGTCCTTCACCGTGTCACGCTCTTTCAGCTGGCTCAGAAAGTTTATCCACGGCATCACGTGGTTAGTGCGCGCTTTAAGTTTCGCTTATCACAGTTTGGTCAATTTAAGAACATGGCGACTCGTCCTTTTACTAAAAGAACTGAAAGCAGACATTTATTAATAAGGTGATAATAAAATATTCACTGCTACCCACCCTCCTTTACTCTAGTCCAAGTTAGCAGTTATCCTAGCGTTGCGTAAGTAAAAAGCGGCATTAATTAGCATTACTTAAGTATCACACAACATGCTCTTTACTACATTTTCCACACAATTTGCAATGCCAAACATTTACAACACCTTCTATTCACCATATTATTACATCTTCGGTTATTTACGTTTTGTTAAGATTAATTTCATGCAATATATGAAGCGTTTTACCCTCATGTAATGTATAGGTGCACATTAGTATTCTATCTACTTAACATTAGTACGTATTACAGGGGTGTTCAATTCGAGCGGGTTTCTTTTATCAAATCCATCAATCTTTTGAAGCCATCATAAATAGTCACCATACCGAATGCCACCTTTTATGTTATTTAAAGCTTAGTATTTTTCTCCTTTTTCATGGCACTCTCATCTAACCTTTTCATCATATCATATTATTCTTCATTTATTTCTTCGAGTTCTATTTCATCTCTTTTTCTCTTTACTCCTTTCTGTTTATACTTTTTATCTAATGTAACTCTTCTTCTTTTCATGCACCTACAACATTTATATGCTGTTATTATCACTAAAATTATTATTGCTATTGAAACTACTGGTGTGACTATTTTCCCTAAAAGACTCTCTCCAAACGTTGTAAACCAATTTTTCACAGCTGTAAGACTTTTACCAACTCTTTCCCAGATACCGTCAACCTCCAGTTGGGTTAAATCCTTGTGTAACTTTCTAATGTTTCCAATGTAACCTTCTATCTCATTACTTTTATCAGGGATATAGGTACAACAATGTTGAATTTTTAATGTCCCACAAACTCTACACTCTTTTGCCAAAATAATATCAAGGGCAAGTCTATTTTACAAAACCATTGATCTGATTGCCACCATTTTGGTATCAAACATCAAAAACCCCCGTGCAGTATCTGTTGATAATCGGTCCACTGCCATAGACAGCTTTCGCATTTTATGTGAATTTAGTACTATCCCAACTGATGGTATCAGTGCAGAGAATAAATCACCTACTATTTCAGAAAAACGTGCTCTCTTTCTGCGTGTTAATCCTTGTTTTATTTCATTGACACTATTATCTTTTCGGTCTATATGATAGACTTTGGGAAATACAATCCCAAAGTAGCAAGTCCCGTACCAGTGAGCAGGTAACCTATAATAGGCTTACCTACCACATACATAGTATATCCCTGGAAAGACAGGATCAGTTTCACCCTTTAATACTCAACCTCCAGTAATTTGAAAGGTATGTTCACATTCACTAGTGCCAATTAAATAATTGTTATAATTAGTCTTTGATCTCAATAAACATATCTTCCCTCTCTTTGACCAGTCTAAAGACATTGCAGCATAAGTTTCACCCCTTTCATAATTTCCCTCTCTGTATGCCCAAGGTGGTTCTTGTGTCTTTTGTTCAACAGCTTTCTTCTGGAAACTCTCGCTTCTATGTTCTACCATATCCAAAAACAATCAATCCTCATAATGTAATCCACAAGTTATTTTTATAAGCATGGACTAAATCTAATGCTTTAGTAATATGGAAAAATGTACCCATATAGAGTGCATGTTTACCACTTTTTACTTTGTTTAGTTTCCTTATTATTGAAACCTTTGAAAATACTAAATCTACGTCTGTATATTGATACTCCAGCTTACGTAAAACAGACTACTAAGTACACTACATGAAACAGCATTTGTTAGAGAAAGATGATGGTAAGTTAGGCCCTCAGAGACAGATGAAGGTAATTTCATGCAAACATAACAATCAATCACATTTATGGTGTTAGTATACTCATACCTAAATCTAGTAAATACATTTAATAAGAAATCACTATCTGATTCCTCATGATGGAATATGCTTCCATTTAACTGTTCTCCATTAGTATGTATTGTCTGTTTAGCAACATCTTTCATTCTTTTAGGAAACACTTCATTAGTATTATTTCCAGTGTTATTCACGTCAAAAATTGGCATGACTACTGTTAATATGATCCATATAAGTGTTAATAGAAGATCATTACAAAAGCAAAATTCAACACATCTACGTTTTAGTCTAGATTTTGGTTGTCCAGTCACTTTGTTTCTTGCTATTTTAGTATTCTACAAAAAATGGAGAAGTCAAACAATTTCCCTCCGCTAAGGCCTAAGAAAATCTAAATGAACTTCTATAAAAAAAAAAAAAAAATAAAAAAAAAAAATATATATATATATATATATTTATATATATATATATATATATATATATATATATATATATATATATATATATATATATTCACTGAAAAAACCATAGGTTTCACACATGTTATAGTTAGCGGAAATTTTACTGATAAAAAACCAATGAAATTCCCCCGTTATAGTTAGTGCAGGCAACTATAACTCACGCGACCGCAATCCTCTGCTGATGCTAATACTGTATTTAGACACTTATTTGCCCATGTCTTCTTCCATACATTTTTAGCTATACATATATTACAAATATTTTTTTTTCATAAAGACACATATGTCATCAGCAGAAGATTGCGGTCGCGTGAGTTATAGTTGCCTGCACTAACTATAACGGGGGAATTTCATTGGTTTTTTATCAGTAAAATTTCCGCTAACTATAACATGTGTGAAACCTATGGTTTTTTCAGTGAATTTGCAAGGTTTTTTAAATGCTAATTCCTAACTATAACGTGTGTGAAACCTATGGTTTTTTCAGTGAATTTGTACGTTTTTTTAAATGCTAAGTTACTTTACGCCATTCGTGGCGTGCGCGCCCACTTAACGCAGTTTGTTCCGTGCGCGCACAGTGAGCACGCGGTGCGCTTTGCGCACCGCGCGCCCACTTTACGCAGTTAGTGCCGTGCACACACGGTGGGCACGCGGTGCGCTACGCGCACCGCGTGCCCACGTTACGCTAGATGGGCCATGTACGCACGATGCGCTTCGCGCACCGTGCGCACATGGAGGACATATGATGCACTTCGTTTTGAAAGGTAATATTTTAATTTTTCGTACATGTTATAAGCCATGCACAAATGGTGCCCTTCGGGCACCATTTGCACACGGGGTGGAGAGAGTGTGGATAATTTTTTTTTTTATTATTATTTTTTTAAATATTTTAGTTTAACTGATCGTTAATTAGCCATGCACAATTGGTGCCCTTCGGGCACCAATTGCACACGGGGTGGGGAGAGTGTGGATAATTTTTTTTTTTTATAATTTTTTACCGTACACGTACGGTAAGCGTAATCGGCGAAATTAGCGAAAAAATAAAAATTCCGTTTTTGGCCTTGGGGGATCTTTGGGGACTCCCTCAACATTGCTATGTGTGTGGGAGCTGTCTAAACAGCCCCTTTACATGTTTTTGTGCTTTATATTTTAAACATCACTCTCAGTGCGAGAGAGAAAATGGCGGCCGCCGCTTCCTGGTTTCGGCCGATTCGAATGTTTACTAAGATCTAAGAGCCAATCAGAATCGCGCTCGCGCACGCCACCGTACGCGTACGGTAAGCGTACCGTAAGCGCACCGTAAGCTGGCTCAGATATATATATTGATTTAAAGGCTATTTTCTCAGAATCTACTGAACAGATTTACACCAAACCTACAAAAGGCACTTCCTTGACCTGAGGACTACCTCTCTGCCAAATTTCTAGTAATTCTGTTCAGCCGTTCGGGCTGTAGCCCTGTCTAAAGGTCCTATGGAAAAATGCATGGGAAAAACGCGTTTTGGGACCCCCCTTTTATCTCAGCCCCCGCTTGACGAATCCCCCCGAGACTTTCAGGGAAGGAGCGGAGCGTAGCGCCCCACCTATTTTGAAAAATTCGCGAGGATTCGTCGACCGGCGCCAAAGTTATTCAAAATAGAATGTTGCGGATTTCCTATGGAAACGTGGTCCTAACTATAACTACCTACTGGCGACCGCCAGTAGGTAATATATATATATATATATATATCCAAGAAGAGAAAGTGCTCCTTCCGGATTACCGGGACCCTTGGAGGTTGGCATACATTCCGGCGGAGCCAGCCGGCGAAAATATCCAATTCAAAAACACGATTCCGTATGCTCTCAGTAAAGGAAGACGAAATCCCCAGTGAAATTGCAGGTCAGGTTTAATTCACACAATGCGTTTCGGCACGCAGCCTTGTTCACGTGTGAAAAGAAGTGAAACCAACAGTCTTACATCTCATTGCGGTCAAATGAAAATGGACAACAAAATAGGACTAACTCCACCAAACAGACACAGGCAAAACCGAAATCGGCAGCCATCTTGGACTGTGCACGAACCTCAGTAGGTAAAACATAAAAGCAGATGTAAAGTAGATTACATTATCATTATGCTTGGCAGAGAAAAGGGAAAATAAAATAAAAGTAAAATTGATGCCTACTGAGTAAATCTCAATGTGCTATAAAACAAATAAATGGCTATCTGGTACAATACGAAATTCATCACGGAAGTTTACCGCTGTCCACATCATAAGGTACAAGATTGTGAATCAGTATCAACACGGATTGTAGGTGGAACAATCATACGTAACCGATAGAGCAAGTGCATAAGTAAATGATGCTAATGGTCACATGTCTGCCTGCTAGGTGTTATCAAGAAACCATCATTTTAATGTATCCAAGCGCAGAATATATACGCTATCACGCTCTCTGCACTTTTATCCCACTCCAATATGGATTCTTGATAACACCTAGCAGGCAGACATGTGACCATTAGCATCATTTACTTATGCACTTGCTCTATCGGTTACGTATGATTGTTCCACCTACAATCCGTGTTGATACTGATTCACAATCTTGTACCTTATGATGTGGACAGCGGTAAACTTCCATGATGAATTTCGTATTGTACCAGATAGCCATTTATTTGTTTTATAGCACATTGAGATTTACTCAGTAGGCATCAATTTTACTTTTATTTTATTTACCCTTTTCTCTGCCAAGCATAATGATAATGTAATCTACTTTACATCTGCTTTTATGTTTAACCTACTGAGGTTCGTGCACAGTCCAAGATGGCCGCCAATTTCGGTTTTGCCTGTGTCTGTTTGGTGGAGTTAGTCCTATTTTGTTGTCCATTTTCATTTGACCGCAATGAGATGTAAGACTGTTGGTTTCACTTCTTTTCACACGTGAACAAGGCTGCGTGCCGAAACGCGTTGTGTGAATTAAACCTGACCTGCAATTTCACTGGGGATTTCGTCTTCCTTTACTGAGAGCATACGGAATCGTGTTTTTGAATTGGATATATATATATATATATATATATATATATATATATATATATATATATATATGGTGGTGTAATCCTACACCCAATGACGGCTCTTCTTTACCCTTCTCAGAGTCCTTTTATGACTCGTTCTGACAAATTTTAATCCAAGGAAAACATTTGTTACAGTCCCTTATTAAAGTGGTCTCAATTTGCTCTCATCCTCGTTCTCAGTATCGCTACTCTCATGTTCTTCATTTAGATCTAAAGTCTCAAACTCTTCTACGATGACATAAGTCCATTCAGGGGCATTGTATTTTCTACAGGGAACTCTTGTTCTTTTTTATCTTCTTTTTGTGCCTTTTCCTAAATCTTCTTGTTCTGACTGACTAGATATTTTGTTGCGTTGTTCTGGTCTGTTTCTCAACCTTCTTCTAATTATTCTGTATTTCAGTCTTTTTACCCCACTTGGCCAGCAATCTCCCTTTCTAGGTTTCTTTGCCTGCACTACCATATCACCTTCTGAATTTTGTTCACTGCTTATTTTGTTCTGTCTTGTCTCCGTCTGTTCTTCTCTGTTTTCTTGTGTTTCAGTCTCTGTAGGTTCAGTGTTTGAATCTGTCTCACTAGCTAATTCTCCTTCTTCTAATTCTTCTTCGAGCCTTTTCTTCTCTGTATCAGTATTTGGAATCCCTGCTATCTCTTCTTCTGTTTCAGCAGCTGTTTCACCTTCTCCTGGGTCAATGGCAGCCTCACCTTCCTCCGACTCAACAGCAATCTCTTCTGTCCCAGCATCTGGTGCCCATTCTACTTGACTTGTGCTTGGCTGTTCATCGTCAAAATGTTCATCAGAATCTGTCACTCCAGATTCTTCAGCTTCATACACTTCAGCTACTGGTTGTGGATTTTTGTTTCTCAGTTGCTGCTCTTCAGGTCTTTCGATTGGATTTGGGATTAGACGAGTATGGCTTGCATGTATCCAATTTGGCAAACCAAAACACTTCACTGCTGTGGTCGTCACCAATATGATTTGGTAAGGGCCGCTCCAACGGGGTTCTAGGTATGTTTTCCTCACATGCTTCTTTACTAGGCCCCACTCTCCAGAATTCAGGTCATGTACTTGGTCTCGCTGTATCGGTGTGGCCTCTCCTCCAACCTGGCGAGACACAGAACGCACCAGGTCAGCCATTCATTTACAATAGTCCAGCACACAATCATCAAATAGATTCAGCAATTTTTTTGCAGGTATGTATGCTTGTCTCATGGTTCTTCCCGTTATCACTTCGTGGGGGATTAATCCTGTCTTTTTGTCAGGTACACTTCTAAGACTCATCAACACAAGGGGCAAAGCATCAGGCCATTTTAGTGTTGTGGATGCACACACCTTTCCTAATCTGGACTTTATTGTGCCATTAATTTGTTCAACAATACCAGACGCTTCAGGTCGGTAGGCACAATGTAACTTCTGTTCAATTTGGAAAGCAGCACAGATCATACGAATTATTTCATTATTAAAATGCAACCGTCTATCTGATTCCAAAGTGACTGGAAAACCAAATCTTGGGATCAGTTCTCTCAACAACAATTTGGCAACAGTCAGACTGTCGTTTCTTCTTATTGGGTAGGCTTCCACCCAGTGAGAAAACAAACAAACAAAGACTAGGACATACTTTAGTCCATTGCATGGAAGCAATTCGATGAAATCGATCTGGAGTCTAGTAAAAGGTCCTCCTGCTTTCCCAATTACACCCCAGCTTACTACCGTCTTTCTTCCTGGGGTTTGTTTCTGACAGGCAACACATCTTTGGCACAAACTTTCAGCTATTAGACTAAACTTGGGATTGTACCAGGACTGCTTGAACATTCTTACCATGGCGTCCCGTCCAATATGCGCATGTCCATGGTACATCCTAGCCTCGTGGGAGAGTAATGAATCTGGTAATACTGGTCGTTCCTCATAACAGACCCATATCTCTTCATCATTTTTCCTACAACCTGCTCTTTTCCATGCTTCCTTTTCTCTGTCGCTGACTTCTTCCTGCATTTGTCTCACCTCATCCCATCTCTCAAATGTGGTGGTAACCATAAGGTGGCATTCGTTATTTCCTTTTTCAATAAATCGATTTATAGCCAGGGTATTTTGAGTACAGTAACGCGCTAATTGATCCGTGTATCTGTTACCCTCTGACACACGTGTGAATTTGCGATTGAAACAAAACAACTTTCGTTCAATAACCTTAACATACCTCTCACGAGCATCTCAAACTGTAAAACTACCAACGTTGTCTATCTACTATTGTGCCCTTGCAATCAAGGCTACGTAGGCGAGACAGCACGCATGCTGTCCACTAGATTGACAGAACACAGGTCAGCTATACGCACCCAAAAAATTCAAGCCCCTTTGGTCCGACATTATATGGAAGCCAATCATACTGCCGATCAAATACGTTGGCTTATTCTGGAAAAAATCAGAACTAATTCAAGCACAATGAGTACCAATATACGCAAAAGCAGAGAAGTCTATTGGATTTTTTATCTCAACACATACCTTAATGGTATGAACAATGAAATTTCCTGGGAACAAGCTATTAAACATAACTGTGGCTGACCTGTGAGCCTGCTCAAATTCTGGATCCTATCCATTCTAAATTGAGTCAGCCGCTTTTTGTCTTATACATCATTTTTATCCATGACACATTAAAGTATTTCACTGATCTGCACAAATGTAGTCATGTATATAGCAATTTCACAACCCTTAGGTATCCCATCATTATCTATCTTCGTTAGTTATCCCTTACAAGATGGCCGCCCTTTTCCTTTGGCTCCGCGTCCACTGCTTACGATAGTCCATGTTTCTATCATTACCCTACCGAAAGCTCCATTTCCGCCCGCACCTCTACCTATCCTCTATTTAAACACAGCTTCGGTTCATGTTTCTACCCTTCCCGCCCGGGTCTCCAGGAGTACGCGAGGTGACTATCCATCGGAACGATTTCAGGAAACATATAGACGACGAGATTTCTGTTTGGGTTTCTCCTGTTTTCAAGTAAGCAGATCATATAAAACCCGTAGCACCATATCACTCTTAAGCATGTTTTCTAGATAGTATGTGCATCTAATTTACCGTTTTCCATTTCGCATTTTAGATACATTTCCTTAATGGAACACGGTTAAATTATTACTCCTTTCTATCGAGGCTACCCTGGATTATAATTGAGGTAAGCCGACATGGATTCACTACAACACTTTTTGTAAATCAACCGTAACGTACGCTGGTCACAGTTTTCATAATACAGATCGTTGAAAGTAAATCTGTTTCCATTTCTAGATAACTATATAAATCATCCTCAATCTGACTGCTCCTAATCTGGGCGTTCGCATAATCTCTCATACCACGTGGCCCAAACGTCTTACTGACAAGTGACTACCAGCACACTTATAATCAGGTCGGTTTTATACCTTTTCCAATCAGGCCTTGTTTTGTAAAAATAGAAACCTCACAGTTTATTCATTGTACATTCCCTCGTTCTGAATTTTTTCCAACCTGTGAAGTAATCATCTGTATATATATATATGGTTACAGAGTCCATTTAAAGCTACCTACACCCGCCAGTGAGTCAGTCGCTCCATCAACTAGACTGTTGATATACCACTATTCAACAGGTACGGCTATAATCTGGTCAGTTCAGTGTATTCCTGCACCCCATCTTCTCTAGCCCTCTTTCTATCTACCTGATTCAATTTGTCATGCGAAGCCAATTCCCCCCCCCCCTTTTTTTCACATCTATCCGCACTCTCTTTTTTTCATATCTATCCACTTACTCTTTATTTCATCTGCCCCCTTTGGAAAGGCCATAAGCGACACTTGTAGGTCCTTCCTTCTTTTTCAGTTAGAATAATAACGGTACTTGGTACGAACCCACTTTTGGTGATGGTTTTTAAGGTGTTAAACCATTTAGTTCACTTTAAGAAATTGTAAGATTTGAAAAGCTGACTAGTGATTTTAAACGTTTTTATTTAAAATGCCACATACGTTATGTTTTGTATGGGCCTTAAACAGTCGTGTTTTTGATTTTGTCCTTTGATCGATTTAGCATGCTCTTGATAGCTTTTTGTATCTCATTTAGGCACTGGTGAACACATTGTATGGCCCCCTGACGAAGGCACATGCCGAAACGCGCGTAGGATTGTGGAAATATCCTAAGGCCATATCATTGACACATTTGACAAATTGTGTAAAATATTGCAAACATTGTTACTTACACTGTGTCTTTTCTGCATTGCTTATTTTTTGGAGATTATTCATGTCAACTATGGTCTAATACCATTTTGTATATAGCAATGAAACAACCGTGATTATTTTCATGTATATATGTAAGACAAAAAAATGAACTTTTTTCTTTATTTAAAATTATTAAAGAATTATTATAAAAATAGCTTTTATGCTTTCAAGAGTCATGCTGGCTATATTTGCTGTAACTAGGACATAATTACTGTTTCCTAAATCTTTGCTCTTTTCACCCACCCTCTGTCACATTATCATCTCCAGATTGATGTGCAGCACATTTTACTACTGCAATTCTTTTTGGCAACTGTAAAGCTTCCAACAATTTCTTCACAGTTTTCCCATTCTGAATTGGTGACCCAGAGGACGTCATGAATCCTGTATTCATCCACAGCTGACCAAAGTCATGTACGACACCAAAGCCGTATTGACTGTCAGTGTAAATTGTTACTTTTAGACCTTTTGCCAATTTACAAGCTCTAGTAAGAGCAAACAGCTCTTCAACTTGGGCAGATTTTATGCCTTTTAGAGAAGACGCTTCCAGGGCTCCAGTCAGAGTACAGACAGCATATCCAGCGCACAATTCACCTCTTTCATTTCTCAAACAAGATCCATCTACAAACAATTCGCAATCAGACTCTTCCAATGGCTCATCTGAAATGTCTGGGCGAGGCTTGGTACAAAGCTCTGTCACTTCCAAACAATCATGTTCTGCTTCTTCTCTCACCTCTTCACATCTTGAACTTGGTAACAATGTGGCAGGGTTCACAGTAGTGCATCTTGCCACTGTCATATTTTCAGCACCTAGGATTACATTACAAGTGGCAGCCACTGCTTTTAAGCAACCTTGTAATACGGCAGCCACTGAGTCCAAAGTAGCAGAGAAATATGCTACTGGACGCCTTGCCATTCCATGTTTCTGAGTTAAGACCGCAAGCGCGCAACCATCTCTCTCACAAGAGTACAATGCAAATTCTTTAGAATAATCTGGCATGCCCAGAGCTGGTGCCTGGCAAAGGCTGTGTCACAGTCTATTGAAAGACTCCATACTCTCCTCATCCAACACAATCGGATCCTTCACATCTTTTCTCATCAACTTCTGTAATGGTTTTGCAATCAATGAAAATCAGCATATCCACTGCCTACAATATCCAACCACTCCCAAAAACATTCTCACTTCTTTCTGATTTCGGGGTGGATACATCTTCGTGATTATACTGATTCTCTCTGGGGTCACTTTCCTTAGTCCCTTTTCAATCTTATGACCTAAGTACTGAACTTCCTGTCTACAGAACTGTAATTTTGATGGAGAGATTTTGTGTGCTTCTTCAGCTAAATGGTTCAACAAAGCAATGTAGTCTGTTACACATGCTTCTCGAGTTTTGGATGCCAACAGTAAGTCATCGATGTATTGCATCAGTACAGAGTTTCCAGGCAGTTTCAAAGTTTCCAAGCATTGTTTAAAAATCTGATTAAAGTTTGACTTTCAGAATACCCTTGAGGAACTCGGCACAATGCCAAAACACGATTTCCGAACCGGAAGGCAAACAGCTATGGACTATCTGGATGCAAAGGGATGGAAAAGAATGCCTGACACAAATCAATAACTGTACACTATTCAGCATCACATGGGATCTGATAAAGAATTACAGCAGGGTTTGGTATTATTGGGCAACATGGCACAACAATTTTGTTCACTTTTCTTAGGTCTTGAACTATTCTATATTTTCCGTTAGGCTTTTTGATACCAATAATGGGAGAGTTACAAGGACTGCTCATTATTTCTTTTAGGATACCTTGTTCAATCAATCACGGGTGTGACTCCAGCAATTACTTCTAGACTCATCTTGTACTGGGCAGTATTGGGATACACTGCTCCATCCTTCACTATTACTTGAATGGGGTCCAATTTTCTAATTAAGCCAATTTATTTTCCTGTAAAGTCCCACACGTCTGGTCCCACAGTACCTTTCAATTCTTCAGGCAAATCTTCTTCAGTCAGTAATGAATATAATTCACTTACTTCTGACTCTCGTTGTGGCATCAATATGTTATACTCAACATCCTCATACGGTGTCATTATTGCAACACCATCCAGTGTACAATAAATAGTGCAATTCATTTTGCACAACAAATCCCTGCCCAAGAGATTCATAGGACTAGTATCACACACTACAAACCGATGCATGTCTTTAAAATTTCCAATGTGAACTTCTATTGGGGCTGTAAAAGTAGTTCTTATGTGTTTGTTTGCAACACATACAACTTGGAAAGTTTCTCCCAAGAGGGGTAGGTTTGGGATTTCCGCTGCTCTCACAGTGGAATGGGTAGCACCAGTGTCTAATAAGAAGGTGATATCTTTTCCTTCTACTTTTCCATCAATAAATGGACCTGACTGAACTACCCCTAAAGATGTGCCAAGTACGCACGCTTTCTCCCCCCTCAGGCACCATCATTGCATTAACTCAGAATCATTCTCACTACAACGCACCAAATACTGCAAAACCAACGGGTTCTTACTAAACTGCTCTTCTCCTCGCAATTCCGAACTTGTACTGAGCATCTGCATATGAGCATTCACATTTGGAGGTATGGGTGGTTGTGGCACCTGTAACTGGGTTGTAACTACCTGTTGCTGCTGCTTCCCAATTTCTTCATTCTGCATCTGTGGATTTAAATTTTGATTTGCGCCATTATCTTTCTGTGTAGATCTAAACTCGTTTTTTCAATGTCCCAACTTTCCGCAAGCATGACAAGGAAATTTCTTTTTAGCCTCTTCTCTACTCATTTTTAATTTTCCTCGAGTTTCACTATTTGTCGGTCCTTCCTGACCCTGTTTCTGTCTAACAGTAATTGTCTTCTGTTGCTGTTCAGCCAGTTTTACTTGAGCCCACATCATTTTCTCTTTTAGCTTTTTAAGTCAAGAGTCAATATCATCGCTAAAATATTTCGCATATCTCAAAATCTCATCAATGGATTTACATTGCCAACATAGCATATGCTGCTGTATCATTGCACTAATTTCTGGTCTTAATCCATAAGCAAACCGATACACAAAATGTCCCATATCCTTATCGCCAATTTGTTTGAAATCCACTATACTGTTTAAACACCTGTAACAACCTCTCATAATAGGCATGAACAGACTCTTTAGGCTCCTGGGTCATTCTATCATTTTTCACCCAATCTGTTTCCTTTGGACTGATTTTCCCTTTCAAACAGGTAATAACATGATGATACTTTTTCATCACCTCTTCAGATGGGGCACCTGTTTTTGCATCCCTGGGATATTCATCTTTTGGCCAATCAACCATGATCTTACATTCGATCCACAAATCTGCAGGAACCACTATTTTGAACAACCCATCCTAATCTTTCAGCAATACTTTGGAAACCTTCACAAATCGACCCACTTGTTTGTACCATTCAACCGGTTTCTCTCGCAATCTGGGAAAATCATTTGTAAAAGACAATATATCTTGTCTAGTCCAAGGAAATGTATGACATACCCATCACCTGGAACCTCTCTCAGTGGGACAAACCTGCTCCGATTCTTTTAGTGAAAACATGGATGTTCCCTTACCACTGGCCTCCTCCTTTTTCACCCACTTAATTCTCCATATTTCTATCGTCCCCCATTTCTTCAAGATATTCATCAATTATTTTATTTGCAACCTCTTACCTGACATTCAAACTTTCTAAATCTTTGTCAGTAAAAGCCATGCGGTACGTTTTTTTTAACACCTTTGATTTTTCAATATTGACTCCAAATTCATATGCTACTTCTGACAATTTCTCATGAAAATTCTTTGTTCTCCAAGTAATACTCTTGCACAAAAACAATAATTCATCCTCTGTATAAGTTCCCAATCTTTCTGGACTTATCGTCCCAATGATCATTTCTTCCAAATCTACCTTCAATTGACTCATTCACACCTTTGGAGTGTGTATCTGTTTTTGTTAATTCCTTTACCCAATTACTAAGCTCTTCTGGGGATGGACCCGTCATACTTCCTACTATGGGAGTCTTATTTTGACCTACATTTTTTTGGCTCTAACTGGGTATTCTTTTTAGGGACTCAGTCATTAAATCTCCAATCGGTAAATCCATCAGAGTATTATTTGATCCACTTTGACTCTCATTACTCACTAGGTTACTACTTCTCGGAACGGCTAAAGTAGGTATTTTCTGTAATTTAAGTTTTCTCCAATTAGGGGAATCACAGGATCTATAGTCACAGGTACTGTTAAAGCTTCAGCATTCAAATTTAATTTGTTTAATCTCTCTATTTGTTCTATTTTTGCCTTATTCAACAGTCTAACTTCATCTTCTCTCATTTGTTTAGCTAAATCGGTGACTTAGGGGGTTAACGGTGTCATGTTTATCAATCAAGGGGCACTTGGAGTCACTTCCCCTGAACTTTCTTCATAAGGTGGAGGTCTTTTTGTCATTATTTCTTCTAATAATTCATAATCAGATTCATTCTTACCCTCTCTAGATGTTTCCAGATGCTTCGATTTTTCTTTACATTTAGCTCCTGTTTGACCCTCTACTGTCAAAACTGGGTATTAATCCTGCAGTACCTACAGCCTTTCTCCATCTTTACATTTGATCCTCTCGCCTTTCATATGGGTATCCTCCGAACATCCTTCCGCCTTTCCTACCCCCTCGATTCTTTTCTCTCTCAAATGCTTCTACTTCCCATTCTTCTAAGGATTCATACTGTGTGAGTCTAGGATTTGGTTCTAAAGAGTTCATTTTATCTCTTAAATTTTGTAGGATCCTTACATTAAACGTACCAAACTCGGGGAAAGCTAACACTCCATCATCCTTTGTATACTTTATCCAGATTTCCAACCACACACATGTATGATACCCACGCTCCATCATCATATAAGATGCAGGCGTTTTCGGAGGCGGAATAGGAATTCCATCCCTCGTCACAATTGGCTTATTCTTACTAAAAAGATTCTTCAGTTTCTTCCATAAACCCATCTTCAAATTGTCCTTTATTTATAATTTTCCACTCAAACGAAACACCAAAACCTTTCCGTATTTCTCTTTATTCAATGTCAACTTTTATCCTATCCCAGCGCGTCTCACTTTAATTAACCAATCTCATTAGACTACGTATTTTCAGTCTTGTCCAATGTCAGTGTGACTCACACTACTCACCCAATCAACACTCCACTCACTCCCGCTGCCTGATCAATGCCAGCGCGGCACTTTGAGACATCAGTATCACTCCTGCTACTGACCCTCTCTTCACAAATTCTTACGGCAATATTTTTCTGAATTTTTCTTAATCAAAAAATGTTTTTCTCTGTTAGTAACAACATAAAATGACAATGCTACCTTGTCTGTTCCATTAAATAAAGAGATAGTATTCACTTTTCCAAAAGATTTTCTTACACTACAAGCAATAATAACGACCATCGTTATCTCACTTCTCTATCTAGCTCTGAAATTACCTATCTGCTCCTCTCATGATCGCACCGAGGTATCACAAGAGAGCCTCTTGATGTACAGAGAGGGTTGTCCTGTCACTGATCTCGGCTTCCCTTACCAGAGTTCTAGATACGGTGACCCTTCACTATCACAATCTTTCCTCTTTCACTCGAAAATTTCCCTAAACATAATACCGACAGCCCTACCTAGCTTTTCAGTATTATCACAACAGACAAAGTACTTCTGCAGTGTGATTTCTTTACCACACTCTTCAAATTCCTTCCCGGGATTCCTCAGGCACCTCTTATGCCTGTACTTTTAGACAACATATAAATGAAAACACGGACTCTTCAGGTTAAAACATATAACGAGTACTTAGTAACTATTACCTAACTAATCAATAATTAACCATCATTCTGCTACCAAGTAACTGATCCAGCGCGGACCCAAATAATTTGGACAGGGCCAAACATTCAGATATTTCATTTACTGTGGCCCATACACATACACCCAATGTCCCTGTTACACCGGTGTCAAGTTTGCGATTTCCTTACCAGATCATATATTGTTAATTCAATAGTCAAACAATTCACAGTTTCACAAATAAACTACTAAGATCAATTCTTCACCTACTTGGTCGATGGACCAATTAGTTGAATAATTGAAGGTAAATAGTCATTACAAATCATTGACAGACGCAAAATAACCACAGACTCTTCCTTATAAGTTAGATTTTATCTAACTTAATGCATTAATTCGGAAAAAACACCTCATGAGAGAGAATACAATCTAATAATCAACTATCAAATAATCAATCTCAAAATACATTTGTCGCATGGAGGGGATAGATGAAGAGACAGCAGATAATATGCATCAATCAAATTCTTAATTCAGAAAGATAGATGAAGAGACAAAAGCACAAGAAATAAAATCTTGAGTTATCAAAGATACCAACCCAAGGAATGAGAACGATGAAAACCCCCACCCCGGCCTAGGTAGCGGCAGGGGACCCCCAAACAGAGTGTCAGGGGTCAAAGGCTTAAGACCAGGATAGGATAGGACTGGATCAACTAGGCCTCTCTCCAACCTGACAATCAGCAGCGCACCCTCACTCTCTCTGTCTCTCTCAAGATATCTTGCGCTGCCTTTGTTAGCTCGCTCCCTCTTTCACTGTGCCTATGAAGGACGAAAGTCAGAAATATCTGCAATTAAGATGGAAACCTCAGTTATATCATTTTTCGTGTCTCCCTTTTGGTCTGTCTTCTGCGCCATAGTGCTTCACAAAGGTGAAGCGGGTAGTGGTAGACCATTTGAGGGAGAGAGGTTTTCGTTTGATTGTTTATTTAGATGACATTCTCTTGAATGTCTCAGGATGTGAAAGAATTGGTTTCACAACTAAAGAGCCTATTCAACATTTAGAGAACTTAGGATTTCTGATTAATGTAGAAAATTAATTTGACTACATCTCAGAGTATGGAGTTGTTAGGTTTCGAGATAGACACAATTGGGGAAGTATTGTTATTACCAGAGAAGAAAGTGAATTTGATAAGGAAGAAGGTTTTTCTTGTGTTACGGAAGGACATTTTGACCTTGAGAGATTTGGCAAGGATTTTAGGATTCTTTTTGTCATCAATCCAAGCTGTTTGTCCAGGGCCATTTCACTACAAGGGCCTTGCAGAGGGTGAAGGCAGATGCCTTGAGAAGAGGATAATGTATGGAGACAAGGTGGGTTTGGATCAGGAAGCGAAAGAAGAGTTGAGTTGGTGGATGCACGATTTTTGAGGCATGGAATGGATGCCATTTTCGGATGTGTGCTACATTTTGTTCTGGAGACTTATGCCAGTCAAATAGGATGGGGATTTCAATTGGGAGTTCGCTAGATAGGTGGTGCTTGGTCAGGTCTCAAGAGGAGCCTACATATAAATTACCTAGAGTTGACGGTGGGGTTGTATGCATTGAGAAGTTTCAGGAAAGTGTTACAGGGACATACGGTATAGATGAAGATGGACAATATTTCAGCAGTGTCTTACATAAACCACTTAGGAGGTTGCAGATCCAAAGGGTTTTTGGACATTGAAAAAGAGTTGTGGATGTTCTGTCTGGAACACAAGATATCTTTATGTTTCCGGGGGAAATGAATTTGGTGGCAGATTGGAATTCGAGACGTGAAAGATTACAGCGCTTGGAGGCTGGGACAAGTGTTTTTCAGGAAGATAGATCAGATTTTAGGTCCATTGGAGGTGGATTTGTTTTCAACCAGGTCAACATTCTAGCTTCACAGGTACTTCAGTTGGTTACCAGATCCAGCTGCGGCAGAGATAGAAAAGTTTCAACAAAAATGGACAGAGATGAGGAGGTATGCATTTCCTCCTTTTGCAATGATGCAGAGAGTACTTCTGAAAGTGAGGAAGGAGAATTGTCAGTCAGTGCTGGTGATGCCTTTTTGGGTGATGGATTAAATCCAGATCAGTTGACTGGGGGTGAGTGCTTGCAATGTTCAACACTCCGTCCATCATTTCCTTTGGTTTTTGCTTTGTTCGCCATAGGTTGGCAGGGTATGCTCAGACGTGAGTCCCTTGCTCACTTTGCCACTGGATTCAAGCAAGCCTGGCTGAAGACGGCTGAAATGCCAGAAACCGGTCCTAGGAAGCTTGTTTCTGGTCCAGGGAAGACATGGCTTGGCAGTTCGGGCTGGACTGTTCCCATGAGGCACAGGGACAGACTGATTTGCATATGGCCATGTCTGAACTGGGGTGGCAGAGTGGGCTAAAGAACGGTGATGGATTAAACCCAGATCAGTTGACTGGGGGTGAGTGCTTGCAATGTTCAACACTCCGTCCATCATTTCCTTCGGTTTTTGCTTTGTTCGCCATAAGTTGGCAGGGTATGCTCAGACGTGAGTCCCTTGCTCACTTTGCCACTGGATTCAAGCAAGCCTGGCTGAAGACGGCTGAAATGCCAGAAACCGATCCTAGGAAGCTTGTTTCCGGTCCAGGGAAGACATGGCTTGGCAGTTCGGGCTGGACTGTTCCCATGAGGCACAGGGTCAGACTGATTTGCATATGGCCAAGTCTGAACTGGGGTGGCAGAGTGGCCTAAAGAACGGTGATGGATTAAACCCAGATCAGTTGACTGGGGGTGAGTGTTTGCAATGTTCAACACTCCGTCCATCATTTCCTTTGGTTTTTGCTTTGTTCGCCATAAGTTGGCAGGGTATGCTCAGACGTGAGTCCCTTGCTCACTTTGCCACTGGATTCAAGCAAGCCTGGCTGAAGACGGCTGAGATGCCAGAAAGCGGTCCTAGGAAGCTTGTTTCCGGTCCAGGGAAGACATGGCTTGGCAGTTCGGGCTGGACTGTTCCCATGAGGCACAGGGTCAGACTGATTTGTATATGGCCAAGTCTGAACTGGGGTGGCAGAGTGGCCTAAAGAACGGTGATGGATTAAATCCAGATCAGTTGACTGGGGGTGAGTGTTTGCAATGTTCAACACTCCGTCCATCATTTCCTTTGGTTTTTGCTTTGTTCGCCATAAGTTGGCAGGGTATGCTCAGACGTGAGTCCCTTGCTCACTTTGCCACTGGATTCAAGCAAGCCTGGCTGAAGACGGCTGAGATGCCAGAAAGCGGTCCTAGGAAGCTTGTTTCCGGTCCAGGGAAGACATGGCTTGGCAGTTCGGGCTGGACTGTTCCCATGAGGCACAGGGTCAGACTGATTTGTATATGGCCATGTCTGAACTGGGGTGGCAGAGTGGGCTAAAGAACGGTGATGGATTAAACCCAGATCAGTTGACTGGGGGTGAGTGCTTGCAATGTTCAACACTCCGTCCATCATTTCCTTTGGTTTTTGCTTTGTTCGCCATAAGTTGGCAGGGTATGCTCAGACGTGAGTCCCTTGCTCACTTTGCCACTGGATTCAAGCAAGCCTGGCTGAAGACGGCTGAAATGCCAGAAACCGGTCCTAGGAAGCTTGTTTCCGGTCCAGGGAAGACATGGCTTGGCAGTTCGGGCTGGACTGTTCCCATGAGGCACAGGGTCAGACTGATTTGCATATGGCCATGTCTGAACTGGGGTGGCCGAGTGGGCTAAAGAACGGTGATGGATTAAACCCAGATCAGTTGACTGGGGGTGAGTGCTTGCAATGTTCAACACTCCGTCCATCATTTCCTTTGGTTTTTGCTTTGTTCGCCATAAGTTGGCAGGGTATGCTCAGACGTGAGTCCCTTGCTCACTTTGCCACTGGATTCAAGCAAGCCTGGCTGAAGACGGCTAGAATGCCAGAAACCGGTCCTAGGAAGCTTGTTTCCGGTCCAGGGAAGACATGGCTTGGCAGTTCGGGCTGGACTGTTCCCATGAGGCACAGGGTCAGACTGATTTGCATATGGCCATGTCTGAACTGGGGTGGCAGAGTGGGCTAAAGAACGGTGATGGATTAAACCCAGATCAGTTGACTGGGGGTGAGTGCTTGCAATGTTCAACACTCCGTCCAAAATTTCCTTTGGTTTTTGGGTGTCTCAGGCATGGTTCTCAGCAGTTTTGGAAATGACATGCAAAGTTCCATTGTTGATCTTGGCAGAGGAAGGTTTGCTGACAAACGAAGAAGGAGAGGAGCATCCTTTGGTCCTGAGTGGAGTCTTAAACCTTCTTGTTTGGAAGGTGTCAGGAGATCTAGAGAATTCAAAGGCCTGTCGCGGAGGGCTGCGGAGTTGCTCATAGAATCATGGGCACCAGGCAGTAGAAGGGGAAACAAAGGAGTATGGGACTTTTGGGTTCGTTTGTGCGTGGAAAGGAGTCTGGATCCTCTGGAGGCCTCCGTAGTGGAGGATGTGAATTTTTTAGTTGAGCAGTTTGAGAAGGGACTAAGCTATCAGACAGTAACTTATTATAGATCAACAATTTCTGCAGTACATGTTTTGGTGGGGGTAAGTCAGTAGGGAGTAATGTTTTGGTTTGTAGAATATTGATTATGAGACTTAAAAGACCTCCAAAGGCCAGGTATGACTTTTGTGGGATGTAGATTTAGTTTTGAAATTGTTTCTGTCATGGCCAGTGAACAAATATTTGATTCTTAAGAATCTTACTGATAAGTTAGCTACACTTTTGTGTTTGGTGTCCTGTAGAAGAGTATCAGATGTTAAATGTCTAGAGGTGAGTAATAGAACATCCAGTCCAGACGGTTTACTTCTTGAGATACGAAAGAGAACAAAAACTATGTTCACATCAATATTTTATCCTAAATTTGAGGAATGTAAAAAGTTATGTGTGCTTGAGAGAATATGAATGTAGGGTATTGGAGAATAGAGGGGATGGTGAACATCAATTGTTAATCCGTTTTGTTAAGCCATTCAGGGCGGTAAGTACAACAAATATTTCGAGATGGGTAAGAATTGCAATGGAACAAGCTGGAGTGAATGTAAAACAATTTTATAGCCCTTTCAGTAAGAAGTGCTATGGCAAGTAAGGCTTGTTGGTCTGGTGAAAGTTTGGAAAATATTTTGAAAGTGGCTGATTGGTCAAATGTAGGTACATTTGCGAAAAATTACTTTTGACCAATTGAAAACATTTCAGGGGTGGTGTTGAAGGCCTTTCAACGTGCATAATGGTAGCCTCCGGTCTTGTAATGAAATGGCGATTCTCAGATTTATATGACAAGACAATCAGGATTTCATTAAAGACATGTAGGCTAACATCCCTTCACCTCTCTCCCCCCAAAACGATAGATATAAGAGTAGATAAAGAAGGAAAGTGATGGTGATCAGTTTTACATTTGGTGATGCAGGTAGGACGTATTTTGAAGATTTAATAACTTTGGTTGTTTAAAATGTTAGTTGTAGATACAGCATTGAGAGTAGTGTTTCTCAGTGCTGTTTCTTTGGGGGGAGGGGACAATTGTTTTTACTTTGATATTTTATTCCATATTCTCAGTTGTGATGTAAAGAAAGCATGGAAATCATATGTTGAGGAAGAAGGGACAGTGTCTTTGCAGTTTTGCATTTAAAAGAGGAGGAGAGTTCTATGCAAGGGACATTTATTGTTTATTAAGATTTCAGTTCTGGATTCTTCTTGGTTGGAAAGTTCTTTGGAGGTGCTGCTGCAGGATCGATAACATAGACTTGTACTGTTTCTTTGTTGTCACTATTTTAATGTTGATCTGAGGGGGAGTCCGAGTGAGCGTCTAGTTCAGCTAATATCCTCTTTGATATGGCTTGTATGCTACGACTAGCAGAGTCAATTCACAACCCACAACATGATTTCCATCAACCATTGGTGGTAGCATATGCTGGTTCTGATTTAATAGCCATCGGGCTAGCACTTTTAACATGAAAGTGCGACTTTTGAAGGGTAAGGTTAGTCGCATTCTTAGTTCTCATAATTTCAATCTTTGGAGAACCGAGACCAGATGTTTTGCATCATTGATCAGTCTTGGTTCTTGATTAACTTTACACCAGTGCTAAAATACTTGCTAAACTTTTGACTACACATTTGTTTCAAGTGATTAGCCCACTGGTCCATCCAGATCAGTCCGGCTTCATGCCGAGAAGGAGCACAGTGCTTAACCTGCGTCGCTTGCATGGTGTCGTGGACTGGGCTGACCGTATCCGTGAGGAAGCAATCATACTGTCCCTGGATGTGCGTATGACTTTTGACATGGTATAGTGGTCCTTTATTTACTCAGTGTTGGAAAAGCTCTGATTCGGCCCTTGTTTCCTGTCCTGCATTCGGCTCCTGTATTCCGATCCACTTGCCCAGGTGGTGGTGAATGAGGGTACGTCTGCTCTGTTTTCATGGCAATGGGGCACGAGGCAGGACTGTCTTCTTTCCCCCTTGATCTTTACCTTGGTGCTGGAGCCATTGGCAGCATGGGTGAGAACTGACGCCATGATCAGAGGATTGAGATGGACTGCGGAGTCGTAAAATAGAATCTCCTTCTATGCGGATGAAATTCTGCTGTATGTTGCTGACCACAGCGACTCCCTTGAAAGAATCATGGAGGTATTCCCTGTATACCAGAGGTACTTAGGCTATACTATCAATTGGCACAAATCACTGATATATGTACTTAGCGGAGAGACTCCGGTGTTGCCGACTGCTTATGAGGCCCAAGTGGTAACAGGTGGTTTCAAAAACTTGGGGATTTTTATCGTATGATCCTGGGTGTTTCTACTCCCATAATCTGGAGCTGCCCTCATATAGGCTGAGAAAGGCTGCCCGGCACTGGAGTGCCCTGCCTTTATCTCTTTTCGCTTCAAAATGATGGCCCTGCCCTGATTCTTGTACATGCTCTATAATGCACTGTATACGGTCCCTGCAACCTATTTCCAGACCATCGATAGCCAGGTGCGCAGCCTTCTTTGGGATGGGATCCCCCATGTATTGCCCTGCATAGACTTAGAGTTGGATTCAGGGTGGTATAGCTCTTCCTGAAATAAAAAAAAGTACTATTGGGCAGCATAGTTGTAAACCACTGGGCCCATCTCCCAGAGGGGTAACTGGCTTATAGGATGGACAGGGAAATCATGCGGTCAGGTGGCCATATTAGAGCTATTTATGGGGGTCCTCAGGCTGCATCTGCATTTAGCCCTTCTGCTAACACAGTGGCTCTTTGGCATACCGCACTTCACAGCACGGGGCGGACGAACAAAATCATACAGGTCACCCCCTTGTGGGATACGGTGAAGTTAGGCACCCTGGCTACACACAGAGGTTTGATAAATGGGATTTGATAGGTCTGTCAAGGGTGGGTGATCTGTAAAGGCAGGGAGATGTGCTTTCATTCCCAGAGCTGAAGGGGGAGTACCAGTTGGCCCCAGCAGAGACCTTCTGATAACTGCAGGTGAGGAACGCTGTGGTGTTGCTGCATTCCACATTTGAAATGCATCCTGCATCTTTATGAGGTAATATGGAATCTAGGGTTGTGGGTGTTCTGGGAGAGGGCAGTTGGATTTGAGCCTTGATATGTCAAGTTGTTTTTGCTGTCATGTACTGACAGAGTTGCTAATCAAACTTATTTACTTGAAACTGGAGTTATACTTTACAATTTGGCGACGAGCGTCAACTGTGCAAGAACCGACGCGTAAAGTAAAGAAACTGAAGAGGATGAAAGAAGATTAAATGAAGTAAGAAACGTAAAACTTGAAATAAAGGAGAATTACCTGAAGATTTGAAGGTGAGCTACTTGAGAATGAAATGCGGCGCTTGGAGGATGCAGAGAAATTGAGTAAAAAGGCATTGTATACAAGTTGAAGAAGTCGCGCGACGGAGTATCAGTTGGAGTGAAGGAAGATCGATAGAGCGAGCGCGGTCTCACGAGGAGAGCGTTAGTGGCGGCCATCATTGATAGGGAACAAGCTATCAGAGTGGTGAATTCACGCGTAAGGAGGGGCCATTTTGGAAAGGAAATTGAAGGGAAACGAACGATGGAAAGAAAGCAGTGCGTGAATGTCTGAGGAGATATCGTATTTTGCACATCGGTGATGTGCACACCGGATTTAAAAGAATTGTGAAACAGATTAAGTTTAGAAATTAAATACGAGTTGGAAAGAAGAAATTTGTAGTGCGTTCATTGATGGTGATGCGCACACCTGCAAGATATATTTGAAACTACTGGTGAGCAATACATTTAACATAGATGAGAAATTGAGTGCGTACACTCACGGTGATACGCACACCTGTGACTATTTATACGCAGTAGGATTAATAAGACTGTGTGTTATCAGTGGAAGGTTACTTTGAGCTTTTGTTGAGGAGCAATTACAATTGAGTAATATTTATTGAAAAAAAAATGTGTGCAGCACAGACATTCACAATAACACCCCAATTCAATTTCTACCAGAGCCAGGTGAGCCACACATGAAGTGGCAGGAATGGAAAGGTTACTATATAAATTACATGGTTACAATTAATAGTGAAAGTCTTACACCAGATATCAAGAAAGGTATTCTATTACATTCTTTAGGTCCAGAGGGTATTAAACAATATAACCAAATGGAAAAGAAGGTGCGAGGAGAAGGGGAAACAGATGTTTATGAGAATGCATTAGATGATTTAGAAAAGTATTATGCACCTACAGTTTGTATTGCCATTGATAGGTACTAATTTTTCCGCAGGAAACAAGAACAAAGTGAGACGATTGATGATTACTTAGCAAATTTGAAAAAAATGGCGGTACCATGTAGATTTGGTGCATTACAAGAAGAATGTATTAGGGATCAGATCATTATGCTTACTAATAATAAGAGGGTGCAGGAAAGGTTATGGTCCATGGGTGATGGCACTTTAAACAAAGTACGAGCAGTTGTGAGGAAGGCTGAGATATCCTTGAGATGCGCAAAAGCGGCATTAGTGGAGGGTAAGGAATGAGAAGAAGTATGTGCAGTGAATGAAAAGAAATATATTAAAACTGTGAGCAAAAAGGCTATAAGTAAAAAAACACAAGATTACAAGGAGCAAAAGAAATCGAATGTTCCTGTTAGAGTTGATGTCAAGAAAGATGTGCAAGATGTTCTGAGCTGCTACAGATGTGGAAGTCATGAACATTTGGCTAATAGTAGATTTTGTTTTTTTTTGTTTTGTTTTTAAACCTTTTTTCAGCATGACTACACATTACACAGCCCCATGCCTACAACCATCAAGTGGCCGGCGGCCTGGTATGAAGGAAGAGTTTAGTGTTGAACACAGCTGCCTGCCTACAACCCTCCAGGTGCCGGCTGCGGCACAAGAGACAATGATAGTAGGATGCCTCCCGGAAGGACATGTCATATCCAGCGTGGAATACTCTGCAGTCAGTAATCGTTTCATAGCAGCATGCACCGGGTGTGTAGAGGCGATTGTCAGTACTGTGTAATGGCATTCCCTCCGCATTTCCCCAATATACAACACAACAGAGTAGTACCATGAGATCCATCCATGCCGGAGAACAAGAGAGGCGGAGGGGAGCTCAGGTCTCGTTACTCGGTGATATCCTACCAATTCCCGCCCCCTCAATTGGGACGCATCCGTCGAATTAGTGGCGTGAAAATCTGAGGCTGATTGGATTGGGAAGGTGCGTTATGTCTGTGGGTGTGACAACAGATACGTCTGAAGGGGACCCCAAATGTCAATCGGCCTGGATGCGGAAGGGAGGAGTTCTGCATAACGAAGTACAGTATCCTGACAATGAACCATGTCTCTGATCCAATCCTTAAATTTAGGAGCTCTGCCCCTCCCCCATCTACATGCTATGAGTCGGCTAATAGTAGATTTTGTAGAGCAAGGGATCAGAAGTGTGCAAATTGTGGTCTCATTGGACATTTTGCACGTGCATGCAAAAGGAAGGATATCAGGACTAGAGTTAAATGTGTCACAGAGAAACACAAAGAAAGTGACAATAAAGAGGAGTGTTCGGAAGAGGATGATGTAGTAATTATGGTTAAAGATCCGGTTTTAGATGTTAAGAGTCAAGGAAGAAGTAAACCGTCCTGTGAGATAGTTGTTGCAGGTGTTCAGGTCATTCTGGTGGCAGATTCAGGGTCACCTTACACTATAGTCAATTTAGAGATGTGGAAGAAAAAATGTGTAAATGCGATTGGAGAAGAACTCAAATCTTGTGACATTAAACCAGAAAGTTTCACGGGGAAAGCTATACCCATGGTGGGGTACAGGGATGTTTTGTTTGTTTTCAAAGGTCGAAGGGCTGAAAGGAGGATGTATGTGGCGGAGTATGGGCCATGTGTTTTGGGTTGGGAGAATAAAAGAAGCTTGAACATCATTCTCAATCCAAATAGTAAAGAACAAGTCTTGGTGTTGAATGATGGAGAGGATTTAGGAAAACAGATGTGCGAAGAATATAAGGAAGTATTCTGTGGATAAATTGGTTTGCTCAAAGGGTTTAAGCATAAGATTATATTAAAGGAGGGTGCAGTTCCGGTACATTTTAAAGTGAGGAATGTTCCATTTGTTGTAATGTGTGAGTTGGAGAAAAAGTTGAACAGGTTGGAGTTAGCTGGAGTGATTGAGCAAATAGAGTCATCGGAATGGATGTCTCCAATTGTAGTTGCACGCAAATCCAATGGAAAAATTAGGGTATGTGTGGACTTGAGAGGTGTAAATAGAGAAATTCAGGTGGACAAGTTTCCTTTACCAAAATAAATGAACTTTTGAGCAAAACAAAAGTAATGAAGTGGTTTTCAACGGTGGACTTATCTTCAGCCTATCATCAGATTCCGTTACATGAGCAAAGCAGGAAGATAACATCGTTCATAACGCCTTTTGGATGTGATCAATATGTCATAATGCCATTTGGATTGGCTTCAGCGGCCTCAGTTTTTCAAAGATTAATGAGTGAAGTTCTGAAAGGTATCACTCGTGTTCTGTACTTTCAAGACGATGTGTTGATAATGGGTGAGAACAGACAAGTGCATGATCAGAGGCCGAAGGAAGTCATGGAAGTGTTATAAGCAAGAGGGTTAACAGCAGAATATGAAAAACATAGATTTGCACAGAACAAAGTGATTGGGAAAGACGGCATTTCTCCAAAGAAAGAACTTATTGAAGCTGTTAGGGAAGCACCGGAACCGAAGAATAAGGAGGAACTACGTTCATTTTTAGGCCTTGCGGAGTTATACTCAAAATTTGTAAAACATGTTGCTGAAAAATCTTATGATTTGAGACAATTACTTAAACAGAGATGCAAATTTGTTTGGGAAGAAAAATGTGCGAAAGCTTTTGAGCAGTTGAAGAGTGAAATATGTAATACAGCTCCTATCAAGTGTTTTGATCCAGATTTGCAAAGTGTGCTTATGGTAGATGCAAGTGGAAAAGGTTTGGGAGCAGTTCTTACACAAATTGAGAATGGTACAAAATAGGTTGTGATTGGTTTTGCATCAAAGAGTTTAACGCCTGTAGAAGAAGTGTATTTGGAGATTGAGAGGGAGACTCTTGGGTGTGGAGCATGGAGCATTTTAGAGCATTTCTGTGGGGCACGGAGTTTAATATTAGAACTGATCACAAGCCTTTGGTAACTTTACTTACAACTGATGGAATGGTGAAAGCTACAGCAAGGATTGCAAGACTTTCAATGAGGTTACAAGATTACAATTACAGGATTAAGTATGTGTCTGAAGTACAGAATAAAGTTGCTGATTGTTTAAGTCGGATTCCTTTACCAATTAAGGAAGTGCCGGGAAGTATATGGGATGATTATCAAATTGCATTGGTGGAAGAAGAAGGAGTGAATTCAATTGAGAGGAAGGAGTGGATGGTTGAATATGAGAAAGATGGATTGTTAAAGAAGGTCAAGAGGTGGATTTTGGAAGGTTGGGGAGAGAAGAAACTGGAGTTAGCCGGAGTGAGAAGTTTTTGGTAGGTAAGAATTGAGTTGAGTGTGGAGTCTGGATTTGTGATGAGGTGTGGAAAAATCATTGCACCAGTTGGTCTTAGAAATAAAATTTTGAATCTGTGTCATAAAGGACATTTTAGAATAGTGAGAACAAAGAAAAGAGTAAAAGCTTCTTATTGGTGGCCGGGAATTGATCTTGAAGTTGAAAGAAGTGAAAGGGATTGTAGACAGTGTGCTGATTCAGATAAAAGTTTACATACTTTGAGACCAAAATTAATGCCTATGGAGTGTCCAGATCTGGTCTGGTACATGTTCGCTGTGGATTTTGTGGGTCCTGTGCGGTCAAAATATGGTGAAACTAAGTTGATCATTATATTGGTGGACTATTTCAGTAAGTGGGTGTAGTTGGACATTTTTGATAAGGCAGATGCGGACATTGTTGTGAAATCTCTAAGCGAGGTGTTTTTGAAGGAGGGTTTACCAAAGAGGCTTCTAAGTGACAATGGAACACATTTTACGGCATTGAAGGTTGAGGAATTTTTGAAGAGGAATGGTGTACAGCATGTTAGAACTTCAGTATATCATCCGGCTGGAAATGGTGCTGTGGAACACTTTAATCGAGTGATTAAAGGTACGATACAAATTGCCTGTGAGAATAAAAGAAATTGGGAGGTGGAAGTCAAAAAGATGTTGTGGTGTTACCGATTGACACCATCTCTAACAGGGTTCAGTTCATTTTCTTAATGCGTAGAAGGGAGCCATTTACTAAAGATAACATAGTATGGATGGATAGTACAAGACATGTGGAATGGTCACCTGAAGTGGTCAAGGGCAACATCATTAAAGCACAGCAAAGTATACAAAAGGAACTATGATAAGAAGAATGCTACTAAGGAGGAAACGTTGAGAGTAGGAGATTGGGTGAAAACAAAGAAATGGGGTAAAGTACCCAAAGGGGACAGTGTATTTTCTGAATCTTTTTAGAGTGGTTGAATGATTGAGAAATTCTATAAGATTAAGTGATAATCGAGTGTGGCACATGAGTCGCATTGCTAAATGCAGAGGTTTTGGAAAAAGAGAAGGAAGAGAGGTGTGTGATTCTATTGACTTAAATGATTGGTTGTGGGAAGATTAAGTGGATGATGAGATAGTCCAGGCGCAGGGAGAAGCGACGTGTCCACAGGAGGAATTGAAAGCCTGTCAGGTTGAAGAGGAGTGTGTGAATGATGGTACTAAAAGGGTAGGTAGAATGGGAAGAGTAATTCGCACTCCTTACAAGCTTAACCAAACCCACCTTGGATCCCGGAGTTCTCGCAAATTACCGACCTATATCGTTACTTCCTGGGATTGCCAAAATATGTGAAAGGCATGTTAATTATGCTCTTTCTGCTTTTTTGGAAGAAAATCAATGCCTACACCCCTCTCAAATGGGCTTTAGGCCCCAGCAGGGTACTGAAAACACATTGTTAGCGGTTGTTGAGGAGGCCAGGAAAATGCGATTATTCTACTTGATCTCAGCGCGGCCTTCGACACGGTTAATCACCAACTTCTGTTGGCGAGACTCATAGAGACTGGGGTGACGGGTACTTTATATAAATGGCTTGAATCCTTCCTTTCGGATCGTTCCTTCTTAGTATTTGAGAATAATGCCGCCTCCAATTGGATGCCACTGCAGTGTGGGGTGCTGCAGGGCTCCTCTCTTAGCCCCATACTTTTTAATGTCTATATGCGTCCTCTGGCCGAGATTGTCAAGCCGTTTGAGGTTAAGATCGTCGCGTACGCTGACGATACTCAGCTTATTGTGTCCCTTAATCTGCTAGACAATAATAAGTCCATCTTGGTTAATTGTTTGGAAAAAGTTTCGGCATGGATGGACTCCTCCTTCCTTAAGCTGAATGCGGCTAAAACTGAATAGATGTTTCTGGGAAGGACTACCAGCCTGGAGATTGGTACCCTCTGGCCCACATGCATAGGAGATATGCCTGCCCCCAAAGACCAAGTAAAAAGCCTTGGAGTCTGGTTGGATCAGAACCTGAGTTTCAAGACTCAGGCGTCCAGGGTTGCTGGCTCCTGTTACAGCATTCTTAAAATGATTAGAAGGATCCTGCCCCTTTTGCCTTTTAATGCCAGGGAGCTTCTGGTTCAAGGTCTGATTTTGATTATGCCAATGTGCTTTATTTGGGCTCCCCCTGTTCGACGATAAAAAAACTTCAAACGGTCCAAAACTGTGCGGCACAACTTCTTTTGCAAGCCCACAACAGAGAATCTGCTAAGCCACACATTAAGGGCCTGCACTGGCTGCCAGTTGATAAAATAATTCAATTTAAGGCCTTGTGTAATGCCCATAAATCACTGGCGGCTAGCTCGCCTCCGATTCTTCAATCTATCATTTCTCTGTATGTCCCTAGAAGACCTCTATTTCTGAGTCGAAACATCTTGCCATTGTCCCCAGATTCAATCGAGCCCGGAGTGGGGGCCGTCTCTTTTCTGTCATTTCTGCTAAAAGCTGAAATCAGCTACCAGATTTTATTCGTCTTGAGGCCAATTATCTTCTCTTCCGCAAATATCTTAAAACTTTCCTGTTTCCCTGATCTCCTCTTTACTTGCAGTTTAGGTGTGTCTTATAGCGATGGGAGGCCTTTGGTAGCCATGCGCTCTATAAATGTTTTATTCATTAATTCATTCATTCATTCAAAGATTTTGTAATGTGTTAGCCTTATTTGTAGCTATCATTTTGTATATAGTTGTTTGTTACTTTTCTTTCTTTTATTTTTGTCGATTGAATACAGGAGGGGGCTGTGTGGTGTTGCTGCAGTCCACATTTGGAATGCATCCTGCATCTTTATGCGGTAATATGGAATCTAGGGTTGTGGGTGTTCTGGGAGAGGGCAGTTGGATTTGAGCCTTGATATGTAAAGTTGTATTTGTTGTCATGTACGGGCAGAGTTGCCAATAAAGCTTATTTACTTGAAACTGGAGTTATACTTTACAAACGCCCTTCGGAAATCAGTTCCCAGGGGAACGGACCTCCCAGAGTACTCTCCACATGAAGATCGGTTGCTAGATGAGTACATGCCGAGGCAGGCAATCTCGCTCACCTACCGCATATTAATTAATAAATCTCTTGAGCCCCTTACCGGGCTGCGGACGGGTTGGGAGCGAGATCTGGGGGATCTGAAGGAGGAGGAGTGGCCAAAAGCCCTGGCCTCCTCTTGAGAGGTGGCCATATGCTCCAGATTTCGACTGGTGCAGCTGAAAATACTCCATCGTAGCTAATATGCATGTACTATACTACCGTGGTTAAAATGGACAAATCGGATCATGCTGGGTGCCCTGGGGGTGTGATCAGGATGGCTCTTTTTCCCATATGCTGTGGAGTTGACTTGTGCTTCAACATTATTGGGAGAGGGTACTGATCTGCCTCAATGAAGTGGTGAGAAGTGAACTAGCACTATCTGCCAAATGGTGCCTTTTCAATGTGTGGACAGAAACATACCTCGTTGTATAGACTGTCATTGGGTCACTGTAGGAAGCTAGGATCTTTCTAGCATGGGTACCCCCACTTGTTGCCTGGTGTCAGTGTGTTTTGACTTAGTTTGCTCGGTTCCTGCTAATCAGGATCCCAGCATATGTGCTCTCACCCCTAAATTGGTTCTGGTAAGTACTTTAGTACCTCCACAATTGGCTATTGGTGTACCGTTTTAAGTTCCTATTATATGTACTAAGTATCAGGGCTCACCTGAAGTTTCTGCAGGAACGAAATGCAAGAAGCTGAAGAGCAGTTTCCCCCTTTTTTATACCACCAAGTATGCCCAACATAGTCAAAGCAAGACCAGTGTATAAGGGGAAGAGGGGAAACAAGGGAATGAAAACTGGAGAAGGTTCTTCGGTGTGACCAGTGCAGCAGGGAATCATCAATGGAAGATGTGTGTGTCCCTGTTCCACTCCCCTCTTCCACTATAGTCCAAAAGAATTCCCTCAGGAGTCAGAATGGTTCCTTAATGTAGGAAAAAGAAAAGGTATAGCCCAAAAATAAATGTCTTATACATATGATCAATGGCTAGAATGGTGTATGTATTTTCAGATATAAGTAACAAAAAAAATGCAAAAAATTGCTGGCTAATTTTGTGTCTCCTTAACTGCAGGGAACTATCCACAGGATGCAACAGCTCAGGCACAGCCTTATCAATGTGCAAAATGAATATAGATGCCTTCCAGAAAAGCCATGGGGACTTCAGTCAGATAAGTTGCTATTTAAATGATACAGATATATACATCTGTGCAAGCGTCTTACCACCAGTAAGAAAGCATTTGATTCTTTAGCGGTGTTTTGGTATTTTCTTTTTCAGGAATAACAGAAATTGGATTCTCATGGCACTAGGCACCTGCAAGCAGCCCCGGGGGATTACTCCCCACAAATCCAGGAGAGATCCAGGGAACGATGAACGCCGCAACAAACGCCCATCGCCTGGAATACGAGGAGACCTGAACGAGGAAGACCATCGGAGACTGCTGTGATGACCCGGAAGAGGTAAGTGCAGAACCGGATGAGACGCCCGCAGAAATAGAACGCAAAGCGCTCCTTCCGTGTTCTCGGGCTGTTTTGAGCCTGCGTTGCTCCGCCTCCGCTGCAGCTCACAGCGGGAGCGGAGCATTCCCGACAGTGCGGTACCCAAGGCATAGGTACACCAAGGAACTCCCATGGGCTGCAGCATGTATTGTGCCGCCCATGAGAGACCACTTAAACTGTGACTACAGGACTGCCTTTACAGCCTGTGTGAGTTGGCACCTTATATCTGGGGTCACTACACTTAAAACCTATAAGTCACCCCTATGGAAGGCCCTTCAGTCCTGAGGGCAGGGTGATTATTCACAAGTGTGAGGGTGACCTGCATTAGCAGGATACCCCTACAAACCCCGAAGTTGATTATCCAGGCTTTGTAAGTACGGTCAGCCATCTTAAGGTATATAGTGGACATCTGTCATTACGAGATGTCTAACTATTTAGTGGCTGTACCATACCTGGTCATGTTTGGTTTAAAAGATTTTGGAATCCTACCCCAACACCGATTCCAGTGCTGGAAGTATAATCCAATGTACTGTGGGGCTCCCTAGGGGACCTCCCTGTACTCCCAGTAACAGCCTTTCAGGGTCTGCCAGCACGCTAGTGCTGCTGCTGACCACAGACATGATTCTGCCCTTCTGCTGCTGAACTGAGCTTGAGTAGGGGAAGGTAGAACAATAGGTTTCCTGTCACAGGGAGGTGTAACCTTAGTGTATTGGGCTGAGGTGGGGGAGCTTTGTAGCGCCACCAGACTTCTTTGAAGGGCTCATTTGGTGCTCTCCTTGCATACTCCAGGTTGAGCCAGTTCAGGAACCCTTGCTTCCCACTCTGGTGTGAAACTGGAAAAAGGACAGGAGAGTATCCTCCCCTCTGTCTTTCCCCCTCTTCTCGGAGGGACCCCCGAGTCATTCCAAACCTTTCCCTGGGGTACTTAAGGGATCCCCAGTCGATGGGTCCTTAGATTCATTGTGGAACAAGACTCACCTCTGAAACCAAGACACTTGGACCATCTGGACACTTGGACTTCATTGGACTTCGACTGGAACCAAGACTGCATCAAGGAAGACTCCTGCAGCTCCTGTTCTTGCTTTCTTCAAGTCTTTTGCGTCGTCTGCATCGTCTGCATCGTCTGCCTCTGTGCTTCATCCAGGTTCTCCAGAAGGCATGTGGGCATCAAGGACATCTGAAGTAATCTCCCTTGGAGTGAAGGAGTCACTCCTCTGCAGGCACCGCAACGAAGCTGACCGGTCCGCTGCTCCTGACGTCCCACGGATTTCCCAAGGCCCAGCAACACAGGTGGTGGTGGCTCCAGCCTTCAGCACCTCATCTTCCAAAGATCAGCATCCTCACTGCATCCTTTGCACCGTGGGCCTCTTTCTTTGGTGAGCTGCCTGAGGTCTTATTGCGACTCCTGTTTCTTTGGCCTGTGGGTCCTCCTAAGGGTCTTCTCCTACTTCAGTGTGCTCCCCTGCTTACTCGGGGCCTGCTCTGACTCTCCTGCAAATGGGGAGGCCCTTGGACCTTGCTGGTCCCAATGACAGCATCTCTTAGTTTTCCATGCCAGCTACGGCTACCAAGGCTTGTTGGTGCTCCCGCTGGACACCGACCACCTAGACACCAATATCTGACGTGGGAAAGCTCACAGCTACAAAGTCACCGTTGTCTCTTTGGAATCTCCCAACATCGGTGGATATTGTGCTTCCGTGCCTCCTGGTCACATCCGAGTGGCATAGACTTTGTCCCCTCGGCTTGCAGGTTCTTCACTTCATGAATCCACCTTTGGATTCCACCGGACTCCTCCACAGTCTTCTCCAGAGACATCTTTTTTGAAGTCTCCCATTGTCATCTATGGCAGATACCGAAGTCACTTCACCCCTATGCACCCGGCTTCCCTGGTGCAGGTAACCTGGTTCCTGGGCATCCATGGGTGGGGTGGCTCTCCAACCTTCTGTCTTCCAAAGTGTCACTTCTGGGTCCTCTGGGGTGGGTCTTTCTTCTTTAAAACTGCACATGCAACTGTTCCATTGACTTCCATTGGGCACACAGCTATCTTTCACTCTGTACACAGCCTCCGTGGGGTTCCTGGGTACTTACCTTGGGTGGTTCCTTGTGTCCCCAGCTCCTCTGAGTCCTTTGGTCCAAGTCCTGTTCTCCTTTGCAGTTAGCATTCCATTGTCCTAGTATATGGTTTGGTCTCCCCCTGGAGACCAGTGTATATTTGTGCTACTTAGCTGATTATTTTAAAGTATTCTTGTGTTGATATCTCCGGGTAGGAGATATACCAATGTGTTAGTGATTGTGTCGTGTAATAAATAGACTTATTTTTATATAACATTGTGAGGTTCTTTTAATCTAATTTACACTCTCGATTAAAACTAGTAAAACAAGCTGCTTAACACTCCTTCAAGATCAGCCTGAAGGCTGCTCGTCACAGCTACCACGTTGAGAGCTTTCTATGGTTATCAAAGACCACTAAAATCACCATAAGGTTTGTCTGGATTAGTGCAAGGTGCACTCCGTAATTGACAACATTGTGGTGCTACAGATGGTAATAAAAAATATGTTGTGTCAAAATCGCAAGTCGTCTATTGTGTCTTCGTAGACTTTACAACAGCGTTTGACAGAGTAGACAGACCTACATTCTGGAAAAAACTTCGAAAATTAGGAAAGCCGAGCAAACTTCTACATATTATTATATCATTACAATCAGCAACATGGTGTCAGGTACAAATGGGGAGAGAGAAGGGACTCACCCGACCAATAGCTATACCAAACGGTCTGAGGCAAGGCTGCCTTTTAGCCCCCCTCCTTTTTTCTTTATACATAAGTGATCTCCCGCACTGTCTTACACAAATTATTAATTTCTCTCCGAAAACATCATTTTGTAAAATCCACATTATGATGTATGTCGATGATGTGGTTCTCTTAGACCGTACCCCATTCGGCCTACAAAGGCATTTACAGGCTTTAACCAGATACACAGAAGACATTTTTTTAGTCCCAAACATAAACAAAAACAAAAATTGTTCCGTTCAGAGGAAGAAAACAATACATAAAATTTAACTGGTCATTAGGGGGAAAACCTCCAGTGGTGGTTAAAGAATATACTTATTTAGGGCGAATTTTTACACAAACATTACAAAATTCCCCTCATCTGCAGCATTTAGGCCGTAAACCAGATGTACACGTCGGGGCTCTCCAATGCTTATACTCCTCTTCCGGGCACACACACTTTCATTCCCTTTTACAGGTTTTTAGCTCTAAAATTCCACCCATTTTATCGTATGCATTGGAATACATTCCAATAAAACAGTGGCAACAAACACAAACTAAAGAAGGGAAAATACTTCGCAAATTGATTAAAGTCCACCAAGCAGTTCCTGCACAAGCTCTGCGCCTTGAGCTCTCTTTAGTTAGCTCATATGCCAGAGCTATCACTAACATCATAAAATGGGCTTACAATCTTATACACGCAGAACAAGGAACCTTAAGATTTTTATTAAAAACTGAGACTTTTGAGATAGAATCATCGCATCATACTTTTAGACAAAATCTAATTACAGCTTTTAAATTATCGAACTGCACAACTACACTATTGAAATCTTGGACTCCTGCACACTTGAGTTTTTTTTAAAAACATTTAACGCTGAGGATAAGTTACTACCCCAACATCAAACATTGTTCTCAATTGCACCATTATAAACATTTTGCAGAGTCACTATAATACAAATATCTGCAAACAGTATATTCGCTTCACCTTAGGGCACGGAGTCCGGCGATGCATTATTATATTACGGCTTGGGATTCTTCCCGTAAAAGCATTTACTTCCAGATGGAACTACATTGAAAATGCCACCAGTATTTGTGATCTTTGTAACTGAGGAGTGCAAGATTTACAGCATGTTCTGTTTGTTTGCCCAAATTTGACATTATTCGAGGCCGGACACCGGTACTTAAAACCTATTCGAACCAGGTGTGATATTACTTCAATGCAAGGCCTTATTTTGCTTCTTTATTCGCCGCCTGATGAATTTGTGTGTCATAATTTGTTCAAATTTTTAAAAACATTTTAAAAACTGTACTGAAATGATGATCTTATTAATGTTTTATAAAAATTCATTTAAGAATAATTGTTGTTCTCAGTAGAGAACTAAATCAAATAAAATTTGACTTTGACTTTGTGCAAGGTGCATCATATAAATAAGTGTGCACCATATACTAAGCCAGGCTTCTACAGTCATCTTGGGACTGATGGTGAAGCAGCATATAGCTCCCATGTGGAGATCAGGATTGAGCCTGAGTTTGGGGGACTGGAAAAATGAAATGGATTGGTGCTTGCTGCCAGAGAGGGTAGTATCTTTGGGAACGGGGTGCCCAAATAATTGGACTAAAATATGGGGTACGATGATGAGTATAGGGGGCATCTGTGAATCCCTGGACGGGACTGATGACGATGTTTGGTAATAATGATGCTGTTGCTGTTACCACCGACCTGTGGAACACTGCTGTAGTGGTCCAATGTCGCAATGTGGCTGTTCCTCATGGTCTTTGGCTGCTGCTGTGTTTCTTTACTGCAATGTGTTCTGTCAGGTGATACAATTGCTTAGTGTGATCAAGACTTGACCTAACAGTCCCTTGGGACAAGAACGAGAGGGGTGGCAATACTGGGGAGAAGTGGAGACGGGACTGTGGGAAGGAAACAGGAAGACCAGTGGGGTCGTTGGGTCATAATGGAGATAATTTTCAAGGGAGCACGGTTTACGTTAGTTAGTATTTACGGCTCAACAGAGGACGACCCTGATGTTTTCCAATATTTAGACATAGAGTTGGCACAGTGGCCAGAGCCAATTATTTGCTACGGCGACCTTAATATTCATGATCATATTAGTTCATTTTTAAAGCCAGGTGGGCAATATAACGGGAGGAAGAAGAAGACATATAGGGCTCTCTCAGATATGGTTCAGCACAACTCCCTGGTTGACCCATGAACTGAGCTACACCCATATATAGACGGCAGCACATTTTATTCAGCCCCCCACAAGGTCTTGGTTAGGCTGGATTATTTTTTAATTTCCAGGTCCTTGATGCAGGGTTCGCAGATTGATAGATACCCCCGCGCAGTTTCCGATCATAATCCACTGGTTTTAACAGTCACAATAGGGAAGCAGCAAAACAGGGTCACCCAATGGACTTTTGAAAGAAAACTATTAAAAGACGAGGAATATCCACTGAACGTGCGAGGCATGCACACGGCGCGCAAGCGATACTCCGTATACGCATACATCAAGCGTCACCAGGCACACATTGCGTTCTTGCAGGAGACACACCTTGCGGCGGGGGAGGTGGCGAAACTGCGCAGACGCTGGCGGGGGACCCTGTATGCTACGACTTACTCTGCATTCGCCCGCGGTGCCCTCATATGGGTGCGACCGGGGGTTCCTTTTCAGGAGATATCGCACGTAATAGATCCGGAGGGTCGCTATGTCCTCTTACTTGGTCGGTTAGATGGCCAGACGCTCTTACTGGGTAGCATCTATGGGCCGAACGTGGATCAGTCCAAGTTTTGGGACACGCTATCCAATCCCTTAAGCGCATACGCGCAGGTGCCGTGGATCCTGGGGGGCGATTATAATTGCGTGCAAGATATCACCTTGGATCGCTCCCATCCGCCCCCCCCGCTTCCCCCATCGTCACACAAGCCAAACGGTTCATGGCCTGGCTGCATCATTGGTCCTTGGCGGATGCTTGGCGGGCTCAGAACCCCACCACTAAGCTATACTCCTTTCACTCCCGCCCGCACAACCTTAGAGTGCGCCTGGACTGTTTCCTCTGTTCCCCCGCCGTCCTTCCCACCGTTCTGGACGCTGACTACCTGGGTAGAACTATCTCGGACCATGATGCCCACACGATCACGCTGCAGTGGCGCCCGCCACATCCCCCCGTCCCCACTTGGCGCTTACCTCGGGACAGCCTTGAAGACCCGGTCTTCCGCCAAACCTTGGTGGACCACATTGGTCATTATTTCAGGGAGAACGCCGGCACAGCTAGTACCCGAGCGTCGGAGTGGGATGCCTTTAAGGTCGTGATGCGTGGCAATTGCATCCGACATATTACGGGGGTCCGGCAGGTTCTTGAGGGAGACATTCTGCGGACGGAGGAGGCACTGGCCGCACTCACTAAGGAGACGGATCCTGCCAAGGTCACGCCGGCCGCGCGGGCTAGCGCCGAGACTGCATACGCCGTGGCATTGGCAAGCATGCGCCGGTTTAATTTCGCGGCTTACGCTGCTAGGGCCCACACAGAGGGCGACCGGGCGGGTGCCCTGTTGGCGTGGCTCATAAGGCAGGACTCGAGCCTTCCGACCATCACGGCCATCCGTGACGTCCGGGGTACCCTGGTGTATTCGCAGGGGCAGATACTTAAGGCCTTCCACGAGCACTACATGTGCTTATACACAAGCCCCCGTCCCGTGGCGTCGGCTGCGGCCCCGGCGGACTTCCTGGACCGTATTCAGCTCCCCCGCATTGATCGTGATGCGCGCCAGGACCTCGATCGCCCTCTCAAGGCGGCCGAACTTCGGCAGGCCATGAAGGCATTAGCCATCCATAAGGCCCCCGGCCTCGATGGCTTCCCCCTTGACTTTTACCAGACGTTCGCGACCCAGTTGGTCCCTCAACTTGAGCTGCAGTTCCGAGCGGCTGTAGACACGGGAGTCCTGCCTCGCTCCATGCGCGAGTCCGTCATAGTATCCCTCCTTAAGCCAGATAGGGACCCGCAACAGCTAGGCTCCTACCGACCTATAACTCTGTTGTCGGCGGATTACAAAATCTATGGGAAGGCCCTGGCGGATAGGTACGCCACGGTCCTCCCACGGCTGGTTCACCCGGATCAGAGTGGATTCGTGCCCGGTAGGCACACCTCTTCTAACATCCGGCGGTTGTTCCACGTGCAGGACCAGGTGCGGGAGCGGTTCCCTCGGGCAGCGTGTCTGGTGCTTTACCTTGAAAAGGCGTTTGACACACTTTCCTGGGCCTACCTGTTTCAGGTCCTACTGCGCATTGGCGTTGGACCCAAACTGTTAGCCTACACCCGGCTCAGCTACTCCTCGCCCAGCTCCAGAGTGCGCATAGGCCCTCTCATTTCGGACTCCTTTCCGATCCGGCGCGGGACCAGACAGGGGTGTCCCCTCTCCCCCCTACTCTTCGCCTTGGCGATGGAGCCGCTGGCGATCATGTTGCGCGGGGAGAGTGGGGAATGGGGCATTCCGATAGGCAATTCTACCCATGCAGTATTGATGTACGCCGATGACGTACTCATATACGTCCGGGACATCACGATCGATTTGACCCCGATATCGCGCATCCTGCATGACTTTGCAGAGGTGACGGGCCTCAGGGTGAACTGGGCCAAGTCCACTGTCTACCCCTTGACACAAGTTGTGCCCCAGGGTCCGATACGAATAGGAGACGTTGAAGTCTCGTGGAGTCCCCAGGCGGTCCGCTACCTCGGCATTAAGCTGTACCATACGCCGCAAGATATCTATGAGGGGAATTACCGCGCGCAGATGGGCACCATCCGATCCCAGGTCCATTTCTGGAAGGGCCTCCACTTGGCCGTGCCGGGAAGGATTGCCGTTGCAAAGATGATCCTGGTCCCGCGCCTGCTGTACCTCTTCTCCAATCTTCCGGTGGTTCGTCCGCGATCCCTGTTCCGGGAGTTGGATACTCTGCTCGGGACCCTTATTTGGGGCAGCGGCCGCCGGCGGATAGCCCTGGCGAAACTGCAACTGCCCCTGGATCAGGGCGGGTTAGCGGCTCCCTCATTCGAGGCGTATTTCCTTGCCGCCCAATTGCAGTGGGTGTCGCGTTGGACGGCGGGCCGAGCGCAGGAGGAGTTGATCACAGAGGCGGGGCGGATCCCGGTCCCGGCCGTCCACCGCATGCTGCTGCCGGGGGCAGCACCGCCGGTATCCCGGCCCCTTCAGGTCATGACGGCGCGCGCCTGCCTGGCACGAGTTCTCGCCTTAGCCGGGGCACCCCCCTGTACTCTCCACTGCTGCCGTTGGTGGGGCTCCCTAGGGGCCGGACATATTACACAGAGCAAATTATGCGGGCGTGGACGGATCATGCGATAACGGAGGTGGGAATGCTGTTCTCCGGTGAAAGTTTGCAGTCCTTCGAGGCGCTGGCGGGGGACTTCGAGCTACCCGGGGGACAATTCCTCCGGCACCGGCAGCTTCTCACGGACTGCCACAGGCAGTGGGGAAGGATGGAGGCGGAGCCCCCCACACACCCGGTCATTCATGCGATACTGCAGATGGGTCCCGGTCGCCATCTCGTCACGTGGATATACAAAGCGGTGAGAACCCTGCGGAGTCCTACGTTAGCGACCCTCCGGGACCACTGGGAGGACGACTTCCAGTGGCCTCTACATGACAGGGAGTGGGCTAGGGCCCTCGAATACACCAAAAAAGTGTCCCGCAATTACCGGTTTAAGAACATACAGCTGCATATCCTGCACCGGGCGTATCTAACCCCTGAAAAGCTGCAGAAATATTACCCTGACGGGGCATTTGGCTGCCCTAGATGCCTGGAGCCCGCGGCCTCGTTCAAGCACATGTTTTGGGACTGTCCGACACTACACAGTTACTGGCACACAATCCACACTGCCCAACAAGCGGTTCCGGGGTTCCGGAACCTGGACACATGGGAGGCGTGTGCGCTGGGTATTCATGAACGTCACAAGTCGCAGAAGGTGGAAAGGAGGTTCGCTTTCTTAATGTTGCTCCTTGCTAAACGATGCATCGGTATGCACTGGAAGTCGCCGGGGGGGCCCCCGGCAGCGGCGTGGGTGGGAGCGGTCAAGAAATGGGGCAAGGCGGAGGAAACCACACTTAGAACGGAGGAAGCCCGAGGGATGCGCAAACACCCGATCTCCATGCCCTGGGCCATGTTATTGCACACCTTCACGCAGGAAACAGCGGCTGCAGCGAGTACACAACCGATAGATTCCCTGGGGGCGCCAGCGTCCTCGGAGCCCTCCCGGGGAGCGGCGCGGGCAGTCCAAACGCCCGGTGCCTCGCAGAGGCAGGTATCGCATGCTCCGCCGTCGGACCCCTCATAGGCTACGGCTGATGCCCCGGCCCCCCCCCGGCAAGCTCCCCCCCTCTCGGCGTCCGCGACCCCCCCGGCTCCCCCCCCTCTCTATCCTTGCTCTCTCACGTTGGTCCAGCTCTCGAGCGCATAGCTACAAGCATTCCTGATAGCCGACATAGTGCACCCCCCCCCCATCCCCTGGTTCCTTGCCCCCAGTTTGTTCATAGTTACCCACTGGCTGCATTTCTCTCGCCTTCGCGACACCACGCAAAGGGGTCCAAATACACTGCGCGGCACCCCTGCGGCGCAGAGATCAGGCCGCGCACCGGTAGGACATACACAGCGGCTGCCCCCGGGAACGCACCGGCGGCCCTACTTAGGATAGGGTCGGATGGCCTGGGCACCCACAAGACTGCGAGGTCAAGAAGGCTGCGACTGAGCAAGCTTGCTATGTAAATTTCTGTGCTGCTGGCGCTATCACTTGTGCCTGTGTATGTCTTTCCACATAAATGGCAATAAAAACGTTTAAAAAAAAAAAAAAAAGACGAGGAATATCGGGAGTTTATGGAACCTTGGATCAGGAATTACTGGGATGTGAATAGGGGAACAGCACCTCCAGGGGTGGTATGGGATGCGTTTAAGGCTGGGGTTAGGGGCGAGACTCTGAGTTTTGTTTTAGCAAGTAACAAAAAGGAGAGACTTAGGGCCGAAGAAGCTCTAAACAGCTTACTTAAGGAGGAAGAAATGCTGGCCCTCGGTATACAGTACCATCGTCCATTGGAGCAGCACCTGCTTAAAATTGCAGTACTCAGAGCTGAAATCACAGAATCTATTTCCAGGAAGGCTGCCGAGAATTTCCTTATTAGGAAAGAAAATGCATATGAATTAAGTGAAAGGGTGGGCCATATTTTAGCTGTTCGGACTAGGCAGAAGCTAGCGATTACAGACGTAAAGGAGATTATCAATAGTCAAGGTATTACTGTCACGGAACCCAACAAAGTGAGGGATGTTTTTAGGCAATTCTATGCGGAACTTTACACCTCTGACTCTGGAGATTGGACAAAAGAGATAGAGAGCTATCTTGAGGGTACTCCTTCTCCTTTATTACTAAAGGAAGATAAAGATATGTTAGATGCCCCATTCCAAAGGGAAGAACTCACCGCAGCTCTGTCTAAATTACCTCTGGGTAAGGCAGCCGGACCGGACCAGATCCCGGTGGAATTTTATAAAGTCTTCCAAAAGGTATTGGAAAGGGACATGTTTGGTATTATGGTGCAGGCGCAGAAAGGGGAAGCTATCCCCGAGTCATGGGGAGGGGCGGACATTATAGTGATCTTAAAAAAAGGGAAGCCCTCGTCAGCACCAGGCTCATATAGGCCAATTACGTTAATGAATTCAGATGTCAAAGTGTATTAAAAAATGTTGGCAAGTAGATTGGCCAGCATTATTGAAATTCTGGTAAGCCCCGCACAGCATGGCTTTATCCCAGGGAAGGGAACTACGCAACACGTTAGACAGGTAATCACTGCGTTTGACGCAGCAGGCACCCTAGGAGACTCAATGGCAGCCTTATTTTTAGACGCAGAGAAGGCGTTCGACCGGGTCTCCTGGGATTACTTGTGGCTGGTCTTGAAGTGGTGCGGCATAGGAGCAGGATATATAGTAGCCATCCAAACACTATATAAAGAACCGATAGCTAAAATAAGAGTTAACAGGGGATGCTCGCTCCTAGTTAAGATCACCAGGGGGACTAGGCAGGGGTGCCCCTTGTCCCCCCTCCTTTTTGCTTTATATTTAGACCCTCTATTAAGAAGGCTAGAAGACAATCATAACATTCCTCCTATGAAGTGTAATACTATTGAGGTTAAAACGCTGGCATACGCTGATGACGTGGCCATTTTGACACCTAATCCTGCATTGGCTATTACGGAGGTGGAAGCTGTGGCACAAACGTTCGGACAAATATCAGGCTATAGACTGAATAGGCCGAAGACTCAAATAGTGGAGAATAGATACTCTAACTGTAATGACACAAGGGTGGTCAGATCAGCAGTATATCTAGGGGTAACAATTACAGCTGACTTAGAGAAGCTGGTAGAGGGAAACATGACTCCACTTCTTAGCAAGGTAAAAATAGAATTGGAGAGGTTAAACAATTTACATTTATCCCTGGTTGGTTGTACCAATGTCATCAAAATGTTAATTTTACCTGGATTTCTTTATTATTTTAGGACTATCCCCTTGTTTTTTGAGGTCATGTGGTTTAACGCGCTGGAGAGAATAATAAATAGATTCATTTGGGCCCAAGGGAAGACACGAAGGGCTTACAGGTTTATTTCTCTCCCTAGAGAGAGGGGGGGATGGGGTGCACCGGATTTTAGATTATATTATTGGGCTGCAACATTGCAATACATTCAGGGGCTGATAGGAGGGGGTGGAATTTATGTAAGAACCACCTTAAACTCCACCAATATTTATGCCACTGTCTTAGGGGATGAGTCGGAAAACTGTTTCTTGAATTGCATTGAGTTTGGGTACTATAAAAGAACGCGATTCAAGACTGTTAGCGCGGCTATTAAAGTATGGAAAGCCTTCCTCAAGAACTCTGGCTTGGGAAGACTCAACAGATATACCAAACTATATAGGAATAGGTCTTTCCCGGCTGCAGTCTTTGCTGACAGGACAATGGCGGGTTGGGCGGACAAGGGAATAGCTCAGATAGGGGATATTATGGATTCTGAGGGAGTGCTGCAGTTCACTGACTTATCAAACAAATTTGGTATCGATAGACAAGGGTTCTTCAAATATCTTCAAGTAAGAAGTTTTTTGAACAATAAAAAGGGGGGACCAGCAGGGTTTGCATTGAATGAAATTCTAGAGAAGATCAAGATGTTGGGGGACTGCTCAATCAGAAGTTTTTATGCAAGCCTGATAAAGGGGAAACCAGATGATATTGAGAAATATAGTAAGAAATGGGCTGTGGGAAGGAGCCAAGATGGCGACCGGAGCAGTCGCTTGAGCGCCCGGCTCCGTCGGCCCTTGGCCTCGGACTATCATCCTGATTCCTATCCTTGCCGATTTTCGAGGTCCAACGCGTGCGACGATGCGCTGACTGCGCCGCCGCTTTCCCGAAGTCTTAGCCCGCCCGGATGCCGGAGTTCTTGGTGCCTTTGTTCCCCGCACTGGACCCCTGCTCTACTGTGGCCTCGGCCGGCCCCCTGGAAGCGTCGCAGTCACCGGACCCGCTGGTGCAAATCTGAGCCCCGAGGTCCCGATCCCGCCTCACGCCACGGACGGCCGCCGGGGGAGCCGGGGGAGAGACGCCCGGACACCTCCTGCACCCTGCACCTGACGGGCTGGAGCTAGAGGGTAAGCCCCGGCGTGACGGGTCTCCTGCCCCGCTCTGTGGACCACGCTGTGGAAGGCTGCAGACCCCCTTCTTCTATGGTCTAGTCGGCCGCAAGAGAGCCCGAGGGAGGGGAAGCGACTGTTGGCTTTCACCTTTTGCGGCGCAGACCTGTTGGGAATTGCCTCCTTGTCACGATCCCCCCCCTGGCCACGGTACCGTTCAGCGGTAAAACATGGCGCTGATTGCCTGCTCGCTGCTGGGGGGTGATGTTCCGGTCTCGCCCGCTGCCCGCTTCGCCCTCCCTCTACCAGACTCCGGCTCCCCAGTGCCGTCCCGGATTGCTGCCGCTGTGGGGGCGCAGCTTCCGCTGACATACGGCTCCGTTCTGGCTGCCCTGCGGGACTTTCGTCTGCAATTGTGTGTCGGCTTGCAAACGCTGAGTGAGCGGTTCGACTCTACACTGTCTGCTGCGGGTCGTGAGCGCCCCGTTTGTGATCAACAAGACGTGAGTCTGCCAGTGCTGTGGTCCTCCTGCGGGGAAGTAACGACTGGGTGTAGCGGTGCTCCACTGGTGTCTGCGTTTGGCTTTCCCGGCGCTCAGGATCAATCGCTCTCCCGCTCAATGGCGGATACTTTGTTTCCCCGGTCATTGCTGCCCGCTTTGTTGTTGCCTGCCTCACCGTGCCCGCAGGACCTTCCAGCTGAACTACACCTGACGACCCCGAGGAACCGTTCACGGTGGCCTACGGCTCCTTTTATGTGGAACTCATGTACTTTACAAGCCAGGTCTGGATTTTATATGGTGTGCAAGGGGACCTCAACAGATGATCGGCGGCCATTTTGTGACTCTACTTCTCCATCTTCTTCCAAGCGGCCATATTGTCTTTGTCTGTTCGGGATGCGGGGCATTCACGAGGGGGCGGGTCTAATCGTAAGCCCGCGATCGGGCCAGGGCTAGATTACTTTCTATCATCATAGTTTCATGGACGGGCTGGACTGGGACTGGAATTGTTTGCATATGTTGTGCGCACTCGTCGCAATCTGTCTGCCTTCATTTCCTTGTTGTTACATGCTATCTTCCCACGACCGCCTTTGGGTGTAGTGGGGTTTCAGTGTGTGGAGGCTTGGTTGGCCGGTGGTGTCGGGCGCTCCGAGGATACGTGGGCTCCTCCCCGCCTCCTTTCTTCTTTCTTCTCTTAGTTTCTTTACTCTATTCCTACTTTCTCTCTCGTCTATATTTCGGGTTCATTGGGCGACAGGCACTATGCTGGGGGGGGGGCAGGCCATAGCCTCCGCATTGGTGTAGGGTGGGGGGGTAATTTACTGTTTCTTTTAGTTCTATGGGCCTCTTTCTTTCATGTCTCTGCGCTATACTTGTTTCGATTCGGGATCCGGGTGTGGGGTGGATTGAGTGGGGGCGGCTTTTAGGGGGTGCGTATTTACTACTGTGATGATCCTGTTATCTAACTGCATCGCCTTACTGTACGAGATTTTCTATGGCTGTTTTAATGATGCTGCTGCTCTCCAGTGTATGAAGCCGACTCGCGGACTCGAATCTCCTTGTTTCTATCCTTTACTGATTTCTTTCTCGAAAAAAAAAAAAATTTTTTTTTTTTAGAAAACCTTAAAATTAACCTTCACTTCTCCTTCCCCTGGTGTCAAGGATCCCTCCAGTGTATGAATCCTGAATCATTGCTAATCTTGACCTTGACGCACAGGGGATGTACTGTTTGTCTCTGTGCTCAACCGTATTGTGGCCGGCCTGATGGTTGTAGGCCCGTATTTGTTCTTTTACTATGCACAAATAAAGGTTTTAAAAAAAAAAAAAAAAAAAAAAATGAAATGGGCTGTGGCTCTCAGCGGGAAAGAACAGTGGTTTTTGGAGTCATTGGACCTGGGCTTCACAATTCTGTGTTCGGCTCCCTTGCAGTCACAACACTACAAGACCCTATATTCATTATACTTTACTCCTGCCAGAATTTCCAAATGGGGGGTACTACAGGGACTTCTTGTTCTCGCTGTAATTTGATGGGAGCAGATATTGTACATGTTTTCGCATCTTGTCCCCAACTGTATACCTTAATAAGAGATATAGAGGCCTTTATAAATAGATCTTTAGGCATACAACTTACACTTACGCCATTGTGGATTCTACTGGGGATTAGCCCAGACTCTGAGATATCGCAGAGGGAATTTATGTTTATAGCCATGGCAGTCTATAGACTAATGATAGCTAGAGCGTGGCTGGACAAGAACCCCCCAGGTTGGCAAACATGGCTGGCTAATCTCTTGGCAGCATACAATCTAGAAAAGTCTATATATGAAAGGAAGGGAAAGAGAAAAAGACAGATCGGGTTAAAAATATGGGAACCTGTTACTAGGTGGAAGGCAGGTTTTACTCAATCCTAGGCAGTCTAGTAAAGTTGATCATAGTATATGCCTAAAATACTACTGTGGGTATTTGATTAATTGATGATTTGGAAGTATTAAGGCAATGTTTTGAGTTGCAATTGTAATGAATATGTATTGTATAGATGCTGCCAAAGAACCTTTTGAATTTGATGAAATGTATGGTGATAAGATTTATTATATGTGCAAAACGGTAAAATAAAAATATAATAAAAAAAAAAAAAAAGACTTGACCTAACAGTACAACAGAACAATACTCAAACAGAAGCTTACAGAAATCAATACATTACCACTCCTTATCATCAATAATTGTAAGATGCACCACACAAAGTGATTATTTTATTTATAAATTCACATTTTTTAAATAATGTTTTCTTTCGTATTGTTGCGGGGATTCTGCTCATGCACAGAACTATGCGCAGGAAACCAGGACCTCAGTGAATTGTGGTGTACCAAAAAACTCACCTCAGTACCCAGAACCCCTATCCGACTAGCATCAGTGTCTCATTCGTTCTCCGTACTACAGGTAAGCTACCAATGATTAGACAACCCAGAACAAGCGACTTAAGTTACTCTCAGGAATGGTGGGAATCAAGAACACCTTTTCGTTGTTATTCTCATATCAGTCCACAACGTGAGTAATCAGAGACACAGAAAAGTTTAAAATGTTTATTTTAACTACGTGCTCTAAGATGCAGTATTTTGGCTAACATAAGCAAACAAAGGATTAGAAATAAAACCATCAGCATTGTTACAATTCCATAAAACACAAAGGGAGAAATCATATTATAATGATAGTGGAAACCGGTGCTATAATACCTTGAGTACCACCCTCCCCTGGCTATAAGTTAGTTTTATAATAATAATAGAAGGTCTCTAGGTTTGAATGAGGAACCCCATACCTCCAAGATCAGCTTAGGTGAATCACATCACAGGATCTGCACTGCTCTCTGTGTCTGGAAAGGTTTTCTCCAAGAGTGCCAGCATCATGCATGCAATGCAATATTAAAGGCACCCGAGTTTCAGATATTTGCAGCTGTGTGCTTGTTGTGTCTAGAGCGTGGGCTGATCAACCTGAATTCAACAGCATACATTGTTATTTGACCTTGACGGTTTCTGCACACAGTGTTCAGACTAAGGTCGTGGTGCAAGTCTAGGGATGTGAAAAACAGACCGTTCTCATGTGAAGAAAAAGCAAGCAAGCAGTTTTACTTATAATAACAGCTACCAGTAGTGTCGTGTGCAAAAGCAGCAAAGTAGCAAGATTGCGTTTAGCATCTAAAAAGCTTATGCTAACATAGCAATGTGTGCAGGCAAAACCCTGTCTGGACTACACCCTCCCTTGATCGGACCATGAACAGGAAGCAATGTAGGAACGCAGGGTTCAAGTTCGAGTAAGACAGAACCAAGTTCATATATTCTCAATCCATATAATTGGTAGAGAAAGAGTTCGAAATTGTGTGTTGGGAAAATATTAAAACAAAAAGATCAATTGTTATTTGACCTTGACGGTTTCTGCACACAGTGTTCAGACTAAGGTCGCGGTGCAAGTCTAGGGATGTGAAAAACAGACCGTTCTCATGTGAAGAAAAAGCAAGCAAGCAGTTTTACTTATAATAACAGCTACCTGTAGTGTCGTGTGCAAAAGCAGCAAAGTGGCAAGATGGCGTTTAGCATCTAAAAAGCTTATGCTAACATAGCAATGTGTGCAGGCAAAACCCTGTCTTCACTACAGTATATGGCTGTCATAGATACGGAAAACATAAAAACGTGACTTAGCGAGAAAGGTAACATGAAGTGCAACAGTGTATTTATACAGAACAACAAAGTGAATCAACAAAATGATGTATAAGTATAGACGAATAGTAGTCCTTTTCATCAAAGGGTTCAAACACCACCCTCTATCGTCATTAGTTTCAATTTTAGGATGATGTGACTAAGGATATGGATTAATCAAACTATCATTGACGTTTCGACCCCAGATGTATGTGTTAATGAGTAAACATCACGCAGGGCCTTCTTCTGGACTGGTTTAGGCAGACAGCCAGAAAGTAATGAAGTCAGGGGACCTCCTCCATTTCAGGATGGAGTTCATGTTGATGCGTAAATCAAGATTCAGAAAAGGTCCCGGGGGTTATGAGATGCATACTGTCTCACTCTATGAAGATGACGTGCTTTTCTATATTCAATACATATGGCACGGAATAGTGGAGATTCGGGATATCCTTGAGGAAGTCTGTGCAATATCAGGTTTGGTAGTTAACTGGGCTAAGTTGTGTCTGTTTCCCCTTAGCCCAGCCTGCCCACCGCAGCTCCTGATGGTGAATACACATTTGCTACAATGGGAACCATGCATTTTCTGATACTTAGGTATCTGCAATTATCATACCATGCAGGACCTCATTGATGGCAATCTTGCCAGAGCCATTGCCTCCTTGCAAACCCCAATTGGCATTCTGGAGCACGTTTCCACTCACTGTTCAAGATCGAGTATCCCAACCCTAAATGGTGATGTTCCTGCACCTACTATATTTTTTTCACAACCACCCAGTACATCTACCCCACACCACTTTCTGCACACTCCATAGCATGCTGGCAAATTTTCTCTGGAACAAAGTACGGCGCTGGGTTGCATTATCCACTAAAAATAGGGGTACCCCAATTTGAATATAGGGAGAGCAATAGGGGACAAAGCCAATAACAAAAACAAAAGATTTGCTCTACCTGTCTAGAAAGCAATAGATCAAAAAGATCTCACTGGTATATAACCCAAGGAGTCGCTTTCGGCTACACCATTTGAAAGAGAGCACGCAGAAAAATATATGTAGTGATTAAAGCTTATATTTTTTATTTATTTTTTGTTCAATAATTCTCTTGGTAAATATACAAAAAAACATATGCTCAAAAACATAAATTCAATTGATTTTTGAAAGGATATATACAAAAACCAAGGCAGGCCCCATCAGAAAGGAAAGGGGGATATGTAAACAATTAAATTACATTCATACTCACCAAACAAACCATACAATCTTACACAACCAATCAATATACTACAAATGCATTTTCACCACATTTAATAAAATATATTTACACATAAGTAAACTCTCCTCAAAGCATTGATATATATTGTTGGAATTGATGGAAACCACCAGACAATATAAAAAGACATGCCGACGCGCGTTTCAGTGCAATCACCCAACAATGAGGGTGCCACCTTCTTCAGGGCGTAGGTTTTATACGATTCTGTTGTCCGAGGGGACTGTAAGAAATTTTTGAAAGAACATAATGTCTCATTTGAGGTAATATAGTGATTTTACAGTTATTCTAATCCTATATATCAATTACGAGTTTAAGAAAATTTATGCGTCACTGATATTTATTAGTTACTCAATTTTGGGACAAATGGTGTACCACACAGGCGCTCAAATTGGGTTTCCATTGAATGGAGCAAAATACTTATTTTTGAAATACACAAGGTAATTTATCGAAAAAAATTAATTAAATGTAACTGCACATAATATGCCACCTTTCACTAGATGGATTGACCCTAAAGGAACAGAAGACAAATAGCAAAGACCCTCCTGGGTAACTATTGGGATAACATAAAAACAAAAATAACAATAAAAGATAAAGAAAGAGTGGGTCTATGATACACTATATTAAACACTCACCTGAATTAAATCCTAAAGTACATCAGATTAGTGGTAAAGAAAAACGCGAGATAAATACTGGAGGAGTCCCAACTGTCAGTGTCCTAAATAGTACGATATAAATAGAGAAAGAAAAAACACACATTGGTAGATGACTTAAGAACAGGTTAAACATGAGTCACACATTGAGGATAGACGAAAACTACTTGCCTGGCAAGTTGTACGGCATAAGATGTTGTCAAGAAACTTCAAAATAGGTGATAGCTCCTGTTCTGTTTTTGCGGGTAAGTCGATTCCTTTTAACGATTTCAGACTAATAGATAAAAATAAACCAAAGCACAAGTTTAAGATGAAGTAGCCCTGAGTTGTAATTTTCAGTGGCTCATATATAGTGATCGTAAAGACTCAAAAGATCTAATCTAGAAACTGTAGTTCCGTATATCACAGATTGTCCTAGTGAAGACTCAGTGATCAATTGCATTTAGTTGCTAGGTTTCTCAGAAAAAAGCGTCACAGAAGAGATCAAACTTTTTTTCTTCCGTATCTTAAAAATCATAAGATTGAAGACGATTTTCACTGCCTAATTAAAACTTCAAGGACCCATCTCATTTGAAATAATGGTAGGGAAAGGAGCAGAATGGACAAAACAGACTGTGTACAATAACGACAAAATTTGTGCTTTTCAAATGAACGTGAAGCATGCTAAAAACTCACAGCTTTGGGTTAAATGTCGGATGATTCACTCATACCTTTGGATCATTAATCCGATGGTGGAACGCCTGCTAGTCGCGTCATTGTATAACAAGGTACATGGAAACAATGTATCCCGGAGCGTACGCTAATGTGGATATGTCGGTTTGAACGTGGCGATGTTGTTAGGCTAAATAAAAAACATCACAGATTATATTGTGGAACAACATTACCGCGGGAGAAATAGCCGAAAGACACTGAGTTTTTATAAGTGTCATATAAGCATGTGAAAACTCGCATAAAGTGCTAAGGCAGAAAGATAATCTCACATCTAGTTTTTACCTTGTGTAAATGTTCGTGATTCGTGGAGCTGATGCGGAGTAGAGATAGCGTTCTTTCGAGTGAAGAGTTACCGCTACAGAAAAACGCGCGAAAGCCGGGTATGTAAATGGGTCTTTTAAATTAGAAGGTCAACCACTTAGAAGACACTTGAGCCATGTCGTCAGAGAGCACGTGATCCCAGCTAGATTGTAATGGAGCCGATTGGCGATCCGAGCTGACCGAGATGGAAAATAGTGCGATCAGTTCGAAGACAACATAACGCGGTTAACTGATAAGCCGGCAATAGAGAAAGGCATAATCTCAAAAGTACTTAATATGCACGCGATCGTAAAACAACACCGAAACATTTCAAATAGAACAGAATAGGGTTCGCCACATGGAACTGAATCAAACATACGATAATGAGCTGGTATGTAGAAAAGTAACATATCACTAAAGTTTCGGCTAGAAAAATCAGCGAGCTTGGATCGGAAATCTAGCCATTGATAAACTCACAAAGTTGACACCAGTCCGGTCAGCTACAGAGATGAAATGCTTATAAGTATGCATTATGTTCTTTAAGTGGGGGTTACCCAAAGAAGTCGTGGAAATACCCAAGGTTCAAACCACAATAAATAAGAATTAAAGGGCCAGTAACTATAATTAGAGACAGGCCGACAGAATCTGAATCGGCGGGAAAATGTATTCATCATGGTTATAATATCGCATTCTCCCATGGTAAAGTCTCGTTTAAGCCATTTTTTTGAGCATCTAGAAGAAATATCCAAAAAACCTCACGTTTTTTACGGATGTTAGTGATGTTAGTGCCCTTATGGCTGTGTATTTTTTCCAATATAGTGTAGCGTAAATCACTTTCGTTGTGATTCGCCTCTTTCCAATGGGATACTAGTGGAGCTGAAAGATTGTTGCGTCTTATGTTCGATTTGTGCTCTCCAATTCGTACCCTGCATTCCCTAGCAGTTTCTCCGACATAGGGTAATTCGCAAGGGCATAGAATGACATAGATACAATTCGAAGTACGACAGTTGGTCATTTCCCCTAGTTCCACTGAACGGTTGCGGAAGTTGATTTTTCGCTAACAATGGCATTGGCACATGCGTGGCATGTTCCACATTTGTGGTGGCCACGAATAGGTTGGTCACCAGTGATGGATTTCTGTACAAATGTGGTCTTAGAATTTGTGTATTTGGCCTTGACTAACAGATTCCTCAAGTTTTTGTTGCGTCTAAAGGCAAACAACAGTTTGGGAATCCTAGGTGCACCAGAGTCAAGGTTTAACAGATGCCACTGAGAATTCACAATATGTCGGATTTTGTTGTTAATCGAGGAGTGTTTTGTTATACATACCAGTTGTTCGGTATGTTTTTTCTCTTTAGGAACAAATAACGAGTCACGATTATAGTAGCGGGCTCTTTTGAAGGCATCGCGTACCAATCTTTTGGGATAACCTCTTTGAATACATTTTTGTTTCATAGATTCTGAGTGGTGAAGATAATCTTGGATCGAGGTGCAGTTTCTACGGAGACGTAGAAATTGCCCGAATGGGATGCTGTTCTTCTGACTGGATGGATGGAAGCTGTCAAAGTGGAGGAGAGTGTTTCTCGATGTGGGTTTAGTGAAGAGTGATACTTTCAATTGAGCATTCTCATGTTCCACTACAACGTCCAAGAATTCAAAATTTTGGTTGCTAATCTAGGCGGTAAATCTCAGGTTGGGATCTGCCAGATTTATCCATGATAAGAATTCATCGAGATTCCCCTTCTCGCCCTGCCAAACGAAAAAGATGTCATCGATGAAGCGTGCCCAATAACGGACGTTCTCGTAATATGGGGCCACTTTGTTATAGATGTGCCCCATGTATAGGCAGGCCACACTTGGGGCACATGATGCCCCCATACTAAATCCTTTGATTTGATGGTAGATGTCTCCATCAAACTCAAAATAGTTTTCCTCCAGAACAATCTTGAGGCATTCCATTAAGAATTTGCTGTTATGTAGGGTCGTCTGAGTATCAATGATGTCCTGAACCACCATAAGTGCGTCTTTCTGTGGGATGTTTGAGTATAAGGATTCAATATCCATAGAAACTAGAAATTCTTTATGGTGGTTGAATTGAAGGCCCTCAATTTTGGATATAAAATGTCCGGTATCTTTGACATATGACTCCAAATTAGTAACCAACGGTTGTAAAAATTTGTCAATGTATTTGGACAAAGGTTGAGTGGCTGATCCGATTGTAGAGACAATCGGTCTCATTGGGGGATCAATTTGATTTTTATGTGTCTTAGGGACCCCATAGATGATGGGGAACCTGGTGAAAGTGGGAGTGAGATATTCTGCTTCTTGATGACATATTTCTTCCCGTTCAATTGCAGTTTCAACTGAGCGTAGGATTCTCATTTTAAGTTTGGGTTCAGGGTTATTCAGAATCTTGGTATAGTGTTGGGGTGATTCCAGTAGGTTATCCATCCTTTGTTTATAGTCATCGGTGTTGAAGATGACAATCCCACCTCCTTTGTCACAAGGTTTTATTGTTACCTCAGGGTTCTGTTTGAGTTTGGTCAATGCCAATTTTTCTTCTTTGGGTATATTGTTGAAGGCATGTGGAATAAATTTGAGGGCGATTTGGATTTTATTGAGTTCCGCCTTCTCAAAACATTCAACTTCTTTACCAACTTGTTCAATGTTTGGTGTAAAGTTAGATGGTGGTTTAAGTCCCGACAAATTGTTGTTGGGAACAGAATTCATGATGTTTTGAAAGAAGATTTTTAATCGTACTTTACGAAAGAACACATGTAAGTCCTTAATAAGTTCGAATCTATTAAGGTTCATGGAAGGAACAAATGAGAGGCCCTTCGTCAAGAGTGTTTCAGTGGAGTTGTCCATTTGGTGAGACGATAAATTAAAGACTGGGATTTTGGTTAAGTTCTCCAATATTGGTTTTGACGTGTGCGAATATATCTCTGTGGTTGTACTGGTTCCTGGAACCTCTGAGATATCGGAGGTTCCTGGAAATGGCCTCTTTGGTGTGAGTTTTGATAGTGACCTTGATACTGATTCTGATATTGGTTTTGATATCTGGGGCGAAAACCGCCCCTTCGATTCCCTAAAAAACGGTTTTGTCCCTGATATTTATCTGAGCCAGATCTAGATTGTGGATTATAGTTAGGGGATCCCTCACTATCTGAGTCTGTGGTGTCTGAAAATGTTACTACACGTTTGTTATCTCGTTGTAAACCTGCTGTGTATTCGCTTGATGGAGCATAGAAGTTTTCCGAGAGAAATGGATAAGCTCGCTCTTGAGAGAATAATCTGATATCCTTTCTGAGTTTATCAGTTTTTCTCTTCAACAGATACTCGCTAAATGACTCTAGTTCGGATGTGATTTCCTCTAGCTTTTTCTTACCTTCTTCGAGGCCACTAGAAAGTTTAAGTTTCTCTTCAAGTTCTGATATTTCAATATTTAATAAGCGGATAACCTCTCTCGCTGTTTCCACAATGAGGATCATCCAGTCCCGTGAGCATCTATTAGATATTAGAGCCCACTTCTCTAGAAATAACCTAATCTCCACAAAGAGACCAGGGATGTTTCTAACTCTCAGGCCAATGGGGATCGTGCCTGCATTACACAAACTTGAGCTCTCAGTGGAAAAGGGGGCGCTCGGTGGCCTAAACTTTGAGCATTGTTACCTGGCGACACAATTGCAGTGGCCATCCTGATGGCTAGCAGGATGACTTCTGGAAGACCTAGGATTTCCTGAACTGGACCAAGCACAGCGCATTGCCCAGGAGTTATTCCAACTGCAGAATAAAGCCACTAGGCAGTTCAACAACCTCCTCCACATAGCAACACTAGCTACCACTGGAGAAGAGGGAGCATGACTTAGGATATGACCTTATACAAAAGGAGTGGGATAGGGCTTTAACGTACCCACGCTAAATCTACTGCAACGCTAAATTTCAATATATCCAGCATGATATCCTGCATAGAGCGTTACTCATGCCAGCGCAATTACACAGGGCATTCAGTTCTGTCTCGTGCTGCCCCTTATGCGGGGAGCATAATGTGACATGGCCCCACATGTGACATTGCACAGAGCTGTGCACCATGGAGGGTGGCCTCTTTGATGTACACACCTAGTCAGCAAATGAATTCACACACACAAGAACTGAACTCTAGGCCAATTGTTTTTGTATAAAAAAATATACTGTTGTTTTATTTCTAGAACCAAGCAAGCCCGGTACAGGTAAGCATATAAATACTTTGCAGTAGTAAATTGATTGTATGAACACAGTTCAAAATTGCAGTATAACTTGTACTGATTTTGGGTACAGTTTAAGTAAGCAGTTTGAAACACTTAGCAGGTATAGTACAATCAAATGAATAGGCTTTTTTAAGAAAAATGCAATTAATTACTTTTCAGATTACTTTTGATAACACAGGGCTGGATCCTAGATTCAGCACTGGGACATTTCCTGAAAACAGTTGAGTACATTTGTTTTAGTTAGAGGTACAATTTTTAAAGAATATTATTGTATTTCAAAAGTTGACACTTGGAAACTTTTTCACATAGAATCTCCAATGTTATCCTTTGGGAGGAAATTCACTTAGCAGGTAAGTTACTTTAACGATACTTTTCTTACTCAGTGCTGGATACCTAGATTCAGCACTGGGACATCTCCTGAAAACAGTTGAGAAAATGCGTATTGGTTAATCAGGTGATTTTTAAGGAATATTCTCAGTTTTCAAAAGTCGACACAAAAACTTTTTGGGAGAAAAAGTGTCAATGTTATTCTATGAGGAAAAAGAGGTTATCGGTTTCCAGGTAGGTAATCGGTCTTTGGAGTTAGGGTTCTGGGGTAAGACTCAGGGGTCCCCCAGGGTCAGTGATGCACTGTTGTTGCACCCCCAGTGGCACTACGGCGGCCGGTTGCAGAGTATTGAGGCCCAATGTTATCCATGGAGGATAGGGGGGCTCTGTTTGGTGGCTGCTGGCAAGCAGGCCTACAGGGTTGTGGGAGCAAAGCTCCTAGGGTTAAGCTCAGGGCAAGTTGGGGACCAAGTTAGCACCAAAGGGGCACCCTGAGCGGCACTAGGGCGGCCGGGTGCAAGGTGCTGTTTTGAGGTCGGGTGCCCTGTTGATTTCAATGGAGATTATCCGGGACAAAGAAACACTGCAGGCTCGGGGACGAGGATCTTCCAGGAGTGACCACCACTTGGAGGGTTAAGTTGGGATGTTGAGGGTTGGTTACACACCGCTGGGTTGGGCACACAAGGCCATGGGGCGTCAGGTGCAGGGGTGCCTTGGGACGTCGGATTTTCTTACCCGCTCTGGTCGCTGTAGGTGGTGTCCTCTGGATTGAGGCTGCAGGCATCGTCAGGAGGCTTGAGCAGGTCAGGGGTCGCCGGATCTTGGGTCAGGATCACCGGGGGGACCTCCTCGTGGCATTTGTCCACTCGAGCTTGGGCCTTATTCGGCGGGTGCAGAGTGTGCGGGATTCGCGGTTCCTGGCTGGCACCAGAAGCTGCAGTTTAAACACGTCCGGTGTTCATGGGAGAAACAGATTGGAAAGTGAAGGCAGGCAGGTCCTCCGGGATTTTTGAGGTTGCTGTCCGCTGGACACGCCGGGGTTTTGCAGGAGCAGGTTCGAGGGGAGACAGGCCTGTAGGGCTGGGGCCTAGTCAATGGGCGTCGTCCTCTTATTAGCTCTGCACGGCTTCTTGTCCTTCTTCTTCTCTTCTTTTTCTTGTGGTTGCTGGATCTGAGGAAGGAAGGTTCAGGGTGCCCCTAAATAATAAAGTTAGGGGCGTCACAGATAGGTAAAGGGCAGGGACCAATGAGTCCCTTCTCTGGGGTAGGTACACCCCCTATTCTGCCACTCTCCAGTGGGAGGGGGGAAGGAGCCTGTCCCTGGTTGGCTGGGTCCCCCCATCCTCAAGATGGCGGGGAATCGAGGTTGTGCTTCATCTCGCCTCCCCCACCTTAGGGGTGGAGTTGGCAGAGGTGGGCACACCTCTCTTCTTCACTTGTTTTTCCACTGGTTCTCCTGCACTAAGTGGGGGGTAGAACCAGTGGGGACCAGTTGCTGAAAGCAGAAAATGGTCTGGAGAGGCTAACAAAGGCGGTATGCCTTTGAAGCTTCTCCTTCATGAACCCTGCCCATCCTGGGGGAGGAGGCTTGGCACCTCATCCCAGATGGGCATTGTTTCAGGCCCCCGAGAGCAGTACGCTCTCGACCCAGGAGTCCAGAAACATGTCTGGTGGTGGCAGCCTGCGCAGCCACTCAGTCAGGTCACTGGAAGTTGATCAAGTTTCAGGGGGCATCTCTAAGATGTCCTCTGTCGTGCATTTTACATTAAATCCCACACTGGCATCAGTGTGGGTTTAATGTGCTGAGAAGTTTGATACCAAACTTCCCAGTCTTCAGTGTAGCCATTATGGTGCTGTGGAGTTCGTAATGACAAACTTCCAGCACCATATACTCTTAATGGCAACACTGCACTTACAGGGCCCAGGAATGGACTTGAGCACTGTAGAGGTACAGGGCTCATGCACCTGTACCCTCACCACTGGCATAGTGTACCCAGCTAGAGGGGTAACTGATGTATGCCAGGTCAGTGGTTTGTGAGCATGGCACACAGGGATGTATGCCATGTCGACTCTTTGTTTTGAGCTGCACCAAGACACGCACCCTGCAAAGGCAGTGTGTGCGTGTCAGGATACAGGACCTCTAAGGGTGGCACAATAAGTGCTACAGCCCTTACAAGCCTTCTCTGGTCACAGTGCCCTGGGTACCTGTGGTACCATTTACCAGGGGCTGACATGTGGCCAGAGATGCCAATTGGGTTTAGGCTTCAATGCAGGTTTAGGGAAGGAACACAGGCCCCGGGTACCTGATTGGCAGGAGCCCAGGGCACACTCAGTCAAAGTACATCAGCAATTCAGCAAAAAGTGGGGACATACCATGTAAGAAAGAGGGCACTTTCTCACACAACCCCCTCCCAACGAAAGATGATGAGACTAACCTTGCCCTAGAGAGTCTTCATTGTCTAAGTGGAAGAACCTGGAAAGTCCATCTGCATTGGCATGGGCAGTCCCAGGTCTGTGTTCCACTTCAAAGTCCATTCCCTGTAGGGAGATGGACCTCCTCAACAGTTTAGGATTTTCTCCTTTCATTTGCATTAGCCACCTGAGAGGTCTGTGTTCAGTTTGAACTAGGAAGTGAGTACCAACCAAGTATGGCCTCAACTTCTTCAGGGACCAAACCACAGCAAAGGCCTCCCTCTCAATGGCACTCCAACGCTGCTCCCTGGGGAGAAACCTTCTGCTTATAAAAGTAACAGGTTGGTCTTGGCCTTCATCATTGGTCTGGGATAGGACTGCTTCTATCCCTAGCTCAGAAGCATCAGTCTGCACTATGGACTGCTTGGCATAATCGGGAGCTTTTAGAATTGGTGCTGAGCACATTGCTTCTTTCAGGGTGTCAAAAGACTTTTGGCAACTAACTGTCCAGTTAACCTTCTTGGGCATTTTCTTGGAGGTGAGTTCTGTGAGGGAAGTCACATTGGACCCATATCCCTTAACAAACCTCCTGTAGTACCCAGTCAAGCCAAGGAATGCCCTGACTTGTGTCTGGGTTGTTGGAGCTGCCCAGTCCAGGATGGCCTGGATCTTGGGCTGTAAGGGCTGTACCTGGCCTCCACCAGCAAGGTGGCCCAAGTACACCACAGTGCCCTGCCCTATCTGGCATTTGGAGGCCTTGATAGTTAGGCCTGCAGTTTGCAGGGCTTTTAAAACCTTCCCAAGGAGGATCAGGTGATCCTGCCAGGTGGAACTAAAGACAGCAATATCATCAAGATAAGCTGCACTAAAGGACTCCGACCCAGCAAGGACTTGATTCACCAACCTCTGGAAGGTGGCAGGGGCATTCTTTAAACCAAATGGCATAACAGTGAATTGATAGTGCCCATCAGGTGTGGAGAATGCTGTTTTCTCTTTTGCTCCTGGGGTCATGCCAATCCGCCAGTACCCTGTGGTTAAATCAAAGGTGCTTAGAAATTTGGCTGCCCCCAATTTGTCGATCAAATCATCTGCTCTTGGGATAGGGTGAGCATCTGTCTTGGTGACAGAGTTGAGCCCTCTATAGTCCACACAGAACATAAGTTCTCTCTTTCTACCCTGGTGATGAGGTTTGGGGGCCAGAACCACTGGGCTGGCCCAGGGACTCTCAGAGGGTTCTATCACCCCGAACTCCAGCATCTTGCTGACTTCAGCTTTGATGCTTTCCTTGACTTGGTCTGACTGTCGATAGATCTTGCTTTTGACAGGTGCACTGTCTCCAGTGTCCACATCTTGGGTACACCAGTTTGTCTGACCAGGGGTCAGGGAAAAGTGCTTAGCATACTGTTGCAAGACTGGCTTGCAGTCAGTCTGCTGTTGGGCAGAGAGGGTGTCTGAAAAGACAACTCCATCTACTGACCCTTCTTTTGGGCTGTAGGAGAAGAGATCAGGGAGACGTTCACTCTCTGCTTCCTGTTCCTAATCAGTCACCATCAGCATGGTGATATCAGCCCTGTCATTGTATAGCTGGAGGCGGTTCACATGGATAACCCTTTTGGGTGTCCGGCTTGTGCCCAGGTCAACTAAGTAGGTGACCTCACTCTTTTTTTCTAAGATAGGGTAAGGACCACTCCATCTATTTTGGAGTGCCCTTGGTGCCACTGGCTCCAAAAACCACACCTGTTGCCCAGGTTGAAATTCACCCAGTGCAGCTTTTTGGTCATACCAGTGCTTCTGAAGCTCCTGGCCGGCCTCAAGATTCTTGGATGCCTTTTCCATGTACTCAGCCATTCTGGACCTTAGGCCAAGCACATAGTCCACAATATCTTGTTTGGGTTCTTGGAGAAGCCTCTCCCAACCCTCTTTTACAAGACAGAGTGGTCCCCTCACAGGATGACCAAACAGAAGTTCAAAGGGTGAGAAACCTACTCCCTTCTGTGGCACTTCTCTGTAAGCGAAAAGCAGGCATGGCAAAAGGACATCCCATCTCCTCTTGAGCTTTTCAGGGAGTCCCATGATCATGCCTTTCAATGTCTTGTTGAATCTCTCAACAAGGCCATTGGTTTTTGGGTGATATGGTGTAGTAAACTTGTACTGCACTCCACACTCATTCCACATGTGTTTCAGGTAAGCAGACATGAAGTTAGAACCTCTGTCTGAAACCACCTCCTTAGGAAACCCTACCCTGGTGAAGACACCAATGAGGGCCTTGGCTACTGTAGGAGCTGTAGTAGTCCTTAGTGGAATTGCTTCAGGATACCTAGTAGCATGATCCACTACCACTAGAATGCATTTGTTCCCTGAGGCTGTGGGAGGTTCAAGTGGACCCACTATGTCCACACCTACCCTTTAGAAGGGAACCCCCACCACAGGTAGTGGTATCAGGGGGGCCTTTGGGTGGCCACCTGTCTTGCCACTGGCTTGACAGGTAACACAGAAGCTGACAAACTCCTTCACCTTTTGGTGCATCTGGGGCCAGTAAAAGTGGCTAACTAGCCTTTCCTAAGTTTTGGTTTGGCCCAGATGTCCATCCAGGGGGATGTCATGAGCTAAGGTTAGGAGGAACTCCCTGTACTTCTGTGGCACTACCACTCTCCTGGTGGCTCCAGGATTGGGGTTTCTTGCTTCAGTGTACAGTAATCCCTCTTCCCAATAAACTCTGTGGGTACCACTGACATCTCCCTTTGCTTCTGAAACAGCTTGCTGCCTCTGGCTTTCAAGAGTGGGACAGTCTTGCTGACCCTGACACAGCTCTTCCCTAGAGGGCCCCCCTGGTCCCAAGAGTTCAACCTGGTAAGGGTCAAGCTCCATGGGCTCAGTTCCCTCTGGGGTGTCCAAGTCCTCTCCCTGAGGAGAGGGGTCCTGATCTGGTTGGTGAACAGAAGCTGGTTCCCCAGTCTGCTTACCTTTTCTCTTGGTAGGTTGGGCCATTCTCTCAGGCTCCAATAGTTGTTCACCCTGCCTTTTGCTCTGTGCTCTTGTTTTTACACACAGCAATTCAGGGATATCCAGCATTACTGCATGGGGTTTTAGTCCAACCTCAGCCCAGGCTGAAGTTTCCAGGTCATTGCCAAGCAGACATGCAGTTGGTAGCTTTGGAGAGACCACTACCTGTTTCAGGCCAGTAACCCCCCCGAGTCTGTCACCATAGCCGTTGCATGATTAGTGGTAACACTGTCAGCAATGGTGACTGGGTAAGTACGCCCAATCAAATATTGCTCAGGGGAAACCAGTGTGTGTCTCACCATAGTGACACTGGCACCTGTATCCCTCAGAGCTTCTATCCTAGTTCCATTTTTTCAAGGGTACTGTAAGTATTTCTTTAAGTTGGGTGGCCACACAGCTGCAGTGGCAAACTCAACTTCCCCCTCTGAAACTAGAACTGCTTCAATGTGCAACCTGATTTGCTCTGGGCACACTGTTGATCCCATCTGTAAACTTCCTACCCCAGACGTAGCTGTACTTGTTGAAGGATACATAATATGTACTACCAAAATATAGACATACAAAAATATCGATGCCAAAATATAGAATGCAAAAATATCGAACCCCTATCTTACCCTAGGTAAGTACAAAAATATAACATCCAAAATATCGTTGTTAAAAATATAGTTAGTCAAAATATCAAATTTTTTAAATGTCTTAAAAGTAATGTAAAATGAATGAAATAATACATATAATTAACTGACACATACTTAAAAATACTTAAATAACATTAAAATTAATAAATAATTAATGTAAGTAAAAAATTTTTTTTTTATACATATATTAACGTAATATTAATTAAAAATATTCAATATTTTCTGCGTAGGATAGCGGGCGGGTAAAATTTACTATTCCCACTCCAGTGAGTGCAACAGTAGGGAAAGCGTTGGATAGCGTAGGGGTAAAAATTACTATTCCCACTCCAGTGAGTGCAACAGTAGGGAAAGCATTGGATAGCGTAGGGGTAAAAATTACTATTCCCACTCCAGAGAGTGCAACAGTAGAAAAAGCGTTGGAAAGCTGGAGGGTAAAATTTACTATTCCCACTCCAGTGAGTGCAACAGTAGGGAAAGCATTGGATAGCGTAGGGGTAAAAATTACTATTCCCACTCCAGAGAGTGCAACAGTAGAAAAAGCGTTGGAAAGCTGGAGGGTAAAATTTACTATTCCCACTCCAGTGAGTGCAACAGTAGGGAAAGCGTTGGATAGCGTAGGGGTAAAAATTACTATTCCCACGCCAAAGAGTGCAACAGTAGGGAAAGCATTGGATAGAGTAGGGCTAGAAATTTCTAATCCCACTCCAGAGAGTGCAACAGTAGGGAAAGCGTTGGATAGCGGGATGGGCAAAATTTACTATTCCCACTCCAGTGATTACAACAGTAGAGAAAACGTTAGATGGCGTAGGGGTAAAAATGACTATTCCCACTCCAAAGAGTGCAACAGTAGGGAAAGCGTTGGATTCGTAGGGATAAAAATTACTATTCCCACTCCAGAGAGTGCAACGGTAGGGAAAGCGTTGGATAGTGGGAGGGTAAAAATTACTATTCCCACTCCAGAGAATGCAACAGTAGGGAAAGCGTTGGATAGCGGGAGGGTAAAAATTACTATTCCCACTCCAGAGAGTGCAATAATAGGGAAAGCATTGGATAGCGCAGGGGTAAAAATTACTATTCCCACTCCAGAGAGTGCAACAGTAGGGAAAGCGTTGGATAGCGGGAGGGTAAAATTTACTATTCCCACTCCAGTGAGTGCAACAGTAGGGAAAGCGTTGGATAGCGTAGGGGTAAAAATTACTATTCCCACTCCAGTGAGTGCAACAGTAGGGAAAGCATTGGATAGCGTAGGGGTAAAAATTACTATTCCCACTCCAGAGAGTGCAAAAGTAGGGAAAGCGTTGGATAGCGGGAGGGTAAAATTTACTATTCCCACTCCAGTGAGTGCAACAGTAGGGAAAGCGTTGGATAGCGTAGGGGTAAAAATTACTATTCCCACTCCAAAGAGTGCAACAGTAGGGAAAGCATTGGATAGAGTAGGGCTAAAAATTACTAATCCCACTCCAGAGAGTGCAACAGTAGGGAAAGCGTTGGATAGCGTAGGGGTAAAAATTACTATTCCCACTCCAGAGAGTGCAACAGTAGGGAAAGCGTTGGATAGCGGGAGGGCAAAATTTAATATTCCCACTCCAGTGATTACAACAGTAGAGAAAACGTCAGATGGCGTAGGGGTAAACATTACTATTCCCACTCCAAAGAGTGCAACAGTATGGAAAGCGTTGGATAGCATAGGGATAAAAATTACTATTCCCACTCCCGAGAGTGCAACAGTAGGGAAAGCGTTGGATAGCGTAGGGGTAAAAATTACTAGTTCCACTCCAGTGAGTGCAATAGTAGGGAAAATAATAAATTAATATTTTATTAAAAATAAATGAATTATTAATACCAAAAAAGTATTAAAATTAATTACCAATCACACAATATTTAATAATTAATGAATTATAAATACCAATAAATTTTTGATTAATTAATTACCTATTAATAATTAATTAACAACCAATTATTTTTCTATAACAAACATTAACCCCTTCAGTGCCCGCCCCTTTCCCCGCCCTGTGCCGGCCGTTGCATTAGCGGGCGGGGTCTATGACGAGCTGGACTCGTCATGGGCACAGCGCAACCGCGGCCCATGACGAGTCCAGCTCGTCATGGGCACTGAAGGGGTTAATACATGCTAATAATACCAATTAATAATTAATTAATAATATATTAATTATCAATATACACAAATTATTTGAATAATAAATTTTTTAGAATTATATTACTTCCCACCATATTCCCCTATAAACCCACTACCCGCAACAAATATTAAATGAATACATTAACATAATTATCAATTAAACAATTAATACAATTTAATTACCAATTAATATAAATTATTTACCAATTAATAATTAATCAACAACCAATTAATTTTCAATACCAATTAATAATTAACTAATAACAATTAAATTACTTCCCACCCTATTCCCCTATAAACCCACAACCCGCTACAGATGTAAAACGCAAAATTAAATTAAACATAATTAATAATTCCTATAAATTATTATTTAATGTACTATAATTAAATTACTTCCCACCCTACTCCCCAACCCGCTACGGAAGTAAATTACACAAAAATTAAATAACATAAAATTCATTACTTTAAAAATATTCTAACATACATTCCAATATTAATACATACTTTTAACACATATACTAACACTTAAAACACTATAAAAAAAATTGATATTTGTAACTACTATATTATGACTGTTGATATTACTTACTTCTATATTATTTAAATCGATATTTCTTACCTGATTTTCGATATTCTTCTCCACTATATTTTGGCAATTTGATATTCTGTCCATTCTATATTAAAAACTCGATATTCTGTCCAGTCGATATTTTTTTTCTCGATATTATGTCTATTTACCCTTGTTGAACTAGGGGCCTTGTTGTGAGGGCAAGACTTGTCTACAGTTAAGTGTCCCAACTTCTTACAGTTGTTACACCAGGCCTTTGAAGGATCAAAGTTCTTCCCCCTATAGGGCTGTGGCACATAGGGAGTAGTTTAGGACCCACCCCCCTGTTCAGGTTTTTGTGGCCCTTTGGAAGACTCAGACTTTTTATCTTGGGGATTCTCACCACCTTTCCCCTGGGGAGGTTTGTAACCACTTTCTTCTGGTCACCCCCAGTGGTTGTGCTTGTCACCCTAGCATTGACCCAGTGGTCTGCCTTCTTTCCCAATTCTTGGGGAGAAATTAGATCTAGGTCTACCAAATGCTGATGTAACTTTTCATTTGTGCAATTACTTAATATATGTTCCTTCATAAACAAATTGTAAAGTCCAGTAAAGTCATGCACATTGGGTCCAGTTAACCAACCATCCAGTGTCTTTACTGAGTGGTCTACGAAATCAATCCAGGACTGGTTCTGGGTCTTGTAAGCCCCCCTGAATTTAATTCTGTACTCCTCAGTGGTGTGTCCAAATCCCTCAATCAGAGTTCTCTTCATGAGGTCATAGGACCCTGCATCTGGCCCAGAGAGGGTCAGAAGCCTGTCTCTGCAGTTACCAGCGAACAGTTCCCACAGGAGTAACCCCCAGAGAGGTTTCCTCACCTTTCTCATGTCACAAGCCCTCTCAAAGGCTGGAAACCATTTGAAGATGTCATCACCCTCCTCAAATTTAGAGACAATCCTTTTGGGGATTTTAGGATCATAAGATTGTTCTTTATCCTTGTTATTTGTATTGCTGCCACCATTGATGGGTGCTAACTCCATCTCTTTCCTTTCTTTTTCTAGAGCCAGGAGTCTGGACTCTAGATCCAATCTTTTGGCCTGTCTGGCTAAAAGGCTGTCCTCCTCATTGAGGCTGTCCTCAATATCCTCACTGGAATCAGTACCACCTGTGTGGCCTCTAGGTCCACAGAGGTTGTTTCATGGAGATAAGGGTCTGGCGACCCTTTCCTCCCTAGGGATTATTGGGGGTGGGTTACCAGCCCTGTCCTCCTCATCCCTTTCCTCATCTGACTGGTCATCACCATTTTTAGATGGGTGGGCCTGTGCATACTCAGCCAGGAGCTCCTGGAGCCCTTGTTTGGTTGGATGCTGGCCCATTGGTATATTTTTAATTTTACATAAGGACCTTAACTCCTTGAAAGACAAGTGAAGGTAAGGGGTGAGGTCGAGCTCCTCAACCATGTCCTCTATGTTATCTTGGTTATCTTCTCTAATAGCTGGGTTCTGTTGTTGAGACATTCTAACAAAACGTTCTAACCCCTCTACCCTTGACTATAGTGACTTTTTATTTTCTAAAATTCTAAAGAGACTTAAGCAAGGCCCTAGCAAGACTTTTAGTAGTTTGGAAATAAATGCCAATTTGAAAAATCAGAATTCTAAATGCAATTTAAGAGTTCTGTCGTGTGATCATATGGTAACCAAGTAGTCCAACAAATGCAAGTTTGTATCCCACCGCTGACCCACCAATGTAAGAAACTGGCTCTATATATATTCTGCACCAAAGTGAGGTACAGTGTGTATAGAGTCCAAGGGTCTCCAGAGATTTGGCAGAGGTTAAAGTTAGATAGAACCTTACTCTCTAAAGTGGTAGCTTGGTCGAGCAGTAAAGCAGTTTCAGAGGACAGTGTTAAGCATTTGATGTACACACATAGTCAGCAAATGAATTCACACACTCAAGAACCGAGCTCTAGGCCAATTGTTTTTGTATAAAAAAATATACTGTTGTTTTATATCTAGAACCAAGCAAGCCTGGTACAGGTAAGCATATAAATACTTTGCAGTAGTAAATTGATTGTATGAACACAGTTCAAAATTGCAGTATAACTTGTACTAATTTTGGTTACAGTTTAAGTAAGCAGTTTGAAACACTTAGCAGGTATAGTACAATCAAATGAATGGGCTTTTTAAGTAAAATGCAATTAATTACTTTTCAGATTACTTTTGATAACACAGGGCTGGATCCTAGATTCAGCACTGGGACATTTCCTGAAAACAGTTGAGTAAATTTGTTTTAGTTAGATGTACAATTTTTAAAGAATATTATTGTATTTCAAAAGTTGACACTTGGAATCTTTTTCACATAGAATCTCCAATGTTATCCTTTAGGAGGAAATTCACTTAGCAGGTAAGTTACTTTAACAATACTTTTTTTACTCAGTGCTGGATACCTAGATTCAGCACTGGGACATCTCCTGAAAACAGTTGAGAAAATGCGTTTTGGTTAATCAGGTGATTTTTAAGGAATATTCTCAGTTTTCAAAAGTCGACACAAAAACTTTTTGGGAGAAAAAGTGTCAATGTTATTCTATGAGGAAAAAGAGGTTATCGGTTTCCAGGTAGGTAATCGGTCTTTGGAGTTAGGGTTCTGGGGTAAGACTCAGGTGTTCTCCAGGGTCAGTGATGCACTGTTGTTGCACCCCCAGTGGCACTAGGGCGGCCGGGTGCACAGTGTTGAGGCCCTATGTTATCCTATGGAGGATCGGGGGGCTCCGGTTGGTGGCTGCTGACAAGCAGGCCACGGAGTTGTGGGAGCAAAGCTCCTAGGGTTAAGCTCAGGGCAAATTGGGGACCAAGTTAGCACCAAAGGGGCACCCTCAGCGGCACTAGGGCGGCCGGGTGCTGTTTTGAGGTTGGGTGCCCTGTTGATTTCAATGGAGATTCTCCGGGACAAAGAAACACTGCAGGCTCGGGGACGAGGATCTCCCAGGAGTGACCACCACTTGGAGGGGTAAGTTGGGTTGTTGAGGGTTGGTTAGGCACCGTTGAGTTGGGCACACAAGGCCGTGGGGCGTCGGGTGATGGGGTGCCTTGGGACATCGGATTTTCTTACCCGCTCTGGTCGCGGTAGGGGGGGTCCTCTGGATTGAGGCTGCAGGCGGCATCAGGAGGCTTGAAGCAGGTCAGGGGTCACCAGATCTCGGTCCAGGATCGCCGGGGGGACCTCCTCGTGCTATTTGCCCACTCAAGCTCGGGCCGGATTCGGCTGGTGCAGAGTGTGCGGGATTCGCGGTTCCAAGCTGGCACCAGAAGCTGCAGTTCAAACATGTCCAGTGTTCACGGGAGAAACAGCTTGAAAAGTGAAGGCAAGTAGGTCCTCCGGGGTTTATGAGGTCGCTGTCTGCTGGACACACCGGGAATTTGCAGGAGCAGGTTCGAGGGGAGACAGGCCTGTAGGGCTGGGGCCAAGTCAGTGGGAGTCGGCCTCTTGTTAGCTCTGCACGGCTTCTCGTCCTTCTTCTTCTCTTTTTTTTCTTGTGGTTGCTGGATCGGAGGAAGGAAGGTTCAAGGTGCCCTTAAATACTAAATTTAGGGGCGTTACAGGTAGGTAAAGGGCAGAGACCAATGGGTCCCTTCCCTGGGATGGGTACACCCCCTATTCTGCCACTCTCCAGTGGGAGGGGGGCAGGAGCCTGTCCTTGGTTGGCTGGGTCCCCCCATCCTCAAGATGGTGGGGACTCGATGTTGTGCTTCACCTCGCCTCCCCCACCTTAGGGGTGGAGTTGGCAGAGGTGGGCACACCTCTCTTCCTCACTTGTTTTTCCTGCCCAAAGTGGGGGGTAGAACCAGTGGGGACCAGTTGCTGAAAGCAGCAAATGGTCTTGAGAGGCTCACAAAGGCGGTATGCCTTTGAAGCTTCTCCTTCGTGAACCCTGCCCATCCTGGTGGAGGAGGCTTGGCACCTCGTCCCAGGATGTGCATTGTTTCAGGCCCCCGAGAGCTGCAACCTTTCGACCCAGGGGTCCAGAAACATGTCTGGTGGTGGCAGCCTGCGTGGCCACTCAATCAGGTCACTGGAAGTTGGTCGAGTTTCAGGGGGCATCTCTAAGATGCCCTCTGACGTGCATTTTACATTAAATCCCACACTGGCATCAGTGTGGTTTAATGTGCTGAGAAGTTTGATACCAAACTTCCCAGTCTTCAGTGTAGCCATCATGGTGCTGTGGAGTTCGTAATGACAAACTCCCAGCACCATATACTCTTAATGGCAACACTGCAGTTACAGGGCCCAGGAATGGACTTGGGCACTGTAGAGGTACAGGGCTCATGCACCTGTACCCTCACCACTGGCATAGTGCACCCAGCTAGAGGGGTAGCTGATGTCTGCCAGGTCAGGGGTTTGTGAGCATGGCACACAGGGATGTATGCCATGTCAACTCTTGTTTTGTTCTGCACCAAGACATGCACCCTGCAAAGGCAGTGTGTGAGTGTCAGGGTACAGGACTTCTAAGGGTGACACAATAAGTGCTACAGCCCTTACAGGCCTTCTCTGGTCACAGTGCCCTGGGTACCTGTGTTACCATTTACCAGGGGCTGACCTGTGGCCAGAGATGCCAATTGGGTTTAGGCTTCAATGCAGGTTTAGGGAAGGAACACAGGCCCTGGGTACCTGATTGGCAGGAGCCCAGGGCACACTCAGTCAAAGTACATCAGCAATTCAGCAAAAAGTGGGGGTATACCATGCAAGAAAGAGGGCACTTTCTCACACCCATAGAAATTCAGAACAATAGCGTTATTAGATAGTGAGGCTAAGGTGTTTGCCAGACTACTACTAGAAGATCTAGAAGGCTAGGCCAGTAGTCTAAATATCTTAACAGTATTTCAAACAGGCTTTAGAAAAGGTTCTGGAGCTCTTCACAACATAACAGCAATTAATCTTTTAGCAGAAAAGACGAGTATCAAAAGGGCATGTTTATATGTTTGTTTTCCAGATTACAGTGCAGCATCTGTCAAACTAATTAGAGAAACACTGTGACGAAAGTTATGTGCTTGGAACATACTGGAACAACTGTTTAGTGCAATTCGCCTTTTACAAACTGATACCTGTGTATGGTTAAGCTGGGTAACAGAGCAACTATGTCCAAGGAAATATCCATTAACAGGGGGTTAAAGCAAGGTTGTATACTTGGGACTTTGTTTCTTAAAATATACAGCTAACTTACTTCTATCATTCGAAAAGCGAACAATTGTTCCCTCAAAATAATTTGAGGTTAGATAAGTCCTACTTTTACAATATGCCAATGATACTGGCTTGTTGGATTATACTGCAATAGGTCTTCAAATGGCCTTAAATAGTCTTCAGAAGTATAAGGAGGATAGTGATTTATAATTAAATTTGTTGAAAACAAAGATTTTGAAGTTTGGAAAAACAAAACTCAAATAATCATGGTGGATGAGAGACCAAAAGATACTGAGTCATCTGTGGAAACTTTATAGAAGTTCTAATAGCCCTAGAGGCACTTGCATATTATCAGGTGTGATAAGGACGGTGTTTGGCTTACTAAGAATTATACCAGTCAGAAAGCTAAGATTGGACTTTGGATTTGTAACATACCAACAACTCTGGACCTCCAATTTATTAAATACTGTTTTAGATTAAGAAGGTCACTAGCCGGATCATTAAAAAAATATGATTTGAAATGAACTACAAGCACACCCTAAGGCTCATGACCACAATGGAACACCTTATCTAGACGGAATTTTAAAACAGATACGATTAAATTAGTGCTGGGAAAACAACATGGAGTGCAACCTAATTAAAATAAAATCAAAGTTCACAGTAAGGATTACCTCACTCTAGAAAAACATTTAGGATTTTGAAAAGTTATCAAGAGCACGGCTTCTACTTTGATCATATTCATCGCTTACACCACAACTGTACCTCTCTAGATGTATGAAAAAATAATTAAGAAAAACATATATAAGACTGAGATTCATTTGGTGCCACTTAAAACTCCCCGGTACCATGGACAAATAACATGAAAAGAATAAGCATATTTGCACTATAACGACCATTATTCAAGGTGTCCGTAGGATGATACATACAAAAAAGTTTACGTCAGGAATCTGAATTATTGGAGTAATGGGGTTTGCATTAAAGAGCAAGTACTGATGATTTGAATACTTCTTTTGATCACAACTGTATTTTATTGTAATGGTTTTAATTAAGTGAACAATACATTTCTCTTTGAACTCCTTGAAAGTGTGTCTATATGATGCTTTCCTGTGGGCTTTCTTGCTGTCTCAATAAAGAATTGTTTTAAAAAAAGAGGAGAGAAACATAACTCATAGTACATTTAATGCTTAAGCTAAAAATTGTATTCATACTGTAAACATTCGAATATAGTTGTTATTTAATACACATTTAAGTTAATGTTCTGCATCACTTTATTTGATGATTTCTACATTTAAAATACATTTGTAACATTATTTTACATTAATAAATTACATTTAATATTTTAAATCAACTTTTTAAAGTTTGATAAATTGTATTACTATGACTATATTTTGCCATTGGGAGATCCCCCCAACGATGGAGACCTTTGGCTACATGTGAAAAGTTACTAGTAGTAATCAGACCTGCCAACTCACAGGGAGCAACCAATATTGTCTCCACACGATCACCTGATGAGAGGCTGATATCACACGGTGGCAGACAATGTGAGTTAGAAACCCCTGTTGAGAGTGTTTACAACTCACATTGTCTTGAGGCTGAGCACAGCTGATGTTCATGGAGGTTTTGCGATTTCCCTGGGACATCAGCGGCAGCATTTGAAGCCTCCTTCATGTTTTTTTGGATGGGTTGATGTGTATGTGAGTAAACCTCCACATTAAAATGTACCCTTGTGACTAGGCCCCTATGTGTGCTCATTAGATTTATGGTTGCACAGTGGAACAAATATTTTTCATGAAAAAATGCAATCTCTTTGCTTTCATTGCGTCTAAATTCTGTAGAATAAGAATGGGGTAAATCAAGCTTTATTAGTAACAGTAAAGGAAACTATGTTTACTAGACTGCTCTATGAAGAAAGCTCGGTACAAATAGTCCAAATACCCTTCAGTGCAGTCTTTCTAGGTAGGCTAAGAAACTGTACACAAACGTGACTTTCATTAACAGACGCCTCCAGATTTCCCTTCATTCACACAACTCTATGGTCCACTCACCCGACACCCATTCCATACAGTGGCATAACATTGACCCATGCTGCCCTTGTGGTGAAGGAGGAACCCGCTCTACAAGGGCCCACTGATATATTCAACTGAATGTCTATATCTGGGAATTGTTAGGGACCTCTTTCTAAATGTTCCAAGGACTAATATTACTCTTCCACTGACACCAACTCTGAACACCCTCACACTCTTGACATCCTCTGCACCGCTGCCTCCTAGTTGCTCTTCCTCACCACCTTTTCTTGCACCATGGCAGGAAAATGCACCTCCTCCCTGATTCCATTTTCTACCTTAACCCAACAACATCTCTAATTCATCACTTTTTCACCAGTGGCGGTGAAGGCTTGTAAATATTCCCCTTGGTTTTTCCCTGACCTCTGATTCTCAATATCCTTAGAACCGTTTAATTCATGGGTGATATACTGTCTGAATTCATCTATTTCAAACCATCCACAGATGACAATTCGTCTTGTGTAGAACAGAAACTTCCACATCCACTTAATCTCTCAGTGTTCCATGATTTTTACAGTGAAGCCCCAAATCACAAGTATTTTCTTCACACCCACTGCCACCAACCTTCACCACACACCTTTTGCCCCACCATGCTCTATTCTGCACCTGCAGACCTCTTGCTCACTGTAATTGCCAGAGTCTTCTTAAAACACGTAGAAAATGTTTTGCTCACAGCAAAGGGATTACGTATCCTGATGACACCAGCAACCATAAAGTTATATATTGTATCTGTTGGCACTTTTAATTTGTACTTCTGACAATTATCTATAACAGTTTGCATATCAAGAACACCATTCTTGCTACACCCCTCCTTATATCAGATGTCAGTTCTTTGAGACACAAAAATCTGAATGGGCTGACACCCATTATAGAATGAGGTGTTAAATAATAATAAACATGTCTCCTAAAGCTTCTTCTACATTTAACCTAGAACAAGTGGCTAACTGTAAAGTTTCTCTAACAATCCTGTTCACTCACTCCACCATGCCGATATTCTGGGAGCTATATAGAGCAACAGTCAGTTGTTTAATTCCTGAACAAGCCAAATACTCTTTCTTTTCACATGAGACAAATTGGACAACTCCGTCCACACTATAAATTGGGGATACCCTTAAATATTGACCACATTCCCCAGAGAATCAATGGCAGCACGTGTGGTGCCATTCCTCACAAGAGAATAATAGACACATTTGGAATGATAATTCACTAGAACTATGGGGCTGATCGCCCGCCATCGAGGGGGTGATTGTGACCGCCCGCCTTTATGGCGGCTGTCCCGCACTTGCAATCACGAATCAGAGTGCATTGTTACCATTGCGGCAGGTGCTGCTGGCTGCAGCACCTGCCGCAATCGTGCAAATGCGATTCCCCCCGTTATCATAATGTGGCGGGGGGACATTGCCAGTAAAATGGCGGAGGGCCCGCCACCGCACGGCTAGCGGTGGCGGGCCTTCTGCTATCATAATGAGCCCCAAAATGCTCTGGCATTGTCCTTGTCAAACTTGTGCACAATCTCAAAAATAAACTCTTACAATCTATATAACAACTGCATTGATCATGGGGAAAACTTGCCTATTCCTCTCTCTCCAAATATACATTAAAGACGTTTATGATCTATGCATATTATAAAGTTCTCATCTCACAAAATGGTGAGTACCTAACACATAAGGTACACACAAGCCAATGCTTCCCATTCTATAGTTTTATAGTATAACACAGCTTTACTCAAGCTCCTGGAAGCAAAAGCCACAGTATATTCTTTGCCGCCCACTCTTTTGCTTAACACTGCCACTAAATAATAAAAAAAACTCCCACCTATATGCTTTCTCTGTAGGCTTGCAAAAGCTCTATGGGCTACCCTCTGCTGAGCAGGCAGATCAAACAGCTTTTATTATATTATTCAATTCATTCTTATTTTTATATATAAAGTCTTTTTTTCATATTTTTTGTGATTGTACAAAAGTTAAAAGCATATTAATGAAACCACAAAACATTCATCAGTGCAAATATACAATTGTTCAGTTTGGACATGCATGTCACATTTGTTTGAATACATCATCATCTTGGTGGTTCTGTTATTAACACAAACCTTTCTACAAATCCCGAATAATATTCACATCAACCCAAAAAGGATTTGGATTTTACCGGATCAACGTTGATGGTAGCAGGAGCCATGTTGATAAAATGTGGCCAAATCGTACTATGGTTTTATTCCATCAGGAGTCAGAGAATGCCCCAAATATTCAAATTGTTCAATTAAAAATGTACAACTATCTAGTCTAGCAGTCATTCTATGTTCACCCAGAGTGCTTAATACTTTGTCAACAATCCTTTTATGTTCTTCCTTGTTACCAGCAAAAATAAGAATATCACCCTGAGAAGCGTGTACACTACTCACACCTTGAAACAAGTTAAACAATTTAAACACTAATAATTTCTGAAACATTTCATGGCTCATGGAATGTGACAAAAGAAAGACCAGCATTCAGCACACAACAATTTTCCTAAAAGTGACGGGTCTTTCTTAGGACTAGTTATTGTTCTCTGCTGTTATGTGCCTTCCTTACTTCCAAGGGTGAAGAGTGCCCGACAAATCCTAGTGTGTCTAATGAAAGACAAGCCGCTACTGAAATATTCCAGACATCAACTTTTCAATCTCATTACCTTTCCAACAACTCCCCCATTTGTTCCTATAAAGTGAAATTAGATAATAAAAGAAACATTGTACTGTAAATCCTATACAGCGTGATCCGTGTCTTCTATACTCCATTACACATACTAAAACTGTGATGTAAATAATAAAATAATTGAAAATACGCTACAAAAAAAGCAAAAAGCAAGAGAAAGAGTTTGTATGGATGATAGTAGAGTTACAGTTCCAAAGTAAAAATGTACTTGGTAAGTTCAGAAACACCACCCCTACATTAAGAGATTCAGCTACAACTATTGCTTTCTCTGCAGCTACTCAGCATTATCATTTATTTCTATCTTAGAAAGAGAAAGAAGGGCTTCAAGGAGTACTGTAAGTCAAGAATTAGAGAAATCTGGGAAAGCCTGCTTACTCCAGCACAATTCCATGCATTGTAACAATCAATGTAAAAAATTTTAAGCAAGCAGCACAGGGATACTTCTGAAATGAGTAGACAGGTAGCAAAATTAGATAGAACTATTTCTGAAGGCAATGCAATCATCAAGCCTGGCTTTGAAGAGTTAACGATGGCTATAAAGGAAATGTCCACACAAATGGCTCAAGACTCTACAGCACACAGGTGTAAACATAGACGCATTAACGATCACCTCAAACAATTTGGGTGTTCTGTTGAAAGACTGCCTACAGTCATTTCAACTACGTGTCAGTGAATTGCTAGCATGCAGGTAGAGTCAGTACAACACAGTGGTGATGTAGCAAGGAGCTAGCCCAATTAACAAACACTTTGAGGAAATGCAAACTGCTAATGCAGGAATTAGGCCAGTAAGGTTGGTTGGTGAAACTGAGGGGGGCTCAAGTGTGAGAAGTATTTCTGTTGGTGAGCCTGCTACATCAAGGTGCACTAGGAACTAGAGTGGCGAAGGACAAGAAAGGGCTACACAGGGTTAAACAGAAACACCAACTACTAGGTAGCAAATACACAAATTGAAATGTAAATGATCTGACTATTTTCTAGAAATTAAAGCAAAAACATTTTATTTTTCTAAAACGTAAACATTTTTCCGAATCCAGATTAATAAGTATTTTGAAAACAAAACTGTTCTTAATCTTCGAATGAATCTGTGAATAAACAGAAAAACAACTGTTTACCAATCTGTGTGCTGCATTTGTTCTTCATTTACAATTATGTATGTGATGTGTTCCTTAAAAGTAGTTGTTAGTGACATCATTCCTGCTTGCATGCCTATCTGCAGCTCTTGCAGCATTAGGTCCTGGAGACGGTTATCAAGGGGGATTCTCTACATCATTTTCATTACAGTCCTCACTTTCAGGGTCCATTGGAAGTCTCTTATGGATAGCTAAATTCCGCTTCACTACACAGGTGGCAATGCTTGTGCAGAACATTGCTTGATCATTCTCTAGGGTACTTTTGTGCACACATCGCAGTCTGCCTTTGAGAAAAACAAATCTCCGCTCTATAATGCTCATTTGTGGCTGAGTCCAAACTGAGGTGGCATGGTGAGCAAAAAAACTATAAAACCCAGATCTCTGACAGGGGGTGTATGTTTGATTTGTTCAGCATTCCGTTCATCATCTGTTCTTTTTGCTTTTGTCACAATAAGTTGGAAGGGTATGCCCAGACGTGGGTTCCGTGCTAACTGTGCCACTAGTTTCATACTAGCATGGCTGATGTAGGATGATACCCCAAAACTGGTCCCAGGATGCTTGTTTCTGGTCTAGGGAGGACCTGGCCTGTCATTTCGGGCTGGACTGTTCTCAAGAGGAGATGGGTCAAGACTGATTTGCATATTGCTGAGACTAAACTGGGGTGGCGTGATGAGTAAAAAACTATTGATTAAACCCAGACCTGTGACTGGGGTGAATGTTTGATTTGTTCAGCATTCAGTCAAGACAGAGGTCTTAAAAGATTTTTGATCTAAGCCCCTCACCCCCTTCCCCCCCAATTAAAATGATTTAAAGTCAGAGACCCCTCCAAATCTTTATAGCAAGGATTGGGGGAGCAGGAGAAGCAGTGGTGAGCACAGGGGGTAAGGTTTATGAGATCATTTTAAGGAGACCATTTTTTATATCTTATAATCCACAATAAATGCGAGATGTATAAAAGAGTAAGTTCATCAATCAAAAAGATAAATTGATAAAAATATTTTGCTCCTCATAATTAAGGTGTTGTGAGCTTGTCTCCCTCCTCTGCCCAAATGCAACTGGATCAGCGGCCATAATGATAGTTGTGGCAGAGTAGCAGGCAGTCTTCTCTGCCTCTTTTAAATCCTTCCCCACCATGCTTGATCATCATTCCAATCTTGAAACTGGCTTCCTGCCCCCTTTTTCCTTTTTTTCTGGGGAGATTTATATAGCCCAAACTCGACGCAAGGGCATTGGAGTACTTTATTTGAGCACCAGTTGCATTATACAAGGGCAGATTATTTTTCTTTTTTAAGGTTGAGGGCGATTAAGATCCTAATTTATACGTTGGTGGAGAGGGAACTCAGTTGCAATGGCGATGGTGTTCCCTCCCTGCCAATATAGTGGTCCGCCTGCCTGTTTTAAAAGCGGGTGGACCATAGATTCAGTCATAGTGGAGACTACTCCATTTCCGCCATTATCAAACCCTCCAATGGCCCTGTAGAGTAAGGGCCATCAGAGGCAGACCTCTAATTCAACCCAACTGATTTAGTTGGGTGGAATTAAAGGTTGGTTTTCACTGCCCATCACCATGACAAAAACCCTGGCAGTAAAGGGCAGTAAAAACTGCTAAATGCTATGCTCTCCATGGTAGAGGACTCCAATGACGAGGGGAGCATTTTCTTTTTTGATTTTCGGAAACAATTTCCAACTTTGGGATTTTCATTTTGAAAATAAAAAAGAACACAAGTTGGTGGAGGGTTCTGTCATATTGATGAAGCCCTGCACCAAATTCCAAAAAGCATTGTCAGGAATAGCCGTAATTGCAGTTCCTGCCAAAGCTTTAGAAATGACCTGCAGATTGGAGGTCATCTCTAAATTAGGCAGGTGGCATATCCGAGTGGGCGATGGAGTAATTTACACCATCGACCTGTCAGAGAAACAGGTCACCATCCTAAATATCTATCAGACCCTAAGTGATTTTCCCAGAATCATAGGCTGCTGCGCCAACGCTGGGAATTGAACCTGGTTCCTCAGTTCCACAGTTAGCAGCTATCACCATTAGGCCACATCTCCACCCTTTCAGATAAAAGTGACCTCCCACATATGACCCCCTCTTTGCAGCAAAGCTGCCCTCAGCCCTATTGCTAGCAAGGAAAATGGGCCCTATACCCTTTTTAAAAAAAAGACATACTTGTGATACAGTGGGCCCCTCCAGACCCTGGACATCAGTGCCGCTGCAACTGCTACACTGATGAAAGTTACTGTCTTGACAATTGGGCTGTCTCCTCTACTCTTTGTTAAAAAACATGGACTCCAATCTTGCCCCATCCACCTCACTGCCACACAAAGTAAGATGTCACAATTCATACACTTTATTTTATACAAATGAAGACAGCATAGAATCGCACCAAATGAACAAAATTGTGCTTCCAGGCCATGTTCATTTACAAGTAGTCAAAGATGCATTTGTACCCCCTGGGAATGCAGCCACGGAACTCAAAGGGCAGCGCCGCACAGTCTGAATACTTTTGGTCTAGGTGTTCAGGGATGAAAGTATGGAGTAGTGATCCATGGTCTTATTGTATACCGCTCTGCGGCATCCCGTGGAAGCCAGAAAACGGCACTTTTAAGGTAAACTCTTTTACTTGATTGAGTCTAAATGTCACCGCACTTAAAGCGATTTGCCTGACACGAATGTTTCACCCCTATAACCATACCCGTTCTGTAAATGTACTAATATTCACTATGTTGATTGTTCTGACAGAACGAGCGCCATTCCAAACCGGATGCTCAATCGCTGATAATTTACGATCCTCTAACTAGCGTATTTTTTTTTGAATAACATTTTATTGATTTTATCAGATGCACATACAGGGTTATATGTATAGCAGCAGCATCATACAAACACTTTTCTGAATAACGTACAATGAATTACATTCCTAGTTTTAACACTTCTTTAAGTTCTTTCCGTCGTATTGCCAAATCCGCCAGTGGGGATGTACATAAGGACCCTCTGTATCTGTTCCATGCTTTCCATTTCTTTTCCCACTTCCTGGGGCACCCTCGAATTATGAAGGCTTCCTTTTCAGCTATCACACATCTGTCTAACTCCTGTATCCATGTTCGTATGGATGGCACCTCTATAGCCCTCAGCGGCGTGCTATCTCCCGTTTGACCAGGGTGAAGCCCAGCGTTACCATCTGCCGCTCTATCTCTGTGAGGTCTGTATCCACCCATATGTTAAGTAAGCCTATCTGAGGCGTGAGGGTCAGTGTTTTCCCCAGCGTGGTTTGGAGCTTAGTTGTGGTCCCCTCCCATAGCGACCTGATCACGGGGCATTCCAATATCGTATGATAGAAAGTGGCCTCCTGTTGACATCCTCTAATACATAGTGAGTCATCCCTAGTCCCTATGCGCGCAAGGACCACCCCCGTCATATAGGCCCTATGCAGGACTTTCAATTGGATCAGTCGGTATCGGAGGGTAATCGCTGCCTCCCTAGGAGACATCAAAGCCTCTCTCCAGTCTTCATCTTCAATGGGTCACCTTGCGCCATACGGTAGGTGCCCTGCAGTTCCGCGAAGCTAAGGACGGCTCCTTTTTTTATCAAGTCTCCGACCTTTGAGATACCGATCAAGTCCCATTTGTCAAACCCTGGTTGAAAACATAGTGTACCAAGTCTTTGGGTCTGCCACAGTGGTGTCGCCTTTGTAAGGACGTTTGCCCATCCTAGTTGAGAATTAGCTCGGCGCCAAATGTCAATTGTATGTGATATGGGGCCTATAAATGTATGTTTTTTGCCTTTGGAGTAAAGCGCTCCCAAATACCCCGCACGACCTGTTTGATATTTATCGAGCACGAAAGCTGGGTCGTCAGGGGGCCGATACATCCAATGATTTATCACCACCAATTGTGAGGCCCAATAATATAGTTTCAGGTCTGGCAAGGCTATGCCGCCATCGTACCACCCCTTGGTGAGTTTTTTCAGCGATATCCGGGGGGCGCCGCCGTTCCATAGTAGCGTACGAACCTCACTCTCTACCGCTGTAAAATAGGTATCTGGAACCTTATTCGGGCAATTTTGAAGGATGTATAGGAATCGCGGGAGAGCAAGCATCTTAAAGAGGGCGGCTCGGCCCGCCAGGGAGAGTGGCAGTGACCGCCAATGCTCGACATCGGATCTCAGTCGGGTTAGCGGGGGGGCCAGATTGTGGGTGTAAAACAGGACCGGACTTGCCGTAACATACACCCCCAAGTAGCAAAACCCATCCTCAGCCACCTCCAATCTGCAATCGATGGGGAGGGGGGGCACCTGCCCATGGAGCATATACAGCATAGATTTGGTCCAGTTAATAGCATATCCAGAGTATTTACCAAAGTTAGTGAATATATCTAGAACTGCCCTGATGGACCGATATGGGGAGGCAAGATAGAGGAGGATATCGTCTGCGTACAATGATATTTTGTCCTCCAGATTTGGCGTCCATTGCAACCCCATTACCATTACGTCCCGCCGGATCCATGCTGCCAATGGTTCAAGCATAAGGGAGAATATTAGTGGCGACAGTGGGCAGCCCTGTCGGGTGCCTCTCCTTGACTAACTAGCGTATTTTTAAGTGCACTCACCGAGACTAACTTGATGAGAACCCTGCCAAATCACAACTTCTTCCCTCTGTATAGCTTAGCCTATTGACTTACCACCCTCACTTGAACTAGCTAAGCACGCCTATTTTCTAAGTTTAATCCTCTGACTCAATGTAGTCAAGCCCATTATAGGTTTTTAAGAATGTAACTGTAACAGCAATTTTCGAATACACCATAGTACACAACAGTAACTATGTTGATATCATAGGGAATACATTATAGAATTATGATTACATCAATTTCTTTTTCCAGTTTCAGATACGACAGATCTGATTTCAAAAAACAAAAGTGGTAAGTTAACCACTTTATTAGGAGCCGCAATGAACTCCTAAGCACACTTGGTCCTGACGAAAGCCTTAAGAATATACAAAAAGGCTGAAACATGTTGACTTACTACTGCGGTATGCTAGTAGCTGGGTCTACAGACGCACCACCTTAATACTTTTAATTTCTCACATCACCGTTTTTCTAAATAAAATTTGTGTTGTAAAGTGATGTAGGGAATTTTAATTTCACTGCACTTGAGCACACACACGCCCTCTTTTTAATTTCTGGACACTACTGGCAAATCAGTTGGTCTACCGCCAGGTGGAGGTCAGCATATTTACCATCTAAAAACCCTATGATGATGCTGTAACGGTACACCAAGGCGTAGAACCAAGATATACCGCCATATGCCTTTGTACATGTATGAGGGTTTTTATACGGTTCCAACACGACCAAGACCCTGATTTCACAGGACAAGTGATCCATTCTCCCCTTGATTTTCTTATTGTATATGCATCTGAAATGTAACAATGTTTTAGAAATATTAAAAAGAGCCGAAATTGACCACCAATGCTAGATTGAAATAACAATTACCGAACACCATCCGTCTCCAGGCTCTCCTCTTCCAGGTCGCTCATATAGTCCACAGCGTCTAAAGATGTAAGAGCCATGAGTGCTCCCTGTGTATTGAGCAACCAGGTCAGTGATCAGGCATGTGGCATTGCTCACTGCTTGGATGTTTAAAGTGTGGTGGCTTTCTATTGCAATACACATACTGTTTCAGAACAAGGACACATCCAATTACTTGAGGAAAATTAGCTATTGTATAGAATTGGATTTTTATAGCTTCCAACTCAACAGGGGCAATACTTGAATTAACTCCTGACATAATTGCATCAGGATAATTCCTAAAACCCTTGTATAAGCCACTGTGGGATATACCTCTTGTAACTGCAACAGTGCGTTGATTGCTTTCGGATGCTTAAACTTGTAAGCTACCCAAAACCTGTATGTGGGTAGTAAAAGCACCACTGTGTTGTGTTGGCCTGCATGGTTCAGGCTCCAATTCATTAACTAATCGAAGAACGACCTCTCCGCTAAGCTGATACCTAGCATAAACCTCCTAATCTGTTTAGTTCAATAAAGTCACCATCTTTCTGGAAATCCTCTTTCTCTTCCTTCGCCTCTTGTTGAGCTTCAAGAAGTTAGATCTGTTGTATCTTATTGCTTGCCAACTGTGTCCTGTAGCCTAGTGATGGTTGCCAGTCTCCCTGTGTTCTGGAAGCTGGACTTCACTTGGTGGGGCGGGTGCTGCTGACGAGGTCATGCCCAGGGATTGCTCGCGTGATACTTAATAAACCTTTTCTACATAATTATCGTGTCTGCACTTCTTAAAAGTGGCAACAAGGATGGATCACAAAAGCCGACTAGACTGATGTGGATTGACTATTGTGTCCACTTCGGGGATCGAGCAACCCCTGGCTGCGGCAAAATTGTGACAGAACCAAGTCCTGGTGTGACACCATTGTCAACAGCGTGCCTTGAAATTCAGCGCCAGAATGGGAACGTGTTGTGTATACACGTCTTCGTTGTGTGTGGTGCACTTTGGAATTCCAGAGTGACAGGGAGCGCTGGAGCCAGAGAAGTGCTAAGATTGCACCAGCGTCTGTAGTGCACCGGCGGCGGAGAGGGGCACAGGAGAAGTGCTTAGATTTCACAGGGCACATGAGAAGTGATTAAATTGCACCAGTGGCAGTAAATTTGGGACAGAGGCCGGAGGCGGTGAGCGGTTGCGCTGTGTTGGACGTGCCGATGGTGCACGTGTTATTATTTAAACACACTTATTGGAAGTCTGTTGATCAGCACGTGGGTCGGCATCTCCATTGGTCCGGCGTCTCCACGAGGCAGCTGTGGGTGTGTCTGAAGCCTGAACAGGAAGGGCTTGACAGCAGCGTATGCACATACGCCGAGCCGGGTACTATGTCAGCGTGATAACGCTGTTACGCAATAAAACACGGAAGGGCTGAGGCGCGTCAGCACTGGATGTGCATCGCTGGTAACGTGCGGAAAGAGTGTTGTTGCCCATTATAAGCTCAGCTCACACGCAGAAAGAGTGTCGGTGTCTATTATCAGCTCAGCTCTGATAACCTATTCATGACTGGAGCAGTGATTCAGGAGGGTGCCCACAGTCAGCAGGGGCGGCTGAACTTAAGACTGGGACAGTGATATTGCAGCAACCTGTGACTACGGTGACTACATTGATTATTTTGTCCTGTTTTTTGGTGGTAACTTTGCATTCTATGTAACATACAGGAATGAACATTGAGTAGCACTGGATGGGGTATGACATAATCGCTTTTTATGTAAAATAGCTACAGGTGTTGATACTTAGTTAATACAAGGGCAGTTATAGTGTCAGGGCAGGTATAGTGTCATACAAGGGCAGTTCCAGTGTACGTGTGTGAAAGTGGTTAATTAATTTTACCCAGAAATGGATTTGTCATGTATTCTCACCCCACCACAAGTTTTACAGAATCCATGGGAACCTACAATGCCCTGGGAAGATTGGCTTAATTAATTTAAGACATATTTAGAAGCAATTGGTGGGGAGGACTTTGTGGCTTCCCGCAAGGTGGCTTTGTTGAAGCACCATCTAGGGGTTGAGGGCAGGAAAGAGCTCAAAACATTACCCATACACACCAGAGTGAATTCTACGAACCATGAGGGTGAAGAAGGTGATGAGAGTGAGGATACACAAAAGGACCGCTTTGATGAATATTTAGAAGTGGTAAGAGCCTTGGAGGAAAATTTGGGTAAGAAAGTCAGTATAGTGGTTGAAAGGCACAAATCTTTTTCTGGAGTGTAACAACCAGGTGAATCAGTAGTACAGTACATTGATGTACTAAGAACATTTGCATCAACATGTATATTTAAGGATTTACCAGAAATAATAAGGGACCAATTTATTAACAGGACAAGCAATGTCAAAATACAAGAAAGATTGCTAGATTTAAAAGACCCATCATTACAAAAAACAATAGAAGTAGCTAGACGCATAGAGAACACCTCTAGATATGTCAAAGAACTTCATTTGGACCAAGTTAAGGATAAGGGGAGTCTACTAAGGTCTGTGTGGTTGAAAAAAACATTATTAAGAAAGGTGACAAGATTGTTAAGAATTTTCAACCTTAACACAATCATGTGTGTTATAGATATGGCAGCATGAGACATACTGCTGATTTTGACAAATGTGCAGCAACAAAAGAATAATGTTACAAATGCAAAAAAGTCGGTCACTTTGCTCAAATGTGCAAAGCAGGTTTGTCTAATAATTGGAAACGTACAGTACATGCAATAAGGGAGTACAGTGAAGAGGATTCATCTGATGAAAAGGACGCTATTGAGGTGTTAGTTGTATGTGAGGACACTATTAATGAGATTCAAGAAGGTTACAATCTTCCAAAGTGCATGCTAGGTATTAATGGTACTAAGATTTTGGTCTGGGCAGATTCGTGCTCTCCAAACACCATCATAGATAAAGACACGTGGGAGAAGGTTGGCAAATGTAAGTTGAATTCACCTGACATTGAACCCGTGGCTTATTGCGGTGTTAAGCTTACTTTTTTAGGATTCTCTAACTGCAAACTCTCGCACAAATACAAGGTAATAACTAGCAAGGTGTACGTGGTGGAAAAGGGAAGAGCCTTGTTGGGGTGGTGTGAGCAAAATATTTAGGCATCATGTTAGACCCCAACCACCCCCAACAGGTACTTGTAACTGAAGATGCTGAGAAAGCCAAATGAAGTGTAAAATATCCTAAGTTGTTTATAAGTGAGCTTGGATGCTTAACCAAATTCAAGCATCGTATTGTTCTGAAGTCCAACAATGTCCTGTGTGTACACAAAGCAAGGAAGGTTCCATTTGCATCCAGAGAGCAATTAAGGAAGGTGCTGCAGAGGTTAGGCGAGGCACGGGTCATTGAACCGATAGAGTCATTGGAATGGCTTAGCCCCATCGTTTTGGCTTGCAAATCTGATGGGAATTTGCGCATGTGCATTGATTCGAGAGATCCTAATTGTAACATTTTGGTCGAACGTTACTACCTGCCACACATCAATGAGATGGTATCGTATGTTACCAATTCAGCATATTTTTCATTAATTTTTTCAAGTGCATATCACCAAGTCCTGTTACACCCAGCATCAAGGCACCTCACTTTGTTTACAACACTGGAGGGTGCGTTCCGATTTGTACGAATGCCATTTGGATTAGTGTCCACTACTGTTGTTTTGCAGAGGGTGATGTGCAAGATATTGGGGAATATGTCTAAAGTCGTAGGGGCAAATTATTAAAGGAAACATCGCCACTTTTTCGGCACATAGCGCCGAAAAAGCGGCGATCTTTTTATCAACCTATTTGTAAGGCCACGCTAACAAATGTTAGCGCGTGTTTCCTTGCTACTTTGCATGTCAGCGATCAATATCGCTAATGACATACAAAGTAGGCGTTCCCGAGCTAAACAACACTGAAATCCTCGCTAACACTGCTCCGCGCTATTAACAAGCCGTGCAGCAGACCCATACAGGTATGTCACGCCTGCTTTTAAAATGACTTAGGCATACTGATAATGGGAGGTGGATTGCCATGTTAGGTCCACACTCAGCAAGCCTCTCCTTAGCGCTGTGAAATCTTCACTGGATTTCACGCGCTATATCTGTTATTCGCTGGAATTACATCGCCTGTTAGCTACACGTTGATGATACGTCGCTAACACGGCGATGTAGTACAGCGATAGTGTGAATCGCACCCAGTGTGATTCGCGATAATTATCGCATGTCCTTGATTATATGCCCGTTAGTGTTTCAAGACGATGTTCTGGTGTGGGGTTTAAACCGGGAAGAACTGTGGGAGTTGACAAGTGCAAATTTGGTGTGGAACAAATAGATTATCTGGGGCACACCTGTGGGGTGAAACTGTTGGACACCATTGATGATGCGCCATCACCTCAGGACAAGGAATAATTGTGATCATTCCTTTCGTTGGCCAAACTTTATTCCAAATTTGTCCAACACTTTGCCAACAAGGTGCATGTCTTGAGAGTTTTTTTTTTAGCTACAGATTTTTATTTGTCATTTGCACAATATATGCAGGGCTCTGTACCCCAGAGGCCACTGCAACAGCAAGTTACACAGTAATAGGACCACAAAGGACATTTTCGTTTTTAACAAAAAAAGAAACCAGAACAAACACATTCTTTGAGCTTGAGTGTAATCTCGGATCTCCACCCCCCCCAACTCTCCCCCCCCCCCCAAGTTGCGCTCCTCCCACTGAGAACCACCCACCCGCCCACGCCCAAGGACCAATGAGAGTAATAAAAATGGCGGCCTACCCGCTCTAGTGGAGGCCCATCTCACTCTAAGCGCACACCCACCCCCAGTGGCCCCACCCCCCCAGATCGCAGATCCAACCACTCTAGCCCTGCCCTAATCCCACTATGAGATCTTCCGTCACCGCTGGGGGCTCCAGCCACAGGCCCAGACAGTCCGCCCACCGCTTCCAAATTTTACAATGCTTACGCGGACAGCCCCGGGCCACAAAAAGGGGCTATTCCAGCCCCATACAGAATTCTAGACCATTTTTCCAAGCGGCCACCGAGGGAGCCCGCTCATCCTTCCACATCCTGGCAATGTCACGTTTCGCCAATGTAAGGCCCAGCTGTCAGGATCCGGGCCCAATGCGCCTACAACTCCCAGAAACCCCTGCGCTTGAGGGGGAGGAGCCAAAGGGCATAAAACGTCCAAGGCACACGCACTACGTTGTGCGTAGTTGACGAACTTTTGAAATCGACGAGCAGATGCTCGTACCTGGGTTTTTCCAGCATTTGGATTACGTGCCGCTGGGATTGCGGTTGCTTCGGCCGAGGATTTCGGCATCAGAGTCTGGTGGTGAGGCATAGAATCTTGGGTTGCTTTGTCGGTACTTGCTTTTTCCACGCCACGAGACAGGAACGGAGGCATTCTCGAATCGCTACGGCACCCGAATGGTTCAACAGACGGAGTCTGGGGTACACGCGAAGGCAGCGTGAAAGACCAAGGGCGGCGTCCGGTGAACTTACAAACTGCAAGTATCAAGGGGTGATATGTGCTGATCCCTGGGGGGTGTGTGCGCACGGATCCCGAGACAGGCTATTACTCGCACTACAATCTAGATTCATTTCGAGGGGCATATAGACCTCAGATACGGTCTAGAGACAGAGCCCTTACAAACACTGAAAAGTCTGGATTACCTTACAAAAGGTGGTATCATAGATCAAGAGCGGTAAAAATCTCTTTTGGCTACGCACAGGTATATGACAAGTATATCAATCAGGCTGGGTGGCATGTAGAACTATCGCAAACGATCTATGCACGGAAAGAACATTCCGGCAGCCATTGATGGTTCACGAGAAAACATACAATTATGGTTTTCTGATAGTGTGCATCCCGAAAGTGAGGGTTGTACGCTATAAGAGTGCCATCCACAGCGTTCTGATATCCATCAGTATATAACCAGAGCCTCTCACTCATACAAAGGTTAAGGTACACAACAAACCCAGAATTGTGGTGGTATTTTGTGATTGGTCATGTGGTGTATGGTTACGCAAACGTGTTGTGGTGTGCGTGCCTAAGAGGAACTAAGGAAGCTCCTTTAAGAGAATTGATAACTGGTTAGTGAGAATTACTGAGAGTAGCTAAGGGTTAGGGCATTGTCTTTTTATTATTGTTTGTATGTTAACTTTCTTTACAGGTTCTACTCCCCGCTGTTCCCATCCTTCCCTTCCCTTCCCTCGCTTGATTGCTCCAGTCTTCCGTGCCTTTAGTGCAGGAAGTTGGTGACGTCGAGAGGTGGACCCCATATAGCGTCTCCCGAATCCTGAGGAGTATCGGACCTGGGACTGATTCCTGACAGAATTACGCACCCACGTATTGAGACTCCTCCCGGTTCGGGGGGTGGGTAGAGACGCAGTATGGAAGAGGTCTTAGCTGCACTTGCCGCAGTACAGCGGGAGTTGGCGGCCTCTAGGGCCGAAACGGCGGATTTAAGGGACAAGGTGGATAGGCTGGCAAGGAACCCCTTTGATGCGGGATCAGGTACGCCTCCCATACAGGTTAATGTCTCTCCACCCATTCCTTTAGCTAATCCAGAGAGATATTCGGGAGACCCCCATAAGATACAGGTGTTCCTCACTCAGATACTGATGCACTTCTCCTGTAGGCCGTCTTTATTCCCTACAAACCATTCTAGGGTGGCGTTTGCTATCTCCTACTTGGCTGGCGATGCAGCCAATTGGGTGGTGCCTTTAGTACGTCATAACGATCCGGTCTTATCAGATTGGGACGATTTCCGAGCAGCGTTGGAGGGGGTTTTTGACAGGAGAACTACCACGTTCAGCGCAGATAGGGAGCTCTTAGACTTAAAACAAGGGAGAACAGAGTTAGTGACTTATTTAACCACGTTTAATCGGTTAGTAGCGGAAGCGGCATGGCCGGAAGAGAAGCAAATGTCTCTTTTCTATCAGGGATTATGCAACGAGTTAAAGGACGTTATAGCTCGAATAGATCCTCAGCCCAGAACCTGCGAAGCTCTAATCAGTTTAGCCTTACGTTTGGACGGTCGGATTACCGACCGGGGAGGTGATAGGTTCAGGGGAGAGAGAGTAGAAAAGGAGGCCACGGGCAGTGAGACGTCCTCGGAGCCCATGGAAGTGGGAGCGGTCCGTGCTCAATTGTCAAGGAACGAAAGAGAGAGCAGACGAACACAAGGCTTGTGTATGTACTGCGGGAAGAAGGGGCACTACGTCCGTGAGTGTCCTGCTCGTCCCAAGAGACCAGGGGGAAATTACAGGAATAAAAAAGCTATAGCCACTGTGGCGGGAGTGGAATATCCAGGAAAGGGCGGTGAAGCCTCGGAGGAAGTCGAGGTTCCCAGGTGGACGATCCCATCCTTGGCCACAAATCAACAGGGGGATTCTGAAAGACATTTAGAATTAATCATGTGGTTAGAAACCAGCAGACAAACATATCAAATCAACGCTATGTTGGATTCAGAGGCAACAGGTAATTTTATCCATCGAGGACTGGTGGAAAGATTAGCGATAGGAAAGACCGCACGCGACATCCCCGAAGAAGTTTTAGCGGTTGATGGCAAACCTCTCACATCGGGACTACTCCTAGAACAAACCGAGACATTAAGATTGACGTGTAGAGTAGGCGAGATGCGCCACATTGACTCATTGGCATTGAATATCATAGATGCACCGCAGTACGAGGTAATCTTAGGAATGCCATGGTTCAGCCTTCACAATCCCACCATAGATTGGAGAGGCCGAACCGTTCAGTTCTTATCTGAGGAATGTCAGGAGCATATGGTGCTAGGGGGGAGTTTGGGGGCCACAGTGTTGGCAAACACGTGGGTAGCAGCCACAGCAGCAGAAAAGGACGTTATACTACCCAAAGAGTATAGGTCATTTGCAGATGTGTTTAGCAAAGAACAGGCCGAGGTGCTTCCTCCACACCGTCAGTATGACTGCAAAATAGATCTGGTGGAAGGAGCTTCGATTCCTACGTGCAGAGTCTATGCGCTCTCCGAGCCGGAGACTAAACATCTTCGAGAGTATTTAGACCATTTTTTGGAGATAGGGTTCATTCGCCTGTCCCGTTCACCTGCGGCCTCTCCTTTGTTTTTTATTGCGAAGGCCAATGGGGATTTAAGAGCATGCTGTGACTATCGCATGCTCAACAAAAACACAGTACGTAATCGGTATCCTCTACCCCTTATCCCTGTCCTTTTGGATCAAGTAAGGGAAGCTAGAATTGACACAAGGTTGGATCTGCGAGGGGCGTACCATCTGGTGTGCATTCGTAAAGGGGATGAGTGGAAGACGGCGTTTAAAACCCGCTATGGTCTTTTTGAGTATCTGGTAATGCCGTTCGGGTTGTGTAATGCCCCGGCGGCATTCCAGTATTTCTTGAATGATGTGCTTAAGGATTTCGTGGATAGAACTGTAGTCGTTTATATAGATGACATTCTGATTTATTCTGAGTCTGTAGACCTTCACCACGAACATGTGTTACAGGTGTTGAGAGAGTTACGAAAGCACCGTTTATTTTGCAAAATAAGTAAGTGCGAGTTTGGGGTGACGGAAGTGGAATTCTTGGGAGTGATACTCCGTCCAGATGGGATGAGAATGTCAGAGCGAAAAGTACTTGCAATACAGGAGTGGCCGGTCCCCAAAAACGTGAGAGACGTACAGTGCTTCCTGGGGTTTTCTAATTACTACAGGAGGTTTATTCAAGGTTTTTCACAAAGGGCCATCCCGATCACTCGTCTGCTCAGAAAAGGAGCGGCGTTCGCCTGGACCGCCGAAGCTAACCAGGCCTTTGAGTATCTGAAGAAGGCTTTTACCTCGGCCCCAGTGTTGCGGCACCCACAGTTGGATGTTTCTTTCATCGTGGAGGCCGATGCTTCTAATGAAGCTATCGGGCCATCCTGTCACAACGAGACAAACACACCGGGCAGCTACACCCTGTGGCATATCTTTCCCAGAAGTTGTTACCGGCCGAAAGGAACTATAACATTGCAGAAAAAGAGCTCCTTTCTATCAAAAAGGCTTTAAAGGAATGGCGTCCGTATTTATGGGGGGCCAGATTTCCAGTGACTGTGTATTCCGATCATCGAAACCTACAGTACCTGAGAACAGCTAGGCGTCTGTCACCAAGACAAATGAGGTGGATGCTCTTCTTCGAAGAGTTTAATTTCATAATCACCTTCCGTCCAGGGGCAGATAACCGAAAGGCCGACTCTCTGTCGAGAGTGATGACTGTGGAGGGTGACGTGGAAGAAACCAAAGAGGCCATCATACCTCCGTCCAAGGTGATATGTGCCTTACGCGCCGAATAATATTTAGAAAGCCTAAGGAACAACCGGAGTCAGGAGGCTTGGAGCAGTTGGGCGGAAAAAAGTCCGGACTGCCTTTCCAGAACAAGAAATTGTTTCTGCCTACACAAGCCCTTAAAAGACGAGCCTTTGAATGGTGCCACGACTCTCCTTTAGCAGGGCACCCGGGCGTATGAAAAACCACGTGACTGGTGCAAAGATATTTTTGGTGGAAAACCCTTGTCCCGGACGTTAAGAAGTGGGTGTCAAGGTGTGAAGACTGCGCCAGGGGAAAGACAGACACAACCCCTCGCAGGGGCAAATTGGTCCCCTTACCAACACCCCAACCACCATGGCAAAACATCAGTCTGGATTTTATCACAGGTCTTCCGGTGGATCAAGGGCATTCCGCCATACTGGTGGTTATTGACAGTCTCACAAAGATGGACCACTTTATTCCTTGCAAAACTCTGCCTACAGCGAGTCAAACAGCACAATTGCTGTTGCAAAACATAGTGAAACTGCATGGAATTCCGCTGGTTATCGTATCCGACAGAGGCCCACAGTTTGTTGCACGTTTCTGGAAATGGTGGTGTAAGTCTCTGCATATCGACTCGGCACTGTCCTCGAATTTCCACCCACAGACTGATGGACAAACCGAAAGGTTAAACCAAACGGTAAAGAAATACCTAAGATGTTATGCTGAAAGCGCGCAAGAATCATGGTGGCCATGTTATGGATGGCAGAGTTGGCGTATAATAACGCCTCCCACAGCTCCATTGGTGTCTCGCCCTTTGTAGCCAATTATGGGTATGACGCTAGGATTTTGCCGATTGTCATGCCAGGACGGGTCATAAATCAGCCTTCGATACAAGCTCACATGAGGGAGTTGCATCAAGGACACTCACGTGTAAAGAAACTCTTAATGAAGTCCAAGATAAGATATAAGAACTGGGCTGATAGACATAGGGTGGAGGGCCCCCAGTATCAAAAAGGGGACCGGGTGTGGTTGTCCACAAGAAACTTCCGTTTTAAGCTACGGAGCGTGTTCCACCCACGTTACATTGGCCCGTATCGCGTGCTTAAACAAGTCAATCCTGTAGCGTATAAATTACGTCTTCCAGGCTCGCTGAGAATACACCCGGTGTTCCACTGTAGTCTTCTGAAACCAGCAAAGGGTGGGTTGCGGAAACCTCCACCTGCAGTTTCCACGGAAGACGGACAGGAGTATGAGGTACGCAGTGTGGTGGATTCCAAGTACAGGGGAGGTAACTTGTGGTATTTGATCTCCTGGAAGGGGTATACTGCTGAGGAGGATTCGTGGGTACCCAGCGCCAATGTGCACGTGCTGGCCAAGATCAGGGCTTTTTATCGGAAGCACCCAGATAAACCAGGTTCTAGGAGGCGCCTGGAGGGGGACCTACTGTCAGGATCCGGGCCCAATGCGCCTACAACTCCCAGAAACCCCTGCGCGTGAGGGGGAGGAGCCAAAGGGCATAAAACGTCCAAGGCACACGCACTACGTTGTGCGTAGTTGACGAACTTTTGAAATCGACGAGCAGATGCTCGTACCTGGGTTTTTCCAGCATTTGGATAACGCGCCGCTGGGTTTGCGGTTGCTTCGGCTGAGGATTTCGGCATCAGAGTCTGGTGGTGAGGCAGAGAATCTTGGGTTGCTTTGTCGGCGGTACTTGTTTTTTCCACGCCACGAGACAGGAACGGAGGCATTCTCGAATCGCTACGGCACCCGAATGGCTCAACAGATGGAGTCTGGGGTACATGCGAAGGCAGCGTGAAAGACCAAGGGCGGCGTCCGGTGAACTTACAAACTTGAAGTATCAAGGGGTGATATGCGCTGATCCCTGGGGGGTGTGTGCGCACGGATCCCGAGACAGGCTATTACTCGCACTACAATCTAGATTCATTTCGAGGGGCATATAGACCTCAGATACGGTCTAGAGACAGAGCCCTTACAAACACTGAAAAGTCTGGATTACCTTACAAAAGGTGGTATCATAGATCAAGAGCGGTAAAAATCTCTTTTGGCTACGCACAGGTATATGACAAGTATATCAATCAGGCTGGGTGGCATGTAGAACTATCGCAAACGATCAATGCACGGAAAGGACATTCCGGCAGCCATTGATGGTTCACGAGAAAACATACAAATATGGTTTTCTGATAGTGTGCATCCCGAAAGTGAGGGTTGTACGCTATAAGAGTGCCATCCACAGCGTTCTGATATCCATCAGTATATAACCAGAGCCTCTCACTCATACAAAGGTTAAGGTACACAACAAACCCAGAATTATGGTGGTATTTTGTGATTGGTCATGTGGTGTATGGTTACGCAAACGAGTTGTGGTGTGCGTGCCTACGAGGAACTAAGGAAGCTCCTTTAAGAGAATTGATAACTGGTTAGTGAGACTTACTGAGAGTAGCTAAGTGTTATTGCATTGTCTTTTTATTATTGTTTGTATGTTAACTTTCTTTACAGGTTCTACTCCCCGCTGTTCCCATCCTTCCCTTCCCTCGCTTGATTGCTCCAGTCTTCCGTGCCTTTAGTGCAGGAAGTTGGTGACGTCGAGAGGTGGACCTCATATAGCGTCGCCCGAATCCTGAGGAGTATCGGACCTGGGACTGATTCACAACACCAGCAGCATAAGATGCCGTTTGTAGATATTGCCCCTGATGCCATCCATGACATGTAGCAGTGCGAGCTGTGGCGTACGCGGGAGCAACCATCCCAGGACCTCAGACAAACAAGAGAAGACCCCCTTCCAAAAGCGATCAAGCGCCGAACAATGCCAGACTGTATGCAGGAATGTGCCCTCCACCCTACCACACCTGAGGCATTCCGGGGAGGCCACCAGGCCCGCCCGATACAGTCGCACCCGAGTATAGTATACCCGGTGAAGATACTTGAATTGTATAAGGCGGAGGCGCATTGCAATGGCCGCTCCCCGAGGGGCGGCCAGGGCCACCCTCCAATCCTCCTCCTCCAGCGTACCCACATCCTCCTCCCACACCCTCCGTAGCTTTTCTAGCGTAGGCGCACTGTGAGTGACCAGGGACTGATATATCCGCGAGATCTTTTTGGTTGCAAGATCGCCCATAAAGACTTTCGCGTCCAGCGGGCTAAACTCGGGGATGTCAGCAAGACCCTCCAGGCTGGGGGAAAGCACATGACGGAGCTGGAGGTACCGGTAGAACTGTGTCCAGGGCATGCCAAATTCTTCCTGTAGATCCCGGAACGATTTAAGGGACCCATTCCTCATCATGTCGCCCAGGGTGGAAATGCCAATGTCGTCCCATCCGCTAAACCCCTGCAGTGCCGCCAGCTCCGGCAGTCGTCCATTGTGCCACAAAGGGGTTTCCCCCGTCAGTGTGTTCCACCACCCCATTCTCCTTAGGGACTGCCGCCAAATCTGGAAGACCACTCTGGACACCAGCGGCGTAGAGGATTGTGTGGAGAGTATACCGCACCATTAGGTGCCTCTCCAGTGCATAAGCCGGGTCCCCTCGGTCTCCATACCACCACTCGTTGAGGACCAACAGGTGCGATGCCTGATAGTACGAAAGCATGTCTGAGGTCGCCAGCCCTCCACTATAGGTGGAGAGAAAGCACGTGCGCAAGGCCAGCCGCACCGACCCTTGCCCCCATAAAAACCGGCCCAGCACCGAATTCACCAGTCGGAACCAACGAGGCGCGATCGGTTACGGGTGATTCTGTAGTTGGTAGAGTAAGCGGGGGAGCGCAACCATCTTAAAGATCGCCGATTTACCATATATCGTCAGCGGCATACGGGACCAGGTCGTAACGTCCGCACGGACGCGCTCCCACACCGGCGCCACGTTGCGCTCCCACGCTATCTCCGGCACCTCCGACAGGAAAACACCCAGGTATTTAAGTCCTCCGTCGGCTACCTGCAGCGCAGATGCCCACTCGCCCACCCCCACCCGGGTACCCAAGACCCACAATGTGGACTTACGGGGGTTCATATACAGCAGGGACGTTTCCCCGAAAATTCGCATTATCTCTAGTATGCGTGGGCCCGACCTATCCAATGCTGTTAGGAAGAATAGGACATCATCGGCATATAAGGCTATCCTGTCCGATAGGCCAGGGGCCCACTCAAACCCCTGTAACTGTGCATCCATCCCCACCCATGCCGCCAACGGCTCCATGGCAAGGGCGAATAAATAGGGCAACAGGGGGCACCCCTGTCTAGTACCCCGACGAATGGGGAAGCCGGACAAGACCGCAACCGCCACGCGGACAGAGGCCGTCAGTTCAGTATACAAGAGCATCACATATGACAGGAACCGAGGGCCAAGATTAATCCGGCGAAGGAGGGCAAACAAGTAAACCCAGCTTAGGGAATCAAATGCCCTGTCCATGTCCGCCAATAAGAGCACCGCCGGCTCCCCCGTCTTTCGGACCGCCGCCAGTGCTGCATGTGCCCGCCGTATGTTGTGTCGCGTCGCTCTTTGAGGCATGAATCCGGCCTGGTCCGGGTGGACCAAAGTCGAGATATGAGGCAGGAGGCGATTAGCCAGGGCCTTGGCCCAAACCTTGGCCTCAACATTTAGGAGAGATATGGGGTGATATGAAGCATGTTGTTCCGGAGGCCGACCAGGTTTGCGGAACACCACCACCTCCGCGTGTCGCCAGTCCTGTGGGAGCCGACCGGCCTCCCTGGCCTCCTCCACCGCCGCCCGATAGTAAGATGATAGTTGTAAATTGTAGCGACGATGAAACTCTCTTGGGAACCCATTGGGTCCCGGTGCCTTCCCCGAATTAAGTTCCCCTAGGGCCTTACTCAGTTCCTCCTCCGAGAGGGGGAGTTCCAACTGTTGGCGCGTCACATCTGGTACCGCTCTGGGCGGGAGATCCTCAATGAACTTGACCACCGTTGCCTCCGATAGGCATTCCTTTGAGGCATATAGATCCGCATAGTAGGCAGCAAAAATCTCTGCTATGGTCAAAGGGTCAATGATCGGCACTCCCTTCTCGTCTAGCACCCCCGGGAGGACCTGTGAAGAAAAAACACCCTGGCAGAGCCGATGCAGCATCTTGCTCGACTTGTCGCCCCATTGCTAGATCCTGCTGCGCGTCGCAAGCCATACTTGGCGAGCCTCATCCATCAGGAGAGAGGCATAAGACTGTCGTGCCAGCAGCAGCTGTCGCACCGCCAGTCCGCCACCCGGCTACGACGCTGAAGCCCCTCCACCTCTGCCTCCGCCCTAACCAGCTCCTCCCGACGCTTTCTACGGGCTTTCACGCACCATGCAATGTCCACCCCACGTAGAGTGGGCTTCAACGCCTCCCATAGTATTACTGCTCTGGGGGCCGACCCCGCATTAGTGACAAAGTAATCCGTGATCGCCTCCCTCATACATCTCTCGTAGTCCGAGTTTTGCAAGTTCCACACCGCTAGCTGCCAACTAAATGGTTGCCACCCCCTACCTAACCGCAATGCCACGGAAACCGGTGAGTGGTCCGACAGCCCTCTAGTAAGGATCTCTGTGGACATTACGCTTGTTGCGATCACCCGGGGTACGAAAACATAATCCAACCGCGAGAAGGACTTGTGAACCGCGGAAAGGTACGTATATTCCCTCCGATCTCCATGTACATGTCGCCAGGTGTCGACCCAATCTAGGTTCCTCACCAAGGAATGCAGTTTCGTGGAATGAGTGCCCCCCAGACCCCCCCGCCCTGTCCCTGTCCCTCCCCATATCCATGACATCATTCCAATCTCCACCTACCACCACAGCCACGTCCGGCATCGCCGCCCACAAAGAGAGCAACCGCTCCACCAGGGACCACTGTAAAGGGGGGGGGAGCATAGACACAGCCGAGCACAATAGATTCTTCCCCAATCTTACCCCGAAGAAATAGGTCCCACCCCTGCGGGTCAAGCCACTGTTGTGTATGCACAAATGGGACCCTACGATGTATCAATACCGCAACCCCCCTGGAGCCCTGAATGAACCCAGCGTGAAAGACCTGCTGGAAGCCATAACGCTGCAGGCACAGGGCCTTAGAGCCCATCAGGTGTGTTTCCTGTAAGAGGAGAATGTCAGCCCCAACCCTTTTTGCCTGACGTAGGACTGCGCCTCGCTTAATTTTGTCCAGAACCCCACGTACATTCCAGCTGACAATGCGGAGGGTGCCCGAGGGCCCCCCAGTCCCTACGTTCCCCACAGCCTTGGGGCGATCAGCCTAGATAAATCACGAATATAAGGTCCCAACTGCAGGTGTGTACGACCAGATGGGCACAGTGTAAAAGCGCAACTCATTCCCCTAACTAGACCCCTTCCCCATAACAAACCCCCCTCCCCATACCTCAAAAACACTGAAGTACCTGTCGCGGCGTGTTTGATTCCGGGCCCCCAACAGGAGGGCGTGGACCGCACCCGCCAATGGATCCCCGACGAACAGCCCATATCGCCCAGACCCACCCCCCACCACCCTGAACAGGTAGGGACACAGCCCTCTTAGAAGCTCCCTCAAGACCCATAAAAGCAGACAGTCACATAGTCTAAGGAAGGAGGCGCCTCGGTATCACCCTCCTCACAAGCATCAAGGATCCAATGGAAGGGGCTGGGAGGCAGCGTCCCCCTGAGCCAGGACTCCCCGAGAACCAGAGCGCCCCCGGGAGCGCGATCGTCCATGCCCTCTCCGGCGCCGTCCACGAGCAATCCTGGATGGCCCCTCACTTAAGGATGAGTCTGAGTGCAGCCCAGGCGGCGTACACACCCGCACCTGGACAGTTTCGTCGGTCCACTTAAAGACCTCTTCCGGTGAGTCGAAGAAGTGGGTGCGGGACTGAAAAACCACTCACAGGCGAGCAGGGTATAGGAGAGCACACAGGAGATTAAGGTCTCTCAGTCTGGCCTTTGCCTCCATGAACGATTGGCGTTGTTGCTGTACAAGTCGGGTATAATCTGGAAACACCAGGATACGTTGGTTATTATAGAGCAAAGGTTCTTTGGCGCGGGCCTGCTTCAGCACAGTGTCTCGGTCCAGATAATTCAATAATCTCGCAATCACGGGTCTTGGACCACCGGGGGTTTCTGCAGAAGCGCTCTGTGAGCCCGCTCCACGACGAAGCACCAGGACAGCGCCTCGGGCGGAAGCCAGCTCTCCAACCACTGCGTAAGGAATCGCTCCATACTACCATTCTCACACCCCTCCGGAAAGCCAACAAAGCGCAGGTTGTTCCTCCGGGCCCGTCCCTCTGCATCCTCGACCCGGAGCGCCAAACCCTTCTGGATGCTCTCCAAGCCCGCCACTTTCTGTTTGAGGACCCCGACATCATCTTCCACCCCTGATATGCGGGCTTCCGCCTCCGTGATACGAGACACTGCGTTTCGAAGATCCTGACGCAGTAATATAACATCCGCGCCCACTGCGCCAATTTTGGCATCCAGCATATCCCGGGATTGGGTGATTGCCGCCATTAGAGCTGCATTGTCTGGTACGACATCCTGGGTGGCCCCGGCGGCCCCACCCATCGCCCCCGGACCCGTGACCTTGTCAATCGGCCCATATTTCGTGGATCCACCACCACCCTTGTCTCTCGTCATGGTAGCTTGCAGCTAACTCTCCGCACCTCCGGATCAAGGCGGATGGGGCGCCCGCACCAGTGTCTCCCCTGCGTCGGCAGTCCGTAGACAGAGTCGCTGCCCGGCCCACGCCCACGGAGCAGAGCGAAGGACAGACGAGAGGCGGGAAAGCAACCACGGCCCGGGGCACGCAATCCACCGGCGAGAGCCTCAGCCCTCGACCCGCAAGCCAGCCTCACCCCAATTCGCCCGTCAAGGTCGTCCAGCATCTAGGCCGCGGGGCCCCGCCAGCAGCACCGTCCCCCGGACCTCCAACCACCCGTCCGTGGTCTCAAAGGGGGCGCGGCCCGATGCAGCCGCCGATCATAGGCCCCGACGCCCCAGTCTGAGTCGCTGATCGTACCTTCGAACAGGCCAACCTACTAGCGTTCACTCCCAGTGCTCTCGTAGCAGCAACAGACCCTCAGGGTACACTGCCCACTCCCTGTGGTCGCGCTGCTCCTTCTGGCCATCCTTACGCCCCTGGCTCGTCGCGGGGTGCCCCCGGTGGAGCACCCTCCCTGCCCGGCGAGTCTCCTCAGCGACCCAAGGCAACCCCAAGGCCGAGGTACCACGGGGCCCGATTACAGTTCTCAGCCCCGGGACTCCGATGACCAAGGAGCCCCCGGGCAGCTCCCGCGAGGGCTCTCCAGTCCCACCACCGCGGCCCAACCTAGCCGCCGATCCCCCAGCACCAGACTCAGTCCCACTATGGGGGGGGGGAGGGGGCGCTCGTTCCTCCCGCTGCTACTGCCCCACTGCGTCTACCAAATGTCCGGGGAGGGGGCCCCCGCACCTGGAGCTGCCGAAACCGGCCTTACTCCCGGGCACACAGATCAGTCACAGCCCATATTCTCTGCAGGCCGGGGCATCCCCCCCTCCCCTCAGCTCCTCACCGGTGCTCTCAATGCCAGCATGCGTCGTCCCAGGGGCCGACCTGCCCCCCGAGGATCACCGCTGCCGCCGGGTCGTCTGCTCCGCAGTCCGCCGCCTCAGGCTCCCTGCGGCCGCCGCGCGCATCTCGTCAGCTCCAGGGTTTCACCAAAATCGAGACTCCGGCTCCACCTCCGATCACCAGGCCACGCCTCGCACGCTCGCCGGCCTCCGAGCTCCTCCCTGCCGGTCGCCGCCTCCACTCACCTATCACCCTCCGCCAGGGACCAGTGTCGCCATGCTCCCTCCAGGACTCGTCAGGGGTCCGAGGGAGCCAGGATAGTCGTCGGATCAACGTTGGGCTGGACGGGGCTGACTAGCACACGTCCGCCATGTCGGCTCGCTTGGCCACGCCCCCCGTCTTGAGAGTTTTGATGAAAAAAGGTAGTACATTTGTATAGACAGATGAATGCCAAGTGGCATTTGATACCATCAAAGAGCAGATTGTGAAGGCAGTAGCACTAAAACCCTTCAATCCCCTTGACCAAAGTATGGTTGTAGTGGATGCAAGTGCGTACGGGTTAGGAGCTGTTCTAATGTAAAAACATCTTGGTCAAGAACGTGTGGTGGCATTTGCGTCTCACACATTGAAGAGAGCTGAACTTACTTATTCCGTTATTGAGAAGAAGGCCCTAGCGCGTTGGTGGGGTGTTAACCATTTTAAGACTTATGTCTAGGGAACTCATTTCGAGGTCAGATCGGACCATAGATCTGTTCACAACCAAGGGGGCTGGGAAGGCAAAACCCAGGTTTGCCAAGTGGTTGTACCGGTTAGGGTTATGACTTCACTTTGAGTTATGTGCCTGTCATCCGCAACATAAATGCTGACTATTTGTCGTGGTTGCCGTTACAGTGTGTAGATGACGAGGATGAAACCCGCGATGAGTGTGTGGTGGCCAGCTTGTCTGAGTCATGCAATGGAGCCATCACGGTGGACGAGTGGAAGTCAACGGTAAGGGGGGATGACATCATGAAGGAGATGTTGGAGAAATTAATTATCCAGCCCAACCCAATCTAATATGACGTTGAAAAGAAAATTTGGCGAATATTGGAAAGTGTGGCCAGAGCTTTCTTTTGAGGATGGTGTAGTGCGTAGAGATGGCAGGTTAGTAGTGCCTGAATGCTTACGGTCCAGACTGCTCAAGTTACTGTATGAGGGATGCAGTGGGATATCGGGGATGAAGAGAAGAGCTAGAGCGACCTTTTGGTGGCCAGGAATGGACAAAGTAGTGGAAGAGTGTATACAAGGTTGTATAGATTGTATGTGCAGCGATAAGGTTTGAAGAATCTCCCACTGCCCCAACCAAGTTTCACAGTAAGCCATACGAAAGGGTGGCCATGAATATTTGTGGGCCCTTTGCTGCCAAAGGGATAATGAACAAATGTGCCCTTGTAATCATTGATTATCATTCTAAGTGGCCTGAGCTGGCGTTTTCTGGCGAAATAAAAGCATCCAATGTCATTGAATTTTGTGACCAAATCTTCTGCATGGAGGGTTGCCCGGATACTTTAGTTACGGATAACGGGCCTCAGTTCATGGGGGAAGGTTTTAAAACATACTTATCCAAAATAGGTATTGTACACCATACCACAGCAGTTTACAACCCCAGGCAGAACGGTCTCATTGAGAGATTCAACCGGGTATTGAAGAGTGTGTTCAGTTGTATGAGAGTGGTGGGGTAAACAACGTTTACCCCGAAACTTTTTCAACGCAGGGAATCACAACGCGGTTGTTACAAGGACCGCGTTGTGATTCCGCAAACCATTACTCTGCAAGTCGGAACAACGACTTGCGGAGGGGGGGGAGGTGTTGGATTTAAAATCCAACACCTTTCCTAGTGTCCGCACAGACTTGAGTTGGAATAGTAAATTATACTATTCCAACATCCAGCGCCCCCCCTCCGCAAGTCGTTGTTCCGACTGGCAGAGTAATGGTATGCGGAATCACAACGCAGTCGTTGTAATGACCGCTTTGTGATTCCTTGCGGGGAAAAAGGCTGCGGAATAACTTCATAGATTCGAGTAGTGGTGATGACTGCAAAGAGGCAGCTACCATACTAGCCATGTAGAGCTACCATACTACACCCCACTCTGTCACTAAGGAGATTCCCTTCTTGCTCTTAAAGGGAAGACAGCCAGGGACAAGAGGGTCTCCAGCATGGATGCTCAAGGGACTCACATGTCATCTAGACAGGGAGAATTTGATGGATAGGGTTCAGAAGCACCAGGCTAAATATGTAAAGAGGCACAACGACAAATCAAAATGGGAAAAGAGAGTGTTTGTAGTGGGTGATTGGGTAAGAACCAATAATTTGAGCACCCAGAAGATGGCTTTGTTGAGATGGTCGGTGCAAAGGTGTGTGATAAAAGTAACGGGTAACCATGTGTGGTTGTCCGATGGTAAGAGGTGTCCGAAGAGTTACACTGTGCAAAGCACTCGAACGTGACATGCGGATGAAGAAATTGGGTGGTAGTTTGTTGGAAGGCGTAATCGATGAGAAGTCTACTGTGAAGCATATGGAATCACGGGTCAGGTGGAGGCCCGAGTGGCAAAGGGACTATGTGTGCTATTATCCATTGTGCATTAGGATCTTGCCTTCTCCATGTTTCTCATCTTGCGAAGTTTATTTTGTTTGGGTTCAGTTGTTATTTTGTTTAGTTGTTAGTGCTGTTTATAAATTGTATTGCTGCATTTTTCATGGTTGTTATTGTTATTGGGAAGGGGAGATGTTATTGCTTGGCAACTGTGTCCTGTAGCCTAGTGATGGTTGCCAGTCTCCCTGTGTTCTGGAAGCTGGACTTCACTTGGTGGGACGGTTGCTCCTGTGATACTTAATAAACCTTTTCTACATAATCATCATGTCTGCACTTCTTAAAAACATCCTCCTTACAAGTGCGTAGAGTGCAGCCAATGTAATGCAATGCATTTTGGGCCTCCTTTTATACTTTACACCTGGTTACTTGTTTCCAATCAATGGTATTTTGTAAGTACAAAATGCTATTTTGCCGACTTTCTTATTTGTGGATGCTTATTACATCGCAATAGTGATTCGGTATTTGGTAATCACAATTAGAGATTTGGTATTTTCTATTGCCAACATAAGACATTGCTAATTATGTAGCACTGCCTGCAATGTTTAAGAAATACACCATTAGTGATTCTTTATGGATCAACTTTACCATATTTTGTGGACGGTTTGTGGCTCGAGGTTTTTTCATACATTAGACCATAGATCCTTAAAACATTTCTGTATGTCACCATCATCTGCATGATCAGGAAACCCATAAAGTCTCACTTTTTGTTGAAATTGTTTGTATACTTCTGTAGTTGACAAATATCCACTTCTAATTTTGTAACCGGGTCAGACACATTCTAGACACTGGGCCCTGACCGTCTGCTCTACTTCAATTATTCAAATCTCCAAAATCACCCACCTGTCTGAATTTTTTATTTTCTTGTTGGCTACATCCACAAATTGTTGTAAATCTCTAACCACATCTAGAATGTTTTCCACAATGGAATTAATAGAAGAAGAAATTGGTAACAGTGTCGCATGAATCAGCATTACTTATATCACGTAGTTTATTAGAATACATGTTAGAGCTGGCATTCTTGTTTGGAGAAGTTTCTTTAAATATCCCATTTGTTTTAACTTTATCATTATCATTAGGGTGTCAGCATGTTTAAAATATTTATCCATGCTCATGCAGTTTATTCTGACTCTTGAACATTGCCTCTAAGGTAAGTTGTCCTTGGTATTTTTAGCCGTCCCTTTTTAATACTTTCCTCGCTTTCATTCATCCTGAATTTAATGCCTTTGACCCTATTGTTCGACCACTCAAAGAAGCTGTCAGGTTGCTCATGTAGACGTTCCCAAGTATAGCAGAGATTGTTGATAAATATTTCCTAGAGTACTATGTTGTTTTTGTATGGACTGTTTTTAAAGATCAAATGATGATCATATTTGGCTTTCTGCAATGTTGCTGTGGCGGAGTAAGTGACCATGCCTGTTTCTTTACACTAAAGGAATTATTACTACTAGAACTTAATCAAAAATCAATTATATTGGGGGGCATGGCTTGCCGCGAGGGAAGATGGCCGCTACCTAGAGCGGCTCTGTGACTCTTTCCCCATTATCCCCCATAAATCCAGACATAATCCAAAGCTAGAACCGCGCCGAGTCGCAGGGAAGGATGTCGTATACGCGCACTCATCAATGGTGTGCCCCTTTTGTGAATCTGAGGTCGGACTGCGGACCTTCCAGCACCGTGGCCTGGTGGAGGTAGCGGAGCACCGGCTGCAAGTGGCAGTTGAAACGGTGCGCTCCTGTAGGAGCTGGCGGATGCAGGACGAAGCAGTCACAGATTGAGCAGAGGAGCGGCTGCACAGCTCAGCAGGAGAGAGCCGGGATCGTTTGCGGCTGCTCTGAGTATAACATGCATTGGTGTCAGTATTGCTGGGTTCCGGTCCGGGTGTGGCCTGGGCCTCCGGGAGCAAGGAACTGCCTGACCATCGGGCGGCAAGTCGCCCGGAGTGACCAATAAAGACCGGTGGCGGCAATAAGGTGTGTGTCTGACGCCCATAAACTGGGCCCACTGGCATGCCCGTTCACTCCGCGGAAGCAGTGTTAACGGGTGGGACGCACCAGCAGTGCAGCAGTGAAGACAATGCCGAATAGTCATGAAAAGACAGAGAGGTGACTGCCTAATTGAGAATAAAGCTGAAGGCAAGAGTGGAATAAAAAGCAGGCCAAACAATAAAAAGTAAGCGAGAAGCATAATATAACACCAGATGGGCATCTGAGGTGGAGGCTAGTCAGACCGCAGGGGAGCAGAGCGGGAGTAAGGACCGACCCTGTAGAGACACTGTCGGGCTCAGCAAGGTTGGGACACTCAGACTGAACGCTGCAGGCGGCGCAAACCCCTGGTGACCAGATGGGAGCCCCTTGATAAATAAATGCGGCGGGGGAGCAAGAGATAACCTCCAAGAAAGATAACGAGTGGGATCGATCATTGTAGTGTCTGGGGGCTGGTCGCCAATCCCTATACTCACCACTCGGAAAGGTGGAGAGTAGGGATCGGCGAGGAAGCAGGGTGCAAACCTGAAAGGCCGCAGGGATCACCATGGTAGCCCCTGGCAGGCGGCAACAGCACACCCAGAAAACCCCAAAGAGAACCTGCAAGGGCGACTTAACCCTGATAGGAAGATGTCAGGGGGAAAGAATGCCAAAAACTCCCACCAAACGAAACTAGATAAATTCACTCTCCCGAAAGGGACTGAAATCCAGGACCCCCCCCGCATGAACGCCGGACAACGGAGGCTCAGGCAGCACCTGACAAAGACGCATTATCGCTGCATGACATAATGGCGACAATACTAGGGATACAAATGGCCTAGAATAGTCTCGGTTACAACTAAAGTCTCCTTGATCCGTGCACACCTATGTAATATGGGGGCAAGGATACAAACAGTAGAAGACTCATCTAAAACGTTGCCTCAAGATACCTCAACCATAAAAGCCCAAATGAAAGAAATGCAAACTCGCACAGGCCAACTGGAGGCCAGGCTCGAGGATCAAGAAAAGTGTTCAAAACATAACAACGTACGTATCCTTGGGGTCCCTAAAAGGGCGGAGGGCCTAACAACTGACCTCTTTGTGGAAAATCTGATAAAGGGGTAACTTCAACCATAGGGTCTCTCAAAGTTTTTTCTTGATAGAGAGAGCTCATCGAATGTCGAGGGGTCGCCCCAGACCTTGAGCTCGTCCGAGACATATTGTAGCTTGACTCTTCAACTACAGAGATCGAGATGCTATTCTGCATGCAGCCCGAGTGGCCCCCTCAGTCCTAGATGAAAATTTGCAGATAACCTTCTTCCCGGATTTCACTTTAAAGACTCAGAGACTAAGGCGCAGCTTTATTGAGGTGAAGAGGGCGCTCAGGGACAAAGGGGTGAAATACTCCATGCTCTTTCCAGCTCGCCTTTGAGTGGACTCCGAGGGGCGAACTTGGTTTTTCACTACACCGGAAGAGGGATGGGACTGGTTAGAGGGATGGAGGACAGTTGGAGGTGCTGGTGGCAATGTCCAGGAGGGCTGAAGAGAACACCGATGGACCCGAATGGGTGCCCTCCTGAAGAGGAGTGCACGGGAGCGGGGCTGTGAGAACAGAGACCGAGTTTGTGACAGATAAAGTTAGAGGGAAAATGGGTAAAATAAATGTATCACTGGTGAACGGGCGATTGAAGTATATTGGGCTTGATTGACCTTCTGGTCAGCTACCAGGCTAGGAGAGACTAAGCACAGAGCAAAAACACATCCAGTGGCCTGGGCAGGAAGGAGCTGAGACTATGCAGCACTGTTGGACACCACAGCTCTATCTTAATGAAGGACAGATAAGTGACAGACGGAGGAGGGGGTGGGGGAAGAGTTGACAGGCAAGTATACATTCCCTATGTTTATTATGTTGGGAAGGGTCGACAGGCTCTCTGCTGAGTTAGGGGGGCGGGCATTTCAGGTGCCGTCTGGCAGGGTTGCAGGGTGAGGGCTGGTAAGCGAAGGAGAAGGGGAAGGGAGGGAGGTGATAAATGTTTTCTAATAGCATTGGTATGCAGTTTTCAAGGTAATAGAGAAAGAGCAGATAGTAATCTTCAACATGACCAAAGCACATGGTCCTACACGGGGGACCCGAAGAGACTCTGGGAATGGGGACACCCGGAAGAACCCCAACGCACTGTTAGTGAGGAAGTCAGATCAGAAATTATATGACAGGACAAGTGCAGGCTGAATTGAAAATAATGTCCTGGAACGTAAATGGGCTGGGAAGTAAAGTGAAACAAGGTAGCGTGCTTCAGTTCATAAAAGACATTCCCCGGACGTGGTTCTCCTGTAAGAGAACCACCTCATGGGTAATAGCTGTAATGCCTTGAACCGTTAGGGCTACGTAATGAGGGCGCATGCAGGATACACATCCGGCTCTAGGGGTACTGGGACCCTCCTCAAGACAGGCCTACCCCTCATCATAGAAAAAATATGGGCAGATAGGCTGGGTAGATATGCGGTGACCTCGGGGATATGGACAGGTGAAGTAATCAACATTCTGTCGGTATACGTCCACCCCACATTGGTAGACTCTTTATTGACTCTTTATTGACAGACCTAGGGGCACAAATACTAGAACTTCCATTGGGTCGTCTATATATGGGAGGAGATTTTAACATGGCAGGATGCGACTGGCTGGACCACATGCCACCTAGAGCCCAAAGCCCCAGACCGACACGATTGGTGGACTTTTTGTCTGCAATAGGCATCATTGATGATGAGATTTCTAAACCCCACTACACCAGAGTATACGTTCCACTCAGGGGCACATGGTAGTCGATCGCGAATTGACTACTTGATTACTCTCCCCACACTCCTCCCCCACTTTTCGAAGGTCAGGCATTTGGTGCGAGGTATCTCTGACCACTCTCTCATATGGGCAAAATATAAGGTGGGTGGAGTGAGACACGGGCGGGCCCAATGACAATAAATCCCTGGTTCATTAAGGTACCCAAAATAAGAAAAGGCCTGGAAGATGCAACAGTCACTTCGCCACAAATATTATGGGAAGCGTATAAGGCGGTGATCAGTGGCCAGGCCCTCTCGCTGGACACAAAATAGAGAAAAGGGCGAAAGTTGTCAAACTGGAGCCGCAAATCCTTGATCTAGAACTGCAAATCATGCGGAACTATGATGAGGACACACAACACACGCTAAAACTCAAACAACAAGATTATAGAGACTGCGTCGCGGAAGAGGCCAGAAATAAAATTAGCGAGACACAGTACTGGGTCTATGAAACTGTCGACAAAGCTGGCAAACTACTGGCTTGGCTGGACCAGCATCAGAAAGCAAACAGACGGGTCCCCTCACTCACCTCTAGATCAGGGGAGGAGATCAGGAATCCGTTAGAGATGGCAGAGGCCTTTGCAGACCATTACGCGGAAGTGTACTCCGCCAGTTCGGAATGCCCGGAGCGGGAATCGTTAGAGTTCCTAAGGGATATCTCGCTCCCGGTGCTGACAGAAGAAGAGCGTCGGCCTCTTGAGGAGGACCCCCATGGCTTAAATTACCCAAGCGATCGGGGCCCTGAAGTCGGGAAAAGCATTGGAACCTAACGGTATCCCAATTGAACTATACAAGCTTACAGCACAAGTGACCGTGCCTCACCTACTGACAATGTTTGAGGAGAGCAACTCCATTGGCAGGCTCCCACCAGATTAGACACTGGGTACAATAGTGCTACTACACAAGGAGGGAAGGCCAAGGGACCAATGTACGTCATATCGGCCTGTTACATTACTGAATGCAGAAGCAAAAATCCTGGCGAAACATTTGGCGCAGCGGCTTCTCCCTCTGTTCCCGACCCTGGTCCAACCAGACCAATCAGGATTTGTGCGAGGACGAAACACTGCCCTGAACCTCAGGCACCTGCATGGTGTCCTGGGACGGGCACACAGAATTAAAGAAGATGCGGCCGTCCTATCACTAGACGCTCGGATAGCCTTTGACACGGTTGAGTGGCCTTACATGGTGGTGGTGCTCAAGTGTATGGGATTTGGACCATGATTTATATCTTGGCTCAGCCTCTTATATTCAGCACCACAAGCGCAGATAATGGTCAACAGGGTAAGATCGCTTATATTTCTGCTACAACGTGGCACAAGACAGGGTTGTCCTCTGTCCCCGCTGATCTTCGCGTTAATACTCTAGCCAGTGGCTGCATGGATCCGGAAGGATCCAATTATTCGTGGCCTACGGTGGTCAGAGGACTGGGAAGACAGGATCTCGTTGTATGCCGATGATATCCTTTAATACGTTGCATCCCCTCAAGCCTCCATAGCAAGAAGACTGAACATTATTGCAACGTTTGGGAAGTACCCAGGCCATGTTATCAACTGGGCCAAATCTGTAGTGTATGTTCTCAATGGGCCAAGACTGAAGCTCCCGAGGAACTGTGAGGCACAGACGGTCTCAGACGGATTTTGATATCTGGGCATTTTTATAACAAAAGATCAGGCGTGCTTCCTAGCCCGTAATCTACAGCCCCCTCTGGGACGCCTTAAAAGAGATGTCCACCACTGAGGGACCCTCTCTCTCTCACTTCTCGGTAGAGCAGCCCTGTTTAAAATGATGCCCCTGCCGAGATTCTTATATGTATTACAAAACACACCTTTCCCGGTCCCCGGACTCATACATCAATACAATACTGTCCTAAAGGCGCATGTCCGCTGTATAGCATGCACACTCGAACAGGAGACGTGTTTGTATTTCTATGTGGAAATGCTAAGAGGTTAAACAATCAGGTGAGGTGCACTCCCTCTTGTGGGACGGGGGCCCACCAAGGATAGCCCTTAGCAGATTGACCCGTAGTTGGTATGACGGAGGAATCGCGCTGCCTCATAACCAAATGTATTACAGGGCGTCTCAACTCGCAACTGTTAACCAATGGGTACACCAGCCGCTAACAGAGCCGGCGTATCAAATGGATCGACTGGTACTGCAGCGGAGAGGCTATCTCCATGCGCTTTATACAGAACCACAGCGACTTCAACTGGAGGGTCCCATGGCGGTTACAATGCGCCAGTGGCACTCAACTCTCTCTAAGTTAGGGTGGAAAAATAAGCTCACCAAAGCCACACCACTTTGGGACTCTCAACAACTGGGGGCCTCAGGAATAAGCAAAGGTTTCACTAAATGGGACTTAATAGGTATCTGGAGGCTGGGGGACCACCATACAGGGAGAGAGATGGTCACATTCGAGCAGTTGCAAAAAACACACAAGCTGGCTCAGGCGGAGTACTTCCGTTACCTACAGATCCGACATGTGATTCAAGCGGCTGTCCCATGGGGAACTGAGCTCCCTGAGTGGTCGCCCCTGGAATGTAGACTCCTGGAAGAACACCTGCCCCGAAAGACTGTCTCGCTAACATACCAAAAGTTGATTAATAACTTGACAGACACTCTTGTCGCCCTGAAAGATCGCTGGAATTTAGACATACCTGACCTACAAGAGGAGGACTGATCTGAAGCCTTAGCATCCCCGAGGGAGGTAGCAATCTGGGCCCGCCTCAGACTCGTCCAGCTTATAATTTTACATAGGGTATACATCTCTTGCACAACATTGGTGAAGATGGGCTGCAGGGAAGATGCAACCTGCAACAGAAAGTGTGGGGGTGTGGGGTTGTTTTCCTATATAATATGGACGTGTCAGGAGATTCAGGATTATTGGCAGGCGACAGTGTGATGCATGTCTGGGGTGGTGAGACAAGACCTCACTCACAATTTTGCCCAAATGGTGCCTTTTAAACCTGTGGGAAGATACAGACCTGGGGCGAGCTGACCAATCCTGAGTAACCCTAGGGCTTATGTTGGCGAAACGCAATATAGCTCACCACTGGGGGGGCTACCCCCATGCCCACACCATCCAAGACTGGAAGAGAAATATGGACTGGTGCATGGTGGCAGAGAAAACAGTCTATGTGAAAAGGGGATGCCCGAAAAAGTGGGGGAAATTTTTGAATAAATGGAACGGATATAGGGGTAACCCATGTACACCTCCGGTGGGAGATACAATACTTTCTGCAATTCATTCAGAGACTACCTGATAAAATTGTCTAATATAATGGGGAGCGAGAGAGACGTGGACTCTGCATGGATTATTAAGGATGCCATATGAAAAAATGTAAGAATGCTTGGTTGTCTATTTAATGACAATGTAAAACCATTTAAATTGCTCTGTTACAATAAAGAGAAAAAAAAATCAATTCTATTTGTGCTAGTCTTAAAATGAAAACTGTTGAGACTGGGTGTGGCACTTTTCTTGTTTCCAGATATTTTTCTACAACATCCATCACGTATACTATATTGGTGTAGAGTGATTCCCCATCCAGGGTGACCAAAATATGCCCAGTAGCCCTGAATGTGGTGCCCACATCTTCCAAATTGTCAGCAGTGTTTTGGAATTTTTGCAAATATTTCAAGGTTATGGCAAGGGACTCACCATTTTCTGGACTAGTTTAGGGGGCAAAATAGACATTCGGTGTGGAGGATGTGGCCTAATGGCTAGGGTGTTCATCTCAAATCTATGGAACTGGGTTTGAGTCTGGCAATGACGCTCAACATCCTGTGATTCTGGGCAAATCACTTAATCTCTCTGTTCCTAACAATAAATAAATGTGTCCTTGTATAACGCAACTGGTGCTCATGTAAAGCGCTCTGATACCTTCGGGTCGTGCTATATAAAACTCCGGGAAAAACAAAAACAAAGCATGGTTGTGTACTGATCCTCAAGAGAAGGAAAATCTTCAGACCTTTGTTCTCTGCAGAGGGGAGAAGGAGCAATAGCTCCATCACTCTGTCAGTCTCTTTAGTAGACCAGGTGTGCTGAGAATATTTCCCATTCTGGGAGTCTGGGTGTCAGTAAGCGGTTTGGCTGGGGCTATTGTGCTGGTATGGTGATTGGCTGCAACTTCTACCACTTAAGACAGTATTTTGTCACTCCTACTTTGTTTCTTACAGACAAGAGAAGCAGCTTACTACTGTGTACAAACTTCCTGCCATGCCTGACGGATTAATTTTACTAATGTACCCCTGGTATTCGGGGTGCATGAATCAATCAATCAATAGCCAATAACGATAGGCACCCATGCATTTACGTACTTCCAGAGATTCACAAAGGAGGTTGTTTTCCCCCGGGTAGGCATATAATATCAGGCAACGGTGGCCCGACAGAACATCTAGCAGAATGAGTGGACACCTTTCTTCAGCCCCTTGTACAGAACCTCTCGTCCTATCTTAAAGATAGCAGGGAACTTCTTTGTAAGATAGAGGATTTTAGCTGGGAGGAAGACATCTTTACGTTTGTTACTATGGACGTGGAGAGTCTGTATATGTGCATAGGGCTAAACAGTGGACTTAGAGAGCTTAAATATTTCTAATTCAAGCGCAATGCATGTCATTTAGAATATACCCAGATGCTACTAACGATGTCCGAGATGATTCTCACACAGAATGCCTTTATGCATGGGGATGATTGGTTCCTTCAAAAACAAGGAACGGCCATGGGCTCCACGTTTGCTCCATCCTATGCTAACATCTTAATGGGGTTGTATGAGATGGAGCATGCCTGGGGACCCGGGCCAAAAAACTGGATGGACAGTATCCTCTTCTACGTGCGCTATATAGACGACATTTTCCTGATATGGAAGGACAGCCTCGAAGAACTTAACAGATACTTTCTTTATCTAAATGATAATTAATATAACATCAAGTTAACTCTCAGTAGTTCAAAACATGAGATTACATTCTTGGACCTTAGGATGTATACAAAGGGCCATGTCATTCACAGTGACATGCACAGAAAACCAACATCTCGCAATAGTGTGTTACATGCTGCAAGTTGTCACCCCATGAACACTATCTCAGCCATACCATATGGTGAGATGGTGCGATTCCGCCGAAATTGTAGTGAGGACTACAATTTTGAGAAAAACATCAGCAAGGTTAAAAGTGATTTTAATGCCAGAGGCTACGATGGTAACTGCCTTAAGAAAGCTGAGAGCAGGATCAGGAAATGTAAAAGAAGCAATACTTTAGTTCATCGATCACGTTCTCCTGATAACGCTATTCAGGACCAATGTGCATTTATAACTGAGTATGGGATGTATAGTTACAATATTTTTGACATACTAAGAAAAAATGTGCATCTACTTAAATCTGATACGCTGCCTTCTGATTTTGTTCCGAAAAAACCTAGAGTGATTTATCCGAAGGGGTCTACAATAAAGAACATCATTTGCCCTAGTCATGTTAAGGTACCCAAGACATCTTTATCCACATGGTTGCCTGAGAAACAACTAGGATTTTACATATGTGGCAGTTGCTCTATTTGCAAATTTGGTCTAAATAAGAAAAAAACTTTTGAATACAATGGGCCTAAGAACCATCAAATAATGTCTTTTACCAATTGCAAAACCACACATGTTGTGTATGTGATCATCTGCTCATGCGAAAAAAATATATGTAGGGAGTAGTATAAGGAGTTTAAAAGTTCGGATTCAAGAACATGTAAGATGCATAAAAAATGGGGATGTGAGGAACCCAGTGGCACAACACATTAGCAACACTCACCCAAATAATAGTGAAATTACATTTCATGCAATAGATAGTGTTGGTGTCAATACCAGAGGAGGCGATAGGACTTTACAACTCAGGCAGATAGAAGAACGTTGGATCTGAAGACTTAGATCTGTAACTTCAGGTTTGAACATTAATAACGAGTTTCATTATTTTTTATAAGATCATCAACTTCCTTTGGCTTACTGTGTCTTGATGCTTCTGTCCAAGATTGTATTTCTGTCCCTAGGCTCTAACTAAAGTGATCTTCCTATCTGAAATTTAGCTGAAAGTTTGCTCTATGTTTAAAGCCGAAAAAATTGTCAGGCATCTGTGGACCTTTTACAAAGCTGTAGAACATCATGAGATGATATCCATGAACTGGTATTATGTTCAATCAAATACGCACATTGACCAGCATGTAGGGAATTTTATTAGGCCCTTATATTTTTGAGCTATGCAGGATAGGTCAATCATGAAAAAATAAAAAATGTCATATTGACATAGATTATGAATATAATGTGATCTTTTTTTAATGCTTATGTCTCATACGGATTGGTCCAATCTGTAACAATTATGGTAGGCCCAACCTCTTGACATGATCAATAAGAGAGAAATCGGGACTATGATATCTATTGTCTGACGATTCTCGTAAATTACTCATAAAGTGCTTTGCAATACAACCCGTATTTAAAGATGGCGGATGAGGGGTTCCCGGGGGGTGGCTATCCTCATGCGACGTAACTTACCCTTCGTTCTCTCCTGGGTGATCCACGACCCTCAGGGTACATATGTGATGGTATGCGGCTCTCTGGCCGGCTCCCCGCTCAACCTTATGTCCCTATACTCGCCCCCCTCGCTGCTTACCTCTACCCTGACGCAGACCTCCACCCTCCTTTCCTCGCTCCCCCTGGGCGTTATGGTGGTGGGGGGAGATTTCAATGCAGTCTCCAATCCGGCCATAGACTCATCGGGCCCTCCCTCTGCGGTCCGCACTGCACAATCCAAACAATTGAGGTCTTGGTCCGAGGCCCTTGGCCTCTGCGATGCCTGGCGTGTGTGGCACCCCCGTGCCACTCATTTTACTCACACCTCCGTAGCCCATCACACGCAGGCACGCATAGATATGATCTTTCTCCCCACGACTGACTGCTTGGAGGTTGTGGATGCTCGTATCCTACCCAGGGGTATTTCGGACCACTCGCCGGTACTCCTCAGTACCGGATCCCCCCCTCCCTCGGCCCGTCAAACGTGGAGGATGAATGCGTGGTTCCTCCAGGATAAAGACTTCCGGAAGGCGGTAGGGAAGGAGCTCGAGCAATACTTCCTCACCAACGAGGGCTCCGTATCCTCCCCCGGGACCCTATGGGAGGCTGGGAAAGCCACAATTCGGGGGTTCGCGAAAGGGCATCTTAAAAAGCAGAGGCAGGAGCAACACCGGGAAATCACCACAAAGGAAGCGCAGGCGCTTCGCTTGGAGCAGTCTCTTTCCCGGCTCGACGACATGGCCCAAAGCCGACAACTAGCCCTTCTTCAGTCCGAGATTAGGCAACTATCTCTGGATGCGGCCAAGCTGCTCTGGAGGTCATCGGTGGCGCGAGTCTATGGTTGGGGGGATAAAAACGGCGCAATTTTGCACAGGCTGGCTACCTTCCCCAAGGCGAGTCGGATAATTCCGGAAGTGGTCGAAGATCGAGGTTCGGTCTTCAGTGCCCCCTCAGCGATGGCAAGCACGTTTGCCAGCTACTATCGGCGGTTGTATGCCGCACAACCACCCGACTCGTCGCTCCGTGATCTCCTTGGGCGGGGTCACGTCCATCTTCCCCAGTTAGAGACGGCAGCTCGGGAGGATCTTGACCGCCCCATCTCCATGAAAGAAATTGAACCCTTAGGGGTCCTGGTGTGGGCTGACACCTGTGTTAGGGGATGGGAGTGGCCCGGCACCGCGACGGACAAGATCACACTCTACGCAGACGATGTTCTGCTTTTCCTGGCGGAGCCCGCCTCCTCTGGACCGCGTTGCCTCCAGTTGTTGCGAGCGTTTGGCAGGCGTCGGGTCTTCGGCTGAACCCCGGGAAATCGGTATTGGTCCCGCGGCACCTGTCAAGGGACTGTTATGATTGCCAGTCTAATATTCCGATCCGACGCAACTCATTTAAGTACCTGTGAATATGGGTTACCACGCTCCCGGAGCTGGGCTGGTCCCTCAATGTAACTCCTCTAGTCCAAAAGGCTAAAGCAGACCTTTATAAATGGAGGGCGCTGTCCCTGAACCCTCTATGTCCTCCAGAACACCCCGTTCTGTTTTACCAGACCCTGGTTTAAGGTGTTGGATAGGCTCGTTACCAAATTCTTATGGGGCGGTGGGAGGTCGCGCCTGGCTCTTTCCACGTGTCGGATCCCTTCCTTTGATGGGGCATGGCCATGACGCATTTGTACCTCTACTTTATAGCCGCACGTTTGCTGGTGGTCCTCGATTGGTTCAACGGGGGATGGTCCGACCCGGCCTACCGGCTGGAGCTGTGCGAACTGGGGTTTTCTAAGGTGCAGGCCATATTGTACGGGGGACCTGTCCCGCTTCAGCTGCCTGAGGTGACACGTTCGGTGTTCCTGGCTTGGCGGGCTTCGCTGCGCCACACCGGCTGGACCGGCAAACTGACCCAATGCACCCCCGTCTGGCAGGGGGCTTGGCTGCGGGAGGTGAGTGGTCTGTGGGGGTTCAAAGCCTGGGACCTCATAGGTATAACACAGCTCGGGGACGTATGGGTGAGGGGCCACATGCTTTCCTTCCAAGAGATGCGCAATCGATATTCTCTGCACCCCTCCCAGTTTTATAAGTACTTGCAGTTAAGACACGCCCTTCGAGTGCACATCGTGGACGGTACTCGACTCCTGGAGTACAGCCCCACGGAGGCCCAGACGCTGCTTGGGGACTTGGGAAGGGGGGGTATCTCCCGGATATACCGCACCTTAATTAACAACACTGCCACCTCGTTGGACAGACTGAAAGAACAGTGGGTAGACTGGGTGGGGTCGTTGGACGAGGTGGATTGGCGAGACGCGCTCATGGCGCCTAAGACCATTACCGCCTCCGCCAAACTTAGACTTATCCAATTATACTACTTGCACATTGCTTACCTGACTCCGGTATGCCTTCATCGTGCGGACCTTCGCTCTGATGCGTCCTGCGCTAGGTGTGGCCAGGCCCCAGCTAATTTTTTTCACATGGTTTGGACCTGTCCCCGGCTGGCAGCTTTCTGGGGGGCCATTGAGGGGGAACTTACGGAGGTTTTGGGGTGGACAGTGCCCCACGATCCGCTACACTCATTACTGGGGATAACTGATGGTCTGTACGGGTCCCGGAGAGACAAGACCTTTTTTAACACAGCAATTAAAGTTACCAAGCGCGATATTGCATCGGCAAATGCGATACAGCGCGCGCAACGAAATTCGTTTTATTATTTTTTTTCGTAACTTACCTGAAATCGGCCGTTTGCCGCATTTTGCAACCCCCCACTCTGCCACTCCTCTGCGCCACGTCACCGCCCCAGTAAAACGCCCTACACGGGCCGTCACTGGTCCAAAATATGGAGACACAGCCTCCTTTTTTTTTTAGATCTTTGTCTGTACATTGATACGTTCAATGCTTGCACTATGCTATTATAAACTGTAGACGCCATAGTCAATTCAAAGATGGCGGCGTCTTCGGTATCCCATACGCTTTATTTTCGGTGCGACCGTTTGTACCAATGCGGGATTAATTTTACTAATTGGGTAATAATCAATTTGCTAAACGTTTAAAAGAGCGTGGTCTTCTGTGTTTCGTTGAGCTCTTTATCGAACCAGATGACCACATGGAGATGGGGGTTACATTCGCCGTGAGTACTTTTTGGTATTTGTGGGTATGCATAGCGGGGACCAAGGGATTGTGCAGTATACTGCAACATTTAACTGATTGTGAGCAGTATAGGTTTATCTATAACAAGTTATTAACCTTTAGTCTACTACGTGTGACTTTATGTTTGCCTGAATTTGGTGTGCTTTTAAAAATGGCCGCCACCATGGCTCTCTGTGCCCTATACGTTTAGGGCCATGGGTGTGTTATCCACGAGCTATCCTACTATGCTCATCCGTTGAATGATTTTCTTGGCTTTGACTATCCTTTTTAAAGAGCCCTCATTTGCCCATATCATGTGTATATATTAGAAGCACTATATAATTGATAGGCGATGAAACGCGGTGTTCTTTCGCTATAGAAAATAGTATTGAATACAATTTGGATAAATGCTTGTGTTATCCTATAGTGAGGAGTGTGTGGTCCAACTGAGATCTGCACATCGTATGCGTGAATCATATTAGCAAAATGAGGATGGTAGACGAGAATATATGGCAACTCTCGCTAGAAGTAAAGGGAACCGATGTCGATTTTATTGTTGAGATATGACTTGGGATGTCTGTGAGATGACTATGTTTTGGGTTAATACTCACAATACGGCCCTCAAAAAATCCTTAAACGTATTGACAACTATTTTTGGCTTCGGCCAAATCGATAATCAAACTTTGTGGTGTACTAATTTCGGGATGGAGATGTTGCGACTCATATATGCTTTATCCACATTTCTTTCTTTTAGGATACACCTACCTAAATCAAGAGTGTTCTGAACTGACATGACACCGGTACTTGAATATATATAGTTTTCAAGTAAGTCTTTCGACTTGTGTTTTATGATGGACATTTGTCTAAATAGCTCAAACTAATGTATGGGCCTTATAATACATTTTCAGGTGCTTACTAGAACGATAATACTGTGTGTTATGACACTTTGTGACATTTGCGGTGATTATATACATATGTGTACTTTTCCCATTTTTTATATAGATCTTTCTGAGTGTACACTCTGACAACTACTTGAACGAGTACCTTTACATTTCAAGGTATGTGCATTTGTGTCTATGTTGATTAATTTAAGATGTAATACATCTGAACAAATGGGTTTGGTCAAATGTAACCTCTATACTTGGTGTCTCCTTTTTCCTCTCTATTTGTGCAGGGAACCGAGAATATGGGTAGTCTTTGCACATACCTAAGTGCATGATAGATTGTGTATAATTCCAAAGATTATCTTCTTTGTTCTATGCAAAAGTGTTTTCCCAATGTAATGAAATGTTCTTTGCATCTGTTCTAAAAATGATCTGGTTCTTATGTTTTAAATGTTTGTATTCAGTGTTGTAAATAGTGTCTGTTTATGTACTTTTTTAGCCCTGAAGAAGTCCAATTGAGGATGAAACACGTTGGTGGTTTCGAAATTTTAAAAGAAAATGAATAAAGAAGGAACATTAACAATCCAAGAGTTTTTCTTGGGAAAACAATTGCTGAATGTAAATTTATTCCATTATAAATATGGTCCAATAATGACTGATATATGTATTTAACATACAGTTGTGTGCGGGGCTATTTTGTCTTTACAATCAATTAATCAATCAATCAGGGGTTTATAGAGCGCGCTACTCACCCGTGAGGGTCTCAAGGCGCTATATGAATGTGTGTGCTAATGCACTAACCGCTGGCAAGCACCAGCACCGCAGTCAACATCACAACAGAAATTTCCATTGTAATGGTGCTTTATTATATATGATGGGGAGAGGTGTGTGAAATTTGCATGGCAATGATGGTGCTTTATGTACTATGGAAAGGTGGAGACTAGCACAACTGTGGTGGTTTGCATACAGGGGATGCGAGAATGACAATAATTAACCTGCAAAGGCCTTAATATCGTTAGCAACAACCTCAGTGGTCTGAACAGCCTTCCTGGCACAATGAAACATCCCCGTCACTAGCCACTATCAAGACCTAATTTAGACTCAGTGACCACCCTTGATAGGCTGGTACATTGGGCAGTATTCTGCCACTTTCTTAACACGGCCCCTTGCAAATAGGTGCATAGAGAACCATAATATTAATAGCACCGTGGAATACTTAAAGAGTTAACTGCACCTTCAGAAACTTAAGCAGCACCCAAATATATTTTGAATATCTGGTGAATATCTGTTGTGACAACCCAGCAGTGGGAAATTGCCCCTTGTATGGGATGCTGGGTCATTGACTTGTGAGTGTGTGACTCCCTACCAACGTAATAAACACAATATGGTTAGGTAAACACACAGTTTTGAGAGCAGTATAAGTTCAGCCAATCCCAAGAGAAGTAAGTGTTAAGTTCAAGCAGTACCAAAATGTTTAAATTAAAGAGCACAACACAATCAACTTCCCCAAAAAGCTGGAAAATGTATGGAGCAAAAAGGATTCAAGATCATAAAATTATGATAAAAGCAACTGAAGACATACATTTGTAAAGTGTTAAGGCAAAAAGCCCCTGAAAAGAAAAACACCAATAAAAACAATAATTTGTTTTGACCATGACCTTGGCACAATTTCAGGCAACTGCAATAGAAAGGAGGTTGGATAACTAAATTGGTCATCCCAATCAATGTTTTTTACCTTTGGAAATGGAAGTGAAAATCTTTGAGTGGGGCAGAGTCCAAGGCTGTGGCGAGCGAGGTTCCCACATTGTCAGATACATCATCATTGAACCCCACCTAAAGCCATTGGTTTAGCGCCAAAAGATCTAATTAGGACAACACATTTCCTTGTTCCTAATATTATGGATGACTACCAATCCCACAGTGCCTCATAATGGACATAGTGGGAGAGAGGTATATAAAGTAGAGAGCAACAATGAACTCACAACAGTGTGAGCAAGACCAGTTTGGTTGAAAAGCGTTGGTGATATGGCGATATCCGTACTGACTGAATAAATTGAAAAGAAACTTTCCTTTCGAGAGTGCGACATTATTCATAATATGATGTCATTTGAGATGTCATCAGTGATGTCATGAGTGATGTCACTGATCATGTCATGAGTGATGTAATATGTGACGTCATCAGCAGTGCATTGGGGGCGCGCGAGTTATAGTTAGCTGAACTAACTATAACGGGGGAATTTCAATGGTTTTGTACGAGTGAAAAGTCCAGCTAGCTATAACGCCCCTGAATCCTATGGTTTTTTCAGTGAATTTCTAAGGTTTTTTAAATGCTAATTCCTAACTATAACATGCCTGAAACCTATGGTTTATTCAGTGAATTTCAAAGGTTTTTTAAATACTAATTTCTAACTATGCCTACAGAGATAGGACATGTGAAGAAAGAAGTAAAAACGCACAGAAAGAAAAAAAAGAAATGCCGAAAGAAGCAACAGAAGTCCTCAAAGACGAAGAAAAGTGCAGGAAGAAGCATAACGTGCAGAAAGAACAAACAGAAGAGCAGAAAGAAGCCTTGTTGCAAAATCTTCCTGTACCCTCAACTTTTTCAGACGGATACTGGTGGTAACTGAGTCTGACTAACCAGTCCTAGAGCCAGTGCTATGTTAAAAGACACTCAGAATACAGTGAAAACACCTACATACACTAGGGAACACTATGCGTTGGGGTCCCCCTGTGATCAGCATGACCTCCTCTGTAAGCCCCTAGTATATAATAGGGCAGTGGATTAAAACTACCTATTAAAACGCGCCACAGGGCGTGTTTGCACACGTCACCTCAGGCTCCGTCCCCTCACTTCCCCACTGTGTAAACACGCCCTGTGGCCGTTTTAAGTTGGGAGATTAAGTCCCCTTGAATCCTGAGGGTCCCTAGGGTCCAACTAGACCACTAGGTACCTCCAGTAAGCGCCACAGAGCTGCGTTGCAGAGAGATGTAAAAAGGGGCACGGCCTAGACCACCTCTCTGCAAAGCAGCGCAGTGGCGCTTACTGGAAGCACCTGGTGGGTTAGTTGGCCCCCAGGGTCCCTCAGGATTGAAGGGGAATTATTTCCCCAACTTAAAACGCGCCACAGGGCTTGTTTGCACATGTTAACTCAGGCCCCGTCCCCTCCCTTCACCACTGTGTAAACACGCCCTGTGGCCGTTTTTAGTTGGGAGATTAAGTTCATTTGAATCCTGAGGGTCCCTAGGGTCCAACTAGCCCACTAGGTACCTCCAGTAAGGGCCACAGAGCTGCGTTGCAGAGAGGTGTAAAAAGTGGCACGGCCTGGACCCCCTCTCTGCAACGCAGCTCAGTGGCGCTTACTGAAAGCACCTGGTGGGCTAGTTAGCCCCCAGGGGCCCTCAGGATTGAAGGGGAATTATTTCCCCAACTTAAAACGCGCCATAGGGCGTGTTTGCACACGTCACCTCAGGCCCCGTCCCCTCCCTTCCCCACTGTGTAAACACGCCCTGTGGCCGTTTTTTAAGTTGGGAGATTAAGTCCCCTTGAATCCTGAGGATCCCTAGGGGCAAAATAGCCCACTAGGTACGTCCAGTAAGCGCCATTGCAGAGAGGTGTAAAAAGGGGCACGGCCTGCACCACCTCTCTGCAACGCAGAGCAGTGGCGCTTACTGGAAGCACCTGGTGGGCTAGTTGGCCCCCAGGGTCCCTCAGGATTGAAAGGGAATTATTTCCCCAACTTAAAACGCGCCACAGGGCGTGTTTGCACACGTCACCTCAGGCCCCATCCCCTCCCTTTACCACTGTGTAAATGTGCCCTGTGGCCGTTCTAAGTTGAGAGATTAAGTCCCCTTGAATCGTAAGGGTCCCTAGGGTCAAACTAGCCCACTAGGTACCTCCAGTAAGCGCCACAGAGCTGCGTTGCATAGAGGTGTAAAAAGGGGCGTGGCCTCAGAACACCTGTCTGCAACGCAGCTCCCTGGCGCATACTGGAGATACCTGTTGGGCTAGTTGGCCCTCAGGGACCCTCAGTATTGAAGGGGAATTGCAAGGAGGGGGCGTGGCCTCCGGCGCGATGCCGGTCTTTTATTTATTTTATTTTTTTTAAAAGGAGGGCTGTGTGGCCCCCCTTCTTTTTCTAATTTACTGGCCCTGGGGACCCCATCCCCCAGGGCCTGCACCCTAATTTTTTTTGTTGAAAAAAATAAATTTGGCCCTCTCAAGGCCTTAATCGGCCCCGGGGACCCCAACCCCCGGGTCATGACCTTTTTTAAAAACAATTCTTTAGGACGGGGCTGCGTTGCCCCCCTCCTCAGGTCACTTATGGCCCCGGGGACCCCATCCCCGGGGCCGGCCTTTGTTTTTTATTATTTTAAAAAAATATATATTTATAGAAACACCTAGGACATGCTGGACGAACCGTATGTACCTATCACCATGACGATTTGCGTGATATTCATTAAAAGGCGACTATGCATAGAATGAATCCACATGGAATGTATTTACACCGCTAGTGAAGCTCTGACGTGTCTGACGCCCTAACGTGCCTAATCTCGGCACCCCCGCCGGTGGGTACTCTCCAAGTAGACACCCTTGTCGTTTATTTATACAAACATGGGTAGCTATTGACAGGCACATTTAATAAACAAGCACACCAAGCCATTCAAAGGGGAATCGACAAAAATTCGACCAAACTAGGCAAGAAATCCCCCTCACGGTTAATAAAACACACATCCACCACCGGATGTGTAATACTTTTTATTTTACTCTCTGGAAAGGAGACGAACCTCACTTGAGAGTCACAGCGTGCTCCTGGCTGAGCCCAATGCTATGTTACACCCACCAGTGCCCGCCGAGTGCCTCACACCTCTGTGTTGTATTCCACCAGCTAGTGCGTATGCTATGACACTCTCTAGCCCATGTGCACTGTAACACCACCCCGTGAATATGTCATGCCACACTTGCCTTCGCACGGGTTATATTGCCCCATCTAACGTGCCTTCCTCGATGCCTAGGTTATAACGTACAGCGCTATGCCATACATATTACAATCTGAGATCCATATCTTTGTCACAGTGCATATGCAACGTTACAACACTGCCCTGTGCATATTACACTCCAAGGCGCATATCGCATAGCACGCGCTAGTGCCTGTGCTATCTCGCGCTCTCCAATGAATCTGTCATTGCGCACAATGTATTGCATATTATATTTCACGCCCCGGTTCATCTTATATCACACTTTTTGGTGCATAGTTTATACCATATACTATATCTAGTTTTCATTTTCAATCGGGCTCTCAGGACTATGTTCTATATAACACTGCGTCCACCTACCCTTTTCACGGGCATTACATTTTGCGATGGGGGGTGGAGGGTCAGGGGGTGTTTCTGCCAAGTGAGCCCGGAGTCACAGTCACAAACGTCCTCTTCTTCCTGAATAAAAGTGAGATTATGCTGCATACCTGTTCATATTTTAAGTAGTTTGCACAGACACACATTTTAAAAACAATAAAGTTCCTAATACCCACCTTCTCTGAACAGTTAGCTTGCTGCCCCATCCACCTCCTCCCTATCCTCTGTTGTCTGAATCCATGGACTAGCCTCCTCCCTCCTGCCATGCATGGTCTGATGTGCTGCTGCTGGAGCGGGTTATGCAAAATTGTTGTATACCCATCCCATTTTGCATGTCGTTTTATTAATTAGATTAATTAATTAATTAATCATAATCGTACTAATGGTTTGGAGTGATGTGGAAATAACTACCTTATTAATGACCGAAATACACGTGGGATTTGCATCTGCATGGCCGAATTAATGACGTGAACTAAATTTCGTACGCATATTAATGATAGATAATTAGAACATTGCATGATATATGTCGCTTTGGTGATGAAATTGTGATTCGTGCATTATTTAGTAAGTATAAACCGCATGGAGTGTTGCTTTTGGCTAGATAAATACACACACATATGGGTATTAGCGAGGGAATAACATTTAATTAGTCATTTCTATGTATTAATTAAGTTTTTGTGTTTCTTTGCTTAAGTTGACTATTCTGGCCTATCAAATGATGGCTGCTTTTGGTGCCTAACCCAACTGCCGACGCTGAACCAGGCTTGGGTGAAGTACGCCTGCGCTGAAAGATGAGCAACAATGGCCCTGTCTTGACCCCAGGCAAGCTGTACTTATCAAGGCCACTGGGAAAGGTGCCAGCGCTACAGACAAAAGGCTTTATTAAAGAACCGGAACCAGCAAGTATGCTGACAACATGGACTAAACCTTATGGTAACGGAGAGGTTGACCCCCGATCAGCCAATCAGAACAGTTTAAAACTCAATATTGTTACATTTTGCTATTGAAATTATTATAAAACCCATAGAATAGAGAGGTTGGAGGGTCGCTCCTTCGATTTCCTGATGATATGCTGACGAAGAGAACGGTGACACTGCAGGACAGCTGTTAGCCTGAATCTTTGACAGACTGAATTAATGCCCAAAATCCTGATGAACTTAACCTGCTAAATTGATGGGCATAGATTTGCCAGATTGCCAGATTTGACATAGAGGACGACTTTAGCCAGAATAGGTAAATATGAATGGCAACTTGATCAAATGAATGATTTAATCTGCAATATTAATATAAATTTGGATTTGAACATCTACAGAAATGAGTTGGGTTGTTTATTCATTGAAATGTGTTAATGAAAAGGTTAATTAGAGTATTAGAAATTCCCTTAAATCTACAACTAACAGATCCATCCCGGTCATGAGGGGAATACCAAATGTAGAATCTAGGGCCTAATGAGTATAAGAAGGGTTTGTAAGTTTGTTGCTCATTAGGGTAAAGTGGTATCTTCCTCCCTCATTATCCAGCACTTGGAAGGATAATCGCCTCTCGTACGAACTGATGGTGAGTGTGTGTTGGTGTTATGGGCCCCACCAGCGAATGTATGGATAGTGTGCGTGTGTGAGATCTTTTGGTCCGCAACGGTAAGGAGGGATTTTGCACTCCGCGCCGGAGCACTGCCACATAGCATGATGTACCAGTCCACTCCTCCTGCCCTCCATTGCCCAATTCTATGGCCCATCATTGACCTCCTGATTAGCCTCTGTGCTTAGCTTGCTGCCCCTATTCTCCTTCCCCCTGCCCTCCGATGTCTTTGTGCATGCCCCTGCTCCATCCTTTTTGCCCACCATGTTCCATGGACCTGCCACTCCTATCTACTCTGAGTGTTCTGTTGAGCTGCCACTCCCCTCCCACCTGCCTAGCATTGTCAGATGACTGTAACCTGTCCCTGCCATCTGTCCCTGCCTGTCCACATGCCATGCCCCTATCCCCTTCCTCCTGTCCTCCATGGTCCATTTTACTGCCACACCCTTCTGCCCTCCCTGGTCTGTTGTGCTGCAACTGCTCCTCCTGCCTGCCCGCGCGGTCTGTTGTGAGGCCCCTTCCCCTGAACTCGCTTGTCTGTGCCCAGGTCCTGACCCTCCCTTCTATCCTCCATGGTCCTTTGTGCATGCCCCTGCACCCTCCTTCTTGCCCATCATAGCCATTGTGCTGCCACTAACCCTCCCGCTTGCCATGCATGGTCTTCTGTGCTGCCATGGTCCCTCCCACCTTCCCTGTGTGGTCAGCTAGCTGCCCCTGACCCCCTCCCACCTTCCCTCCATGGTCTGTGTGTATGCCATCATAGTCTCATTGTTGCTCTCCATGGTGTGTTTTGTTTCTAGAGCCCAACCTGCCTGACCTCCATGGTCATCTTGCTGCTCCTGCCTTGCCCCCTTGCCCCCAGCCCTCTGTTTCCATGTGCAGACCCCTATTCCCTCCCTCCTGGCTTGTCTGTTCCATTGTAATGCTCCTGATCCGTCCCTCCTACCCTTTATGGTCTGTTATGCTGCAGCTTTCTCTCCTGTCTGCCCATTATGGTCAGCTAGCTACCATTGCCTCTTTCCCCTCTGTTCTCTGTTGTCCATGTGCATGGTCCTGTCCCCTCCCTATTGCTTTCTATGGATTGTTGTGCTGCACTCCTGTCCCGCATGCGCTGTGTGGTGTATTGTGCTGCTGCAAACCCTGATGCCTGCCCTGTAGGATCAGTTTGGTGCACCGCTCCATGTCCCTCCTGTCCTCTGTCATCCGAGTCCATGTCCCTACCCCAATTCCTCCTGCCTACCATGATCCAATGTACCATACTTGCGAACATTTTGAACTTGATAAGAGGGAGATTTTGAAAAAAAACTGGGGTATTGAATTTCCCCTTTGAGTTACATTGAAAAAGAGGAGATTGTAGACAGGAGAGAGATCAAATAAAGCCCATTTGAGCTTAAAAACATTGGACGTTTCCTGGCTGAAACGGGTCTGTTGGCATGTATGGTTGTACTACCACTGCCTCTTCCTTCTGCCCACAATGGTGTATTATATTGCCACAGCCTCTCTTGCCAGTCCTGTATTGTTGGTTTGTTGCCCCTGCCCCGCTTTCCACTGCCCTCCATAGTCTGTTGTGCTGCCACTGCCCTTCCTGCCTGCCCAGTGTGGTCAAATTGTTGCATCTGCACTCTCCTACCTGCCTTCAATTTTCAGAGTCCGTGCCCCTGGCCTCTGCCTCTCAACAGTATCCCAATGAACAACTAGATTGCTAACATTCTATATTTATTACAAAAGTGTGGAACGCCTGACGTCATCTTGATGTAATCAAAACTGTAATACCTAGAGTATTTCCTTTAGAAATTACATATATGAGAGGGTCTTATTTGCATCAAAATTATGGTTAGTGCTCTAAAAAACAAAAATGAGGACATATTTTCTGAGTTTTCAAATAGCGACAAAGAACTTTTACATTATTTGTATTCTTTATGTTTTTTTATACAGTTGACCACTTGATTAAATGTTGCACCTAGGGAAGAGGATGTGGTGTTACTTCCAGAGCTGCAGACTTTGCAACTGGGGAACCGGGTTGGAGTTTCTGCTTCAGCTCAACAGTCTGTGATTCTGGTCAAATCACTTAATCTCCCCATGTCTACAACCAAAATGAATTTGGTCTTTTTAAATCTGTGTATACTTTTATGATTCTACTTATGAATCGAAATAAAGTTTATTGAATCAAATCGAATTTGGTCTTGTGTGATGTAACCAATGCTCATGTAAAGCACTCCAATACCTGACAAGTCTGCACTATATAAAACTGCAAATACTCCAAAAATAAGTGTTTTGCACACTTCTGTCATTGGGCTACATGTGGGCTACATCTGGGTGATATTTGTGCTGCATTTGGGCTCTTTTGCCTCTGGTGGCCATCTTGGGAGATTTATTTGTTATGAAGTTTCCTAATTTCCTCATTTACTGCAGTCTCCTCAGTAGGAAATGCTTTCAGTTTTTTACTTTGGTTCAATCAAGAAGGCATTCAGATGTGTCACACATTTGCCATAAATTCTGAATGTTAGCACACTAGTTGCTCATTAGATCACTGTAGTAAAACTACTGCTCACCAGGGAAATCTGCTGCTGGTATTCAAAGTGCATGTTTCAGTCTGCATGTCAGAATTTTTTTATGAAATAGAAGAGGATTTGAGAAGTCAAAATGTGCCCTAATTTTTCTTTCTGCAGCACTAATCATAATTTCTATTGCAAAATGAACCCCCTCATTTTGTTCCTTTGTAAATTAAATGTTTTAAGTGTTACCACTTTATTCCAAACAAGATGGCTTCAGGTATGCCATACTTTTGTCATAAGTAAGACTGTTAGTGCTCTAGTTGTTCGTTAGAACACTCTGGGACATTCTGTCATTGGGCTATACTTGGGCTACATCTGGGTGATATTTGGGCTACATTTGGGCTCTTTTGTCTCTGGTGGCCATTTTGGGAGACTTATTTGTTATGATGTTTCCTAATTTCCTCATTTACTACAGTCTCCTCAGTAGAAAATACTTTCAGTTTTTGGTACCATCAACAAATGATTTATAATGTAACTAAAGTCTTAAAACCTTCTATTAACTGCAATGCTTTTTAATGAGGTGCTATCATGTATATTGGTCCCAAGATGGCTGCCAAAACTTCTTGGATGAAGTGCTGACAGCCAATCAGATCTCACGATGAGATGTGTGGTTAGGCTCCGACCAGATATATGTGTGATTTTACTTTTGATTTTCTCAGGAACTACTGAACGGATTTACACCATATATGCAAAAGGCACATGCCTGACCTGAGGACTACCTCTTTGCCAAATTTCAAGTAATTCTGTTCAGCTGTTCGGGCTGTACCTTCGACTAAAGGTCCTATGGGAAAATGCATGGGGAAAACGCGTTTTGGGACCCCCCTTTTTTCTCGGCCCCCGCTTGACGAATCACCCCGAGACTTTCAGGGTAGGAGCTGAGCGGAGTGCCCCATTAGTTTTGAAAATTTCACGAAGATAAGTCAACCGGCGCCAAAGTTATTCAAAATAGAATTTTCAGATTTCCTATGGGAACTCGGTCCTAACTATAACTATCTACTGGCGACCGCCAGTAGATAATATACACACATATATATATATATATATATATATATATATGAAAAGAAATATATGATGCCAAACTTATTTATAACTTTCTCTGACACGTACAGGGAAAAAAAAGATGGCATTGGGCAGGGATGCGATTGCGTTCTTTCTGGGAAGGAATGGGGTCCTGCAGCACTAGGCTGCACTGACGCTCTGCTGCAGCATAGCCCACAAGAAAAAATAAAGTAAGGAGACAATCCTTACATTTTAAACCCATACTGCATGATGAATACAATGACGTCTTGCAGGAAGCCATGATTTGTAACTCTTGTGTTAGGTCTTGAGAAGGATCCACAGCATCTTCATAAGGAGTCTTTGGTGCTTTAATCTGTCAAGGGCTGGACACTAAACGTTGTCTAGTCACCTTTTTGACTGCCTAAGCAAATGTCGACTCATCCCAGTAGCCGTCCCACCTTCTGCATAATAGTATACATGAATGGTATTAAGTGTCTCCTTAAAGGTCTGTTTACTCACTTTTTTGACTGCCTGAGCACAGAGCAACTCCTCCCAATAGCCATGGTGCCACTCTGAGCAGAACAGTATACATGAAAGATGTCAAGTATCTCCTTAAGAGGGTCACAGTTTAAAAGAAAAATACACAAAGGAGTAAAAACCTCCTTGGCATTCTTGTAGTTTTTCATTGACCATAAGGACTGAATTAAAGAATAACAGCAAGGCCCGAAATTCCTCCCGACATCAGTAAAGAAGAAAGAGCCAAGTAAACTAAAGGCTAAGAACTCTAGAAGTAGTTGTAGAAAAAGTAGGAGCAAAAATCTGGCACAATAAAAGAAGCAAGGGGCAATGAATCTGATGCAAAATAATGAAATAGTGGCCTCTTATCTATGATGCTGACACTCAGGAACGGACCTCACAGATAGAACCAAGCCACATCTTGGACCAAGGACATCACATAGCCTGTGAGCAAGGTCATCTGGCCGAAACACAGAATGGTTTCTTCCTTCTCGTAACCTTATTAAATTGCTTTCATAACCCTACTCCAGCGCTACTCGTAATCAATAGCAATGAATACTTCAGAACGGAGCATTTAGAACAGAGCGCTACTCGTAATCAGTAGCAGTGAATACTTCCGAACGGAGCATTTAGAACAGAGCGCTACTCGTAATCAGTAGCAAGGAATACTTCAGAACGGAGCAGTTCACGGAGCACAACGAGTCGTACGGAGCGAGCCTCTCGTACTCCGGTGCAGTTCGTGAGACACAAAGTTTCTGAATAGTCAGTGGGGAACAAGGGGCGAATCCCTCGGAGGGGTCTCTCTGTCGTGGTGACCAGGGGACTCCCACGGAGAGGAAACCCGGGCTCTGGGTGCGGTGTGGCTCCCAGCCTGTAGGGGGCGCACCGGGTCAGTCCCAAGCCTCCGGGCTTACCTTGCTCGACATCGGGAGGCGTCCACACCGGCTCCAAAGTCCGCAGGCGATCCTGATGTGACGGGGGCCGGCCACGGCCTCAAGCACCTTCACCACAGCTGCGACGGCAGCAACGGGGCCCCGGGCTTCTCCTCGGGCCTCGCGACGATGAGGGGCACTCTTCCGGCCTCCGGGCCGCAGCGGTGAGCGCGCTTCAGCCTCCACACCACAGGGGGGGGCTCAAATTAAGCTGGGGAGCTCCACGCTCAACGGAGCACGCTGCCGGGGATCCCAGGCCAGGTCAGGGAGCGCAGGGGTCACAGCGCTAAGACCTGGTTGATCCTCAGCGATACCACAATCGGTTAGGCAGGTAGTTTCAAGGTTCTGTCTGGACACGCAGTCTCAGCATTCAGTTCCTGCAATCAGTTGCTCTAGAAAGTCTTGGTGGCGCAGATGTATCTGGCGCCCTTAAGGGGTTCTGTTACAGGGGGGTAGGGGGTGAGTTGGTGACTAGGTCCTTCCTAGTCAGGCTGGGCAGAAGTTCCCTGGGTCCTCCTACTGCTGAGCAAGATCAGTGGGCTTTACAGGATCCCTCACTCACTTAAGAGGCAGCACCTAAATCCTGTCACTCTCAGAGGCATAAGTCCCTGGCTAGGCCCTACCGCCTACACTCCTGCGTGGATTCTCCAGCTCTGCTTTACCCCACTGGCCAACTAACTACAAAAAGTTCCCTCCCTCACTTAAGTAGCCCTAGGTCAGGTGACCTCTAGCCAAGGAGGCAAAAGTAAAACCACACCTCCCTTCTAGAAGGTTCCAGCACATTCCAGGAGCTTCCCCATTCTACCTATGGGACACAAAAAGGCGGGCTGGTGTCGCAACATTTTTGTGGGGTTCCAGCCAGCTCCTGGCAGCTAGGGTGCTACTAATAAAGACCACTCTGCAGTAGCAGGGGCCTGTGGCAGCCATCTTGGGAGAAGGGAGCACCTGCGCCTTAACACTGATTGGCAATGAAAAGGTGCCCGGAGACCTAAGTCCAACATCAAAATGAGGGTGGAAAAAATGAGGCACGATCAAAAATAGATGGGGAGACCACCCTAGGGCTGACAAGTCCAACACGCGTCCCCCCCAGCCGAAAGAGGGGAGAGCTACCCAACCTCTAGGGAGTTCTCATCGCTAAGGCGGAAAAACCTGGAGAGACCGTCAGCATTGGCGTGGTCAACTCCGGGCCGATGTTCCACCCAAAAGTCCATCCCCTGTAGGGAAATGGACCACCTCAACAACTTGGGGTTTTCGCCTCTCATCTGCATGAGCCAGCGAAGGGGGCGATGGTCGGTCTGAATGAGGAAGTGAGTTCCAAAGAGATATGGCCTCAACTTTCTCAGAGCGCAGACCACCGCGAAGGCTTCTCTCTCAATGGTGCTCCATCGCCGTTCCCGAGGGAGGAGTCTTCTGGATATGAAGGCCACTGGTTGATCTTGGCCCTCGGTATTGAGTTGCGAGAGCAACGCACCTATGCCGTGCTCTGAGGCGTCTGTCTGTACAATAAATTCCTTGCTGAAATCTGGTGTTGCCAGTACTGGAGCGGTACACATCGCATGTTTCAGCGTGTCAAAGGCTTCTTGGCATGCAGCTGTCCATATGACCTTGCGAGGTTGCTTCTTTGAGGTCAATTCCGTCAAGGGGGTTACGATGGTACCATATCCCTTGACAAACCGGCGGTAATACCCAGTGAGGCCGAGGAAAGCTCGGACCTATGTTTGGGTCTTGGGGGGCTCCCAAGCCAAGATGGTCTCTATTTTGGCCTGGAGGGGTTGCACCTTACCTCCGCTCACCAGGTGTCCCAGGTACACGACAGATCCCTGTCCAATCTGGCACTTGCTGGCTTTAATTGTTAGGCCAGCATGTTGCAGCGCCTGCAATACCTCCTGGAGGTGTTGCAGATGGTCCTCCCAGGTGCTACTGAAGACAGCTATGTCATCCAGGTAGGCCGCTGAGAAGGACTCCAGGCCAGATAGTACCTGATTCACTAACCGCTGGAATGTGGCCGGAGCATTTTTGATCCCAAAGGGCATCACTCGGAACTGGTAGTGGCCCTCGGGGGTGGAGAACGCTGTCTTCTCCCTTGCTCCTTCGGCCATGGCAATCTGCCAATATCCGGATGTCAGATCAATGGTGCTGAGGTACCGGGCTGCTCCCAGCCGGTCCACCAGCTCGTCTGCACGTGGGATGGGGTGAGCATCTGTCTTCGTGACAGAGTTCAACCCCCGGTAGTCCACACAGAACCGAAGCTCCGGCGTCGTACCCGGTGGGGCCGCTTTCGGCACCAACACCACTGGACTAGCCCACGGGCTGCTGGAAGGTTCTATCACCCCCAGCTCCAGCATCTTTGCCACCTCATGCTGGATGCTATCTTTCACTCGGTCAGAGAGCCGGTAAGACTTGTTCTTCACCGGGGGGCTGTCCCCTGTGTCCACCTCATGGGTACACAGATGAGTGATTCCAGGCGTGAGGGAGAACAACAAGGCGAACCGTCCCAGGACATGGCGACAGTCCCTCTGTTGCTCTGGGGTCAAGGATGGGGAGAGGACTACACCTTCCACCGAACCATCCTTCTCTTGTACCGCTAGAAGGTCAGGAAGAGCTTCACTCTCTTCCTCTTCGCTCCCATCCGTCATCATCAGGAGAGCAAGCTCTGATCGCTCATGGTGCGGCTTCAGGCGGTTGACGTGGAGCACCCTGAGGGGCTGTCGGGGGGTCTTCAAATCCACTACGTATGTGGTCTGGCCTCGTCGCTCCACAATGTCGTACGGACCAGTCCACCGGTCCTGGAGGGCACAAAGCTCCCCAGGTTCCATGACCCACACCTTCTGTCCAACGTCCAACTCGACCGTCCGAGCGTTGCGGTCATACCATTCCTTCATCATGGTCTGGCTAGCCTCCAGGTTCTCTGAGGCCGCCTTCCACAGCTTGGCCATCTGGCTGCGGAACGCCAGCATATAGCTGACAATGTCACGGGGAAGCTTCTGCGAAGTCTTCTCCCACCCCTCTTTCACTAAACTGAGGGGACCCCTAACGAGATGGCCATAGGGCAACTCAAACGGGCTGAACCCGACTCCCTTCTGCGGTACCTCCCGGTAGGAGAATAACAAGCAGGGGAGGAGGACGTCCCATTTACGCCTCAAGCCTTCTGGCAGGCTCCGGATCATTCCCTTCAATGTCTTATTGAAGCGCTCTACAAGTCCGTTAGTCTGGGGGTGGTAAGGAGTGGAGAACCGGTAGGTCACCCCACACTCCTTCCACATGGCCTGCATGTAGGCCGACATAAAATTTGCGCCCCTGTCCGACACCACGACCTTGGGGAATCCCACTCGGGTAAAAATCCCCAATAGTGCCCGCAGCACCACCGGTGCAGTGATGGTCCTCAGAGGAATAGCCTCTGGGTACCTTGTGGTGTGGTCCACCAAAACCAGAACGAACCGGTGTCCCGCTGCGGTCGGAGGGTCCAATGGCCCCAACAATATCAATACCGAACCTCTCGAAAGGGGTCCCGACCACGGGGAGCGGTTCCAATGGGACTTTCAATTTAGTTCCAGTCTTGCCACTTGCCTGACAAGACTTACAGGTCTTACAAAAGATGTCTGAGGCGATTCTCATCCTGGGCCAATAAAAATGAGGGACCAACCGTGCAAAGGTTTTGTCCTGACCCAGATGTCCGGCTAAGGGTATCTCGTGCGCTAACTCCAGCAGGAAGGCCCGGTAACATTGGGGGACCACTATGGCCCTCGAAGATCCATGTACCGGCACCCTGGGCTCACTGTATAGGAGACCATCCTCCCAATACACATGATATCCTCCCATCTCCTGACTGGCCACTTGGGCTTCGGCCTGTCGCCGCATGCCTTCAAGCGTGGGGCACGCCCTTTGTGCCTGACAAAATTCCTCCCGGGTAGGCCCTCCTTCCACATGCCAGTCAGCAAGGGTCGGCAGGTCCTCCAGGGGAACAACATCCACCTCCACGGACTCCGGGGGCACCTCTGCGGCCTCCCCATCCATCTCACGGGGCGTGTCCTCTACCACCTTCTTCTTTCCTCTTCTGGTGTTGGGCTGGGCCTTGATTCCAGGCTCCAACCCCGGGTGAGTTCCATGCTGGGCAGCCATGGACCGCGTGACTACGCAAGTCCACCCTGGTAATCCCAGCATCTCGGTGTGAGCTCGAAACTCGACATCTTTCCACATGGTGTGCTCCAGGTCGTTCCCTAGCAAGCACCCCACAGGCAAGGCAGGGCTCACCGCAACTCTTAGTAGGCCTTTGTCTCCTCCCCACTCAAATGGAACACGAGCCACTGGATAGTGACTCACACTGCCGTCAGCCAACACGGTCGGATGGAACTCCTCGGGGACTACTTGGTCTGGGGACACCAGCCGCCTCACTACGGTGGTCATGCTGGCACCTGTGTCCCTCAGAGCCTCCACCTCCTCCCTGTTAATTCTCACCCTCTGCTGATATTTAGCAGTGTTCGGGGGCAGGGACACTACGGGGACCACCTCTCTATCCCCGAATGAAACCAGGGTCAGGCCTGTCCACTCCTCTTCCCTATCTAAGGGCAGCTCCACCCCAAGCGCTATACTACTCACCCCGGGACTTTTCCCGCCCGCTGGGGCTGGGGGTCGCTTGCGACACTTGGGATCTCCCTTGTAGTGTCCAATCTCCCCACATTCGTAGCACCGCACAATCCTTGGCTGCTGACTCCTGTCAGGGTAAGTGGGTCTTGTGGAAGTGGACGGGCGTGGGGTTCCTACTCCCTTCCCAAACTTATTTTGGGGGCCTTTAGAGAACTCCACCTTTTTATCTCCCCCCTCTTTCTTCTGGGGAAACCCTGTCCGCCTTTCGAGCCATCTCCCCCGGGGCCCTCGTGAGACACCCGGGTGCTCACCCAAATATCTGCCTCCTCCGCAAGCTCACGGGGATCCATCAACTTGCGGTCCACCAGATGTTGGCGCAGCTCCGGAAAGCACTTATCCAAGAGGTTCTCCCGTAAAAAAAGATTGTACACCCCTTGGTAGTCCGGCACCTCGCTGCCACGCACCCAACCATCTAGTGCCTTCCTCGCATAATCAAAAAAATCCACCCATGTCTGTGTGGACAGCTTATGGCTGCCACGGAACTTCTGCCTGTACCTCTCGGGGTTAAGACCAAACTTTTTCAGTAGAGCCTCTTTCATGGGGGCATACCTGACCTGATCCGCCTTGGCCAAATATAGCAGGGTGTCCCTGACATTAGGAGGTATATACCGATATAAACCACCTCCCCAATTACTCTCGGGTACCCCATGGGCAGTCAAGGCTACCTCGTATGCCTCCAACCATTTAGCAATGTCGTCCCCCACTGTGTAATTGGCAATGACTTCCTTAGGTAGGTAGAATTTTGACTCGTGAGACTCCTTAGGTATGCTGCCACCATTGTCCTTATTGGACACATTCAATTGGAGGGCGCGCAGCTCCAACTCTTTCAGCTGAAGCTCATGCGCCAGCTTCTTTTCCTCCATTGCCCATCTCTTGTTCTCTCTTTCTCTTTCTCTTTCATGTTCCAATTTCGCTAGCTCCCACTTTAATTGCCTCTCTTCCCTTCTGTCCTCGTACTCCTCTGGAGACGCGCTCCTCCTAGACCCTGTCCTACTACTGGCCCCAGAACGTCTCCCTGGGGGCACATTTTCAGACATATCCACATTAAGTATGTCTAGTACTTCCTGGGCGCTCTCCTCCTGAGGTGCATCTGGCGCCTCCTGTCCCTCATCCTCTCTCCCTTCTGGGTGGGCCTCTACCCATGCCCTTATGGCGGTACGGAGTTCCGGTCCTTTGGCCCTCCGCACCCCAGGCACCCCCATCCCCTGCCCGAACTCTCTCAGTTGCTTCACCGAGTACCCCTCGAGGTCAGCTAACCAGAATTCCATCTTGACAGGTGGGGACCTAGATACTAAGGAAGAAATTCCTAGGATATGGGTGACAGTTACCAGCTAACCAGGATTCTTTTACACTCTCAGCCTGGACAGTGGAATCAATAAATGCAGCAAATAATAGTTGCAGAGCTTTGAAACAACAGGCGTTTAATTGTGGCACCCTCTGCTTCACGGAAGGGTGCTGTATGGTCACAGGTCCTAATATCCCACCGCTCACCACCAATGTAAGACCTGGGGTCTCCAGGCCCTAAGGGGGTAACGTGACACGAGCGGCTGGGCACCCAAAGGCTTGTGTGTAAAGCGACCATACAACACGCACATCCACTGAAGCCAGGAACGCACACAATAAGGGACGCCACACTGTAGAGATTTATGCAAATAACTCAAGTTTATCCAAGCAGTTCGAGATAAATGCAGTTCATGGGATAACAAGGCAATTCATCAGATATAAATGCACTTCATGAGATATAAATGCAGTTAATGAGATGTAAATGCAGTTAATGAGATATCAATGCAGTTAATGAGATATCAATGCAGTTAATGAGATATCAATGCAGTTAATGAGATATCAATGCAGTTAATGAGATGACAATGGCAAGCTTCACTTATATTAGCCTTGGGTTCGCCAGCACCATATTCACCAGCATGATATGCACCAGTAGGATATTCACCAGTATGATATTCACCAGTATGACATTCACCAGTATGTTTCCTGAAGGCTCTAGGCCACCCTCGTGTTTCTCACTCCCCGTGGTAGGGTTGGGGAGCGCAGCGCCACTCCTGGGGGCGTGCAGGGACCTAGGGCAGACCTCGCGGGCCTACCGCTACCTCGGGACAAATCTGACGAACACAGGACTACTCGTAATAACGGAGCATTTGACTTCTTGAGGAGAGCCCACGATCCTGACGCTCCTCGTAATCTTTAATCAGTTAATTCCTCAGAGCAGAGCATTCAGAACCTAGCGCTACTCGTAATCAATAGCAGTGAATACTTCAGAACGGAGCATCTAGAACAGAGCGCTACTCGTAATCAATAGCAATGAATACTTCAGAACGGAGCATTTAGAACAGAGCGCTACTCGTAATCAGTAGCAGTGAATACTTCCGAACGGAGCATTTAGAACAGAGCGCTACTCGTAATCAGTAGCAAGGAATACTTCAGAACGGAGCAGTTCACGGAGCACAACGAGTCGTACGGAGCGAGCCTCTCGTACTCCGGTGCAGTTCGTGAGACACAAAGTTTCTGAATAGTCAGTGGGGAACAAGGGGCGAATCCCTCGGAGGGGTCTCTCTGTCGTGGTGACCAGGGGACTCCCACGGAGAGGAAACCCGGGCTCTGGGTACGGTGTGGCTCCCAGCCTGTAGGGGGCGCACCGGGGTCAGTCCCAAGCCTCCGGGCTTACCTTGCTCGACATCGGGAGGCGTCCACACCGGCTGCAAAGTCCGCAGGCGATCCTGTTGTGACGGGGGCCGGCCACGGCCTCACGCACCTTCACCACAGCTGCGACGGCAGCGACGGGGCCCCGGGCTTCTCCTCGGGCCTCGCGACGATGAGGGGCACTCTTCCGGCCTCCGGGCCGCAGCGGTGAGCGCGCTTCAGCCTCCACGCTACAGGGGGGGGCTCAAATTAAGCTGGGGAGCTCCACACTCAACGGAGCACGCTGCCGGGGATCCTAGGCCAGGTCAGGGAGCGCAGGGGTCACAGCGCTAAGACCTGGTTGATCCTCAGCGATACCACAATCGGTTAGGCAGGTAGTTTCAAGGTTCTGTCTGGACACGCAGTCTCAGCATTCAGTTCCTGCAATCAGTTGCTCTAGAAAGTCTTGGTGGCGCAGATGTATCTGGCGCCCTTAAGGGGTTCTGTTACAGGGGGGGTAGGGGGTGAGTTGTCGACTAGGTCCTTCCTAGTCAGGCTGAGCAGAGGTTCCCTGGGTCCTCCTACTGCTGGGCAAGATCAGTGGGCTTTACAGGATCCCTCACTCACTTAAGAGGCAGCACCTAAATCCTGTCACTCTCAGAGGCATAAGTCCCTGGCTAGGCCCTACCGCCTACACTCCTGCGTGGATTCTCCAGCTCTGCTTTACCCCACTGGCCAACTAACTACAAAAAGTTCCCTCCCTCACTTAAGTAGCCCTAGGTCAGGTGACCTCTAGCCAAGGCGGCAAAAGTAAAACCACACCTCCCTTCTAGAAGGTTCCAGCACATTCCAGGAGCTTCCCCATTCTACCTATGGGACAAAAAAAGGCGGGCTGGTGTCGCAACATTGTTGTGGGGTTCCAGCCAGCTCCTGGCAGCTAGGGTGCTACTAATAAAGACCACTCTGCAGTAGCAGGGGCCTGTGTCAGCCATCTTGGGAGAAGGGAGCACCTGCGCCTTAACACTGATTGGCTATGAAAAGGCGCCCGGAGACCTAAGTCCAACATCAAAATGAGGGTGGAAAAAATGAGGCACGATCAAAAATAGATGGGGAGACCACCCTAGGGCTGACAGGTCCAACACTCTCTCTCTCTCTCTCTCTCTATATATATATATATAGGAAAATGGCGGAAATGAAATGCCATTATAATGAGTAGTGGGTCAGCAGTCTAGAATTAAGCACAAGGGTAAAAACAAACAAGGGATTGTAATGAGCATCTGTCTCTTTGAAATGGCCATCTAGACAGCCGGACTCTATGGTCCAGTTGCAGGCATAGCGCCGAAACGCGTAGACCGTCCATATCTCTGCACTAATGGTGGATTGAAATAAATGTTAAAAATAAATAATTGCCCAGACCTTATTTCTTTACGGTGCCGTGGATACCTTGCTGAGCGAAAGAGTTGGTGAATGCGAAGATATTTGTGCGGAGGCCGAACCACACACCCGAGCACTCCTTCCAGCTGATTTGAAGTGTGTGTCGACTGACGCCTCTACCACGCTTCTATTGGAGGAACGCCTGTCCACCATCCAGCCTTACGGAGGTCACAGTGACACGAGCCACGGCAAGGAAAACACAGCAACGAGTACGGGAAACGGGGGGAAGCTCTGTAGGCGGTGGTCCGACGGGTCACGTTGGTGGCGCGAGGGAGCCGTCTCTCTGCTGAAGCCCGCATCACGGAAAGCCGCTGCAGTCCCGAGCCAGGGTGGGTGAAAGGCTCAGTGGAGCCCATTGATTATCGCCCCCTGGTGATCAAAAAACAGTGAGAATGTCCCTGTATCCAGGAAGCGAGAATGTGAATGGTATTTACCTGAATCCTGCATTTGTTTTGAAATTACAAATGCAAGAGTGAAGAAAAGTCGTGTGTTATTGGAATAAATGAGGATTCCTACATAAGCAACATAAAATGCAGAGAGTGCAGAGAAAAAGAAATACATTACCCACTACTGAAACCCATTTAACCCCTTCAGCGCGGCGCGGATTACCGCGCTGTGCTGAAGGGTTCGTGCGCGGGCGGGGCCATGACGGAGCGGTTCCGTCATCCGCACAGCGCAACCGATGCGCATGACGGAACCGCTCCGTCATGCGCATCGAAGGGGTTAAAGCATACAAATATTGCCGAAAAAAGCTGAAACAGAGCAAAAAGAACAAACAAACTGTTTGATGATAACATGGCAACCACGGGGAGTACAAACACCCGGGACATACAAATAGATGGAAGGAAGAAAACAATCCAGGGAGTCATTAAGGAACTACAGCATATAGAATTCAGGAAATAAATAAGTGGTGGGAAAAGACCACCCTGGAAAAGTATATCGAATATAAAAGAGTACCAAGGGGCCTCAGAAACCTAATAATGCCAACACTTAATGACCTGGCCATGGACCTAATTAAACAATGGCAAACTGACACGAATGAATGCTCATTCAAATTGATGAGAACTCTGATTATTCATGCCGAGAGAAAACTTGAAGCAGTAATTGAAAATATAAATAAATTAGAACAAGAGTTGGAAAAATACTGAGAGAATGAGAAAAAAGACATGTTGGAATCCATGGAAAAGAAAATAGATAAACATGAGGCAGATATTGAAAAACGGAAAGCGAGCAAATTCAACATAGACCGCATTGATTATGCCAGTGGCCGAATATATACATTCGCAAGAAAATCCGACACACTGAGAAATAGAGTTGTAATGGATAAATGTGCAGGGTATGAAACGACAGGCACAGTGGACAGCTCAGCACTTCGAATTTGGATTTTTACGGGGAAATTAGATTGATGCAGATGGTCACGCGACAAAGAGGGAGAGGAAGAGGAACAACACTGGGAAGGGGACGAGGTCAACGTCAACCCCAACCACAAGAAGAAGCAGAAAGCGGATCAAAGAGCAAAAGAGGAAGAGGAAAGAAATAGCAAACTTAAAGAAAAAAAGGATCAAAAAGGATCTGGTCATAAACCTTTCCAAGAGAACTTTGTGCCAAATCAAATTAACCTGCTGAATATCCTTCTGTCCGAATCAAGAGATGGATCTACCTAACATCCAGATTGATCTATATAAATTCTGTCGCAAATTGAAATTCTAAAAATATTATGAGGAAAAAGCACCTAATCAAGACCCAAAAGTTCCATCCTCAATCAGGATCTCCCCGCTAGACCTCAGAGATATTACAACAGTAAGAACGTTGAATAGCCTTGAAAAACCCTTGGCAACAACAAGTTCATCAATAAATCTACAAGAAGAAAATGACACACAATTTTGTCAGAACATGGGTGTTAGAGTCGGGGATCTCTGGTTGGCGCAAGGTTGCCCTTGTGTCAAGCAGGAACCCTCTCCTCCACGTCAGGGCGCAGGATAACCCCTCGCGAATGACCCTTGCTCACCCTCTAGGTGCGTGGCGTGAGCAGCCAAGGCGATTCCTCAGGCGTTGTTGGTTAAGCACTTACAATCGTACACACAGTAAATACATCAATCCCCCCAGAAACGGACACCAGACTTGGATATATATCAAAATACGATTCTTTATGTAAAAATAAGGTATGTATATCTCAGCAGACTTATCACAAGACCAATAACGTTTTCGCTAGGCCGCCAGGTTATACAGCAGGCAAATGTTCTGGGTTCGTAGTTTCAAATGGATACTTTGTAGTCTCTTTACTTGTAGTTCCAGTACTCACAGAGATCGGTTCCTGCGAACGGGGGAAATAAGGCGTTGCGGGCCCCGAGCCCGATACTGGAACTTCTTTCGTGATGTGGAGAGTCGGCACAGGTCGGTGCGACTCTCAGCTTGGGAAGTGTTCTTGGGTCCTCAATCAGCAGGTGTGGGCACGTAGGCAGGCGCGGCCAGCGACCCTTTAGCACGGCGGTGCCGGAGGGTCTCCACAGCGGGGGCGGCGCGGCCTGAGATGTCCGGGGATAGCGAAGCGGGGTCGCAGGGCACGGTCAGTGCAGCTGGATGACCCGGCGTAGATCACAGTCGTCGGACGGCTTCCGGCGGGAGGGGTGATAGCGCGGTCAGCGCGCTCCAGTAGCAGGCGGTGACAGGGATGCAGGCGGCCTGGCCCGGGGACAGAGAGCGGCTCGGGACGGAGCGGGGCTCTCACGGGTTGGAGGCAGGCGAGCTTCTGAGTGTCACGGCCCTAGGAGGGACGATGAGGGGCGCAGTCTCTTTCCAGCGGGATGCACACACGGCTCGAATTGGAGGACGAGCAAAAGCACAGAGAACCCACTGTTCCTGGGGTTCAGTTCAGGGGGCAAGCTCAGATCAAGCCCTTGGAGAATGTTCAAGCACAAAGTAGCAAAGTCTTCTCAGTAAGTCTCTTCCTCTCCTTTCTCAGCAAGGCAAGCAGCAGGCCAGCTCCTCCAGCGTCTTCTTCTCCTTCTAGTCGGGCAGAGGTTCTTTGTGGTAAACAGGATTCTGATTTCTTAGGAGCCAGGCTCCTACTTTTATACCGTGATTCTTTTGTTCTTTAGCGCCAGGGGGCCTGGGCCTGGCCCAGTCCAGTTCTGGAGCACTTTGTTATGGTGACTCTGCTCTTTCCTTTCAGCAGCAGGGCAGAGACATCAGTCGCTCCACAGGGGGCGGCGCCGGCTTTGTGGTGGCAGAGCACAGGTCTATTCAAGAGTCAAGGTGTACTCCTCCCACCCATCCCGGTGTCATCTCTCTACCCACCACCTGGCAGCCAACCTGTCTCTGGGGATTCCCCAACCCTGCTCCTTACTGTTGCTAGGCAGAACACACACACACAGCAGAGGCGGACTGAAATGGCCAGGTCAGTAAATACTAACTTTCTAAAAGTAGTATTTACAAACCCAGGATATTAAAATAGACTTGACTACAAGAAGTATTTTATCATCCTGAGTTCAGGCATACTAAACTTGACATTCTACCATGCTCTCTGAGCCCACTGGGGTCACAGCGTTGGCGTGATCCCAGCAGCCCATTCTGGCCTATGGAGAGCAGGTAGCCTTCAATAGTGAAAAACGACAAGGGCTGTAATTCACTACTAAGACATGCCACACACATCAGGGCATGTCCTACCTTATGCCTACAACGCACCCTGCCCTTGGGCCTACCAGAGGGGTGGCTAATATGTAGGTAAGGGAAGGTTTAGGGACTGGCAAGTGGGGGCACTTGCACAGTCAGCGCGACGGTCCCAGACCGCGCACAGGGTCTGCGGTGGCAGACCCTAGACACATTTTACAAGGCCGCTTTCTGTGGGTGGCGCAACCAGCGCTGCAAGCCCACCAGCAGCATTGGCATTCACAAGCCCTGGCACCCCTGGTGCACTTTACTGGGGACTGACAGTAAATCCAATAAACCAATCATGAATATCAATTAATGTATACATTTTACCATAGGGAGAGCATATGCACCTTAGCACTGGTCAGCAGTGGTAAGGTGCCCAGAGTCATAAAACAGCCAACACCAGGTCAGAAAAAATACCGGAGGAAGGCAAAATGTTTAGGGATGACCCTGCAAAGAGGGCCAAGTCCAACACAACCCCCTTCCAGCCAAAACGCAGGGTAGACCAATCACGACCGTGATGGTCTTCCCTGCTTGGGGCGATAGAACAAGGACCTGGCCCGCAACTGCAGGGGCAGACTCCATTTCTACGCCAATCTGAACCTATCGGACTCCCTCTGTCCATACTCTCAGGGCCCACCAAGCCAATCCATGGGGAACCCTTCTCCTCACCTGTGGACACCACCTGTGCAGCACCTAACCTTAACTGGCCCACAGGTGTGTCCCAACAGACAGACAGCAAAATGCTACAGTGGCCACTGACAGTAGTCAGGGATGAGACCCAGGCCGTATGCCTCTCAGGGCTCTCAATCCTCTGTGGCGCCAGGGAGCGGGGGGCAGTAGCCCCAGGTGCTTGGGACCCTTTGTCCATTCTCCCCCTTGTCAGGTCAGGTATGACATCCTGGCACTGACCCACCAGCCCCAGGACTGTACCCGGCGGCTGGACCCAAGACTGGGGTGGCCTCTCCCACACCCGGTCCTTCTCCTTGGGGCTCTGTACCCTCCCACCTGGAGTGGTACCCCCTTCCAGAATTGCCAGGGCACCTGGGGCAGGTGTCCTGCGCAATTCGCCCACCAGTTCAGGTGTTCTATCCTGCAACTGGGCGTCCAGGTCCGGGGGGACACCCTGAACCTGGCCCTCCAATCTAGGGTCTAAACCCTTCAGTTGAGCCGGGGTCAGAGGCGAGGACTCCCTCCCTCTGCACCCCCTTCCAGAGTACTGCCCACTCCCAACTGGCGTGGTACCCCCAGAAGCAACATGGGTCAGGACACTGATTACAGTAGTTCCACCCTCCAGGTCAGACAACACCTGAACCTGGCTTCCCAACCCTGGGACCAACCCATGCGGTTGAACGCTCGCCTGGCGCACCAGGACTTCCCGGGGAGTACGCATGCCCCCCCTGAGTGTGACACATAACTCATGGGTCGTGTGACAGTCTGCCTGGCGCTGATCTTCCGACCCCTGTCCATCTGACAGTGCCTGAAGATCCACCAGGACAGAAGTGGTGTCACCATGGTCACTCACGGGGGACGCAGCCATTCTGGCTGGCCCCTGACCCACTGGTTCTCCCACTGGGGACTCTTTCCCCCTCTCACCACTCAATCTGGACCTCTGCACCCTCCCAACTGGAGCGGTACTGCCAGACACCAGAACTGATGGAGGCCTGCTTACAGACACTCCCAGCTCACCAGACACTAGGGGATCCCCCTCAACGGGCGGCCCATCAGGACAGTCTAGGCTCCCCGCCTGGTGTTCCCTTAAAGAACCATCCAGGCTCTGAGACTGGGTTTCGGGCACCGGGGGGCACGCAGCCCCACACTCACTCCTTCTCCACTGAGACAGGACGTGAGCCCCTACACCCCTCCCACTACCATGGGACCTAGCTGGGCTACTCTGCACCACTTCCACCACTCTGGGTTGGAAGATACCTGAGCCACTCCCCACAGGGTCACTCCCCAATGCCTCCCCAGACCCTCTGGAATCCACCAAAAGGTCTGCCTCCAATGTGGGCTCTCTGCGGTCAGAGAACTCACCCTCACACAGGTGTTGGCATAGCTCTGGAAAACAGGGACTTACAATCTGCTCTCCCACAATTGGATCACACAGCCCCCTAGCAGGGTTAACCAAACTATCCTTCACCTTACCATCCAGTGCCTCACACACATACTCCACACCACTCTCCTGAGACTGGCAAGACAGTATCTGACTGTCCCTGTCCCACAACCCACACTCTTCTGGGCGGTCTTCACACTCACCCACCAGGACTTCAATGTTGGGGGAACCCCTCTCCCTGTACCTCTCAGCTAGAGTCAGTAGAGTGTCCCTCCCTCCACTAGGACTATGAACCCCTGCGCCAGTTACCCTATTCCCTTCAGGGATACTGCACACTACTGGAGCTACCTCATGCCCTTGAACCTCCTGGTGTATGTTAACCCCCTCCTTCAAGTCAGGCGCCACATCTCTGGGTGTGCGTACTACTCTCTCAGTACTGTAAAACTCAATATTGCTGCCACCAGAGGGAGAGCGGTCTAAACTCTTGATCTTGCGATCCAACTCCCTCATTTTTAGATCATGATCCATTTGGCGTTGTTGTGCCTCCAAGGCCAACTTCTTCTTCTCCATTTCCATTTGTCCTGCCAACTTTGCCATCTCCATTTCATGCGCCCTGTCTGCTGCCCTGTCTGCCAGCTCCTCTGGCGACAGGACTCTGCCGGGCCCCCCAAGGTTGTCGGGTGGAATGATGTCCCCCGCATTCTGTGGGTCTCTTGACTCCTTCCAGGCTCTCAACGCCTTGGTGTACTGGTTCTTCCTCTTGAATCCAGCATGGGGAACTCGGAGTTTTACACTGTAGCCTTTCAATTGCTCTACTGTGTATCCTTCCAGTCCCTCCCAATCCACCTCATCTATTCCAGAAATCACAGAGAGTGCTCTTCCAGCAGGGAGTGAGCCAGGCATGGTTGCAATAATGGCAGATGTCTCAACAAAGTTCAAAAATGAAAACCTGTGGCTGCGTTACTTGGTCTGCTCTCTCTATCTGGTGATTAATAATTCACTGTATGCAAATTACAAGTGCAAATCCGAAATCCCACCCGCTGCCAACAATGTTAGAGTCGGGGATCTCTGGTTGGCGCAAGGTTGCCCTTGTGTCAAGCAGGAACCCTCTCCTCCACGTCAGGGCGCAGGATAACCCCTCGCGAATGACCCTTGCTCACCCTCTAGGTGCGTGGCGTGAGCAGCCAAGGCGATTCCTCAGGCGTTGTTGGTTAAGCACTTACAATCGTACACACAGTAAATACATCAATCCCCCCAGAAACGGACACCAGACTTGGATATATATCAAAATACGATTCTTTATGTAAAAATAAGGTATGTATATCTCAGCAGACTTATCACAAGACCAATAACGTTTTCGCTAGGCCGCCAGGTTATACAGCAGGCAAATGTTCTGGGTTCGTAGTTTCAAATGGATACTTTGTAGTCTCTTTACTTGTAGTTCCAGTACTCACAGAGATCGGTTCCTGCGAACGGGGGAAATAAGGCGTTGCGGGCCCCGAGCCCGATACTGGAACTTCTTTCGTGATGTGGAGAGTCGGCACAGGTCGGTGCGACTCTCAGCTTGGGAAGTGTTCTTGGGTCCTCAATCAGCAGGTGTGGGCACGTAGGCAGGCGCGGCCAGCGACCCTTTAGCACGGCGGTGCCGGAGGGTCTCCACAGCGGGGGCGGCGCGGCCTGAGATGTCCGGGGATAGCGAAGCGGGGTCGCAGGGCACGGTCAGTGCAGCTGGATGACCCGGCGTAGATCACAGTCGTCGGACGGCTTCCGGCGGGAGGGGTGATAGCGCGGTCAGCGCGCTCCAGTAGCAGGCGGTGACAGGGATGCAGGCGGCCTGGCCCGGGGACAGAGAGCGGCTCGGGACGGAGCGGGGCTCTCACGGGTTGGAGGCAGGCGAGCTTCTGAGTGTCACGGCCCTAGGAGGGACGATGAGGGGCGCAGTCTCTTTCCAGCGGGATGCACACACGGCTCGAATTGGAGGACGAGCAAAAGCACAGAGAACCCACTGTTCCTGGGGTTCAGTTCAGGGGGCAAGCTCAGATCAAGCCCTTGGAGAATGTTCAAGCACAAAGTAGCAAAGTCTTCTCAGTAAGTCTCTTCCTCTCCTTTCTCAGCAAGGCAAGCAGCAGGCCAGCTCCTCCAGCGTCTTCTTCTCCTTCTAGTCGGGCAGAGGTTCTTTGTGGTAAACAGGATTCTGATTTCTTAGGAGCCAGGCTCCTACTTTTATACCGTGATTCTTTTGTTCTTTAGCGCCAGGGGGCCTGGGCCTGGCCCAGTCCAGTTCTGGAGCACTTTGTTATGGTGACTCTGCTCTTTCCTTTCAGCAGCAGGGCAGAGACATCAGTCGCTCCACAGGGGGCGGCGCCGGCTTTGTGGTGGCAGAGCACAGGTCTATTCAAGAGTCAAGGTGTACTCCTCCCACCCATCCCGGTGTCATCTCTCTACCCACCACCTGGCAGCCAACCTGTCTCTGGGGATTCCCCAACCCTGCTCCTTACTGTTGCTAGGCAGAACACACACACACAGCAGAGGCGGACTGAAATGGCCAGGTCAGTAAATACTAACTTTCTAAAAGTAGTATTTACAAACCCAGGATATTAAAATAGACTTGACTACAAGAAGTATTTTATCATCCTGAGTTCAGGCATACTAAACTTGACATTCTACCATGCTCTCTGAGCCCACTGGGGTCACAGCGTTGGCGTGATCCCAGCAGCCCATTCTGGCCTATGGAGAGCAGGTAGCCTTCAATAGTGAAAAACGACAAGGGCTGTAATTCACTACTAAGACATGCCACACACATCAGGGCATGTCCTACCTTATGCCTACAACGCACCCTGCCCTTGGGCCTACCAGAGGGGTGGCTAATATGTAGGTAAGGGAAGGTTTAGGGACTGGCAAGTGGGGGCACTTGCACAGTCAGCGCGACGGTCCCAGACCGCGCACAGGGTCTGCGGTGGCAGACCCTAGACACATTTTACAAGGCCGCTTTCTGTGGGTGGCGCAACCAGCGCTGCAAGCCCACCAGCAGCATTGGCATTCACAAGCCCTGGCACCCCTGGTGCACTTTACTGGGGACTGACAGTAAATCCAATAAACCAATCATGAATATCAATTAATGTATACATTTTACCATAGGGAGAGCATATGCACCTTAGCACTGGTCAGCAGTGGTAAGGTGCCCAGAGTCATAAAACAGCCAACACCAGGTCAGAAAAAATACCGGAGGAAGGCAAAATGTTTAGGGATGACCCTGCAAAGAGGGCCAAGTCCAACAATGGGCATCTCCACTGGGAGGGGGGGTGATAGTGGACTTAAGGTACAATCAACATTCTGTCCCCAACTCCTACCGGGAAATAAAATTGACATTTTTCAAGAACTAATGGTGAAAGATATTAACTAGTTACTATCTACCAGGTCAAACCCCAAAAAAGAAAATGGAATTTAACACCAGGGGAATATAAAGCCCTCAAAGGACAAAGAGATAACCCACAAATCATCATAAAAAACCTCTGACAAGGGCAGAAACATCGTGGTCCAGGATGTCAAGAACTATATAGATGTGGCCACCAGACAAATCTCAAATAAAGATCACTAAGAGTGCCTAGACAAAAATCTAACGGAAACCTGGACACAGGAGTACCATCACAAATTACAACAATGGAAGGAGTTGGGGTTGATCGACTTTGAGGAGTATATGTATTTGAAGGTAGACCATCCCATCGTTACAACCATATACTTCCTACCAAAAGTACATAAGTCGGTCAACAACCCACCAGGAAGACCAATTGTGAGCTCGATTGGATCACTCTTAGAAAAAACATGACGCTTCATTGATACTTTCCTGATGGAATACGTGACCTCATTGCCATCCTATTTAAAAGACAGCAGACTTCCTTAAAAAGTTCCAAAATGTCCAATGGGGCGATGGACTCATCATGGCCACAATAGATGTGTGTTCCTTGTACACTTCAATCCTACATTCTGATGGAATCAACCCTGTACAAGAGTTCCTAAAAACTAGATCAGTAAGCTTCTTGGAGCATTCAAGTGTGTTCTTTAAATTGATACTTGTATAGCACACTACTCACCCGCAAGGGTCTCAAGGCGCTTGTACGAATACCGCTGTGGAACCCATCCTGGCTTTCCCTGTGAGGCGTCCACTCCTGGGCACCCCCAAGGTGGAGGCCAGGCATCCTTAGCGTTGTGGGAGCCGTTGTGGAGATTAAGCAAGCTATTGCCCAGAGTTGCAGAGTGGGACTCAATGATTGGAATAGGCACCGAGGCGAGAATTATCAGGTCCGTGGAATTTTGAGCCCAAGACCCGCCGAGGCGGGGAATTGAACCCTGGTCCCGGGCTAGACCTCTGCATCAGGGTCTGCCGCTCTAATCATTGAGCCACACTTCTTAGAGATGTTATCCTACTGTTTCACCCATAACATCTTCCTCTTCAATGGTGAGCTCCTCCTACAGAAACAGGGAACGGCAATGGGTATATCCTTTGCTCCCACATACGCAAATTTATTAATGGGAGCGTGGGAGAGGAATGTACTAGCTGGCAGCTACAAATCCAAGATCAAAATCTGGACCAGATTCATTGACGACCTGTTTATAATTTGGGAGGCCGAACAGAATGAATTGGAAAACTTCATTGAATCACTGAACAGGAATTACCTTAATCTAACCTTCACGTCCACTACCAGCAAGAATAGTGTGATATTCTTGGATGTGGAAGTATTCATTAAGAACATCAAAATTTGCAGCAAAATACATCGGAAACCCACTGCCTGCAACAGTATACTCCACGCAAACAGTGGGCACCGGTAACATCTGAAGTGGAGCATACCATATGGACAAATGCTACCAGTCAAAAGAAACTGTTCCGAGACAAACGATTTAGAACAACTGGATGAGATGAGTGCCCACTTCTTGGAGAGGGGATACCCACTAGAGGTAATTAGAACTGCCAGAGCAAAAGTCAATCTGAAATCACGAGAATCTTTGCTGACATCTCAGCAGCAAGATCTGGCAGAACAGAACGAAGACATGGAAATAACAGGACTGACCATAGACTTCAATCATGAAAACAAGGAACTGAAAAACATTGTAAAAAAGAACTGGAGTATACTAACGCTGGATGAAACATTAATGAAAAAATTACCATCATGTCCCAGCATCACATACAGGAAAAGAGCATCTCTAGGGGACATATTAACACATAGTCATTTTGAAATCAAAGCCCCCAAAAAAATCTTGGTTGACCACCCCGGGATTTTGGAGATGTCCCAAATGTAGGGCATGTGAATATGGCCAGAACACTTCAATTTTTACATTACAAAATGGGAAAACAGAACAGATCACGGACCATATAACATGCAAGTCCAAATATGTAGTTTACATATTAGAATGCCCATGTAAAAAACAGTATGTTGAGAGCACAATCAATAAGTTAAAGTTAAGAATACTTCAACATCTGAGAGCCATCAAGAACAGAGACTTCACCTACCCCATCGCGAAACATTTCTTTGAATATCACTCTAGCAATGACCGTGACTTGAGATACTTTGGCATAAAAATTGGGCCCTTAGGAAGCAGAGGTGGTAACAGAACAATGGAGTTAAGAAAAATGGATTCCAGATACATCTTAGCTATAGGAACAGAGCAACCTTTTGGTCATAATCTGGATGCGGAACTCCATATACATTTACAATGATGGCTCTAAAACCCCTAACTGAACTCCCACATCATTAAAGTAAAGAAAAGGGACAAGTCAAGCCATGTCCAAATGAGAAACTCTATTTAATCATAGAGAATTGTTTGAAAGAACAAGACTTAAGAGGGGAATGGAGGATTATATATTATGGACGCGACTGCTGCTGTGGACGGTGGGGGACTCCAGTGCCCACATTCCACTGCTCACCCAGGAGGGAGGAGCTGAAACCCTGAATCGCGCATTAAAGTGCGCCAGAACACCCACGGCGCGGGACGCGACTGCTGCTGTGGCCGTTTGGGGGACTCCAGTGCCCACATTCCACTGCTCTCCCAGGAGGGAGGAGCTGAAACCCTGAATCGCGCATTAGAGCGTGCCAGAACACAGCGGCGTGGGACGCGACTGCTGCGGTGGCCAGTGGGGGACCCCAGTGCCCACATTCCACTGCTCTCCCAGGAGGGAGGAGCTGAAACCCCGAATAGCGTATTAAAGCGCGCCAGAACACCAGCAGAGTGAGACGCACGCGGGCGGCGCCTGGGCAAAGCCCAGGCCAAGGGCGGTCCCGTCCTTGCCCATCATAGCCAGAAAGAGGCAGGGCAGGGCCAACCCCTTTCGGTGTTTCTTTTTGTTCTCCCATGGTGCAGGCTTTGGCTCTGGATCTCACGATCGTCTTGTGGACCTGAAGTACTGTGCCTGCTATTGAAACGTTTTTGTTGGGTTTTTTCCCTGGAGCTGCTCCCGCTGGCTTTGACTAGTGCCCAGAGCAAAGGATACATATTATTGTGGGGGCCAGGAATCTGGGGGTTGTCAGTTCAGTTATTCTATGTAATTCTATGTTAATGTATCTAAAACATTTTATGTATCTAGGGATTGTATGGTGACCAGACAGAATCTCCATTGATATCTGACTCCCTTTGTTCCAGCACATATTTTTTTAATATTTTGACTCATTGCTAAGTAGCAAATTCATCATCACAATTATTTCAGCAAAATGTTTTCCTGGGTAATTGGGCCAGATGGTTAAAAGGAAAGGTCAGGAGAGGGTCAACGGCCCTGATAATGGTAAAAAATGAACAAATCCCCTGATACAGTTTGTCACGAGACCATGGATCGTATTGAATCAATCTTATCAGAGTGCCAGGAGATAGCTGACTCCCAACCAAATTCTTCTACTATCGTAGAGGTCTTGGTTGGTTGTATCCCATGTAGAGAGCCCGCTGCCGATCACGGTGTCGGGTTACCTGGCCCAGCTTTGTCCCCCACCTCCCAAATTGTGAAGTCTAAGCACACCTAGATTAAGACAATCCCACGTATGTTTAATTCCAACCTGAAAGATAAAAAAAAGGGACTGGTAAAGTACAAGCGGAAGGAGCCTGATTTGTTAGTAGACAAACTCCAAGATGATTCTTGTGGGCCCTCCTCTATCCCCTATGTTGTCCAGGTAGATTGCCACAACAGGTTTGACGTACTAGACACTGATGACAATGGGGCCAATGAGCCTAATCTCAGTGAAAGTAGAAGTGCTCATTCTAATGAATTGGCTGCACTAAGGATCTTGATTGAGTCACTGAAAGAAGAAGTGGTTGCTCTTAGAAGGGAGGTTGGGAGTCTTTCCCAGAAGGTCATTAATGGAAATGAGAGGAAGCAAGCTATGTATTCCATAAAAGTCCCTTGGAAATGCCGTCTCTAGATAAAGACAGCAGCTCGAAGCAACACCAGCACGGGCAGGCAGAGAAACAGCCTAGAGCCCCTCCGTTAAACTCCTCTCACCAATCCCAAGTGCCTGTGGTGTCATCCCTTTTAAACTCTAGGGACCTAACATTAACAATACACACTCTACAGGGAGTTAACCGTGGGGCACTAGGACCTAGACACCCGGAAAGAGGGGAGGTGACTTTGGATGAAGGTTACACACACAGGTCTTTTCGTGAAACTCCATACAGGATGGGTGTGGTAAGGGATGGAGTGTAAAGTAGGCCGGAGGGCAAGGGTAGCTATGATGTAGTTCATCTTACTAATGTCCCAACAATTTTAGATAGGGGTTATGAGGACCACGATTCCCTTCTAAATAAGGTTATCCATTGGTTTAGGTCATCCCGCCATTGCTATTCCATTATAAGGCACGATATCAGATGTATTAGTAGGTTGAATATCCCGGGGGCTAAACAGGATACGATCTCAGTCAGTTTTTTGATGAAGCCATGGTATCTGGGGTCTTGTCAATTGATTCTCGTACTTTTACCACCCCTAACCCCTCTATCCAGATCAGGTACCAATACCCACTTAAAGAAGGAGCAATCCCGTATAGATCACATAGGGATGATTTGTGCCCTGGCCCAGGTTGGACAAAAAGTAGTCAATGTTGACTAAAACCGGACGATGTCTTGCTACCTGAACCTAGACAGGATTCCTCTTCTCCCCCATCAAACCCCTTGCCATTAGCTAACTTAAAACATAATTCAGAACCTTGTGCTGTGTTTGAAGCCACAACTGAAATGTATACCATCACCCAGAATACTTGTTCTACTGAAGCAGGGTCGTTTCCATTAATGCCTCTCAGGATTTTGGTATAGAATGTGGCTGGGATCTCAAAATTACTATCGGATCCCGAATTGTGTACCTTTATAGACACTTTTGACATAATCCTGATGCAGGAAACTTGGAGCTTATCTACCCCCCACAGAAGTGGCTACTCTGCCCTTACCATCGCTGCTACCAGGAAATTGCGGGGTCGTCCTGCGGGAGGTCTGCTGGTTTGGGTAAAGAACGCATTAGGGACCAAAATCAAGAGACTTCATGTAGACTCGCAGGACATTTTGGCTTTCGAGTTATCCTTACCCAGTGGTTGGAAAGGGAAATTTTTAAACGTATATAACAGGGTAGACTCTACTGGGGAAACTGAGACTCTTTGCACATTGGACAATGCCCAATCAAGTACTTGGACAATATCCCCACTATAGTGGCTGGTGATTTTAATTGCACTTTTGAGCCCCTTGCCCTAACCGCCCCAGATCTGACAGAGGAGTGGGATAGGGAATGGTCAATCCCGCCGCTAAATCTACCTCAGGTAAAATGGACGAAGAGAGGTGGCCAGTTGCTTGCATTAACACTTCAGCATGACTTACGAGCAACAAATGGGAGAAATAGATCAGACCCAAATGGGGCCCATACATATAATAGACCTACCCACACTAGTAGAATAGATTACTGTTTAACCCCCAACCTATGGTCTGTACTTGATGATATGCTAGTGGAAAACAGACCTGAAAGTGATCATAATGCACTCACACTTTCTCTATTTGTGTCAGGTAATGCACAGACAAATCCAAATGGCCACCGTGACCTGGGAGTACTCTCCCTCACAAACAACCAGCGATCGGTTAAGTGGGGCTGGGTAGAAAAGCATTTGGAACTGCTGGATTTAGTCAAGAAGAAAACATCGGACCTAATAGAGTTCCTAGCTAAAATCCCTACTAACGATGCTGTAAAGAACTTAAGTTTATGCCATGATCACCTTTTTGATGAGATTAGGGAATTGCTTAGTCAGCCTGTTAAAGCTTCAGTAAGTGGTAGCCATTGTACTGGTACTAAGCATAATTCTACAAGCCCCTGGTTTAATCAGGACTGTAGAAGGTCAAAGGGGGAGCTTATTAGTGCTGTTAAGCGCAAAGCGCACTCTGAGATTGTGACCTGCAGAGCCAAGTATAGGCGAGCTATCACTAGTGCTAAAAAGGTGTGGGAGAGTTCGCTATGGCTAACTTTACACACAGCATTAATTGATAAAGACCAAAAATCCTTTTGGAGAGAGGCAACCTACTGGCTTACGGGAGAGAAACCAATGTTGGAATATAATATACAGCCTGATGAATGGATAGCTTACTTTGGGTCTCTCTACACAAACGATTGCAACACTAGAGATGAGGCAGGGGAGTCCCCAGGTGAGGGGTTGAGTGGGGACTTTGCACCCTTGAGCTTCTCTATGGCAGAAACTGACTGGGCGATCTCATCTTGTGTTTATCACGGGCCCCAGGTGCAGACAAAATCCCTAGCAACCTGTACAAAGAGGATAGATCTCTTTGGGGCTTGTACATAAAGATGTTATCAAACTTGATTCTGTCCGCGGGACCTGTACCGACATCGTGGCAGGTAGCGGAAATTGTGCCCATCTTCAAGAAAGGTGACAAAACTAAGCCATCAAGCTATAGGCCGATAAGCCTAATAGATTCTCTCCAAAAGATCTTTGTAAACAAGTTCTAGGGAGGCTCCAAGAATGGTTGACGGAGTCCCATATTTTAAGTGATCTCCAAGCGGGCTTCCGTCCCAAAGTCAGCACCTAAGATCAGGTTTTTCGTTTCATCTGCATCTACTGGAAGGAAGTGGATGTTTAAGGGGGAAAATGATATGTGGCCTTTGTCGATCTGCGCACAGCTTTTGACTCAGTGCCCCGGGCAAAGCTGTGGAGTGTACTGAAAGAAATGGGCCTGCCTCCAAATCTCTTAGATATTTTAACCAAACTACATGCTTCTAATACAGCCCAGGTAATGTGGGGCCTAAATAATGAAGTAACCAACACCTTCCCTGTAAACCGTGGGGTGAGGCAGGGATGTGTGTTGGCACCCACTCTTTTTACTTTATTTATTAATGGGGTCATTAATGTCTTGGAAAGGGATGGCTGCGATGCCCCGAAAATAAACAATAGAAGAATTCCTGCCTTTCTATTTGCAGATGACACCCTTTTAATTTATAAATCTCCCCAGGGCCTCCAACAACTTTTAAACGATTTTATACAGTTTTGTAATGATAGGGGGTTGTTCTTAAATGAGGGAAAAAACAAGTATATGATTCTCAATAAGTCTCGCAAGAGACAGGAATAGAGACACTACAAAACTATGCCCCCTTAACCCCTTGGCTTTTGGAGGAGGATGATACACCACGAACTTGTAGGGGGGAGAGCACAGCCAAAACGCCAGCACATACAACTATACCGGGGGGGAGATACCCTGGCCCCGAGTGAGATAAGGGACAGGGGAAACGAGCAAATAGCATCGGGCAGTGGGTTAGTATCAGGACACATAGGAACAATGGAAGGATTGTCTAACACAACACCTAATCCTGCCGGCATAGCTGGTATATATAAAATCGAAGAAGGCTTACAACTCATCTCCTGGAATATAGCCGGACTGGCAAACAAATTTAATAACTGTGAGTGGCAGCGGTACATAAATCGTTTCCAGATAATTAGTTTACAGGAGACCTGGGTGGTTGACAACAGTCTTTTTCAATTGCCAGGGTATAAATGTTTCTTCATTCCAGCCCAAAAATCAAGATCAGGTAGAGCTAGGGGAGGTTTGTCCATATATGTAGATCTAAACCTTCAGGGTGTATGGACAAGCACGGCCTGGTCCTCAGAGGCTTTTCAGGCCGTGTGGTACAGGGACAAAGGGCTAAGGTTGATCGTGTTTAACATTTATAATAAGGGGATCTCAGGAGAAGATAATACATTCCTCCAGGACTTGGACCGCAGATTAAATCAAGAGATAGAAGCTAGCAAGGGGGTACCAGCTCCCACTATTCTAGTTATGGGCGATTTTAATTGCCATCTTTGCCCAGCTTTACTTCCCTCTGACGCCGAATGGTCACATTGCCCAGTCAAGAATGGACCCCATTTTGGTCATACACAAGAAGGTATGGCCTTTACCAAACTCTTAGACACTTATGACCTGGTGCATACGATGAATATGATGGTTCTGGATAAAGATGGGATGCTCCCTCCCACTTTTAAGGGTCGAGGTTGCTCGTCATTTATTCATTATATTGTATCATCCAGTTTCCTAAAACATAGGATCATATCCGTAGGGATTGAATGGAGTCCCTTCAGTGACCATAATCCTCTGATAATGGATATTTCCTATCTGACCCAGCATAGGAGGGAACAGCTGGGTAGTGCCTCCCAGAGAGTAACTGATCAGGGGAGGCGGCTCAGGTGGTCGAAAATAGATGGGGAAAACTTTTATAAATCCCTTATGGATAAGGGGAAAATTCCCATTGATGAGTGCCTTGACCCTACAGTGGAGGGGCTTCCGTTACTTGAAGCATTCGGGCAAATAACTAACCTGGTAGACGGGCTCCTAAAATCAAGTGCCTCAGTAAGGAAAATTGATTGCCCGAGATGGTTCGACAAGGACTGTTCACGCACCTTAAGGGAACTTAAATGTAGTCTTAAGAAAAGGCCAAGGGACAAACAAGAAGTAGCCCAGTGTAGATTAACGTACAAGAAGGAGATTAAGAGAAGGAAAGAAATTCTCCAGGGTGAAGTATGGTCTGACCTAAGGGAGGCTGCAGAAAGGAGAGACATCACCGAGTTCTGGAGAATAATTAACAAACCTTGTTTCCAGGACAGCAATGTCCCAGTGATCGGGACAAATATTCTCCCGTATCAGTGGCTCGCACACTTCAAGGGTCTATATAACTATAAAACAGCACTTGCTCCAGAGGAGGGGGGGGTAGTTAAGCAGGGGCAGGAAGTAGATTTTACCTTAAAAGAAATTATTGTGGGAATTGAGGGTCTGACAAAAAACAAGGCCCCTGGCCCTGACGGTACACCACCGGACCTGTTCCTGAGTAATGTTGAGCTATGGGCCCCAATACTCACTAGAGTGATAAACGCCGCCTGTAGGTTTGGCCTTCCTCGAACTTGGTCCACGGCCATAATTGTCCCGATTTTTAAAAAGGGGAACAGGGACAACCCACAATGTTACCGACCAATTTCACTGATTGATGTGTCAGCTAAGATTTTGGGTCGGATAATTCTAAATCGCCTTACTGAGTGGACTGAGGAGAATAATATCATCTCGGACACCCAGTACGGGTTTAGAATAGGGAGATCTACAAGTGACCAATGCCTGAATCTGTATATGCTGGTAGTGAAATACACTAAGGCCAGCAATGAAGCTATTTACCTGGGGTTCATGGACTTGGCAGCCGCTTTTGATCAAGTGAACAGGGACAAACTCTGGACTATGATGACACATTTGGGGATAGACTTGGGCTTGATTGATATCTTGAGGGAATTACATAGGGACACCTCTGCTATGGTACGCTATAACATGGAGGGGGGGCTGACTGAATATTTCCCATGTACTAGCGGGGTGAGGCAAGGTTGTATCTTGGCCCCCTTTTTATTCTCACTCTATATTAATAACCTGGAGAAGTCCTTGATCAATCTAAAAACTGATTGCCCAAGCGTAGGATCGCGTCCTATCCCGGTACTCTTATACGCGGATGACGCGGTCCTACTTGCACGTACCCCTAAGAGCTTACAGCTCCTAATAGATGGATTTGTAAAGTTTATGGAAACTTTAGACCTGTCGGTTAATCTGGGCAAATCATACGTGATGCTAGCTGGCAATAAACCCTGCACTAACTTCTCTTATAAAATAGGAAGCCATACACTAGAAAAGGTACAATCCTTCTCATATATGGGCTTACTATGTGATGGCTCTTTACAATTTAAGCCCCTGGTGGAGGAACGTTGCTGTAAATTGATATCCTCCAAGGGTGCTATCGCAGGCTATGGGCGGAGAGTGGGTCGATGGTCCCCTGAACAAATAATGAATCTCTATGGCTCTATTTGTTGCTCAAAGGCTACTTATGGTGCAGAAGTGTGGGGCTTTGTAAACATCCAGCAATTACAGCGGGAGGAAAACAAAATTTTACGCTCAATATTGAAGATACCGCAGAGTACCCCAGCTGTAATAGCCCATAGTGAACTAGGGAGGCCATACTTAGAAGATCTGGTTAAACTTAGACCCATTTTGGCATGGCTGAAAATTTGGTTAAACCCTGAGGCGACTTTAGGTAGACAAATTATAAGTGACTGCATGGGAAGGGATAAAAGCATGAGTATACCATGGCTGAAATATGTATTGATTAGTCTGGAAAACCTTGGTCGTAAGGATTTATTTTTAAAACCAGCGACGATTGTAGTACAAGATAAGCTGTTGATCAAGAGATTATTTTTGGCCCAGAGAACCACAAGCAGAGCAGAGGCTGAAGGGATTAAATGTACCGTGAGTGCCTATAGCTTGGTAAAAAACTCGGAGGGAATGGAGCCGTATCTTTATCTCATGCACAACGCCCAGGATAGATTTTTAATGTCCCGTTTTAGGCTCAATCTTTTACCCTATTTACTGGCTGATCCACCAGGTTTTATATTCCCGATTGAGCAGAAGGGTGCCTGCGGCTGCGACAATAGATCTCCGCAGGACACCCTTCATTTTGTACTTTTGTGTCCCTTTTATTCAATGCCCAGGCGCAGATTTCTGGTAGGAATTTTAAAGCAAGCTAAATTTGCACATGCCAAAGATGCACTAATCTTTTTGCAAAAAGCGGTTAATCCCTTGACACTATGTAGTATTATGAATTTTATTAGAGTCGCGGTGCGAATAAGGGTAACTAGAGAGATGGTCTGATCGTCATTATCTCAAATGAAATGTTTCACCCAGTCTTCCTTTTACCATATATGTAGTAACAGTCAGGATTCTGGTAGTGATTTAATTGTATTTTTAACTGTTTGTATATATGTGCTTATATGATGTTTTTTAATTATCGAATAAAGAATGACTGACTGATTCTCAATCAGAGAGAGAAAAAATATCTCAGCAGATCCATTCAGGCAGGTAGCACTTCTCTCGAACAAGTTGACGTCTTTGATTATTTAGGGATTTGTGTATCCCCATCAGTAAACTGGGACGCACACAAAGAGAAGGCTAAGTTACATCAAATCTTTCAATGTAACCATATTAGCAAGATACACAGAAAAATAGTGTCACGTCAGATTGCACGTGCACTCGAAATTTACAACTCTAAGGTTTTGGGGAATACATTGTATGGTGTAGAGCTGGGGGGACAGGTAATATATCACCTTTAACAGCTGTGGAAAATCGTTTTTTAAGATCCTTGGTTGACCTCCCGCCTAGCACCCCACTGAAACCTTTGTAAATGGATCTGGCGCACAGGCAATTGAAACATAAGGCAATCTATTGATTGATAATGTTTTGGTTTAGTTTGTGGACTGTAGAAGAGCTTGAGTCTTACCTTGAGACTCTGTCAGACCTCCTAAGTATTCCAAAGGCGTCAACAATAAACTGGTTTACCACCTTACAGAAAGCCCTAATAAATTTGGGCATGGATGCCTTTTGGACAAACCCGGAAAACATGAGGCGAACCTCAAGGGCAAAAATGAAAGAACTGCTTTGGAAATCGATTCTAAAAGAGGATCTTACAGTTTCAGAATCCACCCTGACCAAAGACTTTTTTAAATTTAAATGTTCTTTGCTCTTTGAGCCATCCATTGACGAAATTGTTCCGCCGATGACACGGAAACTCTTTCTGCAGTTTTGCTACAAATCTCTTCCCACTAAACTGTTTTGTTCAAAATGGTCTAGCTGTAATGACTTGGTTGATCTTTGTCCTGCATGCCAAGGTAGTCCAGAATCCATACTCCGTCTACTCTTTTTTTGCCCGAGCTACCAGTCCTTGAGGAAAAAATGGATTGTCTCGCTATGTTTTCTAGCGGGACGGTGGCATTACTTAGAGGTCATAAGTTTTTTGTGTACTGGCACTTGTCAATCTACTGTATATGGTCTTGCTAGATTCTGGCATGCCCTTTGGATTAGGTGTAGAAAAATATGTATGGAAGACACCTCGCCTTGAAAAGTGATGCTAGACCTGAATCTTACGTAATTGTTTACTAATGGCTGTGTAAATATGAGATCTTAGCACCGTAATTTTTATAATACATTTGGCTGCTTATGCACGTGGCACTTTTTTCAAATGTTTTGGGGGTCCTTTTTATTCTGAATTTGTATAAATGTTTTTATGGATTTTCTCTTTAACCTATACCTTTTAATTGTATTGTTGACCTATCTTTTTTAAAGGACAAGCAATTTGTGCTGTATACTTTTTAGGATCTGTGTGATCGTAATAAAGTTTGTTGATGATGATGATGGGATTTATTTACTAATTCATGTACATTGTCACTTTAACAATTGAATGGAGACTTGATATGTTTAGAGGGAAGGAAACCATCCCCTGTTTTTCTAAAAATTAATTTAAAAAGGAGTTGAGATGTATGCATTATCCACAAAATGTTGAAATAGGTGTTATGTTTTTGAACGTCTTTAAGGTAAATATCAAGAAACAGTCAATACATTCACCATATTTATGTTCTTAATGATCATCTCCTCCTTATACTGTTTAGATGATGATGGCCCATCAAACAGTATTTCCCTCAATGATCTCCAGATTATTTTTAATGAATAGTCAGTTTGTCAGATTGTTTATGTACTTTACATACATATATACATACATATAAATATTTTTTTTATCATTGAGATGTTTTAACTTTTGTTTTTTTAAATCATGCTTTTTTTAGTTGAACTTCCAATGATTCTTTTGACAAAATTAAATGACTTGTTTGCATAAATTTTAAATTCTAAACTTTAGAGTTTTTAGAATCAAAATCAATGCTGCTACTCCAACAATTGAAACCAACCCCCCCTCCTTTACTATGAAAATGTTTACATGTTTGGCTCTTTTTAGAAAACTTGCTCTACCTGATTAACAACTGAAAGCACTTTTCTGCACTGGCACTTTATTTGTAAATAATGCATTTGCACCTTTTGACCATATTATGCTTCAAAACTTTGTAAAAAGATCACTAATGTACTTTACAGGTAGTGAAATGGGAAAATGGCAGAAATGAAAAGCCATTATAATGAGTAGTGGGTCAGCAGTCTAGAATCAATCACAAGGGTAAAACCAAACAAGGGATTGTAATGAGCACCTGTCACTTTAAAATGGCGATCTTGACAGCCGGACTCTATGGTCCAGATGAAGGCATAGCGCCGAAACTCGTAGACTGTCCATATCTCTGCACTAATGGTGGATTGAAATAAATGTTAAAAAGAAACAATTGCCCAGACCTCATTTCTTCACGGTGCCGTGGATACCTTGATGAGTGAAAGAGAAAGCGTTGGTGAATGCGAATATATATATATATGTATATATGTATATAAATATATTAAAATCTTGATATTCTTACCTTTTTTGGCGATATTCTATTCCACAATTTTTTTTCACGATAGTTTGATAATTTACATACAAAGAATGCAAATTCGATATTTTTGTAGACGATAAATTTGACACAATATTCTTGTGTCATGATATTTTGCATACAACTGAAGCTGGGCCACCACTGACTTCTGACATCGACTTGGCAGCATTCAATGCATATTTCGCTCTGCTAGCAAACCCAGATAATGAGCAATCTCTGCTGTGCCAAGCTAAACAAGGCCCTGAAGAATCAGTGGATGTCTTCCACATCAGACTCAAAGAACTTGCCAAAGGAGGAGATCTGTGTAAAGTTAATTTAAGGACGTGCCAATTTGAAGCTACACCAGCAGGTTTTAAGGGAAGTCTTTCCCTGACATCCTGACAATAGGCTGATCATTGAGGGTTTCCAATTCCAGAGATTGACAAACCGAAGCAGACCTCAACAAACCCTTGAAGACAGAAACAATAAACCACGTAACTAAAGCTGCCACTCGCTCCATCAACACACCACGCACATTGATAAAACAGGCCTTCTGAACAGCCTGTAGCAAATGCAGTTATTTTGGCACGGTATACTGTTCCTCTTGTCCAACCAATGAGACCAAAAAAGGATATTAGTACCCTTGCACCTCCCCAGCTATTGTTTCCTGCAGAAGACATAGATGATGATTAAGAGAATGAAGGAACCGTACATGTGAGATATGCCATAGAATAAGGCAAAGGCCTTGGCTGCTCTCAATCGAGGAATAAACGTGCCATGTGGGTGGGAATATCATATCTGTTCCAGCTGACAGGTGCAACCATAAATGTTATGGAAGAATCACAACATGAGCACCAGTTGCTTTGGAGACGGACACATTCAAGTGATTCGCCCGGAAAGTCAGGATAGTTGAGCTTCCTGCCAGACTGGAATCCGGTTCCCTAGATGCATGGTCGGCCGCTGTATCCGTTAAGCCACACCCTCTCCTCTTTATCCAAGTATTAAAGATGTTTACAACAGACTACTGTTTCAATTAATCCTGCTCTGCTCTATAATATGAATTACTTTTCCCATCACGGCCAAGAGCGTTTTACTCATTCGCCCTAATAATTGAATTATTAACACGTTTGAATGAATACACCCGCAAGCCCGTGCCTCGGGCTCGTTTGAACTGTCGTTGTCATTCATTATTCAAGGCAAGACCAAGAACAACACCAAGAACCTGACAATGCACTGACAGGACCGCGGCTAACTGACGATCACACAACAACCATCTGGGTGGAGTGCCCTGACGTACGTCTTTGGCTATACATTGTAAAACACCTCCGCAAAAAAAAACAAAAAAAACCTATGCTTAAATAAATATTCGTTTGCATTTGTCTGGGTTAAAATCGTCATTGTCAGTGATGTATTTGTGATGCAGTTTTTCATATATATTCTATATATGAAAAACTGCAGCAAAAATGCACCACTGACAATACTTACCCTGGACATGAATAAAGAAGAACACCTGAAAACAGCAGATGGCGCTCTCTCCTTACGCTATGAATCCACGCTGCATTTCCTATTCACTGAAGAAATAACATGTCTTCTTTAAATAGATAAAGAAGCGACAGCATATTTTTCGAGATGACTGTTCACAATAATATTGCTCTTTAACAGTGGGGATTTTCACTGAGCAACTTGCTTTGATCATGGAGAGAAGAGAAGACGTCTTAGCACGTTGTGGAATAATAATGTTCACATTTTGTTTTCGAACATATTTTCCTCTTCTTACTTCAATCATTGGCCCTGTAAATCAAGCTTGCAATATCCCGGGCCAGGCTGGTTATATGTTTTTTTAAGAGCGCTTTTTGAATGTTTCTGTCAAGTTGCATTAGTTTAAATATAACTTTCGCTTGACTTGTTTGATGACTGCAGCCAGTATTCAACCAGTCAGCCAAGCAGGACAGGTTTGAGAAATAGATACCTGCATTTATTTGACATTGGATGCAGTCTGGTTAGCAATATGGCGAGGCAATGCCTGTCTGTTGAAAATGAGAAGTGCACGGTGAAATAGCGGTTCAAAAATATCGATAAAAATGTAAATGTACAAAGCAAATGAGACTTGAAACTCGAATTTAATGTAAAAAGTGCACTAGGCAATCATATTTAAATGTGGTAGGCCTAATATGCTGAGGCACTGCCATATTAAAGCTAACATGAGCTAAGAGAGTTGTAAATTCAGCAATTAAACTTGAATTTGACCTTTTTAACATACTTGTTTTTTTCCCCCAATGAATAGTTGTGCAAAACGTTTCCTTTCGCTTACATAGACGTTTCATCTTCATCAGACCATTGTTAACAAATTAATAGATTTGCTATTTAGAAGGTTAGAAATTTAGTTTTATATGTGGGGAAAGCAGAGTTGAATGGGCGAATGGCTCATGTGCAACAACTTAGAAATGATAAAATGTAGTTGCAAACTTAGAAGTTGCTGTCTGAGGAATATTGTGTTCCTGTGAGAAGACGGGGAGTTAACATGTTCCCATGTGTGCAGTAAATGCTGATTGGTCGGCAGAAGAAGAAGCTACATGAAGAACTGAAAAAAATATTTGTCGTCTATAATAGTGCATGTTCCTAGAATAGGTTTCCACTCTCCTACATACTTACCCAGACTCTCTATCCAGTAACCCCGGCTTTATGACATATTCCTTTACCTTATTCCACGTTTCTCTGAGACTCTATTGAGTTCCTCGAACCTCTCTTTGTGGGAATTTCTGTTTGGATTGATTATTGATTTGGTGAGCTGATTTTAATCCTTAAGCTTTATGCTTTAAGACTTCTCTTGATATCAGACCCCTTTATGTTTTTTTTTTTTGATAATCAAATTTATAAAATTTTGATCAAACCACAAATTCATATTGGCATCACAATCAAGCATAATATCACAATGTACATCCACACATGAAACGACAGTCTTGCGAATCAATTTGCAGGGTAAAATCATACATAAGGTTATCCTGAAGCACAGAAGACACGCACCCACCCCTCAAGACAACAGGTTGAACCATTTGCCCCATATCTTTCCGAAGAGTTCAGGTCAGCCCCAGGCTTCAAAGAGGGGCTCCTTCTGAGTCCCACACCAGTCCACCCCCTGTCTCCACCTCCGCACAGTTGGGGGTTTGGCCTGAGCCCATAATGCCGCTATATCTTGCTTTGCCACTGCCACCGCTGTCCCAAGGAAACGTTTGTCGACCCGAGAGCTATCCAGGCCATCAAACACGCCGAGAATCAGGTGCAATGGGTCATGTGGAATGGCCCACCCCAGGGTCTGCGAGAGATCCAATTTCACACCCGCCCAGAATGGAGCAGGGACAGGGCACTGCCAGACCATGTGAGAGAAGTCCGCGGGGGTATGGTCGCAACACGTGCAGGTCAGCGAAGGGCGCAGCTGGAATTTGTATAAGCGCGCCGGGGTGAGGTAAGCCCCGTGTAAGTAGTAGAGTTGGACTAAACGCAGCTTGGATGAAGTCGTCAGGGTCTTGGGGGCCATGAGGGCGTCCCTCCAATCCGCCTCCTCCAAGGGGCCCAACCAACCCTCCCAATGGACTCGCAGCGCGTCTAAGGTTGCGGGGCTATTGTTCACAAGGAAACGATAAATCCGAGAAACCCCACCTCTACCCAGATTCTCCATCATCACCTAGGCTTCGAGGGGACTAAACTCGGGAATGGAAGTGGGGGACAAAAGGTGCACCCCCAGGGCATGCCTAAGCTTCAGATATTTGTAGAATTGGGAAGAGTGGAGGGAATAGCGCTGCTGCAGGTCCGCAAAGGTTCTGATATGGTCCCCCACCCAAACGTCCCCAAGAAGCGAGATCCCTATGTGGTCCAACCGATGGAAGTTCTGGTGGGATGAGGTCTCATGCAGCCACGTGCCACATCACAGGGGCGTCTGCCTGGTAAGTTTACGATCCCACCTCGTGTGACGCAATGCAGTGTGCCAAGCCAGGAGGACTGACCGAGTGTTGGAGGGTAGGTCCCTTGGTATGGAGGTTCCATACAAGTAGGCCTGAAGCCACGGGAAGTCCATCGCCTGAAGTCCTACCTGGTATGCCAGGTCAGACCAGCCGCCCGTAAACCAGTCATGGACCACAATAAGTTTTGTGGCTAGATAATAGAGATGGAGGTTGGTTACTTCCATACCCCTGTCATAAGTAGGCATGCGGCAATGTGCCAGGGACATCCACGATCTCCTGCCCCCCCATGAGAAACGAGTGAAAAAACCATCGAACTCACAAAACCAGCTTGCTGGGAGGTGAAAGGAAAAATTCTGCAGAAAAGACAAGAACCGGGGGAGAACCATCATTTTAAAAAGGGCACTTCTGCCAAGGGGGTTAAGAGGGAGAGATTGCCATTTCCTAAGGTCCGCCCTGGCCTTGGTGATTAGGGGTGTAATGTTCAGGGCCCATGCGAGATATGGGAGCAGGCCAACCCAAATCCCCAGGTACTTGAAGGATTGACTGCGCAAGGGGATGGTGGTCTGACAATCGAAACAGGCACGGGACGGGTTGAGGGGAACCAGAGTTGACTTCGCCGGGTTGAGCCGAAGGCCCGAGACCCGTTCGAAAGCGGAGAGGACCTCCAAGCAGTGCGGGCCCGAGGTCTCGGGCTCTGCAAGGAAAAGGAGGACGTCGTCGGCATGAAGGGCGACCTTATCGACCCACACTGGGTCCCACGCCCAACCCCGGATGCAGGGATCTTGGTGTATAAGGGAGGCCAGGGGCTCCATCGCTAGCGCAAATAAGAGCGGTGAGAGCGGACAACCCTGGTGAGTGCCTCTCCGGACAGGAAATGCCCCCAAAAGCACGCCATTGACCAGGACCCTCACTTTAGGGCAGGAGTACAGAACGTTAATGAGGTGCCGGAAAGGCAGGCCGAACCCCATCACCTCTAGCACTTCATCCAAATAAGTCCAGTCCATCGTATCAAAGGCTTTTTCAAAATCAATGAATAGCAGGGCTAAGTACAGAGTGAGACGGTGGCGATGTGCAAGTGCGAGGTGGAGATGGCGAATGCAGTGCCGTGTACCTCGGGCAGGCATGAAACCGCATTGGTCCAGATGGACCAAATCACGTAAGAGAGAGCGGAGACGTTGGGCTAAAACAGTAGCGAAGATTTTCACCTCGGTGTTGATGGGGGAAACAGGTCGACAGTCTGCACAAGCGAAAGAGGGCGGCTGTGTCTTCGGGAGCACCACAATAGTGGCCACCTCCGTTTCGGGGGGAAAGGACCCTTTGTCCACCACATGGCGGAACAAATCCACCAAGTTCGGGACCATCAACTCGCGATAGGTCGCATAGAATTCCTGCGGATAGCCATCTGGTCCCGGCGTCTTGCTGGAATGCAAGTGAGAAATGGCCTCATGAATTTCCTCCGAAGTGAGGGGGAGATCCAGAGTCTCCGAGATCGTTTGGGGAAGACGCGGCAGACAGCTCCCTGTCTCTGACAACAGTGCAGTTAGGGAGGCCTCGGGGGGGCCGGCCCGCATAGTGATTGGCATAATACTCCGCAAAGGCTTGTGCGATAGCCCGAGAAGTGAAGTGGTGCATACCATTCCCGTCACAGACCTCGGGAATGATATTTATGGGTTACTAAGACTGGCACCTTTTCACTTTAGAATAGGGACATTCTTTCCGTTATGGAACACACCCAATGCATTTTATTGCAACTTATTGATTACTTTTTGATTAATTGACTTCTGATGAGATTCTAAAAATTTGAGATTGGTACATTTTAATTTGTAACCGAAAAAAGAATACTTACTAAAAATGTGATTATTAAAACCCTTTAAGTCATACCAAACTCTCATTATTTTCTGATATAGATAGAGATTGTGATAATTTGATGTGATGTACAGCTTTGATCTTCTCTAAAACATCCATCAACCAGAAAAATCAGTAGCAGAGGAATAGGTTTACGTTATGAGAGGAGGAGCTGAAATTAATTTCCCTAAGCCTAGATACCATAGTCCAAAACCCAAATCTTGAGGAATCAATTTTTTTTTTAAACAAACTTTACTTGATTTTACACACATAATCATGTATCACATTCCGACATCAGAAATATTAACTCAGGAGGTATCGCCCACTATTCTCTGCATGCTTCCATCAACTGAAAAGAGCTCTGCTAGCCAGGCCCCCCGTCCCACCAGGCCCCGTATTTACCCCATGACACACAGGTCTAATCCCCCATGTCAGCAACTATGCGGTTCGTAAACTTAATATCCTACGTTACCCCATTCTGCTTACCCCCCCCCCCCCCCCCACCTCTCTCCAGGCGTGCCACTTCCCGATGCGCGACTGCTCGGAGCAGTCAGGCATACCCCCCCAGCATTTTGTGAGCAATCTTTATTGGGTTTTACAAATATATCCACTTATCACAAATCAATATCAGAGATATTAGCTCAGGGGGTGTAGTCCATCCTGCCCTGCATGTCTCTATAAACTGGACAGGTTAATCCTCCCGCATTTTTGGACTTCGAAATTCGCAAGTTTAATACCCTATGTTACCCGTCTTTGCTCACCCTGTCACACCTCTCCCCCCAAGCATGCCATTTCCCATTGTGCAACCGTTCCGTGCAGTTGAGTACCCCCCCTTGGATTTAGTAGGTCGCTGTCCCCTTGCCTCTAGCCTAGGCCCACTTTCGTTTTACTCATGGCTTACATTAACTAGCTTAAAGACCAGCTCCATCTTATACTTTAGCATGCCCGCTTCATCCTGGATTCTCGGGGACCTCCTCCACTCGGTCGTCTGCTCCCATACCCCCTAGGTTCTTAAGTGATACCACCAGTGCCTCCCACGTTCTCGCTGTCTCCTCCGCTTTCTAATTCCTAGCTCTTTTCGCTGCCTGCATTCTGTCTCTCCCCTCACAGTCTGCCCATTTAACAAGTTCCGTCTGCCATCTAGTTATACTCGGGCCCTTTTTTACCTTCCAATGCATGGCAATGTTCCTCTTAGCTAATGAGAGCCCCAGGTCCAAGAACTTGCTTGAGACTTTGTTCTTTGCCGTATGGGGAACCCGTGTAACAGGCAGGGTTACCTCTATGTCCCTATCAGTCACATCAGCCAGCACCTCAGTGACTCCCTCCCAGAAATTCCCCATCTGTGGACAGCTCCAGAACATATGGCAAAAGTCCGCTCCTCCCATATCACAACGTGGACAGGCTGCCGATTGAGTCTCAAAATATTCGATAATCTTTGCTGGGGTGAGATATGCTCTGTGCACGACATAGAAGTTTACTAGCTGAAATCTGGCATTCCTGGTGCACTTCCATGCCCTTTCCACTAGCTCCCCCCAACTTTTGTCTGGGATGTCTTCCCCTTAGTCTGCCTCCCATTTTTGGCTCAGTGTCGTCAACGGGAGTATAATTTCTTGGGTCATATGCCTGTATAAACATGTGGCCGCCCTGAACGTCCCCGCCACCATCACCACATATTGGCACCCCATTAACACCTGTGGTCCGGACAGCCCCTCCCCCCAGTGCTTTCGTACAGCCGCAGTGATCGTTGAGTGTAGGAGGAAGTCACCCTCGGGTAGCCCATATCTCCTCTGAAGGTGCTGGAATGGAATCATGGTGCCTTCCTCAAACAAGTACCCTAGTGTTTGAAGCCCTAGGTCTCCCCAGGTTTTCAACCCCGCCAGGTTCCTCCATGAGGCAATGCCTCACAAAGCAGAAACATGATTTCTGGGGCATATGGGCATTTAATCCGCGCCCGCCTCAAACCCCTATTCCAGCACATATGCGCCGTTCATACTTCCATGGGCAAGGTGTTAAGTCGCATGGGGAGCTTTAGCACAATTTGTGTTAGCTGTCTTAGTGGCGGGAGACCGTCACGCAGCTCTTCCATCCCCCTGAGTCTGCCTGCTATCCATCTGGTGAACCATTGCAACTGTGCCGCTAGATAATAGGTCTCAAAATCAGAAACAGCCAGTCCTTCCTGCGATCTTGGCCTCGTGAGCACTCCCAAAGCTACCCTACGCCTAGCAGTCCCCCACAAAAAGCCCGAGATCAGTGACTTGAGCTGGGCGAAAAGTTTCGTTGAGGTCCAGACCGGCAACACCCCAAAGTAGTACAGCAGTCTCGGTAGTGTAATCATTTTAAGAAGCGCTACTCGGCCAATCACCGAGGGTGGGAGAGTTCCCCTAAAGCCAAAGCTGCTTTTCACCCCTCTTATAGCTCTCCCGATGTTGCCCTCCAATAGGTCTTCCGGAGTGTGATAAATCTGTGTACCCAGGTACATCAAGCAACGGTCTTCCCATCTCATCCCATACGTTTCCTGCGGGCCCACTCTATTCCCTAATGTAGGGAAAAGACAGGACTTAGCCCAGTTGACTTTGAGCCCCGCCATGTCACCTAGCTCTCGCAGCAATTCCTTTGCTGCTGACAGTGCTACTCGTGAATCCGCCAGGAACATTAGTAAATCATCAGCATAGAGTGCAATGTAATGGATTCGCCCATCTACGTTTAGGGCTTGATAATGCTGTCCCGTTGTGGCTCGAGACGCAAGCGGCTCCATGGCCAGGGCAAACAATAGGGAGGAAAGCAGGCACCCCTGTCTCGTCCCTCGGCCAACTCTGCAAGCATCTGAAATGAGCCCCCGGGTTCTAACCTTGGCACTGGAGTCAGTGTACAAATGAGCCTTCCATTTCACAAACTCCTCCCCTATTCCAAATTTTTGCATCACTCGGAACATATAAGGCCATTCGAGGCTATCGAATGCCTTCTCCATGTCCACCGAGAAGACAACAGCTTCCTCTTTCTGGTAAGAGTCTGCTTCCAGTACCCGAAGGAGCCGCCAAACATTTAGAGCTGTGTTTCTAGTGGGGATAAACCCTGCCTGATCACTGTGGATCAAGGTTGTCATATAGGGGAGGAGCGAAGTGGCCAAGATACAACTTAAAATCTTGTAGTCTCTGTTAAGCATGGAGAGGGGCTGGTGGGCCGAAATGTCCCAGGCCGATTTCCCAGGTTTAAGGAGTGGAATTATTATCACTTCCTGTGTTGTGGCTGGGAGAGGCTCTACTCGCTTCGCAGCATTACAGAGCCTTGGGGCTAAAAGATCACTGAATGCTAAGTAAAATTCTGATGGCAGCCCATCCGTCCCTTGCGTTTTATTTCTGGCCATGCTTTTAATAGCCACTTTCACCTCGCCTAGCACCACCTCGCGGCCTAGGAGACCCGCTATGTCCTCCTCCAATGCTGGCAATTCTGCACATCCCAGGAACGCATCTAGGGCTTCATCTTCTGACTCTATCCTACTCCTATATAGTTCCGTGTAATAATCATGGAACAGGTTGTTAATTCCCTGACGCTCATAACATAATTCCACGTCCTGACCCCTTAGTTCGAGAATCACTGATCCACGTCTAGCTGGATTAGCCAGCCAGGCCAACAGGGCCCCAGACTTATCTCTCTCAGTGTGAGCTCTAGTGATGTATTGTTTATAATCGAAGCAGCGTAGTCTTTCAACTTCTACTGCAACTGCTTCCCTGGCCGCTAAGAGCTCCTCTTGCTTGTCCACCCTCTCAGGTCTTTACCGCTCTAAGTTTCTGAGTTTTTGATCTGCCCTTTTTATGTCCTGAAATAGCACCTTACGCACCTCCATCGTCTCCGATATGCACCGCCACCGAATCTCAAGGAAGGCACTCACCTGATCTCCTTTGCTCTAGGTGATGATGACCAAACCCCAGTCACCCCGGAAACTCCCCGAGCACCAGAAGTAGGCAAGTACTCTGATATTCTGAGAGGGCCCAGGGGGAAATGGGAAATGGGGAATGGGAATGAGAGAGACAAGAGATGTAGTCTTCCTGATGTGTGCAATACCTCTGTGATTTCTTGACCGCTTTCTCTGAACAGATGTTGGATCAGGAGGGTTGTTCTCCAGAGTGCATGAAGGTTTCTTGAGGTGTTCTAGTTCTAAAACAATATGTATAACAATATCAGTTGGTGATGATTGAGCTATAAGTACAATGTCAAGTATTAGAAAGATTCAGACATCAATACCTAAAATGGCATTTGTTATCCTGAGTACTCTTTCTTGTATGTATTTATAGTTTAGGCAACTGTTTTACTTCTTTCAGTTGTCTTACTTCTGCAAGCAGAAAACAAAACAATAATCAATGAATCCTGAATCTGAATGTTACATTAGACCGAATAATAAAAGCTATTGTATTTTTTATCTCAGTCATTAGGTGTTATACCTTTCTGAATGTTTTACAACTTATTAAATGTTCCACAAAAAATTACTCAAGTCTTTTAAAAGTTCCTTTGTTCACTGTTCGATTCTCTGACCGAAGCGTCTTTTAAATGTGGCCTTTTTCTTGAATGAGCTTCTTCAAGAGCAATTTAGTTCAAGCACCTTTCTCAAGGACCTATTGTTTAAACTTAAACTCAGTGTTGTAAAGGAATTAAAAATAAAATAACTCACCAGTAGTTTGTTTCTATGCGGGTGAGAATTATCACTTATCTCTAGTGTTTCTTTTCCTTACAGGATTGTGGCACCAGAAGCCAATGAGGGGAAACAGGAAGATCCGGTTCATGAAAAGACGAGGAGTTCCAGCCGGAAGCAGCCGCCGAAGATCAACAGGAGGACACTGGAAAGCTGTCCAAGAAGACCGAAGAAGCTGTAAGAGGACCAGAGAATGCCGCCGAAGATCGCAGCGCTGTATCGGAGAATCGGGTAAGTGTTGACGCTGCCACTGTGGCTGCCGCCGACGAGACCAAGCACAGTTTTGAAGATACAAGCGGTTTAAATACTTTTTGATCCGCTCTTCCATTTTTTTATTTTTTTATTTGTCCTCATTTATGCGATCTTAATAAATGAAGTGCAATCAGGTCCTCTTGAGTATAGGCGCCCTTGTAGTAGAATTTGAGGCCTTGCTTCAATACCACCGATCTCATAGATCAAGGGTTCTGGGTACTGCAGCTATGAGCCAACGGTTTTGATCGCGGTGTTAAATCATTGGACAACCCTTCCTACCCTACCATCTGAGATTATCCCATAGCTCCCAATGCACGGTGCGTTTGGATACTCCTCTAGCTTTATCCAAAGACCTAAATTTGTGTACCGACCCCACCCATTCGTGAATCATTGGAGGGATGGGTAGTATCCATTTTAAACAAATTTCACGTCTTGCTATCAATATGAGTACAAATAAAAGATGTTTCTGATTTTTTGTTAAATTAATTTTATCACAGTCTAGAATACCCAAAATACCAAATATAACAGGAAAAGGTCTTACCTTAAAGGCCAGATTTAAGCATTTACCAATAAGCTTGCCTACTTCGTTCCAGAACTGGCCAAGTTGAGGGCAAGAAAAAAACATGTGTATATCGTTTGCTTCTTCCTCACCGCATTTTGGGCATTTTTTCTTTAGCTGGGTACTCATTTTGGAAAGCTTCCCCGGGGTCCAATACGACCTATGTAAGGTGAACAAATTATTTTTCCTCAATGGTGCAGAAATAGTAGTGTACCACAAGTGAGTATAAGATACTTGCCAAGCGTGTTGTAGGTCTTCAGCCAGAAAGATCTTCTTCCATTAGTAGTCTGGAAAATCGTAATCCGATTCTTGCTTCTCTACCAGGTACCAGTACCACTTCGCGACTTCTTTCTTTCCCGGGGATTTATGAAGATTATCACCTGTAATTGTAGAGTGTTCTGGTCCGATGACTTGCGATTTAACCCAGTTGGTCAATTGATAGAATTTGAACCTCGAGATTCCATTCATAGTTAGCATCGCCAGATCTTCCCATGATTTTAGCATACCGTTTTCTCAGAGATCACCCCATACTGTTATTCCGGATCTTTTCAGTGGAAGAGCTAAAGAGTCTTGCAAACATTCCGGAGTACCGGGAGAATTCCATATTGGGGCTTGTGAACTGTAGTATGGGTAGTTCCAGATATTCCTTATATCGGACCAGGTTTTGCATGCTGCTCGCAGTACCTTTAGTTTAATTTTTTTGAAGAATCTGGGATGACCGAATTTGTATAAAAAGTTAGTATAGTTGGTTATTGCTTTCCAGTAGAGAGGATACGAGGCGTGGTCTAAAAAGAGATGTCTTATGTTTTCAAAGTGAAAGGCCCTATAATACATCAAGAGATCTGGACTAGCTATCCCACCTCGATGTTTTTTTTTACTCAGATTTTTCCAGGCTATCCTAGACGTTTTAGATGCCCAGATAAAGGAGATAAGCTCGCTTTGGATCTTCTTTATTTGCAGTGTGTTAAACTCCAAGGGAATCGCGTTAAAAACAAAGGTAAACTTAGGCAAAATAGTCATTTTTACTACGTTGACTCTCCCTATAAAGGACAGAGATAAGCATGACCATGATTTAAAAAGTCTCCTCATTTCTCTAGTTTTTAACATCAAGTTCCCTTGGGCAATTTCGTCGATATTTTCTCGAATTTGTATCCCTAGATATCGAATTTCCTTCTTAGAGTCATATTGGGAGGAGGGTGCATTCCACTGCATGATCTCTGTCTTTTGTTGGTTTATTTTGTACCCAGAGATCTCCCCAAATCTTGTCAGCATATCGTCCATAATGATAGATGTCTCTGTTAACTTATTTGAATAGACCATCAGGTCATCGGCAAATAGTGCCACTCTCTTCTCCCAGTTGTTGAAACTAAATGAGGTAAGATCGTTAGAGGCTCGAATCATGTTGGCCAGGGGCTCTATATATAAATTAAAGAGTAAGGGGGAAAGCGGACACCCCTGTCTAGTGCCCCTCTTGATTTGAACACTGTTAGTTGTGGCACCATTTACCAATATTTTCCCAGTCGGGCCGTATAGATATTTGCTATCGCCTTAGCAAAATGCTGACCTAGGTTATAGTATATGATGACTTGATGTAAATATAGCCAATTAACTCGGTCAAAGGCCTTGGCCGCATCATAGGTAAATATTGCTAAAGGTACCTTCTCCTGAGTTGCTATATCAATAGCTCCTATCAGCTGGTGCGTTAGGTCGTGTAAGTGTCTCCCTCTAACAAACCCCTTTTGATCTTCATGTATTATTTTGTTAGATAGGGATCCAAGTCTGATGGCCAATATCTGACTATACACTTTATAATCGGAGTTAAGAGGCGAGATTGGTCTGTACGACTCACAATAGGTAGGATCTTTCCCTGGTTTTAGGATCAAGCTAATTGTGGCTTCATTCCAAGATTTGGGGATTGGATACTCCTCGAGAAAAATAGTATTAAATAGATTAGTCAGTACAGGGGCTAATAGTTCTTTTAAAACGATATATATTTCGTTTGGAAGAGCATCTGGGCCTGCCGCTTTATTTCTCTTAAGGCTATTCAAGACATCTAGTACCTCTTTTTGAGTGATTGGATCGTTCAGAATACAACAGGAGACACTATCGAGTTTGGGAGTTGAGGATTTGTTCAAGTAAGCTTCAATAGATTCCAGTCGGGGTATCAAGTTCTCCCCATATAGAGTCTGGAAAAAAGACTCAAAGGCCTCTTCTATACCTGCTTTGTCCTCCAACAGCAAAGTGCTGTTTTCTTTATGGATAGCATTTATTTTGTTTCTATTGGAGTCGGACTTGAGCTTCCAAGCTAAGAACCTCCCACAGTTCTCTCCCCATTCATAATTGGCTAGAGAGCTAGCTTGCCATCTTTCTCTTATCCTTGTTTCTAAGAACACTGACAGTTCTTGTTTCTTTGCCAAACTCTCATTTGTTAGTTTTTTTTTGTCTTCTTCTGATGTCGCGCCGTCTATTTGTATCTGTAGTTCTAATAAATTCGATTCCAACCTCCTAATTTCAGAGTTCTTTATTTTATTTTTACCCGCGGCTATGCTGATTATTGTCCCTCTAATAACCGCTTTATAAGCCTCCCACACTGTAATGTATGAAATTCTCCCCCACTATTGTCCTTAAAATAGTTCTCGGTTGTTATTCTCAAGCTTTCAATGACCTTTGGATCTAGTAGAAGAGATCGATCGAGGGACCACCTCCTTTCACTCTTGAGTAGCCCACTATCTATGTTTAATTGTACTGAAGAGTGGTCTGATAAGTGTGCAGGATTATGTCGCACTAACTTAACTCTATTGCTTAAAGTTTTATCGATCAAAAAAAAGTCTATTCTAGAGGTATGTCCGTATTTGTAGTTCTTATAGGTATATTTATTTATTTGGTTACCCCTAGTTCTCCATATGTCAATTAAGCTCAGATCTTCCATTAGTGTGGACAAACATTGCCGCATTTTAGGTAGGTTGTAAATTTTACTGGGGGGGGTGTCTATCCATTTTTGGATCTAAGAGGATATTGAAGTCTCCTCCCAAAACAATAGGTGTGCAAAGCATTATCAATTGAGCATACAAGGAGGACAGGGGCTCGGGGTCATCCGTGTTGGGACCATAGTAACCCACAATAGAGATTGCACAATCTTGGAATTTAATATTGGCTATGGCCCATCTACCTCTTGTGTCTGCCTTCTGCGTGACCAAAATGCAGTGTGGAGATTTACACAAAATGATTGAAAACCCCTTGATATTGCACGACTGAGTTGTGCAGACTGTTTCTCCAATCCAATTTTCATTCTTTATGCACTCGAGCCATTCTTCCCTAAGAAGGTGTGTTTCCTGTAAAATGTTTATATCTAAGGATGCACGCTTGAGATACTCAAAAATCTTCTGCCTCCGACCCTTCGTTCTTAGACCATTCACATTCCATGTTAATATCTTCAGCTCACACATTAGGTTACTTTCCTACTAAACTCATTTTAATCCTGATTGCCATGCAATTTACATATCGGACAAGTATTTTTTTTTTCTTTTCTCCCCTATGCTCCCCACCAAAAAGTGATTTAAGTAAAAAAAGCAAAATCTGTGCCCACCCTGGAGAACCCTCCCCACTGTCATGGGCAGTCTTAGTTGCCCTGTTTGAGAACCGCAACCGAGGCCTTGTGTTACAATTTGGCTCAAGAGTTATGTATTTCTATTGGATCTCCTGCGTTCCAGGAATGATTCCACCTCCTGTGGATCTCGTATGTTATATGTTTTATTACGCCACATTATTCGAAGGAGTGCTGGAAATTTCATTTGCACCGTGGCACCCTCTGCCCTAATATCCTGCATGAATTTCTCCAACGCCCACTGCCTATCAGACGTGGCCTTGGAGATGTCAGAGCGAATTTTATAATTATAGCCATCCTTAGACAGGACTCCTGATATTAGACTTTAATTCCTATATAATTAAAGAACGTATTCTGAATAAAGCTCTAATATCAGGAGTCCGATCCGCTCTCTCTTGTTTCTGTTGACTCGTGTTTCACTTGTTCTTGTTACCACGTGAAATATTAATTACCAACTGCTCCAGAGTGCTTTTGACGTGCAATTAGGTTGGCATGTGAAGCAGAACACGCTGCACTCTTTGTAGCTTTTGCGTGCAAGTTTTATGTAATAAGCCACCGTGTTTCTTGGGCAAACATTTGTACAATCATGTGCAGTCTTTTAAATTAGCGAGTCAACGTGTCTCCTGAGCACAGATACCATACATAAAGAACTGACAAATAAAGTACACCAGAAGCATGATACAATTTGTCTACAGTATTAAATGTATTCAATTATATACACAACCATAATGAGGAATCACTAAGTAGTTAAACACTTCAAGATACTAAGAAGGCCTAGCATGAGTGGGGACTTCGGTGATGTGATCATGACAGTTCTCCCCCTTAACGGTCATCCTACTGGTCTTGGCTTAGTGGGATGAAGGGAATGAAAGATTCTAATTAACCTAGGAGCATTCACATGCGAAGCTGGTTCCCAGGATCATTCAGTTGCGTCATACTCCTTCCAGTCAATTAAATAATATAATTTTTGATTGATTGTTTTAGAATCGATAATTCGATTAACTTCGTATTAAAGATGGTCATCTATAATGATTGGAGGGGGAGGGTTAGCTTTTTGGTTCCTGGATAGTGAGGTTTCAATAGGGAAACATGAAATACTGGGTGGATACGATACTCAGTAGGTAATTGTAATTGCATTGTAACTAGGTTCACAATTTTCTGAATGGGGAATGGGCCTAATTTTCTTGGACCGTCTAGTTGAATATTGCGAGTGGACAACCATACTAAATCCCCTACTTGAAATGAAGGTTCAGGGGTTCAATGTTTGTCGGCCTGTTTTTTAGTTCTAATTTTGTTTTGAGCCAAGCACTTCCTAGCTTTGTCTTGTATCAATTGTAACTCTTTTATTTTTTTTAAATACAGACGGTGCAAGAGTCAGGGTGGTTGGTATTTGTCTGGGAATGCTACTGGGTTGGTAACCAGTCGTAAAATAAAACGGGGAACATCCCAGGGCAGAATGAATACTATTATTGTAAGAAAATTCAGCTATGGGAAGAGCTTTATCCCACTGGGAATTTAGAGTTGCTGCAAAACATCGTAAGGTTTGTTCTACATATTGGTTAACCTTTTCGGTTTGTCCATCTGTCTGGGAATGGAAAGCTGACGATAAGGCTACTTCTATTCCTAATTGATCAAAAACATTCTTCCAAAACTCTGAAACTAATTGGGGGCCTCTGTCTGAAACAATTTTACTAGGCAATCCATGTAATCTAACAATTTGCTGAATGAATATGTCACAAAACGTAGTTGCTTTCTTAGTGGGATAAAGTGATCCATTTTGGATAATAAATCAACAAAAACTACAATGGTGGTAAAGTTATTAGTGGCAGGAAGGTCGGTTATAAAGTCAACACTGACAGTATGCCAGGGAACCAATGGAATTGGTAATGGCTGCAAGAGCCCAGCCGGAGCTATGTGTAGTGATTTATTACGAGCACAAATGGGACACTTTTTGACATACTCCTGAACATCTTTTCTTATACCATCCCACCAGAAATTTCGTTCACACAATTCTAGAGTCTTTTGAGTACCTGGATGTCCTGCTAAACCGGAATCATGGTGCCACTTATGATTTTTTGCCGGAATGAATAATTTGTTTTTATGGAACAGAAATCCATCCTTTATTGAATTGTGTGTCTTACATTTCCAATCATTCTCATTGATTTTTTGGAAATCTATTTTCACGTCTGTCAAGAATGTGTCGGATTGAATTACTGCCACAATTCGTTTTGCTGGTATGATATTTTGGGCTTGAATTCTAGGGTCTTTTGAATCCTTCTCATTTAGTCGGGATAGGGTGTCCGATAATTATTGTTTCTGGCCAGGTCGATAAGTAATAAGAAAATCAAATTCGCTAAAGAAGTGTAACCACCTCATCTGTCTTAGCGTTAGCGCTTTAACTGATGTAAAAAAAAATACGTTTTTGTGATCTGAATAAATGGTTATTGTATGTTTGGCCCCCAACAAGTAATGTCTCCATTCAGAGAAAACATCCATTATGGCCAGTAGTTCATGTTCAGCAATGGTGTAATTTTGTTCTGCCGGTAGTAGTTTACGTGAATAGTATGCCAATGGATGGAGGTTACCTGTCTATGGGTCTTTTTGCATCAAATTCCCCCCAAATGCCGTTTGTGAGGCATCTGCTTCTACAAAAAATGGTTGGTCAGGGTTGGGATGAGAAAGTACAGGAGCTGTAGTAAAAGCCTTTTTGAGTGCTAGAAATGCCATGTTAGCTCCATCAGTCCAATGAAAGGCTTGTCCCTTTTTAAATAATTGTGTAACAGGGGTTACAATTCTGGAAAAGTTGGCAATAAAGCGTCGGTAGAAATTGGCAAAACCTAATAATTTTTGGATATCTTTAACCGAAGTAGGAATGGGCCAGTTAAGAATTGCGTCAACTTTCTTGGGGTCCATAGTTATACAATTAGGTGAAAGGATATATCCCAAGAATTCTACAGAATGAGCATGAAATACACATTTTTCAGGTTTAGCATATGGAGAGTTTTCTCTTAGTCTCTGTAGTACAGTTTTCACATGGACCACATGTTCTTCTTCATTTTTTGAATAAATAAGTATATCGTCTATGTAGACTATAACACAGACGTCAAGGAGGTCATGAAAATGTTTGTTTATGAAATACTGAAATGCTGCCGGAGCATTACATAATCCGAACGGCATGACGGTATATTCAAATTGCCCAAATTTAGTGCGAAACGCAGTCTTTCATTCGTCACCTTCCTTGACGTGTATCAAATTATACGCGCCCCGAAGATCTAATTTCGTGTACATTGTTGAACCCTTAACCTGATCTAATAGAACAGGAATAAGAGGAAGAGGATAACAATTCTTAATAGTGGCTTTGTTGACTGTGTGATAATCAATGCATGCTATAAGAACTCCAGTTTTTTTAGCTACGAAGAAGAGTGGAGATGACACGGAGATGTGGAATGGCAAATAAACCCCTTTTCAAGGAGTTTGATGGAGCAGGGGAAATACAAAAAATGTTGTACCCCCTTCGAAGTTAATGACCTCATAACCTTAAAATTACTAACTGTTTGAATGCATGTACTAATCAACCAATGCACCTTTAATTAGACAATACTCGCGGGAAACTAATTGGCATTTGCAAAAATCTAATTTATTTACAAACGGGAAATTAAATTAACATAGGTTTGTGATTCGTGTAGAAAGTAGAAGTAAAATTGTATGTATTTTGTTTGTAGTAAAATATATGGTGGCAAAGAATGCAGATGGTAAGTAATATGACTTTATATATCGCTTATACCAGGTAACACCTAATACGGTTCGTTAAAATGGTGGGTGGTAAACAGAAGGGCTTATTTTCTATGTCTAATTTCTGTTATGTTGTTTTCATATCAGTTCCGTTTGGGCCTGCTAGGCCTCGCTGAGAAAATGGCTGCTGCCGAGAGATTTGATTGTACGCAAGAACAAAGTTGGCCCCCGCGCATGAGCAGAATGGAAGTTTCAGTCACGAGTGTGTGGCCTATACCCGGAGTAAGAGATGTCAAGGTCGAACTGACCTAGGAGAAGAGTTGTGCCAAACTTTCTGTGCGAATGCCTGGGAATGGATGAGAGACTCGAAATGCAGAAGATGATCCTATTCATCATTGATGGAAATTGTTGCAAATACTTTAACAAAGTTATATATTGGCACTTGACAAGTCACGAGAGTGGTGCATAAACTTATTATTTACAGAACCGGTTTAGGCAAGGAGGACAATGAGGTGACCATCACCACCCCTCCAATGGACTAATCAGAATGAATGCAGCCCCTAAAAAGTTTCAATTTTGGGTATAGCAAGTTAGTGAAAGAGTATAAAAAGTGGTGCTTATAAAGACGTTGAGCCTCTCTCGCTTATTCTACTATTCAACACGACATGCTGTCTGTTGAAGCGATTTTTCTTCCTGAAATGCTGAAAAGACTTTGACAAATTTTGAACTTCGAACACTGATGGGGATAAGGAACGAGACCGTCGCGGGATTCTATCCTGGGAGGGAATACGTCCGAGGAGGTTAGAGGGACAGTCAGTCAGTTTGGGAACCTATCCTGTGATCTGCAGTTCATGTTCTGGTGAACCATTCTCGTCATTGCCCTAAGGCCAAGGGTAATGAGTATTTTCCGTTTCTATTTCAATCTTTACTTGAATGCTTATGAAATTAATGTCTAGAATAATGTCTAATAAAATTTTACTTATTCAATTTATTAAATGAATCTAGATAACATTTCATGCTAACTCAAACTGAGTCTGTGGTTATTAGAATTAAAGTTACGATCATTAATTGTTAAAAGTTTTAATTGTGATTGAGCTGGGCTTAATCGCCATCAACTGATTCCTACTAGTTGGTCCATCGACCCAAAATAGCGGAGTACCTTGATGTTTAGAACCGATAATTCCAAAGTTAAATGTATATAATGTATATAGTTATTAGTTAAGGTAAAGAAATATTAACCAGGTACTCCGTATGTCTTGCAGCTCGTCCACCTATCACTGATCCAGAAAACTGAGTGAATGTGTGTTGTGTTTCGGTGTTATGGGCCCCACCGATGAACAAGTGGTGTAAGGGTTTTTCTGGGTTGGTGTCATTTATAAAGGTTTTTTTGTTGAAGGCGCGCTGCATCAGTTTTCTTGGTAGCAGAGTTATGGTTTCTATATGTCAGTTTAAGGGATTATTGATTATTGATGATTCATTTTATGTTTAACACTCCATGTTGAGTTTGTGTCACGTTATATGTAGTCGAAATTCTGAAGCTTCCGGGAAGTAGGAAGTGGATTTGTGTGACGAGAGAAGTCACATGGAAATTGTGCATTGTCTGATTTCAATCTGGTGATAACACAGGATTGTGTTATGTTAGGGAAATTCATGTGTGAATTGTGTTGAGTGGAATGGCAATAGGTTTTCTTGTGGAACTCTGGCCTTAATTCTCAGGAGCAGTATAGTCTCCACATGTGTTTTATCCCCAGAGAAACAGGTTTACCTCTTGCTAGAGAGAAGGGTAAGGTAGAGGGAAGTGCTGCACTTATCGAACAAAACAGTATTCTTGAATGTTTGAATAAACTATCTCTTTGTTTAGAGAAACGGACAATGGAAATGTGTTTTATGTCGTAATTAACCGATTTTGTCAAATCAACGAGTTATGAAACATGCCGATAATTTTTGTAAAGTAGGGGTCAGCAGAAGCAGGAGTAAAGCTAACGTCAACAAGAACCACGCTGGTATTGGTCAGTTGCGGAAGTACGAAGAGCTTTTTGATTGGTACGTTGGTGTGAGCCGCGCTGGGATTGGACAGTTGCGGAAGTACGAGGAGCTTTCTGATTGGTGCGTTAGTGTGATTCGCGCTGGGATAGGACAGAATAGTCAAGCAGAATTAAAAGAGTGTTGTGTGAATTTGGTTCGGCAAATAATTGTGAAATATGGCTTATTATGATGGATGAGAGATAGAGAAATCTTCATGGGTTACGAAATTCAAGAACCTTTTTAAGAAAGATAAAAAGATTGTAACGAGAGAGGGAGAAGTGCTTCCTCCACCCAAAACACCAGCATCTTACATGATGATGAAATATGGTTATAATACTTGTATTTGGTTGGAAAATTGGGCAAAATATACTCAAAAAGATGGAGTATTGGCATTTCCAGAAACTGGTTCGTTTAGCACAGCTATACTATGAAATTTGAGAAACAAAATGACGAAACTTGAACCGAGACCTAGACCGACACAGTTTGAAGCCCTAGGTGAATTGGAAGATGAGATGTATGAAAGAGAGAGGAGACACAGAGGTACAAGGGATGATGGTTTTGTTCCTGGAAGAGTATGGGGTTGGAATCATGAAGACAGGATGAGACAATGGAGGTACGCTAATATGACGGATGGTATGTTTCCTGCTAGAACAGTTGAAGAGGGAACAGGGGAAAAAGTGTACAGAAAAAAGAAGCATACAGTACCAGAAAGGTGTGGATATGGAGTCAGTGATACAGATGATGAGTTGCTGGAAGACATGTTAACTAAAAGACCCCCTCCATATCAACAGGATTCTGTGGTGGTGACACCAAATGCATCGCCAATGGAAACTGCGATGAATCAAAACCCAGAACGATTTTCTGAGATAAGTCCATTTAATTGACAGAAAATACCACAGACTGTAGAACCTGATAATCATACTGCATCTGAAATAGCAAGAACAACAAAAGAATTGGCTGAAAAGTTAAAAGAGTTGACAAAGAATGTACAAGCTGTAGCTGTGCCAGTAACTATAGGTGCAATGATACCCGTATTTGAAAATCAAAAGATAAATGAACATTCCTTAATGATTCCCTTAAATTCCAGTATGTAAAAGGTATGAGAAAATATTCATCCAGAAGTTAGGGAGACTAAAGATTCGGTGAGGTTTACTCCACCTATGGATTTGACAATAAATCAGAGTCCAATATATAAAATTCCTATGGGAACTGAATCAGCAACTGAAACACCTGAGAAAAGTGTGAACAAGGTAGATTTAAATACAACCCCTGTGTGTCCAACAGTAGAAGAATTAAGTGATTGGGTCAGGAATTTGCAGAGGAAAGATACAGAACCACAACCATTGGATGTAGTTGGATTAAAAATAGACATGGAAGAACTGATTATAGGAACTATTGGTACAGATCGGTTAAAAACATATCAGGATGATGAATTGATGTTTATGTGTAAAAGTATTACTTGGAGAGCTAAGAATTTGCATGGAAAATTGGAAGAAACAGCAAATGGATTGGGAGTAGATTTTGCAAAAATCTGAGGATTACAGAAACTTTACAGAGTAGATTTTAGTGAGAAAGATATAGAGAATTTGAACACTTCAGAACGGTTAACACAGATAAAAGAACTAATTGTTTTACTGAGAAAATGGGGAGATGTAGATAGATGGAGACGTAGATGGACAAAGAGAAAAGAAGATATGGCTGATAAAACAACCTTAGCTTTCCCAGTAAAAGAAAAAGAACCAATAGTGGTAGAATGTCAGATGAGAGAAATTCCTGGAGGAGGTTATGTACATATCCCATGGTCCAGACAGGATATATTGTCATTTACAAATTATTTCCCAAGATTGAGAGAAAAACCTGTAGAATGGCATAGACAAGTGGAAAGGTTTGTAAAGGTTTCAAAGGTATTGTGGGAAGACTTGCATGGATTGTTTGAAATTGTCATACCTGCTGATTTGTGGACAGAATGTAAAATCACAATTGATTGGCCAAAGGAAGAATATCCTGGAGATGCAAAAACAGGAGCTCCAGGTCCAGAAGTAATGCGAAAATATGAGCAAGTAATCACATTTCTGAAAATAAGATTCCTCCAAGAGAAACAGATTGGGTGAAGATCGATAGAACCACACAGGAAGCAAAGGAGTCTGTGCATGCTTATTATGAAAGGTTGCTTCTAGTTTTTAAACAGTACAGTGGATATGAGAGTTTGAGTGAAAAAGATATGAGTCACTTTGTATATCGATTTGTCTGTGGCCTGAGACCGGAGATAAGTGAAATGATTGAGCAGCATATGTTGTGTTGGCAGTCTAGTACAGTGGATGAGGTATTAAGGTATGCAAAATATTGTAGTGATGACATTGAAGCTAGACAACGTAAGCTCAAAGAAAAGGCAATGTGGGCACAGGTGAAAGTTGCAGAACAGCAAGATGCCCAGATAGTTAACCAAATTAATGAAGCAGGGCAGACAAAAATGAAACCCAACATTGGTAAAGGAAAAGGTCAGATGAATATAGAAGAATCTAAAAAGAAATGGCCATGTCATAATTGCGGAAAATTAGGGCATTGGAAAAACGAGTGCAAATTACCTCCAAAAGTTAATACCGAGAATAAATCATTAAATCAACAGGTGCAGAATAAGGTGGGTTATCAACAACCGCCACAGCAACAGGTAGTTACTCAACAGAGTCAGGTGTTGCAGCCACCTCTCCGAAAGAGTGTAAACCTTCAAAGATACAGTGAAGAGGCAGGATTCTACGGTGGAGAGCAGGTAACAAAAGTGCCGCGGGCAGGTGCTGTTTCACTGTATTGGCTACGACCCGATGGAAATGAATCGGATGAAAGCTTATGACGGTGCCCAGGAGAGGAAGAGGAGTGCATGCTTGGCGCAACTCTAGAGGTAGATCAGTCGGGTCCATTTGTGGATGGAAAGGTGAATAGTGTAAATGTTACTTTCCTTGTGGACACTGGTGCTACCCGTTCTACTGTAAGATCAGTTGAAATTTCAAACCTTCCTCTCTCAGGTGCATTCATCCAAGTCGTAGGTGTCTCCAACAGACAAATTAAAGCCCCTCTTACTAAACCAGTAGAGGTGGAAATTGGTCCCTTTAAAGACATGCACCGTTTTGTAGTGTGCGATTGCAGTCCCGTAAATTTACTTGGACGTGATATTCTTTGAAAAATGAACTGCACCATCTACTGTACCCCAGATGGTATTGCATTCCAGACATCAGATGATGATGTTCTGTATAAAGTGACTATGACAGCACTTGAACCAGAAAGTTGTGATACTTTTCCTGTGTTTGATGCAGAGAAAATCCCTACTGAATTGAAAGGAACAGTGAAGACTGATGTATGGGATTTTACGGGTGAAGATATAGATCTAATTAAAGGAATTGACCCTGTCAAAATTACTGTAAAAGAAGAAGTAATTTACCCAAATACTCCACTGTACAAATTGACGACAGAAATTATTGAAGGAATAACACCAGTGATTGATAAGATGATTGAACAAGGGATTCTGAGAGAAATAATGAGTAGCCCATGTAATTCACCTATGATGGGATTGAAAAAGCCTAATGGAACCTATAGAATAGTACAGGATCTGAGAAAGGTGAATACAATTGTTGTTCCCTGTTGTCCAATTGTACCAAACCCTGCTGTAATACTGTATCAAATTCCACATGATGCAGAATGGTACACCGTCATTGATTTGTGCCATGCATTTTTCTCAATTCCGTTACACCCTGATAGCCAGCCATTATTTGCCTTCCGGTTTGGCAAGCGTATTTTAGCATGGTGCCAAATTCCTCAAGTGTATACTGAAAGTCCTTCCATTTTTAATCAGATTCTGAAGAAATCTCTAGAAAGTTTGAAAATGCCTGAAAAATCTGTTATGGTCCAGTATATTGATGACCTATTAGTGGCATCAAGGACCAAAGAGGCATGTATTACCGACACAATCGCATTGTTGAATCATTTGGCAGAAGGAGGGCATAAGGTGTCCCTATCTAAACTGCAGTTCTGTCAACAAGAAGTACAATATTTAGGCCATAAGATTGAAAAAGGGATGAGAAAAATAACAACAGAAAGAATTAGGATTATCAAAGGAATGAGAGCCCCAATGACACAGAGAGAGGTGAGAATGTTTCTTGGAATGGTTGGTTACTACCGACAGTGGATAAATGGATTTTCATTGATTGCAAAACCTTTACAGCGATTAACAAAAATGATGTGAACAATCCAATTGTGTTGAATGAGCAAGAGATGGAAGCTTTCAAGCAACTGAGAAACAGGTTGTGTGAATCCCCAGCTTGTTGATGCCAGATTATGAGAAAGAATTTGAGTTGTACTATAATGAAAGAGACGGATGTGCACTTTCAGTACTAGTACAAAGGCACGGAAGAATGAGACGGCCAATAGCATACTTTTCTGCTGTTTTGGACCCAGTAGCAAAAGCATTGCCTGGATGCCTAAAAGCAGTAGCAGCCACTTGTGTGAGTTTGGAACAGAGTAAAGGCATTGTGATGGGATATCTGCTAAAGGTATACGTCCCACATTCAGTTGAAATCCTTTTGACCAGAACAAAAACCCAATTCATGACACATAGTCAATTAACCAGATATGAGAAGGTGATTCTGGGTGCAGATAATGTAACGATTGTGAGATGTATAAGTGTGAATCCTTCCACTTTATTAACTGATGCAGTAAATGCAGAAGTCAAAGATGACGTTGATCACAATTGCTTGGATGTACTTGAATTCTGCACAAAGCCCTGTCCTGACGTCAGAGATGAACCTCTCGAAGAATCAGATTATGTGATGTTTGTGGATGGATCGTGCTTGAGAACGAAAGAAGGAATTTTAAGTGCTGCATATGCTGTATGTACGGTGGCAGACATTATGGAAGCTTTTTGTTTGAGAGGGATACGTTCAGCCCAAGTTGCTGAGCTGATTGCTCTGATTCGAGCTTGTAAACTGCGAAGAAATTTCCGCATCACTGTGATCACAGATAGCCAGTATGGCTTCGGAGTGGTACATGATTTTGGACAGATCTGGTCCCTGAGGGGATTCATGACTGCTTCAGGATCTCCAATCAGGAATGGTGAGTTTGTGAAAATGTTGCTTGAGGCGATACAGCTGCCTAAACGGATCGCAGTGGTGAAATGCACGGCACACAAGAATGGTGATGACTACATTACAGAGGACAATAGGTTTGCTGATGAAATAGCTCAATATTGTGCCAGACATACAACCTCAATGAATCAGAGGAGGGAAAAAGAACATGTTTCATGTCCTTTGATGTTTAGTAACACAGCTGAAATGTGGGAAGAAGTGAGACAATTGCAGGAAGAAGCAAGTGATGAGGAAAAAGATATCAGGATACAATCAGGTTGTAGACAAAGAGAGGAAGATGGAGTTTGGGTTTACAGGGATGAAAGAACAGTTATGCCTGATAGCATGATCTCCAACATGGCACGGATGTACCATGGACAGGCACACATAGGTAGAGATGCAATGATCAGACTTTTTAATCAGACTTGGTACAACCCAAAGTTTAGGGTCATAGCTGAAAGTCTTTATCAAAGATGTCTTATATGTCAACAGTTGAAGCCAGGAAGGAAAACAGTGGTGAATCTGGGAACAATAGGACGAGAAAGAGGTCCTTTTACCAGAATGCAACTAGATTTCATTGAAATGCCCCAGAGTAACAGACTGAGGTATGTTTTGGTGGTTGTCTGTTTGTTTTCTCGTTGGGTGGAAGCATATCTGACAAGAAGGAATGATGGAGTTACTGTGGCAAAACTCCTACTGAGAGAATGTATTCCTAGATATGGTTTTCCAGTAACGATAGAAACAGATAGAGGAAGTCATTTCCAAAATGTTATCCAGCTGATATGTGAAGCATTAGACATTCAACAGAAGTTCCATTGTGCCTGCAGACCAGAGGCTTCTGGGGTGGTTGAGCAAGTAAATGGCACAATCAAGAATAGGCTAGGGAAAATGTGTCTAGCCACAGGACTCAAATGGCCAGATGCCCTGCCTCTTGTGCTCATGAGCATGAGGAGCGTACCAGACAGAAGAACCGGTTTGAGTCCGCATGAAATAATAATGGGACCAGTAATGAGACAAGCATTTGTACCTGTCAACAAGCTGCTGAATATAACTGATGATCTTATTCTGGCCTATTGCAAAGAATTGGCTGATGTGGTGCATTCTGTGTTTCATCAGGTTCGACCGAATGCTATCACTCTTGAAAGAAACCCAGCTCATGATCTGAGTCCGGGAGACTGGGTTCGCATAAAAGTCCACCAAAGAAGAAATTGCCCAGTTCCCCGCTGGGAAAGACCATGACAAGTGATCCTAGTGACTAACACAGCAGTAAATTGTGCAGGTGTGAAAAATTGGATTCATGCCAGTTATACCATCAAAGTTCCAGATCCTGAAGATCGACCTGTAAGTCGACATCTGGAAATATCAGACACCAGTTCGACATCTGAAGCAGAACAATCTGAATTTGGTGAAACCCAAACTGAGGACATTGAAAAGCAAACAGAGGGCTTTGAAAGACAGACAGTTGATATTGAATCAGGAGAAACAGAAATAATTCTCAGTGATGTCGAACAACCAAGTACAGGTTTTGAGGAAATCACTTCAAAAGTAATTGAAACAACAGAAGAAGATATAAAATCAAACAAAGAATCAGAGATTAAAAGTTCAAAGTTAAAGAAAATGAAGGGAGATCTGAAACAGAATCAGAAGAAAGTGAAGAAAATTAAGACAAATGAGAGGACCAAGAAAGAGAGCTTGGAAAGTGGAACGAGAAGAAACAGAGACTGGACTAAAAAGGCCAAGAAATGAGACAATTGGCCCAACGAATATAAAAGACTGAGATATAAAATAATACATTTGAATAAAGACAAAGAAGAACAAGTGAATGAAATAACAAATCAAAGGAATCAAATAAATTTGGATAAAGGACAATTGCAGAGACCAAAAAGAGTAAAAAGACCTAATTTAAAATATAAATCACCTGAATGGACTTACATAGCACTGCCTGACATCGAGGAGAGGGTTAGCAGTCAAGAGAACTCAAAAGAAAATTGTGAACAGGAGGGTGAAAGTGAACTGTGCCCATTCTGAAGAGACTGAAGAAACAAGAATAAGGACAAACTGATGAACTTAAAGAAAATTTAAAGGACCAAACAGTGCGCCAAGGGCAGTTGGTTCAAGGGCCATATACTTTCTGAGTGTGGAGAGATACATTTTCTTATACATATCTTAGATTATAGATAAGGCTCCATGTTTTCCGTTTTTACTGATTTTTACAGGTAATTACAGACAGAAAACCATTTATTTTCTTGTCTGTATTTATTTTACAATATGGATAAAAAAGGAAATTGGGTGCTTTTTGAGTGATTCTAAATACAATTTGCCATGCCTGCCAGGCCAATAACTGTGTGGACTGATAGGTAAAGGGGTTAAAAAAGAAAGGAATTTTGGTAAAGAGGTTTAAACAGCAGTAGATTTGCACAAAGCTGATACAGAAATGCGCATATTCTCATATAAGTGCATTGACTTATCTTCTGCAGGTGTTCATATCACAGAAACCTGGCAGACATTCAAGCATGACTGCATATCTTTTGGTTAAATAAATATGGAAATATACCTGTTTCAACTTTATTTTTCTCACAAAACCCATAATTAATATGGATAAAAACAGTTAAAGTTGACAAAAAATAAATATGGATAAATACAGACGGAAATGTCAAAAAAATAAATACCATAAAACCGGTAGCCCTAATTATAGATTACAATGGCAGAGAATGAAAATAGAAGATCTATGTGTAGTTTTCTACGCAGATGGTGTAGAATGTGTTTTTACTGTACAGGTTTACTGATGCTTATTTGGTTCATTTTAGCAATAATTATTCCACTTATATTAACTGCAGAGAATACGTCTGGGATGAACAATAAAACAAATAGCGATAAGGCACATAACACAAAGGATACTGCAACACAGATAGATAATACTGAGTTTCACAGAGACAGATCAATAAATGATTTTTCTAAGAATGTTTTCACAAAGCTTTTATATGAATATGTAGAGACAATGGATGTTAGGGATTGTTATGTCTGCATGCAGTTACCTGCGTCGGTAACAGAGGGTGTAACATATCATCACCTTCCTTTGACGTATGGAATAACTTGCAGTGTGTTGGCTAGTTTATTTTATAAGACAGGCAAACTAGAATATTACTATACTGATATGATGATGTTCTTGCTAAAGTTTCTGTAGTTTATGAACTAAACATGGTGATGCCTGGTAAATGTTTTTGGAGAATTTTTCTTACAAACAAAAGAATTAACGTTAGAATACGCATTTAGACACAACCTTACTTGTAGATTAAGGAAGGAAGAAAAAGTATTTCTAGACATGGTATAGAAGAGTTAAGTTTCAAAGAAAAGTGACAGGAGAAAAGATGAAAACACCACCTTGGGGTTTTGAGGAAGGAAGTTATGATAAGAGTGAAACTAATGTAGCAATATGGTTAGATTTGCCTCAACAAGGGAAATTGTGTATTCATAGAGATAACACTATGTATGACAACTATTTCGTGGGTACTAGTGAATGCCGAGATACACGCTGAATTACAGGGGGATGAGGATTCAAAGGCGGAAAAGATCCAGAATTCCCAGGGATCTATTTTATTTGTGGGAACAAAGCTTATTATAGGTTGCCGGACCATTGGTACGGAACATGTTATCTAGGCCTGGTTTTTCCAAAGATATTTCATGTAGATAGGGGAACTAAAGGAACTCACGAAATAGGTAAACCACTAACACGTAGGAGAAGGGAAGGTTTCTCAGAGATAATAGGTGACATTTTTGGAGCATTGATACCAGCAATGGGTATATCTTTTAATGCATATAAGATTCGGATATTGTCAACAATAGTAGATCGTTTATCAACGAATACTGCAGGAGGATTCTTGATGGTAAATACCGAGATGGTTGACATGAGAGCTATGGTGATGCAAAATCGACTTGCTCTTGATATTCTTTTGGCAAAAGAGGGAGGAGTCTGTGGAATGCTGAAGGTACAACATTGTTGCACTTACATTCCTGATATAGGTCAAAATATACAAAGGTATATAAAGAATATTACTAAATTGCATGAAGAAGTTACCCCACTGGAGGTTGATGGTGCTTGGGAGAAGCTTGGTAAGAGTTTTTCCTCAGTAAAGAAATGGTTTGCAGGTTTTCGTTAGTTGGAAAAATCTTAATACCAGTGACAATTGTAATATTAATGACACTAATGTTGCGATTAGCATGTGTATGTATTAGAAAAAGAAAAGTGATAATAAGGTAAAAAGACAAAATGAGAAAAATAAACAAAGAGAACGAGAAATGGGAGAGATTGAATTAGAAGAATTTAAAGAGAAAATGTACAAGAAGACTAAGAGACAGAATGTGAAGAATACAATTGTTTGAACTAACAAATAAAAAGGACAAGAAACATGATTTCTGATAAATTGGTGGAGATGGTTTTTGTGGTGATATTAAAAATCACCAAAGGGGGAATTGATGAAGCAGCGGAAATACAAAAAGTTGTGTACCCCCTTCGAAGTTAATGACCTCATAACCTTAAAATTACTAACTGTTTGAATGCATGTACTAATCAACCAATGTACCTTTAATTAGACACTTCACGCAGGAAACTAATTGGCATTTGTAAAAATCTAATTTATTTACAAACGTGAAATTAAATTAACATAGGTTTGTGATTTGTGTAGAAAATAGAAGTAAAATTGCATGTATTTTGTTTGCAGTAAAATATATGGTGGCAAAGGTTGCAGATGGTAAGTAATATGGCTTTAAATATCGCTTATGCTAGATAACACCTAATAAGGGTTGTTAAAATGGTGGGTGGTAAACAGAAGGGCTTATTTTCTCTGTCTAATTTCTGTTATGTTGTTTTCCTATTAGTTACGTTTGGGCCTGCTAGGCCTCGCTGAGAAAATGGCTGCTGCCGAGAGATGTGATTGTATGCAAGAACAAAGATGGCCCCCACGCATGAGCAGAATGGAAGTTTCAGTCACAAGTGTGTGGCCTATGCCCAGAGTGAGAGATGTCAAGGCCGAACTGACCTCAGACAAGAGTTGTGCCAAACTTTCTGTGCAAATGCCTGGGAACAGATGAGAGGCTCGAAATGCAGAAGATGATCCTATTCATCATTGATGGAAATTGTTGCAAATACTTTAACAAAGTTAAATATTGGGACATGACAAGTCACAAGAGTGGTGCATAAACGTATTATTTACAGAACCGGTTTAGGCAAGGAGGAAAATGAGGTGACCATCACCACCCCTCCAATGGACCAATCAGAATGAATGCAGCCCCTAAAAAGTTTCAATTTTGGGTATAGCAAGTTAGTGAAAGAGTATAAAAAGTGGTGCTTATAAAGACGTTGAGCCTCTCTCGCTTATTCTACTATTCAACACGACATGCTGTCTGTTGAAGCGATTTTTCTTCCTGAAATGCTGAAAAGACTTTGACAAATTTTGACCTTCGAACATTGATGGGGATAAGGAACGAGACCGTCGCGGGATTCTATCCTGGGAGGGAATACGTCCGAGGAGGTTAGAGGGACAGTCAGCCAGTTTGGGAACCTATTCTGTGATCTGCGGTTCATGTTCTGGTAAACCATTCTCATCATCGGCCTAAGGCCAAGAGTAATGAGTATTTTCCGTTTCTATTTCAATCTTTACTTGAATGCTTATGAAATTATTGTCTAGAATATTGTCTAATAAAGTTTTACTTATTCAATTTATTCAATGAATCTAGATCAAATTTCATGCTAACTCAAACTGAGTCTGTGGTTACTAGAATTAAAGTTATGATCATTAATTGTTAAAAGTTTTAATTGTGATTGAGCTGGACTTAATCGCCATCAACTGATTCCTACTAGTTGGTCCATTGACCCAAAATAGCTGAGTACCTTGATGTTTAGAACCAACAATTCCAAAGTTAAATGTATATAATTTATATAGTTATTAGTTAAGGTAAAGAAATCTTAACCAGGTACCCCGTATGTCTTGCAGCTCTTCCACCTATCACTGATACAGAAAACTGAGTGAATGTGTGTTGTGTTTCGGTGTTATGGGCCCCACCGATGAACAAGTGGTGTAAGGGTTTTTCTGGGTTGGTGTCATTTATAAAGGTTTTTTGTTTAAGTCGCGCTGCATCAAGTTCATCAAGATAGCTTCGCAAGTACTGGGTTTCAGGTTCTGTAAGGGCATATATACGACAACAGGGCAAAGGGACTCCTGGTATTAAATCAATCCTGCAGTTGTAAACTCTGTGGGGAGGAAGTTTAGTAGCCTGAACTGGATCAAAAACGTCTGCATAATCTCTATATTCATTAGGTAGGGTGTCCTGATCTACTTGTATACTGGCACAATATAAAGGATAAATAGGATCTTGAGCTTCCTGATAACAATGGGTCCGACAAAAGGTTGAATCAGAGCTCACGGTCCTTTGAACCCAATCTATGCTAGGGTTATGTTTTTCTAACCAGGGTATTCCTAGAATGATTCCAAAGGTTGGGGTATCAATCAAATAAAAAACTATCAGTCAAGGGTATAGTATGAAAGCGAATTAGTCCTGAAGATAGGGCGGAACCGTCTACAGCTCTTTGTGAAATTCCTAATTTTTGCGCTAACCGGAATAACAAAACATTTTACTGTTGCACCAGAGTCCAATAAAATGGACAGAATGTGTCTTTGTTGAACTGTGACAATAACTGTCATTAAGAGCATCATGTGTCTAGGTATATTTTTACTAATATTTATTGTATGTTTTAAGATCTTTTTAGTTCTTTTTCTCCAAGAGACAACCTCTTCTTTCTTCAAGACAGTTAGTTTCCCGATTCAGATTGTTTTGATTTCAATAGCACTACTGTTTTCTTACTTTGAGGTTTTGCGGTACATTCCTTGGCAAAATGCCCCGCCTTACCGCAGTACAGACACAACTTTTCCTTACATCTTCTTTCTCTTTCCTCAAGGGACAATGGACCTCTGATGCCACCTATCTGCATATGTTCTGGTTCACGACTTTTGGGTTCTTTATCTTTTCTTTCAGATTTTAGTAAAAAAGGGTCGAAAGTCGGTCTTTGTTCTTTCACATTTTCTTTCACTTAACCGATGATCTAACTTAACTACAAGATCAACGAATTCTCCATAATCGTCAGGTAATTCAACTATGTGAGCCAGGGAATCCTTCAGATCATCTTTCAGACCTCTATAGAACAAAGAGGTACATTTTTCCTCTGGCCAACGTGTTTCAGTTGGAAGACGGTTAAACGTAGTGATATATGTGAGAAGGTTTTTGGTTCCTTGACGGAGATTTAAAAGCTCATTGTCACAGGATTGTACAAAAACATGACGAGCAAATAGACGTGTCATTGTTTCCTTAAAGTTATAAAAATTTTGTAAAAGAAGATCGTTAGTATCTACCAAAGGAATAGCCCAATTGGCTGCTACTCCACCTAAGTATGAAATCACGAACGCCGTTTTTGCAGTGTCAGAATTAAAAACTTGAGGTTTACAGAGAAAATGGAGTTGACATTGGCTCATAAAGGCCGCAAACCGGGAACTTTCTCCTGTAAACCGTTCTGGGTTTGCTAAAGGAACTGGAGTAGGCGAGACAACTGTAACTTGTAGAGTTTGAACAGACTGCTGTGAACTAGCGTTTGAGGGATGTGGAATAAACTTAGGTGGTGTCAAAATAGGACGTGTATCTGAACCTTTTGGTTCTCTCCATTGCATGAACCCTGCTCTACTCTCAGTTAGTTCGTCTCTGAGAACTTGATTCTCGTGTTTTATTTGTTGCATCTCAACTTGCAGTTCCCTAATGACCTCAGTGAATTGCGAGAGTTGCGACCTCTCCTCATATAAATCCATGTTCAATCGTCATCAAAAAGAGCATAGTGAGGATTGGTCTTCTGTTAAGGAAGGCACTCACCTGATCTCCTTTGCTCTAGATGACGATGACCGAACCCCAGTCTCCCCGAGCACCAGAAGTAGGTAAGTACTCTGATATTCTGAGAGGGCCCAGGGGGAAAGGGGGAATGGGAATGAGAGAGATAAGAGATGTAGAGTCTTCCTGGTGTGTGCGAAACCTCTGTGATTTCTGGACCGCTTTCTCTGAACAGATGTTGGATCAGGAGGGTTGTTCTCCAGAGTGCAGGAAGGTTTATTGAGGTGTTCTAGTTCTAAAACAATATGTATAACAATATCAGTTGGTGATGATTGAGCTATAAGTACAATGTCAAGTATTAGAAAGATTCAGACATCAATACCTAAAATAGCATTTTTTCTCCTGAGTACTCTCTCTTGTATGTATTTATAGTTTAGGCAACTGTTTTACTGCTTTCAGTTGTCTTACTTCTGAAAACAGAAAACAAAACAATAATCAATGAATCCTGAATCTGAATGTTACATTATACCGAATAATGAAAGCTATTGTATTTTTAATCTCAGTCATTAGGTGTTACACCTTTCTGAATGTTTTACAACTTATTAAATGTGCCACAAAAAATGATTCAAGTCTTTTAAAAGTTCCTTTGTTCACTGTTCGATTCTCTGACCGAAGCGTCCTTTAAATGTGGCCTTTTTCTTGAATGAGCTTCTTCAAGAGCAATTTAATTCGAGCACCTTTCTCAAGGACCTTGTTGCGGTCACGTGAGCGCGTCAGGCCGCTATGCAACAGTCGCGCTCCGTAGAGCGACGCACGAACACCAGGGATGCGTGGGGGGGGAACTACAAATCCCATGATCCTTAGCGCGCCACGTGACGGCCTCACGCACGTACAATACCAATCACGGACCTTCCGTCCATGTCGGAAATTCTGGTTGATGGACTTGGAGAAGCGAGAGGAAGACGTCGGTTTGTCCCGTGGACGAGAGAGAAGGAGCAAAGGAGTCACTACCCTCGGATAAATCCGGAGGCGGTCCGACCCGCTGAGTGACGATTCTGGGGTCATATACACGGACCGGTGAGGTAGGGGGGCCTCGCACCAGCAGAAGGGTGTGTTCCGGGTTGCTCCCGGTCCATTGTTCAGGATTAGCAGGGCAGGAACGAGAGGTTGCATTGAACCTTAAGGGGGAGTTTAAAGAAAAAGACGAAGGGGATTCAGTACAAAAGGGGCATTGAAACTGAGCCCCGGTTTATCAGTGATAAAATGCCGGCACAGCCCCGGGTGCTCTCCTAGTGACTTAACTAGAAGGGTGAAGTGAACATTCCTGCCTGTTCCATAATGACGGTGTCGATATGTATGCTATTTACTTAAGTTATCGGTGTCATGTGTTTTTGACTCCACTAACAGGGGAATCTGGCGAGAGGTACAGACGGTCTACCTTCGGTCCCCTGTGAGGCTGGTTGAGAGTTCTAGAAGGGTACGTGTATCGTGGTGTTGAGACACGTCTAGGTGGCACGGTGTTGATTCTCTAGATGAGACGGTACCTATGTAATGATAATTTCCTGTGTCTTGTTACAGCACACCCCCTCTGAACAAGGACCTAGGATTGATTGAAGTCCGTAGGAACCTTGCTATGTTTACGTTCTGTTTTCTTTACAGGTATAAGAGTCGTATTCACTCATGCACATTCTCAGATAGATAGAGGGCAACACCGTTTCTGGCGGGTAACGTATTGGAAGTGTTTTGATTACTTTCTTTGTCTTCGCAGGTCTCCCTCCCAGCTGTTCCCTTCCTTTCCTTCCCCCACTTGATCTCCTCGCTGACCAGTGCCATTCGGCTTTCTGGCTCGGGGCTATCTAGAGGTGGACCACTCTCAGCAACAAGCCGATCCTGAGGATACGAAAACGTGACAGAATTTCTGACCCACGAATATATATCCTCCCGGTCGAATTGTTGAAGAATGGCCACCCTTGAGGACGTGATAGCCGCTTTGACAGGAATTCAGGCTGAGTTAGCGGCATCCCGCCAAGAAACCGCAGAATTGAGGGCGCGTGTTGAACGCCTCCAAAGAAACCCGTTCGATGTAGGTAGCATCCCAGTGTCACCCTCTAACACAGTGGTGGTAGAAATGCCGGTTAATATACCACTAGCTACACCAGAAAGGTATCATGGGGAAGCAGATAAAGTACAGATTTTCCTGACACAGATATTGTTGCATTTTTTATGTAAACACAAATCTTTTCCCACAAATCAGGCGAAAGTCGCTTTCTTCATTTCGTATCTAGCGGGGGACGCGGCACAATGGGCCGTGCCTATGGTGAGCAGAGATGACCCTCTGCTGTATGATTGGGAAGCGTTCAAAGAAGAGTTTATAAGAGTGTTTGATAGGAGAGCGGAATCCTTCACTGCGGACAGGGAACTCCTGGAACTAAGACAGGGAAATACGGATTTACTGGTTTATCTCAATTCTTTTTGGCGGTTGGTAGCCGAGACCAAGTGGCCAGAGGCCAAACAGGCCGTGCTCTTTCATCAGGGACTCCGTGAGGAACTCAAGGATGTCATAGCACAGATAGATCCATAGCCCTCCTCTTGTGAAGGCCTCATCAACCTGGCATTACGTCTGGATCACAGGTTGAATGAACGGAAGGGAGAGTACAGGAGAAAAGAAAGAAACTGGTACCAAGGTGATAGGCCAAAAACCTCTGACAACCCCGCCGTGCCTGCCCCAGAAGCTATGGAAATCGGAACGGTAAGAGCTGCACTCACGTTTGCAGAAAAAGAGTCCCGTAGGAAACAAGGCCTTTGCCTTTATTGTGGTAAACAAGGACACTTTGTGAAAGACTGCCCCGCGAAACCCAAAGGCAGCAGGTTTGGGAAAAACCCCACAACCAAGCCGTCGGAAAACTGACGCGCTCTAGGATGGAAGAAGGTGATTCTTGGAGCCAGATGTCTATCCCTTCGTTACGCAAGGACGCCGCTCAGAATCCGGGCCACTTATTTGTGGAACTACAGATGCTGATTCAGTTGGACTGGGTGCCTGTGTCAGCCATGATAGACTCCGGAGCCACAGTTTTTTTCATGGATTTGTGAGAAGCCCAACGCAAGGGTATAAAGCTGATACCCAAAGAAACGCCAGAGGAGGTATACGCGGTGGATGGAAGACTGCTCAATACCGGACCCATAGAATGCCAGTCAGAGGAGTTGGAAGTTATGCTTGGACCCTCGCATTGGGAGAGAATTACCTTCAGTATAATACAGGCCCCACAGTACGGGGTAATTCTCGGGCTGCCTTGGCTGCAAAAACACAATCCCGCAATCAATTGGGTAACCAGAGAAGTTCTCCTTACATCCTCCTATTGCCAGGAGCATTGTATCAAAACCCCAGAAGGACCGGCAACGGCCCTTGCATCAGGTCTGTGGGTCGCTACCGCAGCTGAAAAAGATACACAACTACCCCCGCAATATCAGGCGTATGCCCGAGTATTTGATGACGTACAATCAGAGGTGCTTCCTCCTCACAGACAATACGATAGTCAGATTGACCTGATTCCTGGAGCAGTGGTACCGTGTGGTAGGATATACGCGTTAACGGAGCCCGAAAACCAACACCTTCGTGCGTATCTGGACAAACACCTAGAAACAGGATTTATCAGACCCTCGAAATCACCTGCAGCTTCTCCGATATTTTTTATTCCGAAAGCTATCGGCGAACTAAGAGCCTGCATAGACTTCCGAGCGTTGAACAACGTTACCGTAAAAAAATGCTATCCGCTCCCGTTGATTCCGGTACTACTGGAACAAGTCAAAAAGGCAACCATATTCACAAAGTTGGACCTCAAGGGAGCATATCACCTTGTGCGAATCCGGACCGGTGACGAGTGGAAGACGGCCTTCAAAACCCGTTACGGTTTATTTGAATATCTAGTGATGCCGTACGGGTTATGCAACGCCCCGGCCGCGTGCCAATACTTCTTGAACGACATCTTTCGAGAAATCCTGGATCACTAAGTCGTGGTCTACATCGATGATATTCTTGTGTACTCGGTTGATGAGCTATCCCACGAAAAACATGTTAAGACTGTGTTAAACATCCTACAGAACAATAGCCTTTTCTGCAAACTGAGTAAATGCGAATTCCATGTCCACACAGTGGAATTCCTGGGGGTTATGCTTACCCCCTCGGGACAAGAGATGGCGGAGAGAAAAATCCTGGCGGTGAAAGAATGGCCTACTCCTCAGAATGTCCGTGAAGTGCAATGCTTTTTAGGCTTTGCCAACTTTTATCATCGTTTCATCAGCCACTTCTCTAAAACTGTGGCCCCGATCACCAAACTGCTGAAAAAAAGCAGCGTATTTACATGGACTCCCGAAGCACAGGAGGCCTTCTAAGAATTGAAAAAAGCCTTCGTGAAAGCCCCCATATTAACTCACCCGGACCCCACTAAACCGTATGTGGTAGAAGCAGATGCATCCGACATAGCCATCGGAGCGGTATTGTCTCAACGACATCCCGTGACAGGTCAGCTTCATCCAGTAGCCTATATGTCCCGCAAATTGAATGATGCCGAAAGAAATTATAACATTGCAGAAAAAGAACTACTGGTCATTAAAGACGCCTTCATGGAGTGGAGACATCTGCTGCTGGGAGCCGTTCACGTGGTAACGGTGTACATGGATCATAGAAACTTACAGTTTATGACCGCTGCCAGACACCTGACTCCCGACAACGCCGATGGATGCTGTTCTTTTCGGAGTACGACTTCCTTATCACCTACAGACCAGGCAGCGACAATAAGAAAGCGGATGCGTTGACTAGACAATCTGCACCCCAGGAAACGGACGTTGCTCCTAATCAATCCATTATCAATCCCGAAAAGGTCCTATGTATCATACAACAAGATACATTCCTGAGAGACGTCCGGAAGGGCATAAATACGTTCACATGGAGGGCCTGGTTGAGAAGACATGCGGAATGGAAGGTAACACAAGGTATTCCTATGCATGCCGACCGCATCCTCGTACCCACGGTACCATTGCGCAAAACGGTATACCAGTGGTGTCATGAGTTACCTAGCGCAGGTCACAATGGATTTGCCAAAACCGTGGATCGTATCAAGAGGACCTTGTGGTGGCCCTCACTATCTATGGACATCAAGACGTGGACACGTGCCTGCGACATTTGTGCCAAGGCAAAATCGAGTCATCAAAAACCAGCAGGTCTGTTGCAAACCATGCCTACCCCTGGCTCACCCTGGGAAAACATTTCGTTGGATTTTGTCGTCGGTCTCCCGAATGACAAGGGGTACACGACTATTTTGGTAGTGATTGACTGCCTAACGAAAATGGGGCATTTCGTAGCATGTAGACAGGTCCCCTCCACAGGAGTTCTGGCCAACCTGTTGCTGGTGCACGTGGTACAGTTGCATGGCTTACCGCAAACTATCGTGTCAGACCGTGAAGCTCAGTTCACCGCTTCCTTCTGGAAGGCTTGGTGTGCGTCTCTTCATATCAAAACGTCAGTCTCTACAAGTTTCCATCCGCAGACAGATGGACAGACAGAACGTCTTAACCAGACTCTCAAACAGTATCTTCGCTGTTATGTGGACAACAGTACCGATGCATGGGTGGACTATTTGTGGTTGGCAGAGATCGCATACAACAGCGCCACACATAGTGTGACACACGTCTCTCCCTTCTACAGCTCCTATGGATACCATCCCCGTTTCTTGCCTTTTGTCCACCCCTGCGCTAGTTCAGACCTCCCAGAGGTGGGTCAAAGAATATCCCATATGCAGAGAACTCTCAAGAAAGTGCGGAACCAATTGGACCGTTCAAAACTGAACTATAAAACATCTGCGGACCAACACCGGAGAGAAGGACCGTTATATCAAGTGGGTGATGCAGTATGGTTATCCACCAGAAACATTCGATTCCGGAAACACAGTGTATTCAATCCCCGTTTCATTGGACCCTACAAAGTTGTCAAACGTATTAATCCTGTAACCTTGAAATTGGCCCTGCCTTCTCACATGCGCATTCACCCTGTTTTCCACGTATCCTTGTTGAAACCATCGACCTCACCTATGCCTGAAACAACCCACGCCAGTAATAATAAACAACGAGGTCGAGTACGAGGTTAAACAGATCCTGGATGCCAAGATGCGACGAAACAGACTGTGGTACCTCATTTCGTGGAAAGGGTACGGACCTGAAGAAAACTCTTGGGAACCAGCGACAGGGGTTCATGCTCCTAGATTGGTGTCTTCCTTCCATAGGAGAAACCCTTCCAAACCTGGTCCCCTGCCGCGCTCTTAGGGACGGGGATGTACTGTTGCGGTCACATGAGCGCGTCAGGCCGCTATGCAACAGTCGCGCTCCGTAGAGCGACGCATGAACACCATGGACGCGTGGGGGGAAACTACAAATCCCATGATCCTTAGCGTGCCGCGTGACGTCCTCACGCACGTACAAAACCAATCACGGACCTTCCGTCCATGTCGGAAATTCTGGTTCATGGACTTGGAGAAGCGAGAGGAAGACGTCGGTTTGTCCCGTGGACGAGAGAGAAGGAGCGAAGGAGTCACTACCCTTGGATGAATCCGGAGGCGGTCCGACCCGCTGAATGACGGTTCCGGGGTCATATACACGGACCGGTGAGGTAGGGGTGCCTCGCACCAGCAGAAGGGTGTGTTTCGGGTTGCTCCCGGTCCATTGTTCAGGATTAGCAGGGCAGGAACGAGAGGCTGCATTGAACTTTAAGGGGGAGTTTAAAGACTCCAAAAAGTCAAGCTGCTGTGTTTTCCTCCTCCCCTGCTTCAAACGCTGCACAGTTCAGAGAGGAAAAAGACGAAGGGGATTCAGTACAAAAGGGGCATTGAAACTGAGCCCCGGTTTATCAGTGGTAAAATGCCGGCACAGCCCCGGGTGCTCTCCTAGTGACTTAACTAGAAGCGTGAAGTGAACATTCCTGCCTGTTTCATAATGGCGGTGTCGATATGTATGCTATTTACTTAAGTTATGGGTGTCCTGTGTTTTTCACTCCACTAACAGGGGAATCTGTTGAGAGGTACAGACGGTCTACCTTCGGTCCCCTGTGAGGCTGGTTGAGAGTTCTAGGAGGGTACGTGTATCGTGGTGTTGAGACACGTCTAGGTGGCACGGTGTTGATTCTCTAGATGAGACCGTACCTATGTAATGATAATTTCCTGTGTCTTGTTACAGCACACCCACTCTGAACAAGGACCTAGGATTGATTGAAGACCGTAGGAACCTTGCTATGTTTACGTTCTGTTTTCTTTACAGCTATAAGAGTCGTATTTACTCATGCACATTCTCAGATAGATAGAGGGCAACACCGTTTCTGGTGGGTAACGTAACGTAAGGGAAGTGTTTTGATTACTTTCTTTGTCTTCGCAGGTCTCCCTCCCAGCTGTTCCCTTCCTTTCCTTCCCCCACTTGATCTCCTCGCTGACCAGTGCCATTCGGCTTTCTGGCTCGGGGCTATCTAGAGGTGGACCACTCTCAGCAACAAGCCGATCCTGAGGATACGAAAACGTGACAGACCTTTTGTTTAAACTTAAACTCAGTTTTGTAAAGGAATTAAAAATAAAATAACTCACCGGTAGTTTGTTTCTATGCGTGTGAGAATTATCACTTATCTCTATTGTTTCTTTTCCTTACAGGATCGTGGAACCGGAAGCCAATGAGGGGAAACTGGAAGATCAGGGTTCATGAAAAGACAAGGAGTTCCAGCCAGAAGCAGCCGCCGAAGATCGCCGGGAGCACAAGGGAAAGCTGCCCAAGAAGACCGGAGAAGCCGGAAGAGGACAGGAGAATGCCGCCGAAGATCGCAGCGCTGGATCAGAGAATCGGGTAAGTGCTGACGCTGCCACTGTAGCTGCCGCTGACGAGACCAAGCACAGTTTTGAAGATACGAGCGGTTTAAATACTCTTTCACCGCTTGCGCTTGTTTCTGTTGACTTGTGTTTCATTTGTTCTTGTTACCACGGGGAATATTAATTACCAATTGCTCCAGAGTGCTTTTCACATGCAATTACTGCCTTTGGTCTTGACGGTTGGCACGTGAAGCAGAACACGCTGCAATCTTTGTAGCTTTCGGGTGCAAGTTCTAAGTAATAAGCCACCGTGTTTCTTGGGCAAACATTTGTACAATCATGTGCAGTCTTTAAATTAGCGAGTCAACGTGTCTCCTGAGCCAAAATACCATACTTAAAGAACTGACAAATAAAGTACACCAGAAGCATGTTACAATTTGTCTACAGTATTGAATGTATTCAATTATATACACAACCATAATGAGGAATCACTAAGTAGTTAAACGCTTCAGGATACTAAGAAGGCCTAGCATAAGTGGGGACTTCGGTGATCATGACACCGAATGACCGCCTTAAACGCATCCCACTCGCCTAGTGAGTTTGTTGCTATATTAGCATTGATCTGAAAGGACTGTTTGATAGCATTGCTCATTGTCTCGCGGAAAACCTGATCGTCCAACACGTCGGGTTGCCAGCGCCATGTCGCTTCTGCTATCTTGTGTATCAGTGCATCAGGAAGTGGCGGATGTGAGCCATCAAGACCTACATCAGTGATAAATTTAAAATCCCCCCCTAATATCACTGACCCCGTCAGTATTGGCTCTAATTTCCCAGATGGTTGCGTCAGGATGGCCGTTTGCCCCGAATTGGTAGTGTACAGACTCCCGATCACTATGTCTCTACCGTTTAACCACCCAGACACCACTACATACCTCCCTTCCGGGTCTGTGACCTGGCCCATACATTGAAACGGCACACCCGCTCTCACCCAGATCAATACCCCCCAGGCAAATGCTGAATAATTAGTGTAAAATACTTGCCCTCTCCAGCAACGCCATCCCTTCCTTTTCCATTATGTGAGTCTCCTGGAGAAGCACAATTTGATCCCCCATCCGAATCAAGTGTGCATGAATCTTGTGACGTCTCAGCATGGAATGCATCCCCCGAATATTCCAGGATATACATTTGAACGCTAGGGGGGAGCCATTGCATGTTATGGTTCTCTTTTTCTGCTAAGTCCTCTATTGTGGCACACCTGGTTTCTACTAACAATCCTTTACCCATGGAAACTCCCCAACTCCCCCTCCCCAGGATAGGCACTCTAAAACTAGTCCCCATCCAAACTTAATCTAACCTTTTAGAGTCCTCTTGTATGCTCTGGGTGTGCAGCTCAACCTTTAAAGTCCGTCTGCCCGCCCCCCTGACATTCAACATGGATACGGAGCCCCAAACTTGTGATTCACAATTATCCAACATCCATGCCCTTGGCCGCTTCCATAGCTCCTCAACCCAGGTTGCTGATTCGCAAGGTAGGCATACCCTGCAGGTCTTCGTTACATCACCTTTTCTCAGACAATGTGATCCGGTGTTTGCGGCGTAACTACTGGCAATTCCGTGTCTGAGTCGTCGTTATCACTATGTATTGACGATCCTTCTTCTCTTCCTGTCTCTGTTCCACTTTTGCTTGATGCAGGACTGTGAACATTTTGACTGTGTTCCAACACAGCCTGCAGCGCTCTGCGTCTCTCCAAACTGAGCTCTCTTGGGGAGGGTGCTCTGGACCCGGTTTTATTATTGCTGGTGTCCTGTTGGGAATTCTCCAACGTTGGGTCCCGCCGTTCGTGGGACAGTCTAGTATCTAACTAGTCCCAAGCCTCCTGCGGTGTGTTGAAAAACTTCGCCCCTTTGGGATCAGCCACCCGGAGCCGCGCCAGAAAGAGCATGGCATACGGTAGTTGCAATTGGCGAAGTTGTTTTTTTACAGCCAGGAATGACACCCTTTTGCATTGGACTTCCCTGGTAAAGTCCAGGAATATCATTACTTTGCTATTGTCAATTTGTAGGTTTTGATTCTTACGGGCTTGTTGCAGAATATGGTCTCTATCTCTGAAGTGCAACAGGCGCACCACTATCGGCCGGGGGGGCGTGCCCGGTCTGGGTGGTCTGGCCGATATTCTGTGAGCTCTCTCCAGAGCGTAGAAGGATGATAGCCCCTTCGGAGCCATTTCCACCAGGAGCCAGTCCTCCAGAAAAGCCACCATGTTTCCTCCTTCCGCCCTCTCCGGCACTCCAACGTCCTGTATATTATTTCTGCGTGACCTTCCTTTACTGTCTTCAGCCCTGACTTCTAGTGTTTTAACCTTGGCCTCCAGCTCTGTGAGCGATTTCTGTAGCCCAGCCACTGTGGGCAGGAGGTCGACCAATACCTTCTCAGAGGCTCTGACTTGTTCCTTTAATTTACGGTGGTCGTCTTTTAACAGGCCAAATTCCGTGCCAATGGCATCTATTTTCCCCTCAAATACTTCCCTGGAGGTCGTAATAGCTTGCATTATGTTCACTAACATAGGCATCGAGGGAGTCAGGCCTTCTCCCTTCTCATTCAACTCCTCTACCACGTCTGTCCGATTACCTACGCCCCCTGCACCCTGGGCAACACTTCCCTTCTTCCTTGATATTTTCCCCATTCTTAGTCATGCAATCACTTCTCGTGTGCCCCAATAATCCAAGTCAGGCAGGGGGGCTGTGCCCCAATGCGGGCACCGATCTCGTGCTGCACGCAGTGGTAATAGTGAGGGATAGCACTGCTCCCTGTGATAGGGTGATCACCTCCCGTGTCCTCTTGCCCCCGGCGAAGCTTCCCTAATCTCCAGTGTGTGCAGGTCCTCACCCCCTCGCTGTTGGAGCTTGCGGCACAATTTCCACCGAGTGAGCCGCAGTTGTGGTATCTGTCGTGCATGCGGCCTCCTCTGTGTTGCTGAGCAAGGGGTCCAACGGGACCAGGGCCCTAATAGATATAGCTGCGTGGCCCCATGCGATCTCTTGCCCGAGTATCCATCTCGTGCCTGCCCCGTCAATCTTGCGGCCGTCAATGCTCCAGGGCAGCAGCCACTCACCCGGTCCTTTCCTGCCCTCTTTTGCCTCTCTGACCCAATCTCTTCAGGCCCCGCTCCAGACTCCTCCTTCAGCACCGCCACGCGCCAGGGAAACTTCCCGCTCTCTTTTCTCTCACGGCGCGGCGGTCTCGGAGCCTTGCGCCAGCTACCAAGTAGGGATTAATCCACCTCTGAGTCACTCTTTCCTCTGGTGTGACTCCCGTCAGGCTGAGGAAATATGAATTTTATGATCAGTTATGTCCCCTATCTTAGACCCCAACGGCTCCATGTACATGCTACAAGTACATGTATGTTCCCTCCAGTTCCAGTTATGAAGAGGCAAATACATGTGCGTCCACCGTCAACATGTCCTCTTTCAGATCCGCCATGAATGGGTCAGATATTCCATTCCTAAGTATGAAAGGCCACCGACTTTATGTGGTTCACTTTCCACGTTTTACAGTCCAGGCGAGTAGGCCCTGAATTCTGCCATCAAGCCTTTTTCTGCCTTCTGCCTCTGAAAGCTCCAGTCCGAGCCCGCATCTGTATCCATGAACTTTGTCCTACTCCCTGCGCGGCTAACGGTGCCTGATCCGGCCTGTTGCCTGCCAAAAACTGTATTTCACCTTCAAGATTATCTGCTTCGCTCCTCATCCGATGCATTCCTGTCTAGTAGTTTAGGTAAACATTCTTTCAGCTATCGAGCAAAGGGCCAGGCCTCACTGTCCTCATGCAAAGTAATTCATAGCTCCTGTTACTATGGAAGATTCCTGCCCCCTCGCATCTCATGTAGACACTTAGACGCTTGTACACGCACTAACAGTCAGTATAGAATAGATTCTGTCCGAGAGACCTTTCCTTTTGGATAATACAGTTCTTTAAACATAAGATATTAGATATGATTTGGGATTAGGTTGACATAACCTCAGACTTCTGTCTCCACATGTAGAGCTAAATGTCAAGTCCCCGTCACCCTCTAGTTGCACGTCAATCACACGTCATGCGGCTGCGCACGCATCTCTGCCAAGTATTTTCTGCTGACATTGCAGGATTCTCTTATGGATCCACCCACTTGTGACATCATGTTTAATGACGTTTCTAGTTACGCCAATATGTACGCCTTTTTTCATTACGTATGTGTATTGTTATCTGTATTATCAGCTGTTACGCCTCCTGCATCTGTCTTAATGTAATGCTTTTCATATAAATACCTTTACTTGTCAATAATGTACTGCCTTCCCTTCCTGAACCTTCGTGGTGATGGAATTTGAAGCCTATGGTTCGAACTATAATTCCTTTGTAGAGGAATAAAGCCTTTCAGAACCTCTAATACCACGGATTCTGCCTCTTATTTTTACTGAGTTATTCTTACTAGACTTTACCGCATAAAAATAGTACCGGTAATTAAATATTTACCACATAAATTGGCGCCCGAACAGGGACACTTTCTCATCTCACGTGCCGGAGGTGCGTTGCAGGCCCGGTCTCCTGCCACAGCCAGATGGACAAAAACGCGTACCCGCAGGATTTCCTGTATCTCCCTCCGGCCAAGCGGGGGTGACTGAGGCTGCGATCAACACCCAGACGAGGTGGTGAGAAGTGCGAAGTATCCCGACCAGAGCCTAGCTGAGAGAGCAAGATCCGAGGTATACAGAGGCCCACCAGGTTCCGAAGTTCCGAGTCGAGTCGAGTCCAGTCCGGTTCAGTTCAGTTCAGTTCCGAGGCCTTCCGTTCCGTGCTACCCGGTGAGTACCGTTGCCGGGGAGGCATTTAGACGTGCACATAGGTTGTGCCGGTCAAGACGGGTTTGGGTACACAAATCCGGTCTGCACTGTTTCAGCAGTGTATCTGTACTGTTTAGCAGTATATCTAGTAATGTTTTGCATATAATTCAGTATTATCTAGTATTAGTATTATGTCAGTAACTAGTTTTCTATTAGTTATCATTGTTCGTTAACTGTTAAATGGTAATTGTTTTAATACGTTCTACATATTGTGGTGTGAATGATTGTTCATTATTGTGTTTTATTGTATTAAGTGTGTTCAAAATTAAGTAATAAGGTCTAAAAATGCCGCTCTTTTCAAAATTAAGACAGATCAAAACCAGAAAAGGGGTACTCGAAGAAGCTGTTCCCATTCCACCTAGGGACACTCCAGGGTACTTTATGTATCATAAACATGGCCTAGATGCCGTATTATTTCTTGATTTATGGGTGGACTACACCAAAGATTTACCAGAAAGTCAGAGATGGCCCACAGCTGGGACCTGGGATGCAGATTGCATCATGAGAGTAGAAGAAGAATTATGGAAAAATAAAGCTAGACAGTCACAGAAAGATGCCATTGAATTATGGCGTAAAGAATCATATAGACGTACAGAAAAAGCGCTCAGACAGGAAGAGAAAAGTAGGGAGAATTCGAATAAAGCCCGAGAAAATATATTAATTGAAGAAGGTACCCGAGTAAAAACAGAACAAGTAGACAGACAACGAAACACTCTTATGAATGGTATGTATCCTCTTCTGGCCGAAGGGTTACCCCAGGCCACCCCGGAAATACCGAAAAACTTGACACCTCCATTACTCCCGATAAAAGCACATCCCAAAACAGCAAAAGACGTTTTCCTTTCTTCCTATTTAGATGATGTAGCTCCTGAATATGCTAATGTTCCGCCACACACACCGCCCACCGATGGTGCTCAACGCCAAGATCATCCGTCTGTATCCCCGCAACAACAAACTCCTACGCACATTCCCACAGGTCCATCTGCTTCTATCGCTTTTCCTACATCTGCAGTTTCTATCTTACATCCAACAAATCCTTTCGTGCCTAGCACCTCAGATGGTGCGATAGGAGGTACGACAGAAATTTTTGCCACGCCACCCCGAGGAAATAAATTATCCCTTAGAGATTTAGCATACGAACGTACACCCCAACTAGCAACTTCCGACATGTTTAAAGAGCATCTAGTGGATTGTAGATATGATCCTGTGCCCGGTAGACGGGACGGTATGCTGCTGTCATCACTACGTATACGACGAGCTTCAAGGTATTTAGCGACGCTACCAGGAATGGTGGCACATTTAGACAATATATATCACTTTGTCCAATCAGGGCGAGGCCCTGAAAGTATTGACGAAGCCATGGAATACCAGAAAGTGGATGTACAGAGACAACTGTTACGCTTCTTCATAAACTGTGTGATCAGAAACCAAGACAGGCTTGAGGTAGAGCAGAAGGAAATACAAGTACTTACCAGATGGGGTCAGAATATATCAGAAGGGAAACATGATAAACAGACATGTATAGTAGTTATGTGCCGAAAGATCCGCAAAGAAGTAGAACGAATACATGAAGAAAGATTAGGGACAGATCAACATGAATCAGAGGGAGAGGAGGACGAAGAATCAGAAATGCACACAGGACACTTAGAAACGATGGCTTATGTAGGTAAAGGAAGATCTTTTAATAATACCAGATGCTTTAATGATCCGATACATCCGATACGTCCAGAATGTAACAGAAATTTTCAAACCCCTATGTTAAATACAAGGTCTCCTGAACACCTATTCCAAGCTGCTGATAAATTACTCCGAGACCGAAGAGGGTACCATATGCTCGATTCCATGGATGAACAAGAATTGGCCAGGTCAGCAGTACAATGGGCTGACAGTCCCGACAAATACAGTGAAGATGCACTAGCACACACGTTTCTGAACCTTACCCCATACGAACAGCGTTTAGCTGGTATATACATGATTCAGCACCTCCTTATATTATATAAAAGTCAACACTCCGATCCTGGACCCTTACCTGACATATTGACAGAATTACTCACGAATAAATGGAGAGGTTCAGGTACTGATCTAATTAAAGAAATTCTAGAATTTCGAAACCGGTATATAGTTTTTGTATGCCCAGAACATGTTCCAGTTCCCACTACGGGAAGAAAAATGTATCACATGGACAGACAGAATCCATTACGCGAAGTACACCCAATAAGAGGTGAAGATAATATCTTTAAACACGTGTTTGTGTACACGCCTATAACTAAAATTGAATTATTAGAAATGAAGAAAGTAGTACCCAGCCATGACAAGGATCCAGCAAGTTTCCACCGTGAGATAAAAGACATGTTACTCATGGGAGAGTATACCTACCCCGACATTATGAAAATATTAAAAGTGTTAATGCCTGCCGGTGTTTACGAGAAACTAAAAGAAAAGGAATGGGAGGTGGGAGACCAAAAGATAGATTGGACAGCATTAGAAAACGAAGAAAAGGCCCGAGCTGCAGGATCAGGGCTTGGGGAAAAGACTACAGCACTACCAGGATTACTAGTGCAGGTACTGCCACGTTTATTAACTACGAAAAAGGAGGACTGGGGTGCAATCTCAGCCTGTAAGCAAAAGCAAGATGAAGACACTAGCGATTTCTATTCCCGATTTGAGAAATGTTTTGGTATAAATAGTGGCATAAAAGCAAGTAGCGAATCATATCCACATCTGTTTGTGACAAAATTAGTTGAAAATTCCCTACCACAAGTTAAGAATAGAGTATTAAAATTCGAGAGTACCTGGCAAGGTAACACCCCGTCACAGATGTTACAGATGTTACAATATCACCACAATAGAATTAGAGAAGAACAAGAACATGAACAAAGACGTATGAAAGACACGAAAATGAAAATGCTTGTTGCTCAGTCAGTTCCAGCTGATGGTCATAAAAAGGGTGATTTCGCAGGTCCGGTGAAAGGGACATGCAACTATTGTAAACAACAAGGTCATTATATACACGATTGTGCAGTTCTGAAACATAATATTGCCACGGGTAAAACTCAGGAAAGACCACGTCCACCTAGACAGGATCAGAATCAACAACAAATCCCTCAGCATGCACAATCTAGGCCAGCTCCGCAACAGGCAGCTCCACAACAGACCGTAGCAACCCCACAAGCGCAGCCTATTACTGCAACACAAGCAACAACGCAACAGATGTACCAGTATGCACAAAATGATTATCCCGATTATCAGCGATACACATGAAATAGCCTAGAGAGGGAAGTTGGCTTACCCCTTATCGAGGTTCCTGTAGATCAAGAGGGACCTTATGTACATAGTGAACTATTAGGGGAAGACAGAAAGTTTTTACTTGATACAGGGGCAAGCAGAACAACTATACGACGCAGTGAAGTTCCAGGGGCACCCCTCTCAGGCTCACAGAATATTTCCCTTGGATTTTCAGGAAAGCCTATCATTAATGAAGTATCGCAACCGCTTCCACTTACGGTTGGTCCATTGACACGAACTACAGATTTATTGCTTACGAAGTCATGTCCAGAAAACTTGTTAGGTATAAAAACATTGAAAGCTCTAGGAGCTATAATATGTTGTTCTCCGGAAGGAGTACGATTATTTTTACGTGACTTCAAAGGTCACTACGTGTCCAGAGACATGGATCACCGATTGCAGAATTTACCTACACATTTATGGGCACAAGGCCCCACTGATGTTGGTTGCATGAACATTACACCATATCGAGTTACACTAAAAACAGGAGTAGTACTACCACGAATGCGACAATACAAGTTACCACCAGATGCTGTTGTGGCTTTGCTGCAAATCATTGACGAGCTCATTGCACAAGGAGTGGTTGTAGAAACCGACTCCAATGTATGTAATTCCCCGATAATTCCGATTCTTAAAAGAACGGATCCAAAAGCACCACCAGTATATCGATTAGTTATTGATCTGCGCGAATTAAATAAATGCTTTGTACCACAATACCCTGTGGTCCCAGATATCTCTTCATTACTAACAGCTATTGATTCAGAAGCAACGTTCTTTACTGTAATTGATCTCAAAAATGCTTTCTTTAGCGTCCCAATAGATCCGGAAAGTCAATATTTGTTCGGATTCAGTTTAAATGGACGAAGTTTTAAATTCACACGCGCACCTCAAGGATTCACAGAAAGCCCCAGCATCTATAGCCAAGCACTGAAACGAGAACTTGACAGTATCCACATGCCAGTTAACACTGCCTTGCTTCAATATGTCGATGATCTGCTGATCACCGCCCGAAGCGAACCTGAATGTGAAAAAGCGTCACTGACGGTTTTACAATTTCTGGCCAACAAGGGGCACAAGGTGTCCCCTTCTAAGCTGCAATTCTGTGTCCAGCAAGTTGTTTACCTTGGGCACTTGCTGTCCAAGGAGGGAAGACAGCTTACACCCGACCGCATCCAGTTAATTGCTAACATGTCACCACCCAAGACACAAAAGGAGGTGCGGGCTTTTATAGGTCTCACTTCATACTGTAGGCAGTGGATCCCTCAATATGCATTTCTAGCAAAACCACTCATCCAGTTGACAACACAGGAGGCAGCCACATCGACTGTCCTCCCTTGGACTCAAGAACATACGCAAACTTTTGAAAGCTTAAAGAAAGCTTTATGTCAAGCACCTGTTTTAGCAACACCATGTTACAGTAAGCCTTTTACACTCTTTGTTACAGAACGCGAAGGTACTGCCTTGTCAGTACTCACTCAGGAACAAGCAGGATCACACAAACCATATGCTTATTTCTCTAGTACATTAGATCCAGTAGCTCAGGCTCTTCCTGCGTGCCTGAAATCAGTGGCAGCAACAGCTTTAGCAATCAGACAAAGCGATGCCATAGTGTTAGGACATCAATTGACAGTACAAGTACCACACGCAGTAGAGGTTCTCTTGAACCGCACACAAACACAACACTTGACTATAGCAAGACTCACCGGTTATGAATTAACATTGTTTCAGCCACACATAGAAATCAGACGATGTAATACATTAAATCCTGCCACACTTTTGCCAGTAAACGGAACAGATCCATTAGCACATGATTGTATTGAAGTCATTACTATCACGACGAAACCCAGACAAGACTTGACAGACATCCCTTTATCAGATCCGGACCTGACATTGTATGTAGATGGTTCATGTATGAGAACAAGTACAGGAGAGTTAGTGGCCGCTTACGCAGTCACAACAGACAATGAAGTCGTTGAAACAAATTGTATTAACACTTTGTCAGCTCAAGCAGCAGAGCTCATCGCTCTGACACAAGCCTGTATTCAAGCCAAAAATAAGAAAGTCAACATATACACAGATTCACGTTATGCATTCGGAGTCGTCCATGACTTCGGCGTACTGTGGCGAGAGAGAGGTTATTTAACTTCTCACGGTGCCCACATCCAACACGGACCCCTCATTCAAGCTTTATTAGACGCAATTCATCTACCTACTGCAATATCGATTATGAAATGCAAGGCCCATACGAAAGTTACCGATATCATTTCTCAGGGTAACGACCTAGCTGACAGAACAGCTAAACAGACTGCTCAGACCCAGACTCATACAACGGACACGACAAAGACAATAGTCCCGACACCAACACATTGCATGACAGTTAAGGATCCCGCCCTTGATGTAATTGACATACAGACACATGCTACACCAGAAGAAATAAAGAAATGGACTGAATTAGGAGGGATCCAAACGGATCAAGGATGGATGACGAAGGGAAAATCTATATGGTTTCTTCCCGACTCCATGGTTCAAGTCATCATTAACACAATACATAGTCCAGCGCACCTAGGAGAAAAAGCTATGCTAGACAGCATTCAACACATTTGGTTCAACAAACACTTGCGAGCAGCAGCCAAACAGAAAGTACGTACCTGTATGATATGTTGTCAGTTTAATCCAGGTAAAAGCATTCCCGTAGAGCAGGGTGGATTTCAACCTCCCGATCACGCTTTTGAAGTCCTCCAGATGGATTATATCCAGATGGAACGATGTCGAGGATTCAAATATGTTCTCGTAGTTGTCTGTGCTCTTTCCCGTTGGACAGAAGCCTACCCGGTTTCAGATTACACTGCCCCGACTACTGCCAAACAGCTAGTTCGAGAATTCTTCCCACGATACGGTTTACCACGTGTTGTATACTCAGATAACGGCCAGCCGTTCTCATCCGAACTAATGAAACACGTTTCACTTCTGTTAGGTTACCAATGGAAATTCCACTGTGTCCGACATCCCGAGGCAGCAGGTCTCGTGGAACGCCATAATCAAACTCTGAAAATTAGATTGTCCAAAATATGTAGAGAAAAAGGTGTCGATTGGATAGTAGCCTTACCAGTTGCGCTCTTTTACATGAGAATGGTAGCACATTCTCGAACAGGGCTATCCCCGTATGAGGTGATCTTCGGTAGACCACCAAATATGTGGGGGACGCCTATACCTCGTAAAATCACTGATGTTGACTGTAATATGCTGACAGATTACCTGGCTTCCTTGATGTCTGCACTACAATCTTGTCGTTCACAGGTAGCTGCAGCTTTTCCCGATAACACTGAGGTAAAGCCCCATGACGTGGTTCCAGGTGATCTGGTTCTGGTGAGGAATTTCGACCGGAAGACCCAGCTGGAGCCCAGGTGGAAGTCGCCCAAACTCGTTTTGCTGACAACAAGGACAGCCGTGAAGGTTGAGGGACGTAAAGGGTGGTTGCACTCGAGCCATATCAAGAAATGTTATGGACTACCGTCCGATGTGAACACTCAGCCTTGCATTCCCTCACAAACAGACTCAAAGCTCCCCTTGGTTGAAAGGTCGGAGAACGAACTCTATAAACTGAAACTAAGGTCTAGCAAGTCAGACAATTTGATTGTTTAAGTCCTCTCCAAGGTGAATCGGTTGAATTTGTCTCTGACATGTATCCCCTAGACCGAAACAGAGAGAGAAATAGACAGATACAGCTTAAAAAACACGCGTACTGTAAATCGCTTCGTAGTCACTGCACAGTGACATTATTAATTTTGTTTTTTCTAAGTCTTCTGATCATCATTTCTAGTGTATTGCTACATATGTATTACCCTATTTCTAAACGTGCTTACAATGCTACTGCTGAACATTCTTTTAGCGAACTACCTCCGCATGAGTTGTCTTATAGATTTGCGCTGCGCAACAACACTTTTATTAGTATGTTACATCATTCCCATCAGACCAGCAATGCTACCAATTGTTGGATATGTGGCCGACTCCCTCCCTATCAGAACTATAAGGGAGTTTTGCCTCTTTTTCCATATCCGTTCACACACAATGGCTCCTGTGGAGCATGGTTTAGTTTGATTAATTCCCTAGATTCAAATTCAGTAGTTTACCAAGACAACTGGGTATGGGGAAACCTGAACCTAGTTTTGCTTAAAGTCTGCTACCCTAACAAGGAGGGACTTCCCAAAAGAACAGGAACTGATCTAGAAAATGAAGTATATGGATTAGGTAATTTTACACTTAACCTCATGATTCTGAATGTTGAATCCGAAGCTACACCAATCTTGCCCGCTATGTCAGTATTTCCAGTCAAAGGAGAATTATGTGTAAGAAAGAATGGTTCCATACACATGGGCCATAGTAAATGCACCACTGTAATAAAATTCAGTGATCAAGGCAAGTCTACATTTAGAGCTTCCCGTCATTCCTACTTCATATGTGGCCAGACTGCATATATACGTTTACCTCTAGATTGGGATGGTACCTGTTACATTGCATTCCTTCTGCCACTTGTTTTCCTAGCCCCTCCTGATTATCACAGAAATACCCATTTAGTACACAATAGACAGCAGAGAGATCTCCCGATTGTCGATTACACTGAAACGGCATGGGAGCAATACACAGATTTCAATAAAGGTTTCTTTCCCTATATAGGTACAGTCACTAATAGTAAACTGATACGTAGATTAACTAGAACCCTTGAAGCAGTAGTGAACGAGACTACTTCCGCCCTAGGCAACTTAACAGAGGAGCAGTCTGCGATGCGGATTGTTGTTCTTCAAAATCGTCTTGTCCTTGACGTCATCCTGGCCGATAGGGGCGGAGCTTGTAGGGTCATCGGATCAAGTTGCTGTGTTTTCATACCAGAAAACTCGCCGTCAGTATATAAAGCCATAACTCGCCTTCATAAGATCATAAGCCAGATACACCAGAGTCCAGGCACCTGGACTTGGTCCGGTTGGTTCTGGAGCGTGTTGTCAGCCTGGGGATGGAGGATCCTATCCTTCCTGGGTATTGGCTTCCTCATACTATTCAGTTGCTGCTTATGTCTACAATGTGGGCCAGCGATTTGTGGTCTGTGTGCCACATCGTGTATCCCGCATCCAAGTTTTCGTTCAAGATCCCGGAAGAAGAAAGAAGAACAAATGATGCTATATGAACAGATTGATGGATTGATGAAGATCGATATCTCCTGAGGGTCCGTAGGGGACAAGGAGGGAATGAGGAAATATGAATTTTATGATCAGTTATGTCCCCTATCTTAGACCCCAACGGCTCCATGTACATGCTACAAGTACATGTATGTTCCCTCCAGTTCCAGTTATGAAGACGCAAATACATGTGCGTCCACCGTCAACATGTCCTCTTTCAGATCCGCCATGAATGGGTCAGATATTCCATTCCTAAGTATGAAAGGCCACCGACTTTATGTGGTTCACTTTCCACGTTTTACAGTCCAGGCGAGTAGGCCCTGAATTCTGCCATCAAGCCTTTTTCTGCCTTCTGCCTCTGAAAGCTCCAGTCCGAGCCCGCATCTGTATCCATGAACTTTGTCCTACTCCCTGCGCGGCTAACGGTGCCTGATCCGGCCTGTTGCCTGCCAAAAACTGTATTTCACCTTCAAGATTATCTGCTTCGCTCCTCATCCGATGCATTCCTGTCTAGTAGTTTAGGTAAACATTCTTTCAGCTATCGAGCAAAGGGCCAGGCCTCACTGTCCTCATGCAAAGTAATTCATAGCTCCTGTTACTATGGAAGATTCCTGCCCCCTCGCATCTCATGTAGACACTTAGACGCTTGTACACGCACTAACAGTCAGTATAGAATAGATTCTGTCCGAGAGACCTTTCCTTTTGGATAATACAGTTCTTTAAACATAAGATATTAGATATGATTTGGGATTAGGTTGACATAACCTCAGACTTCTGTCTCCACATGTAGAGCTAAATGTCAAGTCCCCGTCACCCTCTAGTTGCACGTCAATCACACGTCATGCGGCTGCGCACGCATCTCTGCCAAGTATTTTCTGCTGACATTGCAGGATTCTCTTATGGATCCACCCACTTGTGACATCATGTTTAATGACGTTTCTAGTTACGCCTATATGTACGCCTTTTTTCATTACGTATGTGTATTGTTATCTGTATTATCAGCTGTTACGCCTCCTGCATCTGTCTTAATGTAATGCTTTTCATATAAATACCTTTACTTGTCAATAATGTACTGCCTTCCCTTCCTGAACCTTCGTGGTGATGGAATTTGAAGCCTATGGTTCGAACTATAATTCCTTTGTAGAGGAATAAAGCCTTTCAGAACCTCTAATACCACGGATTCTGCCTCTTATTTTTACTGAGTTATTCTTACTAGACTTTACCGCATAAAAATAGTACCGGTAATTAAATATTTACCACAAGGCGGAGGGCGCTCCAGCTGCAGGGTTCGTCTTCGCCCCTCCAGCTCACCTCATCTGCGGTCCTCCAGCCATCTGCTGGTCTCCCCGTCTCAGTCTGCCACTTCTTTAGCGGTGGTTGCCTCCTTGATTTCTCTCTGCCGGGCCTATCAGGAGTATGCTTCACGGCCGCCTTGCTAATTGTTTGCAGAGCAGTAGTTCAGCCCCGTCCGGCGCAGCAGTTCTTGGGTACCATCTTGGGTGCGCCGCACTCAGCCCGTCCGCCAGTTCTTTTCCGGTGATGTCCCCTTTTCCAGGACAGAAAGAAGCTGCCAGATGCTATCCCAGAGAGCCAGGGCCCCCCTCGGCTCCCAGTTTGGGGCAAATATCCACGCCCAGGGCTCAGGATGTGTGCATTTGGGGAACAGGGCCGACGGCGCTCCGCAGCTCGCGTCCGCTCACCTCAGCTGCATGCCATGCCCCCCCATCTTGAGGAATGATGAGGTGCAGTTTAGAAGGCGGTTACAGTATTGTAGGTGTGAGTGTCAAGAGGGTGATGCATCACAATTGTTTTTGTTGATATTGCTTGTGCATTAAAGTGTTTCGGGTGAAAATTGATGATATTTAATTGTTTATTGTTGAAGAGGTTGTCATGCTAGACTTAGCCTCAGATCCTGGGGTATTGAGATAAGTGTAGAATACACAGTATTGCAGTTTGCCTGCTAAGATTTGTGGTGCAGATAGTGAGGTTCCGTCGATTGCAAAATTGAGATAGAGATGTTTATAAATTGTTGTGATTGTACTAATGTCGATTATCAGTGAAACATGATTACCAAAAGGTGAAGCTACATTGATTATGGGGATTTCCCACTGTCCGAGATTTCATTAGTGTGTGAGAATGTTCCTGTGTGAAAAAGTTAGTAGGCGTCAAAACTTTAATATTCAAGTTTAGCAGACAAAAGTTATTTGTTTATTGTACTTACTTAGCGTTGTACAAGAAAATTGTATAGGACGGCAGAACCATAGCGAGGAGTGAGAAATATATCATAGTGTTCTGCGCTGAGATGGTATTGCAGTTTGCCTGCTAAGATTTGTGGTGCAGATAGTGAGGTTCCGTCGATTGCAAAATTGAGATAGAGATGTTTATAAATTGTTGTGATTGTACTAATGTCGATTATCAGTGAAACATGATTACCAAAAGGTGAAGCTACATTGATTATGGGGATTTCCCACTGTCCGAGATTTCATTAGTGTGTGAGAATGTTCCTGTGTGAAAAAGTTAGTAGGCGTCAAAACTTTAATATTCAAGTTTAGCAGACAAAAGTTATTTGTTTATTGTACTAGCGTTGTACAAGAAAATTGTATAGGACGGCAGAACCATAGCGAGGAGTGAGAAATATATCATAGTGTTCTGCGCTGAGATGGGTTGGTTGATGTACTGTCATGCTGCTATTTGTTGATGACAACATAGAGTGCCTCTCTGGCAAAGGTCAAATGTTAGACAAGTGCCACATTGAGATTGGTTGGCAAATCTTCAAGTATTAAAACTGTAACAGAATTGGGGAAAGAAGTTTGACGTGTACGGAATTGAAAACAGATTCAAAACATTGAATTTAAATTTAATCGATGAACAATAAGGGCCCGATTACGAGTTTGATGGTACAGCGGTGGGACCGCCATGCCGCCGCAGCACCAAACCCGTGTGAGGACAGCCCGCCCTATAATGACATTTTTAGTAATTGGCGGGAATTTCCTTTGCGTTCCAACAGCGGTACCTATAAAATAGGCACCGCAATGGAAACTTCAAAGAAAGTTCCAACACAGCATGAACGGAAAAGTTCATACCATGTGGGGCACCTGTTGTTCCCCCCTGTGTGCATCCACAAGGTTTGAGGTACAAGGGGCCCTGCAGGGCCCCCTTTCTTTCCTCACTGCCACTGTTTTCATAGAGAAAAGACCTCGATAAAATCAGTGGTGGTGATGAAAGTTGCAATATGCTTGGCAGGACCACGGTGGTCCCGCCAAGCATATAAATGCCTCTGGACCATCTTGCCACTGCCAGGGAATGGCAGCTCCCTGGCAGAGTCGGCGGTTCTGGGGTGGCACGACCACTAGGGTCTTAATGTGGAGGTCGTAAGACCGCCACCGCCGCGCCACCATGAGTCAGACTCGTAATCAGGCCCTTATTGTTGAATTATTGCAAAATGAAATGTTTTAAGAATTTTAAGAACTTGATGAGGGAAGATGTTAGGATTCCAGTGTGGGAAGGTGAAGAGGCAACGCCCGAGGGTACACCTGCACATTATATGTCAATGAATGTGGGATTACACACATGTTTATGTCTTTGTCAATGTTGCAAAATCACTGAAAATTAGGGTCCACTTAGATTCCCACAATATGGTACATTTGAAGTAAGGATCATTGAGCAATTGAGAAAGAAACGATGTAAGATGAAACCACCTCCTAGACCAACACCATATAAAGCATTAAACCCTTGGGAGAAAACTGCACAGAAGAGAGAGAGAAATATCAGAATAAAGCAAAAAAAAAGCTGTTCATAATTTCGCAGATGCTCAATATGAAAGGCTTTGGAAAAGGCTTGCTTGTCCTCCTGCTTATTTTATTTTGCTTAAAAGTCCTGCTCTTTTTTGTAACGTGAGTTGGGGAATTGGGGGGAATTTTTATACGTATATTGTGATCACTGTGATTTTAATGTAACTGCAGAATTCTTTAAAAACAATAACGCTGGGAGTGTGTTATACTCCCTTCATTTGCATTTTGCACTTTCCCGAGGCCAGTTCAGTTTTTTCGGCCATTTTGGACGTGCCTCGCGCTAATCGCCGTCAGCGCTCTAGTCGCTCCACGCTGCACGCCGTCATCACTCTAACCCTATTTAATGGCCTTTACTCGGATGCGCAGCGCTCGCGCGCAGCGGACGCGCCTGCGGCGCGCCGAAGGCAAGCCCGTCTGCGCCCGTCATCTCTAAGTCTGTGCTCAGGGCCAGGAATGCTGCCCAAGTTGAGCCATCCACCAACAACATCTCCCAGTGAGCGAGTGAGTATTTAAAAACCCTCAGACCCTCAGCATGCCCTTCACATAGTGCCCACTCTTTGCCCTCTATTTCGGACTTTGTCTGCCCTGACTGTGGGTTCACCCTTACACTTGAACTCCCCCCCTGCAACACGTTTATGAAATCATCTATGCCTCTGTGCATCAGAGCTGCACTTATCAATGCTAGATCATTGAAGAAGCACTATGTGGACATAGCCGGCCTGGTATCTGACAATTCGTTAGATCTTCTGTTTGTCACGGAGACTTGGCTTGATGCTTCATCTAACCCTATTGTTGCTCTGGCCATGCCGGTCAGATATACATTTCTTCGAGCGGACCGTCCTGCTGGTAGGGGAGGGGGACTGGCCGTTCTGCATAGGGATACTTGGGCTCTTCATTGCGAAACATTGAGTCTTTGGGGTGACTGTGAGACCTTGGACTTCAGTATGCAGCTTTCGGCCCACTTCACCCTCGGTGGCTCCCTCATATATCGTCCCCCTGGCCCGGCTGGCGCCTTTCTCAAATCTTGGGGGGACGTGGTGGCCGAGTGAGCACTGCGTTTTTCGCACTATTTGGTCCTAGGTGATGTAAACCTTCACCTTGACCAACCCGAGGTGTGTGACTCCGCTGTCTTTCTTGACTCTCTTCACATGGTGCAGCTTACTCAATGGGTTAGTCACCCTACCCATCAAGGGGGCCACACCTTAGACCCTATTTGTTCGAACTTTCCCATTCTGGTTGTAAAGCCCTTGCCCGTCTCTTGGTCGGACCACTTCCCTATATTTTTCCCCTGGGATGGTACGCGGCCTGCACGACCACCCCGTCTGAATTATAGTAGAATTGACCCTCTTCAGTTCATCAGTTCTTTGGCTGCCTCACGGCCCTCTCTCCAAGAAGACCATGAGGGTAATGTGTCCAGGTTCTTGGACTGGATTGCTGATTCGGTATCTGCCCTATCCGCTTCGCGTCCGCCTAAGCTGACAAGAGATTCCCCTTCCAAACCCTGGTTTTCTTCTGAGCTGAAAGCCTTGAAACACGACTGCAAAGTTTTGAAGAGGGCTCCAGTGGCGCTCCAGTGGTTACTGTTCCAAAGGTAAACTCGCACTTAGAGTCAAACAAAAAAGCTATTATGCTGCCATTGTGGTCGCTAAAGGCCGATACTACACTTCACGTATCGTCCTGGCTAACAATAATTCAAAAGAAATCTTTGCGATCGTGCAAAGCTGTATGTCCCCCACTGCTCAGGCTCATGCCACGCCAGCTTCGGAGTCCTGGTGCAACACTCTTTCTAAGTTTTTTTCTGGATAAAATACGTAGTATTCAAGATACTCTTGCGGCCCCTACCAGGGTGCCCGCAGTTGCCGCACTGAGGCCATTGGCGGCTGGCCCTGTCAAGCTGCTCTCCACTTTTATGCCAATCGATCCGTCTTGCTCACTTAAAATTCTTAAGTCAGGCTCTCCAAACGACCCTTGCGCTGCTAGACTCCTGGCTGCCGCTGCAGACGTCATTAATCTCAAAGTCAATCTAATAGTTAACATGTCTCTTCGGGAGGGCGTGGTCCCGGTGTCTTGGAAACAGGCACTAATCCTTCCTCTTCTTAAGAAGCCATCTCTTGACCCGTTGCTACCCGGTAACTATCGTCCTATTTCGCTTCTGCCAAGTTTGGCTAAGGTCTGCGAAAAGGTGGTTGCGAATCAACTTACCAATCATGTGGAGGTATCGGGTCTGCTGCACCCGGCACAATCTGGTTTCCGGTCATTGCACAGCACAGAGTCGGCATTCCTGGAGGTGTCAGAGGCAATCCGGGAGTGTCCGGACACCAGCGGAAAGGCAGCTCTAGTCATGCTAGACCTCTCGACGGCGTTCGACATGGTGCCCCACTTCTTACTCCTTGATCGCCTCTCGGAGATGGGCGTTTCCGGGTCTGTGCTGCGCTGGATCAGGTCCTTCCTGGAGGGCCGGTCACAGCAGGTCTGGCTTCCTCCGTTTGCCTCGGTGCTTCAGCAGGTGGCCACTGGTGTCCCGCAGGGGTCATCCCTTAGTCCCCTTCTTTTTAACATCTATGTCACTCCCCTGGTTTATCTAGCGGAATCATTAGGGGCTAAGGTGATGGCCTACGCTGATGACACTCAGCCTCTGTTCTCTTGGGGTAGGGACAATGACTCAATCCTTGCTGCACAACACTGCCTATCCTCTGTGTTTCACTGGCTCGCTCAGGCACAGCTGAAGTGCAATGAGGAGAAGTCTGAGTTTCCTGCCAACTTCAGAGAGAGGCTGTGGCCCCCTGGCTTCCCCCTGCCTAGTGCAAAGAGAAATGCCGCAAAAAATCTGGGCGTTTGGTTCAATGAAAATTTGAACTTTTCAACACAGGTCAAGAAGCTGGCTGGGACCTGTTTTGGCACCTTGAAGGCACTGAGGAAGTTTCTCCCTCTTCTCCCTCGACCTCCCAAAGAAACAGTGGTCCGTGCGTTGATCCTGTCCCGTCTGGACTATGCGAACGCACTCTTTGTGGGTATCCCTGGCTACCTCCTAAAGAAATTGCAAGTAGTCCAAAACTTGGCAGCTAGACGCCTACTGGATCTGTCAAATAGGTGTAGTGTGCGCGCTCATCTGCACACCCTGCACTGGCTCCCAGTGGAGTCTCGGATAAAATTTAAAATGCTGACCATTGCTCATAGGGCCCTCTATGGTCTTGGCCCCATCTACCTACAGAAGAGATTTGCTTTTTACAATCCAGGGAGACAGATGCATTCCTCCTCTCAGTTACTGATGCAGACCCCTGGGTTCAACCACCAAAGGTTTGGCGGGAGCTCTTTTGTCCGGATAGCTGGCTTGGCCTGGAACGCACTGCCACTGACATTGCGTGGCATCCAGGATCCTATAATCTTCAAGAAAAAACTAAAAACCCTTCTCTTCTAGTTACTGCTAGGCTTCAGCTTCCTTTTCCACTGCACATGCCGGTACACTCTGGTGAGTAGCCATGCACGATACAAATAAATATAACATTAAAAAAAAAGAATGGACAGCAAAGGTGGAGAAAATGTGTCATTGAGGGAGCTAGAATGTCCCCAACTAAAACCACAGAGAATACTAAAAAGAATAAGACACAGGGAAAAGATGATGAGGGAGCTGCAAAGTAATCAAACACCAATAGAGATTTAGGGGGTGATCTGTTGGATGCATTATTGGCTTCACATCCACCACCTTATGTTGCCCCTTCAACAAATACTGATAGAAATACAACTACTAGTGCTACAGTGGCTACAACCCCTGTTTAGCTGAGTATAATACAAATTAAGAGGCCACTTCAAAGAGTCCAAATTGACCCTGTACCTGTTGGCATAGTGTCAACCGAAATAACACCATAGCTTGCTGCTTCGATTGTGACTGTTTTGTACAAGTACCACAAGTTGTGACAACTCAGACTTTGGCAATGCTAGTTGCGACTGCCCCAATAAATATTGTCCCGGATCTAGAAGCGCAAAGAGCTGTAGGAGGAGTGGTTGTGACAGGGTTCATCGTGACATCACAGAATTCATAGGTTGTTGCCTGGACACCACTGTAAATGATTTAATCATTGCGAGAAGGGAGAAGGATTGTCTTTACGACACAAGTGCACAGGGAGAGACAAATTTATTTGAAGAAGGAATTTTTCTACCATGGTTTGAAGAAGCTGCAGGGAATAAAAAGACAGAGAGTGCAGAACATCAAGCTACCCTGGAACCAGAGAGAGAGAGACCACTAAATGTTCCAAATTTAAAGGCTGAACTGGAAGAAATCATATGGGGTGTTTAGACATTGGACATTTGAATCAGTCTCAAGAGAATTAACTCATTTACCTGAGTAAAGCGATCTCAAGACGTGCACCAAATAAACATGATAAATTAACTGATTTGGCATGGAAATATGAGGTTGATCTTTCAAAAAGTGTCTTGTTACAAAAACGTTTCACTGTATACAGTTAGATGATGAAGCAATTGAAAAAATCATTCTTCAGGAATACGATTGCACATTATCGAGCTAGTGAAATGCATCTGCAAATGGAGTGAATACGATAACTTTGAGAGCAATTGGGCAAAGAAATATCAAAAGAAAAAGAGACTCTTAGATACGGCTGAAGCTAATAGTAAGTCACTGCCAGGTACAACACTAGAACACAGGTCAGGGTCGTCGGGCGTACCTCGCTGGGGTGTTGGGCCACTCGAACTCGGGCCGTGGGTGCAGAGTGGTGAGGACTCGCAGATCCAACAGGATCTGGAGTCCTGGCTTGGGTTGGTGTTGCAAAGAACTCAGTACAGTTCTAAGAAAAACTCAGCATCGATTCACCTTCTAAAGGTGGGAAAAAGGGTCTCCTCCTTACAGAAATTCACTAGTTCTTTTATAGGGCTTTAGACAAAAACATTCACACATTCTACATGAGTACATGGGACTCAGGATATGCACCAATAGGGAACAAGCAAGAGTAAACTTTTTACTACAGAATACATTAGAAGATTCTCGCATGGTAATAATGCATTGGATTCCAGTCATTCTCACAGTTTACAATTGAAATTCAATTGATACATTGTATAACAATGCCACAGGACATTTGAAATGTCCTTCGTTTAGGTTCAGTGAGAGAAAGTCTTTGAGAACACACTCTGTTTATTAGTGCAGATTCTAGCAATGCTTTATTTAGACCAAAAAGTCAGCAATAGGCATCACATGATATTGTGACGCAGGTGCAAGATGGCGGACAGTGTAACACCATCTAAGTTAGCGTAAGCTCAATTTATGATGGGTTTAAGGCTCATGAAAATATGACACCCACAACCACTTATGAGGATACCAAGTCTAGCATTCTGGTTCCATTTGTTAGAGGAGGGTTTTGGAATATATTTTTAAATGTACTGTGTGTCACTAGTTACCTCTGATGCTGCTGCTGGCTGTGGTTAGATGAAACCTATTTACTTGGAGAAAGTGGACATCTGTCTTCCTTTACATCTACACTAATGCACACTGTGGATGTAACCTTTCCACAGCAGACTTTCTTCGTTTGGCATGGCAGTACTGCTCTGTGCATGCTGCCCTCTGGGTGTGGGTATCTGAGGCATTACCTGATCCTGAAGGAAAAATTGCTGCCCCTGACCTTTTAACTAGATATTTTGGAGGCTATTCCAAGTATCTCAGAATGGACACACTGGTTGCCCTCAGAAGGCCTGCATTTTGTAGAGTGCTATCCAGGGTCCCATTTGTTTCAGATTGGACTAGTGATATGCTTCATTTCAATGGTGAAGAGCGTTCTTTCTCTGAGTTGGTTGATGACAGATATAAACCCACGGAAGTATATCTTGATTTCAGATTCTAAATGGATACTTTGGTGTACTCAGCAACCTTGCCTTTGCCCCCATGGATTCCCCGTGTGACCCACATAATGTCTTCTCATGTTTGGTGATGCCATTTATTAACTTACTTAAACTATTTGAAAGTTTGTGATACAGGGGTGAACAAATGAGAAATTGGTCATTGAAATGTGATATAATGTGTTCGCATGATAAAGTGGTATAACAACGGTTGGGAACTTAGAGGGGAGCTTAATTTAAGTAAGTTAATACGTATAGCGGGAAAACGTCAATTAAAAAGTCTGGGTTACGAAATATGAGTAATTTGTCGAAATGTGAAATGCAGTTGGGACGTATAATCTAATGGTCATGTCTTTTTAAACTTTTAGTGAATCCCTGAAGAAGGGCTATAAGTTAAGCCCGAAATGCATTGGAGAATAATCACTAAGGATATGAATATTATATAAGGCATGCGACAGAAAGGGGACTGAGGCACATCTGCCGTTTAAGAAGCTAACTATACGATTGATTACCGTGTAACTTGATGAATGAAGATTAACAATTCGGAGTACTTGGAATAAATGGATTAAACATTCGAGCAACTTGGTGTATTTGTTAAACATGTAGAAGTTTCATGAGACTCAGGTGTGAGTACAGAGTTGCTATTGGTAGCTAGATGTATATTATAGGTTTCTAATATATTCACCGATTGAGCCCAATGTGTAACAGTGAATGTATTGGTACTTACATAATGAAATCTAGCTGTGAAGCAATGATTGCTATACATTAGAGGTGTTGCGAGATGATCTTGTCTAATGCATATGGGGATTACACCAATACATTTTAATCACAGGGCTTAACGGGTAGGGCGGCCGACCTTAAAACTGGAGAACCAGGTTTGAGTCTGGCGGGAGGCTCAAACATCCTGTGATTCTGGGCACATCACTTAATCTCCCCGTGCCCAAAAATAAATTTGTCCGTCTGTGATGCAACTGGTGCAAATGTAAAGCGCTCTGATACCTTCGGATGGATTTCGCGCTGTATAAACTAAAAAAAAGTGATCTGCCCAGAATCACACGATGTTAGGGGCATATTATCAAGCCAGGCGATAAAATGATCGCCGCTTTAGCGTCAGAAAACTGCCGCTAAAACGGCGATAATGGGCTTGATAATATGCTCTATGGAATTCCAATTGAAGCTCAGGTTAGATGTCCTTCACATCTAACATGGGTTTCAATTTTTGCTTGATAATATGCCCCTAGGTTAGGTCTACCGCCAGCTCCAGCCGCTGGGCCACAATGGCAGCTGAATGCGTCTTTGGGCTCTCTCTAAAGACAGGGAAACAGGCAAAGGGCAGAAGGCTGAATAAAGAACGGTTTAGTCAGCCAATGCTCGCGTTTTAAGGCAATGAGGATACTGTAGAAGTGATACAGTCAGACGGGGTCAACCAGGCCGTATAATACAGAAAACGCACACGGCACAGAAAAATAGTCACCTCTGCATCTTATTTTATCACACAGAGGTCGGTGCTTCAGGAAAAAAAATGCTTCTCATCTTTCATAGATAGCGATGTTGCTTCCAATCTTTCATAGATAGCGATGTTATAGCGTGGCCTCGGCCCTTAAGCCTTTCGTTGCGTGTGCGACATCACTTTCACAATCACCACACACTAGCAATAAATAATGCGTGGATGCCTGCCTGTGCGTGCTGGAGGCGCATAGCCGATGTTAAGCTGCGGGTGCCTCGCCAACTATCTTTTCGAGCATAGCAAGTGAGCATAGCAACGTAAGACTACGTCATGGCTTATCTGGCCGTCTCCCGAGTGCAGCATTCGCTGAAAAGATACAAAATAAACGCTGACTCCTCGCGTGTGCATCTGCAAATGCGTCAGTCACGTACTCTTTAAAACCAACGGCTGCGTGCAACGTGGATTGTCAGAAGACGTACTGACGTGTTGTATTTATGTTCACAATTCTGGGATCTGTGTTTATGAGCAAAGGTGGCATTGGATGAATCGCGGTAATGTGGCAACGAAGATGGCGGCCGTGGAGATATATGGTTTCTCGCCGCAGAGACATTTTAAGGCACGGACAACGTGAGCAGTTGCCCAGGGACCCTACCTTCCTAGGCCCCCCCATTGCAAACTGAACTTCCTCTCTAGCTCACCTCTGTGAATTGTTGTCAGGCCGGCTTTAGCGCTGGTGGCGCCCTGTGCGACAATGTTTATTGGCGCCCCCCCCAAAGACCACCTCCACCACGGACTCTCTCACTAGCACCCTTTAACAGTGACCAAGTCTCCAAACCACTCGCTATCAGATGCATTAGTTATATAGCGCCACTCATACCAGTGTAGGGTGTCAGAACACTTTGCATCACACACACATTGCACAGAGATAATCAATCATACGTGTGTAAATTAGTGTGTAGGAAATGTTACATAAGCCAAAGGACTAAGGACCACATGCATCAAACTCAGGATTTACAAATCCTAAATAGCAAATTTTAAGAAATCGCTATTTAGGACTTACAAATCCCTATGCATGTAGGAATTGCAAAAAAATTGCGATTCCTACATATTCTTTAATTGCGACTCGCAAATTGCGAGTCGCAATAAAGGAATAGCTACTCATTCATTCCTATGGGCCTAATTGCATGCGCAATTTGCGAGTACCAAATAGGTACTTGCAAATTGCGCAAACAATTTCAAGGGTGCCAGGGTGCCAAAAGGACACCCTGTTGCACCCCTGAAATTGAGATGTTACCACATGTTGCGCACATACATGCCCCAAGGGCACGTGTGTGTAACATGAAACTTTGCAAAATTCACTTTAGTGCATTTTTCAAAGTTTTTGCAAATTACCATCATGTTTAAATTGATGGTAATATGCGATCCCTAATTGCGAATTCGCAATTTAGAATTGGATCATGCATTGCATTTAGGGAATCGCAATTTGCGATTCCCTAAATGTATTCGCAATTTAAGTATTTGCAAATTTTGCGATTACTTAAATTGCGAATTTGCATTTGGGTTGATGCATCCCAAATGCAAAAATACTGGTCGCAAAGGGGCAGATTCTGTAAAGCTGCCCGTTTGCGATCGCTATTTTCGTTGATGCATGTGCCCCTAAAATTGGTAGGCAGTATATTTTGAGAGTGCTTGGTCAGGAGAAGCACAAACTCAGAGTCGAAAAAGAAACACCACAGTTGGGAGTTTTCTCTAAAAATAAGAATCTATTTCAAGCCAAATTAACGCTTTTTGCAACATTAATCAATGTTTTAATGTATACTTCGTAGTGTGTATGAAGTTTTATGATAAAAGTTAACAGATCACTGCTCTTTATTAGGACTTAGGTATAAATTGCAAGTAACAAAAGGATGTCTCTTTTAAAACCAGTAACCTGCTGATCTGTTTACATTATATGCACTCTGTAATCTACTTGGTACAGGTTCTTTGCAACAGGCATATTAACCCTCTGCACTAACTTCGCATAAGTCAAAACCTCAACTTTACAAAACTCTGATCTCTCTCCCAGAAGGACATTAATCACAGAAGCTATCTTGACAGTTTTGTGAGGCCTGGTAATTGCTGAGGAAAGGAACACTGCAGCAGGCACTTTCAAAACATAATAAACTTGCAAACACAGCGCCCCCAGGAGGCCAGCACCCGGTGCGATGGCACCGATCGCACCGCCCCAAAGCCGGCCCTGATTGTTGTATCTAAACGTTAACATATGATTCAATATTGTTAGGCAAAATAGAACTTGAATGAGCAAAAAGCAGCTAATAAAATTCAAAGAGGGATATTCACAAGGATCTACGATTTAACAGCACTTTAGCGCAGGCAAAGTCGTGATAAATTTACCTCCCCATTCACAAGCCGGTGCAAGCAGCCCACATTACCAGTTTACCTGCGATAACAGCCGCAAAAAACATCGCCACCGATGACCCCGCAACTATCGCTAATGAGATGCAGAGTAGGCATTACCGTGCCAAAAGCCACAACAACACCACTCCACAACATTCACAACGACCAGCCAGAACTGCGATAAGAACACAAAACAGGCGATAAGGCGCGTTAGCAGCAGGAAAATAACACCTGCTCTGAACTGGTGCAAAGTCGGACCACAGCCTGCACCACAAAAGGGAGCACAGCCACATCATAAGGGCAACAGATGCACCCGGGCAACTGAACATGCAGCCCGAGGGCCGAAAGGGCAACAACACCCGCGGCCACCACCCCCAGGACCCCCCCTTCCCAGAACCCCTGACAAAAGGCATTCTACATCAGCTACACCTTAACACGTCCAAAATAATCCGCTTGATGTCGCATAATCACAACTGGTGACATGCATGTGTTGTCACAAAAATGAGCAGCACACATTCACTTTCGAAGCAACAAATGAAAGTTTATTAACATGAACACTGAAATGAAATGAAGACACATGGCGGCTCCCCTCGGGACACGTAGGTCACAGCCTGCAAGACAAAAATCATGATGAGAAGGTGTGTCCTGCGCACATCAAAGGACAGAGAGAGAGCGAAGGAGAGAGAGAGGAAGAGAGGGAGATAAAAAGAGAGAGAGAGAGAGAGAAGAGAGGGGGAGAGAGAGAAGAAGAGAGAGAGAGAGAAAGAGTGCCGCCCCTGCGCACCCAGGCCACACTGCTCACCTGCTACCGGTATGTCTCTAACCACTTGCTGGTATGTTTAGCAGTACACTAGGTCACACATCTGAGACAGAGCCATTATCTGAAACAGAGTCCAGATACACGATTGGCACAGTACACACAATTGCACAAGACAAAATCGCCTGCCCACCCATGCACACCCAGGCAAAGGCACCCCAGCCTCTCCTGCCGCCCATCGGAGCATGCCCGCCCATGCACACCAAGGCCTCACTGCTCACCTTCCGCCACCGAGGTCCCAACACGTGCCGCTGTAAGCCACAAACCCGGGGCCCGCGGACATGGCACCCTCAACACCATGCAGCCCCGCTCCGAGGCCACCAGGTCTCACATTTGGTGCTGGGTCTTGATTACTCCATGGTATAGGACATACCAGTGCACCTCGCATCATCACAGGCTGCACACCCGCTCAGCCCAATGGGTGCCACTAACTCTAGAATCTCAGAAGCGACACCACGTGGTGGTAAGCCCGCGCTGCCCGCTGGCTCTGGCCTACACTGCGGTCCAGCAGGGCACACAAAACCTGAGCTGTCCGGACCACCGGGACAGGGCATCATTGCAGGCTGCACACCCGCTCAGCAGCTTAAGGTGCCACTGACTCAGTGCACCCAAAGTCACCGTCCCGTGGCGGGGTGCCTGTGCTGGCCGCAATGCTCCGGGTGCCACTAACCCTGTGCAACGCCAGTCAGCGCCACGTGGTGGTAGGCCCATGACGGCCGCAAGGCCTCGGTTGCCACTAACCCTGTGCAACGCCAGTCAGCGCCACGTGGTAGAAGGCGCATGACGGCCGCAATGCCTCATGTGCCACTAACCCTGTGCGCAACAACTCATGTGGCCCTTATGATTGAGAACCGTGGAGCGTCCATCATTCAGTCAACACTGGCAAAGGGGAATGTGACGTCGTCGGCCCCTTTTGTTGGCGGCGTCACATGGCCTGTGATGCCTGTGCCGGATGGGTGTGGTGTGCGTGCAAACCTGCCCTCAGGGAGTGGCTGTGACATGCAGATAACTTGACTAGTGACCTGCACACCACCAGCGTGTACGCCTGCGAAGGGTAGCAATGAGGGCCCCCCCCCTCGGAGTGTAAGCGGAGTGGTCTGGCCTGCCGTACGCCAGACCAGCGCAGGGCCTGCAAAAATGACTCGTGGGCTCTGGGCGTGGTTCAGTCCATGTCCGGACATGGAAGTGACTGATGCGTGTGTCCCTGTTGTAGTGTTCACGGGACCTGGTATACAATATGCAATGTGGCAACCTCTGACTGGAATCCCACAGGATGATTGACGCAAAGGAAATCACTGTCCCTACATTCATCTACACATTCATACATAAATGATGAAAGACATGACACAGCAGTGCGTCACTGGATGTTTATTGCACATCCAGTGCAGCTCTGCAGCTGGAGCGGTACAGGGCAATGCCGAGAACACTACACAATATGGGCCCATGGAGGGCCAGCCAGAGTCCATCCGGGGATGACAAGTACTGCGGAAGAGGAAGGGTACAGCCCACAGTCTGGTCACCGTGTCATTGGTCATCAAACAGGATATGGCAGTCCATGTAGCTGTCCAAGGTCAGTGCATCGGAGTGTATCGGGGGTCAGTGAACGGTCATGAGGCCATGTGCAGCACCAAACAGAAACAGGCCAGGTGGCAGAAATTAATGCTAGTGCCTCCTGATCACAAACCCATCCATGTCCTCATCCCCGGATGTGTGCTCTGCCCCACCTGTGGGTGTTGCAGAACCGGCTGAGGCACTGTGTGCCACTGACACATCAGGTGCCGGAGTGGATACGTCTGCCGCACTGTGAGGCAATGGCACACCAGGGGGCGGAGATGTGGATAGTGTGGGGGACAGCAGCATTCATCTGCACCACGCCTTGTGGCAGCAATGCCATGATGATGATCTGCATGGCATGGTAGATCCCAGCTACATTTCGCTGATGTACAGCGGTGGCTGCCATCCTTTCTGCCTCCATCCGCACCATGTCCTCCCTGAGCCTCCGCATGTGTGCTGGCTCACGGCTAGTATCGCTGGTGCCCCTCTGATCGGACAGGTGTTCTTCTCTCTGCGTCAGGACTCCAGTGATGTCAGTCAGGGCTCGTTGGAGACCATGGAGCGGGCCTAAACACCCATGGATGGCATCCAGTTTGGTGGCCATGAGCTCGAAACCCACCCGCACCTGCTCAGCCGTCTCCCTCTGGGCCTCCAGCTCACGGCGTTGGAAGGCCGTGTGTTGTTCCTGGGGGTCTTGGGAGACTGCTGGGGCCGTGGGTGCCTCCTGCTGGGTGGTTTGGGTGGTGGGTGGTGTCTCCTCGATGCAGCTGGTCAGCCCTGATCCTGGAGATGAGTCGCGGATGATGTCAATGATGTCTAAGAGGGCTTGTGCATCACTGCTGGGGTTGTCCTCCTCGTCATCAGTGAAGAGTGGCTTGGACTGCTCTGCAGGGGGTGTTGACGGTGGCCCTGTAATGAGAAGGGGAGATGGTGTGTTGAAATGTGTCCACATGTATGTAGCCGCATGGCACATGTTGACATTCAGGCAGCATGGCATTGTACATTGTGACGGTCTATAGATCTGGGCGATGAACCAGAGTCATTGAGGGTGTGCACTGTGCTCTGCTTGATTGTGCATGTGTGCCATTGTGGCCATCTTCACCCGTCCCCCCAGTACCTGGTGATCACTCACTCTGTTGCGGTTGTGTTGTGTCCTGTCGAGTAGTGTCCGGTTCCCCGACTCCGGCCACAGTATCAACACTGATGACTGTCGACACCAGCTCCTCCATGTCATCCAGCATGAGCTGTGGCGCTGGGTCCCCACCTCCAGTCTGCATTGCTGCCTTCTGGTTGGCTGTGAGTTTCTTCTTGGTCTTTCTCTTGATGTCATTCCATCGCCTCTTGACCTCGCCCATTGTCCTCTTGTGCTCTCCGACGGCATTCACCTTGTCCACGATGTCCCGCCATATTCCAGTTTTGGTGCTCAATGACACATTAGAGGTGACAAACAGTTGTTGATGGTGTTCCTTCACCTCCATGACTATGGTCCTGTTTGCCTGCGGACTGAACTTCGTCTTCCTCTTCTTCTTGTCCTTGCCCTTCCCTGTCCCCGAGGTCCCGGCCTGGTCGTCCGGGGTGCTTGTGGTGTTGCGCTCGTCCTCTGCGCCTGCTCCGGCTGCCTCCATGGTGCTTGGGTGTTGGTCAGTTTGGGTTTGGGTGTTTTTTCTACTTTTATGGTGATTTTTCCCACCTGCCAGGTGTGTGTTGCAGGCCTGGCACTGCTTATCGCTGATTTCCTCATTGCGCTTTGGCCCATCGCAGGTTTTTTTGTGTTGTGGTTTTTGTTTTTATCTCCATCGAGGTAGTTGTATCGCGGAAATTGTCCGCGGTATAGGCAGACTATCCCATGGTACTGCCTTGTTGTGAATTCCACGTTGTCACAGGGTTATTTTCCCGTGATGGGCTGCGATGTTGAGAGTTGCGTTAAGCTACTCTTGTGGTAGTTATCACACATTCTTGTGAATATACCCCAAAGTTTTTCCAAACAGCTCCTCTCTCTCCCCCAAATATCCTTAATCAATTAAATGTGTTCTGGTAACTGATGTAACTTGTAACTGATGTAATTTTGTGGATCCTTAGGTAAAGCGCTCTGATACCTCCGGGTCTTGCCAGCGCTATATAAAACTCAAATAAATAAATAAATAAATAATGCCACGCTACTTACGAGGCAAGGGTTCGAACCATGACCTGGAGGCACAGTGACAGGGCGTGCCCTTTGCAGATTTCTCTCCACAGCAACCAGGGCCACTGGAATTTGGCGAGAGGAGAGGGCCAAATTATGAAGCAGGGTTGAGTAAATAATGCGGCAGAAAAGGGAAATTATGAGCATAATGTGGTACATTTTGTAATAGTATTACTTCATTATTTCATAATTTGTAAACTTGGCAACACTCTGGGCATCGGTCGCACCTCATTAGTATCAGTTTACCATCCAAGTATAGCAATAAGTAACAGAAAGGTGACCAGTCCAGAGTTGCAAAAGGCCTTCCACTGCGCAGCAACACCTGTCATCGCATTTTAGTAACTTTTGAACGTCTTGAGCTAGAAACAATATTTTCAAACCATGCAGCACTGGCCGAATGAGAAGTTACATGCCTCTACCGTTCAGAAGCGCTCTCAGGGTTTGTTTTGAACAAGGTAACAACGCACGTGCCAACATCCTAATGCCTGGATCTGAGAATGCTGTTATAACTGGTGTTGTTATTTATTATTTATGCAGTGCACAGCACTTGGGGTTTCCTTCTTTTTTTGAGTGGGTCTGGGTCTTCTAATCTGGCAGTCCTTCTGGAACATTGCAGCTTTATGTCATTCATAATAGGTGACGTGGGTAAGGATTGTGGGTGTAGCAACAGCAGCCAGATGACTGGATTTTTTTTTAGGGTAGGTTGTGCATTGCTTAAAATTTATATATATAAAAAAAGGTGCCAGGGCCCGCAGCTTGCACCACTCATCGCCCCAGCCAGCGCTTCCACTGACAGTGCCAAATCAACTACTAACATCATACTCCTACAAGTATGATAACACACACTATTCCAAGCCACACAAAGGTATAAAACTGGCATAGGCAGCAGGTGTTATTCATTTTAATGTACATTGTATTAATAAACACAGTTGTTGTGCGCATCTCGAAATTAGACAGACAGCGCCACAATGCGGTGGACTATCTTTAATGCTGGTGTTGGGAATTATGTGCAGGTGCCGAGCACCAGAAACCACTGTCTCAAATTAAGCACTAATGTTATGAGAGGAATCACTCAATGGCAAATATCCTGAGACAAGAACTGGCACATTCACTACAGAGATTTCATCTCACTGCACAGTCGTTTCTGTTAATGAACCATCCAGTGGGTCAGTAGTAGGTGGACTCTATGTACAACAAGAACAAGAACCTTATGTCAAGTTCAACCCTCGCTGGTAGAAGAGTGCAGACTCTTTTCTGAGAGATACTACATTAAATGTCATGTGATGTCAAAATGTCTTTAGGCAGAGGAAGGGTAAAACAAAACATACATATTATTGTACTGGATTGTAATTAGCTTTATACACCACTAACTACCCCTGACGAGACGTTGGCCCGCTTTATGGCAGGCAGCATGCTACTCTGTAACCAGGGCTGACTTTAGCGCTGGTGGCACCCTGTGCGACAATGTTTGTTGCCCCCCCATGACCACCTTCTTCACGGACTTCCTCACTACCACCCTTTAACAAAGACCCTCAAGTATTCATAACCACTCTCTCTCAGATGCACCTATTTAGTTTTATAGCGTCACTCATACCAGCGTAGGGTGTCAGAGCACTTTACATCGCACACACATTCCACAGAGACAACCATACGTATGTAAACCAGTGTATAGGAAATGTGAAATGTTACATAAGGTAGAGGACTACAAGGTGTAGGAGTCACATGTCAACCATACTGGTAGGCAGTATAGTTTAAGAGGGCTTGGTCTTGAGAAGCACAAACCAAGAATTTAAAACATAACACCATAGTTGGGGGTTCACTTTAATAATAAAAATTAATTTCTACCAAAGTGAACCAATTAGAATAATGGACGCTCTAACCTATACCTTGCAGTTTTCATGCAGCTCTTTGATGTGATGACAGTTAATTGCTCATTGTTCTACATTAGGATCTTAACCCATAAACTGCAGGTAACAATAGGATCTCTCTGATTAAAGCAGTGACTACAGGCCTATTTTCATTATATGCAATTTGTGCTCTGCATGGTACACGTTCTTTGCAGCAGGTTTATTAAACCCCTGAGCTACCTTACAGTGTTTCACAACTTCCACTCCACAAAACTCTGATTTCTCTCTCCAGGAAGAACATTAATCACCAGAGTTATCGTGACATTTTTATTGTTGCCTAAAAATTGCTGGAAAGCAAAAGACACACAAATGCTCGCATCAAAGAACCCAGCAGCAGGTGCTTTTAAAACCATAATATATGGCGCCTCCACCCAAAGGCAGCACCCGGTGCGGTGGCGCCAATTGCACCGCCCTAGAACCAGCCCTATTTGTAACTCAAAGTTAGTGGTTAACTCCTTAACTCTCTCCTCCCCCACCAGTGCTGAGCCCTTTTTTTTTAGCTATTTGAAATAGTTTGTGCTTTGGCCTCCATAACTTTCTTCCACTTAAGGTATTAATGCCAAATGTAAGTCCTTTTTTCCTACATCCTGGGTATTCTACAGGTGCTCAGGGTTTGTAGGGTAACCCGAAAAAATAGATAAAATATAGCTACATTTTGAGGTTATTTTTGAAAATAGGAAGAGTGCTCAGCAAAAAAGTGCTGTTCTTTCCCCAAAAAATAGCATAATCAAAAGGTTTGCAGTGCTAAAGTCACCATCTTCCCATCTTTCAGGAACATGCAGAGCTGAAGCAAAAAAACTAATTTTTTTACCACAGTTTTGCCATTTTTCAAAGAGGTAGCCCATTTTTCCGATTTTTGTTTGCTTTCAACCTACTCCCATTTTGTGGTGTGAAATCCCTGGGTGATCCAGAAAGCTATAGATCTTTTAAAAGTAGACAACATTCTGAATTAAGCAAGGGGCTATGTGAGTAGATCCCTCAAGTTTTTCCCAAGAAGCACCTGTTGAAATAAAGAAATATGGAAAAGGAGAGGAAAAAAAATGTCCATTAGTCACAATGTTTTCATTTGTAACTTTTTGCCACGATGGCGGGATTGCAAAAGCAATTTACAGTTATGTCTGGTAGGCCCTTCTGGTTGTGGGGATTTATAGGGATTGTTGGTTGTCTATAAACCCGAGGTACCCAGAGCCTACAACTGAGCTGCACCTTACAATATTTTTCATTGTGTACCGAGTATAGAACAATTCATATGGTGAAATGCGTGGATGAAAAATGGCTATCTAAGAAACCTATGTATTTCTGAAATGGGCTTCAGGTAGGGAGTTTAGGAGCAGTGATTATTTGTACATCTATGGGAGTTTAGAATCATTGGTTATTTGTACATCTCCGAATTTGTGCGTACCCATACTAGCATGTGATTTAGAGACCATTTTTCATAATGTCTTCCTTCTTACACACTGGCTTACATTTGGAATTCACAAATGCAGCACAATCCAATTGCTAATAACAAATATTCTACTATTCTATGTCTTCCAATAAAAATGGTTCCTCGCTTGTGTGGGTAGGCCAGGTGCGCATGACAGGAAAAGGGCTAAAATACAACACTGACACATCACATTTTTCCACTGGATTTCCTGTGGATTTTAGGCCCTGGATCAACCAGCACCTAGGGAAATCTAGCAAACCTGTACATTTTAGTAAACTAGACACCTAGTAAAATCCAGGGTGGGGTGACTTGCACAGCTTTTGCCAGTTTTTCTTACCCAGAATCCCTTGTAAACCTCAAACTTTGACTTTAATAACACATTTGTCTCAAGTCAAAGCAAGCTTTATTCGGTGCAAAATGTACCACCATAAAAGCATTCTAAAAACAAAACAACCATCACAATTTAAAAAAGAGGGAAAATATAGAGGCGGATTTGAAACAGCATAAGATCATACTCAATGAATAGAGCAAAATACAGTACAGGTTTGCATGATATATAATGCTAATAAGCAAGATAGCCTATAACTTTTATATACAAAAAGTGCTAGTGCATATCTCAATATGGGGTATAGTGCAAATTAGTCGGGGTACCCTGTATCGTATAGGTACAGAAAGTGCGTTGTGCTATCATATGTCCTTGTGAACAATACATAAGATAACTACATAGTCTAAAATGAATGTGGACAGTGCAAGATATTATTAGGTGCCCCGGTGTAATGCACTGGACATAATAGGCAACAAGACCTGCATCATGTAAAAAACGTAAAGTGCATTATGCTGTCGTAAATCCTAATGGGCAATACATGAAATAACTACATACATTCTTCTGGCTTGTGGAGTAACAATGCTTCTAGATATAAGTAGATCATTCTCCTTCTTGTTGCCATTAGTATAAAATTTAAAAATTAAAAATTAAAAAATTGATTTGTTCATTAGATAAAATTTCAAAAAAGATTCATTCAGCATCTTTGAACACAAAACACAACAGTTGTATCAAAGAAAAAGGAATTAAGTGTAAGTTTAAAAATTATTAGCCAGATTGCTTCATCTGTAAGCATTACATCACAAAATAGTAAAACAGCACATTCTAATAATTCCAGTTTAGCAATAAGACAAAATCACTTCACAGAGCTTTTTCTTTAATGATTTTGTTTTGGCGTTTATTCCATGTACAGCCTAAGAACTTGGCCACCCCACAGACGAGCGATGGAGTACCGTCTGTTTTTAAAATTCGGAGGGCGACTAGATGCTTTGTTGTCCCAAGGTTTCTGCAAATTGGTTTTAACCATCTGGCCCTTGCCAATTTATATGCGGGGCAGGCAAAAAGGAAATGGGCAATACTTTCCTCCGGGGCAGGGCAGCATGGGCATGATTGTGAGGGGGATTTTGATGTATTCCATTTAGCTATGAACGAGTTAAAGGGTAGGGAACCTAGTCTGAATTGGATATACAAGTTTCTATCTCTTGGCACTTGAATGAAGTCTATGTATGGTTCAAGACAGCTATATTGTTTGTGTAAAAGGTACTCCTCAGTTAGTTTCCCCAGATGGAGGGTTCTCAATTCCCGTTCGGCTACCCAGTTCCAATAGAGCAATTGTAGATCCTCTTTTGAGGGAGGGATCTGGCTTGCCCATGCCCCGGACAGCCCTAAATCAGTTAGCAACTTCTTGAGATTCGCCAACCATTTAACTTTGTTGCCCATATCCAGTAACAGTACCTCTGAAAGGGCAGCTGCATACTCGGAAAGCTCCTGTGTCCGCCGGAGACGTGCCCAAAAAAACAGGGGACGGGACCTTGCGATATCACTAAAAGAGCGCCTGCCCAAGTCATATAAAAGTGGTTTCAGGGGGGTGCTGATGGGGAGTGAAACTAACTCTCTATAGAATTTATGTTCGGACTTAGAAATATCATCTGTATTGTCAAAGCCCCAGAGCTCCGCACCATATAGGGCCGAGCTCACTGCTTTGCTCTCGTAGACTGCCAGGGCAGGAGCGACCGGTTTACTTAGTGATAGGCTTTGTGCTTTCCTGATAGCTCCTGCCACTCGCTTATGATTTAGTAACATTTCGTCCAGATGAAATCTCCAATTCATCTTATCGGGAGAATCTAACCCCCAAATAGTCGAAGGTTTTGACTCTCTCTAGCTGAGTTCCATCTAGAGTGAGGCTAGTTCTAAGGTGTTTACAAGAATTAAAGGCCATGAACTTCGTTTTTGCAGTATTTATCTTCAAACCACGGTTTGTGCAAAAAAGATGGAATCGGTCTAACAACTTCTGGAGACCAGCTGGAGTTTTGGAGATAAGCAATGTGTCATCGGAAAATAGGAGGGTCACGATTTTTTCACCAGCCAAAGTGGGTGCGTCGGCAGGATCTTTCCCCAAAAAGTCAACCACCCCATTCACATACAATGAGAATGGGGTGGGAGCCATGACGCACCCTTGGCGGACCCCCCTACTGACGATGATCCTATCGGTAACTTGGCCCTGGGCGCCCCATCTTGCACGAGCATAATTATCCTCGTGTAAGGAAATCAGTAGGTTCAAAACTTGTGACGGGGTGCCCATTTCTGCCAAAACTGCCCACATATTCCCCCTGGGTACCAAATCGAACGCGGTCTTAAGGTCGATGATTGGCAAGATATAAGCTGCCCCTACCAATCACTACCACTTTCCAGTAGATGAGGAGCAATCGAAACACCTGGTCAATAGTCCCAGTGTTCCTTCTGAACCCTGCTTGATATTGGGAGATGATGTTACCATCATCTATCCAGTCCTGAATCCTGTGTAGGAGAACCCTGCCAACCACCTTTTGGATAACATAAATCAGGCTAATAGGCCTGTAGTTGGCAGGGTCCTCCCTATCCCCTTTTTTGTATATAGGAACTACTTCGGCTCCTTTCCAGGAGTCTGGGACCGGTGCGCCCTTTACAATTGAATTGAGCAAGAGCAGGATGTAATTAGCCCATCTAACTGGATCTAATCGCAGTAAATCCCCTGGAATGCCATCCGGTCCTGTTGCTTTGGCAGGAACGATGCAATTAATTGATTCTACAATTTCGGTGGTGTTAAAAGATATGGCATCATCGGCAGAGTGGGGATGGTATACACTCTCCGTGATCTGGTGGTTATCCGAGGGATCCTGACATGAGTATAGTCCAGAGAAGTGGGCATGCCATTCTAAACTAGTGATATGGTTTGGTATTGGGACAGTGCCTTTAGAATCAGCAGCTTTAATCAGGTTCCAAAAGGTTGTGGAGTCCCTTGGGTTGCAAGCATCTTTGAGTGCCTGCCAGTGTGATTCCTCCCAGTCGCATTTTGCTTTTTTGATAATGGTGTTATATTCTTTCCTGGCTTCTCTAATTTTGAAAAGAGTTTTCCCTTTTAGGGCAAGGGACAGAGCTTTCCTCTTTAGTCGGCAGCCCTTGGTGAACCAGGGATTAAGTCCCTTTTTGTTATTGGATTTATAATTGGAAGGTTGCCTAGACTGGAAGTGCAAACTCATCTGACTGATGGTTGCATCGTAAATAGAGGTTGCCTTAGATGTTACAGCTGGATCTTTTACAACTGCTTCCAGTTCCTTGGTTCTGATCGTCAAGATTTCAAAGATAGACTGAATTTTAAAATCTTGCCCTACAACCTTCGTCCACTTCAAGAACCTGCCAGAGTTGGAGGGAACAACATCTTTGGTGGCTAGGATAGGATCAGTACTTGGGACTTGGTCGGGCCGTAACCAAGAATTCTGCAAGCAGCAGGACAGGAAGTTATGATCACTATCCACTGTAAAGCCAATTACCATATCAGTAAATGCAGTCCAAAGGCGGATGTCCAGTAGGATATAATCAATACGTGAAGTAGATCCTACTCTGTTATAAGTATGAGCTCCTAAAGGGTCAGATGGAACTCTACCATTCAGTGCCCTCAAACCAAATTATACAGTAATTGCATTCATTTGGATAGCCACCTGGGTCCACTTCTTGATGGGTACTAGGTCTAAGAGAGGTATTCCCCATTGGAGGTCTTCGTCTGTTGTCCCCAAGAGATCGTCCGAACCTAGAGGTTCGAAGGTACAATTGAGATCTCCTGATACCATGATTTTCGCAAGTGCATGTCAGCTGCTTAGTTTTTCCACGAGAAGTGAGAGTAGGCGAAATCTTACCCCCAGTTAATCCTCTTACATAGACATTAAAAAGTTCAAGAGTTTCTCCTCCCTGTGGCCCTTTTATGGTGAGCCATAAGATATCTTGGGAAGGGACTATATTTTGTTTTACTGTCCACCCCAGGTCAATACTGACCCACACAATCAGCCCACCAGATGGACGCCCCTTACCAGCATGAACCGCTGGGGTAAAAAAGGTGGTGTAGCCTGACTTATGGAGTGGGATCAGGCTCCAGGTTTCCTGGAAGATACAAAGGTGGTGATCGTCAACTAAACTGTTCCAATGGGGCAGTGAGACTTTGCTCTTGAGCCCTGCGACGTTCCAAGAGAGTATCTTAAGGGGAATATTACGCTGCTCAGATTCAGATACGTCGGTAACTATATCCTTTATAGATATCATAGAATTAGTTTTTGGTTCGTCATGACCTAAGAGTATCTGATCCACCTGAGCTGTATTTGGGGAGACCAAAGAGATAACACATGGGGAGATCCCCCTAGTGATTTAAGGTCCAACGATAAGTTCTTTGGAGGATGTAGATTAAGAGTGGGCCCTTCGCATCCCCTTCCGCCTAGATCATCAGTAAATGGTGTGCTATGGTTTCGAGAAATAGCCATGTGCGGTGTCCGATGCGAGAAGAAATGAGAGGGACTAGGCGATAAAGCTTTATCCTTGTGAGGGAACGTCCTGGAATCTGTAGGTAGCCACAAATGTTCACATCTTGCATTCCCTCAAGTCTGTGGATAAAAATGGTACTTCTCTCTGTTGATCTTCAGGTCTTGTGATGCTGTCGCGCTGGAATCTCACCACTGTGAGATTCTATGTATTGTTTGAAATGCAATATTCCATGCTTGACGGTTTCTCCGGCCAGCACGGGAGATAGCCACTCAGAGCCATTGCTGCAATTAAGGTGAGCTAAACGGCATGAATTGATGTGGCAGTTTGTTTATTCTATGACAATTTATCGACGAGGATGAGATTAGAACCCAGGCATGGAGTGTTGGCATCCTTTGGCATTAACCTTAAGTCTATTGTAACTGTTTATGTGCCAGCACTTCTTTCAATCCCAGAGTAATTTCCCTTTGAAGGTGAAAGAGTACCAGAAGCTAACGCTACAGTCTTCTCCATATTACCATGCCTTTGGGACAGGATGGCTTCTGAGCCTGTGGCACATGCATCAACAGTTACAATGGGCTCAAAGTTAATGTTCAAAAATGCTCCTGGGAATGATCGTATTCATAGACCCTGTATCAACCATGAGTTGTGTATGACGACCATTTCCCTCAAACATTGCCTTATGTTTATTATTCATTTTGCTTTCCGAGCTAATGTCTCCTGTGCTCTCCACACACAAATTCTGTCAAGCTCTTGATTTCCCACATGAAAAACATCTGAAATTACAGCAACTTCCCACGACTAGTAGACATCCCTTGAATCAGTTTTTACCTCCTCACTCACCACAATTGGTACCCTTATAACATTAAGTTGAAAGGATAACGCTCTTTTCTTCAAAAATATCTTATTTACTTTTCCCTTGAGCTGTCCTATTTTGTTTCTAAAAATGTGCTTCACACTATCAAAAATGTCTGACAAGGATTTGTCTTCAACCACCATGATGTAGGAAGGTGCCCTTGGATTGAAAATAATGCGCAGATCGTATTGGTGAAACCACCCCTGAATTGGTGGTCCATGATCCGCTATATAAACTTTTCCACAAATAATCCTTTTCTCAAACCCAGTGCTTGCCTTCATATCACCCAAAATATCAATGGATTCGGCTTGTTACCCCCACGGAAAATGTATTTTGACTGCAATACCACTCCACACCATTCATGCTCAAAAATGCTCCTGGGATTGTCCATATGTATAGACCCTGTATCATCCATGAGTTGTATATGAAAACCACTCACCTCAAACATTGCCTTAGGTCGATTATTCCTTTTGCACTCCAAGCTAATGTCTCCTTCACTCTCCACACATAAAATTCTATCAAGCACTTGATATCCCACATGTGAATCTTCTGGAATTACAGCAACTTTGCTACTAGTAGACTTCCACATTCTGACAAAATGGCCTACTCGGCCAAATATTCTACATTCTTTGTTGTAGGTGAAACAGAATTTAGAGTCTGCCATATTATTCGTGCTCCCATACTTGCTGCAACACTTGGTGGGTTGCCTAGACTGCACACTTCCCTTAAAATAATTCTTCTGGCATTTGACAGCAGCAACAACCTCCACATCTGGATTCCCGACTGCCCCACCTCCGAAATTTCATGACATACAGTATTATATGTTGATCTGCAGGTCGTGTGATGCTGTCGTGCTGGAATCTCACCACGGTGAGATTCTTTGTATTGTTTGAAATGTAATGTTCCATGCTCAACAGTTTCTTTGGCCAGGATGGGAGGCAGTCACTCAGAGCTGTAGCTGCAATAAAGATCAGGGTAACAACACAAATTGATGTGCCAGTGCATTTAATCTATGATTGGCCTAGTGCCCATAACAGAGAATGGACCAAAACGCAACATGGACACATCCCATTTTTCCACTGAAAACAGACCCTTTTTTTGCAATGTCGATAGCTAGGTTTTTCGGCCCTAGCTCAGCCGGCACCAAGGGAAACCCAGCAAACCTCTGAATGTTTTGAAACTAGACACCTACGGGAAAACAGGGTGGAGTGACTTGCATGGCTCTTCCAAGGTTTTCTTAAGCAGAATCCCATGCAAACCTTAAACTTTCACCAAAAACATATTACACCCACATATCTGTGCATGAAAGTACCATAATCTGTGATCTACAAATTTCTGACCACTCAGAGTTCCCACACTTCTCCTGATAACCACGGTGAAATGGGTGGGCGAGCCAAGAGACCATCACACAAAAGGCCCTAAAGCGCTACTTGGAGAGAACAGCAAATGGGGGTAGTTGCAGTTTTTGGGACCCTGCTGCGCAGACACTCATGGAAACCTACCAATCACAGACATTTATGAAAACTATACACCTAGAGGATTCCACGGTGGTATGCCTTGCATGAACCCCAAGAGGTTTTCTCACTCACAATGCTCTGCAAACCTCAGACTTCAGAAACATCATGCATTTGCCTGACATTTCTGTGATAGAAACATCCGGAATCAGGAGGAATTCACAAAATTCCTACCACCAGCATTCCCAATAAAAACGCTGCCCAACTTGTTTGGCTGGACCTAGAGCCCACAGCAGAAACACATCAAACAAAGGTCAATGGGAGTTCCATTGTATGTAAGTAAACGTCATGGGAGCACACCACCCTGGACTCCACCAAGTGTCTTGTTTTCAGAAACTGTGGGTTTCGCAGGTTTCCCTAAGTTGCGGCTGGGGTCCAGTTAATGCAGCTACCACTATTGCCAAATTAAGTTACATTTTTAACAGGAAATGTTGATGTCTCTACATTATGTTTTTGGACTTTTTCTGGACTTTTTCTGTTGTGGACGCTAGACCCACCCATACAAGAATGGTATTATTTTTATTGGATAAAGTTTTGGGAATGCTGGGCAGTAGGAATTTTGTATATCCCTGTGTATTCTGAAGGTTTACATCACAGAAATGCAAGCAAAAAAAACGATTTTAGACCAGGGTTTGAGGTATGCAGAGACTTGCGGGTAACAAAACATCATGAGATCTATACTAGGCATACTACTCTGGACTCCCCTCGATGTCTACCTTTCTGAAATATCTGTGTGTGGTAGTTTTCCTCATGTGGCAGCCTACCCAAACCCAAAAAGTGCAGCTATTCACCATGGCGAGTGGGACAATATTGGTATTTATCCCCACTCTCCTGGCCTATATGTAAAAAGAACAACTAAAAGAATCAAATATCCTCTTGCTTGCCATTGAGATGGTATGTTTTAGTCCACAGGGGAGAAGAAAGACTGTTGAGGCTCTAGAGGTGAGGGTTGGGCCCGTTGGTAGGATGGGTTAGACCCACCCAGTTACTTGATAAAAAAAACACAGTACTGCCATCCAGTGGGCTTTCTGTGTCCCAAGGGCCGATTGGGGGCAAACCCCCTGTCTGCCCCGGGATGGGGTTGGGGGGGGGGCAAAAAGACAGGTTTGTCCCTTTTTGGGGAGGTTTGGCCAATGCCTGCGGACTATGCCCGCACTCCTTTCTTTTGCCCCCAAATGAAAAATCCCTGGTGTCTAGTAGGCTTTCCCCCCCCCAGGGAGCAGATTTGGCGCAACCTCTCCTATCATGTCACAGGTGGTTAGAAATACATTATTTCCCCTACTGGGGAGGAGGTATGGCTCAATGCCAGGGAAGGCCACCCCATCTTTGTGTTTGTTTTGGTGCCATTTTAAAATTCCTGGTATCTAGTGGGCTTTCTGCTCCCACAGGGGTGAATTGGGGGCAGAACCTCTGTCTTTCCCTGGGGAGGGCAGAAAGACTGGGTAGGCCACTTCCTTTGGTTTCTTTTGGAGCCATTTTGAATTCCCTGGTGTCTACTAGGTTTTTTGCCCCCCAGAAGGGAGTGGGTGGCACGATTTGGGTGAATATCCATACCCATTCCCCAGGGGGCAAAAAGTCTATGGGCCCAGGGTGGGGGTGGGGGGCATGAGCCCAAGGGTGCCAAATTTACCCACAAAATACTGCATAAATGCAGTCCCTGGGTCTAGTGGGCAGATGACGGAACCACGCATGCCAGTTCCACGCATGCCTTTACAAAACCATCATTACATGCATGTGTCTTTACCGAAGATGCCTTTACCACAAATGTTTTTACCACTCATGCCTTTTCCACGAAAATGTCCACTAGCAGGCGGCCTCGGTGATGCTGGGATGGACCACCCTGTTTATATTCATTTGCCCTTTAAAGGTAGCTTCCCCTTTGAAGCTCACCTTTTGGGCCAACACACGTGTGTCGAAGATAAAAGTTGCATACTGCAACAAGTTACATTAATTTTGACTGGAGTATCAAGTAGTTCTTAGTGTAACAAATTGTTTGACCCCTTGAAGTATCAACTTTGTTTCGCATCATTCAGGAGTTACCACAGCTGAGGGATTCAGAGTGCAAAACTGTACTCGCCAATGGGGCGACCAAGTCCTTCCACAGTACAATCAAGGGTTCTGATTTTTACTGTCAGAGGACAAGTAAAATGCAGGTGATGTTCTTGAAATATGCTGCACCCTCCCTTAGGGCTCGTTAGGTCAGCCATAGGGGTGGCTTACAGATATTACTGAGGGAGGTTTGGCTTTGCCATGGCTTTCAAACTTCTCTGCCAATCTGCCATGGTGGACTGGGAGACACTTTATACCTCTCCCACATCCAAGGTGGCAAAACAAGTGCTGCAGTCTCTGGGGTGACCTTTTAACTTACAGGCCCTAAGTACTATATACTAGGGACTTACAAGTAAGCTATCTTATACCGATTGGGTATAAGCCAACCAAATATACTCATTTTTAGAGTCAGGGCATAGGCACTAAGGTCTGGTTAGCACCGTCAGTCCAAAACTTTGCAGTGACCATAACTAAGAGACCTTTCCTTACAGATGAATGCTTGAATTAATCTCAGCCACTGGTATTCACTCACCCCAAATCCTAGTCCATCGTTAATTTGCACACACTATGCCACCTCAGTTTGGACTCGGCCAAACGCAAATCAGTGTTAATGTGCCCTTGCCCCGCATGGTGGGCTCCAAAGAGACCAAGGAACCTTACACCTACAGAAAGCCTGAAACAGACCGAAATCCGTTTTACTCCTCTCCATGAGATAGAGACGGGCTGCTGTGAGTTTGAACTTGTCAGGCACAGATGTACATGAACATCCACAGATCCCCTCAAACCCTGCACCAGCAATGGTGTCAGACTATTTTCAAGATCGATGCAGCAAATCTAATTGTGGCAATAGTGACCCAGCCTGTTCAGTTCACTCGTTTGTACCAAGTTTTATTATTTTTAATTTTCTCTATTTCTCCTTCAACCTGTTAGGAACAGTGATCCTGTGTTTGGTTTCTTTGCTAACTATCTAGATTCAGGAACCTCCGTGGTCTACCCAGAGCCCTGGACGCTCTTGGGCAGTTGCCCAGTGTGACTGCTGGCACCTCCATGGCTGATGTACTGCCACGGTACCACCAAATATGATTATGTATTCCGAGAAAGTCTACCTCGATACATTTGTTGATGTGCTAAGTTCCCTTTTGGGCCACTTTGGTTCTCCCCTAGTTGCATGTATTAGCTTTTTTAGGCTCCCTCTGCTTTTCACAGCCACACATAATACTTTTGGTTTTTTTGACATGATATTATTGTAGAAATATACTGCACAATGCACATATTATTTGTTATTCAGTGACTCTTCTTGGGATTCAGTCTGAACATTTCGTACAAGGTCAAACAACATGGTGTACTGTTTTCTTGTGCCCGGTCAGCAACATCTCCTAATGCTTTTAGACATAACATGGTAGCACAGCTGCAGTTTTCTAACACAGTAGTGCTCATCATATAAACAGTGTCTCATCCCTCGGGGGCACAGAGGAGAATTCCAGCAAAGAGACCAGTCCTGGAATGGAGGTAGCAGCCTTGCCTAAACTGAGTTTACACCTAAGATGCGGACCACCTAACTACATACACCAGGTATGGGGTCCGGAGCTAATCTCAGAGATCCCTGATATATCCCTGTGCTCACATAGTGAGGGTAGGAATAGATAGATATATTAGTTGCCTTGGTTGGCTTGTTCATTGTATACAGTCTGCTAGTAATGTTGTTTATGTTGCTTGGTTGTATTTATTTACTTATCGCAGCATACTTGCTTTAAAATAGACTATGATAGTCTCAATAAATATATTGCAAACTTCCTTCATATCTTTCTTTTGTTTACTATAGATCTGCATGGTGAGAAACGAAATATGATGATCTATTTCCACCGATCCCTTGGGGACTAGAGGTTCATGTTCTAAGTTTGTCAAAATCACCTGCTACTCTGGAAAGGTTAGGAGTTCAGATCAGGCACTGTGAGCTTATCGGTTTTGGGCCTGCAGGTACTGATGTGATAGAAAGACTCAGTTCCTAAATTTTGACGTTCTGCTCTCCCAAGGAACAGTTCTGCTTCCAAAAAGAATCCCTGCAACAGTTGTTGCTTTGGTTTTTTTCTCCATTAAATTAATTTTATGTTCACCACGTTCTAAGTTTGCAAACACTTTTAAATAAAAAAGCGATTCAAAGTATTCTGTTTTGGCAGGAAGGTTTTACAATCCTCCGTTTTGAAGTAGAGTTTGGATCAGTTATCATTCATGAACAATAGTCATTTGCTAACTCTAGATACCACATCTGTGTTGGATTATACTGTGCCTTTCCTGTTTGAGGTTGTTCTAGGCTCGTTCAGTGGTTTGTGAACATTAGTGCTTGTACACTGTAGAAATGAACAATGTAGCCTTTTTAAGCAGATGCCCTGTTTTTTGGATTGTATTGGGTTTTATCTTTTTTAATTGTGTTCTCTTGAGGCCTCCAATTTTATAGTGAGGGCTTTGCCACAGTTTTTCTTCTGTGTAAAACATTTTTCACATTTAGGGCCTCATGTAGGTAAATAAAATTTACCGATTCTTAAATACCGAACCGTACCGATTCAGTATTTAAGAATCGGTAAGTTATATGTAGGTAACAATTCGGTAATATTTACCGAATCGGTAACATTCGGTATTCAAGAATCGGAATTTACCGAATCGGTAAATACCGCGGTGGTATTTACCGAATCGGTAAATACCGAGGTGGTATTTACCGAATCACATGACTGTTTGAAACAGCCAATCCTGTGCAACCAAACCCCACCCAAGTAGGAAGTGGCCACACCCAGGCAGGTGCACTCAATCAACAGACTCAGGAGAGGCTGGGAGTGCAGAGGAGAGGCAGGGAGCCAGTGCCTGATTGTTGAGATCAAACTACACTATGTCCAGCCAGAGGACAGGAGGGGAAAGGAGGCGCAAGGTGAAATTCAGCCCCAAGGAACTCCAGGTGCTAGTGGAGGAGGTGGTGAAGCAGCACCAGAAGCTTTTTGGGAGGCAATCCCTGCAAGTGGCAGAGTGTGAGAAGCGCACTATTTGGCTGGCAATCCAGGCGCAGGTAAATGCAGTGGGAGTGACCCACAGGGACATTGACGTACTAAAAAAACGCTGGTACGACCTGCGCATCGTGACTAAGAGGAAGATGGGGGACATCCAGAAGGAGGCCAGCTGGACAGGAGGTGGAAGTAACAGGGCACCTGCCCTCACCGAACTGGAGGAGCTGGTGCAGTTGACAATCGAGCACGAGAGTGTCGTGGGCCTTGGGGATGCCGACAGCTCTGCCAGAGCCGCCACCCAACAAGGTAAGAGGAATGCACAGCAATGTAGCCCCCCCTACCCCTATCCCACATCCCCCATTGTGAAATGAGTATCCCACTCCAGTCCATGTGTTACTGCAGACAGGCAATGCATTATGGGAGATGTAGTCAGGGATCCCCCACCATGAACAGAATAGCACAGAACAATGATGCATGGTACACACATTAGCCTAAAGCAGACAGAGGACTATGTGAGAGTGTTACATCAATTTATTGTCAAGCTTGCAATGCATGCCTTCAGGTACACTGAGCTGATGTTGCCTTTCTGTCCACAGACGTAACATCGCGCAGGACTGCACATAGCACAGGAGAGGGGGCACACCGTCAAGCCAGTTCAGCTACGGGCAGCACAAGTTCTGGCCAGAGAGCGTTGCCACAGCCACCATCCCCAGTACCTGAGCCAGCATCCCCAGTACCTGAGCCAGCATCACCACTACCTGAGCCAGCATCCCCAGTACCTGAGCCAGCATCACCACTCATGCTGGAGTCACCGGCCACATCACCGCCTGCAATAGTGAGGTCGAGGAGGCGTGCTGCTGCCAGGCTGCGCGTGTTACACACATCATCTGATGACAGCAGTGGGCCGGAGCCAAATACTATGCCCCAGGATGGGAGACATACCACTATGCCCTCCACCTCACAGGGAGAAGACACGCGTGCAGGACGGCGCCGCAGGTTGCGTGAGCAAAGTCCACCACCAATCAATCACAGCCATGGGGTCTTTGGGGGCCTTGAGGCCAACATGTTAAAACAACAGCGCCTGCAAACAAAGGCAGTCATTTCAGTACAGCGGCATGTGCGGGGACTGAGAACCACATTCAAACACATGGACAGGAACATCTGCGCAATGGCGGCGGGGATAACTGACATGGCAGCGGGCCTGCGGGACGTGTCACAGTCCATGCAGCTGTTGTGCAGCAAGTTGGATGCAGATAGAGCTGCAAGGCGCCGGGAACGGCAGAGGGGAGACAGGCACACCAGGGCACTCAACCGCCTGGCAACTGCAACATCACTACTCTGCCGGCGCTCAGTGAACATGCAGGAGGGCCTGACACACTGCAGCAGCGATGTCACTAGGTGGATGGTGCAGGTCACCAGTGCCCTGGAGGTCCTATTGACCAGTCAGGCGGCCACAAGTGGTGCAGGGGATGCTGCTGAAAGCATGGACACCAGCAGCAGGAGCAGCATCACACCCTCCGTCCCAGAAACACGCAGGAGCAGCAGGCGGCATGGGGCTGGCACCAGTGAGGAGGCTGAATCCGTGCCATCCCACAATGTAGCGCGTGGCCGCAAACTTTGATGCTGCACCGCGTAGCAATAGACTATTGGGTGACGTAACCCTGGACTTCACACTTGTGAATGAGCAATGTTGCCAGAATGGCATTATCCTTGTTTAGTGGCGTAGTGGCGCATTATTAAACTACGTCATTACAGACAACAACTGCCTGTGTCCCCTTACTTACTCAGAAATAGTTGCATGTGATCTCTGCCCGTCTCGCTCTCCCATCTGTTGCTGTTGGCACTCCAGCAGCGTTGTCCTCTGGCTGACCTGATTCATCATCATTGTCCTCAAAATCTATTAGTTCCACCTCTGTACCTCTCTTTGTGGCAAGGTTGTGCAGCATTGCACAAGTGGCAATGATCTTGCAACAGATGATGGGTGTGTACTGGCGTGCACCTCCGCTTTTATGGAGGCAGCGGAACCTGCTCTTCAATAGTCCGAACGTGCGCTCCACCACATTTTGTGTAGATTTGTGTGCCACATTATATCGTCTCTCACTCTGGGTTGATGGGTGTAGGTAGGGAGTCAGGATGAATGACCGCACGGCATATGCACTGTCGCCTAGGTGAGTAAAAGGGAACCATCAGTCACATGCCTCAATACACTATGATTTGCAGGTTTCATGGGGCGTCACTGTTACTTACCTAGCAGGTATCCCTCTCCAAATTCTCCGGCAAGCAGTCGTGTGTAGATCCCACTGTTCTGGAAGATGTAGGAGTCGTGGGTGCTCCCAGGAAACTTCGCAACAATATTAGTGATGATGTTCCCTGCATCACAGATTACCTGCACATTGATGGAGTGGGTGGACTTTCTGTTCCTGTAGATGTGCTCAGTGGCAGATGGTGGGCAGATTGGGATGTGTGCGCCATCAATACAGCCAATGACATGGAGGAACTGTGCCATGTGATAAAAGTCAGTTTTAGTTTTCTGCAGTTCAGCCTGTGTGTTTGGGAAGCTGATGTAGTGGTGCATTCTCTGCATCATGGCATCCAGGAACTTCCTGAAGAAACGGGACAGGCAACTCTGGGATACACCGCCCACCGCAGCTATCACCACCTGGTAACTTCCAGAAGCAAGTAGATGTAGGCTGCAGAGAACCTGCACATGTGGTGGTATGGCATGCACCCTTCTTGTTGGCTGGTCCAGGAGTGGGTGCAGGTCCCTTATCAGGTCCATGATGGTTTGTGGGTGTAGCCTGTACCTTTCATGTATCTCAGCCTCAGTCAGTTGGAAGAGTGTGATGCGCTGTCTGTATATGCGTTCCTCCCGTCTCCATATCCTCAGACCTGCTGCCTGTAGACGTAGGCGCCTTGCAATGACATACAGAGTGGCCATGTTGTCCACGCTGATGCATTTTGGGATTTATTTTATGCACTGTTGATGATTACCACCTGCTTTCACTCTGTGTTAATTACCGACTCTTAATTACCGAATTTCATGGATTTCTAAATTACCGAATTTACCTACATGTCTTTTTCCGTTTTACCACTTCATATGGGGAACAACCTTTACAACGCAACTTTTACAACGCACTACACTTACAACGCATTTTTTACAACGCAACATCCACTACAACGCATTCCATTACATAGCATGACACTACAACGCATTTTTAAAAACTACCTTTACAACGCATTCCATTACATCGCATACTACCTTTACAACGCATACCATTACAACGCATAATATTACACTACACTATCCAACACTTACCCTACTGTTGCACCCCCTGGAGTTAGAATAGTAATTTTTACCCCTATACTATCCAACACTTACCCTACTGTTGCACCCCCTGGAGTTAGAATAGTAATTTTTACCCCTATACTATCCAACACTTACCCTACTGTTGCACCCCCTGGAGTTAGAATAGTAATTTTTACCCCTATACTATCCAACACTTACCCTACTGTTGCACCCCCTGGAGTTAGAATAGTAATTTTTACCCCTATACTATCCAACACTTTCCCTACTGTTGCACCCCCTGGAGTTAGAATAGCAATTTTTACCCCTATACTATCCAACACTTACCCTACTGTTGCACCCCCTGGAGTTAGAATAGTAATTTTTACCCCTATACTATCCAACACTTACCCTACTGTTGCACCCCCTGGAGTTAGAATAGTAATTTTTACCCCTATACTATCCAACACTTACCTTAAATGCAATGTAATATTATGCGTTGTAATGGTATGCGTTGTAAAGGTAGTATGCGATTTAATGGAATGCGTTGTAAAGGTAGTTTTTAAAAATGCGTTGTAGTGCCATGCTATGTAATGGAATGCGTTGTAGAGGATGTTGCGTAGTAAAAAATGCGTTGTAAGTGCATGCGTTGTAAAAGTGTGCGTTGTAACGACATACATCCCTTCATATTTACCACTTCATATTTACCGAATCGGAAAATATGTATTCGGTAAATATGAATCGGTATTTTAGAAATCGGTAAATATGAATCGGTATTCACCGCTTCATATTTACCGATTTTTGGTTTTTGGCCTCCTACATCTCACTTGACTAAATACCGGTCGGTAACGGGAAATTTACCGAATTTCGGCCGTAACCGACCGGTATTTGGCTACCTACATGAGGCCCTAAGTGTGATTCTGTGTATTGTGTGTTTTGTTTTCCAATTACTTCATCTCATTTATATTGGAAGTATACATTCTATATGTGAGTTAATATTGTAAGTTTTGAGAAATCACAGCCATTGACTGGATAGCTATGCTTCATTGTTGCTTGGGATACTGTGTAGTACTGTAAGTGGTGGTGCCCTACACACCCTCTCGTGTCAAATGAATACTCACCTACATCTGCCCAGAGTTAAGGACACTTAATTGGTACCCTCTTTATGGTGCAGGAGAACCCCAAGTGCTGATTGCTGGGCATCCGGAGCTCCATCTCATTCAAAAAGCTCTGTGGCTTGTTTGGGCTCGGTCAGGTCAAGTACCCACTCCAAAAATACAAGCATGTCAAGGGATCCATGTCTGGGTTTAACAAATGCTGATATTAGGTTTAGTAGAACCATGAGAGCTGCCTCCTGCTCTTTACTCATTGGATGGTTCATGTTTACAGAGTGGGCTCTGTGAGGGTGTGATCACACTGAGGTGAGTCCCATTTGGTATTTTTAGGCTTGGGAGAAGTTGTTTTGAACCTCAGAGCCATGTGCCAGAGGGCTAAAGCCCACATCAAAACTAAATCACAGCTTTCAAAACTGCCCAAACCCAATACTTTATCATTTAAACAGTATCTCTGAGCTGTTGAAAAGCATTTTAATACTTCATCAAAACAGTTACTGTATTTCAGTGCCCAAATACTACCGCACAGATGTGAAGAGCCCAATACTCTCCTATGCACACTAGCATTGGCCATGGTGCTTAGTGTTAACTTCAATTTTAGATGTTAGGGCCCTACGCAGAGTTTGGCGAACTAGATGCTTTGTCAAAATGTGGCTAATGTTCCGTGTGCAATATTTATAACGTCATGGACTATGATGCCCTTGCAAGACGATCGAAGGGACACTCGTCTTGGTTTTGACGAGGGCCATGTCTGCCAACCTCTAGATAAGGCCCTTAGTGCCTAGAAGCTTTAACAATGTTTTGAGTCGCATCTCAGACTGAAGGTGTTAAAGACTTCTGGTTTTCACTGTGTATCCCTGGCTCATCCTGTAGATTATTATCCTCATGTGCAAAGATGTCATCTGAGGGGGACCAGAGGTTATAACTCATCCCACTGAGTGAATAGCTGATGTCTCTCTCAGGAGGCGACCCCTATGTTTCAGCCAATTATATTGTTTGGTGTCTCTGGTGTAGGACTGAGGGAGCAAAAGGCCAACATTTTTCTGTAATGTGGTCTATGGGGCCCAGAAGCAAGCTCTAACCTTTGGTGTGCTGATGCTACTAATTCCACACTACAGGGTCTGCCTTCTTCTGGAACAGAGATGCCACTATTACGGATTTTGACCAGACTTTTTGTACTTGCACAACTGAATCTGGTATTCTGGATTTAAGCTCTATGGTCATGCTCTTAGTCATTCCTTGCGGACTTCAGACAAGCTTTTCACTGCACAACAGACCCCTGATTAGTTGCTGAAAAGAATGAAGAGACCACAACTCAATCTGTTATTACCTCACCTGACAGGCGATGATTAGTGCAGTTTGTGGACGAGATGTGAGAGTTCAACACTGCTGGAAACTCCCACCTTAGGTGCTACGTTAGGAGGATGACTGGGGCAAAGAAACACTGAGTCACAAGTCAGTGCTTGTGACATAATTGTAAAGGATTCTAGCTTTATTTGCCCACTAATAAAGAATTTCCAATAAAAAGTTGATGATACCAGAAGAGGATGGTCAGACAGCAGCAGCAATTACTTAATACAAGAGACTTTGCAAAATAGAAGGAAAATAGCATACCTAGTCAAAGCATATTACATATAACATCATGTGCCATACATGTGCAGTGTTTACTTATTTATGGCACATGATATTACATATGAAGTTCACACAATAAAAACTGAATTACTATCGACATTTGTTATTAGATGTGAATTGTTACTCATCTAAATGATACCAATTTTAGTGACCTCAGAAGGATAAGCATTTGAGTTAGCCCTGTAAGAAATCTGACGCATTCCCCATCTACATTGGTGGTACTGTCACAATCACAGGTTGCTGTAGAAATTAACAGAATCTTGGTCTTTCTGCAGATGGCTCCTCAATAGCTAAATGAGGGCCTGAAAGGATACACACACATCTCTGAAGCAGATATCCTCAACCCTGAGCCACCTTACCAGGAGATACATTCGACAGCAGAAATGACAGTTAAGGCAGTTCTGTGATTAACATCCTACAGGTGTAACCTAAAGGCAACTTGAGGTCAAAGGTTTGAATCTTGTTGCAGTCAACTGAGAGTTTCTTTCTTCTGGTATGAGACACATAGCTATCACTGAGTTGGGTAAATCATAACTGCTATTACCACTGCTAATGAACTATAAGACTGCAGGAACAAGTGGGATGCAAAACCCAAGCAAAAGTGGATTTGCACATACTTTTGGAAAAAGGTTTGCAAATAGGCGTGTCACTTTCAAGTGGAAGAGGCTTAAACTTTGGATTTTGTTTGAAGAAATGTTGGTAACTGAATTCTGAGCTGCAGCTGGTAGTCGAGTGGTGCACAGGCAGAGTGAGCTGCAGGAGGGGGTAGTGTGTGCGATCTGGTACATGCTTCCTGCACGCTTGAGCCAAGAACTAGATTCCGAATTTGTAATGCACTCATCGTGTCTTGGATCAGATCTCAATGAATGATTATTAGGAGTCGCTGATAATGAGAAATTCGAAAAGTTTACTCTCATATTTTAGGAATTCCTATTTGGGTGATACTGCATTTATTTAAACATTTTTATTGTTTGTCTGTTCTGGATTGGTGCAGTGTCCTTTGGTATATTGAAGCTCAAATGGGAGAAGGTAGGGTAGAAGACTGGGGTTAGCAGTCGTTGGAGGGTATCACTGGCTGGTAACGGTTGGAGGGTATCACTGGCTGGTAGTGTTTGGAGGGTATCACTGGTTGGTAGTGGTTGAAGGGTAACACTGGTTGGTGGTGGTTGGAGGGAATCACTGGTTGGTAGTGGTTGGAGGGTAACACTGGTTGGTAGTGGTTGGAGGGTAACACTGGTTGGTAGTGGTTGGAGGACAGCAGTTAATATGAAGCCTGGCTAGTGGATCACTGCCTTCCTGAGGCATCCTGTTAGAAATGAGAGTCTCTAGTTGACAGTGGTATGCACCCTTCTAGTCAGGGTAAGGGAGTTACACACCAAAGACAACCCCTGCCCAGACTCTTGGTAGCTTCGTATGAGCAGTCAGGCCTATCTCAGAGGCAATGTGTAAAGTATTTGTACATAACACACAGAGTACCCCCGCCTTTAAAGTCAAGAGAGGCATCCGCCAGGGGTGTGTGCTGGCTCCATTACTGTTTTCTTTCTTTATTAATAATGTCGATGCCGCCCTGAAAACATTTGAAGCTGATGCACCAAGGATTGAAGGAAACCCTATCCCAATTCTTTTATACGCTGACGATGCAGTTCTATTATCCCGGACCCCTATTGGGCTCCAGCGTCTTATCGACAATTTTATTATATTTATTACTAAAAGAAAGCTTTTAATTAATAAATCAAAAACTTTTGTCATGGTTTGCAGCAAATACCCAGTAACAGCTAGACGATTTTACATAGAGGATTCTAAAGTATTAACTGTAAAATCATTTTGTTATTTGGGTATCACTTTCGCTGGAAATGGGTCATGGGTACAGGAACAGGAGAATGCCCGTTCTACGATGGAGAGAAATATTAACGGCATTTTTTGATTTACTGCTAAATTGGGCCGCCGCCGTATACAAGATATGATGGCAATTTATGAAGCAAGATGTGTTTCTGCCGCCCTTTACGGTTTTGGCGTTTGGGGACACACTCAAGCGATTTCTCTTTTACAAGCAGAAAATGCCTTTTTAAAACGCTTGCTGTGGGCCCCCCCTTCCGCCTCTATGGAACTTATTCACCGGGAAGTGGGCATTGCCTATATATCAGACATTGTTTCATTACGACCTCTCCTCCTATGGAAATCAATTTGGTCAAAGGAAGAGACTAGGTTCAGCCAATCTATTATACGGGACTGCGTTAAAATGGAAGATTGTCTAAAGATACCATGGCCTAAATACATCTCGCACTGGTTCAAAACTCTTTTCAATTGTGATATACGGCTGGACTCCGGGTGTATAGCCTCTGTTTCTAAAAATGAGATAAAATCAACCTTCCGTACACAGCAATTGAAGGCCCGTTTTAATGTACTCAATAAACAAACTACCTTTATGCTCTACCAGCAACTGGAAGTTAAAGAGGGTTTCCAATCTTATCTGTCATTTGTGACCAGAGCATCACACCGATATGTGCTGACACGTTTAAGATTGGGTACATTACATCGCCTTGTCAATTTCCAAGTCATGAAACAGAGTACTGCCCAACGATGCCCATGTGATGGTACATCTCACCAAAGGTGCTGCCATTTTTTATTAATTTGTAATTTTTACTTAAATTTTTGAAAATTTTATCTGTAACCTTTTTTCTTATTATATAATATCAGGTCGGTTAAATAAGCCATGAAGTTGCTTTTTAAATTAGATGATCCAGGATTTGTGTTTTCATTTAGCTACTTTTATTCTGAAATCCATTGGTATTAGGAAATCTATGTCCACTTATTTTTGATACTGAGTCTATTTGGATGTCATATGTACTGTATTATTGCATTTGCACTTTTGTCCCTGCCTAGTTACAACTCCCATAAAATCTATTTGTAATAGGAAATTTATACTTTCTGTTTCTGTCTGCCAGTAAATAAGGATACTCATCTGTACTGTATTAATGCATTTGCACTTTATGTATTAAGACTATTATATGCATATGAATTCCGATGTATTTATATCAAGGATAGCTTCGCTTTTATATGTTGTTCGTTATTATGTCTGTGCTTATATGGCTGATGTATATCAACTGAATAAAAGTCATTTGAGTTTGAGAGTCTCTAGTTGGCAGTGGTATGCACCCTTCTAGTCAGGGTAAGGGAGTTACACACCCAAGAAAACCCCTGCCCACACTCTTGGTAGCTTCGTATGAGCAGTCAGGCCTATCTCAGAGGCAATGTGTAAAGTATTTGTACATAACACACACAGTAACACAGTCTGGCAAACATATTTATAATGCCAACCCTTTTCTCCTTCTCGCCAAACATTCTTTTTTTCCCATCTTCACTATCCAACTAATATCCGCTATTAAATCTACTCCTGACTACATGACTATGCACTCCCTTTGGGATTGACGTCTTGCTAAAATAACTCAAATTCAAATTGATTAATATTAATGGGCACATATATTATCTATGCCTTACATACGCTTTCAACCATACTATCCATCCTTACTCCTTCTTAGTCACTCCAATCTCATGTCAATCTCACGTGGATATTCCCACCAAAACATAAACCTTTACCATATCCTCCTCGCATGACCTATACTAATCCTCATCCGACTAATATACTTACATTTACTATCACTGTGAATTGTTTCCCTTTCACTCCCCTACCTATACACTTCTGTTAACGTTAACCATTCACTTCTTTATGTTTATGTGTCTCTCTCTCCTCGTGTTTCCTCCTCTCTTTGTCCCTCTGAATAACCACACATCATCTATCACTCACACCTGTTATCATTACCAACCGTATGACAAACAATGCTTTCTGTTACCTTGCAAATGTACAGCCCTGAGGAAGCCCCAGGCCTGATGGCCTTGTAGGGGGCGAAACACGTGTTGGCTGTGCCAGCTTTTCTTGTGTATTCACTCTTACGAATAAAATACAAACGAATTACTCACCTAATCGGATCAATTCAGTACGAATTTGGAAATTTGTTTCCTCACTTTACGAGACCAGAACTCTTGCCTAAGACACTCTTCAGAACTCTACTTTAAAATTAGGGGGATAGGGGCATCTCCCCCTGTTGTGGGCAAGAAACAACACACAAAGGACACATGCTTATTTTACGGCTAGTAAGGGATTGGGACCTTTTCCCCCTCACTTCTTGAAACTACACAGTAACACAGTGTAAACACTACAAATGCACACCACACAAGTTTAGAAAAATAAACAATCTTTAGCTAAGCCAACCAAGACCAAAATTACAAAAATCCAACATACATAACTAAAAATATAATTTTTAAAAGGTTTAAGCAATTCTGTCCATAGAATTCTATGAATGTGTTGATTTTAGCACAAAGTACTTTTGATGTATCAAAATCCACAATGAAAAACGGCCACAGAGTCCCTGGGGAAGCGATGAATCAGTTCTGCTGCACTGGTTTCGGACTGTAAGGTGAAGCAATGCCATGGAATCTGAATATGGTTCTGGTCAGCGGGTGCTGTGGTGGAAAACGTGGCACACGGGTGCAATTTGTGGAAATCCGGACGTGCTGGTGGTCGATGCAGTGGCACTGCTTAGATTCTTTCAGCAACGGACCAGTGAAGCGTCAATTCTTTCAGCCGCACAGCAGGGCCTGTATTGGAGTCAGTGCAGTGGTCTCGGACATCAGAGGTGCGCTGGACTCGGGCTGTGGCAGTTCTTCGGACCACGAACAGGTGCTGCGTCAATTTCTTCAGCCGGACAGCGGTGCTGTGTCGGAAAAAAAGGCAGTGGATGGGCGATGCATCGATTTTGTAGTCTTTTGCAGCAGGAACCACCTCCATGGGCCCAGAACTGGGATTGGCACCACATGGCAGGTCAGAACTCCCATCTGTGGAGTTCAGGAATGCTGCATGTGAAGTCTTTGATGGCCTTGAGACTTCCAACAGGAGGCAAGCACACACAAGCCCTTGGAGAACATTGGAAAATCAGGATTCAATAGCAAAGTCCAGTTCTTTCACTGCCCTTTGACAGAAGCAGCAACTGCAGACCAACTCATCAAAGCAACACATAGCAAAGGGGCAGTACTCCTCCTGACAGCTCTCCAGCTCTTCTTTTTGGCCTCCGTCCAGAAGTGTTCTAAAGATGTGGAGTTATAGGTCCAATACTTATACCCCTTTTGGCCTTTGGTGTAGGCATACTTCAAAGGAAAGTCACTATTGTCTACTGCCTTGCCCTTCCTTGGCTCCAGACACACGACAGGGGAGAGACACTGCAGGGGAGTTTTTTAATAAGAACACACAGCAGCAATAAAAATCAGTCAAGGATTCGGCCAACAATATGGTAGAAATTTGGGAACAAATCACTTAAGGACCGGTACGAATTAAAAAACTGGTCCGTAACAAATGCAGGATAAATCGTCTGCAACTATGCTCAACAAATCTGCCACCTGACCGCTTTGATCACCACATGTGCAATTTATTCCTGCTGTGTCGACTTTGCGTTGCCCTTACTTAGTCACGTTGAAGGTCCTGATGGATTTCCCATTTCAAAAATTACCTATTGGATGCTCTGATATTTGTCTTGTCTATCCTAATGATGACCATACTAATTATTTTGGTTGAAACGCCGTTGACGCTCATTCTTGGTATACATTGAAGAGGAAGCATCTATTGCAATTTCTACTTTTGTGACTTTTCGCTTCAGTTTTCTGTGTTTATTTTGCCTCTGCCATTGTTTTATTGTTTGCACGGTCAATTGTCTTTCCTGCAATGTCGGTTGTGTAACTGTATGAGCACCTGTCCGACTATTGTCTTATTGCTTTATTGTTATTTTGTATTACTGTTTTAGTAAATACGTTTTTTTGCAATATATATCGTTGGTTGGTTCATGGGTATAATTTTCATGTATTTGGTCTTGATTTAAATGTTTTTTTGTGTAATTTTGTACTGGAACCATTGTTATTATTATAAAATGTATTTGCCCCAGGTTCGGATGGATGTAACCACATGCAAAAATGATCAACACATTCAATCCAAGTATGTGAATCAGATTTCTTGAAAGACCTAAACTTATCCTTGTACTTCTCTGGGGTGAAACCATACTTAGTGATCAGGGCATCCTTCATGTCAGAGTAGGTGAGATCCCTGACTGGCTGTAGGGCTGTCAAAGTGTCCCTCCCCTCTACCTCAAAGTGCTTCCACAGACCCACCCCCCCAGTGTATGTCAGGGACCTGGTTCATTTGGAGAGTTGCCTTACATGCCAAAAACCAACCATGTATGTCCTCCTCCCTCTTGTAATATTTTACCAAATCCTTGGGGATGTGCACCCTCCCCTTTGATTGTACTGTACATATGCTGCCCCCATTGGGCCTGGAATCTGCCTGCTTGGCCTTGATGTCCAGCTCCTTAACTCATGAGCCAAAAGCAATTTATTTTGCTCTTGAGCAAAACCCTTCTCCTTCTCTTTTTCCTGTTGCTTATGCTCCATTTCAAACGTTTTACTTTCAAATTTCAACTTTTTGTTTTCGATCCTGAGTTTCTCAAGCTCTTGCTCATGCTCTCTGACCTGTCGCCTGTCCTCCAGCTCCTCTGAGGACAGACTCCTGGATGACACACTGCTGCCACCCCTGGAAGATGCTCCCACAGGCAGATCGTGAGCTCCAAGATCCCCTTACTGGCTCTGTACCTCCAGATCCAGATCCTCATTCCCAGATTCACTTGATGCCCAAAAGGCCCTCAGTGCATTCTGCAGCTCATCCTTCTTACAGGAGGTTTTTACAGGGCAATTTAGATCCTTGCAGATCTGCTTCAGTTGAGACACCGAGCAGGACTTCAACTTCCCAATCTCAAACAAAGTTCTGCAACTTCCACTGGCTCGTAACCTGAGACATGACTTGTACATAACTTCAAGGGTTGTCACAAAAATAGGAAAAATCCAAAAAGCAGTATGTGGTCACTTAATGGTCTGCACTATGCCGTAGTGTACACCAATCACTGTATGTCAATTACAAACACAAGTCCTTTCCTCACTGCTGGCCACCAGTGTTAGAAATGAGGGTCTCTAGTTGGCAGTGATATGCGCCTTGTCTAAGCAGGGAGCCTTCCTTCTAATCAGGTTAAGGGAGTTACACATCCAAGATAACCCCTACTCACCCCCTTGGTAGCTTGGCACAAGCAGTCAGGCCTTTTGCAGAGGCAATGGGTAAAGTATGTGTACATAACACACACAGTAACACAGTGAAAACACTAGAAATAAACACAACACTAGTTTAGAAAAATAAACAATCTTCATCTAAACCAAACAAGACCAAAACAACAAAAATCCAACATACATATCTCTAAATATCACTTTTGAAAGGTTTAAGAAATTCTGTCCATAGAACTCTATGGATGTGTTGATTTTAGCACAAAGTTCCTTTGATGCATCAAAATCCACAAGGAAAAACAGTCGTACAGGAGAGAAGCGTCAGAAAACACAGTGATACATCGGTTCCTGAGTCCCTGGGGAATTGAAGCGTCAGTTCAGCTGCAGGCTGGAGAAGTGTTGCTTCGGTTCCGGACTGTATGGAGAAGTGATGCGCCAAATTCCGAAGATGGTTCTGGTCTGTGAAAGATGCGGTGGAAAACTTGGTGCATAGGTGGGATACGTGGCATTCTAGACGCGCTGGTGGTCGATGTGGCGGCAGCAAACAGGCACTGTGTCTTTTCTTTCAGCTGAGGACAGGTGATTCATCGATTCTTTTAGCCGCACAGCAGGGCCTGCGTCGAAGTCAGTGTAGTGGTCTCAGACGTTGGAGACACGGTCAGCTGGACTCTGGCTGCGGCGGTACTTTGAGTCAGGAACAGGAGCTGTTTTGATTTCGTCAGCCGCACGGTGGCAGCGCGTGGAAACTTCTCCTGCATGGCGGTCCTGCATCGGAAAAACAGGTGCTGGAAGAGCGATGCGTCGATTTTGCAGTCTTTTGCAGGAACCACCTCTAAGGGCCCAAAACTGGAATTGGAACTACATGGCAGGACAGAACTCCCAACAGTGGAGTTCAGGAATGCTGCAGGTGAAGCCCTGAGACTCCCAACAGGAGGCAAGCACACACAAGGCTTTGGAGAACCTTGGAAAAGCAGGATTCAAAAACTAAGTCCAATTCTTTTACTGCCAGCAGACAGGAGCAGCAGCTGCAGACCAGCCCAGCAAAGCAACACACAGCAAAAGGTAAGTACTTTTCCTGGCAGCTCTTCTTCTTGGCAGAGTCCTCGTCCTGAAGTGTTTTATAGACGTGGGGTTATAGTCCAATACTTACACCCCTTTTGCCTTTTAAAGTAGGCATACTTCAAAGGAAAGTCTCTGTTGTCCACAAGATCCAGCCTTGCCCTGTCTTGGCCCCAGACACACTACGGGGGGGCAGCATTGTGAGAGGCCAGGCACAGTCCTATTCAGGTGTCAGTGACACCTCCCCCCACCACTTTAGCTCAGGAAGGTCCATCAGCCTGGTGATGGAGAATCAGGATATGCAGGACAAACCTCAGCTCCCTTTTCGTGACTGTCTTGAGCATGGGTACTCACAAACTTTCTCTCGGGGGCCAAATTTACAGTGTGGTTTGTGAGGGCCGCACCGGTGGGGGCAGGGTCAGAGGGGGAGGGGCGGGGCTAAAGCAAAAAAGAATTGTGACCATGAGGTTGAACACAGTTCTCTGCAGCAGACGCCTTTGTCCACTGAGCCACCAGACCCAGCATACACACATCTCTCTCTCTCTCCCGCTCCCCCTCCCTCTCTCCACCTCCCTCTCCCTCTCTCCCCTTCCCTCTCCCTCCCTCCCCCTCCTTCTCTATCTCCCTGTCTCTCTCCCCCTGTCTCTCTCCCTGTCTCCCTCCCTCCGTCGCCCTCCTCCCTGTCTCCCTCCTCCCTCTGTCTCCCTCCTCCCTCTCTGTCTCCCTCCTCCCTCTCTGTCTCCCTCCTCCCTCTCTGTCTCCCTCCTCCCTCTCTGTCTCCCTCTCTGTCTCCCCCTCTGTCGCCCTCCCTGTCACCCTCCCTCTGTCACCCTCCCTCTGTCGCCCTCCCTCTGTCGCCCTCCCTCTGTCTCCCTCCCTCTGTCTCCCTACCTGTCTCTCTCTCTCTGTCTCCCTCCCTGTCTCCCTCCCTCCCTCCGTCTCCCTCCCTGTCTCCGTCTCCCTCCCTCTGTCGCCCTCCCTCTGTCGCCCTCCCTCTGTCGCCTCCTCCCTGTCTCCCTCTCTGTCTCCCTCCCTCTGTCTCTCTCCCTGTCTCCCTCCCTGTCTCTCTCCCTACATCCATCTCCCTCCCTGTCTCCGTCTCCCTCCCTGTCTCCATCTCCCTCCCTCTGTCTCCCTCCCTCTCCCTCTGTCTCCCTCCCTTTGTCTCTCTCCCTCTGTCTCCCTCCCTGTCTCCCTCCCTCTCCCTCTGTCTCTCTCCCTCTGTCTCCCTCCCTCTGTCTCCCTCTCTCTGTCTCCTTCCCTCTGTCTCCCTCTCCCTCCATCTCCCGTCCTCCGTCTCCCTCCCTCTGTCTCCCTCCCTCCGTCTCCCTCCCTCCCTCCCTGTCTCCCTCCGTCTCTCTCTCTGTCTCCCTCCCTCTATCTCTCTCTGTCTCTCTCCCTCCCTCTGTCTCTCTCTCTCTGTCTCTCTCCCTCTGTCTCCCTCCCTCTGTCTCCCTCCCTCTGTTTCCCTCCCTGTCACCCTCCGTCTCCCTCCCTGTCTCCCTCCCTCTCCCTCTGTCTCCCTCCCTCTTCCTCCGTCTCTCTCTCCCTCCCTCCCTCTGTCTCCCTCTGTCTCCCTCCGTCTCCCTCCCTCCCTCCCTCCCTCTCCCTCCCTCTGTCTCCCTCCCTCCGTATCTCTCTCTCCCTCCCTCCCTCTGTCTCCCTCCGTCTCCCTCCCTCTGTCTCCCTCCCTCCCTCTCCCTCCCTCCATCTCCCTCCCTCTGTCTCCCTCCCTCTGTATCTCTCTATGTCTCCCTCCCTCTATCTCTCCCTGTCTCTCTCCCTGTCTCTCTACCTCCCTCTCTCTCCCTCTGTCTCTCTCCCTCTGTCTCCCTCTCTCCCCCCTGTCACCCTCCGTCTCCCTCCCTGTCTCCCTCTCCCTCTCTCCATCTCCCTCTGTCTCTCTCCCTCCCTCTGTCTCCCTCCCTCTCCCTCCCTCTCCCTCCGTCTCCCTCTGTCTCCCTCCGTCTCTCTCCCTCCCTCTGTCTCCCTCCGTCTCCCTCTCTGTCTCCCTCCCTCTATCTCTCCCTGTCTCTTTCCCTCCTTCTGTCTCTCTCCCTCCGTCTCCCTCCCTCTCCCTCCGTCTCTCTCTGTCTCCCTCCATCTCTCTCTGTCTCCCTCCGTCTCCCTCCCTCTCCCTCTGTCTCTCTCCCTCCGTCTCCCTCCCTCTCCCTCCCCCGCCCTCTGTCTCCCTCTCTGCCTCCCTCTCGCCTCCCTCTCTGTCTCCCTTCCTCTCCCTCCCTCCCTCTGTCTCCCCCAGACTGCCCCTCTCTGTCTCCCTCTCTCTGTCACCCTCTGTCAACCTATGTCTCCCTCCCTCTCCCTCTGCCTCTCTCTACCTCCCTCCGCCACCCTCTGTCATCTCACCCCCTTTGTGTGTCAGCCCGGGCTCAGACAGCTTCCCAGCGCGCACACACAGCTGCACTGAGACAGCTTCCCAGCGCGCACACACAGCCGCCCGAGTACTTCACAGGTCTTTAAAAGACCATTTAGATGTTAATAAAGCTTTGTTGTATTTCACATCTTAGGCCCCTGCATTTCCACTTTGACAATCACTGGAATCCCCCGGCTCCCACAGAGCAGAGTCTCAGAGTCCGGGCTGCTGCACCCGGCAGTGTTTGCAATTTTTTTTTTTTTTAAACACTGGTAGGATGTCTGCAAGGTCCGCGGCCGCCAAGGAAGGCTTGCCGGGCCGTACTATGAGTAACCCTGGTCTAGAGTGACTGCACAAACAACCCATCTGTCAGTCTAAACCAGATGCTGATTACACAGGCAGGCAGAGTCACAGGATAGTAAAGCAAGAAAATGCCCACTTTCTAAAAGTGGCATTTTAAAAAACACACAATTTTAAAACCAATTTCACTGAAATATGTATTTTTAAATTCTGAGCTCGGGGAGCCAATACTCCAGTTCTATATCTCTTCCCAATTGAAAGTTACACTTGTAAGATGTTACAAGGCAGCTCTAATGATAACCTATGGAAGAGATAGTCCTTTCAATCGTAAAAAACGAAATTGGCAGTATTTCACGATCAGGTCACTTAAAACATACCAGTACATGTCCTACCTTCCCCTACACTGTATCCTGTCCACCGGGCTACCTTGAGGCCTACCTTAGGGATGCCTTACATGTAGAAAAAGGAAAGGTTTTGGCTTGCCAGGTTGATATGGCAGTTTAAAACTGCACTGGCAGACACTGCACTGGCAGGCCTGAGACAGGTTTATATGGCTACTCATTTGGGTGGCACAACCAGTGCTGTAGGCCCACTAGCAGCATTCAATTTACAGGCCCTGGAAAAACACAGTGCACTTTACTAGTGACATACCAGTAAATCAAATATGTCAATCATGGATAACCAATCATAATTACAAATTACACAGGGAGACCTTGCACTTTAGCACTGATCAGCAGTGGTAAAGAGAACCAGAGTACACAAACCAGTAAAAACTAAGCCCAGCACACAGTCAAAAACAGGAGGTAGAGGCAAAAAGACAGGGTAAACCACACCAAGGATGCCAGGTCTAACACATCCACATTAAAGAGACTTGGAATTACTATGCTCTGTTGGTCAACCTTGTAACACAGAGGTTTTGATGCAGGGAGACGGATTGTCTTTGAAAACAGGGCTAAAGATGGTTTTATAAAAATAGTTTTTTGCTGTCCTTGTTGATTTTACACATTGGGTGAATTCACGGTTTAGTCGCTATTTAGACTGATTCTCTTGACCCGCATCACCCGACTCTCCTTGATAGTTACATAACACGATTCATTTATGGACATTTTCCAGCTTAATAAACTGTGTTTCTGGTCTACTTACAAATCACACTTTCATCTGCTCAGACACGTAAGAAGCCCAGATAGGTCTAAAAAAGGAGTGGAATAGATCATTGTAAGGAACATGCAGGTTACACACTGGCCAATAATAATAGGGATTATTCAGTGGAAGCGAATCCAAAAAGTATTCACCAGAGCCTTAAAAAAAACCTCACATTTAGCTAAAGACAAGTGCAAGGATAAACGTGTGCAGTTCACTGCTTGGCACATTTCCACCTACAAGAAGTCACTGATGCATCACAAGCACAAACACTAATGCTTGTAAAGACATGCATACGTTTACAAGATTCAAAGTTTCAATTCCTCTCCCTCTCTGAAGCAGAAAGATACACATTTATTGCAACTTTGGATCTCATCTGAGTTCCTGCTCATTGGACTCCTTTCACTTGTAAATCTTCAGGGACAGCCCATCACACACTCCAGCACCCAAGCTCTCACTGCCTGCTGCACAATAAGAACGCCCACCCTTCAACTAGTAAATTGAACAATATACATGGTGCTTGTTGTTGATGTCCTGTGACGGTGATCTGGTGTCCAGACACTGGTGATGATGAGAGCACAGTAAACTGGACTCCAAACTCAGTTCTCACTGGGGATGGTGTCTTGCAAGCATGCCACTTTACATTTGATGCTCCTTACAGTAACGGCCAAGGTAAGACACTACATATTAGAACCCACAGGGAGTGGTCGATGTTTGCTGATCGGGCCTTCCCAGGCCAGGGTCTCTCACAATGGACTTTGAAAGAGGGGAGTACCGAGTTGCTGACTGGGTATTTATATATATATAATAAATAAACAGGTCGTGACTTGGCAATAGTCTCATTTGCAGAGCCTTCTCCTCCAGAGTGACATCAAATCATAGCAATCCTTACTCTTTATGTCTTCAGTTTTTCCGAGAAAAGGGCTGGATGAGTGCTTCAGGGCAGAATTCCTTTCACACTCCACTGTCACAGGAGATCACGATAATTGTTTTCAAGGCTGGCGCCACCCTCGATACACCATCAGCCTTTGGTTACATTTCAGAGATCTCTCAGGGATTCCTAAAGTGTCCCTTTAAAAACTGGATCTTGTTCTGCACAGAAGATCCAGTGGCCTGTGAATGAAATGTAGAGGGTGAGAGCACCTACAAGGGCTGATGTAGTGAATTCTTGCCCAAGCACTGAGTTTTAACGACTGCAAGAATTAGGCTCTATAAAGCGTGAACTCTCTTCCATCACCACTTGCAGAGAGAGGTAGGCCACTGAGAGTAAGAGGAATGGGATGGCACAAAGTCACCTGCTGCACACAGATAAATGAATAAAAGGCAGTCCATTAAGAAAAACACAAAAAAATAGGACTATGGATCACTTCAGTCCATCAAGATTACTATGAGGAAAATGGAACTGAGGGGTTTAGCATACAGGGGGTGAAATGCTGCAATATAGTCTAGTCATATAACATAGAAATTAACACATGGCAACCATTGATGGAGGGCAGATGCGAGGCGGGAAGGTGGGGTGTTCCCAGTCTCGAGGGTTGGCCATGGGATGGGGAGGGTGTCATGTGGTGGGGTTGGGGATGCAGGAAGAAAGAGCAGGATACAATATAATCCTGTGCACACATACAATTCAATATTGCATAGATGCAAGATCAACACACTAATAATGTATGCGGAGTTCTTGAGTAATACTGTAGTTTCTTTTTCTCTTAACAAAACAATCCAGCCGACACCTGTTTCATCGGGGAAAAGTAATCCCACGACTCTTCAGGGCTGTATGCAAACTCAAAACCGTGGTAGAGTGGCGTACCGGTGAATATTCCAAAATGGCAGTCCGTGAAAACCGAGAGTAGGGTGAAAAGGTCTGAATCGAGGAACTTGGTTGCAAAAGGATATAGTATTAGCGTGCCGCAAGTGAATGATGACAAACACTCCCAAAAGTAGTCAAATTGACAATTAAGAAGGATGTGATTAAACCGAAATGCGGTATAGACTGAGTCTCTTGATGGTGGTGTCAGAAAAAACAGAACATGGGTGTGTGTTCACAGTAGTTCGAGTGGAGTGAAAAACGATTGCGAATATTGCATTTGTCATGGACTAGTGCCGCCAGGAGATGCAGATGCAGGATAAATCGTCTGCAACTATGCTCAACAAATCTGCCACCTGACCGCTTTGATCACCACATGTGTAATTTATTCCTGCTGTGTTGACTTTGCGTGGGCCTTACTTAGTCACGTTGAAGGTCCTGATGGATTTCCCATTTCAAAAATTACCTATTGGATGCTCTGATATTTGTCTTGTCTATCCTAATGATGACCATACTAATTATTTTGGATGAAACGCCGTTGACGCTCATTTTTGGTATACATTGAAGAGGAAGCATCTATTTCAATTTCTGCTTTTGTGACTTTTCGCTTCAGTTTTCTGTGTTTATTTTGCCTCTGCCATTGTTTTATTGTTTGCACGGTCAATTGTCTTTCCTGCAATGTCGGTTGTGTAACTGTATGAGCACCTGTCCGACTATTGTCTTATTGCTTTATTGTTATTTTTTATTACTGTTTTAGTAAATACGTTTTTTTGCAATATATATATCGTTGGTTGGTTCATGGGTATCATTTTCATGTATTTGGTCTTTATTTAAATGTTTTTTGTGTAATTTTGTGCTTGAACCATTGTTATTATTATAAAAAGTATTTGCCCCAGGTTCGGATGGATGTAACCACCTGCAAAAATGATCAACACATTCAATCCAAGTATGTGAATCAGATTTCTTGAAAGACCTAAACTTGTCCTTGTTCTTCTCTGGGGTGAAACCATACTTAGTGATCAGGGCATCCTTCATGTCAGAGTAGGTGAGATCCCTGATTGGCTGTAGGGCTGTAAAGTGTCCCATCCCTCTACCTCAAAGTGCTTCCACAGACCCACCCCCCCAGTGTATGTCAGGGACCTGGTTCATTTGGAGAGTTGCCTTACATGCCAAAAACCAACCATGTATGTCCTCCTCCCTCTTGTAATATTTTACTAAATCCTTGGGGATGCGCACCCTCCCCTTTGATTGTACTGTACATATGCTGCCCCCATTGGGCCTGGAATCTGCCTGATTGGCCTTGATGTCCAGCTCCTTCAAACTTAACTCATGGGCCAAAAGCAATTTCTTTTGCTCTAGAGCAAAACCCTTCTCCTTCTCTTTTTCCTGTTGCTTATGCTCCATTTCAAACGTTTTACTTTCAAATTTCAACTTTTTGTTTTCGATCCTGAGTTTCTCAAGCTCTTGCTCATGCTCTCTGACCTGTCGCCTGTCCTCCAGCTCCTCTGAGGACAGACTCCTGGATGACACACTGCTGCCACCCCTGGAAGATGCTCCCACAGGCAGACCGTGAGCTCCAAGATCCCCTTACTGGCTCTGTACCTCCAGATCCAGATCCTCATTCCCAGCTTCACTTGATGCCCAAAAGGCCCTCAGTGCATTCTGCAGCTCATCCTTCCTACAGGAGGTTTTTACAGGGCAATTTAGATCCTTGCAGATCTGCTTCAGTTGAGACACCGAGCAGGACTTCAACTTCCCAATCTCAAACAAAGTTCTGCAACTTCCACTGGCTCGTAACCTGAGACATGACTTGTACATAACTTCAAGGGTTGTCACAAAAATAGGAAAAATCCAAAAAGCAGTATGTGGTCACTTAATGGTCTGCACTATGCAGTAGTGTACACCAATCACTGTATTTCAATTACAAACACAAGTCCTATCCTCACTGCTGGCCACCAGTGTTAGAAATGGGGGTCTCTAGTTGGCAGTGGTATGCGCCTTGTCTAAGCAGGGAGCCTTCCTTCTAATCAGGTTAAGGGAGTTACACATCCAAGATAACCCCTACTCACCCCCTTGGTAGCTTGGCACAAGCAGTCAGGCCTTTTGCTGAGGCAATGGGTAAAGTATGTGTACATAACACACACAGTAACACAGTGAAAACACTAGAAATAAACACAACAACAGTTTAGAAAAATAAACAATCTTCATCTAAACCAAACAAGACCAAAACAACAAAAATCCAACATACATATCTCTAAATATCACTTTTGAAAGGTTTAAGAAATTCTGTCCATAGAACTCTATGCATGTGTTGATTTTAGCACAAAGTACCTTTGATGCATCAAAATCCACAAGGAAAAACAGTCGTACAGGAGAGAAGCGTCAGAAAACACAGTGATACATCGGTTCCTGAGTCCCTGGGGAATTGATGCGTCAGTTCTGCTGCAGGCAGGAGAAGTGTTGCTTCGGTTCCGGACTGTATGGAGAAGTGATGCGCCAAATTACGAAGATGGTTCTGGTCTGTGAGTGATGCGGTGGAAAACTTGGTGCATAGGTGAGTTACATGGAATTCTAGACGCGCTGGTGGTCGATGTGGCGGCAGCAAACAGGCGCTGTGTCTTTTCTTTCAGCTGAGGACAGGTGATTCATCGATTCTTTTAGCAGCACAGCAGGGCCTGCGTCGAAGTCAGTGTGGTGGTCTCAGACATTGGAGACACGGTCAGCTGGACTCTGGCTGCGGCGGTTCTTTGAGCCAGGAACAGGAGCTATGTTGATTTCGTCAGCCGCACGGCGGCAGTGCGTGGAAACTTCTCCTGCACGGCGGTCCTGCATCGGAAAAACAGGTGCTGGAAGGGCAATGCGTCGATTTTGCAGTCTTTTGCAGGAACCACCTCTAAGGGCCCAGAACTGGAATTGGAACTACATGGCAGGACAGAACTCCCAACAGTGGAGTTCAGGAATGCTGCAGGTGAAGTCTTTGATGGCCCTGAGACTCCCAACAGGAGGCAAACACACACAAGGCTTTGGAGAACCTTGGAAAAGCAGAATTCAAAAGCTAAGTCCAGTTCTTTTACTGCCAACAGACAGGAGCAGCAGCTGCAGACCAGCCCAGCAAAGCAACACACAGCAAAAGATAAGTACTTGTCCTGACAGCTCTTCTTCTTGGCAGAGTCCTCAGTCCTGAAGTGTTTTATAGACGTGGGGCTATAGTCCAATACTTACACCCCTTTTGCCCTTTAAAGTAGGCATACTTCAAAGGAAAGTCTCTGTTGTCCACAAGATACAGCCTTGCCCTGTCTTGGCCCCAGACACACTACGGGGGGGGGGGCAGCATTGTGAGAGGCCAGGCACAGTCCTATTCAGGTCTCAGTGACACCTCTCCCCACCACTCTAGCTCAGGAAGGCCCATCAGCCTGGCGATGGGGAATCAGGATATGCAGGACAAACCTCAGCTCCCTTTTTGTGACTGTCTAGAGCATGGGTACTCACAAACTTTCTCTCAGGGGCCAAATTTACAGTGTGGTTTGTGGCTGAGGGCCGCACCGGTGGGGGGGGGGGGTCAGAGGGGGAGGGGCGGGGCTAAAGCAAAAAAACATTGTGACCATGAGGTTGAACACAGGTCCCTGCAGCAGACGCCTTCGTCCACTGAGCCACCAGACCCGGCATACACACATCTCTCTCTCTCTCCCTCTCCCCCTCCCTCCCCTCTCCCTCCCCCTCCCTCTCTCCACCTCCCTCTCCCTCCCTCTCCCCTTCCCTCTCCCTCCCTCCCCCTCTCCCCGTCTCTCTCTCCCTGTCTCTCTCTCTCTCTGTCTCTCTCCCCCTGTCTCTCTCCCTGTCTCCCTCCCTCTGTCGCCCTCCCTCCGTCGCCCTCCCTCTGTCGCCCTCCTCCCTCTGTCTCCCTCCTCCCTCTGTCTCCCTCCTCCCTCTCTGTCTCCCTCCTCCCTCTCTGTCTCCCCCTGTTGCCCTCCCTCTGTCGCCCTCCCTCTGTCACCCTCCCTCTGTCGCCCTCCCTCTGTCGCCCTCCCTCTGTCGCTTCCTCTCTCTGTCTCCCTCCCTCTGTCTCCCTCCCTGTCTCTCTCTCTGTTTACCTCCCTGTCTCTCTCCCTCCCTCCGTCTCCCTCCCTGTCTCCGTCTCCCTCCCTGTCTCCGTCGCCCTCCCTCTGTTGCCTCCTCCCTGTCTCCCTTCCTCTGTCTCCCTTCCTCTGTCTCCCTCCCTCTGTCTCCCTCCCTGTCTCTCTCCCTGTCTCTCTCCCTGTCTCCCTCCCTGTCTCTCTCCCTACCTCCATCTCCCTCCCTGTCTCCGTCTCCCTCCCTGTCTCCCTCTCTGTCTCTCTCCCTCCCTCTGTCTCCCTCCCTCTCCCTCTGTCTCCCTCCCTCTGTCTATCTCCCTCTGTCTCCCTCCCTGTCTCCCTCCCTCTCCCTCTGTCTCTCTCCCTCTGTCTCTCTCCCTCTGTCTCTCTCCCTCTGTCTCCCTCCCTCTGTCTCCCTCTCCCTCCGTCTCCCGTCCTCCGTCTCCCTCCCTCTGTCTCCCTCCGTCTCCCTCCCTTCCTCCGTCTCCCTCCCTCTCTGTCTCCCTCCATCTCTCTCCCTCTGTCTCTCTACCTCTGTCTCCCTCTCCCCGTCTCCCTCCCTCCGTCTCTCTCTCTCTGTCTCCCTCCCTCCATCTCTCCCTGTCTCTCTCAATCCCTCTGTCTCCCTCCCTCTGTCTCTCTCTCTCCCTCTGTCTCCCTCCTTCTGTCTCCCTCCCTGTCACCCTCCCTGTCTCCCTCCCTCTCCCTCTCCCTCTCTCTCTCTCCCTCCGTCTCCCTCCCTCTTCCTCCGTCTCCCTCTGTCTCTCTCTCCCTCCCTCACTCTGTCTCCCTCCGTCTCCCTCCCTCTGTCTCCCTCCCTCCATCTCCCTCCCTCTCCCTCCCTCCATCTCCCTCCCTCTGTCTCCCTCCCTCCGTCTCCCTCCCTCCGTATCTCTCTCTGTCTCCCTCCCTCTATCTCTCCCTGTCTCTCTCCCTGTCTCTCTACCTCCCTCTCTCTCCCTCTGTCTCTCTCCCTCTGTCTCCCTCCCTGTCTCGCTCTCCCTCCCTCCCCCCTCTGTCACCCTCCGTCTCCCTCCCTGTCTCCCTCTCCCTCTGTCTCTCTTCCTCCGTCTCCCTCCATCTCCCTCTGTCTCCCTCTGTCTCTCTCCCTCCCTCCCTCTCCCTCCGTCTCCCTCTGTCTCCCTCTGTCTCTCTCCCTCCCTCTGTCTCCCTCCCGCCCTCTGTCTCCCTCCCTCCGTCTCTCTCACTCTCTGTCTCCCTCCCTCTATCTCTCCCTGTCTCTTTCCCTCCCTCCGTCTCTCTCCCTCCGTCTCCCTCCCTCTCCCTCCATCTCTCTCTGTCTCCCTTGTCTCTCTCCCTTCCTCTGTCTCCCTCCCTCTGTCTCTCTCCCTCTGTCGCCCTCCCTCTGTCGCCCTCCCTCTGTCGCTTCCTCTCTCTGTCTCCCTCCCTCTGTCTCCCTCCCTGTCTCTCTCTCTGTCTCCCTCCCTGTCTCTCTCCCTCCCTCCGTCTCCCTCCCTGTCTCCGTCTCCCTCCCTGTCTCCGTCGCCCTCCCTCTGTTGCCTCCTCCCTGTCTCCCTCCCTCTGTCTCCCTTCCTCTGTCTCCCTCCCTCTGTCTCCCTCCCTGTCTCTCTCCCTGTCTCTCTCCCTGTCTCCCTCCCTGTCTCTCTCCCTACCTCCATCTCCCTCCCTGTCTCCGTCTCCCTCCCTGTCTCCCTCTCTGTCTCTCTCCCTCCCTCTGTCTCCCTCCCTCTCCCTCTGTCTCCCTCCCTCTGTCTATCTCCCTCTGTCTCCCTCCCTGTCTCCCTCCCTCTCCCTCTGTCTCTCTCCCTCTGTCTCTCTCCCTCTGTCTCTCTCCCTCTGTCTCCCTCCCTCTGTCTCCCTCTCCCTCCGTCTCCCGTCCTCCGTCTCCCTCCCTCTGTCTCCCTCCGTCTCCCTCCCTTCCTCCGTCTCCCTCCCTCTCCCTCCCTCCCTGTCTCCCTCCATCTCCCTCCCTCTGTCTCTCTACCTCTGTCTCCCTCCCTCCGTCTCTCTCTCTCTGTCTCTCTCTCTCTGTCTCCCTCCCTCCATCTCTCCCTGTCTCTCTCAATCCCTCTGTCTCCCTCCCTCTGTCTCTCTCTCTCCCTCTGTCTCCCTCCTTCTGTCTCCCTCCCTGTCACCCTCCCTGTCTCCCTCCCTCTCCCTCTCCCTCTCTCCCTCCGTCTCCCTCCCTCTTCCTCCGTCTCCCTCTGTCTCTCTCTCCCTCCCTCACTCTGTCTCCCTCCGTCTCCCTCCCTCTGTCTCCCTCCCTCCATCTCCCTCCCTCCCTCTCCCTCCCTCCATCTCCCTCCCTCTGTCTCCCTCCCTCCGTCTCCCTCCCTCCGTATCTCTCTCTGTCTCCCTCCCTCTATCTCTCCCTGTCTCTCTCCCTGTCTCTCTACCTCCCTCTCTCTCCCTCTGTCTCTCTCCCTCTGTCTCCCTCCCTGTCTCGCTCTCCCTCCCTCCCCCCTCTGTCACCCTCCGTCTCCCTCCCTGTCTCCCTCTCCCTCTGTCTCTCTTCCTCCGTCTCCCTCCATCTCCCTCTGTCTCCCTCTGTCTCTCTCCCTCCCTCCCTCTCCCTCCGTCTCCCTCTGTCTCCCTCTGTCTCTCTCCCTCCCTCTGTCTCCCTCCCGCCCTCTGTCTCCCTCCCTCCGTCTCTCTCACTCTCTGTCTCCCTCCCTCTATCTCTCCCTGTCTCTTTCCCTCCCTCCGTCTCTCTCCCTCCGTCTCCCTCCCTCTCCCTCCGTCTCTCTCTGTCTCCCTTGTCTCTCTCCCTTCCTCTGTCTCCCTCCCTCTGTCTCTCTCCCTCCGTCTCCCTCCGTCTCTCTCCCTCCCTCTGCCTCCCTCCGTCTCCCTCCTGCCCTCTGTCTCCCTCCCTCCGTCTCTCCCTCTGTCTCCCTCCCTCTATCTCTGCCATCCTCCGTCTCCCTCCCTCCGTCTCCCGCCCTCTCGCCTCCCTCCCTTCCTCTCCCTCCCTCTGTCACCCCCAGACTGCGCCTCTCTGTCTCCCTCTCTCTGTCACCCTCTGTCAACCTCTGTCTCCCTCCCTCTCCCTCTGCCTCCCTCTACCTCCCTCCGTCACCCTCTGTCATCTCACCCCCTTTGTGTGTCAGCCCGGGCTCAGACAGCTTCCCAGCGCGCACACTCAGTTGCACTGAGACAGCTTCCCAGCGCGCACACACAGCCGCCCCTGAGTACTTCACAGGTCTTTAAAAGACCATTTACATGTTAACAAAGCTTTGTTGTATTTCACCTCTTAGGCCCCTGCATCTCCACTTTGACAAGCACTGGAATCCCCCGGCTCCCACAGAGCAGAGTCTCAGAGTCCGGGCTGCTGCACCCGGCAGTGTTTGCAATTTTTTTTTTTTAAACACAGGTAGGATGTCCGCAAGGTCCGCGTCCGCCAAGGAAGGCTTGCCGGGCCGCTGGCGGCCCGCGGGCCGTACTATGAGTAACCCTGGTCTAGAGTGACTGCAAAAACAACCCATCTGTCAGTCTAAACCAGATGCTGATTACACAGGCAGGCAGAGTCACAGGATAGTAAAGCAAGAAAATGCCCACTTTCTAAAAGTGGCATTTTCAAACACACAATTTTAAAACCAATTTCACTGAAATATGTATTTTAAATTCTAAGCTCAGGGAGCCAAGACTTCAGTTCTTTATCTCTTCCCAGTTGAAAGTTACACTTGTAAGATGTTACAAGGCAGCTCCAATGATAACCTATGGAAGAGATAGTCCTTGCAATAGTAAAAAACGAAATTGGCAGTATTTCACGATCAGGTCATTTAAAACATACCAGTACATGTCCTACCTTCCCCTACACTGTATCCTGTCCACCGGGCTACCTTGAGGCCTACCTTAGGGATGCCTTACATGTAGAAAAAGGAAAGGTTTTGGCTTGCCAGGTTGACATGGCAGTTTAAAACTGCACTGGCAGACACTGCACTGGCAGGCCTGAGACAGGTTTATATGGCTACTCATTTGGGTGGCACAACCAGTGCTGCAGGCCCACTAGCAGCATTCAATTTACAGGCCCTGGAAAAACACAGTGCACTTTACTAGGGACATACCAATAAATCAAATATGCCAATAATGGATAACCAATCATAATTACAAATTACACAGGGAGACCTTGCACTTTAGCACTGATCAGCAGTGGTAAAGAGAACCAGAGTACACAAACCAGTAAAAACTAAGCCCAGCACACAGTCAAAAACAGGAGGTAGAGGCAAAAAGACAGGGTAAACCACACCAAGGATGCCAGGTCTAACACATCCACATTAAAGAGACTTGGAATTACTATGGTCTGTTGGTCAACCTTGTAACACAGAGGTTTTGATGCAGGGAGATGGATTGTCTTTGAAAACAGGGCTAAAGATGGTTTTATAAAAATAGTTTTTTGCTGTCCTTGTTGATTTTACACATTGGGTGAATTCACGGTTTAGTCGCTATTTAGACTGATTCTCTTGACCCGCATCACCTGACTCTCCTTGATAGTTACATAACACGATTCATTTATGGACATTTTCCAGCTTAATAAACTGTGTTTCTGGTCTATTTACAAATCACACTTTCATCTGCTCAGACACGTAAGAAGCCCAGATAGGTCTAAAAAAGGAGTGGAATAGATCATTGTAAGGAACATGCAGGTTACACACTGGCCAATAATAATAGGGATTATTCAGTGGAAGCGAATCAAAAAGTATTCACCAGAGCCTTAAAAAAAAACCTCGCATTTAGCTAAAGACAAGTGCAAGGATAAACGTGTGCAGTTCACTGCTTGGCACATTTCCACCTACAAGAAGTCACTGATGCATCACAAGCACAAACACTAATACTTGTAAAGACATGCGCACGTTTACAAGATTCAAAGTTTCGATTCCTCTCCCTCTCTGAAGCAGAAAGATACACATTTATTGCAACTTTGGATCTCATCTGAGTTCCTGCTCATTGGACTCCTTTCACTTGTAAATCTTCAGGGACAGCCCATCACACACTCCAGCACCCAAGCTCTCACTGCCTGCTGCACAATAAGAACGCCCACCCTTCAACTAGTAAATTGAACAATATACATGGTGCTTGTTGTTGATGTCCTGTGACGGTGATCTGGTGCCCAGACACTGGTGATGATGAGAGCACAGTAAACTGGACTCCAAACTCAGTTCTCACTGGGGATGGTGTCTTGCAAGAATGCCACTTTACATTTGATGCTCCTTACAGTAACGGCCAAGGTAAGACACTACATATTAGAACCCACAGGGAGTGGTCGATGTTTGCTGATCGGGCCTTCCCAGGCCAGGGTCTCTCACAATGGACTTTGAAAGAGGGGAGTACCGAGCTGCTGACTGGGTATTTATATATATAATAAATAAACAGGTCATGACATGGCAATAGTCTCATTTGCAGGGCCTTCTCCTCCAGAGTGACATCAAATCATAGCAATCCTTACTCTTTATGTCTTCAGTTTTTCCGAGGAAAGGGCTGGGATGAGTGCTTCAGGGCAGAATTCCTTTCACACTCCACTGTCACAGGAGATCACGATAATTGTTTTCAAGGCTGGCGCCACCCTCGATACACCATCAGCCTTTGGTTATATTTTAGAGATCTCTCAGGGATTCCTAAAGTGTCCCCTTAAGAACTGGATCTTGTTCTGCACAGAAGATCCAGTGACCTGTGAATGAAATGTAGAGGGTGAGAGCACCTACAAGGGTTGATGTAGTGAATTATTGCCCAAACACTGAGTTTTAACGACTGCAAGAATTAAGCTCTATAAAGCGTGAACTCTCTTCCATCACCACTTGCAGAGAGAGGTAGGTCACTGAGAGTAAGAGGAATGGGATGGCACAAAGTCACCTGCTGCACACAGATAAATGAATAAAAGGCAGTCCATTAAGCAAAACACAAAAAACAGGACTATGGATCACTGCAGTCCATCAAGATTAGCAGAAGAAAATAGAACTGAGGGGTTTAGCATACAGGGGGTGAAATGCTGTAATATAGTCTAGTCATATAACATAGAAATTAACACATGGCAACCACTGATGGAGGGCAGATGCGAGGCTGGAAGGTGGGGTGTTCCCAGTCTCGATGGTTGGCCATGGGATGGGGAGGGTGTCATGTGGTGGGGTTGGGGATGCAGGAAGAAAGAGCAGGATACAATATAATCCTGTGCACACATACAATTCAATATTGCATAGATGCAAGATCAACACACTAATAATATATGCGGAGTTCTTGAGTAATACTGTAGTTTCTTTTACTCTTAACAAAACAATCCAGCCGACACGTGTTTCATCGGGGAAAAGTAATCCCACGACTCTTCAGGGCTGTATGCAAACTCAAAACCGGGGTAGAGTGGCGTACCGGTGAATATTCCAAAATGGCAGTCCGTGAAAACCGAGAGTAGGGTGAAAAGGTCTGAATCGAGGAACTTGGTTGCAAAAGGATATAGTATTAGCGTGCCGCAAGTGAATGATGACAAACACTCCCAAAAGTAGTCAAATTGACAAATAAGAAGGATGTGATTAAACTGAAATGCGGTGTAGACTGAGTCTCTTGATGGTGGTGTCAGAAAAAACAGAACACAGGTGTATGTTCACAGTAGTTCGAGTGGAATGAAAAACGATTGCGAACATCGCATTCGTCATGGACTAGTGCCGCCAGGAGACGCGATCGTTTTTCACTCCACTCGAACTACTGTAAACACACACCCGTGTTCTGTTTTTTCTGACACCACCAAGAGACTCACACATAGGTAAATACCTGGCACGGTCAACTAAAGTCCATAAGAGTAGGCAATCAGTTACCCCAGTGAGTATCCCGGAGACCGGAATCATAGAGGAGGATAATGAGAAGATTGCTGAGGTGTTTCTTAGCCATTATAGAAAAATCTACGCAGAAGCTCAGGTGATTGATGAGGAAGATCTATCTCAGTATTTCGGGTCATTTGTTACCACAAGTTTCTACTACTCATAGGAGTGCACTCGTTAAAAAATAGAACCCCTGGAAGTGGCCCCCAAACTAAAAAATATGGCTAGCGTGAAAGCCAATCGAAGAGACTGAATCCCTGCTGAAGTGGATAAGTCTTTTCCGGATGAGCTTTTGCCTTTTTTTTTTATCAACCTTTCTTAACCAAATTAAGGATGATATACATATTTCCAAGAATTTTAAGGAACCAATAGTAATAATCTTATAAATGGTTTATGAAAATCTTGGCGACCCAGATTGCACCATGGGTTTCTGCCAAAAAGATCAATTGCTGCTAATACTTATTTTTTGGCTCAAGCTATCGACTACTTGACAGTCAAGTCAACAGGGACAAGGCAGCAATTTGGTCATTTTGCAAAACAACAAGCAGTGATCTTGTATTAGCTCGTTGAAGTAGTCGGACAATATGCACGTCTAAAACCATTTCCATAACAGAAATCAGTCCCTGCGGAACATGCAGGTAAAATAAAAATGTAAACGATATGCAGACAGTGGGCGAGTATCGGAATTCAGCACAGAATACAGCAGGTATGAAAAGCCCAGTCCAGTGAAACAGTAGAACAGGAAAGCAGCAAGAACTAGGGAGACACCTGACAGCGGATGGCAGATCCCTCTCAGAGGTCCTCCTCAGGGAGAGGGGGTAAGTCTATCCCACGATATGCCGCCCACCGCGACCATATCTTACGATGTTTCCGTGGGCAGCCTCTGGCTTCGAACACGGCAATTTCAGCTGCCATGCACCTGTCCATTTCAGTCTTCCATTTGCTGAGAGTCGGGGGAGAGGATGCCTTCCATCTCCGTGCAATGTCACGTTTGACAATAGTAAGGACCTTTGACCTTGTTGACTGGCCGGTACAACAGGGTGTGGTGATGGACGGAGCATCAGAACCAATCAAACACTCACACCCAGTCAACAGATCTGGGTTTGATCCATCACCACCCCCTTTTGTACCGCCGTGTTGACTGGCCAGCATTGTTTTTTTTATTCTGAAGAAATTCAGATTCCTATCCCAGTTTTTAGAAATGTTGAAGGAACTTTAAATTGGGGAAGAAGCTAAATTTATCATAAACACTGGAGGCTGGAGTAGTTACGATCAAGTGGGGAACTTGGCAGGGATGACCCTTGTCCCCACTTCTGTTTTCCCTTTTATTAAACCCCTAGCAGTTAAAATACGCACTAACCCATTGATTGTACCACCTACAAATGGTATGGCAAAAATGAAATTATTAGTGGACTATATAATTTTATTTTTAAAGGCAGAAGGTTCAAATATTCCGAATGTGATTGATGAAATTAGGGGCTTTACAAATGTAGGAGGGTACAGAGTCAGAGTCAATCAGGCGAAAAGAGAAATTCTTATATTTAACTCGACTATTTCTCAGCTTCCAGTTTGTTTACAGTTCGTTCCACAGCGTCCTATTAGATATTTTGGAATTTATGTTACAAATGATTTCTCACCTTTGTTTCAGTTAAATTACGGGGCTGTATTAGGGAGGTGGGTGCACTCTTTTACCTCGGTCCTTGGTGGGTCAGGTCTTGTTGATAAAATGTCTATTCTTCTCTTGTTTTTATTTCTTTTTCTCAACCTCCCCTTCAAGATAGCTAACATTTATTTTGAAGAGTTAGATACCATCATTAGGGGGTTTATTTGGGCTAATAAATAGCCTAGGGACTGGATACAATGCAGGGGGGATTAGCACTCCCACACTTTTCAAAACACTACTACCAGGCCTCTTTGGTTAATCTCATGATGCAACTACCAGTAGTATCACCAATTTATGATAGGTTTTTATTTGATCATATGGTAACAGAAAGTGCAATAAGATTTCTGGGATTTTTTGCGCTCTGCGAAACTCCCTTAGAAAACAAGATACAAAGTATTGGTTGCCTTATCATTCCATATTCAGTCATTTTTTAAATCTCTGGATATTCCAGAATGTCATGTATTGACCCCAATACATGACTGCGAGATTTGGGGGTTACCACTATCTAAAGCGATCTTACAGTCTTGGAGAGCCCTCGGCTTTGAACAGCTGGGCGATTTTTATAATCGCGCAAGTTTGATCACATGGGAATCAATAATGCAACAATTCGGCAGCCAAAATTCATCTCTCTGTTTATTTGAATCAGATAATTCTTTTTCTTTCTTTTCTTTTTCTTTATCATTTTCGATTACAAGAACAACATCATGTTCAGTGACAATTGTACAGTTTGCAATAATGACAACAAAAAAAACCAGTAAGTCGCATTGTTGTTCCGTTGGCATAGCGAGGAGACATGTTACACATTATGTCCGAATCTTTATCTGAAAACAATGCCCAGATGGCACACCTAACATTCATTACCATGAGGTCAGTCAGTCAACTGCTACCTCAGTGGACCAAGAGAGAGGGTAAACAGCATGGCGCAGAGTGGAAACAAGCAGTAACAATGTTCACAAGGTGTGCATGACAGGGGGGGCAAGGGTCCCAGGGAATCAGTCCTGGTAGGCCTGTCCCATGTGCTGCAGGTAGGTGTGGAGGGGTTGCCAAATATTGCGTGGGCGAGATGTGGACGGCTACATCAAGACATTTAGTTCACTAGTTGTGACACAAAATATAACACCGTTAAGCCACTGCGGTGGATTCGGATTCATACCCGCGGAGTACTAACTGTAATTGGAGAAATATCTGTGAGGACCCCAAGCCGAGGCATAGGTCGTGGGGGAGCTCGGAGACAGGTGCGTCTCCTGCAGGAATGCAATCCCTGCTCCGTGCCTAACCAGGAACTGCAGCACCTGTTTACTCTTGCGGGGTTGTTAATGCCTCTAATATTCCAGGTCATGAATGGGATCTCTGGTGTACTTGTCACAGTGCTACGAGTCAGGGGCATTGTCTACAATTGTCATGACGGACCAGTTGAGTGCAGCATCACAGTCATCCTCACAACATGGTGTGTAATCGTAAACACAAAAAACAACCCGATCCCAACCGCCAGTCCCCACCCAGCCCAGGTAAAACAGAGTCCAGAGTTGAGCCATGTAGGAACAGAAACAAAAAATAACTAATTCACACAAATAAACATGATGGTGTACACCACAGGGGTTGGGCAACACCTTGACAGCAAGTTTCCATTGTAAGCACAGTCAAACAGTTAACGATGGGGATAAAGGATACTTGTAAGTGGTGAAGGGGGGAAACATCTGATCAATCAAGAGCATCTGAGATGTTTAGTGATCAGTCCATGGGCACCGCCCGCCCGGATGCATATCGACCCCTCCCTGCTGAGAAACGCCACAGGACGTGAGCTGCCTTGACACTTCACAGGGGCCCATATGTACTGCTGATCATCCTCATAGGCCGTGGGGAAGGAACGTTGTTCTTAAAGTAACTGTAGCGACTCATTATACGTCGCATCAGTCCACGGGGAAGAGGTCGGAGCTGTTTGTGGGCTGTAGATCTGGAGGGGAACGCGTTGGAGACTCCCTGGGGGTGTTTCGGTGGTTCTTAGCATATGTCTTGCAAAACACTTGGTCTTCCACAGGTGTGTCAAAGATCTGCGGCTTACCCTGTACATCGACACAGAGACGAGCAGGGTAAAGCATGCCATAACGTAGCCCCAATTCCTTAAGCGAAGCCTTCACATCTGCAAATTTGTGACAGGCCGCCTGGACCATCAGGGTGAAGTCGGGATAAAAGGAGATGGCGCTTCCCTGATATTGGGCCTGTCGGTAGTCTCTGTATCTAAAATTCAGCATACGGGCCACAATAGGGTGTGGTGGTCCAGGTGTTCATTCATTTCATCCTGTCTGCCTCACAAGGCATCAAATCATGCATCCATGGCCTTGAAGCCCATGCAAATTTCTGCCATCAAAGCCTCCGCCGTAGCAGGTTGCATCAGCTGGGGGACCCCTAGACGCCTCAGTCATCTTGGCTGGTGCGCCGCCTCATCGCACTCAACTGCCCGCTCAAATGGTAGTTTGCGCTGCTTGGGGTCTGCACGACCCATGCTGGACGAGAAATAAGTGGAGGCGTGGGGGGCGAAATAACAAGGTCCACTGGTTGTCGGCAATCCCACAACAAGCTCTGCAACGGTGAACAAGGAGGACCGAGGGAGTGCAGTCCAGAGCAGGTGCTCCCAATGTGTGGTTCCACAGGTGCCAGGAGTAGTGTGTGCAAAAACACACTCAATCACGCTCCTGGGGTTATTGGGGAGAGTCAGCCGTCAATTTAGGGTATAGTAAGTGTACGCCTTAGTATGAACAAATCTGTCGCCATTAAATGGGGTTGCAGCCCCCAGCAGTACAGCAGGCAGGCAGTAGTGGGCGAGGGGGAGACAGGTTTTCACATTTGAGGGCTGAAGGGGGCCAGTTTCTAACCCGCGGCCCAGATCGGCGCCATCGCCCACACACCCCGCCCAGTCTTGGATGTGGCTCACCCGGGAATGTGCTAACTTTGGTGGAGGCCGTAGTCAGAGCGGGGCCAACGCCTCCCGCATTTAGTCCCTGGCAGTTGGAGGAGGCCAACAGTCAGGTCAAGACGAACCGCGACCTGCCTCACTCCACGGCCCATTCGGCTGCCGACAGGATGACGTGGTGCGGCACAGGTACTGCCGCTCCGCTCAGCTGGAGTGCGCCACCTGCAACAGTGGGGCCCAATGGTCTGGGGCATGTCCTGAGGATAGGTGAGGCCGTGCAGTTGGAGGCGCAGCGGTGGGGCCCGGCGGCCCCAGTCTCAGGCTCACCTGCGGCCCCTGGCGCCGCGGGATCTACGAGGCGTGCTTGGCCCACCGCGCCGCCCGAGTGGATCCTCCGTGCCACGGCTCCAGGATCGACTCCACAACCGGGAGGAGCAACAGCTGGGTCGCAAGCGAGCTGGTCACCTCTTTTGCCAATGGAGATGGCCTCAGACATGTGTTTATCCTGGCGGAGCTTGAGCGCCGTGCGGCCATCATGGTTGCCGGCCTGGCCACGCCCAGGTGATTAGTTTTCTTAAAAATAACTATGTGCTGATGAGAGGATCTACTTGGTTAATAGTCTGGCGGATGAATGAAGCTAATGTAGTACGAGTGGGGAACTGGTATCAACTGCTACGCCAGAGTGTTAATAAAAATCTACTAGTTGAGCTGCTTCAAAAGGCTTTCCAAGAAACACAGTGTAGGTGCAATATTAAAGAATGGCAGCTGCTTAGCGAGATAGGATATAGAGCTTTTAATGCTACAAATTTTAAAAGGACAGCCTTTTTTTCAAGGTGGACGGCATACTCTACGCCAGACAGATTGCAAAGGATGTTTCCATCCCTTCTCGATCAGTGTTTTAGGTGAACGACATGAGTGGGCAGGTTCATACCTTTTTTGACGAGAAAGGCGGGGCCGGGAACAGCCCCGCCGCAAATATGGCGGGGCACCGACCCCCTCCCGCCGCCCTCGCCTGTCCACCCGGCGGCGCGAACCACCGCGTCATCATGATGCGGTGGGCGCGCCGTGTCCGGGATTGGCTTGCGACGGTGACCCCCATGGCCCGGAAGCGATTCATGCGCTTCCGGGTCATGGGGGAGGGGGGGGGCTGGGGACAGGCCAGTTAGAACTGGTCTGCCCCCATGTATCAGGATAAAAGGCTTGGGAGCGCGGGACTCGGTCTCTTTGTCCCGCGCTCTCCCAGCATCTGGTCGCAGCCCTTAGGAGGCTGCTTAACTTCTTTTGTTTATTTATTTCCTTACTGCAGGTTCCTGTCGACGGAAGTGGGGACGTTATATCGGTGCAGCACCGGTGGCTGTCTACGTGGTTCGGTGTCCGGGAGTTGCGACGAGGCGGTTTTCCTGGTTTCGTGATCAGCCTGGGGCTGCGCGAGTACGGCGGAAGCAGGCCAGCTGGCTGACAGCATGGACGGCGGCGGGAGTTACTGGGAGAGGCGTGTTAGGTTTGGTGCACGGCGCGCGCACGCGCCCATAAGGTATTCGTGGAAGGGGGGGCCCAGGGCGTTGATCGTGTGGAGCGGAGCGCGTAACTGACGCTGTTGTGCACCGAAGGTGCTCCTTGTTAATCTCAGGCTAGATGCTGATATTTAATGGTTTAAGTACTCGCAGTGGGTACAATTGAATCCTTTAAAACGTATTTGTGGGATTACATAGTCACGGTGGCCTGAGGGTTAATGTCAGGGGCTCCTACACGCAAGGTTACAGGCTCAAGTTCCATTGATTCTACGCCGGTGGTTTTCTTTTAAATTCCTGCTCCTGTGAGGGCGCATCTGTATGTTTCACGGGCCTCATCACAGCATCTAGGGGCAGACAAGTGAATGTATTGATTTAAAATGATAATTGGGGCTTATTTGATGAAATGTTTTTGGTAATTTTGCTATAGCTGTACGTTTGGCACACATTTCTCCCCATTTTGCAGGGTTACCGGCCTGCGTGTGTGAATATTAAGGGGTGTAGGTACAGTGGTGGCAATATTTTGATTGTTACTTTGTGCTAAGCCTGTGTCGCTTGTGTTTTTTCCTAGGTAAAGAGCTGGTTTAATTGTGGTTGGGAAGGGATATTGAAGGATAGGCGTGTGGGTCATAGCATAGCATGTCAGGTAAGCGAGGAACTAAGCGGTCCCGCATGGAGCATATGCTGGAGGCAATGATGCGTAGGATGGCGACTATGGATAGGAGATGGGGCAAGGTTGAGCAAATGGGGCATAGCCTAGCTGAGCTCAGGCAGAAGGTGGAGGATCAGGGCGGGCCGTCCGGCAGGCCCAAGCGGACGATAGTACCCCCAAAACTGAGAGGGGAATTGGAGGCTCTTCCTAAGAGGGTTAGACATAAGAAGGGGAAGAATCAGGACCACAAAATAGTGGAACCTTTAGAGACACCGGGAGGGGGTGGTCCTTCTGGGCTCCCAGCAGTGCCAGAGATTCCTGATTTAGTGCCCAACGTCCCAGGGTCAGCGGTGCAGGTACCTGCACCAGCTCCGGTCTCCCCAGCCACCGAACCGGTAGTGCCAAGTATCATACCGGTTGTCCCCCCAACAGGCCCCAATGTTCCTGTCTTGAACCCTGTGGCCCCAGCCCCGGTATTATCACCAGCAGGGGGTGGGCAGGTCCCGTTGGAATTAGCCACTCAAATAGCGGCAGTTCTTCCATGGTTAGGGAAGGGGGGGGGGTGTTGCTCTTGGCGGTGGGCACCGATCCTTTGGCAGAGGCACAAAGAATGGTGGCAAAGATCATGGCGGCCCCGGGCGGGGAACAGAGCCTGGGCGCGGATAAGGCCCAGCAATCACAGCCAGGGCTTCAGGAAAGCGACAGTGGAAAAGCCAAGATGGCAAAGTCAGCGGGTAAGGAGCTGGCTTTACCTTTGTTGGGCGCCGGGGTGTTACCTTCCAGGAAGGAATATTTAGCGCGGCATGTTGCTCGAGATGTGAAAGAATTGATTTGGTCTGGGGCGTATGTAAACATGTTTTCCTTGTTGATGGATAACAGGGAAATGGAATATGCAAAGAGGCAGAAGGATTGGATGCTTCCCAGTGAGTGGCGGGCGGAAATGTCTAGATTCAGGGTAGAGGAGACACTGACGAACTGGATAAGGGCATTTTCTGTGTATATGGCCATAGTGGCTGAACGTACACCTAATATGCAAGCAGAAATGGCATGTTACCAGAGCAGGGTGGCAATGACGCATGATAAATACGGGGGTGTGGGTTGGAAGGAATATGATATGAACTTCAGGAAGGCGAAAGAGTTTGACCCTTCACTCACATGGGACAGGGTGGATTCTATTTCCTGGTTCGACCAGTTTGGCCCAGGGCAGCCGGGCAGTACAGGTCAGAATTGGGGCAAGGCACACATTTTGCCGCCACATCAGCCCTTTCGGCCAGGGCGTCGGCACCGGGTACTGAGAATGGGGGAAGGCGAAAGGGAGTGTGCTGGGATTTTAATAGGAAGTCCTGTACCAGAGCTCAAGGCACCTGTAAATTCAGGCACGCATGTGCCATATGTAATCACCCCTCTCACCCAGAGTCAAAGTGCCTTAAGAAAGGGAACGCCTTTTCAGGGACAAGAGGGGGAAGAAACAGGACTGAGGAGGAAAGAGAAAAGGTAACGCATTCACTCATTGATGTCTTTGCTATGAATCCCTGGTTAAATCGGTATCCAGATCATGCTACAGCTAGGATGCTGCAGGAAGGATTTTTGTATGGTTTCAGGATACCAGTTGGGGATTACAAAGGGACATCGGAGTGCAAAAATCAATTGTCTGTTAGGTCAAACACAGGGTGGTAGTGAAAAAGATTGAGAAGGAATTGGGTTTAGGGAGAATAGTGGGTCCGTTTGATGTCCCCCCGGTGCCTAATTTTGTCTGTTCTCCCCTAGGTGTGGTACCAAAAAAGGAAGAGGGGGAGTTTAGGTTAATTCATAATCTATCAGCGCCCAGAGGCAAGTCATTGAATGATGCCATCAATGAGGAACTTTGCAGTGTTAAATATGCGTCCTTTGATCAGGCAGTAGAGATGTTGAGGGTTTTGGGTCCGGGGGCCTGGCTGGCAAAATCTGATATTGAATCTGCATTCCGACTGTTGCCAGTGCATCCTTTAGAATAGATCATCACTTGCTGGGTTTTTCATTTCAAGGACAGTTTTACATGGATAGGTGCATGCCCATGGGTTGTTTGGTTTCCTGTGCTTACTTTGAAAAATTTAGTTCATTTTTGGAGTGGGTTTTCAGACAAGTGACAGGACATCATTTTGTGATGCATTATCTCGATGATTTTCTCTTTCTGGGACCGGCGGGCTCTCAGGAATGTTCCGTGGCCTTGGAGGAATTCTGTGTACTCATGCGTACATTTGGGGTCCCCCTGGCTCAGGGGAAGACAGTGGGGCCAACAACCACAATTGAGTTCCTAGGCATTGAAATTGATTCAGTACAGGGCCGTTTTAGGTTACCTGAACAAAAGATAATGAAATTCCGTGCAGCTTTGCAGCAGTGTTTGTTAAAGGACAAAGTGACGTTACATCAGTTGCAGCAGGTTGTAGGCCAGTTGAATTTTGCACTAAGGGTGATACCTATGGCTCGACCATTCACTCGTTCCATTTCTCAGGCCATGGCAGGCTTACACGAAAAACACCATCACACGCAACTGTCATCTGATGTTCGCCAGGACATGCGGATTTGGATTGCATTTCTGGAGGGTTTCAATGGCAGAGTAGTGTGGCCCGGTCCCCCCACTACTTCGGCTGCCTTAGGTTTATGGACTGACGCGGCGGGTAGTGTGGGATTTGGTGCCATTCTTGGGAACAAGTGGGTGGCTCAGCTGTGGCCGGGGTGGTGGTTTGAGTGTGGTTTAACAGCTAACATAGGTTTTTTGGAACTGTTTCCCATTTGGGTTGCATTAACGGTATGGCCCCAGGATCTGCAGAATCAGTCTGTAATCTTTTGGTCTGATAACATGACAGTGGTAGAATCCATCAATCAACAGGCGGCAAGGTGTAAAATGATTCTTCGCCTGTTGAAAGAGATAGTGCTGTTATGTATGAAATTAAAGGTACAGTTTAAGGCTAAACATGTCCCGGGAGTGCGGAATAATGCTGCTGACGCACTCTCTCGCTTCAAGATGCAGGTTTTCAGGGAACATCTACCATCCGCAGAGGCAACATCAGCACACTTTCCCGAAGTTCTTTGGCAGATTGGTGCCCCCAACTACAGAACCTCATGGCTGCTAGCCTAGCTCCTGGGACCAGGAAAGCTTATGAAGGGGCGTTTTGGTCTTACTGTACTTTTTTGGGTCAAGACTGGGAGGAGAGATGGGATACGTCAGGCGCATTCCTCTTGTTTTTAGACAGCTTACATAAGGGGGGGCGCACAGTGGCGGCAGCCAGGCGACATGTAGCGGCAGTTTCCTTCTTTGCGCAGATCAGAGACACGAACGATCCCACAAATAGTTTCATTGTGAGAAAGACATTGAAGGGGTGGCGACGAATCCAAGGTGCGATTCCTGACACCAGGCAGCCGATAGGGTTGGAGCGGCTGAGTGCGCTGCTGACGGCGCTGGGCGCCATATGCAGTTCAGTGGGGGAGACTCTATTATTCAGAGCTGCCTTTGCATTGGCCTTTTATGGGGCATTCAGAGTGGGTGAATTGGTGGCACGCAACAAGCAGGATGGCCAGGGTGGGCTCTTAATGGAGTACGTGAAAGTACAAGGTGACATTTTGCTTTTGACAATCAAAAAATCAAAAACCGATCAGGAAGCTCGGGGAGAAGGGGTGGTACTGCATAGGGCGCGAAATAACCCGTGTTGCCCGGTAATGCATCTTGAAAATTAACTCAGTCTGAGGAACAGCGCGTTGGGTGGAGCATTGTTATTTTATGCGGACGGTACCCCACTTACCATGTACCAGTTTAAAAAGGTATTGGATATGGCAATCAGCAAGGCGGGCATGGATCCAAGAGTTTTTGGAACGCATTCTTTCAGGATAGGGGCTGCCACTGAGGCAACGGCTAGGGGGTTGCACTTCAGTAAGGTACAGAGGATTGGACAATGGGTTTCCAATAGTTATAAGCGTTATGTGCGGCTGCACATGTTGTGATTACACATTATAATTGTGTACTGATGCTTCCCTGTCTGTCGTTTTCTTCACAGTTTCTCAAACCTGTCACGCAGGGGGGGAACTGCCATCATTGCAGCAGCAACATTCTCCGCAACAATCAGCAAAGCTACAGGTCATAGGGACACGTAATGTGTGGATTGTGGGGCATTCATATGTACGGCGTATGAAATCTGTTTTTCTTGCAGGTAACTATAGGAAACGGGCAGAGCAGAGGGGTTTCACAGTATCTTTTCATGGAAAGGGGGGCCTTTGCCTTAGTCAATTCAGGGGCTTTATGATTGATCTGCTGAAGAGACACAGTCCTCCTACCTCTATCGTTATTTTACACCTGGGGGGCAATGACTTGGTCACGTTGGGCAGAAGGGTCTTGTTTGAGAACATCATCTCTGAGATTGGTTGGTTAGCCAAGGCGTGCCAGGGTTGCTACATAGTTTGGTCACACATGATACCTAGATTTAAATGGAGAGGGGGGACTCGGTGAGAGCTTTGAACCACTCGGTAAAGAGGGTCAATAACAAAATAGGGAAACTGTTCAGATCTTCCAAATTACAGTGCATTGCACATGGGTGTGTCAGGGGGGAACCGTGCTTCTTAAAAGACGGGGTCCACTTGACTAGGTTGGGTAATAACTTAATGTTAGAGAATTTCATGGCTTGGCTAGAGGGTCTGAGGGAAGGGGCATGACCTTTCTGAGGGATAGGTTGGGGGGGGCCAGATAGTCGGGCAACTATGCTGGCCTGTGGCGGTAAGGTCATGACTAATGAGCAGTAAATTTAAGGTCCTTAGGGGGCGGCCTCATTCTCGGATGGGGTCGCACAGGGGGAGGGACAAGGGGTCTCTCCTATAACTCCAGGGGCGGTACATCCGGTTGGCTGGATGGGTGCGGGGAAAGGGGGGAGTCACGCTTTCTTTTAGGCTGGTTGGCCACCCCGCACTGGCATGGACGTCACTAAATGGCGCAGAGTGCAAGACCCCCCAAATTGGCATGGAGTTCAGGGAACATATGGGGGTAACCGGGGGGGGGGAAGTACCCTCTCGGTAAGCGGGCCCTTTGCGCATGCGCAACCCTACGAGGGGCGTGGTAAATTGATAAGGATCTGACACCAGTTAATGACCTTGCCGTAGGCCCGAATAGGATACGCAGAAAGTAATTAATGTATGATTATAGATCATTATGTTAGATTCGGATAGGAGAACTATGTATTAGAGATATGTTAAGGTTAGCCATCTGAAATCTGTGCATATTAATTGTAATCAAATGTCGTGTTATGTTTCTGCGTATAAAAATTTGTGTAAATAATGTTTATTTCTTAAATTTTAATTTGTTTTCATATTTTAATAAATACGGCCGGGGGTTGTTCGACCCCGCCTCCAAAAGCCATTACCTCTCATGTCCCTCATTACAATTGTGTTTATGCCCGGGGGGGGGAGGGGGAAATTCGGTAGTCCCTGACCATAGAGAAAGGCGGGGCCGAGATCGGCCCCGCCGCAAATATGGCGGGGCACCGACCCCCTCCCCCCCGCCCTCGCCTGTCCACCTGGCGGTGCGAACCACCGCGTCATCATGACGCGGTGGGCGCCCCGTGTCCGGGATTGGCTTGCGACGGTGACCCCCACGGTCCGGAAGCGATTAATGCGCTTCTGGGTCATGGGGGGAGGGGTGCTGGGGGGGGGCAGTTAGAACTGGTCTGCCCCCATGTATCAGGATAAAAGGCTGGGGAGCGCAGGACTCGGTCTCTTTGTCCCGCACTCTCCCAGCATCTGGTTGCAGCCCTTAGGAGGCTGCTTAACTTCTTTTGTTTACCCACCCTCCATCCCCTGTTGCAAGGTATTTAATGGGTGTTTGCAATTGACGGTGTGGTTCCTTCCTTAGGCGTTGCTCCCATTTGCAGGTCTTCAATCGTCGTATTTATTGCTATTCCTTGGTCAGGCCACGACTAGTGAGCAGTAAATTTAAGGTCCTTAGGGGGCGGCCTCATTCTCGGATGGGGTCGCCCAGGGGGAGGGACAAGGGGTCTCTCCTATAACTCCAGGGGTGGTACATCTGGTTGGCTGGATGGGTGCGGGGAAAGGGGGGAGTCACGCTTTCTTTTAGGCTGGTTGGCCACCCCGCACTGGCATGGACGTCACTAAATGGCGCAGAGTGCAAGACCCCCCAAATTGGCATGGAGTTCAGGGAACATATGGGGGTAACCGGGGGGGGAAGTACCCTCTCGGTAAGCGGGCCCTCTGCGCATGCGCAACCCTACGGGGGGCGTGGTAAATTGATAAGGATCTGACACCAGTTAATGACCTTGCCGTAGGCCCAAATAGGATACGCAGAAAGTAATTAATGTATGATTATGATCATTATGTTAGATTCGGATAGGAGAACTATGTATTAGAGATATGTTAAGGTTAGCCATCTGAAATCTGTGCATATTAATTGTAATCAAATGTCGTGTTATGTTTCTGCGTATAAAAATTTGTGTAAATAATGTTTATTTCTTAAATTTTAATTTGTTTTCATATTTTAATAAATGCGGCCGGGGGTTGTTCGACCCCCGCCTCCAAAAGTCATTACCTCTCATGTCCCTCATTACAATTGTGTTTATGCCCGGGGGGGGAGGGGGAAATTCGGTAGTCCCTGACCATATGTTCTAGCTTACAGTAATTCTGGAACGAGGTTTTTGAGGTAATTCGTCGTATGCTCAGTAAGATTTCCCGCCTCCCAGATTGGTAATATTTGGTTCATTGCATGTGAATATGATTTTATGCTGGTTGGATTGACCTCACTGTTTTTGCATTTTTGCACTTTAAATATTACTATTGCAACTATTCATAAAATCTTAATATTGCAATTAATATGGATATGCTGAATGCGAATCCCACGGAATGTTGGTTGTATTGACCTCTCTGTTTTGCACTTTTAATATTAGGTATACAAGTTGTTACTTATCCTGCTCAAATAAAAAAATAAACACAAAAAAGGCATAGAAATTAACACAGTAACAATATCTAGGTGTACACACAATGTATTTACATAACTGTCATCAAGATCGTGGCAAAGGTTATTCAGTCTTCTATACTTCGATTATTTTGGCAAGATTCTCAGACATATTTACTTTTGATATCAACATTTTCATTTGGCAGATGTTTGTATTATTTAGGCCTGGGCGGTGAACTTTGCTCCGTTCACGGAGTTTGCAGAGTTTTCTGTGCAGCGGAGTTTTTTCCCCGCTTGCGATCGCGAATGGTTAGTTCGCGATCGCGAATAGTAAGCAGTGCAAACTGCAGTTCACACTGCACTCCGCTACTCGCGGGACTTCGCGGTGTTTTTTTGTAACTTTGCGGAGTTCCGCACAGCAAAACTCTGCGAACTACGCCCAGGCCTGACTATTTCGCTTTCACAATGTGTTCGTGTTTGCAGAATCACAGTACACAAATAACTAATCGTTTTAAAATTACATTGTTTTTATGATTTTGTTTTAATGATAATTATAATTCAACTAAATAGGCTATTGCATAAATAAGACAAACATGGTGTTGGCATCATAAAAAGAAATCAGCCCTAGTCTTACAATGCTCATAGGGTATCCACATAATATCCAATAAATTTGAAAGCCTTTGCAATCTATGATTTAAGCTAAAGGTCACGTGAAATGATTAGTGCACCTCTGCATTCATGTTTCATATCTTGTTGCACTTATGAATAGAAAATAAAGAATCAGTGCTTTCTAAACCAGCCAATGTACACTCAGCTACAACCCAGAAGCAATACGCCGGTAGAACTAAAAAGCCAGAGAAGGCTCAGGCACATTAAGTGCCATTACAAGTTATTTGGTTTTCTACTACAACAAAAAATAAAATTATAAATATTCTGGTGTAAATTAAAACCATGAGGAATTGTATTCTGTGTGTGCATGGCAATAAATGAGTGCAATTCAATTCCAGGAGAGTGCTATTTCGTTTAAGGCCATTATTGGTAACTTATTAAAAAATAAAATACAAAAGAGAAACCCTATGTTTCTACAAAATTCTTGCTACAAAGGCTTAGTTCAAAACACTTTTTGTACATATTGTCTTCATTAAGTCGGTTGGCTTAGCTTCAACTGGTGAACTTTGTGCAGTTAGCTGAGATGCCTTGATTAGATCGTGGCAATGTGCATTTAGGATGATCTAAGAAAGCATTATCGCGAGGATTCACATGCTAGAGACAACGTCTTCATGCTCGAACACAGCCTGCGCAAACTGGCTGAAGACTCTGCATATGTAAGTGCACTGCCTTGGCCATAAACCCTCTAGAAAACCAACATGGCCTCCATGCTGAGTCAACATCAAAGCAACATGTGGATTTTGTTTGGCACTTTCAACAGGAATTGCTGTAAGACAAAGAAACAGGACACACATATTAGATATTAGAAAATATGCTTGGTCAGATGAAACTTTTTTAATCAGTCCTTTTGTGTGCTAGATATTAATTTAAAAAACAATCAATAATAACTTTGTTTCGGCCAGTTTGACCATAAAAGCACAGATAAAATAGCAGACATTGTTTTTACTTTAAAATAAATATAAAAAAGGCAAATACGTGCAATTATAGAAATTAGATAAAAACATAGCCAGTTATGGCCTAAAACATTATAAAATACAGTACCATCTATGGTAGCAGCTAAGTGTTAGGAGGTTCGCTTCATATAAGTCACGGTAACGATCAGAAATAGGGAGTAATAATGACGATTGAAAGGTGCATGTGCCACGGTCATTTCTGAAAAACCGAACCTTTCAGATTACATCCTCACGAGCCGTCTCGGATATCTTGCCTGTACCCCACGGAGTGCCCCAAGGGTCTATTCTTAGCCCTTTGTTCTTCAATTTATATCTTAAACCCCTGGCCGACCTTGTTGAACAATCGGGTCTCACTCTTATGAACTACGCCGACGACTCCCAAATTATTTTTTCCCTATCCGAATCCTGTCCTCACTCTCCTTCTTTACTCAAAGACGGTCTCCTTAACATCCTGAACTGAATGACAAAAAAACAGTTAAAATTAAACGGCGATAAGACGGAGATATTGGTACTGGGAAAAGATCAAGATCTGTGGAATCCCGGACATTGGCCTGACCAGATGGGCGCCTTTCCCACTCCGGTGACCCATACCAGAAATCTGGGCTTTATTATGGACAATTCTTTATCCATGAATCAACAGGCCAGTAAATTAACTGGCCTATGCCTCACCATAGTGAAATGGTTGAGGAAGATCCTATGGATGCTGCCTCTGTCCACGCAAAAAACCGTAGTCAATGCCCTCATTACATCAAGGCTTGACTACGGAAACATTCTGTATTTGGGCGCGAACAAATCTGTTGTCGGCCGACTACAGGTGGTGCAAAACGCAGCAGTTCGTCTACTATGTAATATCCCCAAAAGCTCTGGAGTCTCGAACCATCGTCGGGAACTCCATTGGTTAAGGATCGAAAACAGAATCCGCTTTAAAGCTCTGAACTATATGTTCAGAATTAAAGCAGGCATAGCACCTAAATACCTTCAATCCCTCGCCTACCTCTACACTCCCAAGCGCAATCTTCGGTCACAGAAGGCAGCCTTTTTCTGTGTACCAAGATTCAAACGGGCGAGAGCAGGTGGAAGATCCTTCGCCCATCTGGGACCTTCCCTTTGGAACACACTCCCTCCCTTCATCCGAAAAGAAGAAAACTACATTAGGTTCAGAAAGTCTGTTAAGACCTGGCTATTTGAACAGTAATACTCGAGAAGCCACTATTCCTTTTTCCTGTCCTCAAACTAGCTGTGTCTAGGCGCCGGGAAACCCTTTTTGGGTAGCTGTTGCGCCCTATAAATTGAAAAAATAAATAAATAAATAAAATATACAAACAAATCACCAGGCGAGATTTAACAAATCAAAGTTTTAACTACTCTGGTATAAACATTTGAACCTCAAAGGCATCAATCTGGTATGACGGTGAATTTCTATTGAAAACAAACAAATTAAACCAGAACAATAATTCCAGATTAAACAATTAATACCTTTGGAATAACATTGTTAAACAAGGGGTGAGCAGAGGTTGGATCATCGTCATTCTTTTAATTTATTCTTCTTATTTTACTATTCATTTTTCAGAGTTGACTTTAGGAGTACTCTACGAGTGCACCACATAGAAAATAGAACGCCTTCTACCGAATAAGCAATGGGGAGGCTAGTGTCATTTTTCAATATCCTGTAGGCCTCAGAGCAGCGCCTAGTTCCCAAGTTTCTGCAGATCTGGACCAGCCACCGTTTTCTTGCTTTGAGATACCCGGGGCAACAAAAAAACACATGGTAGACTGTTTCTATGGTACAGTCACAAGCCGGACACCCCTGGGTTTGTGAGCCCCCCCATTTGTTTGTAAAGGAGCGGAGTGGCAGCACCCCATGTCTGAACTGGAGGTAGAGCTTCCTGGCTCCTGCCGGCTTGATATCGTTCATTGCCAGCCTAGGCTATACAGATCCTTAGTTTCTAAAAAAGCTGCGGTTAACTTGTCTACTAGGGGACTTCTCTGGAGTTGTGCCAGTCTGTGCTCCCAGTAACAGTCCTTTAGTTCTTTCCTGGACACTATGGCACATGCCTCTTCTGGCTTGTCCCAGAGATTGCCCAGTCCCATATTCATTAAGGTATGTCGAACGTGGGCGAGCCAGGGTAATCTCCTTGTCCTTGGTAAGCTCATCACCTCTCTAAGCTCGTCCCTATAATCTACAAGTTCTGGGGTAGCCCATAGACCTCGCCAAAATAAAATAGGTCTAAGGTTAACTTCTTCAGCAATGGCCCTTACCCCTAGGTCCAAGCGGAGCGGCACAAGTGGGGAGCTCCGAGGGAGACCAAATTTCATAAATACATTGCATTACCACACTAATCTCATGGATCAGGAATCCCCTAAAACGCTGCGGAAATATTTCTTTGATGTTTTAAAAGATGCCATTTGCTAAAGAGAAAAAGATACCCACTTGTCCTGTATTTCTTCTACTGTGCTTGCTAAGTGCTATTGGTTCTGTTCCACTTGTAATATAATACTACATATACATGATTTTGCGCAAGATCAGGTTTATATTTTTTTCCACAATATCTCATATTTCATATTTGTTGATTGAAAAACAGCATACATATTTAGAAAGTCTACAAATACATTTCCCATGTATTGAGACGTGACTAATATATCAAAGATAGAGATATATTTGTATAATTTCTATAAAAACAAAATATCACCATTGCAAAAACTGCCCTCATAGCCAATCCTCTCACTCTAAAATCCATTCAAACTCAAAGACTACCACACTCAACAATCATACCACGTCCCAGCAAACGACACATACATAAGTACAGACAGTGGGGAAACACAGATTGATTTTTTATTCGTTGTGGTGTTGTGCGCTGGTCTGTATTCTGTATCCGTGTGTCCAGTATTCCATTCAAGTAGCAAGTCTTATTAATAATACGTGTAAATCCTGTATCACAGCCACTCTGTTATACTATGACAGCCACCAAAGTCATCCCTGCTTCCTTGGGCTCTATCGTACACATATTAAAAGCGGGAAAACATAGGGGATTCATGGCATAAGTTGACCATCCATCACTGAGTTAGCATCACAGTATCTGCTTGGTGGCGTGTGGTGCGTCACTGTTGGTGCCCTAGTGATAATCCATAATAAACTATAAATTAACCAATTTGTAATGTAACAGCTGATCAGTACCCTCCAGGAAATATTACATGTGTATTATCAAAAGTGATTAAAAGTGATGCTAAAAGTGTGTGTCATCAAAAGTGACCAAACGTGATGCCATTAGGCAAGAAAATACAGTACTACTATCTTTTATTATTGTCTTTTATTTTATTTTCTCCTTAGAAAATTGGCTAACAAAATTCAAAAAATTGCTTCTAGCCTTTAGCTAACCCCTTTCGTTCATCGACAACTTCTTCAGGGCACTATTATATGTGGCCAATGTATTTACAAGAATTCTCTAATGTATGTAGTCTTTTTTTTTTTAAAAAAAACACTTTTTATTAATAAACAAGACAGCAATGAAGACAAATGCATTGACAATATGGAGATGTCCACCTTATTACCATTATCATTCCTCCTCAACCCCTCTACTCATATTGTACACCACTATCTCTGCGACCCCCAGTACGACAAACCGCCCCCACCGCTCATGTGTACATGACCTTCCCCTGGACTAGGAGTCCTCGTTGTCCCATTGTCCCTCGGAGCCCCCCCCCCGTTGTGTATGTCTGATCCTATGTTGCCCCTCCCAAGTATTAGAGTCGCTCGTTTCCGCAGTGTTTATTGTTCCAGTGTGGCCCTGCCCAGTAGAAGCAGTCTCTCCTTCCTAAGTTCAATCACCGGAGAAATACAGATGTTTCCACTATATTTATTCCAATTTCCCCACTTGTGAATACCGTTTTTTCCGCGAGCATAGCATAATCCATATCCTTAGCCCAGTCCACCATTTTCGGCGTGTATGTAGTCTTTTAATGTGTAGTGGGCACCAATGTGTGATGGATGTTCCACCTATGTCTGTGATGCTCCTAATTAATGGTCCGACTAAGCGTGATGTCTTGTTTCCCTAGTCGGTATTCTTCAATCATTAGTTCCTGCATCGTACGTCACAATATTGCCTTAGTGAATGGTCTAGGACTTTTCTAATTTCGGTATTGTGGTGATTGACCCCGATTTATCTCTGCACCTCAATTGAATACTCAATTGTTAAATACAACCCAGAATCTGGTATGGGTGGTTGTGACTGTTACATAAATCACCTCTTGTAAAGCACATATTAACTGATATAACCAGGGCTTTAAATGGGAAAAATAAGTGCAGGCACTCACTCAAATGAGCTATAGAGTTTGGGTGGGTCTAGAACAGGGCTTAAGCTGCAAACAGCTAATGGGCTCAAGATCCAAGGACGGTAAATTGAGGGTCATCAAAAATGGGTTATTGTAACATCGGTCACATAACCCACCATTTGTTGCATAATATGAAGATTTTAACAAAAAAAATATTTCGAGCTCAAATGGATCAAAAGTTACTACAAATGCAGTCAAACATGTTGCTGCACAATGGAAGGCACTTTGCAAAGGTTGCCTAGTCACCTTTCTGTTGCTTAAAGCTGTACTTGGGTGTCAAACCGCTGCTAATGAGGTGAAACCTTTGCTCAAATAGAGTTGACGTGCAAAAATGACAAAGTAATGAGGTAACACTTTCAAAAAATGTGCCACATTATGATGCATAATTTAGTCGCTCCTTCCGCATAGTTTGCTCCTCCCCTGCTGCATAAATCCAATGGCCTCATGTTTATGATATGGCTTTGTGATAATGTGACTCTCTTCCCCTTCCGCAGTCTCTCATTCTCATTGTCAACTGTGCTTTTTCTCCCTCTGTCCCCTATTTTGCCCAATAGATTCCACTTGCTCTATTCCTACCATGTACCATCCTCATACTCCTTCCATGTAAAGTCTCTCCTTTTCCTTGCACTTTCTTCTTTAACATGTTTCACCCCTTCCCCTTTCTCTCTATCATACCCCGTAACCTGTGTCGCCATCTAATGCCCTTCTTAAGATCTCCTGCAGTCTTTCTTTCTCTCCTATCCAGTCTTTACTTTTCCTTTTGCCCATGTGTCTGAAAATAAGGGGGAAAGAGAGGCCATGCATTCATTCTCTCTCTCTGATCTCAGTAACAGCAAGCAGCATATGAGTATGTGCAAGCCATATCCAGTGTTGCGTTGGCGTCTTTACTTCAGTGCTAGCTGCGGGGGGTGTGGTAGTAGCTCTGTCAGTAAAACTGGAGGGGGGGGGGGGGTGAGCTTCAGGTTATCCAACAAGCACACTGGCATACAATGTTGGGCCTAATGGGTAGTGAAAAGGGAGAGGACTGTGGATTGGTAGGAGAACTAAGTGAGAGAAAACATATTATTTGGAAAATAATTTAAAACATTTGGAACTTTCAAAACAGAGAGAGTGTGTGTGCATTTTTGTCTGTGTGTTTGTACAAATTCCTAGTGAAATCCGACAGACATCCCGATACCGGACTGAAAGCCCTGGCTGCCAACTATTTATCAGAAAATAGATTTATTAGGGGGGTGTAAACCCCCACCCTCCGAAGTTATGCCTCTGGCCAGCTGTTTTTTCCTTCAGTGCACACAAATGCAGTCACAAATCGGCCCCACTCAGGCTGTAACTGCAACAAAAGAAGTAGTGTCTTCCATGCAAGCTATACAAAAGGAAGGAGCATGGAGGGCCAGTGTTGGGGATTGACGACTTGTTCAGGCTAAGCAGAGATAGGCTTGGACAGGGACGTAGCTTACTCAGTAAGATTTAGGGGGGGGGGGGGAGCATCTGATTTTCCAAGTATCATGCTGGTATATCATATTAAAATATATTATATTAGAAGCAGCGAATGAGGGGGGCTTAGGAGGCAGGGGAGAGGGAGACGAGTGTGGATTGTTAGGGGTATTTAAAACACAATATTTTGCAAAATAAGCAATTTTTTAAGAGCTTCAAAACAGGGACGAGAGAGATTATGTGTGTTTTTGTCTGCATATAAATGAAAAAATCCCAGGTGAAATCCAACAGATATCTCACCATACCCGCCTAAAAGCACCTGTACCCAACAATTTACTTGATAATTTATTGATTAGGGGGTGTAACACCCCAAACACCACCCTGAAGCTACGCCCCTGGGCTTGGGGCAACATAGGGCCCACTGACAATCCACGGGCGTGTCACCAAGCCACAAGGCTAAATTCACCTATACCCTCCAAATGCAAACAGTCTGTTCACATTCCTATGGCTCATCTGTTTTCATTCTAGATGTTTCACTTTCTTCTTTAAGAGTTCCATGGTCGTTGGATCGCTCTCATCGTAACTCCCGCACATTGAGTCCTCATCTGTATTGAGACTCTCTTAATCACGGTATTAGTGCCAGGGCCAGTGCCTTAAATTTGCAGGTACTGTCCGGTACTAAGTACCTGCACTTCTTTAATTTGAAAGGAAGAGTATCTGCACTTCTCAGCACTGCTTCAATAGATTTAATAGGACACTACCACCACTTTACAAGAGAAAACAGATACTATGGCTAGTGAGCATCAGCACCTGCATATTTCAAAGTAAAGCAGGGGCGTGGGCCCACCCACAACCAACCAACCAACTACACTGGTCCAACTTTCGCTGCCCAGCGCTTCCTTTTATTGGTTGTTGTCTGCAAAATGCTGAGGCGTGGTTTGCAGAGCTGGGCTAGCAGACTGCCTGGGAGCGAAGGCAGCATTTTGATAGTGGTGGGCACTGGAATTGAACACACACACACACCTCTTATAGGCAAGCACACACATTACAGGCACTCTCCATCTCAGCCACTCACACACATCATTCATATGTTTGATATGTTTATATTTTACTAACAAATTTGACAAACTAAGTAATTTTGGCTGGCAAATGACATGTTTTTATTTTATGCTGGGAGAGAAAGCTCCATTGTGCCTCTTTGACTCGCACCTGCTTGTACTGTCTTCAGTCACACCCTTCCCAACTAGACATGGCCACAGAAAGGTGCACTCATCTCCTTGTGTTTACTTTGTTCGCCCTAAGTTGGCAGTGTATGCCCAGATGTGGGTCCCTTGCTTACTGATGAGGGGTGTTACCCCAAAACCGGTCCCACTATGCTTGTTCCCTGACCTGGCTTGGCAGCTTGCGTTGGACTGTTCCCATAAGGAACAGGGTCAAGACTGATTTTCATATGGCTGTGTCTGAACTGGGGTGGCGAAGTGAGCTAAAGAACGATGATAGATTCAACCCAGATCTGTGACTAGGGGTGAGTGTCTGAAAAGTTTCAGCGCTTAGTTCATCATCTCCTTGTGTTTACTTTGCACTCATTACTTCGTCAAGGTTATACGGTGTGGCATGAGACGCATAGTGTGACTGACTCCGCAGGTGCTAACTAGCTCTGCCAGGGCCGAACTGGAAACGCAAACCCGAACGCAGGAGGGAGGATGATTGGGGCAGGGGTGTGCACATGTAAAACACTGCAGCCGCTTTTGTTACCGGCCCCTGGTAACAGAAACGGCCCCCCAGGAGTCCAAAACTGGCCCCCACCCTAGCGGCCCACTGGCAAAATGCCCGGTGCCCGCTAAAGCCAGTCCAGCCCTGAGCCCTGCACTCTTAATCACAGAGTGAAGCAGGGCAGGCCCTCTCCAACCCCTGGCAGTCTGGGGAATTTCAAGCTGCTGGAGTCGTCAACAGCAACTACGCCTGGGGGTACACAGAGGCTGGGTGCGCTTACAAGCTCCTCGACACCTGCCCTGCACTGGTAGACTTACCAAACCTGAGCCTGCCATGCTGCCCATTCTGGTACCCTGGCTACAGGGAAATTCTGGCACTGATGGGGAAAATTCGAAGTGACGGTATTCAGCATCCGTGAGTACCTGCCGATTTAAAGCACTGGATATACCTATTTTCATGTAAATGTACCCTTGAAAGTAAATTTTCTGGTCAGATTAAATTGCAAATGAGAAAATGTGAGAGAACACGAGAGAGGTTGGTCATTAAAAGTGTTTAGCATTCCTAAAAAAGCTGTAGGTAAACAATTTTCAGGACTTTTTGATAGTTAAAAATGTTCTAACAGACTTAAAAACTTAGAATTGGTAAGTAAAATGTTAAAATAGGGAGATTAAAAAATATTGCAGTTCTTTAGCAAAAATGTTCACAGTTATCTGGGAACTTTTAAATAAGTGTTTTAATAATAAAATATTACGTTAAAACGACAGGAATTTTTAATTGCAAATAGTTTAGACTTAACATTCTACTTGAATTTTTCAGTAAAAGATTCCAGCCTTTCAAAAAAGGTGATGTAAAACCTATTTTCTGGAAACACAAACCCGCCAACAGTTCTGGCGATCTGTTATTTGTCTATAATATTTATACCATGGTCAGGAATTCAAAGTTGGCTCCTAAGGGCCGCAGAACTGTCACCTGGCATTGGCTCCAGCAACTGAGGTTTTTGACGAATTCGTGATAACTAAAAAAGCCAGAAATAAACATGTTTGTGCTTCCAGTGGCATTACCTAGTGGCCCCCTTGACACTGTGTGAACTGTGAAATACCGCAATATTCATGGTTCAGTGGGCACATCAGGCCTCCTGGCCTCGGTGCCACTGCACTTGCTGCATCAATGGATTCTACGACCGTGAATGTTTTCTCCAGGCCAGGTTTAGTGGTGGTGGCGCCCAGTGCAACAATCTTTGTTGGCGTCCCCACCAATATCCTCCTTCTCTACAGATTCCCTCACTACCACACTCCAACAGCGCCCCTCATCTTTCCCTAGCCCCTCTCTCATATGTTTTTTATTTGTTGTACAGCGCTACCCATACCAGTGTAGGGTTTTAGAGCACTTTATATCACACATACATTACACAGACACAATTAATAATACGTGTGTAGGGGGAGGAGCCTAGCGCGCAACCAAGATGGCCGCGTAGGTGCGAGGCTCCCGAGGACCTCCGCGACCTCCTACGACTATCCTTCAATTATCCTGTCCTGGATGAGGGGACTGTGTTGGTGAGCCTGAGCTGAGGTGGCATCCGTTTTCCGCTTCCAAATCGGACCTCGGACACCGGAGTGAGCACTGATCGAGGTTTGCGGCCTTCTCCTCGCCGAACCCCGGATTTGCGCTGTGGGGCGATCCGGGGACAAAGTGAACAACAGCGGCGGGCAGGGCTTGGCGACTCGCGTGCCCTGCACTTTCACTTTCGCTTTCGCACCCCCCTTGCTGTTTCGGCGAGGTCGGGTCGCGGGGCTTTGTGTGTTGGTGTGGCCTCGCTGGGAGACCCTGCCTGCCTGCCGGCTGTGATCTGCCCCGCAGCCTTGTGGTGACCCCCCCCGGGTCCCGTGAACCGGCTTGCCTGCCCCTCACAACGTGGCTGGTGCGACCGGGGGACTGGGACCATGTCCACGAAGCAAGATGGCGATCGGGCAAAGATAAAATCGACCCGGCGTGGCACAGCCCAGCAGTCCAACAACATGGACCGCTATACCCTCCAGAAGGGGTCTCCCGAGGTGCCGCGCAGATCCCCTGAGGGCCCTGCTGATGCTCCTGATCTGCCCACGGACCTGACCCTGCGGGATGTCATGGGCGCCATTGCTGAGATGAAGGCCTCGGTGGGCCAGCGTTTTGATACACTGGCGCAGAAGATTGACTCGGTCCTAGTGGATGTTGGCCTGGTGAAGGCCGATCTTTCCAAGACCAATGACCGAGTCGACTCTTTGGCCCACACCGCGTCGGGCCTTGTGACGGATGTGGCGGCCCTACAAACGGAGGTGCGCCGGCTTACTCAGGCAAGCGCGCTGATGGATCGTCGCCTGGAGGACTCCGAGAGTCGGGCCCGGAGGAACAACATTCGCATCATCGGGGTGCCTGAGGGACGTGAGGAGGCGGCGGCGGACCTCTTCGTGGAAGACCTGATCGTCACCCATCTCCAGCCGAAGGGGCTGAGTAAATTTTTCGTGGTGGAGAGGGCCCACAGGGTTCCCGGGGGAAGGCCTAAGGTCGGAGCCCCACCGAGACCTCTCATTGCCCGGATTTTCAACTTTCGGGACAGAGACGCTATCCTGCAATCCTCCAGACTGCAGGGACCGGTTAGACTTGACAATATGGATGTTAATTTTTATCCTGATTTCACCCCAGCGGTCCAAAAACAGAGATTGAGCTTTCTCGGTGTCAAACGCCGACTTCGGGACCTTAACCTCAAATACGCCATGCTTTTCCCAGCTAAGCTGCGAGTGGAGGTAGAGGGTCGCACGCACTTTTTTGATCGTCCCGAAACGGCCGGGGACTGGCTGGACACTCTGCCTGGGGATCGGGATCGGGGGGGGCGGGGGGGGAGCGGTTGGGGGGGGGGCGCACCGGATCAGGACTGAGGGACTCATATTGGGCCTCGCTCGGGACGCCAATGATGCCATGTTTGACCATGCGTTTGTTTGTGTAAGGTCCCCTCCTATGGAGGTTGCGTAGGGTCTCTTGGGGGTTCTCCCTCCTCCTCTGGGGGTCTAGTTAGTTTAACTATCTATGGGGCGACAGGCACACTGCACGTTGGGGGGGCTGTTCGGGCTCATGCAGGGGTGCAGGGAGGGGGGAGTTTTGTTGGGGTGGGTGGGTAGGGATGGGGTGTTGTTCGTTTTTCTCACAAGGCAAACTTATTTTTGTGCTGGTTCTCAGGTGCTCTCGGGGGACGAATGATGGCTTCTGTATATGATGGGGGGTAGGGAATTAACTTTGTTATCTTGGAATGTAAATGGACTGGGGGACAGGATCAAACGAGGTGTGGTCCTGCAGTTTCTGAAGCGACTTTCGCCCGATGTAGTCTTTCTGCAGGAGACACACCTTATAGGTAATTCCTTTTGTGCCATGAATCGGCGTGGCTACCGCCTAGTGGCCCATTCGGGCTTCACGTCGGGCTCTAGGGGTGTGGGCATCATGGTGAAGAATTCACTCCCATTGGAAATTGATGAGGTGCTCCACGATGATAGGGGACGCTATACTGTCTTGGTGGGGAGAATGGAGGGCAAAGTGGTCGTCTTAGTGTCAGTGTACGTCCCACCGGGGCTGCAGTCGACCACCTATGCAGACCTGGGGCGCCTCCTCCTTGGCCTTCCGGGGGGTCTCCTGATAGTGGGGGGAGATTTCAATGCGGTGGTTTCAGGGACTGTAGATCGTCACCCCCCTAGGGACCTCCCCCGGGCACAGGCGTGGCTCTCCGGCCTCTTGGACACACTGGGATTGGTGGACTGCTGGCGCTTAAAACATCCCACGCAGCGGCAGTACACTTTCCACTCCGGGGCCCATGGTAGTCTCTCACGGCTTGATTATGTCCTTGTCCCGGCGGCCCATGTTGGGAGGGTGGGAGAGGTTCGCCATTTGGCACGGGGTATCTCGGACCACTCCCCGCTCCTGCTACATTTCGATGTCTTTCCGAGGGGTGAGGGTAGGATAGCCCCAATCAATCCCTGGTATCTGCGTGACCCCACCATTCGTGCTGACTTGATTAAATCCCTGCAGCGATACTTTGATGAGAATGTGGGGTCTGTGCCTTCGGCTGTCTCCCTGTGGGAGGCCTTCAAGACGGTACTTAGAGGGGAGGCCCTATCCCTTATTTCCCATGCCCGGAGGCGCGAGCGGGAGGAGGTGACCCGGGTGGAGGCGGAAATAGCCGAGTTGGAGGGTGATCTAGACGGTGGGGTGACGGATGCTGCACTACATGTCCTCCAACTCAAGCAGGCGGCCTATAGAGCCCTCGTCACGGAGGCGGCCAAGGGCCTCAGCAGAGAACAGCAGGGGCGACTGTATGATGTGGGTGATAAGGCTGGTAAATTGATAGCGTGGTTGGACAAGAAGGAGAGAGCGAATCGTGTGGTCCCGCTGATTGAGAGAGAGGATGGTGTGTGTGTGACTGAGCCAGAAGAAATTGTCTCCTGTTTCGCGGATTATTTCCGTGAGGTGTATTCCCCGGTCTCTTCCTGTTCGGAAGAGGATTCCCGTGCCCTGCTCAGAGATATCGCGCTGCCGTCCCTTTCCGGGGAGGACAGGGTGTCGCTGGACGCTGCCCCCACCTCCGACGAAATCGCCCTCGCCATACGCTCGGTCGCTTCTGGCAAGGCCATGGGCCCGAATGGTATCCCTATCGAGTTGTACAAGTTGCGACCGGATACCCTGGCGCCCCACCTTCGTGCAATGTTCCTGGCAGCCCACTCGTTGGGCTCCCTCCCGCTGGACCAGCGTCTGGCTACAATCGTGGTGATCCACAAGGAGGGGAGACCTCGGGACCGGGTAACATCCTATCGTCCCATCTCGCTACTGAATGCGGAGCCCAAAATTCTCGCCAAGGTACTGGCCAATCGACTGGTCGGCGTGGTGGGCGATTTGGTTCATCAGGACCAGTCCGGCTTTATTCCCCATCGCAATACGGCCCTTAATTTGCGGCGTTTGCATGGGGTGCTCGCACGTGTCCCCTTCATACGTGAGCCGGCCATTCTGGCGTCCTTGGACGCCACCATGGCGTTTGATACGCTTGAGTGGCCATACATTTGGGCGATGCTAGCGGAGTTTGGATTTGGCCCGGGGTTCATCAGTTGGGTCAAATTGTTATATTCTGGCCCATTGGCGCAGGTGGTGGTAAACGGGAGAGTGTCGGCCCCGTTCGAGCTGGGCCGTGGCACGCGACAGGGCTGTCCCTTGTCGCCGCTCCTGTTTGCGCTTGCCTTGGAGCCCCTGGCGGAGTGGCTGCGGTGGCACCCCTCTATCCGGGGTCTCCGCTGGACCCCCGAGTATGAGGACCGCATGTCCCTATACGCTGACGACATCCTCTTGTACCTAGCCTCCCCGCGCAAATCACTGATAGTCCTGGTTGATGTTTTACATTCATTCGGTCGCAACTCTGGCCTTGTCATCAACTAGGCTAAATCATGTGTGTATGTGCTCTCTTGGGAGGCTCCCATTCTCCCGCGGGGCTGTCCGATTCAGATCGCCTCGCGGGGGTTCAGGTACTTGGGCGTCTTCATTACTCTGGACCCGGAGGCCCGCTACGAGCGGAACTTGCTTCCCCCCCTCCAGCGCCTGAAGGAGGATGTCGCGCGCTGGCGGCGCCTGCCGCTCTCGCCGCTCGGCCGGGCGGCATTGTTTAAGATGATGTCGTTGCCACGCTTCCTGTATGCTTTGCAGAACACAATGGACTTAGTCCCGGCGCGCTACTTTCGTGAGGTGGAGAGTCTGCAACGCCGTCTGTTCTGGGACGGGAGGCCGCGAATTGCCCTGGCGAAGTTGACGCTCCCGTGGTATGACGGGGGGATTGCCCTCCCGGACATTAAACGGTACTATTGGGCCTCCCAGCTAGCCGCAATTAACCATGGCTTATATGGGCCCGCCTTGAACCCGGCATTCGAAATGGACAAGACGCTCCTGCCAGGTGGCGACTATAATCGAGCGCTCTATTCTAGCGCGCTCGACGCCCGTCTGACGGGGCCTACGCGTGTCATGGTGCAAGTGTGGCATGCGGCCAATGCTGCGATGGGGTGGAAAGACCGTTTGACCCGGGCGTCACCACTATACGCGTCTGAGCGGTTGGGCTCCTTATGGACCTCAAAGGGCTTTGAGAAATGGGACCTCATAGGCATTAGTAAAGTGGGGGATCTCTGGACGAGGGGAGGATTCAAAACGTTTGCAACACTGCAGACGGAGTTTAAGTTGCAGAGCAGCGAATACTTTCGGTATTTGCAGGTCCGTCATGCGCTGGGCTCTGTCTTTTCGGAAGTTGCCTCCATCCCGGAATCTTCCCCCCTAGAGGATAGAATGCTGGATGGGCACGTCCCGGACAGTACGATCTCCCTGATATACAAAAAGCTGATCAACGACCGCTCGGGCCTGTTGACCCCCCTTCGTGCAGCCTGGGTTGCCGATGGACTGGAGTTGGACGATGAGGACTGGACCTACGCGGTAGCCTCCCCGAAGGAGGTGGCCATACCGGCTCGCCTTCGATTCGTCCAACTCAAGATACTCCACCGGGTTTACATGACGGGGCCGAAGCTTCTGCGTATGGGCTATGCTGAAGATGGGTTGTGTAAGCGTGGGTGTGGTGCTTTAGGGACCTTTCTGCATATCTTGTGGGAATGCCCGGAGGTGGAGCGATTCTGGCGTGGTGTGCATGAGGTCCTGCGAGTGGTTACGCATGTGGCGCTGCTGCCTGAAGCGAGGAGATGCTTGTTGAATGTGTGGGAACCGACTGATTATTCGGTGCCGCAGACGTGGTGGGTGACTCTGGGATATATGATAGCCAAGCGTGATTTTGCTCAATTGTGGGGATCCCAGAGGCCCCCGACGATCTCGGCCTGGAAAGAACACATGGACTGGTGTATGTTTCGAGAAAAGGTGGTGTATGTGGCGAGGGGTAAGCCTGGGACATGGGTGAAAGTATGGGGCCCTTGGAACGCCTACCGCGGGGGCATCTGTGCACCACCGTTGCTGCCTGCTGCCTCCCCAGTCCCGTCCCCTTAACCGACTCATCCATCCGGTGCCGGGTATTGGGTTCCCCCAGTCCTTGTTCTGCTCTCTTCCCCCTCTTTAGACTCTGCTGGATAGCTGGGATCCCCCCGCCAGGGGAGCACGTGCTGCTATTCCCGATTGTGGGTTGCCTTGTGGGTGTGGTGTTCTTTGTTGTTCGTGATTAAAAATGAAACCGTATAGTGGGGTCTGGCTGATGCGGCACTTGACATTGTTCCCTCCTGAGCATGCTCCACTACAGCATCACGTTTATTATCATTGTATGTCGTATGCTCATGTCATCCCTAGCGGCCGGCCGGAAGGTTGTAGGCCCATACTTGTATATTCTTGAGATTTGTAATAAACGGTTTAAAAAAAAAAAAAAAAAAAATAATAATAATACGTGTGTAAATCAGTGTTTAGGAAATTTTACGACGATGAGGATTACAAGGTGTAGGAATCACATGCCATCCATTCTAGTAGGCAGTATATTTTAGGAGTGTTTGTTCTGGAGAAGCACAAACTCAGGATTTTAAACGTACCACAGTGCTTGGGGTTGACTTTACTAATAAGAATGTATTTCTACCCAAACTAACCGTTTTTAGCAACAGTAGTTAATAAAACACTGGGGGTAAATATAACATTCTTATCTATATCATGCAATTTGCATGCAGCTCTTTGAATGACATTTCATGGGTCACTGTGCTGTATTAGGATTGTAACTTATGACCTGCAAGTAACAAAGGGATGTCTGGGAGAAAAGCAGAAACCAGCTGAGCTATCCACGTAAAATACAGTTCTGTGATCTGCATGCTACAGTTCTTTGCAGAAGGTATATAAACCCTTTGCGCTACTTTATCAGTGGCGGTGCGTCCATTGGGGGCGTTGCCCCCCCCGCCCGCAGCTCCCTCGGCATCTCTGAACTTAGTTTACTTAAGTTCAGAGACTCCGAGGGAGAACTGACAATGCATGTCAGTCAGCATGACGTCGGACCGTGGGCGGTCCGGCGTCATGTTGACTGACATGCATTGTCAGACCAACCAGGGACAGGCAGCACTGCAGCACAAGTGTGCATGAGTGGGCAAGGTGAGCTAATTTTTAGCCCGTGCCAAGTCATGCGCACTTGTGTTTTCAGGGACTTGCGCATGCCCATTAGGAGCCCCTCGCTCTCCTAATGGGCAGGCCGCGGGCGAAGAGTAAGCTGTACCCTCCGCCAATCCTGGCGCTGCAGCAGCGCCAGAATTGGCTGAGGGGTTGCCACTCCAGTGCTGACGTGCTGTTCCGGTTTGAATAGGGCAGAGGTGCCAACACGGACCAGGACCAGAGGCGGTCAGGTAAGTTTTCGTCTTAATTTTATTCTCCCTCGACCCCCCACCCCCGCGGGACCCCCCCTCGCAACACCCTCCCCCCTCCCTCACGACTGCCTCCTCGCTCTTTGAAGAATGTTTTTGCGTGCATTGGAAAATAAAATGCTGCTGCGCGCGCAGCTCTGTATTCACAAACGTGGTCTTTTTAAACCATCCTGCTTTCATTTTTCAATGATATAAGCAATGGGCATTAGGTCTCACTAGGCTCATAGTTCATGATGTTCAACCGATTGTGAGATGTGCTCTGTCGTAAGTCACTGCTGGAGTCCAGTTCTCCCGCTGCTGGCAGCTGCCTTCCCCCTCCTTTGTTCCCCCTCTTCCACCTCTGTCTCGCTCCTCCTCATGTAGTAAAAACCGGTCGGAGACTTCAAGAAACAGGTATTACCTTCTTTTTCCTCCTTTCGTTTATTTGCTTCCTTGTGAAATGGATCCAAAAAAGAAAAAAACTTGCTGGAAACGTAGTCTTTTGCTGACATTTTTCAATTTCTAAGTGCAGCCTCAGGGTAGAGAGAAATAAAACATTCAAAATAGGAAAAATAACTATCTAAAGAAAGGTGGCCATATTGATTTATTCACACCTAAACACATTAGCGCCACATTACAGTGTTTGCCAGTGAAGCCCTACTTTTGTTAGGTTTCCTGGATGGGAAAGCACACTATTCCTGGAGGTATTGAAATACCTGCTTGTTGGGTGCGTGCATTGGAAAACAAAATGCATACTGCGGCTCTGTATTCACAAACGTGGTCTTTTTAAACCATTCTGCTTTCGTTTTGTAATGATAAAAGCAATGGGCATTAAGTCAGCTCCGTTACTCTCACACGTTCCTTTCTGCACCCTCGTTCCCTTATGTCACTGTTTCCTTCTCTTTCTATTCCCCGGTTAACTGACTTTTCTCTCTTGCTCTGGGGGTGAAGGCCGATGATGAGAAATACGCCCCGGACCGGACGCCAGACCTTAAAAGAGTGGCAGCGCTAAGTGCCCACCACCTGCAATCACCGGTACATATTAGGCGCTATAGTAGATTCTAGAGATAGTTCATCCGATTCTTGTGTGAGATGTGCTCTGTCGTAACTACTTGTCATTTGCTATGACGGCGGAATGGAGATGCGGAGACAGAGAAAGAGACGAGGGAGGAAGGGATACTGAGATGTAGGGAGGGATAGCAAGCAAGATAGATGTGACAGCAACAAGATAGGAAGAGATAGCAAGATAGAAAGAGGAAGCAAGATAGTAAGAGAGGAGAGCATGGGGGGTTGCAAGACAATGGAAGGGGCAGCAACAGACAGTCACCGGGCAGTGTCAGCAGGACCCAGCCAGTGACAGAGGAGGGGAGATGCTGAGATAGCGAAAGAGATAAGGTAGGAAGGGATACTTAGATGATGGGAAAGTGAGAGTGTCACTGGAAGAGAGTGTTGCCGATAGAGCAGCATGCAGCCACTTACAGGTGAAGGTAGTGAATTCTGGGAGAGAGATAGGTAAAGAGAAAAGTGACAGTTCACAGAGGCACTTTCACAATTGCTTTATTAACCTTCCTGTTTTCTCAAATTTGCTTGAAAATGCACCATTTTTCTTCTCTTTTTTCAACATTTTCACGGGAAGAGAATCGCAACGAACCCCCCCTTATGGTGGTTCGGGCTCGCTCGCAACAGTGTAGTATACCAATCACTTTACACCCCACCACTTTCAAATGTCACCCGCCGCCCCTGTACTTTATGATGTGTCAACTGCATCTAGACAATCTACAATGACATTTTTATTGTTGCCTTAAAACTGCTGAATACACAAGGAACTCTGCAGCAGATGCTTTTAAACCCATAAGTTATAAAACAGAGTACCCCAAAGCTCAGCGCCAGGGGCTGCACCGGTCGCACCGCTCTAAACCCGAAGCTGTGTTTCTTCACAAAGCAGCGCAGGGAATGCTTTTTTGATCAAAATGCTTTGCCATTAGTCAGTCCGTGACGTGTGCTGCCATGTGTGCTTTCCTGTTAGCTGTCATGTAGAGAGAACAGCAAGTTCAGTTTGCTGTACTCTGTGTGACACTGAGCTAGCTTGAAAGTGAGACTCTTACAGGATTTGAGTTGTGCGTTCCGTTTGTGTGTGTGTCTAGGTGACCTGTTGCAGTATACCTACATAGAAACTGCTGGCTATAAAAAAATAGAATGACCATGTCCCCCTAGTTAGAACCCATCATCCTTAGATGGAAAAATCCAGCACTCGATTTCTAGGAATCTGCATTCCATCCACGAAGCCAATGGAAGGCTGAGAGAAACTTCAATGCAGGGTTTTCAGTCTGCCAAAAAATCTAAAATACTTTATTTCAAAAGCAGGCTCACAAAACACACAACAAAACATGGGATAAGACTCTTCCAAAGCAAAACGTCCAGCATACCAATAAACAAACTCAACATGCCACAACCGTCTCTCTGGGGGATTTTATGAAAGGGACTCACAGGCCCGATTAAGGCCCTTGTGCCCCATCACAAAATATCCTGCATAGCGGCTGATTTTGACAGGCCATGCACAAAAGAGTGAGCTGCATGGACGTCATTTACGGGTCGCAACTTCGACCCCCTAGCTTACCCCTTGCTACCCCTGGCACTGCGCAACCCCTGGCCTCAGAGGTGGCCAAATCAGTGCCAAGAACAAAGGGGTGTCTTGCATTATCAGAGTCACGCTCTACCCTCGTTTATGCTCATTTTTATTACATTAATAGTGAGTAATAGTTAATTATTCACTATTAGTGTAATAAAAAGTGAAGCAGCAAGGTCTGGACCTTCACTGGTATCTTAGATAAAAAAATTAAAGGGTTTTAATGTATGTGGGTGAGAGTGAGTTTGGATGACAGAGCGTGTATATGTGCGAGCATGTATGCTTGGATATGGGATCGTGGATGTGTGTGTGTGTGTGTGTGTCAAAATGACTAAGTCTGAGTGAGTCAGAGTAAGAGTGAGTGAGAGAGTGCCAATGAGAGATTCAGGCTGAGAGTGAGTGCACAAGAGTAGGTGGAAATGAATGAGTGCAAGTCAGTGCTAATGATAGAATGTGTGAGAATAAGTGAATGTAAGTGAGCAGCATGTTTTGTTATGCTTGCAGATCTACTGTTGGGCCCCCCATTGGTTCTTGGCTTATATAAGAACCCTTTACAAAATGATGGCACTGGACTATTGGAGGCAATACTTGCATATGGATACTTTCGGCAAAATGCTACTGCTGGTTAAATTTTGGCATGGAGCACCCATGAAAAAATGCCAGGGCTGGTCGCCTGGAGGAAATTCTTGTCATAGTTGGTACCTGTGACAAATTTCTTGTGATGGCACATTAGAGGAACTTCTTGGCATATGGAAAGACAACTGTGGCAAGGTGATGTGGCTATCCATGATTAAATGTGGTCCTTGACATATTAGACATAACCTTTGACATAAGGGACCTCCATAGTGCACGAGAAGCAGTATTATGAACATTCTAGCACTGGCATATTATATGTAATGTTTGGACAAAAGGGACCAACGTGGCAAAATGCTTGTCCTAGCAATGGAGGCAATTTTTGACATACGGGGGGCCCATTGGACATTTCAAAAGCATAATTGTGTGAAATCATGGTCATACTGTCAGATTTCAGTAGCTTGGCACACAATGAAAGGACGTGAATATTTAGTGAGTGTTTATAGAGCCTATGGCTTTTTAGCAAATCTATGTGAAAATTCTGCATTAAAATGCACTAGTAAAGCCCATTTTATAAACAATTTCTCAGGAAAGAGAAACTCCCACTCTTTGTTCTCCCCTAGAAGAATATATAATATTAATTATGCAATTATGTAACTACAGCAGTGTTAATTATTGTGATGTCATCAGGGATTAAGGTTACGTGACATCACTTCTTGGGATGATGCATGGTCAAAGGTCATATGATGTCACTTCCTGTGACATCATTAAGGCCAAAGGGTATAGGATGTCAATTCTGCTACCCCTGTCATTTTGGTGAATAGCCCATGTGTGAGCTGCAGGCAAACCTAGAAGAGCATTGTGTATCTACCAGTGCGTCCCGACCTCTGATTGGAATTCTGAGAGCCTCCGTACTACTACACAGACTGCACCTAACCATGTGGTGACCTTCAGGGCCCCCACCAACTGCCAGGGCGGAATGAGCACTCTCACATATATGCTCCGCCTGTTTCATTTTCTGTGCAGGGGCACCTCTAACCTTCCTTTGAAGGGACAATGCCACCCCCAAACACAGACAAATGCACAACTATAATATTTGGTATATGCACAGAAGAGTGTGCAGCACAAAAAAAGTGATCTGGGCCAAAAGTTCGGTGATTGTCTGCAGATACTTAACTTCACTCCTAAAGCAAGCCCTATCGCCCACACATGATACAGGGTTCCTGGATACAGTCTGTCACTATACTTCCACATGGAGAAGAACTCTGTAGGATCAGTACTCAAACAGCCCCTTAACGCGCTAAATGTGCATCACGTTCTGGATGGTATGTGCTGTAGGGGTTCTTTGAAACTATGCATGATCAATAAAATGGTGCATCATGTGGTAAATAAATTCCTTCTTTGCAAGGGGTCATCACAATAAATAACCCAGAAGGCTCTTTGTGCAGGGGGCTGACCTTAGTGACTTGGCACAGAAATAAAAGACCCAGGGTATCTGTAGCACATGAACAATCTGGTTGAATGTATAAGTTACATTTATGGGAATGTTTTAAGTTGGCAATACATGAGAGACACTCAAAGAACAGACATGGATCGTAAAACTTTAATTACAGAAACAAAGAAATCATGTAATGGCCTGGAGTTCAAGATTTGACCAACTGTGAGAAGAGCAAATTCACACAGATTAATCCTAAATAGTGGTGGAATATATTTACAAGGCAATAACGACTAATAATGTAATAGACTCGGGTCTCGAGCACAGGGAGCAAAAGTATTTCTTTTACTTCTCTCTGATGGCAAGAATCCATAACCAGACAGATGTTCCTGAAATGAACTGCGAATTAAGGTGGAAAAAAATCCCAGGACGACGGAGAGTGGAGGTAACACAAAGCACTCAGAGATCTTGAAGTCTGGGCCTGGTCAATGGGATTCTGAAAATGGCAGGACCAGAAAATAGAGGAGCAAGAGCTCGGAGAAGAAGAAACTGGAACTCAACATACTGAGTAAAGGAAGGGAACAAAAAGAGAAACCGCTGGGACAACAAAAGAAACGTAAAGGGCAAGGCACCCAGTGGATAAAAAATAAACTAAAAGCGTTGTGACTTACAGGTATTGGTCATCCTCTTCCTTAAATAGTAAGGCAGTTTAGGGTATAGAAGATAAAAATAAGGACTTTGCAGTCACCCTGGTCGACTAGTTCCTTTTAAAAAAAAAAGCTGAATTAAGACGCCCATCACCTTGAAATGTTTGGCAAAATCTGTGCAGTCTACACTAACCCCTTGGTTCCAGCGTGTCTGAAGTCATCATTGGCTACAATCTCCAGGCTCCGGAGAACCACCTCTTCTAGAACAGGAATGAGTAAGTGCTCTTAAGAATCAGGAGGAAACCAGAGGAGAGCCAGGAAGAATAAGTAAACAAGGTCGGAGATGCAGCCTGTGAGAAATCCACCTTTTCTGCTTGGTCACCTCAGATTTTTCAACTTTTGCTACATTTCTTTTTGCTTTAGAACTCTGTTCACTTTAAAACTGCCAACAAGGACCAAAGTGCCTGTGTTCCCCCTTTAAGAATGGTTGAATTGGCTTATTCCTAATGGGCACATTTAACTTACACATATGTCCCTTGTATATGGTGCAGAAAGTGTACCCAGGATCTGGAAGTTAAATGTCGCTAGTGGATTGCAGCACACGACAGTGGAAGGACAAACATGACTTCAGGCCTATCCTGTGTAGCCTGACTGCTGCAGTGTAAAGCATGCACTACGACCTGTCAAAATAACCCTTTTTGACAGTGGAAAGCCTTCCTTTAAAATATTAGCAGTGGCCTCCATGTAGGTCATTTAGCTCAGAAGGTGGATTGTATTTAAAAATAGGATATGTAAAAAATTAATTTTGCTATGTCCCTACAGTGACAAGGTTCTAAAAGCTATTTTCACTGTGGCAGGCCTAGCTGTCCTCTGCAGCAAACCAGAGTACAGATTAAAATGCTAATACTGATAACTCAGGAAAACTGGCAGCTGGAAAAATAATTAAAACAATATTGTGAAGTTGGATTTTTAAGGAAAAGTAACTGTTTGAAAGCTTCCCTTTTCCTGCCTGAACTGTCAGATAGCTAATTAGCAAACACCTCTGCCAGCTCTCAGCCTGTGCTCAGCCTTAAATAGGTGTGAAATGCTTCCCAGGAGCAAACAAGAGACTGGCCGGACTGAGCAGGAATGTCTGCTCCAAATTCAACTTAATATGCAGGGGAGGGGGCTGTGGGTCTCCTTTTAGCAGCACAGTCTCAAATCCTGCTTCATAGGTATGCTGGGCCACATGTAATATTTGGGGCGTACTTGAAAGGGAGCAAACAGGATGCCAAATCAGTTCTTGTGGATCCCCTGTCTGGTTACTGAAGGACCCTGCTTTTGTCCTGCGAGACGTCTGTCTCTGGGTTTTTTGTCGGTGCTTCAAACTGGATTTTAGTATTAGATATGGGAGGACACTAGGATTACCATATGACACCCCTCACACACCCCTAGCCTTCAGAGCCCAGGTTTTGTGCGGAGGCAGACCTTTGCCACCTTGGATTTGCCCTGAAACATTCAATTTTGGGCCTGTTTGCATGAAGGCAAACAGGAACTACTGCAAAAGTAGGTATCTCGGGCCTGGGAACTTTTACTGCATTGCTTAGGGTGAGGTCAGGAGTCACACACACCCATTTGCTGGTGCCAGAAATAAATGGGGCACCAAAAGGTATCCTATTACACGAGGTATAAGGCTTGATCCTAACAAGTCAACATGATTTCTCCATTATTTGTAGGACCCTCACACACCCTATTAATGTCATGCTTCATCATTGGGTCTCATCATAGAGGTCTTAGAATAAAAATACCTTGGAACACCTAGGTATCGCTTTACTAGTAGTGTTACTGGTATGATTAAAAACAGAAAAAGAGGGGGTATCCTATTTTGTTCCTCTCATCCCCTACTTAGAATCAGATTGACCTGTCAGTCTCCCCGTGCTAGCATAATTGTGGATAAATATATGTGACATAAATGTGGCATCCCCAGGCACCCTCTTCAAAACACTGTCTGGACCTCTGGAAGAGTGAAAGATGCCTGGACCTGACTGTGACCTGAGAGAAGCTCTGAAGGAGCAGAACTGTTCCCTCTTGTACCCAAGACAAAGAAATGGACTCCAGGGGTCAGTTGGCTGAACTCCTGTGTGGCTACAGGGAGAAAAGTTGCTAGAAGCCTTTTTGTAGAGTTACCCAACTGACCAGTGGCAACTGAACCTGGACATGACCCTATGAGTCTCTATGTTCCTCCACTAAGGTCTGGGGTGTCTTAGAAATCTACTCCTGTGGTTGGTTGGGACTTATACAACTAAGTAAGAAGGTGAAATCTTTGACCAGGACGAACCTGGTAGGTAAATCCAACAGTCGCTCCATTGTAGTCAACCTTAAATTGCGCCTAGGTCCCATCTACTGCAATATTGACTATGTTTGGCACATTATGCTTATACACTATTCCTAGTAAAAAGGTAAAAAAATGCACATCTCCGGTTCCCCTCAATGGATTTTTGTCAATTTGTGGCATTTGGTATATTATATTTTACTTTATTTTCCTAATTTGGTCTGCAATTTTTATTGTTTTGCATTTTGACTTTACTACTGTTTTGGTACTGCATAAATACTTTTTCCCTAAGTTACGTTTGTATGCTCTGTGCCGTAGCTACCAGGGGCAAAGCTCTGGTTAATTTAGTGACTTTGAGGGCTCACCTGGGTAAGGGTTGTGATTTTTCCTTGACGTGGGCAGCAGCCCACTTCAAGTAATAATCCAATTTCTTACACCACCTCTCACTCATTTGACAATGCCATCCCTCTGCAGAGTGGTTTGGAGCCAGTTATTGTGATAATGAAATTCATATTTTGCAAAGAACCGTGAATTTTTTTTCCTTATTTCAAGGTCCCATGTAAAAAATATTTTTTTACCACAACATTCATTATATATATATATATATATATATATATATATATATATATATATATATATATATATATATATATATATATATTCACTGAAAAAACCATAGGTTTCACACAAGTTATAGTTAGCTGTACATTTCACTCGTAAAAAACCTATGAAATTCCCCCGTTATAGTTACTGTAGGCAACTATAACTCACGCGACCGCAATCCTCTGCTGATGCTAATACTGTATTTAGACACTTATTTGCCCATGTCTTCTTCCATTAAATTTTAGCTATACATATATTACAAATATTTTTTTTTCATAAAGACACATATGTCATCAGCACAGGATTACGGTGGCGTGAGTTATAGTTGCCTACAGTAACTATAACGGGGGAATTTCATAGGTTTTTTACGAGTGAAATGTACAGCTAACTATAACTTGTGTGAAACCTATGGTTTTTTCAGTGAATTTGCAAGGTTTTTTAAATGCAAATTCCTAACTATAACGTGTGTGAAACCTATGGTTTTTTCAGTGAATTTGCAAGGTTTTTTAAATGCTAATTCCTAACTATAATGTGTGTTAAACCTATGGATTTTTTATTTAATTTTGCACGGTTTTGCTTATTTTTTATTTTTATTTTTTGCATTTTTTTCCGTGCGCGTACGGTAAACTGACGTTACGCGTACGTCACGTACGTATCACGTAAGCGCACCGTCCTTATGACGTACGGTGCGTTTTCGTAATACGTACGCGACGTACGCGTACACGCATGCGCGTTGCGCGGAACCAACGTCGCGCTTACGCGGGTGCGTGTAATGCGCATGCGCGAGTGCCGTCATACGTACGCGCCCCGTAAGCGCTCCGTAAGCGTTACGTTTGCGCATGCGCACTTTTTTACGAGCGCGTACCGTAAGCTTACGGAGCGCGCACGGTAGGTCATGTGACCGACAAGGAACACTTTTCATTGGTTTAAACTACTTTCAGTTCCAGAAACTTCAAACACCACACCCATTCCCCTCATTACTGCTTGAGATCCCTTAGGAGAAGGAGCTGGATTGACATTGGGATACAATGGCAGAACAGCAGAGCTCTTCTGAGAGTGAGGCCAGCAGCACCACCATGATCCAGAGAAGGAGGAAACAAAAGACTTCTTTTGTATGGGAGTATTTTACTTTTCCAGAGGGGGAGAAAAAGGTGAATGCTCAATTGGTCACTTGCACACTTTGTGGCCGTGTTTTATCTAGAGGAAATCCAAGGAAGAAATATTCCTTTGGAAATCACTCTATGAAAAGACACCTGCAGGATAGACATCCCAGGACCTTTGCTCGACATACTGGAGAAAACTCTTCAGTAAGTCACCAGAGCCCAACCTCAGATGCTCAGCCGAGTACATCATCGGCAGCTCAGCTGAGCCCTTCCTCTGAGGTGGGAGCATCACCTTCTTCTTTTCCTGTGGACATTAACCCTCGATTTGGGAGGGTTGAAATGAGGTGTACAAGATGTGGTGGTCTTATTGTTTATGGGGAGATCAGTCTTCCCCTTATTAACAATAAGATAGACCAGCATGTTTGTAGACGCTTATAATATTCCCATTCTTTCTTTCCTCTATCCCTGTATTAACCCAACGGCTCTTATAAGAGCCAACCTTACCTCACAATTTTTGTTATTTTTTTTTTAAGCTTTCCTTTTTGCAAATTTTTTTTTGCCGTGCGCGCACGGTACGCGTAATTCCGCGAATTTCGCGGAATTTCGCAGTTTACACCGTGCGCGTACGCTACGCGCATTCGACGATTTTTCGAAAAAAAAACAAAAATTCATTTTTGCCCTTGAGGGTCCTTCTGGGACCCCCTGACCAAGGCTAGGGGGTCAGGAACTGTCGAGCCTGCCCCCTTTTCACATTATCCACCTTTTTTATTCACCCCCCTGACAGTGCGAGTGACAAAATGGCGGCCGACACTTCCTCCTTTCTTCCGATTCGAATGTTTACTAAGATCTAACAGCCAATCAGATGTGAGCTTGCGCACGCCACCGTACGCGCACGGTAAGCGCACGGTAAGCGCACCGTAAGCTGCCACAGAAATATATATTGATTTAAATGCTATTTTCGCAGAATCTACTGAACAGATTTACACCAAACCTACAAAAGGCACTTCCTTGACCTGGGGACTACCTCTCTGCCAAATTTCATTAAATTCTGTTCAGCCGTTCGGGCTGTAACTCTGTCTAAAGGTCCTATGGAAAAATGCATGGGAAAAACGCGTTTTGGGACCCCCCTTTTATCTCAGCCCCCGCTTGACAAATCCCCCCGAGACTTTCAGGGTAGGAGCGGAGCGTAGCGCCCGACCTATTTTGAAAAATTCGCAAGGATTCGACGACCGGCGCCAAAGTTATTCAAAATAGAATGTTGCGGATTTCCTATGGAAACGTGGTCCTAACTATAACTACCTACTGGCGACCGCCAGTAGGTAATATATATATATATATATATATCAAAGAAACTTCCCAATGTGCAGTAGCGCACAGCCGCAGGAACGGACAACTTCACTCGCCGATGCTTTCAAATCGTGTTTATTTGATATAAATTACGTGCCTAGTCCATATATATATATATACACACACACACACACCCACACATATATATATATTGCAGTAGCCACTCTATAGTTAAGTTAGGATTCCCAGGTATAGGAATTCCTCAGATGTTTCCTTGCTAATAACTTTGCCACTGTTTGACAAATCTCCATGAAACTTTGCAGACCGGTTGCTTTTTTCTACATTGACGGACGATGTAAAGTTTTGTGGAGATTCATCAAGGGGTTGGAAGGAAAAAGGGGGAGTCTCACAATGTGTTTTTCCACCAATGTATTTACCATAGACTTTTTAGACCGACGTCATGTCAAAACAGCTGAACGGATTTTAATGAATTCTGGCAGGAATATAGGTTATGGTCTGGAAAGGGTTATGTTTTTGGTGTTATATGGCACTTAAAACTAGTGATATATTGGGCTGTGGTATACTGCCGTACTTTTGTGGTATACTGTGGTACTTGCTGATGGCAAGGCAGTATATGATTGGCCAATAGTTGCCTTTACAAATGTAAAAGGCAGCCATGTTGTTTGTAATATAGTTTGCCTGTGTTCTGGGTTAGGGCCATAGATGTAGATAAGTATTGGGTTTTATATTTTACCCTACCTGCTGCCACTTTATTAAAGGTGTAATAAGTAGTGAAAATTATTTATATGGTTCTATATATTTTGAAAGATTTACGGAGTACCTCGGTACCACCTAGGAAGTGCTGCAGTACTTAAATTAAATATATATATATGTTAAAAAAAATTAAAATACACCGTATTCCGCTATATTTCACAAATATTGTGTACTATAGTGCATTTTCAATTTTTCACATACTTAATTTTCTAAAAAACAGTAAAGGCACTTCCACAGTACTACCTAGAAATACTGCGCTACTTAAAAAAAAATGCTAAAAATTAAGTAATAAAAAAAAAACACTTCTAAATTACATTTAAAGGGATATATAGTGTACCGCAGTGTACTTAAAAAATTTTTTGTTAAATTTCAACAAACACTGTACTATACTATATTTACCATTAAAACCCCCAACGCACACTAAGGGGTCCATTAGGACGCCACCCTAGCGGTGCTGGGACCGGCTGCCAGTGGTGCGGTGGTCCCGCACCGGCAATTAGGATGCCTCCGCCACAGTGGCATCCCACATATATTGCATTGTGGCGGACGGTGCTGTAAGCAGCACCCGCCACAATGCTATATATGCATGTTGTGCATTGGCATGCACAACGTGACAGGCACCGCACGGTGCCTGCCACCTTATGCATGCCAATGTTGGGGGGTACCATGGGTACCCCCCAAGTGCAGCCCCAAAAGAGAACTCCGCATGCCTTTCCATGGCAGAGTCTCCGCCATGGAAAGGCATTGAAAATGCCAGATAATAATAAGGATGAGGCACCGCCACCATATTGCAGGCCTTTTCCACCCGGTAGGCAATCGTGATGATTGCATACAGGCAGAAAAGCGGTGGACAGTCTGTCCGTCTGCCGCGGTATCCCCCGCCATGCTAATGTGGCGGGGGGTAAAAGGCCGACCAGCGAGGTGTTTGGCGTCCGGTAGGGCGGTGGCGATCTGCACGCCATCCTAATAGACCCCTAAGTGCAGTGTAAACAATATGGTAGTACCGAGGTACTCCGCATACTTTATTTACAATATATAAAGGAATAAAAAACTTTTACTTTAATTTACACATACATAAACTGACTCATCCCCTCCTACACACTTATAAAACAGTAAGCACTATATTTACACTTAAAAAAACAGAAAACAGCCAAAGTTTGATCTAAACCATGTAGCTACCTTTTACTTTTGTAATAGCAGTCTTTAGCCAATCATATACTGTTTTGCCATCATGATGTACCGCGCTATACTACAAACATTTAGTGGTGTAACGTGGACCAATGTATCACTAAATTAAAAAAAACATAAAAATTCAATGAAACAAAGGCTAAAGCTTAGTTATAGTTAGGAAAATAATGTATAATTTCTATACAAAACCAACTTAAACTACGCAAACTTTAGAAATATCTAATACTATAGTTATAACTTAACAATTCTACATAAAGTTTATTGTCTACACCCAGCGGTAGCATTACTATAACTTTCCCACCTACGTACACAGTGTTGTGAAAATCACTAGCCAGAATACAATAACTATAACCCGCCCCTATACCATGCAAACTGTTCTCATAAATGATTTAATTTGAGATGTTATGAGTGTTGCTATAAATGTTATGATTTTATGTGGCATATGTAGGCTGTCCGGTTTTAGGTTTGAACCTATAATAACTGATAAAACCCCACCGAAATGGAAATAGCCCTCACTAGTGTAAATATATAAACACTGAAAAAAACACCTGCACAACCACAAACTAAATCTCATTCAAAGAAAAGAAAAGGAGAGTGAAAGAGTCATTTATTTTTCTTCCTGAAGGGGCCAATACAATGTAACTTTGTTATACAAACTAGCAGCAAGAAAGACTGGCTTACATTATTCTGCTTGAGTTTTGTTGTTTAAGGATGTCACTAAAATATTGTTTTTACTTTCTTTTGCTTTTTTCAGTTTTGTGGTCTTTAGTCTAAAGATGCAGGGTTTAGAAGTATGTTTTAGGTCTTGTTTAATTATTTTATAAACTGTATAAAATCAGGAAATATCAAAATCATATTTGATATTTTGGCTGCATTTGATTCTTTCACTGATATGTAAAATGGCTGGTTTCATAACAATCTTTCCCAATATGTGCAATCACATTTACCCACAGAGAATGGGTAAAAACCCTTGATACATCAGCCCCCAGTTTCTAGTGAGTCAGTATTGATAGTAGGTGAATTGCCAACACCTTAGGCTTTGAACATTCAATGCAAGGTATAGTGGCAACTATATGTAAAAAGAGTGCTTTCACGAAGCATCTGGGATAGTGTTGAAAACGTGACACCAGACTTTGTAAAACATGGAACGCAGTGTCACTAAAATGCTGCTGCAAAAAGGTTCTTTCCAAGTTCAACAAAGATTGAAGTGATATTGTTTGTATTTGCAGTGATTCAGCTATGTATACGAAAAATTGCGTGATTACCTGTCAAAATCGATACCTGAGCTGAAGTGCTTCCCTGTAAGAGATCCTTGCAATTTTTTAGATGGTATGCTGAAAACATCTTTACAATCTTCAGAGTTAATGAAGAATGCTATTGACTTTGATGCACTGTTTTGTTATGCACGGGAACTAAAACACAAATATTTCTCATTTTGTACTTTGTGTGGCATCAAAGAGTCATCCCAACTGGGTCACTTAGTTGATGGTTCTCTTTCCAAGGGAATGGGCTGTGAATGTTATATTTCCATGTGGCAACCATTAACAGAATTCTTGCTGAGTGATGATGCCAAAGTCAAGAAATGTGAGGATCTTTGGCCGCATATTGATAGTGATGTGAAAAAAAACCTCTACTGCATTCTCAGATTTTCAAAGGAAAAAATAACTGCTGTAGTGGACATAATAGAAAAACAAGAGTCTGAAAACACCCTTGTCTGCCAAGTGTTCAGCATAATTGGTATAGATGTGAAACATCTCATTGAGAGTAGGCTGGGTGACACCATTAGTGAATTTGGCACTGCAACATGTTCCATGTTAGAGTGCTTGCAACCTGGCAAGCAAAGCAATGTTGAAGAGAATTTCAGGCACCTTTATTTTACAATGTATGAGAAATGGCTTGCAGTGATGCATAGGAATGTCTCTTCCCCAACCATGGCATTTGAAGTCAATGAAACCTCACTGTGGTGTTCTGTACAAGTTCTAGATCCCTTCTGTAAAGGGAATCTTCTCCTTAGTTTCAAAAGTGCCGCTTCATTTTTGACTGCTTCAATAACTCTGAGGGCATAGGTGCCCAGTACAACTCATATGTTGCAGAACCTTCCCAGATAAATCGAATCTTCAAGTACACCAGTATTGGCATTAAAAGCTATGTCAGTGGCCAGAGTTAGCAAATTGTGTACTGGCTGTTTTTGCGTTGCCCGTCTTAAGTGCCAATGTTGAGAGAGCCTTTTCACAGAAAAAAAGTTTGCATGGAAAGGAGAGAGTGAGCACACATGGCCAAAGACCTCCTGAAGAAATATTCTTTGGTGTACTACAATAAGTTTGGTTTGCAAAAATGTATTTGGACCTTGTATACACTGTACGTACACTGTCTATATACCATGCACTGTCAGTGCAGAAAGCAAGCAATAATAAAAGCAAGATGTTCCATAAACACCGGAAAAATACTGTTTCTGTTGTTTTTAATGCCATGAAAACGTGTAACCACTGATAACCACTGTTTTTTTAAGGTATTGAAATCACTTGAAAACACTGGGGAAAAAAACACCAGAATTGAACAAAAATAGAAACTGAAATCAGGAAAGCCTAGGCATATGGATGCAACATGAAAGGGTATAAGCAGTGCATGGTAGAGGGCTGAGTTACAGGCAGCCAATCAGAGCGCTTGCTCCCACAGGAGCATGTCTCCTGAGGGAGAGAATTTGGAACAAGCAAAAAAATGCCCCCGGGCCAAACAGAACACTTTTCTTTTTAAATTGGGTTTGAAGGACTTTTTCGCAAGAGTCCCTTGAACCTAACTATCCAGATATACAAATATTTATATTCCGTAATATCTCGAAAACTACTCAACAGGTTTACACCAAATCACAAAAAGCACACTTTCTGGACCAAGATCTAGCTTCCTGCTAAATTTGGTGAAATTTGGTGAAATAGTTTTTGCGGTAGTGCTTCTTAAAAAAGTCTGTGGAAAGGAAATGAGGATTATGCATTTTGGGACCTCTCCTTTTTCTCGGTCCCCGCTTGATTGATCACCTTAAAACTTTGTCAACAAACTAAGTAAAAAGGCGCACTTTATTGAAAGGTTTGGTGAAGATGCGTCAAACTGTGCCAAAGTTATTAGCAAAACAAAAAAGGTTTTTCCTAAGGAATCACTGATCTAACTATTACCACCCAGTGGTGGCGACCACAGAATTCAGAAGCTAGGACAGTTTTCTAGGAAGCATTTTGGGAACATGATGGGGTATGAGTGCCATGTCTATGCATCCCATACATTCTGTGCATTACACCCTTTCCTGACAAGAAAAGCTTGTTTTCCAATTATACAACAATGTGTTATGCAGTAGAAGACTTTACAGATCATTGGGATTTTCATGCAAGTGACTGTTTTGACCGAGCAGTGAAAGCATCCCAAGCATGAATGTTGTGTCCCTTCCTATTTTACCATTTGTTACAACTGCCCAAAGTAAAATGCAATTAATTAATCAAATAAAAACAGCCTGTTCTAGTTATTCTATAAATTGAAGATGAAGAGACATTTGCAGTGACAGATTACTTGTCGGAGGTGGGGTCGGGCAAACTGAGGCAGAAGTGTCATGAAGGTCATGTGGGAGGGATGTGTCTGCACCTATAAACCACTTTACAGTTTGAGCCCAATGAGCTAGACTTTAGTCACCTTTTGAGCACCGAGGATACCCAACAGGTGACAGTCTAACGACATCCAAGACCATATACATAATTATCTATCAGAAAAAATATAAAGGTAATTGGAATGACCTTGGACATTTTTTGATATTGCAGGTCTTGCTGAAGCATAGATTCTTGTCTATTTGCTTTGAATCTGAAACCCACTTTTCAATTCCCATTTAGTGACTTTTGTATATTTATTGATTTTCAAAAGTTTAAGGTCTGATTACGAGTTTGGCGGTCCAACCACCCAAACACCACGTCCGCGTTATCTACGACATAGCTGTGCCGGCAATCTACCACCCACCGTATTACGAGATGTGCTGTCTGAAACGCTGACCGCGGCCACAGCACTCTTCCCAGTGGGACTGTAGTGGTCTGCAATGTCAGTGTTACATCCACTGATGCCCTTAGGTCCGTGGTCCACCTGCCGAGTGCATTACGACTCAACAGTCATACTCGCAGTCTCCCAGTGGCGGTTAACAAACAGCAGTTACCCAACGGCGGTAGGCCACTGCGGTACGCACGAAAAAAAACACCAAAATAGTGACCATTGGATGAATTTAAAAACCAGCTAATGTGCTTTGGCAAGTGGACACACCTGCAAATCACACTGTAAAACACACCATCTCTGACCAGCATCCTTTGCTTTCCAACTGGAGCCCACATGACAGGCACCACCGTTTTCTGCACTTTTAGATAAGGCACCCTTTTTTTCATCTTCCCATTTCGCACTCTCCACCACCTGTATTTTTGTGTTGCACCTTTTTTCTTGTATCACTTGTTTGTTTTTCCTTTCATTTACTAACTCACATTAATCTCCTCATCATGCCTGGCAAAAAAAAGCCAGACTCATACATTTCATATTGCCAAATTTGAGTCATTGTTAGTTTGATTGTAGTAGTAGATGCATGCTACTGTGCTGTGTCTATTGGCTTTCTTACCTGGAAGACAGCAGAGTCCTGTCCACATCCAATTCTTTCCGTTTGAGCAGACACCTGGTTGAGTGAAGTGAGTGATCATCTCATGTTCTCAATAAATCTGGGTGTCAATTGTACCACACAGGCAGCTGGTCTTGCTTATGTGAGGAGTGATGTACCCTCACTACTGTCTCTGATGTGATGGTGGCTCTATTGCATGAGACATGACAGAGTTCACAGTACATGCAGTGACTGTACAACAGTTCCCATTGGTAAGTACTGGTTATAGAGTGAAATGAGAGTGCAGACGTCACTGGTGCCATTAGCATTAGTGCCTACATGTTGGCCAGTGTGCATTTGCCAGTTAATGGTTCATATGCAATAGTGTTTCAATACACACATTCACTGACTGGTGACATGCATGAGGTAGTGAGATGTAGAACTGTGGGGAATCATATGTGAGTGTCTACACTGGTGAGTATGCAATACCAAAGAGGGGTGTGATGTGCCTGTCCATTGGGAATCTAGTGATCCACATCTTCATGTCATAGATTTTCAGGGACACCAAGAAACTTCAAAGGTGTATTGGCTTGTGGATATACAATCTATGACTAGTGTCATCACCTGTACCAAGCAGGATTGGGGATCTTCATATGACTATATGGAGTGCTGTGTGTGTGAATTCAGAGTATCTAGCCCCCAAACGTTTTAACCTCAATGCTTTCAGGGAATGTTATCAGAAAATGTGATAACATAGCTAAACTACATGTGTCCAGCTTTCTTTTGACTTTTCAGATAGTGAACATATGATGTAATTTGGATTGCAAAGTGTCATCGGAGTGCAATGAGCATTTGCATGTGCCATGATGTCTGCTACAACAGTAATTGATGGTACACTGGTGTTCAACTTGACCATCATAATATGTTATGAATAATAGCTAGATCTGTTTGATTCTGGGCCTTGTGTGAGCATTGTGTAAATCTCACACTTGGATACGTCCTATTTGGTTACATCTCTTTATAATGGTATACAACAAGTGTCAAACGTTCCTATCCTTGACCAGGAAAACAGGGTTCAAATAGAAGGACGTCTGGAGATCTTCAGAGCCATCCGAGTCTGCGCAGTAGACATCGCGCTCACATGACGGTGGCCACCTCTGAACTCCATTGTGAATATCGCGGCCTAGTAGGCCCGAATGCCAACTTAAGCGAAACAAACATAAAAAGTCATTAATATACGGAAATGAAGATTCTAATGTTTAAACCTACACTAATCCCAATATGTATTAGTAGTTTCCTAACTTATAGCAACATTTAATGCAACAATACTCACCATTTCGCCATACCAGGAACGCAAACCATTACAAAAGCAACATAAATCATGCAATTTCTATCAAAACACGTCCTACAGTTAATATGCGTACCACAGTTAATCATTAGAATTATTTGCCATGCAATTTGCATATTAGTCCCGCGTGTAATTCGTGTTTATCAAAGTGTACAGTTGGTTAATATTAACACTTTAACAGTTAACAAAGGTAAATAATTAGAATAGTTACGTAATTAGTATTTTTTCATGCAAATAGAGAAGGTATACAAAATGTTGCTTTACCTGCTCCACCAATCCCTCCTTTGGTGATTTTTTTTATATCACCACAAATCCCAACAAATGTAGTTTCATTTTGTTTTTTGTTTTATGGAAATGATTTCTCAGTTCTCTTACTTTTCTTTATGTCACATAATTGTTTCCCCTGTCTCATCCTCTCTTGTTTTCTTATACATATTCTCTTTCCACTCTTCTAATTCTATATCTCCCATTTCTCTTTCCCTTGTTTCTTTCTCTCTTTTCTTTGCAACTTCTCTTTTTATTTTATTTTTCAGCTTTCTTCGTTTTATACATACACATCCTAATCTCAAAATTAATATTAATATTACAACACAAGTTACTGGTATTAGAATCTTACCTACAAATGAGCTACCTATTTTTATTAAGAAGCTTTTTATAGCCGTAAACCCTTTACCAATCCTTTCCCAAACACTTTCAACCTACAATGGAACAATTTCCTCATGCAAATCTGTTATATTCTTAATATATTTCTTTAAATTTTGGCTTTCGTCAGGAATGTATGTACAACAATGTTGCACCTTCAGCATTCCGCAGACTCTTCCCTCTTTTGCCAAAATTATATCAAGGGTAAGTGGATTCTGCATCCCCATGGCAACCATTTCGGTATTTACCAGTAAGAACCCTCCAGCAGTGCTTGTCGATAAGCGATCCACTACTGTAGACAATTTTAAAATTTTATTCCAACGGCTGGTATCAGTGCTCCAAAAATATCCCCTACATTTTCTGACCAACTTTCCCTCCTTCTACGTGCTAGTTGCCTACCTATCTTACGCACACCATCTTTTCCCCTTCCCACATGAAATATTTTCGGGAAGACCAGGCCTAGACAATATATGCCATACCAATAGTCTGGTAACCGATAATATGCTTTGTTCCCGCAGATAAAATATAATTCAGGGAATACCGGATTGTTTCCTCCTTTAAATCCCCATCCTCCCATGATTCTATATGTATCATGGCATTCACTCGCACCTACAAAATAATTATCATAAACAGTTTCATTTCATCTAATACAAAATTTCCCTCTCTGAGGCCAATCCAAAGCCATTGCTGGACTTTTTTCTCCCTTTAAAAGGTTTTCTCTTTCTACGCCCAAAACTGCTGACTCTCTCTTATCCCCAGGTACCTTTCTTTGCATCTTAATTCTCCTCTCTTTCACCATGTCCAAAAAGGTCTTTTCTTCCTTTCTCAGACTACAGATAAGATTATTTTTAAACTCTTCTTCTAAAGTTAATTCTCTAGTTTCTAGGAAATATTCACCTAAAGTTTTACCAGGTTTTATCTTATTCAGTTCAGGAACTACGGGTACTTGTGAAAAAACATTATCTACATCAGAATAATGGTACGCTAATTTCCCTGTTTTATAAAACAAACTTGCTAATACACTACATGTTATCCCATATGTCACAGGAAGGTGGCGATATGTAACATCCTCTGACACTGATGCAGGTAACTGCATGCAAACAGAACAATCTCTAACATCCATAGTTTTCACATATTCATACAATAACTTTGAAAAAACATTATTAGAAAAATCAGTTATAGACCTATCCTTATGTAAATCGGTTCCATCTATTATTCTAGTTGTATGAGTATCATAACTCTTTTCCATATTAGTCTTGTTTTCAGTGTGATTCTCTAGTTTCTCAAATGTTACTTTAAACGAAATTATTATAGCTAATATACTCGACAGAAACATTAGTAATCCTGTACAACAACAACACACTTTGCACCATCTTTGAAGGAACCCACATGTAGGTTTTCTACCTTCTGCGTTTGTCTTTTGACTTAGCCTCTTTTATTCACAACTAACTTTTGTCTAACCCTAAGGCTCTAAGCGCCTATTTGGTTCTTTTCGGTTATATGTCTTCTCTGGCAATTCAATCTCTCTGCATCTTCTTTTGCCACTTCAGTCTGGCATTTGCTCGTCGTTGTCCTTGTTTTCACAACCTTGATTCAGAACTTCCTGAACATCCGTTTCTTCTCCGATATCAGACAAGATAACTCTCAGGATTTCCGAATCTTCTTCCTCTTCAACCACTTCCTGTACAGTCACACCTAGGCTTTCTTGGCTATCGGCTTCCTCTTGTACTTCAGGAAGTGCCACATACGTCCATTCCGGAGACTTATACTTCTGGTTGGGTTTCTTAGTTCGCTTCTCTTTCTTCAAGTGTGTCAGACTAGTGTCTCCCGATTTCTCTTGGCTAGACACTTCATTTACTTGTTCTGCTTTGGGTGTTTTCACTCTAGTCAATCGATATCTCAGTCTTTATATTTTGTTTGGCCAAATTTCCTCTTTTGCTGGCCTTTTCAACCTATTTCCCTTCTCACCTCGCTCGGTTTTCCAAGCTCTCTTCCTCAAGACTCGTCCTTCTTGTGCTTCTTCTTCACTTTCTTCAGATTCGGTCTCGATTTGACCTTTACCTCCTTGGAGTTTTTCTTTCACGATCTCCTGTTCCTTATCTACATTGTCCCTCCTCGTGTTCTTCCACGCAATCTTCCTGCTGACTTACTGTCCCTTTTTCTACTTGGATGTGTGTAGTCCCTACACCTCCTCGGGGGTCTTCCGCAACAATCTTACCCTTACTCTTTGTATCTAATTCCTCACCTTCTAGTTCTATGACTTGCAGTGGAATCTCTCTCGTACTTGCATGTGGGGCCTCTTTTTCAAGGATCTCTTTGCCAGTTTCCTCAATGTCTTCTTTTACCTTCTTCTGTACTCTCACCTGTTCAGTGTCTGATTCAGACCTAGTATCAAAAATTTCCAGTCGTCTCCTCAACGGCAAATTCTCTAGTTCCACAACTTGGCTTGGTTCCAACTCTTCATCTCTCGGAGTTGGTTTGGTTCTGGTTTCTTCTGATTCTGACTCCGAACTGGTATCTGACTCTCCCAAATATTCTTCTTCAGGTCTATTTGCAGGACTCGGGATTCGGAGAGTATGACTCGCATGAATCCAATTCTTTACTCTGGCACATTTCACAGCCGTCGTCGTGGTCAAAATCACTTGACGTGGTTTTCCCCAACGTGGTACCAGACAATTTCTCCTTCTATGCACTTTGATCCTCACCCAGTCTCCTGGACTTAAAGCATGAGCTGGCTTCTTTTCAAGAGTGTTTGCATCCGATCCAACCTGATGAAACACAGAATGAACGGAATCAGCCAACCCCTTGCCATAATCCAACACGAAGTCATCAGATATAGGCAGTAGTTTGTTGACAGGAATGAAAACAGGTCTCATCGCCCTACCCATAACTAGTTCATGGGGACTCAATCCAGTATTCCTATCAGGAATTGATCTAATAGTCATGAGCACTAGAGGCAAGACATCAGGCCATTTTAACCCTGTGGCCAAACACATGTTTCCCAATCTGTTCTTAATGGTACCATTCATCTGTTCCACTACCCCAGAAGCCTCTGGACGGTAGGCACAGTGTAGTTTCTGTTGTACATTTAATGCTTCACAGATCAATTTTATGATTTCATTCTCAAAGTGCTTTCCTCTGTCCGATTCAATCGTTACTGGGAAACCAAACCTAGGAATGAACTCTCTCAATAGGAGTTTCGCTACTGTAACCCCATCACTCCTTCTGGTTGGGTACACTTCCACCCAGCGTGAAAACAGACAAACAACCACTAGAACATACCTTAGCCAAGTGCATGGGGGCATTTCAATGAAATCAATCTGCATTCTGGTGAAAGGACCTCCCTCTCGTCCTATTGCTCCCAAGCTCACCACTGTATTTCTTCCAGGATTGTATTGCTGACATATGAGACGTCTTTGACAAAGACTCTCCGCTACAAGCCGGAACTTGGCATTATACCATGTCTGTTTGAAAAGTTTGATCATAGCACCTTTGCTCACATGTACCTGTCCATGGTACATCCGTACCATGGTAGAGATCATGCTATCAGGCATAACTGGTCTTCCATCCCGATAAACCCAAACTCTGTCTGCCTCTCGTGGTGCACATCCTGATTTTATCCACTGTTTCTTTTCTTCTTCTCCTGCCTCTTCCTGTAACTGCCTCACCTCCTCCCAAGTGTTCACAGTGTTAGTAAAAAGTAAGGGACACATGAGTTCATTTCCTTTTCCCTGTTCCGATTAACTGAATTTTGGTTAGGCGCACAATATTGCGCTAGGTCATTTGCAAATTAATTTCCAGCCGACACGTAGTCAGCACCCTTCGAATGGGCTGCGCATTTGACTACCGCCAATTGCTTAGGCAGCTGTATCGCCTCAAGCAACTTCCCAACCACTTCAGCATTTCTTGTAGGAGTTCTACTCGATGTCAAGAACCCTCTTTGGGACCAAATCTGCCCAAAGTCATGCACCACTCCAAATCCATACTGACTATCAGTAATCACAGTGACTCTCAGATTCTTTCCTAATGTACATGCTCTCGTCAATGCAAACAATTCAGCAACCTGAGCGGATTTCACTCCTTTCAGACAAGACGCTTCTAATACAGCCGCTACAGTACATACTGCGTATGCTGCACTCAATATTTCTGCTTCCGTTCTCAGGCATGACCCATCCACAAACATCACATAGTCACTTTCTTTCAGAGGCACTTCTTTTATGTCCGGACGCGGTTTGGTGCAAAAGTCAAGCACTTCCAAACAATCATGATTAGGGCTCCCGGTTTTCCGTTTAAACGGATTTTTACATATAAATACAGACGGAAAACAAGTTTTCCTTTGTCTGTATTTAAATGTAAAAACGGGAAAATACTACTGCCATGCTCCAGCAGAGTTGCCTCCAGGGCCGGCTTTAGGGCAGTGCGACCGGGTGCTGGCTTCCTGGGGGCGCCGTGTTTGAACGTTTATTATGCTTTTGAGGCACCTGCTGCAGCGTTTCTTTCCCCCGGCAATTACCAGGCCTCACATAAATGTCAAGATAACTCGTGTGATTACAAAATGCTGATCTCTCTCCAGGAAGATAATTATAGTTGAGGTTTTGATTTAAGTGAAGTTAGTGCAGAGGGTTAATATGCCTGCTGCAAAGAACGTGTGCGAAGTAGATTACAGAGTGCGTGTGATGTAAACAGATAAGCAGGTTACTACTTTCAAAGAGACATCCTTTTGTTAATTGCAATTTATAACTTAAAGTCCTAATATAGAATAGTGAGCTATTAACTTTCATCCTAGAACTGCATACTCACTGCAAAGTATACATTATTAGAACATCGATTAATGTTGCAAAAAGGATTCATTTGGCTAGAAATCGATTCTTATTATTGAAGAAAACTCCCAACTATGCTGTTTCTTTTTCGACTCTGAGTTTGTGCTTCTCCACACCAAGCACTCTTAAACTATACTGCCTACCAGTATGGATGACATGTGACTCCTACACTTTTAGTCCTTTGGCTTATGTAACATTTCTTATACACTGATTTACACACGTATGATAGATTGTCTCTGTGTAATGTGTGTGTGATGCAGTGCTCGGACACCCTACACTGGTATGAGTGGCGCTATATAACTAATTCAATGCATCTGAGAGAGTGAGGTTATGGAGACTTGGTCACTGTTAAAGGGTGCTAGTGAGAGAATCCGTGGTGGAGGTGGTCGTTGGGGGGGCGCCAACAAACATTGTCGCACAGGGCGCCACCAGCACTAAAGTCGGCCTTGGTGGCCTCTCCAAGTCCTCTTCCTGATTCCAGGGTTGTGCCTGCCTACAAGTAACATCAAACGTTTTTGTTGATGCCCAGCCATTTATTTCCGGGGCTCTGTACAGCCCCTGGAGTGAGCTCTTCACCAGCCATTAGTAAACAAAAGTAAGTACCCTCGGGGAAGAGGGGAGGGGAGGGGGTGGGGCTGGAGTCGGTGGCGTATGCGGTTTTGCGGCTGGCAAAAACAGGATTCGAATGCCAGCACCCCCTGGGGTGCAAAAGCCTAGCTACGTCAGTGGAGTATTGCCGAGTTTGTGGCCAGACTTCAGAGCAACACTGTGTATGTGTGGCTGCAAGAACAATCTGGCCACAAACTCAAAGCCTTTCTACGCCACTGACTGGAGTGTTTGCAGAATTTGTGGCTGGACTGCATAGCCTATAACCGTTGCGGTCTCTTCTTTTTTTAACTGGTCAAGACAAGGACAGTGTCCACTTCTGCTGCCCCCCCCCTTTCTTCCTCTTCTTCCCTCTCTTTCTGCTGCACTTCTCATCACTTGTAGAAAACCGTGATTGTTCTTTCCTCTCCTTTCCGTCAATCGCTCCTCTGTGAAATGGATCCAAAAAAAGGAGAAACACGTTTGCTGCAAATGTCTTTGTCTGGAATTTTTCTACACCAAAATGCAGCCTCATGGGGAGAGAAAAAAGGTTTTAAGATGCAAACAATGAATACATAACTAAATAAAACAAGACAGAGTAGTCGCAAAGTGGGCAGTTTGGTTTTATTTATACCCAAAGACATTAGCGCCACCTTTCAGAGTTTGCATTATGGTGTCTTCCCTGTGAGTGTTTGCTTTTTCCAGTACGTTGTTACTTTTTTTCAGGTAGCATATTAGTCTAGTCTAGTGCATATTTGAATTGAGTTGCTTCCAGGTGTTTATAGCGGGGCACAATTGGGTTGTAGCTGAAGTTAGTGTGTTTCTCTCAGTGGGGCAGTATGGTGTTCAGTGAGGGGGAGGATGTGGCACTCTACTGATGACAGAAACTGCAAGGCTCTGAGACAAATGGCTTATGATAGCACTTTTAAGCGTATTTGGGACATTCTGCAAATGGCAAATTTATCAGATGAATGTATTGTGTTGGCCAATAACAACGAGTGCATGTGTGCATTGTCAATTTAAATAAATGTGGAAAAATACTAGCTGCAGTGTCAACTTTTGCTTGTGGCAAAAATAAATGTGGATAAATACAGATAAAATGCCCAAAAAATAAATATGGATAAATACAGACAGAAATGGTAAAAAAATAAATACCATAAAACCGGGAGCCCTAATCATGATCCACATCATCTTTCACTTCCACATTTGAAGCATCAGGCAGCAAAGTTGAGGGGTTCACATTGAGACACCTCACAAGACTCACATTCTTAGCACCCAATATGGCTTTCTCATATTTAGTTAGACGACTATGCGTCATGAATTGGGTGCGGCTCCTTGTTAAAAGGATAGCAACATCATGTGGTACAAACACTCTCACAGGGTATCCCATCACAATTCCTTCACTCTGTTCCAAACTCTTACAGGTAGCAGCCACTGCTTTCAGATAACCAGGCAATGCTACAGCTACAGGATCTAATACAGCTGAAAAATATGCAATTGGTCGTCTAAATTTTCAATGCTTCTGTACCAACACAGAAAGTGCACACCCATCTCTCTCACTGCAATAGAGCTCAAACTCTTTCTCATAGTCAGGCAATCCAAGGGCTGGTGCTTCACACAATCTGTCTCTCAATTGTTTAAAAGCCTTCAGTTCCTCTTTGTTCAATTCAAGGGGGTCTTTCACATCACTCTTTGTCAAGCGTACCAAAGGTTTGGCAATCAATGAAAAGTTTCTGATCCACTGACGACAATATCCAACCATTCCAAGAAACATTCTCACTTCTCTTTGAGTCATTGGTGCTCTCATTCCTTTTAATATACTAATCCTGTCAGCAGTCACTTTTCTCAGACCTTTCTAAATTTTATGATTTAAATATTGTACTTCTCTCTTGCAAAATTGTAATTTCGATGGGGATACTTTAAGTCCTCCATCTGCGAAATGATTCAGTAATGCAACTGTATCAACTACACAAGCTTCTCGGGTTCTCGATGCCACCAGTAGGTCATCGATGTACTGCACTAGTACTGAGCTTTCGGGCATTTTCAAGTCTTCCAGGGATTTCTTCAGGATCTGATTAAATATCAATGGACTTTCTGTATACCCCTGTGGGATTCGGCACCATGCCAAGGTACGTTCGTTGAACTGGAACGCAAAAATTTGTTGGCTGTCAGGGTGCAATGGGATTGAAAAGAAAGCATGACACAGGTCAATGACCGTGTACCATTCTGCATCATGGGGAATCTGATATAGAATCACTGAAGGGTTTGGCACAATGGGACAACAAGGTACAACAATTTTATTCACCTTTCTCAAGTCTTGCACTATCCTGAAAGTTCCGTTAGGCTTTTTCAAACCCATGATTGGTGAATTACATGGACTACTCATTGTCTCTCTCAAGATTCCCTGCTCAATCATTTTGTCTATTACGGTAGCTACTCCTGCAATTATTTCTGGTGTCAATTTATATTGGGCAATATTTGGGTAGCTTATTCCTTCTTTTACAGTTATCTTTACAGGGTCTACTCTTTTCATCAACCCCATGTCTTCTCCCGTGAAATCCCATACCTCGGCCTTTACTGTTTTCTTCAATTCCTGAGGCAATTCCTCTGGGTCAAATACAACAAATGCCTCAGTAACTTCGGGTTCCATATTGGCCTTAGTCATTCTATACAGTACATCCTCATCAGGAGTTTCAAAAGCTATGCCATCAGGAGTACAGAAAATCGTGCAGTTCATCTTACACAACAAATCCCTCCCTAACAAATTGACAGGGCTAGTGTCGTAAACAACAAAACGATGCATATTGGTAAATTTCTCTATTTTAACCTTAACAGGCTCAGTAAGATATGTTTTTATCTGTTGATTGGAGACTCCAACTACTTGGATTGTGTCATCCGAGAGAGGAAGATTTCTGATGTCACCTGATCTAACAGTCGAACGAGTAGCACCAGTATCTACAAGGAAAGTAATATTTTCATCATTTACTTTTCCATCCACAAAAGGGCCTGTCTGGTCTACCTCTAGAGTTGCGCCAAGTACGCACTCTTCTTCCTCTCCTCGGCACCGTCAATAATTCTCTTCTGACTTACTCTCATCGCGCTGCAGCCAATACTGCGAAGCAGAACTAGCGTGCGGTAGCTTTGTTACCTGTTCCTCGGTGTAGAATCCGGTCTCATTACTGTATCTCTGAGGGTTTACGCTCTGTGGAAAAGGTGGCTTTGGCACCTGACACTGTTGGGTAACAACCTGCTGCTGTCGCGGTGGGTGACAACTCACCTCATTCTGCACCTGTGGATTCAATGATGTATTATCGCTATTAGCACTCGGGGGCAATTTACACTCGGATTTCCAATGCCCTAGTTTTCCGCAATTATGACATAGCCACTTCTTTTTTGCTTCGTCTATACTAATCTGTCCCTTTCCTTTTCCAATATTAGGTTATTGTCTCACAGGTCCCATGCCATTTGCTTGTTCAATCAATTGAGCTTCTTGCCTTTCCGCTACCTTAACCTGTGCCCACATGGCCTTCTCCTTCAGCTTGTGCTTTGCCTCAATTTCGTCACTAAAATATTTCGCATGTCGCAGCACTTCATCTATCTTTTTATTTTGCTAATCTACCATATGCTGTTTAATCATTTCGCTCACTTCAGGTCTCAACCCATATACAAATCGATATACAAAATTACTTAAATCCTTTTCACTCAATTTTTTTAATTTTTAATAGGCATGGATAGATTCTTTAACTTCTTGGTGAGTTCTATCAATCTTTAACCAATCAGTGTCTTTTGGAGGCACTTTATTTTTCAAGAAGGTGATTACCTGTTCATATTTTCTCATTACTTCTGGATCAGGGGCACCTGTTTTAGGATCCCTAGGATACTCTTGAGTGGGCCATGCTACCGTAATTTCACATTCTGCCCATATATCTGCCGGTACAATTATATCGAGCAAACCATTCAAATCTATCCACAGCACTTTTGATAATTTAACAAACCTTTCTACCTGACGGTACCACTCCACCGGCTTCTCCCGGAGCCTGGGGAAGTCGTTTGTAAATGACAAAATATCCTGTCTAGTGCAGGGAACATGCACATAACCTCCTCCTGGGATCTCTCTCATGGGACATTCTGCTACCACCGTCTCCTTTTCTCTTACCAGAAATGCCGAAAAGGTCTTATCTGTTGCGTCATCCCTTTTCCGAAACCACCTACTTTTCCATCTATCTACATCACCCCATTTCCTTAGCAATGCAATCAGTTCTTTAATTTGAGTTAATCTTCCTGCAGTATTCAAGCTCTCAATATCTTTTTCAGTGAAATCTACTCTATATGGTTTCTGTAATGATTTTATTCTCTCAAAATCAATGCCCATTTCACTCGCCACTTCTTCCAATTTCTCATGCAAACTCCTCGCTCTCCAAGTTACACTTTTACAGAGGAACATTAGCTCTTCATCGTGATATGCTTTTAATTTTTCAGTTGGAATAGTCCCTACTATTAATTCCTCTAAAGTTATTTTTAATTTTGCCACATCTAAAGGTTGAGGTTCTGTATCTTTTCGCTGTAAACTCCTTAACCAATCTCTCAGTTTATCAGAAGTGGGACCTACAGGAATGGTCTCATTTCTTAATCGCTCTATATTTCTTTCTGGGGTCTCTGGTGCTGATTCTGTTGTCATCAGCGTCTTACTTGCTGGACTTTGATTCATTGTCAGATTTTTAGGAGTACTTAACCCTGAGGTTCCTACCAATTTTCCCCATGGATTTTCTCCTGAATCTCTTTTCCCCATCTCAGTTTGTTTATTACTATTGTAAGGAATTGTTAAACAATGCTCACTATCCTTCTGTTTATCAAAGACAGGCATCACTAGTCCTATAGTTACAGGAACAGTTACGGCTTCCATATTTTCATTTACCATCCTAACAGGTTGTGCTGTTTCAGAGTCTATAAATGGATTATTTTTCCCTATATCAGGTGGCACATGCTCAAAAGTTTTATTTCGCGGTGTTTCTTTTACTGGCGCACTCGGCGTCAGCAACGTGGAGTTTGGTTGATACGGGGGAGGATTTTTATAAAACATGTCCTCGAGCACATCGTCCTCCGACTCATTTACACCATACTTGTAACCTTCTGACCCTGTATTGTTTCTTTTCTCTGTACACTTTCTACCACTAGTTTCTTCAGCATTTCTTAACTCCTTTAGCGCTCATGACGGAGCCACTCCGTCACGAGGCCCCGGGTGCCGTGTGCTCATGACGGAGTGGTTCCGTCATGCTGCGGCCGTTGGCCGCCGCTCCTCCCACGCTGCGCTGATTCCCCGCCTGTGCGGGCGATTAGCGCAGTGGGCGGAGTCATGACGGAACCACTCCGTCATGAGCACAGCTCAACCGTGGCTCATGACGGAGTGGCTCCGTCATGAGCACAGCGCCACCGCGCTGCCCCCAAACCCCCCCCAGCGCTGCGGCGGAATTCCAGCCGCAGCGAAGGGGTTAAGGGAAACATCCCATCAGTCATGTTCTCACTCCACCATCTCCTCATTCTGTCATCATGACTTTCCTGTCCACATGGTCTACCAAACATGTAATTATACCTTCCGCCAGTCCGCTGCCTTTCTCTTTCATACATCTCGTCTTCCCATTCCGTTAAAGCTTCAAACTGAGTAGGTCTAGGTCTTGGTTCTAACCTCATCATCCTTTCTCTTAAATTCCGTAATACAGCTAAACTGAATGAACCACTTTCTGGAAATGCTAGAACTCCATCTTCTTTGGTATACTTTGCCCAATTATCCAGCCAAATACATGTATAGCACCCATATTTCGCTACCATAAAGGATGCGGGCGATTTCGGGGGGGGAAGTAACTGTCCTTCCCTAGTCACAATTGGCTTATCCTTTTTAAATAGGCTCTTAATTTTCCCAAACCATGATTTTTTCTCCTTCTCTGGTGGATCGTAATACATCATTTCTTATCCTATATCAATATATTCCTTGAATCACTTCTCTACGACTATTCAGTTTGTCGTCCAATCCCAGCGCGACTCACACTAACGCATCAATCCGGAGCGTCTACGTCACACTGGTAATTCTCTAATCCTAGCGCGGCTCACACTAACGCACCAATCCGTGAAAGCTTCGTCTCTCTAAGGCTGGCCAATCCCAGCACGGTCTACCTGACGTCGGCGTGTCTCGCTACTCCTGCTTCTACCGCCCCCTCCTCGACAAAATTTATCGGCAAATTTTCTTACGTTTCTCTTCAATCAAAAATCTGTTAGTAACGACATAAAAACACCACCATTGCCGGTTTCGCTAAACCAAAGAGATAGTTTGTCCAATTACACAAGAATTCTGTATATCTCGAGAGCAGCGCTTACCTCTGCCCTTCCACAGAATTATTCTGTTTCGCCGATAAAGCAGCACTTCCCTCCACCTTACCCTTCTAACAAGCAAAAAGGCTAACCATTTCTCTGGGGATAAAACACATGTGGAGACTACACTGCTCCTGAGAATTAAGGCCAGAGTTTCACGAGAGAACCTGTTGCTATTGCACTCACGCACATTCACACAGAAATGTCCCTAACGATAACACACGACGATGTTATCAACTCGAAAAAAGACAATGCGTCGTGCGACTTCACTTGCCACACGTTTTCCCCGTGTACCTATAGGGCATCCAACTTCCTACATCCCGGAAGTCTTCAAAACAACATAAAACGCGACGCGACTCAACATAGAATGTTAGTACATAATTCAATAATCAATCATCAATAATCAAAAATCAATAATCACCAAACCAATGCAATAAAACCATAACTCTGCTACCAGAAAAACTGCTCCAGCGGAAAGAGCAAATGTACATATCCTCCTTGCGTCACAGACCCGTCATCACGCTTATTCATTCATACACTCATTCATTGGTGGGGCCCATAACACCAACACTCATACATCTCACTCCGAATCTGCACACAGGAGGACAGAAGCGCTGGACATGTGGGGGGGTACCTTATTACCTATAGGAGGAAAATTCTTTACAGTTTATACATAATTTACATCAGTACCAATAGAATCCTAACTTTAACATCAAGGCACTCCACCACTTGGTCGACAGACCAATTAGTTGGACTGGTTGATGGTGATTTAGAACCAGCTAAAACACATTAAAGCTTCGGACCCTTAATCAATACCTTATTTAAAGAATCACAAACACATTTTCTGTTAATCAATGTTTAGTTTATCTAATTAATTCATTCATTGGCATTATCAGCTTTTAATCAAATCTGCATAATTTCATTGAATACTTGACCCAAATTGACACACAAGTATATTTACCTAAATTTTGATATTGGTGACCATTTCCATAACCTGTCAGTCCTGCATAAATCAATTTCCTCTGGTAAATTTCTCAATCGAATGCAGGCTAAAACCCACGTAAGTCCGGGAAAAGTTATTTCGCTCGGCACGCCTCAATCCCAAAGGTATCCACAGGACCAAGCAGTCGTGCAAGTAAATCGATCAGCAGTCACCAACAGAGTCTCGGAAACGCACTCCTGGAACGCACGCACACACCTACCCTCGTCTAAGTTTCCCTTTTATAATAAATTCTAAGGTAACCTGCAACATTTTCTAAAATCTAAACACTCTGATTGGCTAAGCCCTTAAAATGTTGTAATATGGGACGTTGTTCCCATGTTTCTTGATTCTCAGGGAATCGAATATGTTATCCTTTCGCTTGTACAGTTCTCGTGCGAAAAGTTCCAAAGAATCAACATGTTGACCTCTAAGTATAGGTTGTCATTTTCTTTTCTGCCATTCACACTAGCTGAATTCTGGCAATCCTCCACGTTCCTATCCTTGACGAGGATCACAGGGCTCAAATAGAAGGACGCCTGAAGATCTTCAGAGCCATCCGAGTCTGCGCAGTAGACCTCGCGCTCACATGACGGTGGCCACCTCCGAACTCCATTTTGAATATCGCGGCCTAGTAGGCCCGAATGCCAACTTAAGCGAAACAAACATAAAAAGTAATTAATATATACGGAAATGAAGATTCTAATGTTTAAACACACACTAATCCCAATATGTATTAGTAGTTTCCTAGCTTATAGCAACATTTAAAGCAACAATACTCACCATTCCGCCATACCAGGAACGCAAACCATTACAAAAGCAACATAAATCATGCAACGTCCTACAGTTAACATGCGTACCACAGTTAATCATTAGAATTATTTGCCATGCAATTTGCATTTTAGTCCCGCGTGTAATTCGTGTTTATCAAAGTGTACAGTTGGTTAATATTAACACTCAAACAGTTAATAAAGGTAAGTAATTAGAATAGTTACGTTATTAGTATCTTATCATGAAAATAGAGAAGGTATACAAAATTTTGCTTTACCTGCTCCACCACTACCCTCTGTGTTATACCCCCACAAGTTGGTGATTCCCACTCCCCTAAGAGGGGAGCAGTCTCTTTTGCTCCAGACACCTCAGCCCCTGCCCATATTAGCCCCGCTGACCTGAGTGAGGAGGCTATTGACCTCCTGAGGAGCATCTCTGTGGTCAGACTGCAGTCCTGAGTGCCATCCAGGGGCAAAGCAACAAGCTGATCCAGATGGTTGCTTATCTAGAAACCATTCACACTGCCATGTATGCCCAACAGAGATATTTTCAGGCTCTGGCTTTCTCCCTAATGGCAGCCCTTCACCCATCCCAACGATCCACCCCCCTCCTGCCTCTTCCCCATCCTGACACTTCTGATCCTCGCTGGCAAACAGACTGTCGCAGTCCAGCTCTCCTGATCCACGCATCTCGGTGGCACTCCCCTTCCGTTGCTACGCTTCCGGTGGCATCGCGTAGTTGACGAAACAAGCACAGATAAGTGAAACACCTGATATGACGGCTGTCTATCGGTGAGTTCTTTATTTATTTATTTAAACTGACAAATGACTACAAAACAACAGATTCTTGAAGACCAGTTTCAAACGCTCATTCTGGAGAGGTAATCCAGGATTTTTGTACGTTTCTGAGTCTGGATTGAACCAGGAAAAGCCAAAAAGACTCTGAATCAACTTGCTATTTGTGTTGTGCAAGACTTTGAGTTATTATTAGTGTTGTGGACATAATTCAGCGCAGTTACTAACTGTATTTTGATTTACCTGGATCGACGCTGGATTGCCATTTCTCACTTCTCCCGTCCTCTAACACAGCAACTCGCCGGACCCGCTTCGCGGGTCCCGCAGCGCGACAGAACACCGCAGGAGTTGTCAGAGGGGCCTGCTTGTCAACAGGGGCGAGTGTATTTTGTTCAGGGCTGCGAGCAGGGGACTCCATTGCCCAGGAGTCCCAGCGAGCCCAACCAGTTACACCTGGGCTGCTCTCCCTGATCGCCACGCCCCCCTGCCTACAGGAGTAAAAGTGGACCGTGAACTTTCTATCAGTGGGTTACTAACTGTATTTTGATTTACCTGAATCGACGCTGGATTGCCATTTCTCACTTCTCCCGTCCTCTAACCCAGCAACTCGCCGGACCCGCTTCGCGGGTCCCGCAGCGCGACAGAACACCGCAGGAGTTGTCAGAGGAGCCTGCTTGTCAACAGGGGCGAGTGTATTTTGTTCAGGACTGCGAGCAGGGGACTCCATTGCCCAGGAGTCCCAGCGAGCCCAACCAGTTACACCTGTGCTGCTCTCCCTGATCGCCACGCCCCCACCGCCCAATAATCCCACTATTTTAGGAACATAGTTCCCCGCAGCACGGGAGCGCGCGGGTGCGCCCGGGGCTAAGCCCGGGCAAAGGGCAGGCCGTTTGAGGCCGTTCGAGGACCGGAGAGACCAGACCGGGCCATCCCCCCATTTTCAATTTGTTACGGGACTCATAGTAAATTTCCACGTATTGTTTCATTATTGTTTTTAGACCTATGTGATTTTAAATACATAGCCCTACTGATTATTTGCGTGATAAGATCTTACATTTCTGTATTGATTTAATAGGAAGTATGGTGCTAACTAGAGGAAACAATTCTAAAACTAAAGCATTGGGGGTTGGGGGCAAGCTTCTAGGTCCCATGGACGACTTTATTACCAAGGCTAACACATTCATTGACCAAACCATTAGTCTGATGGACGGTAGGGTGTCCCTGGATTTAGCACTTGCTAAAAGATCCTCCATGGGTAAACTAGCAGACGCAAGATCCCCCGTAAAAGAAAATAATTTTGGGCGAAGGGCGCTTTGTGAGGGTAGGCATAGTTTACCAAACAACGTGGACCTGTCGGCCTCCCAGCTTTCCGACTTCCAGATAAGTTCAGACTTAGAAAGGTCGCCAGAACTGGTTCCCCAAGTCACACCGGATGAAGCAAGGCAAGCAATGGGGAGAAGGGAGGGCGCAATAAAGAAAAGAAAGAAAAAGGCGAAAAATTCCATCCCCAATGAGAGTAGCGACACGCATAGTAGGAAAGAGAATGCACCTTCTGGAGATGAACAGGCTGTAGATTCTACGTTCATTAATCATTCTGTACATCACACCTCAGACCCCATTTGCCTGGAATCTCCCTTTCAATCACATCCTACTAAGGAAATAACCAATAGCAATAACTCGCAATTGTTAAACAATATCGCAGATCTACTGAAAACTTCTCTCGCTCCAGTAGAAGCTAGATTATTACAGATAGAGATCCAGCTAACTAAGTGTATAAACCTCACAAAATTGAAGCAAGTATCGGGGGCCCAAAAAACGGGGGGTAAGAAACAGACTTTTTTTAAGCCCGCAGCTTTACAAATGAATGCACCTACACCCCTAGATGTAACACCTAAATCAATACCCAGTGAAACATTAAATACTAACAGGACAGCAAAATCTTCCACTAGTGTTGCCATAACCTTATCCCAGGGTAATCCTCCGTTAGCAACAACACCGGTGCCCACAACCCTGGAACCTAAAAAATCTGTGCCCAAGACTCGGGCTTCAAAAACACCGGTTCCAAAAACTTCGGCCCCAGTATCTAACGGGGGGGGTCCCGGGGGACCTTCTGAAGCTAGACTTACTGTCGATATGCCACCGTAAGCATGCCCTTTTGTAGTTGTAATGACAGGCGTGCCCGAGCTGGTGGATCATAACGTAGAACCTACGTGGTCTTTCATAAATAAAGTACGACACTGGCTAAACATTAATCGTCCTATTCCACCAACACGGTCATGTAAGATCTTGATGGCACGTAGGATCCCCTGGGTAGGAAATGGCAGAAAATTAATATCAGGAGATTGTATTATGATTACATTGGATGACCCTCGAGTGGTAGATCATATCTGCTCTTGGGAGTACTCGAGCTCAAAAGGAGGTATAGGAATTAAGCGACTCTCCTTTTTTTATCCTTCTCAACATCGTAATAATCCTTTTTAATGACTATGATAGCCCCCGGGAAGTAGTAGCTTCTCGTTATAGTGAATATGGCAACCCAAGACAAATAGCGGGCCCTCGTCACCATGACAGTTCTTGGAATACAGTGGGGACATCTCATCAGGGAGGAGGTTGGGATGAATGGGGTCAGAACACACAGAGGAGGGCCTATAGAGAGCCGCCTCGTAGGGATCCTTGGTTCACTATCCCGACGATGAACAGGTTTAGCGGCCTTGAAATGGTCGATTGACCATCAACGGCGACTGAACCTATTAATCCTAAAACACCCCATTTAGCGCCCAAAGTAAAAATCATTGCCGCGGCAGACGATTCTTTGGCGATTAATACAGACCTACAGCCCTTAACTATCCTATCTTGGAACGTTGCGGGCCTTCGCCACAAAATCGAGGACGGGACTGCTTTGAACTTCTTGGAGCTGGGTAATATCATCTGTCTACAGGAGACGTGGTCTACCACGGAGCTCCATCTTTTGGGTTATAAAACTTATTTTGTCCCTGCAGTGGGCAGCGGTGTAGGTAGACCCAAGGGAGGGCTGACTACGTATATTGCAAATACCTTGAACCATCTAAAAGCTTTTATAGTTGATTATGATTCGAATTTTCAATTACTTTCTCTCTCTTTTAAAAAAAAAAGAGTCTATCCTTGTGCTCAATCTCTACAATAACCTAGAGGAGGAACAATTTTTGACTTTTCTCCTTAACATTCAGGCGAAATTAATCTATCATCTTCAAACTAAGGCAAGAAAAGGGGTGGTTCATCTTTTATGGGGAGGAGATTTTAATCTGCATCCATGCCCACAAAATGGAAAAAATTGTTGTGGGATAGTCGACGAATTTGATGCTCCCCTCATGCATTTTGCCCACACTAAGGTTGGGAATGCTATGAATAATGTGCTATCAGTTTTGGAACTTTCAATAGCAAATGAGCCAAGTGTAGGCTCACATTTTTTGCAACCAACCTATGTGGTAAGGGGTTGCAAAACTACAGTCGACTTTATCCTCCTGTCACCTGGTTTGTTGTGCAGAGCCAGCTCCTTTGAGGTCCTGACTAACACATTAAGCGATCACTCAGCCTTGAGGATGGATCTTCATTTAATTAATTCTCAACCCCTAACAGCTGTCATAGCTAAAACTCTTGCCCAGAATAAACTGGAGCTAGGCAAGCAAAATGGATATACCTTAAAGTGGGAGAAGATTAATCCTGTTGTAATTACCGACAAATTGGTAAAGGAGGCATATTTAAACATAACTAAATGCCTGGATTTATCAGTAATGGATGAAGATGTCCTAAAAAATTTCTCACAAATATTAGAGAAAATTAAGGGACTTCTAACAGCAAAATCAACGAATTCGAATTCGACTACCAGAGGGTGGTTCAATCATAGCTGTACAGTGGCCCTAGCTAAATTTAAGGTGGCACTAAATAAACCAGACAGCGATTCGGAACAGATCCATCTCCTTAGACAACAATACGGACAGGCACGTAAAAAAAGAATACAAGAATTAAAACAGAAATTATGGGATGATCTGCACACTAGTGCTGTCTCTAAAAATAGTGAGGCCTTCTGGCGAACAGTTAAATCCCCCTATCTATTAGACAATAACAGTCCTAAGATAGAAGTGGCCATAGAGGAAGACATGTGGGTCTCCCATTTTGCTAAAAGTTTCAAAAACACAGCAGATCCAGTTGGACCAGATATTACTTATCCAACAGTTGAATATCCAATATCATTGTACTTTGATATCTCTGAGGTATTAGTGGCACTGGAATTAAGTAAAAACGGTAAAGCCCCAGGCCCAGATGGGGTCCCAGTGGATCTTTTTAAATTTAATCAGGATCTCTGGGCCCCCATTCTTACCAGAGTGTGTACCGCAGCCGCAAAAGTGGGTCTGATAAAATCCTGGACTAAGTCTATTATGGTCCCAATTTTTAAAAAGGGGGACCGTCAAGACCCCAAATGCTATCGCCCCATTTCATTACTGGATTCTCTGGGCAAAGTCGTTGGCAGGGTTGTGCTAGAGCGACTACGGCAGTGGGCTGAAAAGGGAGGCATTATTTCTGATCTCCAATTTGGATTTCGGGAGGGTTTTGGAACAGTGGAGCAGGCCCTTAATCTTGGTTTAATAATGGGTAAATATATCCAAGCAAAGAAGTACACGGTCTACATGGTGTATGTAGACCTGTCCGCTGCCTTTGACTGCGTGTCACATGCTAAACTCTGGATGGTCTTGAGACAAATGGGCGTGGAGCCCCCCATCTTAGACTTTCTAAGAGAGCTTTATTCCAAAGCTTCGGCGAGGGTGCGCTATGGTGTGAAGGGGGAGTTGACAGCGTCTTTTGGAGTGGAGTGTGGAGTCAGGCAAGGGTGTGTCCTGGCCCCCTTTCTTTTTTCTTTGTATACCAACGGTTTGGAAGAAGCGATGTTGAGGGGGGCTTTGGATCTCCCACGGGTAAAACAGCGCCTGATTCCCGCTCTGCTTTATGCAGATGACGCGGTCATTTTGGCGCGCACCCCACGCGAATTACAGACCTCCCTGAATAAGTACGTGGATTTTATGGGTGGTCTGGACCTACTTGTGAATGTGAAAAAAACGTTTGTCATGGTAGGAGGCAGTGGGAAAAAACGAGCAAAGGATATTTATCTCAAAAACCAAAAACTAGAGGTAACTGCCCAGTACCCGTATTTGGGTATCCTGATCGATGAAAGGCTGAATTGGCGGCCAGCTGTAGAAGCTAGGTGTCATCTTTTCAAAAGAGCCACAGTGGCCCTGATGGGCTTTTCTCAGAGACTGGGGAGGAGGGCACCGATGGAGCTCTTAAAAATTTACAGCGCAAAGTGTCAGGCTATAGCGCTATATGGGGCAGGTGTCTGGGGACATGTAGATGTTAGCGCCCTTCAGGTGGCAGAAAATACTTTCCTCAGATTCCTTATAGCAACACCAAGACACACATCAATTTACGCATCCCACCTGGAATTGGAAATTCCATATTTAAAGGACCTAATAATGATCCAACCACTGTTGCTTTGGCGCCGCATTTGGACCTCTGATAAGAATGCGTTGACATAGGCAATCGTGGCGGATTCAATGGCTCTTGACCAATTAAAAAAGATAACCTGGCTCAGGTATGTCAGAATTTTTTTTAAAGATCTTGGTATGGAGAAATATTATCTCGAACCTGAAGACATTATCGATCTGCCAAAGAGAGAGTTGAAACGACTGGCTCTGAGTCATCTAGAGTCCTTGAGGCTGATCTCTGATTCAACAAAACCCTCGGTCCTCCATGCTAATAGTATCCAGACCACCTCCTCCATTCACCCTTACTTAACACTTCAAATCAGTACATATGAAAGAATGCTACTAACAAGATTCAGATTAGACTTCTTTTTCAGATTAGTAGCATTTCCCGAGAGAAATAGGTGGGACTTAAGTCTCACTGTTTGTCCTTGTGATGAGGAATCAATACAGTCCAATTTACACACACTATTGTTTTGTAAATTCCATCATCCACACCGGAAAATATGGCTACTACCACTATTAAGGCGTTGGGGTCTCAGACAATGTCGCCCTGCAATGTTACGCCTTCAACTGTTGGAATCTGAATCGGTTTGCTATCATGTTCTTAATTTTTTTAAATCTATTATGAAGCACAGGAAAAATCTGTAAAAGAAGTTATACTGATTCTAGAATTAAATAATTTGATTCTATGATTTTAGAATATTAATTCTTGTGTGTTTTGAAACTCTATTTTATAAGTTGATTTTTCTGTGTGAAAATGTATTATTAATTGTTGCTTTTATGGTTTTCCAACGTGCAAAGCCGAATAAAGAAATGTATTATTATATCTTCCCCATCCAAATAAACTATTCTTATTCCCATCCCAAGCCCAACTAAGCATGTATCCACTTCATCAGACACAAGCACCACACCCAAACACAAGACATCCAAAAAACTCATACATACATGCACACAGCCGACACTCACCTCCCTCACCACCCCCAGCATACCCCCAGGCACCATAGCAACACATACTGAGCCCTCCAAAGACACACTCATACCCACAGACGCCACACTCACACACACAGACCCCTCCACAACACCCAGCATTCACACAGACACAGCAGCAACAGCCATAGACCCATCCACAACACCAAGCACACACGCAGACACCACAGTAAGAGCCACAGACCCCTCCACTACAACCAGCATACATGCAGACACCTCAGCAACAGCCACAGACCCCTCCACAACACCCAGCACACATGCAGACAATAGAACAGCCACAAACACCTCCACAACAATGGTACATCCACATCACTCCCACAAAAAAACGCAAACGCTCACAGTTACCCACACAACAGTCACCAACACAACACACAAGTGCAGACAGCAGACCCAGCTCATACTTGCATACTCTTCCTCCTCACCCGAACTCCATCCCGAAAACCCTACCCATTTTCCCTGTGAGGATGTCATGTTTGCCCTTACCTCTCTGAAAACTGACCCCCTACCAAAGTAAAAAAAAAACTCCCAAACCCAAACTCATCCCATCCACTTCCCTCAACACCCCTTGAAATAAAGCATTCCCATCCCCTTGAACCCAGCCCAAAAAAGAAAAAAAAGAGAATCCTTCCTAAAGGAAAAGCCCCAAAACCCAAGAAGCCCCCTCTCAAGGACAAACGCTCCCCTCCCTAAAATTCTGCCCCCCCCCTTCCCAAGTAGCATCTTCGAGGTGTCTGCTATGCCCAATGGATGCCCCTGTGTGAGTAGGTTTCCTGGCAGTGTAATTAAGGGCAACTTTGGTGGTTCAGCCTTGTGCTGTGACATGACTAATAAAATGGACTGGCCATTGGCCTTTGTTATTCCTGATGTTTTTTATCCATGAAATAAAACTTTTCTTAGTTTTGAAAACATTGGGCCTGCCATTACATTTCTGACTATTTGATGTTATTGTATGGTTAGCAATGTGTGAGTGCATTTGTATTTGTTTCATCCCTGATTGCTGATGCAGTTGAAGTAGTTAGTATGAAGTGACCTTGGAGCCAGTGCTGGAGTTACACAGGACAAGGGGAAATGTTGGATGGATATCTATGTGGGATGAAATCCAAATGGTCCAGACACTGCATTGAGTGACACGTTATATGGTAAGTATTTTAGCTTGGCCTGGCCACTGTCATTTAGCTTGCACGTCTCCCTATGATGTAGGTTGGGTATGTGTTTGATGAGTTGATGTTAGATATTTGTGTATCTACACATGGAGGGTGTCAACTTGTCATTAATTTTTGGAACTCAGCATGGGCATGTTTCCAATTTGTAGTGTGTATCTTGCAGCTTCTTCATCTAGATGTGTGCCACATGCTGTTAGTGCTGAGTTTGCTTTCATAAGTTGCACTTACCCATTACCTACACATGGATGGCACTTAGTTATGCTATTGGTTGTCCCTGATATACTTCAATTCCCAGGTCCAGTGCACATTGAGTTTCTAAGACATGTGCAAATTGTGCTGTGTCCTAGGGCCCCAGCCTTTCAGGGTTCCCCTTTATTGAAGCATAGCTATCCTGCAGGTAGTGTTTCCATTGTGCCCTCAGAATGGTTCTGACACTGATTCTATGTAATCCCATTGACTTACATTGCCTTATCATGTGGGTGATGTGTGAGAGACAATACAGAGTTATAGCAGAGAAGGTGTGTTTCACTTTCATGACACATCCACACAGAGGTTTCTTTGACATCAAAACAGAACCTAGGACGTGTGCAATGTGAGTGTGTCACATTCACTATACCATCTTGGTTAGTTTTGGAGTGAGAGGGCTTCATGGTTGTTGCAGTCACATCAGTCTCACTTTAGCAACACTTGACAAATGGCAAACTGCAGGAACAGTGAAGATCGGTAGTAACATGGGAGACAAGTGAGAATAGGCAAAAGGAGTCAAGCATCTTGGTTAGGGTTGGAGTGAAAGGGCCTCATAAATAAATATAAATTACTAAAATAGTGTCTTGGCAAAGAATAGTGCATACAAACAATGAAACATGGACTGCTATCCATAGTTAAGGAAACATTCGGAAGGTTCATACTTGTATGAGATTTACCATGAAGTACTTAATACATTTTAATTTCCCAGGGGATTAAGAGGTAAAGCAAAGATTGTCATGTCCCACAGTTTTCTCAAAATCTGTTTTGAAATAATCCTTGATGCAAACACAGAGAGAGTCTTATGAGTTCTAAAAATAAATCACACTGTAAACCCCCACACCCAGAGTGTACATCAGCTCTGACTCATTTGCCCCAAAAATATACACAATGAAAAGGCAAAGCCTACAGCAATGCCTTAAAACAGCACTGGCCTCAGATCTTAAGAATGGGCAATGCCCTTACTCTACCGTAAAAAAAAGTGAAGGAAAAAAAATAAATTACCAGTTCTCCTCACCATTGCACCCCCCTCTGTGTAGTTGAAACATAATGCTTCAATTACTTACCAGTAATTGCATTACTCTGAGTCCTCTTCCCTCGCTTCTATTCATTACATACATGAGGAATTCCTGCCTCACCAGTCACCCATCCCACGTGATTCTCGATCACTGATTGAAAATCCCCCTCCATCCTCCTGTAATACCATGTAACCCGACACCACACCAATTAATGGTTGGCCTGGACTACCAGGGAGGGAGGTAGGGAGGGATGCAATGAATAGAAGTCAGGGAAGAGGACTCAGAGTAATGCAATTACCGGTAAGTAATTGAAGCATTACCTCATCGTCCCTCCCTCGCTTCTCTTCATTACATACATGAGATGTACACAGCCAACAGGACAACCAAATTGGCAATGTACAAAAACATGTTCATTAAATAATACAGACAAAAAGTAGAAGACCGCTATTCAGGCATCATAGCAGACAATACTTTAGACCCAAATACCTCAGACCAGTACACTATTTGCACAATTTTGTAATGAGAGGCAAAAGTCAAAGGGGGAAGCTGAGGTGGCCGCCCAGCAGATCTCAGAAGTGGAAGCCCTCTGGACTTCAGCACAAGAGGTAGCCATAGACATTGTGGACCGACCCTGAACCCCTAAGGGGGAAACCTGACCAAAAGCCTTGTAGCCCAGAGAAATCAGAGTCCGAACCCACTGACACAAGGAAGAAGTGGAAGGACGCAACCCCTTATTCACGAGCCAAAATTCACAAACAGGGAATCGGAAATCTAAAGGGAAGCCACCGTATCCATATAAATCAGGAGAGCCATCCTGACAACCAAACAATGCAGCCTTAATTCCTCCTCCTCAGAAGGAGACTCGAAAAAGAAGTGCAAAATAAACTCCTGGTGCCGATGGAATTGGAATTTAACATTAGGACGAAAGGAAAAGACAGGCCTCAAAATGAATCAAAAACCCTACAAAAAGGATTCTTAAAAGGCAAAGCGCCCCCCAGTTCACACAAACTCTGAGCAGAGGTAATAGCCAACAATAAGAACGTCTTAAGGGACAACAAAAGCAAATCCACAGAGTCCAGGGGCTAAAACGGAGGAGCAATCAATGCCCCCAAAACCAAGGAAAGATCCCACGAAGGGAAGAGCTTCCGAGGACAAGGTAGAACATTATGCAACCCCCTTGAAAAGACGCCCGACCAAACCATTGGGATCAGACATATTGTTCTAAGAACTCTGATAAGCCTTAATTGTAGCCCACTAAAGTTTAAGGGAGGCAACCTTATAACCTTGAACACCAAAGAAGCCCCCTCCTGCAGAAACAAAATCACATCAAACAAGGTAGAAGAAGTAGGGTTCAAACCGTTACCCTGACACCACCTAGTGAAAGAACGCCAGTGATGCAAGTAAGACTTATTGGTAAAGCAGCGCCTAGCAGCCTGCAGAGTCGAGGTCAAACTAGCCGGAGTCCCCTTATGCAGTAGACCTAGCAGTTCAACCTCCTGGCCGCCAAGCCAATCCTGGACAGAACATCCTGTTGTAAAACAGGGAACACCAAGGAAGAGGAAGTAAGGGGCAACAACCACTCCACGTCCCTCCTCATCTCCACAAAAAGAGGAAAGCAAAAGGCCCGGGCCAAGCCAGGGCTACAAAAATGACTGACGCTCCCAACCTCCGGACTGTGAGAAGGAACCTGAGAAGCAGCGGAAAGGGAGGAAAAGTGTAAAGAAGCCCCTGTGTCCACTGGCAGGAAGGAGCATCCACAGCCCAAGCTCACCCTTCCCGGATCTGAGAGCTAAACAGTGGCACCTTAGCATTGAGAAGACTCACAAAAAGGCCTATCACTGTGACACCCCACCATTCTGTAAGCTCCACAAACAGTTCCTGACGGAGGCAAAAATCCACGGATGATGGAATGGCCCTGCCGAGAGCATCTGCCAGAGTATTAGAGACCCCCTAATCACAGACACTGCCAACAGATGAGACTCCGTCCAACCTGGTCTCCCCCTACCTGTTCACATAAGTCATTGTCGTCATGTTTTCCGTCCTGACCAGAATGACTGCACCCTTCAGAAACCAAGAAAAGTCCCTCAGATCCAAGCAGACAGCCTCCAACTCCTTCCAATTCGAAGGCCTCCTGCTCTGAGACTTGGACCAAGAGCCCTTGACCTGACACCCCCCCCATCCAGGCCCTCCAACCAGACAGACTGGTATCCGTCGTGACAATCAAGGAGGCAGGAGGGGAGAGAGACACCCCCCTCAGAACATGATCCCTGACAAGCCACCAACCCAAGTCCACCTGGATCTGAAGAGAGACAGGAATCAGGGAAGACAGAGGAAGACAACGGGGTGACGAATGAGCCAGGACGTGAGCCATCAGTTTGTGCAAGTGAAAGTGAGCCCAGGGAACCAGAAACACCATTGCAGCCAGATCCCCCTGAACCTGGAGCCAACGAGCTGCCACTTGGACGGTCCGGGACAAAAGACCCAAAATGTGGGACTGGATCTTCGCCACCTGCACCTCGGGCAATGTGACTACTCCCAAATTGGTACAAAACCTTACCCCAATAAAGAGAAGGTCCTGGACCGGAACAAGGCAGGATTGTGCCCCTTCAATATGTCCAGTGCCACCCTCTTGTATATGCGAGCTAACAGGGAGCTTGAACCAAGCAGTTGTCGAGGTAAGGATGAACAAAGATCCCTGACGGTGGGCCACTGCCATCAATGGAGCCAACAGCTTTGTAAAGACCCTCAGGCGGACTTCACACCAAATGGCAATAAGGTGAACTGAAAGTGGCAGTCCCCTATCACAAACCTCAGAAACCTCTGATGATCTAGAACCATGGGAACATGGAGGTAATCGTCTTGGAGGTCATAAAGTCCTGGACACTGACCAAGGGAATTATGGACTGTAAGGTCACCATCTTGAAGTGTATGGTCCTGACCCACCCACTCACTCTCTTCAGGTCCAGAACCGGCCTGAAACCACAGGACACCTTCTGAACCAGAAAAAGAATCGAATAGAATAGAAATCCAGGCCCTGTTCCTCCATGGGACCCGGAACAATCGCCCTCTTCTCTAGAAGAGCCAGAACCCTCCACAGAAGAGCCCGCCTCTTTTCCGTATCCCTGGGGAAAGGAGTATGGATGGTGGACCAACCCGGGAGGCAGAGTGACAAAGCCATTACTAAAGCCGTTCCTGACAATCTTCAAGGCCCAACAATCCCTCACATCCCAACTCTAGGCGTCCAGAAAAACCAAAAGCCTTCCGCCCACAGGAATTGACGCCTCCCTGCAATAGTTATCAGAACTTCCGCTTGAAAGAATCATGCTGATCCTTGGCGCCCTGCCGAGACCGATTACTTTTTCGGCTGGAACTTCCTCCAATGCTCCGAAAAAGGCTTGGAGGGCTTCCGGGCGGAATGAAATGAAGAAGAAGAAGACGGCGGATCCCAAAAGCGATGAGAAGAAGTAAAAGATGTCTTCCCTTTGTACGGTGGAGCATGCTTACGACCCTAGAAAGCCTTGGCAATCATGTTGTCCAATTGACCCACAAACAGCAATTCTTAAGGAGAGAAGACTTCTCAGAAAAGTCCACCATCCAATCACAAATTCCTCCGAGCTAACACCATGGAACCAGTCGCCATGGCAGAAGACTTCAAGACATCCGAAGCAATGTCCGCCAGCAACTTGGCCTGCTGCTCCATGTGAACCAGCAAGTCAGAACAATCCATCTCCTCCTGAATTGCGGTGACCAACTTCTGAAAGTCTGAAACAACAGACTGAGCTGCACATGCAGAAGAAATACCAGCCTTTAAAGTCAGATTCTCCATGGAGAAGGCCTTCTTAGCGCCCCCTCAGTCTTCTTGTCTGTAGCATCAGAAGGAGAGCGATCCTCTGGATTAATCAAGTACGACAAATCAGAGTGGCCAGCATGGCATTCACCTTAACTTTATCCAGTGAATACAGCTTTTGTAGAAATCGTGGAACTGAAGAGTGTTCCAGGTCATGCCATTGACCAGTGATCAAGTCCTTGATTTGGCCATGAAATGGCATAGCAAAAACGGGAGGCTTAACATATTGTGGGAACATGCCTTCCACTGTCTCTGATGAGAAAGGCGCATACCCAATATTCTCCCAGATATGCTGCAGAATGTCAGGGATCTCCTCTCTATGCACAAACTTCCCAGTAGAGGTGGAAGGGCGGTCACTCTCCAAAGCCGAAGAGTCCCCAGAGGGGGAGTCCACTGGACCTCCAGCCATACGAGAGCCCCTGCGCCTGGGCATAGCTCTGTCATCCAGGGCATGGGCCACAGCAGCTTCAATCACTGCCTGAACCTCGGAGGCAGAGAGCAAAGCAGAAGGATCCGCAGGGCCCCTGGACCTGCTCCGGCATTCAGGATTTGGCTCATCCTCCTCAGAAGAGGACAAAACATGAAACAAATGAAATATGACACAGTACCAATAAGGAAGGTAGTAAAACACAACCAATCCCCCAGGTACACAATCTTTGCCCCCTATTCGCCGCAGCCTCCCTGGCTGGACGCTGACCCGAAAGCACAGCCCCAGCCACCGCGAGCCGGTAACCCCGCAACCGGACTTACAGGCTGACCATGTCCAACCAGCATGCCGAAATTGTCCAAAATTCAGAAAAGAAACCTACAACGACCACAGCACCGACATGGCCGGCACATGGTTCACACGTCCTACTATAAGGTAAGACCGTGAAAAAACAGGAGGATGGAGGGGAATTTGTATTCAGTGATCGAGAACCACTTAGTATGGGTGTCTGGTGAGGCAGGAATGCCTCATGTATGTAATGAAGGGAAGCGAGGAAGGGACGATGAGGTAATACATCTGCATACGATGGGTGGGTTTAGGAGTTCAGACTGCCCTCAAATTGCTACATGTAAATGAAGTGATGACTAAGCATTATTTGTGTGTGTGCTAACAGTTGTGAATACGATTGTAAAGTCCTTGCTCTTTACCAAGGCACACTGAGCAAATGTTTCAGACGCCACTCTTGTCATTTCGCCTGCGAAATGCTAGTCTGCATCCCTCCCTGCCACTGTGTGGTCTTCCCTCCTTGAGATGAGAATCCAAGGCATGAACCTACCATAGCTGGGTGATATAGCATCATCCAAGGCATTGAGGAATAGCACCGGTATCTCGACTGACTTGAGTCTGGGGCCCAAGCTTGCATCCCTGTAGTAGTCGTCATTTGTGGGATAGCCAAACATGACTGAGGTAAGGCGCGTGTCAAACTCACGAATGGTTCTAGCCTGCAGGAAAAAATTCAGTTAGGTTGTGGCTTGGCTGACCATATAGGTGGGCAAGACATGTATATCACCTCTGACATTCACAAAGCCTTTCATATAAACCCATCGTCCAATAACTTTAATGTTCTGGGGTTTCAATGTGTAACTCTTCGATTCAAAGACATCCTTTCTTTCAAGTCTTGCCAATGGTTTTATTCCTATGCCTGGGTGCAGTGGCATCCATTTACTCAGCCAACTTTTGGAAACATGACCAATAGGAGGGCATGTACGGGGTGGGTTTATATCTAATTTTCTAATATATTTAACACGTTAAATATTTTATTCTTAACATGCGTATCAATGTGTGTAATGTTTGTGAGTACAAATATTTTTTCGCCGAGGCTACAAGCAGTCAAAGCACATTTCAAGGAGCCATGTGGCAACCATACTCATTTCAGCAAGACGTGAAGTGAATAAAAGAAAAAGAGAGAACTGTTGCCAATCAGTAAATCGTACCCTCTTACCCCCTCCCCCCAACTCCCCACCACCACCCAAGTTCTGGAAGACTTTTGCTTCTCTTAGAAGCTCTGGTGTCTTTTGTTTATGTTTGTCAGAGTCCCGACTTCTGAGGCACAGAGAAATCACTGGTAAAATGTTGCAATCGAGAAGGAAGGATCAATATTGTTTAGAGAACATGGGAGATGAGTGGGTGTTGCGTAAAGCAAAAACGTTTACTATTAAAAGGTGCAGATTGATTTTAGTCGATTTGTAAATAATAAAAGGGTTATCTGTTCATAATATCGCAAAGATGGTCAAAAATTAACGCGTGCCATTTTGAGGCGTGCTTGCGGTTTGAAACTCAGCTATTCATAAAGGCTTATACAGGCTTTGTGCAGGGGGCGACTTCTTTTAGTTAATAAGACAAGAAACATGCTGTTATAGACATGTGTACATTATTTTTTTTGTCAAAGTTCTTTTAATTATCATTTTTTCAACATACGTCTATCAAAAGTTAATTACAGATCAGTCATGTCCCATCCTTACCCCATGAGAAGGCCTATAATCGCCAATCCAGTATACAGCGCTTCTCCATTTCTCAAGGAGCTTTTCTAACGAGATTCACTATTGCTTGTTACTAACATTCTGAACCTGAGGAAATCCCATTGGTTCCCTTTAACCTTACCCTCCCTCTCTGTCCTCCCCCTCCCATTAACAAAAATGTTAAATAAAAAAAGATAACAGCATCTAGCAAAGTACTCAGGAGTGATATTCGCAAGTTAGTAGATATTAGGATAGTTCTTTCCGTGTGAGTGACTTTTCAGATCTGGAATAGGTGTAGTGCTCGTGTTCTGGTGGGGCAAGCGATGAGCGAAATGCCCCTCGAGAGATAGCTTATTAGTAGTCCCCAGACATATTTGAAGTTCTTAAAATCATTTAGAAAGATGGCACTCATTCTTTCCATTGTGACTACCTGCCAGTTTGGCGTGCCATTGTGTCAGAGCGGGAGTCTCCCTTTTCTTCCATGCCGCTGCAATCGCCACTTTAGCTGCTTTCAGGCAGAGCCACACCACATCCTGGTCAACGCCAGTTTGATATTTTAAGGATGAGTCTCGTAGGCCTAGCAGGACATACTCAGGGGAGTCTGGAAGTGGGTATCCAGCATGTCCTTCATCTGGGTCAGAATCTCTGCCAAAAAGGTCTTATAGTGGGGCAGTCCATGTGTGACTAAAGTCACCCAGCAGTCCACAGCCCCTCCAGCATAGCTTTGATGTGTTGGGGTAAAGTTAATTTAGCAGGGTAGAGATACCAATCATAGAGCAATTTACAGTGTGCTTCCCACAAGCCCAGGGAACGATTGTGGCGAGCTATATCTTTCCATAGTGCCCTCCATTGGTTCTCCTGTATGTCGTGTCCCAATGTATGCTCCCAAAAGGACATGTATCATGGTTGTGGGGAAGGCAGTGTGTGGAGCAACATATAGTAGAAGAAAGACAATGTGCCCTTGTTCGCTTTAGCCATTTTGACAAAGTGTTCAATTTGTGTGAATACCTGTGTTGTATCCTTCCTAACATTTGGCTTTGAAGCCCAGTGTTTTAGTTGTAAATAGTGATAATATTCGCTCGAATAATAGTTCAAACTCTCTTTTACAATTTTCAAAGGTGAGGATATCCCAGTAGTGAAAAGGGTGGGATAGGAAGAGGCAACCTCCCTCATTCCATGCATCAAAAGGCCCTTGTTGTTGTGCAGGCGGGAATATTGGGTTGTAGTGTATAGGGGTACATGGGGAGGGGAACATTGTCCAGTCAGCCGCTTTAACAATTTCATCCCATACCTGCAAGTTTGTTCTCTTGGGGCTACTAATGGATGTGTTATGTGGGCGGTCTGATTTTGGCGTTTACAGCAGATCCCAAATTACTCTTCCGGCTATTGCCCGATCCATATGGAGCCAATGCTTAACTGATTCTCTCTGTGACCATTCTGTTATCACACGTAACTGAGCGGCTTTGTAGTAGAAGTGGAAATCTGAAAGTGCTAGACCCTCCTCCTCCCTCGGGCGTCGCATGAGTTTATGAGATAGGCAGGCTCTTTTATTTAGCCAGATAAATCTTGTCACAAGAGTGCAGAGAGCATTCAAGTATTCCCTCTCCATGGGAATTGGCAGACTCTGAATGAGATGTAGGAACTTAGGTAAGATTACCATCTTGATGGTGTGTATTCTGACTATCCATGAAAGATACATTGGGCCCATTGCTTTAGGTCCCCTTGCACTTTGTAGAAAAGTGGGGGGAAATTGACTGATAATAAATTAGTTTTTTAGGTGTCAGGTTAATCCCAAGATAAGCTCCTTCTGTGCCCACTGAAAAGTGTTGGTAGATCTCAACTGCTCCATCCCTCCATGGGGTAGTGCCAAATTAAGAATGGAGGATTTGGTTAGATTAATGCTGTAGCCCACTATTTCCTCAAAGAGCTTAAATGTGTCCTGTAATGTGATTAGAGAGTTGTGGGGGTCTGTGAGAGTTATTAAGATATCATCGGAAAACAGTGAGATCTTATGGTCTACTGACCCAAAATGTATGCCTTTGATTGCTTGCTGTGCCCTTGTCTTTGCCGCGAGAGGCTCTATGCTCAGTGCAAATAGGAGGGGAGAAAGCGGGCACCCCTGTCTCATCCCCCTCCCCAGCTGACACGCCTCCGATCTAAGCCCATTCACTATTACCCTAGAATAGGGAGCCACTTAGTTTGCTTTAATCCTCGTGATGAAGGGCTAAACGAAGCCGAATCACCTCAGGGTGTCAAATAAAAAAGGCAGTCTATCAGGTCAAATGCTTTCTTGGCATCTAGACCGAGTAGCATTGCTGGGACATTTTTTTTTTATTGGCTTTCTCAAGCAGATGTATTACTCTTCGTACATTGTCTTGTTTCTGTCGGCCTTTCATGAAGCCCGATTGATCCAGAGGGATCAAGTCGGGCATCAGGTCTTCCAAACGAGTAGTTAGGACCTCAGGGTAAAGCTTTGCATCCAAGTTTCGGAGGGCTATGGGACGGTAGGATCCACAATTCCAGAGATCCTTACCTGGTTTGGACAAGACTGTGATCACCGCCTCTCTCTTTGTTAGTGTCACTATCCCTGTTGTTGCTATGTAGTTAAAGAGGGTTGTAAGATGAGGAATTAATTCTGAACTATACGTTTTATAAAAGTGTGCTGTTAGGCTGTTCGGGCTAGTGGATTTGTTTGTTTTAGTGAGGCAATGGCTTATCTAACGTCTTCCTCATCAATAGTTTCCCCTAAGATATCATTTTGTGTTTGCATTACTTGTGGCAGATCTATCTCCTGTAGGTAATTTTGTTGAGCCTGTCATATCTGCGGAATATAAATTTTTTTTAAAGAATCTTTTTATTGTAACAGAGCAAAATGAAGGCAGTACATTATCAATCTTAGAATCACAAGTAAGCATTAGCAACCCTTCCCCCACAGTGTATTGCTCATGGGCCACGTAGGGCTACCACCCTAATTTTTTCCTGGTATGATGTCACCTTCAAATTGTTTCCGCTTGAACTAAGGCCAGGGTTGTGACACCCACCGGAGGCGCACAAGGACTCCCCCTAAAAACATTCCTTTTATCCCAGATTTTCCCCCATTTTTCGGGCAGCTTCTTTGCGAATATACCGTTTTCTCCGCCACCAAGGACCAGTCCATATCCCTCTTCCAGACCCGCAAAAGGGGCGGGGAGGAGGCCCCCCCAATGGCGACCTATATTTCTTTTGGCCAGCATAAAGCCCAGGGTTACCCAGATTTGGTCTGGCCTCCCTAGGTTTGTGTCCTCCCACACACTCAAAAGGCACCATTTAGGCTATACCTGGAGTACTTCTCCCACCATCCCCGACATACAATCCCCCACTGCCTACCAACAGAGCTCAATAACCCCACATAGCCATATAATATAGCAGAAAGATCCTGTCTCTCCGCATCCTCTGTTACAGGTGGCTTTTGCCCTACGTCCCATCTTTAAGTGTGGTGCATGAAATGTATATTCTGTGTAATATTTTGATTTGAACCCGTCAAAACCGGGCCCTGATTGCTACCTCCCTTCCTCCTGTAAGTCTGGAATGTCAACACTCCAGTGATCTTTCAGGACTGTGAGCGAGTCAGGTAGGTTATTGATTAGCTTTTTAAACGTTAGTGAGATCACTTTTTTGGAGAGATGTTCCTCGAGGAGTCTACATTCCAGAGGTGACAACTCCGGGAGCTCAGCTCCCCTGGGCACTGCAGCCTGTATAACATGACGGATCTGCAAATATCAGAGGTATTTTGTCTCGGCCAGATCATATGTATTCTGTAGGCTTTCAAATGAGATCATTTCTCTAACCGTTTATAGGTCTCCCAACTTGGAAATACCAATTAAGGCCACTCTGAGTGAAACCTTTTCTTATGCCTGTGGTCTCTAGTTTCTGTGATTCCCAAAGTGGTGTAGCTTTTGTGAGTTTATTTTTCCATCCTAGTCGGGAGAGAGTCACATGCCATAAACGAATCGTCACCGCTATGGGACCCTCTAGCGTGAGTGTACATGAGTCAGTGTAAAGTGCATGGAGATGCCCTCTCGGTTGCATTACCAGCCTATCCATCTGGTACGCTGGTTCTGTTAACGGCTGATGGACCCATTGATTAACGGTTGCAATTTGAACTGCCCTATAATACATCTGGATATGAGGCAATGCGATATCTCCATCATACCATCCACGGGTCAGCTTATTAAGTGCGATCCTCGTGGGCCGCTGTCCCACAGCAGTGAACGCACCTCACTATCTATTGAACTGAAATATGAATCTTGAACCGGTAAGGGCGTATTCTGCAGTACGTATAAAAATCTCGGCAGGGCCATCATTTTAAACAGTGCCGCCCTGCTGAGAAGTAAAGGCGGGAGGGCTCGCCAGTGGCGAACAGCGCCTCTGAGGCAGCAGATTAATGGCGTGAAACCGGGCCTGATCAGTTGTAACAAAGATGCCCAGGCAGCAGAAACTGTCTGTAGCCACTTGTGCCTCACAAGTCAGCTGTAGTTTTGGCGTCTTACCACAGAGAACAAACGCTACGGATTTAGCCCAGTTGATGGTATACCCAGAGTACCGACCAAATGTAGCGAAAATGTTTAGTATTCTTGTTATGGAGGCCTGTGGGGACGCAACATATAGGAGGATATCGTCGGCATACAATGATATCCTGTCTTCCCAATCCTCCGTTCAGCGTAGCCCACGTACAATAGGATTTTTCCAGATCCATGCCGCCACAGGTTCGAGAATCAGTGCAAAGACCAATGGGGACAGGGGACATCCTTGTCTTGTGCCCCGTTGGAGCCTAAAGGTGACATCTCACCATTAACTATCACCTGTCCCTGAGGGTTTGTGTATAGGAGGCTAAGCCAAGATATAAACCGTGGACCAAACCCCAGTCATTTAAGCACTGCCATCATATATGGCCATTCGACAGAGTCGAATGCCATCCATGCATCCACGGACAGCACCGAGGCATCCTCTCTAATTCTATGGGCTCTTTCCAAAAGTCCCTGGAGCTGCCTAAGATTTAGGGCGGTGCTGCGCCCTGGCATAAATCCGGACTGGTCTGGGTGAAACAGGACCGGGAGAAGGGGGACAAGCGGTTGAGCCAGCAGTTTTGCGAGAATCTTGTCTTCCACATTTAGTAACGTAATTGGCCTGTATGACGTGCATTTTTCCCTTGGCTTACCCTCTTTATGTATGACAACTATGGTTCCTAATCACTGGTCTGGTGGGAGTTTATCTTCAGCGTTGCTCTCTTCAAACATTGCCAGTAAGTGGGGCGCATTAGTCTGTGCTGTGAATTTGATTAACTCGCCTTGCCCGACTTTAGGAGTCCAATCACTTGGGCTATCTCTTCTACCGTGAGGTCTTCCTCCAAAGGGTGACTTTCCACTTTCGTTAATACTGGTAGTGAGATATCCCTTAAAAACTCTAGGGATTCTTATTCTGAATGTATGGTACTGGCTGAATAAACCTCCTTGTAGTGATCCGGAAAGGCTTTTGCGATCTCCACCGAATTTCCAACCTCCTTACCAGCCCCAAATGTAAGCGAAGGGACCCACCTATCAGCCCTTTGTCGCTGATCGAGCCAGGCCAGTAGTTTGCCAGCTTTGTCTCCATGTTCATATACTCGGTGTTGTGTTGCACATAGTTTATTCCTCGCCTCTTCTGTGACCAAGTCCCTATACTCTTGTTGTTTAAGTTTCAGGGTATGTTGCTTATCTTCATCGTCATTTCTCACGATTTGGAGCTCCAAATCGAGTATTTCGGTTTTAAGCTGCTCAACTATCGCCCTTTTCTCTTTTTTGTGTCCAGTTATGGGCAAGAGGGCTTGACCCCTAACCACGGCCCTATACGCTTCCCACAGCATCTGTGACGATGGGACTGAGCCCGCATTTTCTTGAAAGTCTAGGGTGGTGGCTTCAAGCAGACCTTTTCTTATTTTAGAAATCTTAGTGTACCAAGGGTTTATCGCTATTGGTCCCACCTTTCGTGTTCCCCCCATCTTATAAGTAGCCCATATGGGGGAGTGATTGGAGATACCACGCGCTAGGTGTCTAACTTTCGCAAAGTGGGGAAGGAGTGTGGGTAGGGTCATTAGGAAATCGATTCTCGATCGGCTACCATGTGCTCTGGAGTGGAATGTGTGCTCCAGTGCGTTAGGCTTGAGAGCCCTCCAAATATCTATGAGGCCTAAAGCTGCTAAAAAATCCACCAGCCGTGTGGATTTTGGGCCGGTCGTTCTAGGTGGAATACGGTGTAGGCAATCACACCCCGCCTTGTTAAAATCTCCTCCCAGGAATAAGCGGCCAACCGGAAGTTCCTGTATTTGAGCCCCCAGGTCCGTCAGAGTTGAGTCTCCCAGTGTGGGTGGGGCATATATTGACATTATATTAATTACCTCACCAAGCCATCTCCCTGAGATCGCCACAAATCTGCCCAGGCTATCCGTCCAGGTTCTCTCTATTGTAATGGGAAGATTCTTCTTAAGAAGGATTCCTGCACCACTCGAGCCGGACGTGTACCCTGCATGCGTGCTCATTTCGTAACCCCATCAGTTCAAGGCCTGACAGCTATTTCCCAGGAGATGCGTTTCCTGCAGCAGGACCACATCCGGGCCGTGCCTTTTAATAAACTGGAGCACAATACCCCGCTTGACCTTACTCCCCAGCCCATTTACGTTCCAGGTCATCAATTTCAATTTTGCCTGCACTTGTCTTATCATGGTGGCGCTAAACCGTGTGAATCATTGCTAGGTTTTTTGGCTGCATGTGGTAACTTCCCACCCTGTCCCTCCCCTGACCCCCCCCCCCCGAGTGGGTCACAGCGCCCCGGTCACTTTTACTTGTGCTATCTGCCTGTGTCATATTACTTAAGAAACTGCCAACTAAACTAAAAATACTTAATAGGAAACATATAACAACCCCCCACCCTTCCTCTTCCCTAGCCTCCTGCAACCCTGCCTGGTGGTGCCCCATTTGCTCACCCCCAACTCAGCAGAGAGCCTGTCGACCGCCCCAACAACAAGTTAAACTGAGGGAACATTCACCTGCCTTTCCTGATCCCTCTCCCCCTCTGCAGTCGTAGAGTGTTACCTGACCGCCATAGATTGAAATTTCACTGTCCCAACTTTTCCTGTGTGTTTCCTTGTCTCAAACCAGTTCTACTGTAGTCTTTGGGTACAGCCTACAACATATATCTATTTTCCTCTACAGGATCAAGAATTTTCAGCCGACTGCCATAGCACTGATTAAACAAATAGGTTAGCATATGTTCAACTTGGATATCGGTCTATCACTCACTGTCCCTTGACATCCATTCTGCTCGGTCATGGTCACCGCCATCATGGCACGTCGTTCATCCGTCCCTCTTCAGCGGGTCGCCTGGTTGGAGCCGTCGCTGGTTTCTTGGTTTTCCCCCGGTGAGCCTCTTTCCCAGCACCTCCGACTTGTCTTCAGCCATCTATCCAGTCCCATCCTTCCTCTGGAGTCGCAAAAGAACCAGACCTTTCCCTCTGATTCCACCCAGAGACGTGCTGGAAATAGCACGGAGTGATTTACCCCTTTGTCCCTAAGCGCTCTTTTTACCTCAAGAAAGCTGTGTCTCAATTTCTGGGTCTTCAGAGTAAAGTCTGGAAAGAAGGTAACTTGTGAGTTTTCAAAAAAAACCGGGGGAGCCACTCACTCTGTTTGCAAAATGTCCCGGTCTTTATAATTTAAATATCGTGCGATGATGGGTCGTGGTGGGGTCCAGACTTGGGGCGACCACCCGGTACCTGGTGGGCTCTCTCCACCGAGAAAAACTTTGAGAGACCTTTCGGCTGGAGTTGTCCCAAAATCAGCTTCTCCACGAAGAGGTCGGCTGTGAACCCCTCCGCCTTTTCTGGGACCCCTAGGATGCGGACGTTGTTCCGTCGCAATCTTCTCTGTTGATCTTAAACCCTGGCCTCCAGCTGGGCCGTTCACGTATGCATTTCTTTCATTTGGGCTTTGAGGTGTCTTGGAGCAGAGTTTTCGTGGAGTCTTCAACCATTTGCACTCTTGCCCCCATGTTGCGCAAGTCAGCTCGGATTAGGGACACCTCTTGATTAGCAGGTTACACGCAGATCTGTGCGAGAAGTAGTTTAACACACTGCTAATACGTGTAGTTTGCTTTAGTTTAGATCGTCCTATTCTAATGGACTTTACAACTTTGTTATGAGCTGCTCTGCTCCTTTCCATTTAATTTACTGGTTCCAGTGCACATACCTGCCACCCGTCAAACTACAGACTGATCCCCAGAGAAGCCTCCGACACTCACTGTGGGTTCAGGAGCTCAACGAAGACTTGCTGTCATTGTTCAATAATTTCAAGAGGAAATCAGATGCCTCGGGAAAACAAGCAACAAAGGGGAGGGTGGGTGAAAGCAGTCACCAGGCAAGTAGCAGTCACGGGGCACTGTACCTGAATTAACTTCCCTTATTTCTTTTGGTTTCCAATCCTGAATTGTAATGCCTGCTTACTGCCAATGCTGTCCTTTATAGTACTTGCATGCTGCGATGGTGAATGAGCAGGGGGAGGGAGGAGAAAAAATTTAAACGGTCGAAATAAATGCGTGAGGCCGCCATACTTAAAGATGAAGCTGGGGCGGTCGTTGCACCGATTATAATTAAAATGTAACCTGCGGGGCCTTCCGAAGTGGCCACCTTGTTTAATGAAGAAGTGAGGTGCCGTGCTGAAGAAGGGAAGCGCATGAACGTGCACAAACAGCTGTTCAGACAGGGAAACAGAAAAAGAAGTGCAACGAAACGTGATGAAATAAAACAGTAGAGCAATACTACACGTAACGGGGCCAGTCACCAGGGACGGGAACCACACATCAAAAGGCAGGACAAACATGAAAATTAGCAAATGAAAGGAAAGGAATTTCTAAAAGCACACAAAGGAACCAAAGAGAAGCCAGGGGCGTTACTAATGGTCCTAGAGGAGCTACAGCATACCTTGCAGCACATGCACGCTGACTCTAGGCTGGAGATAAAAAGGGCTGGTGTGATTTCTTTATAAAGGTAAGTGGGGCTAGGGCATTGTCTCTCTGGTGCAGCTATAAAAGGTCACATTAGTGTGGGGATGAACTTTAAACTAAAGTGAGACCTGAGGAATGAAACGAGGAACGTGGATAACTAAACTTATTTTGTAGACATACCTTCATGATGTGATCCACATCAAACATCTTTTCCAAAATACGTCGGTGTCTGAAAAATATACAATAAAAATTAGCATTTGATAAGCAAGTTGGGCGAAAAGGAAAGGGGGTTAATAAGCAAGAAGTTAGGACAACATATTAAACAGCAGCAATGATGCACTGAATTCTAAGAGTGGTATTTACATTCAACTTTGTAAGATAAACATTTTTTCCAAAGAGAATTCCTGTCACAAACAGAAAAAAGATTTTCACTACCTCACCTTTTCCCAACCAGATCTTCCCTAGTATGTCTCGCTTGAATTTGTGTTTGTCTGAAGTTCACCGGAGGAGAGCTTCCCCTCTGAGGTGGGTGGCAAGCAGTGCTTAATGTGTGCCGGTGCTTTCCGGTGCTTAGCACCGGCACTTACTGATCAGGGCCGGGTCTACCACGCTGCAACTCTGCATGTCACATGTCATTGTGGCGCGCGTACGCAGCATATAAAATAACCTTACTGACTCGGCGCAAACAGTGTTGTGTTCGCAGTGTTTATCTCCCGAGGCCGAGTCCCAGTGAAGCAGTACTGCGAGTCTGCGGTAAAGTCAGAGTGTTGTGGCAGTGGCTGTGAGAGCCAATAAAAATATTCACACCAACCACATTTGATAATATATCAGTCATTACTACGTCCGAACCGTCCAATTTTAAACAATGTATTTATTTTTCCTTTTTCAAATCCAATATGATTCACATTAAAGTTCAACTGGTCGTGACGAAACATATTTCGAATTTACCTTAGTTAGGCGGCGGCCGGCCGCCCTTAGTTCCGTGTTGCGGTGGGCGGGCATCTGATTGGGCTCAATTTGGGCTAGATTTGGTTCTGCAATGCTTGTAGGTCTGTGCGGCAGATAGCATTTGTAGATTTGAAAAAAAAAATGCTGCGCCCGCACCCCGCTAAGAGACACCAGCGAGTGGTAACTGGTGGTTAGCCTGACGAGTGACGATGTCGAGTGCAGGCAGCAGCAGGCCCATCGCAGTTATCGATTAATAAAGGCAGACGGCCACTGCCCACCACCACCTAACCGTAAGTATAGCAACCAACGCTGCTTGCTTTTTTTTTTTTTGCTTGGGTGTGGTGGGTGGTGTGTGACATGACAACCACGGTCACCGTGGTAGCTCCGGCTCCCGCAGATAAAGATAATTGCACAGGGCCCCAGCCTCTGGTATGTGCAGTAGAACAGGCGCTGCTCACCTTTGCCACTGACAAGCATGGCAGAGTAAAGTGTTTGTAGCAGTACTGGGGTGCAGCACAGACAAATCATTTAACTGAATTAACTCAGGGCAGTTGGGAGCGGCCTGTGTCATCAGCACAGGGTTAAACTGCACCAGTGCGGTGAACCACAGCCTAGCCAGGCGAGGGTTCAATCGTGTACTTAAAAATGCGCAAAACATGTAAAAAAAAGATTAAGAGCTTGTAGTCCTCTTCCAGATCAAACAGTTATCATGATAGGCCCGTAGGCCCGGAGTTAAGGCCCTGCCCGGCCCCTGCGCTTCTTAAGTTCCAGCCTTCTCCTCCTGGCCCGAGCAGTCTTTGGCATTGTACTTGCACACGGTGCCCGGGGCCAGAGGATGCGAGGCAGGATTGCTCAAGGCAGGCTGGCTTGGACTCCTCACTCCGTGGTTCACCTCGTTCATATATGTAGGCCCTAAGCGATCATGCCTCGCAGCCTATGGCCCCGGACACTGTGTGCAAGTACAATACCCTTAATGGCATTGGTTTGTTTTTAATTGAGGCAGTTTTTAGGTCTCGCTGAGCCAAAGGCTCGAAGAGACATTTTGTATGTGGGATTTTCAAAGTGCTACCCACAGTCTTTTGGCTGGCCTACACCTTGAGTGCACGATCACATGCACGTGCACAACTGCTCCCACTCCCCCCTCCCTTCTCTATAGCTTTCTTTCACTTTAGCCGCTTTGACCCTTGCATTCCCCCCTCCCTTCTCACCCAGCCCTTTGATGCTCTGCTCGATTACTTTCACTTTCGCCGCTTTGATGTTTGATTTTTATTGCCTTTGTTTATGTGACGGAGATCCATTGCATTTGGCAGAACATTTCTGGGGCCGTATTGCATGAAATACACCAGGTGGCGCTAACGTGTTTTACAGAGCACCATACAGCATTTTGTTCTGCGTTAAAAAAAAGACGCTTTAGGAGCGTAAAGGAGCTATCCCTTTTACTTGTATTAAAATGTATTTTTAAAGGTGTCTCAAAGGATCCTGAACATAGTTTATACTAGCATGCTCCAATACTGTCCGTATTTCACTCCTGATTGCACTGGCCTTCCAGGTCCTAAGACTCAGACTCATGATTTTACTGTTATTTCAAAACCAATCTAACATTTGTTTTGTTTTAGGTATTACCTTAGTAAAGCATAACTATGTGATCTTACTCTCCTTGGTCAGTGTTTTATTATGGATGACAAGATGTTTTCTCATTAGGACTCGCACCATAAGCCTCTTTCATTCCAAACATCTGGAAACGCATTCGTCTCTGTAACTATATAGTAATGGCTTTCAGTTACAGCTGGCGGAAATTAAGCTACACACCTATTTATTGCCTTCACCAAACGATTCTGCTTTCACTGGTGTGACCATAACTTGCCAAAATATTTTACTGATGCTTTCGGCAGTGTCTCCACTTCTGTCTGATCACTCCTCAAATGACACCTTCCTTAATCCCACCCACAAGCAAGGTAAACTACGGATTTTTATGCTAATTTCAAACACTTTATCCAAATCTAAACCCATCATCGCTCCATCTGACATCACACATTTCACATGCAAATCAGTTCGCCTCCTTGTAGATCGCTCTCTCATGTACCCATCTACTGTAGAAAACGGGACCCCACTGCTCTCACTGCTTTCCACGTGATCTTCATAAAGACCTCACTTCAGTCTTGCACTACAGCTCATACAACTGCTTCATTATCCACCTTGTACCAAAGATAGGCCTCAGCCATGAATTACACTTGAAATAAGAGCGCATAACAGTAAATGAGGGCAGCAGTACATAAATGGCGAAAGCACATATTCACTGCTAACGTCTTGGTTAATAAGCAAGCCCTTCATACACTGCATAATGATCTAGGAGGTGTCAAATCTATCTATTTCCAGGACCTCATTACCTCACCATCCACAAGCGCTCTGTGCAAACCTTCAGCTCTTTACTCTCTCCATCATCTTCAATTATCAGTATTCTATTGTTCATCCTTACCTGCTCATGACTTCACGCTGCTACATCTGCTCCAAGATTAACACTATAATTAGTCCACAGTGCTCAAGTCCTCACTCGCCTCATCCCTGCGCAGTTACATTATTACGATTTAACACAACATCCTCCTAACAAACGTTTCCTCTTATGAAAGTAGCTAATCCACCCTGTACCCCCCCCTGTAACCATTTCGTCCTCCCTTCATCAAATCTTTGCCTCTTTCATCCAACAGTTTCCCCTGCGTTTCCCTTCGCACTGACTGCCTGTCCTGTAACCGACTACTCACCCCTCTCCTGTGTTCGGGACCCTTCATTCCACTATCCTATTCTCTCCTCTGTTCTTGTCTATGCTCATACTCTTAGATCGTTCTGCCTCTCCTTTGATATTGCTGGTCACCCCACACTTTTCTCAATGAGCGCACGGGGCATTAGCTGGGTACCAGCCCTTATGCTCCTCAATAAGCAGCAGCAATCGTTGCAGTTTCACCAAGGTGAGTTTAGTAAAAGTTTATTTGACTACTTTCGATAACTGGTGCCTTTCGCAAACAGAAAAGGTAATGACAATGTATGGCACATTACAAGATGGCATGTTTTAATACTAGGGCTTCTGATTATATGCATAACGTTTGACCTAGCAGACATGATTGAACATATGGTGAGACCCTTAAATGAAGGCTTAGGGCTCAAATCACAAATTGACTAATATGCAATAAAGTTACGTGTCTCTTCACTCATGGCAGAATCTCCGCACTGTACTCACTGCAGTGCGCTGGACAGAGAGGCTGCCCAGAGTGCAGAGACTCCACACTTGTACCTTTACTACACGTAAGTCCCTTTGCAAATCAGACCCTTAACCTCTACTTCTTTGTGATTTTTAAAATAAAGAGAGGGAAGCATTCATAGTAAAAATGGAAAACTCGTGTCTCTATTTACAATGCAGTTATTGGTTGTTTTTAACTTTCAAGAAAATAACACATTTGTTCTTAAACGACATCCATATCTTAAATCACACATTTTATGATTTTGACATTTGGAATTTCATGTCATACCCTTCACTTGTGCCCATTCCCGACTTCTTATACCCTTATTATCTAGCAGTGCTTTCAAAACCACAGGCCATCAAATTCTGGACGGAACGGCCCTAAACGGTTTCGCCCATACCTCTATAATCACACTCAAATGCTAACAAGCATTGGCATAGCCAAAAGGTCTCGCCTTTGGGACCGTTCAAGTGTTTAGTTATCCAGCACAATATCCTTGGTGCAGTAACATTAACTGTTGCATGGCTAAACACTTATAAGGTCCCAAAGGCGAGACCTATTGGCTATGCCAATGCTTGTTATAAATGAAGCAAATTCAGAAATGTATTAGAAGCATCATTCAAGTAAGTCCAGCAGAGAGGCGAAAGTGTAATTTATCTAAAATCCTCACATTGGGTGACAAAGGCTTCTTTCACAGGACAATAGGACATCAATATGCCAAGGGCACCTTAGTCTAAATAATGCTTGATAAAATTAAATCTTATTTGGACTGTTTTTAATGATGCATATCTCTTAGTAGACCCTTTATCATTCGGAGTACGAAGTTTTATGTTTTGGACTCTGGACCAAGGCACTGAACGACCAAAGACAAAGAGTTAATAGGACAGATTGAGGTGCACACTATCATGAAGGAAAGTTTGCAGTGAATACTGAAAAAGGGAAACATGGGGACATAAAATAGCTGAAGTGGCAATTAACGCTACAAAAAAATAAACTTCATATGTGTTGCAAATCGTCCATTTCGTATTGGCTTCTTATTGGCTGCTTATACTGGTGCAAGGACTAGCTCTGCTGTGGATGGCCACAACAGTTATGGGTGTCTGAGTTCTGCATCACTCTGTTTAAGGAAACTAATAATGGTTAAAGGTGTGATACCAATGTGTTAATGGTCCAAAATAGAACCCTGGACGGTTTTAAGCCTTGTGGGGCTTATAAGTGAGGTGCAACTTGAGTCCTATGAGATAGCCGTGTCATAATACAGCCTACATCTCTATACAGACTGGCCATATTATAGACCTGATGCATGATTTTAAAATGGAGGGTGACGCTGATCAACCCTGTCTAGTGCTGTGTGTGGGTAAACAGGCGCTGTAGAGTCCATTAGTCATCCTTGTACTTCAAATAGCTCTGATATAAATCATAGACCGTGGCTACCTTCCACAAAAATGAGGAGTGTAGAGTTTTACCTGCCAACCATGATATTTATGTATAGAGCTAGGACAATCCACGCCACTTGTAGGCTGCTTCACCATGGAGTTGGTATGTCTGAGAGGTGGCTAATAACAGAATTTAATTTTGAGAGGCTACTTGGTAAATCTTGATGGAAACCCCAACTTTTTGTGTTGCACCACTACTTCTACTGCAGCAGTTACTTAGATCTGCATAGTGGCAGCTCAAACCGAAAGAAACGCATGATGATGTGAACACAGTGGCATTCAAGCCAGGTAATCGATGTAAAAATGTGTCACAGTTACTAGGAGAGAATGTATATTAGGCAGACAATTACCTAAAATTATTACATTTGCAGAAGTCACTAACCTGTGAGCTTCAAGTGTTTCCGCGAAGCTATGTGGAAAGGAGATTTCCCTGAGGAAAACACATTTTTTATCTTTTTCATTTTTTCTCTGTACTGTGGCTTGATAATTTTAATACTTCTCATTGAATACAAGCTATGCTCGATTCTATCAAATATTTAGACTCTTTATATCTGATTCACACACTTTGTTGGGTTTATTATTAATGTGCAGAAACTTGCGGTGCGGCTGGAATTTCCCTCTGAGTCAGCTGACATGTTGGATGTACTGTTGGGCAAATCATCGTCATCCAGTCACCCATGTTATCCTTTGGAGCACATTGATCTCCTGGGGTGCAGCAGAAGCATGGTAGCAAGAGGGAGGTGAGGTAAAGAATAACTTAGAAGAGGGTAGGGAGGAAGGGTAAAAAGGAAGCAGAAAGAGACAGAGGTAAAGGGGGGTGAGGTCAGATACAGAGACAGAGATGACGGATGAAGAGTTGGGCGAGGAGAGAAGTAAAGATATATAGAAAGACAGGGTGTTGCGGGAGGGATAGGTAGAGAAAGACTATCAGAGTTAGAGGTAGACAGGGGGTGGAGGAGAGATTTGGAGAGAAAAATAGAAGCGAGTAAGCGAGAGAAAGAATACCAGGGAGGTGGGGGCCCAGATTTGGCCTTGGGAGGTGGGGGACCAGATTAATTGCCCATTTTGCCCTTGCCTTAAAGAATCTCTGGGTGACAAACCATCCCAATTACCCGTATACAAAGTTGCAATCCTGTCTTCAAAGAATACAAATGCCCTCCAGCCCAGTTGATGAGTTGATGTAATTAATACTGCTGCCATGAGTGTGTTTGTAGTCTGTAAAGAGAAGACTGCAGTGTTGTTTAGTGCAGCAGTATTTATGTACAAACTTGTATGAAATGTGCATTATTCATTTAACTTATAAAAGTTTGCAATCACAAGTAATGCACAAAATGTGATGGCACTGCAGCACATGGCAGTGGTGGCCACAACTTGTGATTCACACTTGGGAATCTTGCACTGCTGCTGTCACTGCTTGCTGTCGTTTAACTGTTCTTTGCGTTAGGGAAGCTTGTGCTCTTGTTGTCAAAGTTATACCTGTGTTGTATGCTACTGAAGCCAAAGCGATTGACTCTATGAGGAAGACGGGTGCAGGGTGCAAATAGGTGGAGCATGTGTACAAAGAAGGGCAGGTTTCCCTCCCCCACACAGTGGTGTGTACAGGTGGCTGTGTGTGTTGTCTCTGCATGTTGCTTGTGTTTTGGTTCGTGTCTGGTTCGGTTGCTTTGAAGCTGAGTTGAAAGAGGGCATAAGGTGGTAAAGCTAGTTAAGCCTGTATCTAATTCCCAGAAGCCCAATGGATCTGCAGCCGCAAATTTCCATAGAGCCCTCTTTTTACACTGTGGCATTTTACATTTTCTGTATATGTGATACAATGTTTTTCTTCCTGACCCATCTTGCACTTAATACAATATAATCCATACACTGTAATGCCGGAAACCACTTTTAGGACAATTGAATGCTGAAGACCAGTAATGACTGGTATAGATCTGCAACATTCCAATGTTTCCAGCATTATGGTGCTTGCCTATTGTTCCTCCTTGTTTATTTTAGAACATCATATTACCATTGGGCAGAATGATTTAACAGCTTTATTAACCTTCTGTGTATGTCAATACCGCCTTTTAAAGGGCCATCCTCTCCCTTATAGGCCTGTGAGTAGGGCCTTAAACTCGGGTAGGGGGCCTTTAACAGCAAGTATAGACATTGGCACAGTAATATACATTCTCTGGTGCAGGAAGCAGCTTGGTTACCTCGCAGCAGAGGCTGGGGAAGCGTAAATAGGTAACAGCCAGGCCTGGAAGGAAGTGCTCTTCTCTTGGCAGCAGGGCTTGCAGTGGAGAGTTTTATTTGCCAGGTAGTGAAGTCCTTCTGCTCTCTTTGCATTGCACCCTTCGCCCAGTGACACTGACACCCACTGCATAGCTGCCAAGGTTTCAGATTCCTATTAGTGCCATTTCCATTATTTCATTCAATTCAGTGTAATTACGAGTGACATTTCAACAACTATGATTGACACTTTCTGATGAGCAAAATCAAGCAATGAATATGAAAGAAACATAAATATCAGACATTGCACCCATTTGTGCATCTATATTGTCTGAATCATATGTTTTGAGCTGAATGATCACCCTTTATTAAAGCATCGGCTGCATTATGGCCCCAACAGGGCATTACACGTCCATGATTGTTCAACAACTTTGAGCAATGTTTGTAATTTTTAGGGCAACACTCTGAAAATTGTTCCAGCCCCACTGGCCTGGGTGCCTTTGTGTGATGTTTCCATGCTTTCTGGCCTGGGTGCTTATGTCAGGTTGTCATCATTTACAATTTACTATGCTTTGAAAGTTAATGTAATGGAAAATGTGTTGTGCACCATTTTGGACTTTCTTTTTACAAAATGTTCTTGAGGGGAGAATTCCCACTCAAATACCTCTAGCAGTCGTTGAGCTTGCTGCGCTCGCATGGTATGCACCATATGGGGGATGGTCTAACAAAACTTGCCAGGGCTGCTTTTGGTTCCCAATTCGGCCCTGAGTTTTGATTAATTAATAATGTTTGTGAATTACAGTTGTAACTAACTCTGCACACTGCCACCACTTCACGCTGCTTTTGTAGTAATACCGGAAGCCAAAGTTTAAAAGTGAGGCAAAAAAGTGTGTCTTTCGAATAACCATAAACTCTGTTAAAAGTGACATACCCTACCCTAGTATTGACCCCAAATCGGCACATAGAGCACTGGAATATTTCAAGTGCCCCTTTTCAATGCACTAGTCATTTTAGCTAATTTATTCCAAAATTGTGCTTTAAATGCACTTTTGAATGAATCTTTTTCAAAATTTTCACAGGGCAGGGGAGCCTCCTATCAAAACCGTACTATGAGGAAAGCTCCCTTGCTGAAATTCAGATCGGGTATTACATCTAACTTTTAGCAGTGCCAGTTGAGGATGTGGGTGGAGCCAATAGAGTAAGTGGGTGGAGCCAGTGGACTAAGTCGGTGGAGCTGGGGGAAAGTGGGTGTGGCCTCTGACAAACATTTGAGCACCTGGCCGTCATATTTTACAAATTAAGCACTGGTGGCAAGCTGCATGCTCCCTGTCCACATCTTCTTTCTCCTCCACTTGCAGTGAGGAGCAAACACCCCCTTCCCCCAATCCTGGCCAATGTAATTAAAATCTGCTCTATATGTGCAGCTCAACAAAACATAATAGTGCTGCTCGGCAGAAGAAAGTTTTTTAAGTTTGACAACAGCTACAGCCACTCTGCTAAATTTTAAGTTTTCCATCCGGTATGCAGATATTCCTTCCTGGAAGCACGGTTCTTTTCCTCAATAGCAGCAGCTGCTATGAAGCGGGGAGCAGTTCTGCTGGGAAACAGGCCTGATACAATTTTCTAAATCTAGCAGGCTAAACTTAACATTGTCCCTAGCATCCATGCCTAACGAATAATAGAAATTAGTGTCACCATCTATATGGAAACCAATACAGACAATACTATCTGAGGATAAAGTTACATCTTGATAGACTCAAATAGAAGTAGGTGGTAACAGGACAGCAACCAAGAGGATGCATGCATTTTGAGTTTTGTCATGATGGACGAGCCAATTGTAAAACAAATGGATGAACCCCAAGCTAGCAAGAATGACCTCCGAAAGCTTGACAGTTGATCCTTTATTTTCAAAGGATGTTTTACTTTTTAGATCCTCTATGAAGTGGCGGCTGGCATGTCCAGAGGGTGGTGAGCCGGGGGGGGACATAGCAAAATAAACAATATAAGGCACCTTTTCCACGAGCGCCACGTCCTCGACCCTTCTCACTTCGAGGCAGGCAGCAAGCAGGCTTCCGCCTACCAAGCCAATCCTGGCGCTGCTCTCATGCAGCGTAAGAGCAGCACTAGGATTGGTGGGAATGGCTCTGTCAGCACTCACAAGAGCACTGGAGCCTGTCTGGCTGATGCAAGATAGCCCGCAAAGAGACATGCACATTTTAGACTCGTGAGCACAAAGCTCCCTGTTGCCACTCAGCAATGGTCTGCCCCGTCCTGATGCTCAGTTTGGGTTGCTGAAAAATAATATGGTAATAAATAAACTTTATTACCATTTTATTTTTCAGGTCTGGCCTGGGAGTTTTGTTTATGGGGTGACGCTCCTCCGCTCAAATGGAGAAGCCACCCCTGTCTCTATGCAAATCATTGGGCCAGCGGTGGAAAAATGTACAAATTTGAAGCCAAGCAGGATCACTGGGTTTGCTTTTTCTGAAGACAGACCCATTCTTTGAAGGTCTCTCAGTGGGAAAAAAATGCACTAGCAAGTTTGCCATGCCACCATGGCTTGATGGACACTCCTGTCCTGTGTATTCGTCACTCAGCCAGCTCCTTAAATGGAGATGAAAGCCAACTGAGTGAAAAAGTGGCTGCAGATACAGAGGTCACCACTTAATACCATAAACCAACAGCTGGGCCAACAAAGGCAGTACCTGCTCTTCACTAGCGACAGGGCAGTCTCCCTCTTAATCAGGGTCTAAGTCCCTGGTGTTGTCCATAGTCAAGTGGATGAAAAAGTCAATGGCCACTCTCTCCCAGGCATGCTTTGGGCATTCTGACATGTTTAAGGAGTGTTGAGTAACTTTTGTAGAAAGGCAGCTGCATAGATGACAGGCCTCATCAAGATGCGGAAACCAGTCTCAGTTTTGGAGAGCTTGTTTTGTAGCAATGATTCCACTATGTCCTTTGTGGGCAACATCAGTCATTTTCTGCTGCAGACTCTCTGGAATCAGGATTCTCGACCCTCTCAGTATAACTCCTTCCTGAGTTATGGACAGCTCATATTTGACATTTTTGTATTTATTATTTTCACCATCACTGGTGAGAGGTCGAGGGTGTTGGTTCCATGACTGATGTGTAATTAAATCTTTTCAGTTTAGCATGTCACTGTCATGGCACATGCCAGTGATAATCTGGGCTTGCCAAACAGCAGCTGGTGTGTTTGATTTTACAATGAAATTGATATAGGCTTCAGCCGTCTTGGATGGAGTACTGTAACCTTGTATAGGCACTCTGGGAAAGTAGTCAGCAGGGTTCTCATCCTTACCTGGATAATGTAAAATGTTATAATTGTACTCTTGTAATTGTAGTCCCCATCGTTCAATGCGAGTAGGCATCTTGCCCTTTAGATAGCCAAATATAGGTAAAGCTTGATGATCAGTTACCAGTGTAAAAGGCTTTCCGTACAGAAATACATGGAAATGTTCACAAGCCCATACTCTTCAAAACTTTCTTTTTCAGGTTGTAAATAAGTACTTTCTGTATTGGGACAAATTTCTACTTGCATATGCCACAATATCCCTTCAAGCATTCGGGTATCCACTGTGCTCTGCACCTTACCCAACTGAGCTAGCATCGAAAACAACCTCTGTATGAAGCTTCAGATTGAAATATGCCATTTCAGTAGCATTCTCAATGACTTGTTTGATTTTCTTAAAACTCTTCTCACATTCATGTGACCAATGAAATGAAACATTTTTTTTCGTCAAATCTCTCAAAGACTCTTATATACCTGGAACAGCAGCTGCACATGCCAAGAAATGGAAGCACCATAGAAACATTGTGTGGGGGATCCGTATTTGACAGCGCTTTTACTTTAGGAAGATCAGTGTCATCCCCCATCATAAAAGATATGGCCAAAGAATTTTAGCTTTAACTTGTGGAACTCACATTTATCTGCATTCAAAGTCAAACCTGCATCAGCAAGTAAAGGACATACTTGTGTGAAAACTTTATCGTGATCTTTTTGTGTAGCTCCGAAAACCAATAGGTCATCGCTATACTTGATCACATTCATGACAGGCTGTATAATACGTCGAATGACGTCATGAGAAACTTCTGCAGCGGATGACACCCCAAAACTCAGTCTTTTGTATCGAAAAGACCAACATGTGTAGAAAAGGTTGTATTGTACCTGCAATTTTCTTTGAGTTCCAACTGATTATAACCTTTATTCAAAACAAGGCGAGAGAAGACCTTTGCACCATTTAATTGCATTATCATGTCAGCTATGTGTGGACCTCAATGTCGTTCTCGTTCAATTGCCTTGTATGCCTGACGCACGTCAGAGAAAATGCGTACATCTCCTCCACTGTCCTTTTTTGGACACTACCACTATGGGAGAAACCCATGGCGTTGGACCAGTAGAACGTTCAATGATATCATGCCATGCTTAAGTAACGATTCGAGTTCTTTTTCTACAGAGTTTTGTAAATGAAAAGCAATTTGTCTATGCCTTTGAGCAACAGGACAGACGTCATCATTATTATGCAGCATTAGTTTTATAGTCCTAAGCTTTCCTAAACCATGAAACAATGAAGGAAATTGACTTATTATTTAGTGGGGAGCATTCATGTTGTAGTTTACGGATATCAGTCCTATAACAGCAGCTGTGCTGAAACTGAGTAGACTGGCACTTGACGCTGTATGTTTAAGCACCTGGATAGGTGCTTGTACCTTCGTTTTCTTGTGTTTCGTCATTGCTACAAATGTAGCTTGACTTTTTAAGGGCATCGATGCAGCCCATGTATACACTTTGGTTTTCAATGGCGTAAGTTGTGGTAATGGAGACAATTCATTATATTTCTCCTCAGGAATAATGTTTATCGAAGCACCACTGTCGATGATGAAAGGTATCGAACATCCATTTACTTTCAGAGTAATCTTTAGACAATGTTTGAATTACTTTGGTGCTTTGGCAGGTCCTCTTTTCTTTGACTGACATTTTTCTTCACATGCAGTCCCACATGCTCACACTTTCTAAGGTAAATATCAACATGGCACAACCATCTGCTTCACTTTCACTTGATACTGATACTGAAGATATATGTTGTTTATCTGTTTATAGCCCTGATGAAGTCAGAGATGCGGACGCATCGGATCTGACGAAACACGTGTTGGCTATTTTGTCCTATCGGAAGAAGATTACAACGTGTAATTGATGGATGAATAGTGACCTGTGATGAAAATATTCCAGGAATAAAACATCGGAGTTGAAAGAAGTTTAATTGGACTTTGATTATATAATACACACTGAGTAGTGCTCGGGAAAAGTTTTTGTCTGATACTGAATAACTGTTTGACGATAATTCAGATCACAATCAACTTTGTTCAGTGTTGAATTGTCCTAACTGATGTTGCCGCTTGGCCTTTTGGGTGCGTGTCGAATGTAGCTTCCGGAACGTTCTGGCAGCCATTTTGTCTTCGCGCCATGATGCACTCACTTTTTCCTTCGCTTTGCAAACCGTCACAAATGGTTCTCCTCCCACAGCCTTTACATATCTGTCCAATGGCGGAACATTTGCCTTTGTGTGGAAACGAAAATCCACATCTTAAACACAACTTCTTTTTACGTGTAGACATCACTATGTGTCCTTTAGTCTTTTGCTTCGGCTTACTCTTCACAATTATGACTGATTCATTCTGGGCACCCCTGGACTCCATGTCAGCAGCTTGTCTATCAGCACGCTCTTCAGCTCTGGCAGCCATTAATGCTCGCTCTAGAGTTTCTCTCAGCATTCGTGGTCTGAATGAATCTGACAAGCATCCATCAATAACTCTTAGGCGTAAAGCTTCTTCATCATTAAATTAATTGAACTAACAGTGTTTGATTAGTGTCTTGAGTCTCTCCACAAATTCATCAATGGTTTCACCAACTTTCTGTTGTTCTTGACTGAAAATGTATCTTTTGTAATCAACACGGAGCATTGGATGAAACTTGAGATTCAAAGCTTCTTTAATCTGATGGTATGTGACTTCTTTATCCGTTCGCAGCATTTTCTTAATGACTTCTTTGACACCATCAGCAGCAACATTTTTGAGATACTTGATAAACATTTTTTTATCAGTCTCTTCAGCTACATCAATGAAATCATCAAATGTCTCTATCCAAACAATTCATCTACCGCCAATATTTTGCTTATTGGTGATACCAAAAGGTGGTGGTGGTGGTGATTTCAGGAATGCAGCAGTGTTGTAGACCAGTGTGGAACTTAATGACACTGCTTATGAATTACTGTGACTAGGTTTATGCAAATCATCTGTGAGGCCTTGTGACATTCTGGCCTCTGGATTATCATTAATAATAACTGGAAACATGACTTTCTTAGCTGCCATCTAAACATTTTCACTACTCCTAGAGTCGCTCCTGGCTCTTTATTTTTGAAGACCTGTGAAGTTGTTCTGAGCACCACTCAGCAGTATTGGTGATTAACCGATTTGGGTATGGATGGCTCGGTAAGCACAACCTTGGGCACGTCTCCTTGAGCCACTTCACCGAGTGCAGTGATGCAATGGCTCTCTTTAATGGGTTCGGTATGTAAATACTTCTATTTCTCTAAACGTCAATTTGCACTTCCTTATACCTAGTTTATCTCCGTCTTGCAGCGCTTCTATTTGCAGCATTATTTTGGAATTTTTGATTATCATTGGCTGCTCTTTGAAAACCTTGTTGTATCCACCTTGAACGTTAACACTCCGTATAACATATGACTTTGTCTTGCGTGGCAGCGCGGTACCTTTATGTATGGCTTGACCAGCAGATTCTCGGCAAATTACGTTTATATTTTCTGCAATGCTTTCATTATCTTCAACTGCTTCTCAGAGGCTGGAGCTGTGCTTTGACTTGACATGTATGAAGCATCGATTCCATACTTAGACAGTGGCACACCTAGCACGCACAAGCAATTTGCTTGTACCACGGCAAACTCTCTAGGAGAGCACTGTTTATCTTCAGGATACTTATCCCCTATTTCCGCGCCAATTGTAGCGTCCTCCCCAGCCTGTATACTCACCAATGACTACGCCACACATGGGGCTTAGTATTACACGTCTTTATTTGTCTGCGTGTATTTAGGAGCTCAACATTCTACACCAGCCTTCATTGCATTCTGCTCTAACACATACGTCACAGCTCTATGGAGACGTTCAGGAGCCAAATGGGTTACGTCATTGCTAACTCGCAAGACCCTACAACCTCCACAAAAATACTCTAGGTACCCAATTGTCAGTCTCAGGCTACGCTGCCAGGACAGCACTTTGATTCGTGAGGCACTTGGGCTCCAAACATGTACAGGGAACAGATTTGTGTGTGTTATCATCCAGGGCGTGAGATTAAATAGGCACCCAGTCTGGGTCTGTTAGATATAGTATGGATTAATGCAATGAGAAAGTGAACCTAGCGCCTATTAAAAACTTTTTCAGAGATTAAAATTGGGGATTTTTTTTTATTACAATTCAGATATCTGTGGAATTCACAGAATAACTCTGCATGGATTTCAAAATGGGATTTAATTTAAGAATTTCTTCAATTGAGAAGGATGTTCTCAAATTATGGGGCTCTCACTCATTGTAGTGTTCCAGCACAGCAGCCAGAATACTGCAGTTTTGTTAAATCAAGAGACCTTTGACGTTATGTCATAGGAACCAAAAAGGTTTGGTGACCTTTCAGTGGACAAGTTTTATAAGGATGGCATGCCGAAGACGTAATAGGAGTGTGTTAAAACCATAAACGGAATGCAATTCCAAACTAATGAAAAGGGAATAACATGTAATTTAGCACAGGGCTATGAATAAACACAAATTCACAAATTTACTACTAGGGGGTGAAGGTTAAATTCCTTGATTTTATCATACTACTGCATATGTGACAGGAGAAAAGATTGCTTACTGCCTCACCGTTAGAGACAGAGGGAGGCAACACTACTAATAGTCAAGAGGCATATTCAGTGAGATTTTATCTCAATGAATAGACTTAACCCTTTATGTCCTAGTTCTAGTTAAAGTCTTTGGGCCTGATTTCTTGTCTGATTACGAGTTCAACTCATGCAGGTGGACAGTCCTTTTGCCTTTCACTGGGCGGTGCCCTGAAAAAGGGCACAGCAAAAGTGTTCCAGCATGGCATGGACTGATAAGTCCATGCCGCACTGGAACTTGGGGTGCATGCAGACAGGACGGGCACATGTAGTGCCCCCCTGAATGCATCCTTATGGTAGGGGGGGGGGGCACGAGGGACCTGTAGGGCCCCCTTTGTTTCCACACTGCCTGCCTTTATGTGGCGGTCTCACTGCCATGAAAAGGTTGGTGGTGGAGGAACTTGAAATATGATTGGCGGGACTGCACCAGTCCCGCTCAGCATATTGCAGTGTCCCCCTGCCACACCACTGCCAGGGAATGGTGGTTCCCTGGCGTAGCTGGCAGTCCACCACCAGAACGACAAAGGAAGTCATAATCCGGCGGTCGGACCACTGTGACCGCGAGTCTGGCAGTCCATGGACCGCCAGATTCAAAATCAGGCCCTTTGTTCATGACAGCTACAAGTACCATAACATACAACAGAGGCGCTGAGTGTAATATGCTATTTAATACCATTGTTGGGGGGAGGGGGCATTGAGATCCAGCTAAGGATGCAATGCTTGTGAGTCAGGACACCTTCAACTATGGTTCCTAATTGCATACTACACTCTGTCTATAAGCTTATATACTATAATCATTATAGATATATTTGTTTTTGTATATATGCCTAACATTCACAAGGAAATGAAAAAAAGTCAAAGCAATTAATTTAGCCATAAGGTAGGTAGCTGGATGGCCAATATTTTGAGGTCTGGGATGGCAAACGTTGAGTATTGCACCAAAATACTGATCTGAAAATATTGTTAGACCATAATACTGTGGTCAATCAGTTTGACTACAAAAAAATTGGCACCAAACATATCTAAGGTAAGAACATAATTTTTCACAATAATATCAAAGTTTTAGATGTCATTACTATGACAATGTTTTTATTACACTGGTTGTGTTTTTATTTATTTATGTTTGTAGTATGACATTTAATAAAAATGATATAGTAATTTATCTTTTTTTGCATAGTAGGCTTTAGTGGAGAGTTGGTGGGTAGTGTTTTAAAAACAAATTATATGTTGAATAATATAGATTAATATATATATATTTTTAATATCACTTAATCGTTTACATGTTATTTTAAATTTGGGTTGTGTTTTTTGGGGGGGAATTTGGTGGGTTGTGTTTAGCATAATATGTATAAATTGATAGTTAATGTATTAACTGTACAAATCATTAAACAGGCAATTGCTTTAGAGCTTGAATTATATTAAATTCTAAAGGGGGTAATGTATTTTATAGATTATATTTCTTAATATTTTTATGGGTTGTGGGGTGTTTTGGGGTTTGGTAGGTAGTGTTATTTTTAAAGTGCATATTGGGTATCGTTAATTATGTACAATTTGTAATGTTTGACACTGTTATTTATTTGTTTACAATGTTATATAATTTTACATTAATGAATTTAATTTTAGTTTTGGAATGTAGTTTATTGAGAGATGAAGTAAGTAGCATTTTAGAAGAAAATATTTGACATTTTATTAGTTGACTAATCTATTCACTATGTAAGGTCTCAACTGATTTTTTCATTTAACATGAATTGTTTCAAAAGTATTGAATTATTTAATTATATGTTGAATTTGAAAATATATTTATTAAATGCTTATTCCAAGTTGTCAGGTATAAAGATATCATGAAATCTGTTATAATTATGAAGTAAAATATGGTACATTTTTAAATTGTAAATGTTTTTTGTTGTAAAAAGTATTTTAAATGATGTAACAGATTTTAATACTTATTGGTTAGGTCTGTATGTTTTATGGGGAATTGTAGAGATGCTATTTATTTTAAAAATATATATTTCATATTTGGATCTGTTTTATTCTGATTCTGATGTATTTTTTTATTTTTTATGTTGAAGATATTTAATTTATTATTTAATGTTTGTGTATTTCTGAAAGAAATTTTACTGGGAATTTTGGATGCAGTGAATCTGTCACCCTTCTCAAATAAATATACTTTAAACAATGGACATTGCTCTGGAGGTAGAAAATTTGTGACAAATCCCCAATATTTCCTAGACTTCAAAAATCTTTTGATGGCTGGTGTGTTCAAAAACAATCCCTATAGTGCTCCTCATGTAGGCTATCATAGCTGCTAGGTGTACTTTTATGGATTTGCATGTCATATTTTCATCTATTAGGTGTGCTTGGTATCGGACAATTGTAGTGTCCCTATTCAAATTGTGTGTTATTTTCTCTCTCTTCCACCAATGGATGATTCTGTTCCATTTGACAGTATGGCATTTGTATATTACTTTCCTAGCCTTCCTAAGGACTTTCATGTATGTTTGTGGGAGACCCAGATGTAAATCTGACCTCCGCCTCTTCATGTATGTACTTTCCCAATGTTTATGAGATTGAAGTTAGAATAGTAAATTTGCCCACCCCCCAAATATACTCTTACTCAAAAGTTTGTCAGACTGGAGTTAGAATAATAAATCCCAGTCCCCAAAGCACATTCCCTAACTTTTATCGGACTTGAGTTACATTAGTAAATGTTACACGCCCTCCCAACCAATGTGCACCCTTTCCCCAATGTTTTCTAGAAAGGTGTTAGAATAGTAAATCTTGTCCCCCCAATATCTGAACTTTACTTAATGTTTGTTAAGATGCAGTTAGAATAGTAAATCTGAATCTCTTTGCATGCACTATCCTCAATATTTGTCGGGCTGGAGTTAGAATAGTAAATCTGAACTCACCATGTATGCTCTGTTCCCACTATTTATTAGACTGGAGAAACCATGCCCCCACCTCCTCAAATAAACACGAATGTTTTCTAGACTGGAGTTAGTATAGTAAATCTGACAATGTCAATTGCGCTCTTCCTCCATTATTTGTTGGACTGGAGTTAGAATATTATATCTGACCCTGCATAATGTATGCACTTTCTCCACTGTTTGTAAGAAATAATTTAGAAAAGTAAACCTGTGCCCTCCATTGAATCTACTTTCCAAAATGTTTGTGTACCATAAGATTGAAGATAGCACTTGAAGAAATACAGAAGGCAGTTATATATATCTCCAGGTACCGTGTTTAATTCAGACATCCACAAGATACAGCTTACAACTGAATCCGTAATGTTCCCACAACCTCTATATATATGTCCCCTAGCAACCACAGTAGCACGCTCCTCCATTTGAATCCTGCTCTCCATATTTGTACGCTGCACCCGCAATAGAGAGTGAGACCGCACTTTTGAACAATGTGCTTCTTGGTCGCCTTTGACATGACTGTATCTTGTGTGTAACACACCTTCTCCCTCTACTTTTTTGAGGCCGATTCCGATCCGGGTCGGAAGGGCACCGAACGCGATCCGGCCGGAAAAACCACGCGCCGTAGGCGTGTTTTCCACCCGACTCGTACAGCTGTACGAGCGAGCAAGTACGATGCGAGCTACATGAAATTCACCAACGGACTCGTTTCCGGGTCCGAACAGTTCCGTACGTCTCGGTCGGAAGCTAACCGTGGCGTGCAATGGATGCGATTCACGACCGAGCCAGTACGATGCATTCGTCGGACAGCCTGTGCGAGCCGGAGTGTCCGGCTCGCAAATCATCCGGGTGGTTGCCTTTGGGGGTCCGCGTTGGACCCCCTGTCACCCGCATCCCTACGACTCGGACACAGGGGGAGACCCATGGGTCTCCCCAACACAGGCATGTATGGTGCAGATGGCACCAACGCGTACTCACTGTAGGGGATGCACTTGTCCGCGACGTACCCATTCAGTCAATGGGAGCCCATGTACGCGTCGTACGACCGGCTCCCATTGAATTCTATGGGAGTCCGAACGAACCGAGTCCAACAGCATACGGCCGCATCGTACTCGCTCGGTCGGACTGCAGGACTCCAGCTCGGTCGGAAAACACCCCGGATCCGGCTTGGTCGGAGTGCTTTCCGTCCCGGATCGGAATCGGCCCCTTTATGTTAATACAAAGTCCCTTGTAGGGAGCCCAGGTATTCTCGGACTCCTGAGTTTATTAGATTCACTGGTATTTTCCCCATTAGTACATTTAACTCCTTCACTGCTAGGCCTTTGCCCCCCTGTGCTAAGCCTTTTTTGGCTATTTAGGGTATGTCGCGCTTAGGCCCCTGTAACATTTTGACCACATAAGGTAGCCACGCCAAATTAGCGTCCTTTTCTTCCAACATCATAGGGCTTTTAAAGGTACCCAGGGTTTGTGGATTCCCCTGAAGGGGACCCAGAAATTAGCCAAAATACAGCTACATTTTGTTTTTTTGGGGGGGAAATGGGAAAAAAGTGCTGCAAATGAAAGCGTCTGTTTTTTTCCTGCATATGGTATCAACAAAGGGCTTGTGGGGCTGAAATCACCATTTGCTCATCTTTTAGGGACTGACAGACTTTTGTCAGAAAACCAACATTTTGTACACAGTTTTGGCATTTTACTGGGATATAGATTATTTTTGCTATTTTTATGCTTTCAACCTTATTCCAGTTAATGATAGAAATGGTAAGAAAGCAATAATGGATCCTGGAAAGCTATACATTTACAAAAGTAGACACAATTCTGAATTCAGCAAGGGGTCATTTGTGTACATCTTTCAAGGTCTATTTATAGAAACTAGCAGTTGAATATAGGAAAAAGTGAAAATTAGTTGAAAAAAACAGCCATTTGTGCCAAAGTTTTCACCTGTAGCTTCTTCTAATTGTAGCAGCTGTTTGAGAGCAATATACCGTTACACCCGTTGGACCTTTCTGGTTGTGATGATATATAGGGCTTGTAGGTTCACCAAGAACCCGACGAACCCAGCGCCAATAACCGAGCAGCGTCTTGCAATGTTTTTTTATTATGCACCGGGTATAGAGCAATTAATTTGGGGAAATATATACATGGATAAATTGGTATATAAGACACCTATGTATTTCTGAAATTGGAACAAAATATAGAGTTTAGAAACAGTAGATATTTGCACATTTCTGAAATTGTGAGTACCCATACTAGCATGAGAATTATTCGTCATTTTTCAAAAATTTTTACACATGGTCTTTCATTTGGAAGGCAGAAATGCATTGAAAGTCAATAGGTAATAACAGTTGCTCTACAATTATGCGTTACCCTAAGTCTCCCGACAAAAATGGTACCTCACTTGTGTGGGTAGGCCTAGTGCCCGCAACAGGAAATGGCCCAAAACGCAACGTGGACACACTTTATTTTTACAGTGAAAACTGACCCTTTTTTTGAAAAGTGCCTAGCTGTAGATTTTGAACCCTAGCTCTGCCGACACCTAGGGAAACCTAGCAAACCTATACATTTATGAAAACTAGACACACAGGGGAATCCAGGATGGGGTTACTTGTGTGCCTCTCACCAGGTTCTGTTACCCAGAACCCCTTGCAAACCTAAAAATGTGTCAAAAATCCCACATTTTCCTCACATTTCTGTGGTGGAAAGAACTAAAATCTGCGTGGATCTACAAAATTCCACCCACCCTGCGTCCCCCAAAGTATTCCAAGAAAAATGGTACCTCACTTGTGTGGGTAGGCCTAGTTCCCGTGACAGGAAAAGGCCCAAAACACAACGTGGACACACTACATTTACAAAGTGAAAACAGACCAATTTTTTGCAAAGTGCCCAGCTGTAGATTTTGAACCATAACTCTGCCAGCACCTAGTGAAACCTAGCAAACCCATACAGTTTTAAAAACTAGACACCCAGGGAAATCCAGGATGGGGTGACTTGAAACTCTCACCAGGTTCTGTTTCCCAGAATCCCTTGCAAACCTAAAAAATTGTCAAAGAAATCACATTTTCCTCACATTGCTGTGGTGGAAAGTTCTGGACTCTACATGGATCCACAAAATTCCACCCTACCCGCATTCCCCAAAGTCCTCCAAGAAAGTTGGTACCTCACTTGTGTGGGTGGGTCAAAGTACCCGCGACAGGCAAGGGCCCAACACCTATTGAGGCGACATCAAAATTACCCATCACAAAACAACCTGGTTTTGCAAGGGAGGTCTCATGAGTTTTTGCCCACTCCTGGCGGCTATCTAGGGAAACCTACCAAACCCACACATTTCTGAAAACTAGACACCCGGGGGTGTCCAGCATGGTATGGCTTGGGTGGGACCCCCAACATTTCCCTACCCAGAATCCCCTGCAAACTTAAAATTTAGCTGAAAAAATCACTTTTTCTAAAATTTCTGTGTGGAAAAGTTCTGGAATCTGCATGGATCCACAAAGTTCCCTCTACACAGCATTCCCTCCGGTCTCTCGATAAAAATGGTACCTCACTTGTGTGGGTGGGTCAAGTACCCTCGACAGGCAAGGGCCAAAAATGTATTGACCTGGGTTTTTGGCCCCGGGCTCGGCGGCCATCTAGGGAAACCTACCAAACCCACACATTTCTAAAAACTAGACACCTCGGGGAGAACAGCAAGGTATGGCTTGCATGGGTCCCCCAACATTTATCTACCCTGCAAACCTCTAATCTTGTTGAAAAAATCTGGGAAAGTTGTAGAATCACCGGCCTGACACAAATTTCCTATTACTCAGCGTTCACCCAGGTTTCCCAATAAAAATGGCACCTCACTTATGTGGGTAGGCACAGTGGCTGCAACAAGAAATGGCAACCTCAAAATTACCTATAACAAAATTACCTGGTTTTGGGTGGGGGGCCACCTGGGGTTTTGGCCCCGGTCTCGCAGCCATCTAGGGAAACCTACCAAACCTACACATTTCTGAAAACTAGACACCCTGGAGAGTCCAATGAGGTATGGCTTGGGTGGAACCCCCAACGTTTCCCCACCCAGAATCCCCTGTAAACCTCAAATTTAGCTGAAAAACCACATTTTCCACATATTTTTGTGTGGATCACCATGGTGGCACAAATGTCCTACCCCACATCGTTCTCCTTAGTGTCCCGAGTAAAATGATACCTCACTTGTGTGGGTGTCCAATGCAGAATTGGTTAAAAACATATTTTTTTTTAAATGTAGCGCTTAGAATTCTCTGTGCTATACGCTTATTCCCTATGTTTTGGGCTCTTCCCAGTCACAGGCCCTTGCCCCACCCACACAAGTGAGGTATTGTTTAACTCGGGAGACTGAGGGGAACGCTGTGGGGTAGGACATTTGTGTTGGCAAGATGATTCCACCCAAAAATATGTGGAAAATGTGGGGGTTTTCAGCTAAATTTGAGGTTTGCATGGGATTCTGGGTAGGAAAACGTTTGGGGACCCACGCAAAGGATACCTCCCTGGACTCCCCCGGGTGTCTAGTTTTCAGAAATGTGTGGGTTTGGTATGTTTCCCAAGAAGGCCGCAGAGCCCGGGGCCAAAAACCCAGGTGACTCCCCTTGCAAAACCAGGGTGTTTTGTGATAGGTCATTTTGATGTCTCCTCAATACGTTTTAGGCCCTTTCCTGTCGCGGGTACTTGACCCACCCACACGAGTGAGGTATCATTTTTATCGGGAGACCTGGAGGAACGCTGGGTGGTAGGAAATATGTGGATCTATGTAGATACCAGAACTTTCCCACACAGAAATTTGAGAAAAAAAGTGATTTTTGTCAGCTAAATGAGGTTTGCAGGGGATTCTGGGTAGGAAAACCTTGGGGGACCCATGCAAGCCTTACCTTCCTGGACTCCCCCGGGTGTCTAGTTTTCAGAAATGTGTGGGTTTGGTAGGTTTCCCTAGACGGCCGCCCTGCCCGGGGCCAAAAACTCATGGGACCCTTCTTGCAAAACCAGGTTGTTTTGTGATAGGTAATTTTGATGTCGCCTCAATAGGTTTTGGGTCCTTGCCTGTTGCGGGTACTTGACCTACCCACGCGAGTGAGATACCATTTTTATTTGGAGACCTAGGGGAACGCTGGGTGGTAGGAAATTTGTGGATCCAGGCAGATTCCAGAACTTTCCCACACATAAATTTGAGAAAAAAGTGATTTTTTCAGCTTAATTTGAGGTTTGTAGGGGATTCTGGGTAGGGAAATGTTGGGGGACCCACGCAAGCCATACCTTGCTGGTCTCCCCGGGTGTTTAGTTTTCAGAAATGTGTGGGTTTGGTAGGTTTCCCTAGATAGCCGCCGAGCCCGGGGCCAAAAACTCATGGGACCCCCCTTGAAAAACAAGGTTCTTTTGTGATAGGTACTTTTATGTCTCCTCAATAGGTTTTGGGCCCTTGACTGTCTCGGGTACTTGACCAGAGCTAGGGTTCAACATATACAGCTAGGTACTTGGCAAAAAAAGGGTCTGTTTTATTATGTATTATGTTTTATTATTTCACTGCGAAAATGTGGTGTATTCACGTTGTGTTTTGAGCCGTTTCCTGTCGCGGGCACTAGGCCTACCCACACAAGTGAGGTACCATTTTTCTCGGAAGACTTTGGGGAATGCGGGGTGGGTGGAATTTTGTGGATCCACACTGATTCCAGAAATTTCCACCACAGAAATGTGAGGAAATGTGTTTTCTTTGACAAATTTTTAGGTTTGCAAGGGATTCTGGGTAACAGAACCGGGTGAGAGGCACACAAGTCACCCCATCCTGGATTACCCTTGGTGTCTAGTTTTAAAAAATGTACAGGTTTGCTAGTTTTCCTGGTGTGCCGGCTGCGCTAGGGCCCAAGATCCACAGTTAGGCAGATTAGGGGACACTGCCCCCATCTTCCCCCCTAGCGGGGGCAGAAAGACTGTGGCATCGTTTTTGGGAGGTGTGGGCATTGCCATGCCCATTCTCGCCTGACCTCACCCCTGAATTTAAAAATAAAATATTTCCTTAGGCCTAGTGGGCTTTCTGCCCCCCAAGGGGGCGGATAAGGGGCTATTGCCCGAATATGCCTCCAGGAAGGGGCAGAAAGACTGTGGTAATTGTTTTTGGGGTGGGAGCATTATCATGCCCATTCTGGGCAGCCCCCATGCCTACATCATGAAAAAAAATATCCCTGGAGCCTAATGGGCTTTTGGTCTACTGTCCCCCTCTACCCCTGGGGGGAGCAGACAGACTGTTGTAATTTTTTGGGGGGGCATTGGCCTGCCCATCTTGGGCAGCCCCCACCCCTACATCAATAAAAGAAAAAAATCCCTAGTTTCTAATGGGCTTTCTGCCCCCCCCGGGGGGCAGATTGGGGGCAACTGCCCCGTCTGCCCCCTGTGGGGGCAGAAAGACTGACATTTCTCTGCGGGGCATTGCCTTGCCCTTTTTGGGCAGCCCCCACCCCAACATCATGAAAACAAAATCCCTGGTTTCTAGTGGGCTTTCTGCCCCCCCCCCACCCCCGAGGGCTGAATGACTGGAATTTCACTGGGGGTGGGGGTATTTTCATGCCCATTGTGGGCAGCCCCCACCCCAACATCAATAAAAAAAAACTGGTTTCTAGTGGGCTTTCTGTTCCCTGGGGGGCTGATTGGGGGCTACTGCCCCGTCTGCCCCCTGGCGGGGCAGAAAGACTGACATTTCTCTGAGGGGGTGGGGGCATTGCCATGCCCTTTTTGGTCATACCCCACCCCAACATCAATAAAAAACTATTCCTGGTTTCCAGTGGGCTTTCTACCCTCGGGGGGGCAGATTGGGGACTACTGCCCCCATCTGCCCCCCAGGGGGGGCAGAGAGACTGCCATGCCCAAATAAATATGGGGAGAGCAAAGGCCCTTGCCCAAGGGGCTGTTCCCCCCCTCCCACGTGGATCCCTGCTTGGGGATCGCTCTCCTGGGGTGTAACATGCCCCCTTTTTTGTGTAACATGCCCTTCATGATTTTTAGCTTATACTCCTCAACTTTCCGTAGTATATTCACAAAGTCTGCATCAGCTAGCTCATAATGATTCCTTCTCTTGTTTCTCAGCCACCAAGGAACAAACCTTCTGCTAAGTTTCCCTCCCCTTAGTAGTTCAGAAGGACTCACTTCAGTTATAGAATTGGGTGAGATGAGGTATGTCAACAACATGGATTGCAACGCTTTCCATTATTCAAGACCACTCTTGACAGGTAGCTGAATAGCTCCCTTTACCACTCTGTTGAACCTTTCAACTTGACCATTTGCTTCAGAAGGGAAATCAGCAATACGTTTATGTACATCATTACACCTCATTAAATAATCTTCCATGTACTTGCTTAGAAATTAGGGTCCATTATCTGTCACCAACTCCTGAGGATTGCCTCCTCTAAAAAATACCTCTTCCAGAAACTCCATAACACATTCTGATACCATTTTGTATCTCCGGCCATTTCGAAAAATAATCCGTCATGACTATTCTAAAAGCTTCTTGCCTTTGAAGAACACTGAATGGCCCAATAATGTCCAATCCAAGCTTCCGTCGAGGCGCAACAAGATGTGTCACAGGGTGAGGTTCAGGAACTAATGCTCTAGCAGTTTTGTCACTTGATGTACATTCATTACAACACAGACATGGTATTTAATACATCTATTCCTGGCCACCAGTATTTGTTTCTGACTCGTCTTCTGGTTCAAGAAATTCCTATGTGTCCTTCATGGGCAATATCTATGACAGTTTTCCCTAAGTTAAAAGGTGGTATAAACGTATCACCCTTTACAAGTATGTCATTTCCCACAGTTAACTCTTCTTGCACTCTAAAAAAACACCCATCAACTCTCCTGAGTATTTCCTTTCCTCTGGCCACCCATTTTTAATGAACATAATCACTTGACACAATTCCAAATCTTTCTCCATTTCAACTTTTCATCTGGTTTCCTGTACTGCCAGTGTTTCAAATCCAAAATGTTAATATTCTGTAATGTGAAAGCTATTTCACACTCCTCACCCTTATCATTTATAGGATTCTCCTCTGGCAAAGGTAGTCTGGACAAGCACTCCACATGCACAATTATTTTACCCGGAACGTACTGCAAGCGGTATTGAAAATTCTGCAATTTAGAAGCTAGTCTAGCTAATCTCGCAGTCACGGCCCAGCCCCCGCCGTGAGGCAGAATATGAACTAAAGGCTTATGGTCAGTTTTTATGGTGAATTTAGTACCCCACAAAATGGTTCTAAAGTGCTCTGTAACCCATACACAAGCTAATTGCTCCCTTTCAACCACCGAAAAAAAATTCTCAGCATCTTGCAGTGCCCTTGGAGCATACGCCATACTCCATTCCAGTCTGTTGTGTTTCTGCATCAAAACACCTCCCTAGCCACAATTGCTAGCATCAACCAGGACTACACACTCCTTGCCGATAACAAAAGGCTAAAGGCAAGGTACGCCATCGATGAATGATTTCAAAACAATAAAAGCGGCATCAATGCTGTCATTTCATACAAACTTTGCATTTTTTTTAACTAGAGTCTGAAAGGATCACTTTTGAAGCATAGTTAGGAATTCATTTTGCATAGAATTCAGCTATACCTAGAAATGCTACTAACTATTTCTTACAACTAGGTATAGGAGCATTTATTATGTTCTCCACATCTTTGCGCTTAGGTTTAATACCCTTCCCAATAAATAGATGACCTAAATACTCTACTCTAGTCTCCAAAATTAATTTTTTCTGAAGTGTAAAACCTTTAACAGGTAATGCTGACAAAACATTGCTTAAAATGCAATCATGTCCATCTGCAGTTTTGCCAAAAACTAGAATATCATCCTCAAAAGCCACAGCGCCGTCAATACCTTCCAAAGTTTCTTTCACCAACATCTGGAATACAGATGCTGCACTGGCTAACCCAAACGGCATTCTACAAATCCTAAATAAACCTTCTGGTCTGATGAATGCTGTAAGAATTTTGGAGTTATTCATTAAAGTAACTTGATGATATGCACTGGCCAAGTCTTTACTAGAAAAAACATTCACACCTGATAAGGTTGTGACCATTTCATGCAAGTTGTGAAGAGGATGAGCATCCACCCAGATGGCGCTATTAAGGCTGCACAAATCAATGCATAATCTCAATTCGCCCGTGGGGTTTTTACACATATGACAACCAGAGAAACCCATGGAAAAGATTCCACAGGTTCAAAAATTCCTTTTTTGCACATATCCTGCAACATGCCATTAGATTTCCTTCTATAGGTGAGTCAATCAATCAGGAAATTGTAAGCATGCTACTCACCCGTGGGGTCTTAAGGTGCTGGGGGGAGGTAGTCCGCGGTTCCGTTCAGTTGAAGAGCCAGGTCATGAGAGCCTTCTGGAAGGTGATCAGGGAGGGGGCGTCTGATGTCGATCGGGAGCTCGTTCCAGGTCTTGGCCGCAATGTAGGAGAAGGCTCTTCCCCCTGTTCTGGCTCTGCAGATGAGTGGGGTTCCGGCGAGGGCAAGGTTGGTGGATCGTAGGTTTCTTTTGGGTACGTGGAAGGTGATTCTCCCATTGAGGTATTGGGGTCTGGTGCTGTGGAGGCATTTGTAGGCGTGGGTGAGTATTATGAAAGTGACTCTCTTCTTGACGGGGAGCCAGTGGAGATTCCCTAGGTGTTGCCTGATGTGCTTGTGTCGGGGGAAGCAGAGTCTGGCGGCGGCGTTCTGTATCATCTGGAGCTTGCGGAGTAGGGACTTGTTGATGCCGGCGTAGTTTGCTGGTTATGAGTGGATGGGTGACTGTTTTCCTTGACTTGGGGGGTATCCATTTGAATGTCTTACGGAGGATACGGAGGGTGTTGAAGCAGCTGGAAGCAACGGCGTTGACCTGTCGGTTCATTGAGAGGGAGGAGTCGAGCACGATACCGAGGTGCCTGGCGTGGTCCGTGGGGGTTGGAGGGTTGCCGAGGACGGTGGGCCACCAGGTGTTGTTCCATGCCGATGGGGTGATTCAGAGATGAGGACTTCTGTCTTCTCCGAGTTGAGCTTCAGGCAGCTGTTGCTCATTCAGAATGCGGTGGAAGTTGAGTCTGGTGTTGGTCGGGTCCTTGGTGAGGGAGAGTATGAGCTGGGTGTCGTTGGCGTCTGATACTATGCTAAGGCCGTGTTGTCTGATGATGGCAGCGAGGGGGGCCAAGTAGATGTTGAAGAGGGTTGGGCTGAGCTATGACCCCTGGGGTACTCTGCAGTTGATTTCAGTGGATTCGGAGAGGAAGGGTGGCAGTCTGATCCTTTGGCTTCTTCCGGTGAGAAACTAGCAGATCCAGTCGAGGGCGGTTCCTTGTATGCCGGCGTTGAGTAGTCTGGCGGCTAGTGTACGGTGGGAGACGGTGTTGGATGCTGCTGACAGGTCAAGTAGGACCAGGGCTGCAGTGTGGCCTTGGTCGAGGAGGGTGTGGATGTTGTGGTTTGCGGCAAGTAGGGTGGTCTCGGTGCTGTGGTTGCTGCGAAATCCGGATTGAGAAGGTAAAAGGATGGTGTTGTCTTCAATGAACCCTGTTAGTTATGCAGACGGTCTTCTCCGCAACTTTTGCCGCGACAGGGAGGAGCGAGATGGGCCAGTAGTTGTGGGATCTGCTGAGGGCTTCTTGAGTGGGGGTCTGACTTCGGCGTTTTTCCAGTCGTCAGGGAAGGTGCCGGTCTCAAAGATGGCGTTGATGATGCATCGTAATTCTGGCACAATGGTGGGTTTGTGGTAGATGTGTGGTGGGCAGGGGTCTGTATGAGCCCCCGAGTGGATGCCTTTCATGGTTGAGGCAGTCTCTTCCGTTGTGACCGGTGTCCAGGAGGAGATGGTGGGTTGGCTGACATTGCTGGCATGCGGGTTGGTTGTGGAGTCCTGTGTGTGGTCGTTGAAGTTGTCGTAGAGGTTTTTGATCTTCCGGTGGAGGAAGGATCAGAGCTTGTCGCAGAGGTCCTAGGAGGGGGTGATTTCCGTGGCTTCACTAGGGGGGTTGGTGAATTCCTGGATGACGCTCAAAAGTTCCTGGGAGTTGCTGGAGTTGGCGAGGATTTTGTTGTGGATGAAGGTTCCTTTGGTGGTTCTGATGCGTTGGTGGTATTCCGTCATGGCGTTCTTATAGGGGGTGTGGTTTTCTGGCATCTTGCTGTTTCTCCAGTTCTTCTTGAGGCGTCTTCAGAAGTGCCTGGCTTCCTGGAGGTCAGTGGTGAACCAAGTGGCTTTCCTGGGGCGCTGTCTGTCGGTGTTGCGTAGCGGGCGAGCTTGTCTGCGCAGTTGGAGCTTCATGTGTGAAGATCTCTGGCTGCAAGGTTGGCATCGGTTGCGGCGGTGGGGGTGTTGAGGTTGAGGGTGGAATTGAGTTGCTCCTCTGTGACTCTGCTCCAGTTTCTTTGCGGAGGGCGTGGAGCGGGTTTGGGTGGCACGGGTTTGTATACGAGGAAGAGTACGCAGTGGTGGTCCGTCCATGGGGGTTGCATGGTGTGGCTGAAATGGATGCTGTTTCCTCCTGAGAAGATGGGGTTGAGGGTGTGTCCTGCCTTGTGGGTAGGGGTGATGATGAGTTGTTTCAATCCGATGTTGGCGAGGTTATCCAGGAGGGTGGTGGAGTTGGGGTCTCTGGGGTTGTCCAGGTGGAAGTTCAGGTCTCCGATGAGTATGTAGTCCATGGAGGCGATGGCGTGGGATGCGATGAGGTCGGTGATGGTGTCGGCAAAGGGAGCCCGGGGGCCGGGGAGTCTGTAGGCGAGGGTGCCGCGGACTGTGGAGCAGGGGCTGGTCTGGATCTGGAAGTGCAGGTGTTCTGCAGCGGGGAAGGCGTCGCTCGAGGTGGAGAGGCGGAGGGAGTTTTTGTGGACGATAGCTAGTCCTCCTCCCATGTGGCTGGAGCGGTCCTTCCTCTGGATCTTGTATCCGTCTGGGATGGAGATGGTGATGTCAGGGGCGGAGGAGGCGGTGGTCCAGGTTTCTGTAAAGAAGGCGATGTCGGGTGAGAGGCTGTTCAGGAGGTTCCAGATCTCTACGGCGTGCCTGTGCATGAAGCGCCCATTGAGAAGGATGCTTCTTAGGGCGTTGGCGGGGTTGGCAGCGGGGGCGGTGGTGAAAGTCTGGTGGCAGTAGCCACAGGAGAACTGGCCATGGGACGAGTTTGGCGTGGACTGCTTGCAGTTGTTGTTTCTTCCGGGGTTGAGTGTGAGGAGGGCGGTTGAGTTGTAGAGGTGGCACGTTGCAGATCCAGGGTCCCTGGCGCTGTGCGCGGTCGGGTTACAGTGAGTGAAACGTTGCTGACAGAAATATCATGTTACTTAACAGTGTGCTATAAACATTGGTATTTATTACTGAAAACCTCAGGAAATTTGTTCTGTAGGCCAACTAAAAAGTAATCTGAATGGACACAGAATTTCGGTCCCCCAGCTGTACCACCAGCACTCCCAATAATATGCAAAGTAGGATCCACCCTGGGGTCTAATTTAATACTCAATTCCTCTTGATGTGGCCACACCAACAAGGATGGTCCATTTCTAGCTACATATACCTTGCCATAAGTATGTCAGCCCGAAAAACAAGGTTAGCCCCAAAAAAAGTCAACCAAATCAATGTTGTGACCTTTATATTCACCAGGCGCTATATCAGCTGGTATAAGAATTTTGTTGGGCCATTTCTCCTCCACGATAGTTAGTGATAATAGTGTACCATGCACAAGAGTCTACTAAAACATTAAAACTCCCTCCATCCATAAGTATGTTACATGCAGGAAACTTATTCTTGTTCTTGCCATCAGAAACACTAAGTACAGTATTAGAGTTCAGATCCAGATAATCATCAACATTTTCCCTATACAATAGTAACCTTCCTAACAAAAGCCCTGCATACTTTATTAAAATGCCCTTTATTATTGCATTTGGACCAGACCTTATCAAAAGCTAGACACCGCTTTGAGTTCGCCACATGTGACATACTACCACACTTATAGCATAAGGCTATAAGCATTTTTCCACCATAAAATCAAGAGCATCTACGACAACTTCGATGAAGACACCCAACACACTGAACCCTCACCAACCACATCCGACACCCTGAAGCCAGCGATCGACAACTGGACAGCCCTCACCACCGAAGACACACTGAAGACGATGAAGTCAATCCACTCCGGGGCCCCCACGGACCCCTGCCCCCACCACATTTTCAATAGAGCCGCCAACACAATCACACCCATGCTCTGCCACACCATCAACCGCTCCCTGGCAACCGCCTCGTTCCCAGACGAATGGAAACACGCTGAGATCAACCACCCTCCTGAAGAAACCCTCGGTGGACCCCACCGACCTAAAAAACTACAGACCCATCTCCCTGCTCCCGTTCCCAGCGAAAGTCATCGAGAAAGCCATCAACAGCCAACTCGCCACATTCATCGAAGAGCACAACATCCTCGACTCCTCCCAATCCGGCTTCAGAAAAAAACACAGTACGGAAACCGCCCTCCTCGCCGCAACAGACGACATCTGTACCTTACTGGACAAAGGAGAAACAGCAGCCCTCATCCTCCTCGACCTCTCAGCGGCGTTCAACACAGTCTCTCACCGCACCCTAATACGCAGACTCCACGACGCAGGGATCCAAGACAAGGCCCTTGACTGGATCCACTCCTTCCTCTCCGGCACAACGCAGCGGTCAGACTCCCCCCTTTCCTCTCGGACCCTACACCTACCACCTGTGAAGTCCCCCAGGGGTCCTTCCTCAGCCCTACGCTCTTCAACGTCTACATGGCTCCGCTCGCCCCCATCGTCAGAACCTACGGACTCAACATTGTGTCATACGCAGACGATACCCAACTCATCCTCTCCCTATCCAACAAACCCAACACCGCCAGACACAACTTTCGAGAAGGCATGGAAGCCGTCGCCAAATGGATGAAAAACAGCTGCCTACAACTAAACACCAACAAAACGGAAGTACTCATCATGGGCCCAAATCCCGACACCTGGAACGACACCTGGTAACCCCCCGCCCTTGGAAGCAAGCCCACCCCCACGGACCACGCACACAACCTGGGAATCATCCTGGACTCAGAGCTCAAAACGGACCGCCAGATCAACTCCGTCTCGTCCTCCTGCTTCCACACCCTCCGCCTCCTACGTAAGACCTTCAAATGGATCCCCCTTGAACACTGAAAGACCGTCACTCACGCCCTGGTCACCAGCAGGCTCGACTACGGCAACGCACTCTATGCCGGAATAAACAAAAACCTCATCCGCAAGCTACCGAACATCCAAAACGCCGCCGCAAGACTGGTCCTCAACCTGCCAAGACACTGCCACATCTCCCTAGCACCTGCGCACACTCCACTGGCTCCCCATCAAAGCTAGAGTCACCTTCAAGATGCTAACCCACGCTCACAAGGCCCTCCACGACACCGGACCAGCATACCTGAACAACCGACTCAAATTCCACTCACCCCAAAGGACCCTACGATCAGTCCAGCTCTCCTACGCCATGGTACCCCGCACCAGAAAGACCAGATCAGGAGGCCGCTCCTTCTCCTTCCGCGCGGCCAGAGCCTGGAACGACCTTCCGCTCCACCTCAGACAGACAACATCGCTCCCCATCCGCGCAAGAAACCTCAAAACCTGGCTCTTCGACAGAACCCCTCCTTGATGGACTGGAACCTGCAACTCCCCCACCCCCCAGTGCCTTGAGACCCTTACGGGTGAGTAGTCTCGCTTAACAAACACCTGATTTTAAGGCTATTTCTTTCTTCCAACAGTTTTTTGCAACATCAATTTTATGTCTTTCTTTGCCAACTGTTTGTTTTGGTTTTGTCCCCAGTATTTTTTAAATAACATGAACATCAGTACTCAAACTTCCTCATTCGCCTTTGCAATTTCAATAGCAGCATTAAGAGACATTTCACTAGTAGTCCACAATCTCTTCTGTATTTTCCTATTGTTGGTCCGCATCAAAATTTGATCTCTCGAAACTAGTTCATGAGTAATATGTTCAAATTCACATGTTACAGCTAAAAATCCAAGTGTTGACACGAATGCTTCATCCTCGTGTTGCTTTCCATTGAAACCTTTAAATCTCTCCATAACAGTATTGACCTTCCTGCCATAACGTGCGCAAAACTTTTCAGATGCACACTGATAGACATCAATTTCCCCAGGATTAATTAGAACAGGTAAATTCTTAAATTATTCGGAGGCTATATACATCAAGTGAGCAAAAAATTAAAGAAATACTCTTTTCTCCCTTCTTTTTTCTACAACCTACTTTACTTTTTATATCCTAAGATTTGCTTAGTTTTTTTATTTGCTTGAGTATGTTTATATCTCTGTAATATGTCCTTATATCAATATTATTTTATACGCCATAGAAACAAATACATTAAACTGTTTGTCCTATGTTTCTTTAAATGTAATCATTTCAACACACATTAACCTATGCACATTGTGCCTGTTACAAAATTAAACATGTTTGATATTTACATATTACTGCCAAACATCGTACTTTGCTGTTTATGCTTATCACCTATTTGGCAGATTCGTTACATTACAAACAAGCCCAATTCTTTTACATCCTCTTTTACATTCTTATTGTTATAATGGCCCTTTTTAGCTTTTATTGCCATTTCCTATCTACACAAGTGAATTCCTAAATAACTCCCATTGAACTGTAAATAAAACGGTGGGATACAGCTCACTGGACCACATCACTAAAGGAGAAGATAAAGAAGGGTAATCGTGGTCCCATAATAAGGTTTAAAATGTTATGCAATATTTCAGATACAGAGATGTCTACTTTCTACGTTTCTGTTTTATAAGAAACTATGTAAATCCTCTTCCATGTTTATTCCATTGGGATATTTGGAATCTAAGTTGAGGATGTACATATTCCAAACCGCGGAGGGCTTTAACTCTATCCCCCCCTCTGATAAAGTTTGGTATGGTGTCAATCACAAAGTAGGAAATATATATATATTCCCTTGGCAATCACAGTAGCACGCTCATCCATTTGAGTCCTGCTCTCCATATTTTTACTTTTTAATGTCGCACCGGCGATAGAGAGCGAGACCACACATTTAAAAAACGCGCTCCTTGGTTGCCTATAACACGAGCTCCCCAATACTGTTGCCCGAGTGCTTTATGTAACAGTTTGTTAGGCTGCAGTTAGAGTAGTAAATGTGAACACCGTTTCCCCTCCCCAAAAAATGAATACATTTTCCAAAATATTAGCAGGATTAAAGTTAGAATAGTGTATCTAAATTATTTTAATGGTTTTGAATTGGTGTTAGGTTACTACATGTTTCTTCATTTCAGATTTGAAAGATATTTGAGCATATTTAATTTAAAAGAATATACTTTCAAAATGGGTTTGTTTCTGTTGATAATTATTTTTCTATTGTGTTTGATTTTTACAATATTGTGTTATGGGTTTTAAATTATAAATAATTATGCATGTGTATCTTCTGTTTTATTACATAATGTAGATTAATAGTGTTTTACAGAATAATTTTTATTTGTATAATAAATGCATTGTAAAATAATTAATTGATAAAATTATTTCAAAGTAATAGGCATTTTAAAGATGTTTTAGTTAATAAAATAATGTTTATATTAATGGTTAAATATTAAATTTAAATTAATATTAAAATATTGTAACATTTATTTATTATATTATTAATACAGGAAATATATATACTTAGCAATATAATGTCGCTATTTTGGACCATGAAACTTTGGTACTAGATATTTTTGCACTTTACTTTATATGCATGTAAAGTCGATATCTTGGCTTTCGACATTTTTATAACAATATTATATTTTTGTGGTTGATACTTCCGCCATATAACTTCATTTTGCGCCATAAAAAGCGACGACCCAAAACTGCACATGTTGCATTACTTTTGCAGCAGGCCTGTCACAATGTGGCTTGGCTTGTAGTCTGTCAATGCTGGAGACTCTACCAAGTCACAGACTATTACTTGGCATGGCCTTCTGCAGCACCGCAGGTTGGGAAATGAAAATGTCGGGTGCTAGAATGAGTAGATTTTAATTTGAAAGCTCTGCTCTCTTTGGCACCAGAAAGCCTGTTTTCCAGGGGAGAAAAGGCAGTAGGCGGTGAGGTTTTGGGGTGGTGATTCAAGGAGAAGCAGGGAGGGGGCATGAAGTGTCTTTGGAGGGCACATGAGTAGCGAGAGGAGAGGGCACAGGGGGCATGGGGAGTAAGCGGGTCGCAAGAGGCTAAGGGCGGAAGGGGCTTGAATATATGGATGGCGGGAGGTGTTAGAGGTGGCGCAGTGGAGAATGTGTCCACAGGAGGCCGACTGCTTTGGGGGAGGGAGGTACAATAGAACAGATGCAAAGAGACTGGACCTTGCATATACCAGCAGAAATTGCTCTATGACAGTCACTTTCTCTCTTCTCAAAAACTGTGCTGGGCTGCAGGCTCTTTGCAGAAGAGGGGGGCCCTGTGCATTTGCAAGTGGTGTTATCAAATAGCTGATGGTAAGTAAACCCCGCTGCTCCTCACCTTTCTTTTATTGGCCCAGTGGAAGCATAAAGCCAAATACAGGAGGGTCAGTTTGAATTTAAAAAAAAAATACAAAATGAAATAGTTTCAGGGAGTTTTGTAACAAAGGTGAGATCATTACAAAGTTGCTGATTTTGTTAGTCTATTTTTTTACAAAGCATAAAATCAGAAAATACTGAGAGGTAAACATCAATTGTTCTGACTGAATCCTTTTAGGATAATCAGACTTAATGGTGGTGTCTTTGCCAATCAATGTTTATGTAAGGTCAAAGTGCCCAAAAGATAAAGTAGGGGCACTTTCTTTACAGCAAACTGAAATGTTACTCGAGAGTTTTACCATTTGTTTTAAGGGCTATTGCTCTGTACACAACATTTAAAGATCAAATGTTACCAGGTTCAGGACACTTAGAAAGTGAGATCCCTGCTCCTAGAGATCAGTGCCAGGTGGTGTGAATTTTGCAAACTAAGGTAAAAAAAGAGATTGACGGGAACGTCTTACTGACAGTGCCTAGATTCATATTGAAACACAAAACGTCAACGATGTAGTAAGTAGTGCCTATGCTAAGTCATCAAGAACTCTCAGAAAATAGACTCACAGAGTGTACTTAAAAAAAACAATATAAGGAGCACACATGAAACTTTAAAGTGATTAGATATGCCTTACCTATTAACCGATGCCTTTAGACAAGTGGTCAAATAATAATTGAAGAGAAGCCAGTTCAGTGGTGTTTCATTTGATTCTGTAGACTGTAAAACATCCCACGCAGCTGAAAAAACAACTGCTGCCTTGATAGGGGTTTCTCGACCAGCTTTACTAAGGTAGTGTAAAAGCTGCATCCTGGTACAAATAGAATAGTAACAAAACAGTAGTAGGTTATTGCCTAGGAATCCAAAAGCTACCAGCAGATAAGGGTAAACAACGTTTACAATGCTGTTGTTACCACGCAGGTAGGTAACAACGCTGTCGTTACAACGACCGCTTTGTTACCACGCGTGGCTTTACAAAGCAAGTCGTTTCTACGACTTTCACTAGGTGGTGTGCAACACCAGGGAATGTGTTGGATTTTAAATCCAACACATTACCTGCTGTTGCGCTAACTGGAGTAGGAATAGTAATTTATACTATTCCTAAGTCTAGCGCGCCATCTAGCGCAAGTCGTATAAACAACTTGCGATGTAAAGCCATGTGTGGTAACAACGCGGTCGTTGTAATAGATGGTGTAGTAACGTCATACATTCGCAGATAAGATAAAGATGTAGGCTGTTTCTAAAACTTTGCTAGAAAACCTCTGGAAGCGGTCACATGCAAATTGTTACATTAAATGGTTCTGTACAGTAGTGGCTGGTCTGCGAGCGGAGTGGAGGGGTGGGGTTTGACGATGGACGACGGAGAGGTTGGGGGAACAGACAACGAATAAAACATTTAAAAAACAATACAGGAGAAAGAACTTACCTGCTGCCCAACAGTCCTCTTCTCCATGTTCCTCCCTGCAGCTCGCTGGCTCCCCGTGTCCCCTGCGGCCAATCCTGATGCTGCTCTCATGCTTGAAAGCAGCGTCAGGATTGGCCTGCACACTGTGAATTTACTTTCCCAGGGAGACTGGGAGCCTGTGCTTTGCTGTCTCTAACCCGGCAACACAGCTGGGTTTGAGAATGCTTCACTGCGCATGTGGGTTTGGCCGGCCTGAGACGGCTAGCCAAACCCTCATGCGCACAGAGTGATATAGCCCATGAGAGCACCAGGGAGAGCTTTTAGGGAGAGCTTTGCCTCTATACTCAACTACGCTAGGCTCGTTGCCAGTTGGTGACAAGAGAAATGTACTAGGTGTGTGACTCCAGTGTTTAATTTGTAAAAAACATAAGTGCCAAGGCCCGCTTCAGGGGTCCACTTTTGCTTGCACCGTGCATTGCTGGTGTGAGCACTGCCAGTTACAGTAAAAACACAACTACTAACCATCACACCCTACAAGTGTGACAATTCTGACTATTCTAGGCCCCCAAAGCTATATGAATGGCTTTGGAACAAATATTAGTTATTTTAATGCATGTTGAAGAACAAGTTACTTACCTTTGGTAACGATATATCTGTAAGAGACATAAATTGGTTATGGATTCCTTACCTTAGAATTACCCCCAGGCGTCATCCTGGATTCGGAGAATTTTTTCTCAGCAGTACCCCTGCGCATCGATAGGTAGTGTCGGTCGACTCTGCGGTGGTCGATGGCGTTGTGGTTGCCGTTGTGACGTTGCAGTATCTATTTAGATGCCGCCCCTGCTCGCTGACGTCAGTTCTTTTACAGGACATTCCACACCAGAAGTGCAGAGCCATGCAAGACACTGACCACTGGTGCACAAAACTAGGGCCCTGAAAGGGAGTCCCCTACGCTAAAAGTCAGTTCTCAGAACGGGTAGGATGGGTGGGGCGGTAAGGAATCCATAACTAATATATGTCTCCTACAGATATATCGTTACTGAAGGTAAGTAACTTGTTCATCTGAAAGAGACTATTAGTTATTGTTTCCTTATCTTAGAATAGATACCCCAGCACTACCAACCCCGGAGGTAGGTCTGCAAACCAAGTTCACACCAGGAAGTCCTGAAGAACAGAATGGCCAAAGAAGCCGTCTCTCAGTAGTGCTTAGTAAACGTGTGCAAGGAAGCCCACGTGGCTGCCTGGCAGATTTCAAGAAGGGGGACTCCACGTCCCAAAGCAGTTGTGGCTGCCGTCGCCCTGGTGGAATGGGAGCGCAACACTACTGGATGTTCCTTTTACGCCAAGGAATAGCAAGTCTTGATGCAAAGAACAACCCGTCGAGAGATGGTTAGCTTTTGCATGGCCCGACCTTTCTTGGCGCCCACATAGCCAACTAAGAGCTGATCATCCACCCGGAATTATCTTGTACGATCCAAATAAAATGAAAGCGCATGTTTTGGTTCCAGACGGTGGAGCCTCTCTTCCTCTTTAGAAGGATGCAGAGAAGGATAGAAGGTTGGCAAAGTGATGGTCTGTCCTATGTGGAAAGAGGTAACAACTTTGGGAAGAAAAGATGATCAAGTTTGAAGGGCAACCTTGTCCGGATTAACAGCACCAAAAAGAAGCTTTGAAGACAGAGCCTGGATCTCAATCACCCTTCGAGCAGAGGTGATGGCAACCAGAAAAGCAGTCTTGAAGGTCAAGAGTCTGAGAGGAAAATTATATAGTGGATCAAAGGGAGCGCACATAATGTAAGTCAGAACAAGTTTCAAGTCCCACTGGGGCATTACGAAAGGAATAGTAGGAAAAAGGTGAGTAATGCCCTTAAGGAAACGATTTACAACATGGGGCTTGAAAAGAGAAGGTTGATCAGGAAAGCGAAGGAAGGCCGAAATGGCCGAAAGGTGGCCTTTAAGAGTGCCCAGAGCAGAGCCCTGCTGGGCCAAAGAAAGAATGAAGAGGAGAACCTCCAAAAGAGGGGCAGAAAGGGGATCCACAGCCTTTTCTGTGCACCATGCCACAAATTTGTTCCATCTACAGGAGTATACCGTTCGGGTGGATGGAGGCCTGGCTGCCAAGATAACATTACAGACTTTGGGAGGAAGGTCAAAAGCTGTCAACTGTTGCCGCTCAATCTCCATGCAAGGAGGTGGAGGTTGGAAAGGTTTGGGTAGAGGCCCGTCTCCTGCTGCTGCGACCGAAGATCCTCCCGAAGGCGCAGTCTGATCGGAGGATCGATGGTCATGTTCAAGAGCTCGGGATACCATACTCTTCGTGCCCAATCCGGCGCCACAAGAATGACTTGGGCCTGGTCGCACTTGATCTTCTTCAGCACTCGGGGCAAAAAGTGGTATAGGCGGAAAGGCGTATAGAAGACCGCAGCGCCACTCGCGACGAAAAGCGTTGCCTAGCGTTCCACCTTGGAAATTCCAACGCACAGAACTGCTGACATTGCGCGTTCTCTTCAGTGGGGAATAGATCTAACCAAGGTTCTCCCCACTGCTGAAAGAGACCTTGCACCAACTCCAAGTCAAGACGCCATTCGTGATCCATCAAGCACCGGTGGCTGAGTTCGTCCGCCCTGGCGTTCAAGGAACCTGCAGGTATTGAACCACCAGGGACATGCCCTGATGTTCCAGCCACTTCTAGAGACGAAGGGCCTCCTGACAGAGGGTCCACTACCCCAATCCTCCCTGTTTGTTGCAGTACCACATGGCGGAAGTGTTGCCTGTGAACACCTGCACTACTCTTCCATTGACAGAAGGAAGAAATACCTTCAGTGCTAGACGAATCGCCCGGAGCTCCAGAAGTTTGATTTGGAGCCCGGACTCTGCCGGAGACCAGAGGCCTTTGCTCTCTGCCTCTCCCATGTGGCCACCCCATCTCAGGAGTAACGCGTCTGACACCACTGTGAACTCTGGTTGGGGAAGAGAGAGAGAGGTCTGCCGTGGACCCAATCTTTGTCCGTGAGCCACCACTGCAACTGATGTGCAGTCCCGCCGAGATCTGGTCGACATCGGAAAGATTCCCCTGATGCTGCGCCACTGGAACTTTAGATCCCACTGCAGAGCCTGCATATGTCACCTGGAATTATCCACCAGCAGGATGCAGGAGGCCCTGAGGCCTAGCAGCCTCAGGGTCATTCTCACTGAAATCCAGGATAGAGGCTGGAACATCGGTATCATAGCCCGAATATCCCAGACTCGCTGTCCCAGAGGATAGGCCCGAAATTGCGCTGTGTCCAGATCAGCTCCGATGAAAAAGAGCTTCTGAGACGGGGTCAGGTGCAACTTCGGCATGTTGACTGTGAACCCCAGCGAATGTAGGAGGTCTGCCGTAGTCTGGAGGTGGGTGACGACAGCCTGGAGCGAGCTCGCCTTCAACTACCAGTCGTCGAGATAGGGGAAGACTGGAACCCCTGATCTGCGCAGATGAGCTGCGACCACCGCCATCACTTTCGTGAACACCCGAGCACTTGTAAGTCCAAAGGGGAGTACGGTAAACTAAAAATGCGCGTGGCCTACAGTGAGCCGTAGGTAACGCCGGTGGGCCGGCAGAACGGGGATGTGAAAGTATGCGTCTTGCAAGTCCAACACTACCATCCAGTCTCCAGGGTCGAGGGCAGACAGGACCTGAGTCAATGTCAACATCTTGAACTTCTCCTTCCGGAGGAAGTGGTTGACGTCCCTGAGATCTAAGATAGGACGCAGGCCTTTGTTCTTCTCGGGCACCAGAAAGTAGTGGGAGTAGCAACCACGACCTACTTCTGGGACAGGGACACGCTCAATAGCTCCGTTGGCCAAGAGAGCCGTAACTTCCTGACGGAGAAGGGCCAAGTGATCCTCCGACATTGGATGGAGTGATGGTGGCATGGATGGAGGGGTAGTCTCGAAAGGTAGGGAGTATCCCCTTCAGACTATCTTCAAAACCCACCTGTCCAACATGATGTTGTGCCAGTGGGGGGGGGGGGGACAAGGGGGGCGGGGTTGGCGTATCCGCCCACCCATTGGCAACTGGTGGCCCTGAAAGGTCGGACGAGGAAGGTTTGGAGGCTGCTGCAGAGGGGGCACTGGCCCGCTCGCTTGGCCCCCAGACCCACGGTGCTGGGTCCCACGTCCCCAGCCGGCAGAGGCTGAGCAGCGCTGGCCTGTGGCCCTAGGCAGAACGTGGTGGGGCACCCCTTCTGTAGCCACGAAACGTGCGAAAGGCAGACTGCACAGGCCTCGAGGTGGTAGCGAGGCTCAAGTATCTGGCAGTAGCCATAGAGTCCTTGAAGCGCTTGAGCGCGATGTCTGCCTTGTCGCCAAACAGGCGATGGCCATCAAAGGACATTTCCAAAAAATTTGATTGGACATCCCCAGAAAAGCCAGTGGAACGTAGCCAGGAGTAGCGTCTGAGGGCTACTGACGTGGAAGTCATCCTGCCTAGCAAGTCTGTGGTGTCCAGCCCACAGCGGATGGCGAACTTTGCTGCGTCTTTACCCTCGACAAGTGCACAGGAGAGTACAGTCTGGGCATCCTCCGGGCACTGTGGTAGCACTTGTGCGACCGTGTCCCACATGGAGTGAGAATAACGGCCCAAGAGACATGCAGTGTTCACCGACCGCAGACCGAATCTGGCGGAAGAAAACATCTTCTTCCCAAGATGGTCCAGCTTCTTGGATTCCCCATCTGGTGGAGCATTAGGAAACACAGGGCCGAAGACACCAACATCGAAGGCCTAGAACCTCCAGCCGAGTGCACGGAGCATGGAGGTGCGCCGGAGGAGTAGTACTGCCCAAAAATGGAGTGGAGGGCTTAGTAAAAGCTACGAAGTTGGTCAGGGGTCGCTCCGGCTCCCAGGAAGGGAGGGAAGCTCGGAGCCGACCCAACAGGCTCCGCGGGCAGAGCAAAAGGACTACGCCTCTCCGCTTCCTGCGTTGTATCAGCCGACGGACGGGGAGAAGGCGAAGAGCGATGGTGTTTCTTCACCTTCTTCTTGTTCTTCGACTTACCTGAAGACAAAGACTTCGATGACGAATGGTGGTGGTGGCTCTGCGACCGGTTCCGTGACCTCCCTCTCGCCGGGGACCTCGAGCAGCGTGGAGCCAACTGCTGGGCCTCCAAAAGCTTTCGAGACCGCTACCGCACAGACTTTGGGTTCAAGGCCCGACAGTCGGAGCATGACCTCGGGTCATGGTCGAGCTCCAGACACCAAAGGCACACGAGGTGCGGGGCCATAACCGACATCAGTCGGAAAAAGATGTTAACAAAAGTCGAAAAATAGTTTGTCAAAAAGTGAGGGTGCCGCTCTCTCCAGATCTGCGCTGGTTGGTGCGGAAAAAGAAAGAACTGTCGTCAGCACGCAGGGGCGGCGTCTAAGTAGATACCGGAACGTCACGAAGGCGACCACGACGCCAACAACGACCGTGGGTGTCGACCAATGCCACCTACCGACGCGCAGGGGTACTGCTGAAAAAATATTCTCTGGATCCAGTCTGACGCATGAGGGTAATTTTAAGGTAAGGAATCCATAACTTATAGTCCCTTTCAGATATAATAAACAACTGTTCTTGTGCTCATCTCTGAATTAGGCACACAGTGACAATATGTGGTAGACTTTCATAAGTGTTGATAATTAAGTGTCTGAGCACTGGAAACCACCAGCTCAAATTAAGCTCTATGTGCCCAAATACTGACGTGTCATCTGTGTATTTTTCCTCTCAGATTTTGGTCAGGTCAGTATGGGTTTAGCTGACATGGTAGGCTGTGGTATACGCTTGTCTTTTGCAAATACAAGAAACAAGGAGCGCAGGAGAGGGTGCGCAAGGCAGGGCAATTTGGCTAGCTTCGGTCTCCCAGGAGTTCTGCTGATGACAAAGTGCCGTAGAGTGGAACAGTGACGCAAAGCTCTACTGCTGCGCACACTGGCTGAGAGGAGACTCGGCCTGCACAGTGTAGTGCTATCACTGACTGCCAGTAGAGGAATGGGAATATAGAAGAGTGGGAATGGTAGGCAGGATATAAATGGAAAAGAGAATGTAAACCTGCCATCTTCTGCTTAGAAAGGAGTGTCACGACCATATACTTTCCTTTGCAGCCATAGCTAAGGAAAATACTTTGCAATGTGCATTGCAAAGTATATACCTACACGTCTCAAAATGTATGTTTTCATGTTCATTTCACATTCATCTACATAAACTTGCCACTGCAAAGCAGCAAGTGCTTGAGGCAATAAACAAGCCTAAATGTGAGAAAAATAAACGCATATTACATCTATAAATATCCAACCAGAGTTGCCATGCAGTACCCTTGATGAAAGAAAATGGAGCCCTAACCCGTAACCATGGCAGACGAGAAATGCTGAGTGAAAGAATCCTGACTCTGAAATGCATTTCAGTTGTAGATAAAAGATGGAGAGTGAAGTAGAGTGTGTGGTTGTGTTGTCTTAGTTTGTGTATTCTATTTATTTTCCCCTGGACTTCGGTTATTGCTGACTCAGGGCTCTGAAGCTTCTCTGTGGGGCTCAAAACTGTTGCATTTTACCTTCTCAATGCAAACTGCGGACATGCATGCACTCACTAGAGCTTTATAACTCATATCAATAAATAAAGTATATCTTGGTTTTGGAGAGGGAGACCTTGGCGAGGCATTTACTGGGACCAAGAGGTTTATTTTTAGACAGGCACCTTTTTGACATTCTTTCCTTGCTTCGGAGAAACAATGACTGTAGAGCCTGACTTCATTGCTTTCCTCCTGTCACACTGGATAACGTCTAACATTTCAGGTACAGCACTGCAATTGAATTTTACTACAGCCCACCAAGTGTCAAGATGCAGAAATGACCCCCAAATTCTATAACTCCAATATCAGGTTTACAGCAGGGCAGTCCATCTTCTCCTTGTAGTTTCAGAAAGCAAATCTGAGTTGCCATGTAGCGCTTCCATATTAATGCAGTGTTCCGGGGCATCAAGCAGGGGGGTACCCCTGACCAATTGGATGCAGGGTGCAACCAGGTATATGACCACTTCCCCCAAAGTGTGGCATATTCTTGACCTAGAAAGACCCATTCTTCCAAAATCCAACATAGAGAAAGTCTCTCCTTAGCGGTTAGATCAGGCTAAGCCAACCCACAGGCGTGGCTCAGATTCCCTAACACTCCGCTTCCACCTCCTTTCCTAATCTAATACAGGGGCTCCTGTGTAGCTAGGGTTGCAGGATGTGTGGGTGAGCCTGTGCTGTCCCAAAAGTGCCATTCTCCCTTTGAAGATCAGTTTGGCCACTCTACCCCCATTTCCTGTCGGTAGCTTCTGCAGATGCAGTCCTCCTCTCCCAGGAAATCCATTATCTTTCTAGCAGGCTAATTCACACCTCATTAAGACAGCTTGGCTCAGCCTGGCAGAGGCTAGCTAAGCGGGAGAGGGCAGCTGGAAGGCTAGATTTTGGCTTACAGAAAAGAAAGTTTAATAACCTTTTTTCTGTGATAGTTATTATAAATCTAAAATTTGCAAGTTGTTGGATTTATTATGATTATCATTTTAAGTCCTTGAATTTCGTTTTGTAACTTGGTACTGTCAATATTTATACTTAAATAAAATACTCCAAAGTTAGCCTATGGAGCTGATTATCTACAAAGGGAAAAAGCGAAATTGGCAATTTCCCCCCCCACCAGGGTATGTAAAACATCCTTTTTAATGTCACTGCTTATAGTTGCATGCCACCCTACCCCTGTGGCACCTCGGGGAGACCTTAGGGTTGATTTATATGCAAAAATAAGGTAGATTACTACTTTGGAAGTACCTTTGATACCAAAGTCGAATTTGCATATAATCTAATTTTAAAGGCAGTCTGCAAATTAGGACTGCCGTTGAAAATGACAGCAGGCAACACAGTAGTGCAGACTCCAGTGCATGAAATCTACTGGACCTCTAAACCTCCCTGCCCTATTATATACTAGAAACTTCTAGATAGTTTGAATTCCCCTTGCCTTAATATTAGGGCTCCCAATGGTCAGTTTTTACTGATTTTGTTTTCAGATAAATAAAGACAGAAACCTATTAATTTTCCTGTCTGTATCTATTTTTAAATACAGAAAAATAGAGACAATAGGCCTTCTTTGGATGCTTTTTTTCTACTGTCAACCATGAGTGCCAGGTCAGTAGTTGTACAGAGTAAGAGGCAGGGAGATTAAAAAAGACGAAAGATTTCCTACAATTATTTATGCTATTCTACAATGCAAGTGTAGATAACGCTATTGCACTGTATACTGCTTTATACCTTTTTGATATTCAAATGAGAGTATACATTTATCAGTTAAATAAATGTTGAATAAGCCCCACTGCAGCTTCATTTATTCACAAAACACAAAATAAAAAAGGATAAATCCAGAAAAAATTAGCAAAAATATGGGTAAATACAGATGGAAATGCCCCCAAAAAATAATACCATAAAACCGGGAGCCCTACTTATTATATATTAGGGACTTACATTGGAGCGCACTGGCCCTGGTTTTCTTAAGGTAAGCAATTTACTACCAGTATCAATTAAAAAATGGGGTAATCAGGATCAAAAGGATGACTTTCTCACAGTTTCCAAACATGTTAGTCAACACATTCAGGTATGTCACTTTGATATCAGTGTCACTATCGCGCTGCTTTGCTTGGAAGATTGTTCATAGTTTGTGTGCCTAGGACATTTTTATTACTTGGTTTACAGTACACATTTCCTCTGTTCATTGTTGTTACAGCCCCTCTGTTCCTATTGTATTCCAGTGTTCCTACTTCTGTCTGCATACTTCCACTGCTGTTCTTGTTTAAGTGCAGATTTGATTCCTTGTATACTATTTGTTTCCTTGTATACTATTTGCTTCCTTGTATTCTAGTTTTCCTAGCTCTGTCTCCATACCTCCAATCTTGTCCTTGTTAATGTGCAGACTCCTTGGCCTACATTTCAGTGTTCCCTAATGCGCGCACTTCCAGTCCTGTTAATTTTTTCATTAGAATCCATTTCTGCTTTTCCTGAGCACTGTTTTTTCTTTCAGTTCATATTACTTCATTCCTTTCTCCTCTCTAGTGTTTGTGTGAAATCCTAGTTATTATTACCAGACGGTGCAGGAGAGTCCTGAGACTTGCATAGCTGCCAAGGTTTCAGAATGCTATGTGTGACATTTTCATAATTTCAGTGAAATCATGAGTGACATTTCAACGACTAGGAGTGACACTCTCTTGTGAGCAAAATTAACGCCCGGTGTAACGGTTAACTGGAAGGCAGTTTTACCTATGCTTTCGGGTTCTATTCAGCACACTGCGCAGAGCCAGCATAGCTCGATCGTGCTTTAACATTTCAACGACTAGGAGGACTAGGCACTCTTGCACTCTAGGGTGCCCGAGCGCGGCCTCTCAGGCTCCATGCTGAGTGATGCAGCCATCCGACGCAGGTAAATTAAAATATGCGCTCCGCCGCGGACCGACGCTCAGGACACGGACAGCACACACAGAGACTGCCCGCCGGCGCACGGCACGCCTCCACTAGTTCCTGCTTCCTGAAACTGACCTCACTCAGGACCAGCCAGGATGTGAGATCACATCCCCCGCAGCGCCACAGCCAGTACGCTGCAAAGCAACCACTGGTAGGGCAGCAGGCCCCGCCCTGGTGTCTCGGTATTGGGCACAGGACATTGCCTCGGCCAGTGGGGGGGGATGACGTCAGGCCTGGCTGTGGTGAGACTCAGTGACAGCCGTGGCCGAGAATTTCAATGCAGCCAGCAGGGCTATTAAGATACATTGTAGCAGGCAGCAGTGCACAAGTCAAGACATTAACTGTTTACTGTCTGAGTCTGTGCTGGTGGCAGCGCCCGGGCGGCAAGTCTCCGAGGAGCAGCAGAGCCGACCTACAGGTGTCACAGGCGTGCGGGCGTACGCTAGCAGACTGATATAGCCAGTTTCAGCGCTGGAACAGCTGAGTGAGACTGTGGCATTAAAACGTGTGACAATGCAATTCAGTGCGATGATGCTGAACAGTACACTGAAATGCGTTAGAGTCATGCCTAATGCGTGATACTTGGCAGGTCTGGACTTGGAGCCTCTTGCACAGAGACTCCACCAGCGCTCTTCTTAAATAAAAGCATTGTCCAAGACTGTCAGATTAACTGCTGCTTCTTTACTGTTAGATGTCATAGACTGATCATTTTTCACAGAGCATACACACTATCATTTATAGTATTTTGTCTATTGTTCTCATGCTTTGTGGTCAGTCTACATTCTTTATTAAGCTTAATTAGCCATGAAATAACTAACACTAACATCCAAAAAAAGATAAACGTATAAAACTGAATAAAGCGTGACATTACACAGACAATCAATTAACTCAATTACACCTTAAATAAAAGCCTTCGCCTAATATCAATCACACTCTGTATAAAAGTTGCAATGGCTAAAATATTAACTGGGGATAAAAGGGCCTCTAAGAATAGCAAGACTGGGCGGCAATGTCTCAAATTTAGGGTAGGAGTATCTGTAACATATATCTTCTCCTTGGAATGACGTAACAATTAAAATAACAGAATAAAGTGCAATTTGCTTGGAAAAGAGGCATTATCACAAGGGCACAGTGTGTAATCTGTCTGACAGCACAAACCCAGGAGAAAATAAAACAAATCGACATGGAATATGTCGAAACCTTAAGAATCTAAGCTGAGAGTCGTAATCCATCAGTGATTTCACATGCCATTATCTACTCGCAATTTACTATTGAACCATACCTCTTGTATGCCATCTGCCCTCAAACATGATTCTATATGATCTTCTTTAGGTTACGTTTGGCCCATAACCTGATATCTTTTCATGCTTTGTACTTTCTTGCTACCATCTTTTGTTTATTGGACTATATATGTTTTATATATTTGTTTTGTACTTTACTGCTGCCTTCCATTTGTTTAATGGTGTCACAACTCGCAAAGTCGTTCGTGAACACCGCCCGAGTCTTTAGCTTGGCCGGCAGGTTCAGGGCTACAGCCCCCATGAGCCTCGGTGGCCTGGACGTCAACGTCGGAGGAGACCGGAAAGGTTATCCAGGCTTCCTTCTCCTTCGGCATTGCCGATTATTCTGGAGCCAGAGTCTCAGCGCAGACAGGGTTGCACCAAATTGTGTTCCGACAGCTACAGTTTGTTTTTTGGATGCCATTCTAAAGTCTCTTGGATCGGAGAATCCCCTTCATGAGATACTTTTGTGGGGGTACTAGCTCATATTGATTACTTTGGGGATATTGAACTCTTGATGCACATTGCGGGCTTCGTTGTCCTTTTTGCTGAAACTTGTCCTAAAGGTGAATTCAAGTACAACTGAGTTCCTCCCTGTTGGAAGGACACACATTTGTTGTCTATTGTAGGTTGCAGGGACTTCGTTGTGCGTTTAACCGTAACCATTTTCCTTTCCTCGTTGGCAGAGCATGTTCATATGCTCATGAGAGGAGAGGGAACAATACCTTGACCATTAAGTACTTTTTGTAGGAATACCTATTTGTTCCTATTTTCTTGCCATTGGATACATGGTACCGTGCAAAGAGGTATGTGTTATGGTGATAATAACACAGTGTAACTTCCATGTGTGGTGTTAACATGATCTATTGCTTTTATTTGCCTTACTAACAGGGCACTGTTGTTGAGATGACCCTGATTCCCTCATACAGTCCCTGTGAAGCGTGGTCAGGCATTCTATTGGGTAGGCAGATATAGTATGAGATTCAGGCAAAGTGTTTCTATCAGTGGTTAGTGATTATCAGGTATGCTTACATTGGTAAAGCCAGGATAACGTACACATGTGTTTATGTCATTCTTTTGTTTCAGCATATACTTACTCAGTGGCTTCTATTCCATGGATCATATCCTCATGCAGCAGTGAGAGAGAGAAAGAGAGAGAGAGTGTGTGTTGATGATGTGCTCGCTGTAACGTTATTTTGCTTTACAGGTAAAAGATACATGTATTTATTCTGAATAATAGTGCAGTAACAGTAAGGGAGAGAGAGAGATAGGTGTAATACCTATCAGAGTAATGTATTGATGAGTGTGTCTTTGTCTTCTTCTCTTGTTTAGGTCTCCCTCCCCGCTGTCCTCATCCTTCCCATCCCTCGCTTGATCGCTTCACTGATCTGTGCTATTACAGCATACAGACTTGATGCTATCAAGAGGTGGACATATTTGAGCATCGATCCGACTCAGAGGAGTGTTGATCTGACAATTGGACTATGTATGTTTTATCTAATTTGATCTTGAAAAGGCATTACCCAGTTTCAGTGAAAATAGGAGGTAGCAAACCTCTAGGCCGGCCTGTATATTTTAGTAGTTGATCTATTTAGATTCCGCATTGCCGAAACAAAATGCCAAATGTCACTTCAGATTATGTCACTGTCTTAGTAAAAACATTATCAGTTCTTTGTAGTTTTTAAATCAAAAAGATTATTTATTCTTAATTATAGTGAGTAGAAATTTTTTTTTCATTTTTTTCAATTCACATATACTTTTAGTGCAAACATATTACATAATTGATGTAGTGAAAACAATATAATGATAACATCCTAGACATCAAAGACAGAAAATTGTATAACATCCTAGACAGGAAACATAAGAGAAACACTTGTCTAACCATTCATACTAGCACTCATTCAAAAAAAAATTTGTTAAATACTGAAAGAAAACCTTTGGAAAGGGAAAGCACAGGACCCTTAGATTGGTCAACTTAGATCAGATTGACAGACTAGAAGTTTACAATCTTCAATATCACTGTGATGGAGGCAAGATTGCGGTCAACGCGCGTTTCAGTGGGAGACCACCTTCTTCAGGACCGACTGCTATTAGTTAAAAATTGAAATATATACAAGGGAAGTCTGGATGTCTGCAAAAAAGACAAAAGAAATGGCATTGGCAAGTTGAAAGGGAATGCATATGATTTCATAAAGGGATTTCCAAAAGAATGGAGTCCCATGCCCACTATATGTTAGAATACCTGAAAGCAGGAGTTATACCTTCAGATCTCAGGGTCAGAAACATTCCTGCACTTTTTGTTCAAGTGCGCCAGTTCCTGGAGCGGTGGTCGCATATTGCAAACCATTGCTCCAGGGACTGGATGATCCTGATCATTGAAACGGTTAAGGAAATGATACAGGTCCTCAACCAGGAAATTCTAGAACTGGAAGAGAAACTTAAAACTAACACTAGTGTAGAAGAAGGAAAAAACAAACTCTTGAGCATGAACCAAGAATTACAGGACTTTGAAAAGTACCTCATAAAGAAAAAAACAGAAAAATTAAAAAAAGATATACGCTGGTTCTCTCAAGAGAAAATCTATCCCTATCTACAAAGCAATTTTTACCAACAAGAAGAATCAGATGCAGGACAGACAAATTTGTATCCCCAAAAGAGACAGAAAGTTGTCACCTTCTCAGATACTAACTCATCAGACTCGGACCATGATAGTCCGTATCTTAATGAAGAGTTTGATTACAACCCAAGAAGTCGTAGGGGAACTACATACAACCATCAGCAATATGGCCATACTCCTTTTTTAGAACAAGGCAGGGGCAGAGTACGAGCGAGATTCCAAAGGCAAGGCAGGAACAATTACCGCCAGACAGACCAAGCACATCCTCAACCATACATGCGAACCAGAAACCAACAATATTGGAAGTCGCAATAGACAACCATGTAGAGAGTGAAAGCATACCTATTTTCAACCTCTCCAGACACCAACTGACAGCTGCAGAAAGCACGCTTCTGAGCAAGGGACTGTCCTTTGTCCCTAGTACCTCTCCGGACATTTTCAACATGAATAAAGATTTGTTTTCCTTTTTTAGGAAAATTCGCTTACATAAATTTATGTCGAACATAGTTCCAACAGAAGAGGAAACAAACTACTCAGGGTGCAAACCACCATCTAAATTTACTCCCACCTTGGAGATGGTAGGACCTGAAGTCACTATCTTCGAAAAGACAGTGATCAAAGAACTAGAAAAGATTACCAAATATGTCCGTAAGCCTACACCAAATCTTACCAAATCGAAAGTCACAGCACTCAAAGATCTAGGTAAAAATAATTCCATCATAATTAAACCTAGTGACAAAGCGGGAGGAATAGTGATCATGGACAGCTGTTCATACTCTCAGAAAGTAGAAAGCATGCTCCACATACCAGAACACTACCAACCAGCTCACAGATCCGCACTAAAAGATCTTCAGACCAGAATAGAAGCCAGTACATCTAAAGCTTTTATGGTTGGTTATATCTGTCAAAAATAACTGGATTTTCTCAATAAGAAAAATGTGGTCACTCCAACTTTATATGGTGTTCCCAAAACCCATAAAAATATACTGGATCCTCCTTTGCGTCCTATTATATCATCTATCAATTCATGCACAGAGCCTCTCTCACAATATGTAGACTCATTTCTTTGTCCCTTGACCAAACTATACCGGTCATATATTAAGGACACAGACCACATGATTTCAACTGTGGAACATATGCCTTTCAACAAAGAGAGTCAACTTCTGGTCACCCTAGATATAGAATCTCTCTATACAAACATACCCCAGAATCGAGCTTTGGAGACGGTGGCAGCCCTCCTTAACAGATCACCGGGTGAGAGACCCAATACCTTTATCTTGGAATGTTTAGATATAGTACTTCACTATAACTTCTTTGAATTCAAAGAAAACCTGTATAAACAAATACAAGGTACCAGTATGGGTGCTTCATGTGCACCGAGTGTGGCCAATACATACATGGGGGAGTTCGAGCTAAAGCACATCTACAATGAAATGGCTCCTTTCTATGAAAATATCAATACCTGGCATAGATTCATAGATGATATCTTTTTTATTTGGACAGGATCCGAAGATGACCTAAACCAGTTCATTGAATGGCTTAACCACAGCGAGTACAATCTGAAATTTACTGCAAAATACTCACCTGAAAAGGTGGAATTTTTGGATATCTGGATAAAAAGTGGCAATGAGAACATCGAAGTTAGCCTCTACCGCAAACCTACTGCAAAGAATACAATCTTGCAACATGCTAGTTTCCACCCCTCATGTCAAAAGGACTCCATCCCTTTCGGGGAGTTCCTTAGAATTAGGCGTAACTGCACTAACACATATGATTATAACATACATGCAGAAGAATTGAAAAACAGACTCATACTTAGAGGCTATCCTAAACGCCTCATTAAACAATCTATGAGAAGAGCTAAGTACTACAATCGTGACATCCTCATTTCAGGCAATGAAAAAAAGCCCATGGAACGACTAGTTTGTGTGGTTAACCACACATGCTACAATCAGAAACTACAACAAATACTAAATAAAAACTGGAAAATCTTAAACACCAATGAAAGCTGTAAAACTCTTGAGAAACCTATAGTGGCCTTCAGAAGGAATGCCAACCTGCGAGACAAACTTGTCCATAGCAGAATGAAGCAGAAAAACACCTCTGCGACACAGAACACCATTGATGGCCTACCACAGATTCTAGGAAATCACAGATGTGGAACATGCCATGCATGCCCCTCAGCAATCACAACGGAAACATGGACATATGGCACAAGAAGCGGACGGCTGAAAAGCCATACCAACTGTAGAAGTAACAACGTAATCTACATGATCCTTTGCCCCTGTGGTTTGGGCTACATAGGCGAAACTGGCCGGGAATTTCGTATCAGGCTCTCCGTGCATAAATCTGCCACCGAGACATTGGATCCTGCTTATTGAACTCTTGGATACCTGCCAGTGTTCGTGTCAATTTCTACGCAACCTTTTCATAGAGATGGAACTACTGGTAATCGGCGATAATGTCTTTGTGTCAAATTCTAATTTACACTTTTGAAGAGGTGGAGCAGCTTATGTGTCAACGCATTAATGTTTAATGCCGCTCGTAGGCAGAGGAAAAATCGCAAACAAACTGGATGGACACAGCCTTTCACTGTCAGAAAGGATATCGTGGAGGTCAACACGCCGATTGGCAACAGAACAAGACCGGGGCTTTTAACTTTTTAATTTCACCTCTCTCTACGGGACTGCGAGGTCCAGGGTGCACTCGAGACTGCTGACGACCTGCACCTGGCTCCTCTTCCCGCTCCTCCCCCGGCCACTACATCAAGCCTCGCGGCCCCCGCTTCGCGGGTGCCGCTCGTAGGCAGAGGAAAAATCGCAAACAAACTGGATGGACACAGCCTTTCACTGTCAGAAAGGATATCGTGGAGGTCAACACGCCGATTGGCAACAGAACAAGACCGGGGCTTTTAACTTTTTATTTTCACCTCTCTCTACGGGACTGCGAGGTCCAGGGTGCACTCGAGACTGCTGACGACCTGCACCTGGCTCCTCTTCCCGCTCCTCCCCCGGCCACTACATCAAGCCTCGCGGCCCCCGCTTCGCGGGTGCCGCTCGTAGGCAGAGGAAAAATCGCAAACAAACTGGATGGACACAGCCTTTCACTGTCAGAAAGGATATCGTGGAGGTCAACACGCCGATTGGCAACAGAACAAGACCGGGGCTTTTAACTTTTTATTTTCACCTCTCTCTACGGGACTGCGAGGTCCAGGGTGCACTCGAGACTGCTGACGACCTGCACCTGGCTCCTCTTCCCGCTCCTCCCCCGGCCACTACATCAAGCCTCGCGGCCCCCGCTTCGCGGGAGCCGCTCGTAGGCAGAGGAAAAATCGCAAACAAACTGGATGGACACAGCCTTTCACTGTCAGAAAGGATATCGTGGAGGTCAACACGCCGATTGGCAACAGAACAAGACCGGGGCTTTTAACTTTTTAATTTCACCTCTCTCTACGGGACTGCGAGGTCCAGGGTGCACTCGAGACTGCTGACGACCTGCACCTGGCTCCTCTTCCCGCTCCTCCCCCGGCCACTACATCAAGCCTCGCGGTCCCCGCTTCGCGGGTGCCGCTCGTAGGCAGAGGAAAAATCGCAAACAAACTGGATGGACACAGCCTTTCACTGTCAGAAAGGATATCGTGGAGGTCAACACGCCGATTGGCAACAGAACAAGACCGGGGCTTTTAACTTTTTATTTTCACCTCTCTCTACGGGACTGCGAGGTCCAGGGTGCACTCGAGACTGCTGACGACCTGCACCTGGCTCCTCTTCCCGCTCCTCCCCCGGCCACTACATCAAGCCTCGCGGCCCCCGCTTCGCGGGAGCCGCTCGTAGGCAGAGGAAAAATCGCAAACAAACTGGATGGACACAGCCTTTCACTGTCAGAAAGGATATCGTGGAGGTCAACACGCCGATTGGCAACAGAACAAGACCGGGGCTTTTAACTTTTTAATTTCACCTCTCTCTACGGGACTGCGAGGTCCAGGGTGCACTCGAGACTGCTGACGACCTGCACCTGGCTCCTCTTCCCGCTCCTCCCCCGGCCACTACCCCCGCCCTCTTCACAATCCTCATATCTATCACCTGGCCTCGCGTGAGCGGGACGCGTGCGGGGCGCAGTCCGGGGTGAAGCCCGGGCTAAGGGCGGGCCGTCTAAGGCCGTCCGAGGACGATTGAGGACGGGCCGGGCCCCTACCCTAACATCTTACGCCTATTGGTGAGATAATTTCTAATGGTTGTTGTCTTAAATTTATCCATACTGTGGACTTGATATTAGCCTTTATTAGGTTTTTCGTCCTAACTATATTTTTACTTTTCACTGTTAGCGTAGTACCATGGCAACAAACGCTGATAAATCACGACTTTTAACTGTTAACACCTCTAAGGGATCGGTGTCTGGTACTATCGACCAATTCTTCAAGCGCGTATCTACAGTGCTGGAGAAGGAAATAGCGGACACAGAAAAGCGCTTATCCTTAGATCTGCTAGCAGGCAAACGCTCTTCACTGGGCAAAATTGGTAATGCTGTTTCGCCAGAGGTGCCGACTAAGGGTACTACAAGATCTGACCCCTGCAAGTCGCATGGAATGAGTGAAGAAGCGACCTCTGTCAACACTCCTTTTTCGATTACTATCCCTGAGATCACTAGTAGCCCAACCTTGTCGGGATTATCAGCATCCCCGAATCTAGTTATTTCTTCCCCCTCGGTGGTAAGAAGACGTATAGCAAGAAAGAGACGAGGGACACTCACTAGGACACTCACAGTTAAAAAGAAGAAGTTTCAACCCTCAACCCAAATACCGAATCATACAGCTTCCTTGGCACCACTTACCCCTCCCTTATACTCCAATGCTTCAGGTTCATCTCCTAGCCAGGATATGATGTCCGATTTATTAGTAAAAATTGAGACTTTGGTTAAATCCCTTTTATTGCCCCTCTTAGAAAGAACCAGATTAATAAGCTTGCACCTGGTTGATCTAAGCTCTCAAATGGAACAGTATAACTCGGCGATATTAGATCTTCAAAATACTAAGGCGATAAGTAGTAGTAACGATCAAGCGCCATCTTCCCCCTCAGAGGTGTCGCGACCCTTGACTGGTGACAATCCTATGACATCGTGCACCAAGCAAGGGTCAAGGCGTGTGGAGTCAGTGGCCAATAATCCTAAATCTGTCCCCATAGTAAACATAGAAGAACAAAAACAAAAACGTAAAAACACAACAAATTCGCAGGGCTCAGAGCATATGAGAAAAAAGGTCACTGAGGACCATAAGAAGGAAGAATGTTTACATCAGCCACAACATATTCCAGTAAATAACAGAGTAGATCTACCCCCAGAATCTGCTCCGTACACGATCATCATGACAGGGGTTCCCGAACTATCAGAGGGGGTAAGGGAGGATTTCTACGCACTGAAAAATAAGACCATTCATTGGTTGAATCAGAATAGACCACTCCCAGCCCATATAAACGGAGAAATCCTGATGGTTAGACGCACTAGCTGGGTAGGCACGAGGCCAAAAGATAAGAAGGGGGACGCCATAATTATAAATTTCAGAGACTACAGAGCGGTTCGGTGTATAGGCGACTGGTTTGAATCCAGGGGGGAGGATACGATTACCACGCATCTTGTTAACTACTTCTATCCAAGAGAACTGATCTCCCACCCTAAACCTTTTGGTATAAACGATTTTCAGACAAACTGGAGGGAAGTAGATAACCGTCTCTTTCACCCGGCTGTTCGTAACCTTGCTTCACGCTTTCACCCGCTAAATAGGTTCCCGTTGAGCAGGATACCGATTAATAACCATCAGCCCCCTCAGCCTCCAAATCAGGCATACTGGAATAATCACTCCCATCTAAACCAGAGATTTAATATTCATACCTCTAATCCCTATGAAGTTCTGTATGGTCTGGAAGACGTAGATTGACTCAGCACAGCAGTAGTCCAACTACAAAACTTTCCAGCACCAGACCATATTTCTATGAGTGATACTGATCAAGTAAAAAACGTAGCGTCCCACAAGATAGAATTAGGTCCTCTTCCCTCAGCAATTAACTCCCCATTGTCGAGAAGCTCTGACATTATTACAACGAGGAACACTCCTAGAAAATTAATTAAGCAACAGGGGGGTATAGCTAACAAGGTCCAAGAAAACTCCCTAGACACGAAAGTAATCCACACGAATGATAGCCCAGATACAAGTAACGCGGACAACATAATACAGATAATGTCATGGAACATTGCGGGTTTAGGCTCCAAAATAGCAGACGGGTCCCTAATAGACTCTGCTCAAGATTTTCAAATAATCTGCTTGCAAGAGACTTGGTCCGTCAACGAACTACACTTGATGGGCTACAAAACATATTTCTCAGGGGCAACTGCAGGTCCGCGTGGAAGGGCAAAAGGGGGTCCTACGGTGTACATAAAAAACACCATTCCTGGACTAGAAGTAGCTAGTCTTAGCTTACATACAAACTACCAATTATTGAAACTCTCATTTATGAGAAAGCGGGTAATATATTTGGTAAATTTTTATGACAACCTCCTGGAGTGTGAGAGCCTAGAATTGATTGGGGCCTTACGAAATAAACTTTCGAACCTAACAAGTAAAGTGCAAGGAACGGATGTTCCGAGTATTGTTTGGGGCGGGGACTTCAACCTCCACCCTTGTGGTGTGAAAAATAGTAGTATATGTGGGGTAGCTGAAGAAACTGACAATCAGGTGATCCATTTTAGTCACACTAAGATGGGTGACCTTCTGAATGAAATTTTGTCGGAATTGGGTTTAGTGATTTTAAATAAACTTGATACTTTATCCGATCAGCTCCAGGCCACTTATCTGGGCAGGGGTTGGGCAACAACGATCGATTATTTCCTGATTTCCACACACTTGGTAAGTAGAGCCCAGAACTTTAGATTAATCGCCAACGCATTAAGTGACCATGTAGCCTTGGCTTTTAACCTGCTTATTGACAAGGGAAAATTCAAACCTTATTCCTTGATGACTGTCCTCGACCAGAATAACATCCATCTTGCTAAAACGAATGGTTTCACTATAGGGTGGGGGAAGATAGATCCGGAAGTTATAACGACGAAGGTGATTCAGGCAACATATCCCGCCATTGTGAAGTGTTTAGATGGTGATACTAGTCAAGAGGAAGTGTTGTATAATTTTGGTATAATTCTAGAGGTAGCAAAAAATCTATTAACACTCAAGAATAAAGGGAAAACAAGCAAGAAAAAAGGATGGTTCAATCATGATTGCACGGCAGCCAATAAACTTTTAAAAAGTGCTTTGACAAATCCTGAAAGAGATCAAGACGAGATTCGCAGGCTAAGGAGATTATACCGCTCAGCCTGCAAAACAAGGAAGCAGAAAATAAAACTATCCTTATGGGACCAGCTACAAGAAAGCTCACTATCTAGAAACGGAGCACTGTTTTGGCGGGTAGTGAAGTCTCCCTTCCTGACAGATAGCTGTGACCAACCAACCATCGAGGTAGCAATCGATGGCCCAACATGGGTAAATCATTTTTCCAAATTTTTTAGGAAAACGCAAATTCCCGACGCATTAGAGGTAGGACATGATATCCCTCAAGAAAAGTTAATTCCGATTGCCCTAAACTTTGATCTACAGGAAATCATAAAAGCCGTGCAGGCAAGCAAAAGTGGGAAAGCCCCCGGCCCAGATGGAATACCGATTGATTTTTTCAAATTTAAACTTGATCTCTGGGCCCCAATTTTAAAGGTGGTCTTTGATGCCACCATGCGATGTGGTTTACTTGAAACGTGGTCCCAGTCGATCATGATTCCAGTTTTCAAAAAGGGGAACAGAAACGATGTGTCATGTTATCGGCCAATATCACTGTTGGACTCTCTCGGCAAAGTATTGGGGAGGGTGGTGTTGCAGCGACTGCAAGAGTGGGCGGAAGACCATAATATATTATCTGACTTACAGTTTGGCTTTCGGGAGGGCTTCGGCACTATAGAACAGGCTCTGAACTTAAGTTTATTAGTGGGAAAATATGTAACAGCAAAAGAAGGTAAACTTTACATGGCATATGTCGACCTTTCGGCGGCATTTGACTGTGTTTCCCATCTAAAGCTATGGTCTGTCCTTACTGCCATGGGCATTGAGTCACCCCTGGTGAACCTCCTTCGTACACTATACTCGGATGCCTCGTCCCGGGTCCGCTTTGGAGCCCGGGGCGAGGTATCCGAGTCCTTTAGGGTGGAACGTGGGGTGAGGCAGGGATGTGTCCTGGCCCCCTTTCTTTTCTCTCTCTACACAAACGGATTGGAGATGGAGATGTTGCAAGGGGCTCAGGACCTCCCTCGTATAAAAGATCGCCTCATCCCAGCGCTTCTCTACGCGGATGACGCAGTAATTATAGCGCGCACCCCGCGTGAGTTGCAAAAATCGCTGGATAGGTATGCCAAGTTTATGGGTAACTTGGATCTCAAAATAAACATCAAAAAAACCTATGTGATGGTGGCAGGGAAAGATAGGAAACGGGGAAAGTCCATCTTCCTAGATAAAGAGAGGTTGGAGTTTACCACCCAATACCCGTATCTTGGAGTTATGATCGATGAAAAGCTCAATTGGAAAGCTGCAATTGACGCTAGAAAACATCATCTCCTGTGAGCTATTATGGCCCTTATAAAATTCGCCCAAAAATTGGGGAAAAGACCTCCCGTAGAACTACTTCGCATTTATGTAGCGAAGTGCCATTCGACCGCACTCTATGGGGCTGGTTTGTGGGGCCATAAAAACACACATGCTCTGCAAGTCGCAGAGAATATCTTTATGCGATTTCTTTTGATGATCCCGAAACGTGTGTCCACTTTTTCCTGCCATGCTGAATTAGGCATGGCTCACATCGAGGATTTGGCAAAAATCCAACCTCTCTTATTATGGCGCCGTATCTGGCTGTCATCAAGAAATCTAGTCACAAAGGCGATTGTAGAAGATGTAATGTCTCTTGAGCATGTGGGTAAAATTGAGTGGCTAACATTCATAAAAAGATTCTTTACTGATTTAGGTTGTCTGAAATATTATGATAACCCTGAATCTATGTCTGAGATCTCTAAAAAAGAATTAAAAACTAGAGCTCTCTCGCATCTGGAAGAACTGCGGATATCCAAAGAGTTAAGAAAGCCTTCTGTTCAACACTCCTTGATTGCTGCAACCACTCTGTATATCGAGCCATACCTGACATACGTGGATTCCCGATTTGAGCGTCTCTTGTTGACACGCTTTAGATTGAACATTTTCCATAAACTTGTGGCCTTTCCCAAACGTAACTCTTGGAAAGAGGCCTCAGGGGTATGTCCATGTGATGATATTTCAGAACAAACAACTATGCATACTGTTTTGTTTTGTAAGTTTTATGCCGAACACCGCACTTTATGGTTGATTCCCCTGTTAAGATCTCTTGGTTTTAAAAGATGTCGCCCTGCTATGCTGCACCTACAATTTCTTAATACCACATTGATTACAAAAACTGTGGCTACGTTTTTAAAATGTGTTTATAACCATAGAACAAATCTTGGCTGAAATGTCCTGTGTTACTTTAAATACTTGTATGTAATTCTATGTTATGAAGAATATGAATGTTGGTATGTTCTTTTATGGTTATAATTGTTTTTACATAACCGAATAAAGATGATTATTATTATAAATCTGCCATCAGAACCCGAAAGGAACAAGCTCCCATGGTAAAACATTTCTTAGATCACAACCATGCTGAACATTATCTGAAATGGCTAATTCTTGAAAAAATAACTCTGAGACCAGGACAAGAAATTAGCAAGGTGCGGAAAAACAGAGAGACTTTCTGGATTTTCCATTGTGACACAGTTCGCAGGGGCTTGAATGAAGAGATAACCTGGATTATCACCTAACCACATCTATTTGGATTTGATCTCAGATTTTACACCTCTACCCTGCTATAGACGAAGAGATAACCATCACCTTTAGGACGTCTTGCAGTATTAACTGAATCATGAGCCCCCCTGTAGGTATGTAGTATTCAGATCACCACTCATGCCTTTGTGACTATCACAATAGTCCGTGTGCTTTACAAGCTCCCTCATTAGGACACCATGTTTAAAGTACTTATGTCCACTTTGTAAAATATCTAGCATACAGTAATTTAATAAATATGACAAATCTACTGACAGACCTGTAGTGAGATTTCCATCTCACACCCATAAATTGATGCCCTCTCTCATCTCAGATGGCATGAATTAGTTACTTCTACCTATTTTAATACAATGCTGATAAAACTTTTCCTTATATAGATACTATCACTTCGGAAACGATAGGATATTCATTTTTCTAAAATACCTAACAGCTAGACTGGCAACTACATCCACACCCCTCCAAAATGGCGCGCTAGTGCTCAATATACATCTAATTCAAACTTTAAACAGCGCTAACCTTGGCCTTAACATCACAAAGGTGGTTTTCTACCTTCGAGATTGTCGTATCGGTACCTCTTCCTAAATATAAACCCCATCCCAGTAGAGCTCGCCTCTGTCTAACCACTTAGAATGGTATTAGATCCAACTTTCCTCAAAGATGGCGCTCAAATACATGAACATGCATCAAAGCTAGAACATGGCGCTTCTACAATCTCACAATCACCCCTTTAGAAATGCTACCAGCGTAGTTTGGACAACAGATTCTATCCCCCTCAAAGATGGCGCACTAATATATTAATATGCATTTAATCCAAATTCCATTAGCGCGACATATGGCTTCTACATCAGGAAGATATCATATTACCATCGAGACTGTTGGGTCAATACTTTCCTTATAAATAAAACCTCATTCCAGCAGAGCCTACTTCTTTAATCGCCTTCATGGTATTAGATCTTAATCCCTTCAAAGATGGCGCTCAAATAGGTACATACACCATAGCCAGAATACTGTAGTTTTGCAATCTCGCGAGAATAGGATTACGATATAATGAGTCTGAAACGGACTCCGATTTCTCGACTGTTTCCCCCGTGTGTGTTTCCGGCAAGTCCTTCACGTAAACAGGTATGATTCAACATCCTCAAACGAGGAGTTACCTTGCGCGCTTAAAATATTAGCTTATTTCATGCTCAAACTATCTGGCAGTCACTTTTGCCCACTAAACAAATCTATAGTTAAATCACGGCTCTTTAACGACATAGGAATCTAACTAGTTTGTTTTCTCTCTGACTTGGTGCGCCTGAATAAATCTTACTTTTACCAAATAGCCTGCCTCCATCTAAAGAATGCTGATTTGGGTAAACACATACAAACGTGACCAATCAGTAATTTAAGCTGTATCTTTAAATCTCACATGGCCCCGTAGCTACAGTAAGCGCGTAATGTGTGAGACTCACAATGGACACACTCGCTCAAGCTACATTTTCCAAGCAGAGATTACTAGTCAAAAGGCCTTTCCTGTCCACAACCTGCACATACTCAATATACATGACATCAGGGACACCACTATCGCCATGACAAATACTTTTTAATTCTCTTACAGACAATTTGGGACTTGATAGCCCTACTGATAAAGAATAAAAAGAAATAGGAAATCACTGTAGAAATACAGATAATCCCAGATACCAGTTTCTGGCTTCCCCATCGATGTACAAACCACACGTTCAGACAAGGTAACTCAATTTATGGTATACTTTGTACCCTGCCACTTTGCCTTACTCCTCAGTAAGCTTAATAAGTTGCATCCTCTTTTACAGTCTCTTTCTGCGACTGGCATTTCAGAAATAGAATTGGACATATAAAACAAAATCGCCTTTCGTGAATGTATTCCTAAAAAGAAAACTGTAGCTGTTTTCCAGGTATTATGGCTCCCCTATCACTTTGCCATCTATGAGAGCTCTAAAGAATACAGCATCTATAATACCCTTACAGCATTATTAACACGTATATTTCTCTTTCCAGAAATTGATACATTTGTATCATTTTGCACAGATGGGCTTTTAGCGCACTATGTGTATTCCAGACTTTGACTCATAGGTTAGCCGCCTCATTGTTTCCATCTAGGTGTGCATGCTTTTAAACCAACCTTCACAAACCTTTCATCCTCTGTTCAACATACCTTCTCAAACTTCACCCCAACAATACCTACGGGTCTTTACAATAGGGGGACTTTGCTTTACGGCATCACTTTTTCTCTGCATGTTACACAAAATTTCATTTGTATAATCTTGTTGAGCATTGACAGCACTCAAGGTATCTAAAGCTCCCTAAGCACTTAAAATTAATTTAAGGAAGAAATCCCTTTATGAAATCATATGCATTCCCTTTCAACTTGCCAATGCCATTTCTTTTGTCTTTTTTGCAGACATCCAGACTTCCCTTGTATATATTTAAATTTTTAACTAATAGCAGTCGGTCCTGAAGAAGGTGGTCTCCCACTGAAACGCGCGTTGACCGCGACCTTGCTTCCATCACAGTGATATTGAAGATTGTAAACTTCTAGTCTGTCAATCTGATCTAAGTTGACCAATCTAAGGGTCCTGTGCTTTCCCTTTCCAAAGGTTTTCTTTCAGTATGTAACAATTTTTTTTTTTGAATGAGTGCTAGTATGAATGGTTAGACAAGTGTTTCTCTTATGTTTCCTGTCTAGGATGTTATAGAATTTTCTGTCTTTGATGTCTAGGATGTTATCATTATATTGTTTTCACTACATCAATTATGTAATATGTTTGCACTAAAAGTATAAGTGAATTGAAAAAAATGAAAAAAATGTTTTCTACTCACTCTAATTAAGAATAAATAATCTTTTTGATTTAAAAACTACAAAGAACTGATAATGTTTTTACTAAGACAGTGACATAATCTGAAGTGACATTTGGCATTTTGTTTCGGCAATGCGGAATCTAAATAGATCAACTACTAAAATATACAGGCCGGCCTAGAGGTTTGCTACCTCCTATTTTCATTGTCTTTCCCTCCTCTAGGGCCTCAATTTACACAGGGAAAACCTTTTGTTTTCAACATTACCCAGTTTCAGAACAGTTGTTAGATCTGATTCTTTTCCAATCCTGTCCATCTCCTTCCAAATTTTCAGGTCCTTCCTTATTTGTGCTAAACCCTTCCTCCTGAATTCCACATTCCCTGCAAAGATCAAGTTCTCCCTATTAGTTAGTCCTTGCAAGGGTCCTGACGAAAAAGAACAACAAAAATAACTTGTTACATGGTGTTTCATAACTCGTTGGTGTTTGTGTCTAACAACAAAGGTGCTATTATTACCCATTGTAGTGCCATTAAATTTACCAACTTTATTTGGATGGAAGGCCAAGCCACACCTCCCTGGACTCCCTTATGTGTCTAGTTTTCAGAAATGTCTGGGTTTGGTAGGTTTCCCTAGATGACCGCAGAGCCTGGGACCAAAAGCGCAGGTGACCCCCTTGAAACACCAGGTCATATTGTGTAAGAAAGGTGGGTACCTGTATTTTTGGTCCCATGCTTGCACACATCTAGAGGAACCTAAAAAACCCAGACATTTCTGAAAACTAGACACCGGTGGGAGTCCAGAGAGGTGTGACTTGTGTTGATTCCCCAACATTTTTCTTCCAGGAATCCACTGCAAACCTCAAATATAGCTAAAAAGTCACATTCTCCTCTAATATCTGTGTGGGAATGTTGTGGGATCACTGCACAGCACAAATTTCCTACCACTCAGCGTTCCCCCTCAGTCTCCCGATAAAAATGATACCTTACTTGTGTGGATGGGCCAAGTGCCTATGAAATGGAAGGGCCAAAAACATGTAGAGATTGAGGGGGGCCCAAAGCATATACAAAAGGGCAGTTTGTTTATTAGTTTTTAGGCTGATGCTACTTTGGGCACCCACACAAGTGAGATATGATTTTTCTCGGGAGACCAAGGGTAACGCTCAGTGATAGGACATTTGTGCCTGCGCAGTGATACTACAACTTACCTACACAGAAATGTGAGGAAAATGTGACTTTGTAAGTAATTTTAGGTTTGTGTGGGATTCTGAGAAAGAAAACATGGTGGGAACCACGCAAGCAACACCACCAGCCACGCACACCACCATCCATGCACACCACCAGCCAAGCGCCATCCACACACACTGCCAGCTAAGCGCCATCCATGCACAGTCAGCCAAGCACTATCCATGCACACCGCCAACGAAGCGCCACCCACGCACTCCCTCACCGGCCAAGTTCCATACCCACACACCACCAGCCAAGCACCATCCATGCACACCATCAGCCATGCGCCGGTCCAGGCACGCCGTCAGCCAAGCGCCACTCCACGCACACCACCAGGTAAGCCCCAATCTACACAAACCGTCATCAAGCATGAGTCCACACACACCATTAGACAAGTGCAAGTCCACACACACTGCCAGCAAAATGCCAGCCAAAGGTCAGTACACGCAGACTGTCAGCCAAACTCCAGTTCACACACACACTAACTCTCCCTGGTTTCTAGTGGGTTTCTGCTTGGGGGCAGATGAGTATACAGACATCACTGAAATAGCCAAAAGAGGAGTGACCCTTGCCTATGGGGCTTCATCATGTCATGCCCATAAACATAGCCCTAGTGCCTAGTGGGCTTTCTGCCTCTCCCGCGGGAGCAAATAAGGGGCTAGTGCCCTGATCTGCCTTCCGGTGGGGCAGAAAGGCTTTTTTGGGGGCGGGGGCATTAGCATGCCCATTATGAGCAGCCCCCACCCTTACGTATAAAAAAAGCAACATAATCCTTGGTGACTAGTGGGCTTTCTGCCCCGTGGGGGTCCGATCATGGGCTGTTGCCCCCATCTGCCTCACAGGGGAGGCAGAAAGACGGTGGCTATTTCTTTTTGCGGGGGGGATTGGCATGCCTACGTATAAAAAAAAAAAAAAATCCCTGGTGTCTAGTAGGCTTTCTGCCCCCCCGGGGGGAAGATAAGGTACAATTGCCCCCATCTGCCTCCCGGGGGTTATGTGGGGGCAATGCCATGCCCATTCTGGGCAGCCCCCACCCCATGTATAAAAAAAATAACGTAATCCTCTGTGCCTAGTGGGATTTCTGCCCCCCAGGGGAAAGATGAGGGGCTATTGCCCCCTCCTGCCTCCCAGGGTAGGCAGAAAGACTGTGGCAATTGTTTTTGGGGGTGGAGGCATTCGCATGCCCATTTTGGGCAGCCCCCACCCCTACGTATAAAAAAAATGCAATCCCTGGTGCCTAGTGGGCTTTTTTCCCCCCGGGGGCAGATCAGGAGCTATTGCCCCCATCTGCCTCCGGTGAGAGGCAGAAAGACTGGCAATATTTTTTTTTGGGGGGGTGAGGGCATTGGCATGCCCATTCTAGGCAGCGCCCACCCCTATGTATAAAAAAACAACATAATCCCTGGTGCCAGGTGGGTTTTCTGCCCCCCAGGGGGCAGATCAGGTTCTATTGCCCCCATCTGCCTCCTGGGGGGGAAGCAGAAAGACTGTGACATTTGTTTTGGGGGTGGCGGTATAGTCATGCCCATTTTGGACAACTCCCACCCCTATATACATAAAAACAAATCCCTGGGGTCTAGTGTGCTTTCTGCCCCTTCGGGAGGCAGATCAGGGCTATTGTCTCGATCTGCTCCCCAGGGGGGAAAGAAAGACTGTGGAATTTTTGGGGGGAGTGGTGGCATTGGCATGCCCTTTTTGGGCAGCCCCCAACCCAATATACATTTAAAAAAAATCCCTGTAGCCTAGTGGGCTTTCGGGGCTATTGCCCCCATTTGCCTCCTGTGGGGAGGCAGAAAGACTGTGGATTTTTACATAAAAAGAAATCCCTGGTGCCTAGTGTGCTTTCTGCCCACCCGGGGGGGGGGGGGAGTTATCAGGGGCTATTGCCCCCATCTGCTTCCCGGGGGTGGGTGAAGGACTGAATTTTGGGGAAAATGTTGTGGGTGAGCAAAATCCCTTGCCCAAGGAGCCGCTCCCCCTCCCTGGTGCCTACTGAGTGGATCCCTGTTTGGGGATCGCCCTCCTGCAGCAATCAACAAGCAAGGATCTACTAGGGAGGGGTACCATTGGAAAGGGAAGATTGTGCCCTTTCTAATGATACCTCTCCCGTCAGCCTCGGTGCTCAGGGGGCTAAGATAGCCCCCTGAGCACCGAGGCAGTGAAACTGAAATGACGTCAGCGTGACGTACGCGCAGATCGTCATTTCAGACAAACAATCAGAAGAGCCTCGGGAGCTGAGGAAGCTCTTCCCCAGCTCCAGAGGCTGCTTTGATTGAAAGGAAATTCCTCTGGTGCCCGCACAGAGGGATTTCCTGTGCCATATGCGTAGACGGCCGGTAGCCGTCCGACGCACATAGGCACTGTGGCGTTGGGCGGCTCCCGGCGTCCAGTGCACAGAACGGGTTAACTCCTCATACATACAGTAAACTAAAATATGTCAGGCAGATACATTAATGCCGTTCACAATTCTAACACTCACATTTACGCAAGACCGGATTATATGCGGGTGCGCTCCACACATGATTATGCACCCCTACAGATGAGTAAATGCAAATATGAAATGTCCACTATATCAACTCAATGTTGCAGATCCAGTGCAGCAGCATTACTTGCCGACAAACTGAGCTACTGCGCAAACACCTCAGCTCCTGGTAAATTATGCAGGTGCCTCTCCTCAATCAGTTGACTTTGCGGGTAACTCATTGCATTTCCACTCACAGGATGGCTTTGTGAAGGAACAGAAGCAGTACTCAGCACAGGCTTGATGCTTTAAATATGGTTGAGACAAACGTGTACAAGGATCACTTGGAAACCCACTTGGTTGATTTCCCGCTCTACTTGAAAGGAAGCAACAGCGTGGTAACTTTTAGTCTGTGTGAGTGTGGACATTGTTAGTTGTCCACTAACCAGCGTCTTTTTCCAGACAAGTTTTCCACCACACAACAGAACTCCTATTAGTCAGGGAGAAGAGTAGCCTCAAGCCCCCCTTTCCCTGGCAGTGGTCATGTTCACAACCTGTGCTTGCTCCCTCCATGCAGTATGGGTGCTAGTGCTGGAGCGGGTTATGCAAAAATGTGTATACCCACCCCATTTTGCATGTTGTTTTATTAATTAGATTAATTAATGAATTATAATCGAACTAATGGATTGGAGTGATGTGGAAAATATTTACCAACCTTACTAATATATGGATTACACGTGCGATTTGCATCTGCATGGCTTGATTAATACGTGAACTAAATTCTGTACGCATACTAATGATAGACAATTAGAATATTGCATGATATATGTCGCTTTTGTGATGTAATTGTGATTTGTGCTTTATTTAGTAAGTATAAACCGCACTGAGTGTTGCTTTTGCTAGATAAATACACACACATATGGGTATTAGCGAGGGAATAACATTTAATTAGCCATTTGTATGTATTAATTACGTTTTTGTGTTTCTTTGCTTAAGTTGACCATTTCGAGTGGCCACAAAATGGCTGACTCCTGTACCCGATGAAACCGGCTCCATTGCTCAAGGTTCTGGGTGAAGTGCGCATTCGTCACCGCTAGCAACTGTGGCCTGGACCTGACCCCAGATGAATATGTACCTTCCAAGGACAGCCTGGGACATCGGCCAAATATTCCGAACAAAGACTGTTGTGTGAACCGGAACTGACAAGGGTCATAACCCAAGAGACACTTTCGTGAGAACTCAAAAGGATGATCCCTGATTGTCCAATCAGCGAACTCGGATGCCTAAATTTTGATACTTGTTAACATCAATTTTACTATAAATTATGGTAGAATAGAGAGGTAATCGCTAGCACGCTTGCGTCGTTTTCCAATTTCCTGATGTTATGCTGACGGAGAGGACGGTGAAACTGCAGGACAGCTGTTTCCCTGAATCTTTGACAGACTGATCGAATGCTCAATTTCCTGATGAACTGATCTTTCAAATTGACGGGCATAGATTGATGAGACTACTGGATTTGACTTAGAAGACGATATTTAGCCAGAATAGGTAAATATGATGGTCAGCTGCTTGAACAACTAATGAATTTATTTGCATTTAATTAGATAAAACATATTTGAGTCATTACAGAATTGAGTTGGTCTGTTTATTTATGAAAATGTATTAATGTAAAGGGAAAGAGAATTAGGCAATCATTTAAACAGCAACTAGCGGATCCACCGCCAAGATTATGGGAGGAATACCAGAGATAGAATATAAGGCCTAAATGAGCAACAGTAGGTGGTGTAGACTTGTCACTCATTAGGGTAAAAGTGGTATTTCCTTCTCATTACCAGCGTTTGGAAGATAATCGCCTCCCACACGGACTGATGGTGAGTGAATGTTGGTGTTATGGGCCCCACCAGCGAATGTATGGATAATGTGTGTATGTGAGATCTTTGGTCTGTGATAGAGGGAGGGATTTTGCACTCCACGCTGGAGCAGTTTTTCTGGTAGCAGAATGATGGTTTGCTATTGTTTTGGCTTGATGATTTTTGCTTGTTTATAGCTTATTGATTATTGATTGGTATTGATTTATGTACTAACACTCTATGTTGAGTTGCGTCAAGTTTAATGTTGTTGGTACGGCTTCTGGGATGTAGGAAGTCGGAAGTTTTTAACGGTTCCGTAGAAGGGCAGAGGTAAGCGCTGCTCTCGGGAAAGACGGAATTGTTGTTGCCCTGTATGTACACAGGGGAAACGTGTGACAATTGAAGTTGCACGGCGCATTGTCTGGGTTCGATTCGGTATCATCGTCGTGTGTTGCCATTAGAGACATTCATAGTGTGAGAGAAGAGTGTATGAAAGTGAAGGTTACCTGTGAAGTTCTGGTCTTAGGTACCAGGGATCCAACTGGCATTCCGATAACGCTTATCACTGGAAAGGTAATAGGTACTCTCTGAGCTTGTTATGTTAGAAGGACAAAGGAGAGGTAAGCGCTGCTTTGTTAACGTATGTTATAATTCTGTAGTAGAACAGACTGTTCGCTGTTCTCGGGAAAGACAGGATTCTGTGTGAATGTACTACATTTTCTTGTGTGAACGAGTGTGAATGTAAAGGCATTCGGGTTAATTGCGAAACTCTAGGTTTATTTCTCAGGAGCATTGGGTCTCCAACTATGTGTCTTAAATACTAGAGAAACAATTAGCTAATGCTTGTTAAAAGGGTGAAGTAGAGGGATGTGCTACTTTATCAACGGAAGTAATGATTCCGTAGTAGGGCAGAGGTAAGCGCTGCTCTCGGGAAAGACGGAATTATCGTGAGAAAGGTCTTTTGCTGTTCTTTGGTTAGCGAAGCGGACAATGGAGATGTTTCTATGTTGTTACTAACAGAAGTGTAGAAATTGAAACAAAAACTTACTGAGCAGATTTGTAAAGGAGGGGTAGGCAGAAGCAGGAGCAGGAGAAGGAGCTGCCGCAGCGGCTGCTGACGTCAGAACGACCGAGCTGGGATTGGACAGTCGGTCAGAACTGTGAAACGCCCCGGATTGGTGCGTTAGTGTACGCTGCGCTAGGAGTGGAGGAAAACAGGGTGACGTAGACGCTCCTTATTGGTGCGTTAGTGTGAGTCGCGCTGGGATTTGAGGATTGTGACCGTGACGTGGACGCTCTGAATTGGTGCGTTAGTGTGAAGTCGTGCTGGAATTGGATAGACTAGCGGTACGGTTGTAAAGAGAGACTAGCGGTACGCAGACGGCAAGAAAATGTATTACGATCCACCAGAAAAGGAGAAGAAAACATGGTTAGGGAGAATCAAGAAGTGGTTTAAGAAGGAAAAACCAATTAAAACTAGGGAAGGACAGTTACTTCCTCCACCGAAAACCCCTGCATCCTTTATGATTGCGACATATGGGTATCATACTTGTATTTGGTTAGATAACTGGGTGAGATAGACAAAGGACGGAGTATTAGCTTTTCTAGAGCATGGTTCATTTAATTTGGCTGTTTTGAGAAATTTGAGAGAAAAGATGATGAATTTAGAACCAAGTCCTAGACCGACGCAGTTTCAGGCTTTGACAGAATGGGAAGACGAAAAGCATGAACGAGAGAGACAAAGAAGTGGTAGAGAATATAGGTACTGGTTTGGAAGACCATACGGACATGAAACGCATAGTGATCGAATGAAAAGATGGCGGGATGCGAGTATGACTGAGCGTGTGTTCCCTGTAAGAACTGTAGGAGAGAATGAAGGTCGAAAGTGTGTAGAAAAGAGGCATAATGTGGAGTCAAGAGGGTATGGAGCGAATGAGTCTGAGGATGATGTTCTTGATGATATGTTCTATAAAAATCCACCACCGTATCGACCAGAACTAGAAATATTAACTCCAAATGCCCCAATGAGAGAAACAATGCGAATTATAAAATCGGAACCAGAAACCCTAAGTTTGAGTAAAAACAGTGCTACTAGGGAAGTAGAAATGAGGTCGGAAGAAAGAACAGATGGAGAAAATTCTGTAGAATTAGCTAAAACAACCCTGGAATTAACTGAGAAAATAAGAGAATTGACTAAGAATCTAGAAGCGGTAACTGTTCCAGTAAGAACAGGTCCAGTAATGCCTATTTTTGACAAACAGAAGGACAGTGAGCATTGTTTGACAGTCCCTTATAGAAGTAATAAACCAGTAGAACAACCAAGAGTGAGTCGAAATGAGAATCCATGGAGGCAGACTATGAGTGTAATGGAACCGAGTTTTACAAACAATCCATTTGTAGATCAGAATTGTGCAGAGAGACGTATGACAATGATAGAGACAGTGTCAGAAACACAAAAAGATTTTGGACACTGAAGTATAGAGAAACCAGTAGGACCATCAACAGACGAGTTAAGTGAATGGTTAAGAAGCTTGCAGAGGAAAGACAAAGAATCCCAATCAATTGATGTGGCCAAGTTACGAATGGTATTGGAAGAATTAATAGTAGGGACTATCCCGACAGAAAAATTGAAACCCTATCAGGATGAAGATTTATTATTTTTGTGCAAGAGTGTGACCTGGAGAGCAAAAAACTTACATGAAAGGTTAGAAGAAGTAGCAAATGAGATGGGCATTGATATTGAAAAGGTGAAAGCCTTACAGAAACCATATCTAGTAGAATTCACTAAAAAGGACATTGAGAATATGAACACCACAGGACGAATAGGTCAAATAAGGACATAATAATTTTGCTGAAAAAATGGGGAGACGTGGATAAATGAAGAAGCCAGTGGTATAGAAAACGCGACGATGCCTCAGATAAGACATTTTCAGCCTTTCCTGTAAGAGAAAAGGAGAAGGTTGTGACAGAATGCCCTATGAGAGAGATTACAGGAGGAGGATATGTACATGTCCCATGGACGAGACAGGATATTTTGTCTTTTACGAATGATTTCCATCGACTACGTGAAAAGCCCGTCGAGTGGTATAGGCAGGTAGACAGATTTGTGAAATTGTCTAAAGTATTATGGATTGATTTGAATAGTCTGTTTGACATAATCATACCAGCAGATCTATGGACAGAGTGCAAATTAATGATTAATTGGCCAACCAAGGAATATCGTAGGGATCCTAAAACAGGAGCCATGGACCCCGAGGTAATGAAGAAATATGAGCAGGTTATGGTATTTCTGAAAAATAAAGCGCCCCCTAAAGAGACAGATTGGGTAAAAATTGATCAAACACACCAGGAAAGTAAAGAGTCAGTACATGCATATTACGAGAGGCTAATACAAGGTTTTAAGCAGTTTAGCGGAGATGAGAATCTGAGTGAAAAGGATTTGAGCCATTTTGTATACAGATTTGTATATGGTTTACGTCCAGAAATTGGTGAGATGATTAAACAGCATACGGTAGATTGGCAAAACAAGAAAATAGATGAAGTATTGAGACATGCTAAATACTTCAGTGATGAAATTGAAGCAAAACAGTGGAAGTTAAAGGAGAAGGCAATGGGGGCACAGGTAAAGGTAGCGGAGAGACAGGAAGCACAATTGGTGGAACAAGCAGGGTCAAAGCCTAAATGTAATACTGGGAAGTATAAAGGGAATATTGAAGAAGCTAAAAAGAAATTCCCGTGTCATAATTGCGGCAGGATTGGGCATTGGAAATCTGAGTGTAATTTTCCCCCCGAGTACTTACAATGAAAATCCATCATTGAACCCACAGGTGCAGCATGAGGTGAGTGGTCAACTGCAGCAACAGCAGCAAGTTGTTCCCCCACAGAATCAGGTGCCAAAACCGCCTTTTCCACAGAGCAGAAACACACAGAAGTATAGTAGTGAATCGGGATTCTACAATGAAGAACAGGTAAATAAGCTGCCACGCGCTAGCGCTGTCTTGCAGTATTGGCTGCACGATGAGAGTGACGCAGAAGAGAGCTATTGACGGTGCCGAAGGGAGGAAGAAGAGTGCGTACTTGGCGCAACTCTAGAAGTAGACCAGACAGGACCTTTTGTAGATGGGAGGGTTAATGATGAAAATATTACTTTCCTAGTGGATACTGGTGCTACTCGATCAACTGTTAGATCAGCTGATGTTAAAAATCGTCCTCTCTCGGATGAAACGATCCAAGTAGTTGGTGTGTCCAACAGACAGATTAAAACATATCTTACAGACCCAGTGAAAGTTAGCATAGGGAAGTTTTCAGAAATGCACCGCTTTGTGGTGTGTGACACCAGTCCTGTGAATTTGTTAGGTTGGGACCTGTTGTGCAAAATGAATTGCACTATATTCTGTACTCCGGATGGAATAGCTTTTGAAACACCAGATGATGATGTATTATACATGATGACCATAGCTAACAGAGAAAATGAAGTTACTGAAACATATGCTGTATTCAACCCAGATGAATTACCTAAAGAATTGAGACAATCTGTAAAAGCAGAAGTTTGGGATTTCACTGGAGAAGATGTAGGGCTAATGAGAAATGTGGATCCAATCAAAATAACAGTAAAGGAAGGAGTAACATATCCAAATGATCCGCAATACAAATTGACACCTGAAATAATTGAAGGTGTAACTCCTGTAATAGAGAAAATGATCAGGCAAGGAATTTTGAGAGAAATAATGAGTAGTCCATGTAATTCACCGATAATGGGACTGAAAAAGCCTAATGGGAAATTCAGGATAGTGCAAGATCTGAGAAAGGTGAATAAAATTGTGGTATCATGTTGTCCCATTATCCCAAATCCATCAGTGATTTTATATCAGATTCCCCATGATGCAGAATGGTATACAGTGATTGATCTGTGTCATGGTTTCTTTTCCATCCCATTGCATCACGACAGTCAGCAAATTTTTGCATTTCGTTTTGGTGAGCGTATTTTGGCATGGTGCCGAATCCCACAGGGGTATACAGAAAGCCCCTCAATATTCAATCAGCTATTAAAGAAGTCTTTGGAGAGTCTAGAAATGCCAGAAAGCTCTGTATTGGTCCAATACATTGACGACCTTTTAGTGGCGTCAAAAACACGTGAAGCATGTGAGGTAGATACAATAGTCTTGTTGAATCATTTGGCAGATGGAGGACTTAAAGTGTCACCAGCGAAACTACAGTTTTGTAAAAAGGAAGTGCAGTATTTGGGACATAACATTGAGAAAGGACGAAGGAAAATAACAATAGACAGAATCAGAATAATAAAAGGAATGAGAGCTCCCATGACTGAAAGAGAAGTGAGAATGTTTTTGGGAATGGTTGGGTACTGTCGTCAGTGGATCGGCAACTTCTCCTTGATCGCAAAACTTTTGGTGCGATTAACAAGAAGTGATGTGAAAGATCCCATTGAATTAAACAAGGAGGAATTGGCAGCGTTTAGAAAATTGAGAGATGGTCTGTGTGAAGCACCTGCATTAGGTTGCCTGACTATGAGAAAGAATTTGAGTTGTATTGCAGTGAGAGAAATGGATGTGCACTTTCTGTGTTGATCCAGAAGCACGGAAAATTGAGAAGACCAATTGCATATTTTTCATCAATGCTAGATCCAGTAGCTGTAGGTTTACCTGGATGTTTGAAAGCGGTGGCTGCAACATGTCGAAGTTTGGAGCAGAGTGAAGGAATTGTGATGGGACATCCATTGAAAGTGTTTGTACCCCATGATGTAGCAATTCTGTTGACAAGGAGTCGTACTCAGTATATGACACACAGTCGGCTGACTAAGTATGAAAAGGTCATATTGGGTGCTACTAATGTGAGTCTTGCAAGATGTTTGAATGTGAATCCTGCAACTTTGTTGCCTGATGCTGAGATTGTGGAAGTAAGAGATGACGCAGATCATGATTGTTTGGATGTACTTGATTTCTGTCCAAAACCACGACCAGACATAAAAGATGTACCTTTGCCAGAAAGTGATTTTGTGATGTTCGTTGATGGGTCATGTTTGAGAACAGATGAAGGAGTGCTGAGTGCAGCGTATGCAGTATGCACAGTCGCAGCAGTAATAGAAGCATCATATCTGAAAGGAGTGAAATCAGCCCAAGTAGCAGAACTTGTGGCTTTGACTAGAGCATGCAAGATTGGGAAGAGTGTGAGAGTGACTGTGATAACTGACAGCCAGTATGGCTTTGGAGTCGTCCACGACTTTGGCCAACTGTGGCTACAAAGAGGTTTCCTGACCTCGAGTGGAACTCCTATTAAGAATGCAGAAGTGGTTGGAAAGTTGCTTGAGGCGATTCAGCTGCCTAGACAATTGGCTGTTGTAAAATGTGCTGCTCATAGTCAAGGTGGTGATTATATTGCCACCGGGAACAGGTACGCCAACGACATGGCACAGTATTGTGCACGAAATCAGAATTCGGTCAATCGGGCTAAGGAAAGAGAAATGTCTTCTTGCTCATTGATGTTTACTAACATTGTGGGAACTTGGGAAGAGGTAAGACAATTGCAGGAAGAGGCAGGAGATGAGGAAATGAGACAGTGGGTAAAAGCAGGATGTGCCCCAAGGGAAAAGGATAATGTGTGGGTCTATCGAGATGGAAGACCAGTTATGCCTGATAGCATGATGTCTACCATGGCACGGATGTATCATGGCCAGGGACATATTGGGAGAGATGCCATGATCAGGTCATTTAAGCAGAACTGGTACAATGCAAAATTCAGACTTGTAGCAGAAAGTTTTTGTCAAAGATGCTTAATATGTCAGCAATACAATCCTGGAAGGAAGACAGTAGTGAGTCTGGGAACAATAGGTCGAGAAGGAGGGCCTTTCACCAGAATGCAAGTAGATTTCATTGAGATGCCTCCCTGTAACAGACTGAGGTATGTTTTGGTTGTGGTCTGCCTATTCTCTAGGTGGGTGGAAGCATTCCCAACAAGAAGAAATGATGGGTTGACAGTAGCCAAGCTACTGCTGAGAGAGTTCATCCCTAGGTTCGGGTTCCCAGTAACAATTGAGTCAGACCGAGCAGGACATTTCCATAATGAGATTGTAGGATTAATTTCTGAAGCATTGAATGTACAACAAAAACTACATTGTGCCTACCGACCAGAGGCTTCTGGTGTGGTTGAACAGAAGAATGGTACTATCAAAAATAGAATAGGGAAAATGTGTTTGGCCACAGGTATGAAATGGCCTGATGTCTTGCCTCTAGTACTAATGACAATTAGGTCAATTCCAGACAGAACTACAGGATTGAGTCCTCATGAAATAATCATGGGACGTGCTATGAGACATGTGTTTATACCAGTCAACAAGCTGATGACTATAACTGATGACATGGTGTTGGAATACTGTAAAGGCCTGGCTGACGCAGTTCATTCTGTGTTTCATCAGGTTGGAGCAGATGCCACCACACTTGAAAAGAAGCCAGCCCATGATCTGAGCCCAGGTGACTGGGTAAGGATAAAGGTCCACAGAAGAAGAAATTGTTTGGTTCCAAGGTGGGGAAAACAACGACAAGTCATTCTGACCACGACCACAGCTGTGAAGTGTGCTGGACTGAAAAATTGGATCCATGCAAGTCATACATTGAGAATTCTGAATCCGGTGGACAGCACAGGAAAAGAATACTTTGATGAATCAGAATCAAGTACTGAGTCAGATGACGAAGGGTCAAAGACACGAGAAAACTCTGAAAGGGGAGAAACAGAACAAAGTTCAGCTTTGGTCCCCAGAAGTAGCTCTCTGAGAAGAAGATTGCAGATTTCTGAATCCAGCGATTCTGGAAACGAGCAAGAAGCGCAGGGTTCTAAAAAGGAACACAGAAAGAAAAAAGGAAAGAGTGCTGAAGACACAATAAGAGACATTCGTGAAAAGGAAGTACCAGATGAGAGACTGAGAGAAATTCCACCTGAAATAACAAATTTAAGTGAACAAGGGACAGGTACAGAGAGAGAGGGACAGATTTCTGCGGAAAACCCCCGATGAGGTGTAGGGAACTGCAACATCCAGTTAGGTGAAGGGACAAGTAGCCAGCAGGAACATTGCGTGTCGGAGATCCGAGGAGGGACAGAAGTAGGAAAAACAAAACAAGTGGTGGAAGAAGAAGTCGCTGAAAAGACAAAGCAAGTTGAGACAGAGTCTGAAGAGAGTGAAAATGAAGTACCTGAAGGTCGAGTTCTAAGAAAGAGTGCTTGGAGGAATGAAAAGAATGACAAAGGAAGTAAAGTAAAAAGAGTTGCAAGAGATGATGTTTGGCCCAATAAAATAAGGAAACTGAGATATCGACTGACACGAGTGAATTCACCGAGAGCTGAACAGGTGAATGAAGTGACAAGTCAAGAAAAATCAAAAGAAGACAAATTTATTGAAGACAAAGAGAGTAAAAGAACAAGGAAACCTAACCCGAAGTATAAGTCACCGGAATGGACGTACGTGGCTCTGCCTGAAAAGGGAGAAGAGGCAGATAGTCAAGGAAATCCAGAGGAGGCTGTACTGAAAGTGGTTGAGGATGAAATAGAATCAGAAATCCTGAGAGTTCTCTTGTCCGACATTGGAGAAGAAGAAACGGAAGTTCAGGAAAATCTGTATTTGGATGACGAGAGGAAAGTGAAGAATGATGAGATGCCAAATTGAATAAATCAAGAAAATATTGATGAAGAGAACAAGATATTGAATTAAAAGCTAGAGACTGGTAGAACCAAATAGGTTTTAGAACCTTAGGTTAGAAAAACTAGTTGTGAAGTAAAAGAGGCTAAGTAAAAAGACACGGTCCATTTTAACAAAGATGGCTAACATAGAAAGTAGTAAAGGTAGATGTACATTCATGAAAAGATGGTGTAAAATGTGTTGTTGTTGTACAGGATTATTAATGCTTTTATGGAGCATCCTTGCTCTTGTCATTTCTTTTAAGGTCACTATAGATACATTAGAAGGACATAGTGAGGGGGGCGTGGCTTGCGCGCCGCGGCGAGATGGCGGTTCGCGCTTGAGCTCCGTGAAGAGCGAGGGCTGACGGAGACTTTGCCGACGCTGAGGAATGCCCCGCTCAGCGCCGAAGATGGAATATTACATGGGAAACTGCCGTGTAGCCTACGAGGGAGTTTTCTAGAGGTGGAAAGTGGCCAGAGTTCACTTTTTGGCATTCTAAGGTTGCGCTTCATGTTTTCACGAGCGGCCGCCATTTTGTTTCTTCTGTGAGGGAGTTCTACTTACGCTTCTACACGACGACGCTACTGGATTATCCTGTCAGGAGTGGAGGCATACAGGAGCTGGTGACGTTTTTTTCACCTTTATTGAGTTTATTTTGTTTTTTCCTGCCGCCTATTGCAGTGCTGCCCCTTGTGTGAACTTGTTGAGGTTTTTGCTACCATATTATTCGTCAGACGCACTGCCACTTCCTTATGTGAGGCTTTTTTGCTCTGGGCTTGATTTTGGCTATTTTCGTAGTCGGTGAGGGCCTACTTTCGCCTGCAGCACATGATATTTTTTGTGAGGTGGTTTTTCTGACTGGGTTCGCCTGCCATATTCTCTGCTCGGCGTTTTTTGATGCAAGTACATTATCTCTTCCTGTCCATTTTTCATCTTGCACATTGAGTGTTTTGCAGCCCCTGGCATTTCTTGCTATCACTATAGCTGAGGAGGGGTATTTTGTTCCTATTGAGGTGGCTTGCCCTATGGCTGAGATCATGGCCCCTTCACCGAATGCTAAGGACGTTAAGGAATCTAAAGCATCTCTTAAGAGGTCCAAACAGGTTTCCCCAACACCTGAGCCTGCTTCTAAAGACACTAATTCGACTCTTGAGTCCATCCTGACGCGCCTTAATGAGGTCTATGAAATTGCGCAGTCTACTAAGACTAATACAGATTTATTGCAGGTGGAGGTGTTAACTATCAGGAATGATTTCAAGGCCCTTTCCCTTCGTGTTTCAGGTACAGAAGCACGGATTAGTGGCGCAGAGGATACCATGCAAAAGCATTCTAGATCTCTCACGCAGATAGAGCGTTCCATGGCAGCATTGAGGAAAGACCTCACTGAACAAGAGGATCGTAATCGTAGATCTAATCTGCGAATTTTTGGTCTTCCAGAGGATGTTGAGAAAGAGGCATCTTCCATGATTGAGTTTCTTTATCAATGGATTCCATCTACACTACAAATTTCTTTTCATAAAGATTTTGAACTGGAACGGGCACACCGTGTCCCCTCCTTTCGCCCCAAGTCTGCTACGCAACCAAGAGCGATAATTTTTAAACCGCTGCGTCATCAACATACAGAGCAGATTTTGGCTCATATGCGGAAGGTTAGAGCTGTCTCTTGGAATGGTCATCGTATCTCAATTTCTCAAGACTTTGCCAGGGTCACGGTGATAAGGAGGAAGGGCTTCCTTAATCTTCGGAAGCGTTTGTCTGAGATGAATATCCCCTTCTCCTTTGCTGGTCCCTCAAAATTCCGCATTACTTTCAAAGGTCGTGTCAGAATTTTCGACGAACCTGCGGATTTGGCCTCGTTTTTGGATAATCAAATGGAGTTGCAGATGGAGCTTCAAACGGGGGCTTCACATGTTCCTGGTTCTTCTGGCACCTGATGCGGCTATACATAATCCATTGTTTTTTTGTCTTTGTCAGATCTATTAGTCTAGCTGCTTTTAGATCTGCGCGGTGGTCTTTTTGTCCATTGGTTTTGACGTATTTCTGTCGCCTCTTGGTGCTCCCCTATTATCGTTATGGTGTTTTGGTCTTTAGTGTTGTTAGTTTTATTGTATAAACCCCTTAATTTTTTTGTCGTAGCATCTCATGTTGGCTTGCCTTCACTCCTGGTCGCGTGTCGTCCTGTTATTCCTTGCCTCCCCAGTTTGTTTCTCGACGTATTAGGTCTTGGTCCTTTTCCTTTCCCGTTGTTTGTCTTTGGTATGTGCGTCGACTTTTGTGGTGAATTTTGGTTATCCTATCCTTTTGTGGTCGGTCTTTTTGCTTCATGGTTGTTTTCTGTTATCTCGTATTTTTTGGAGTTGGTCATTGTCTTTTTATTTGCGTTATTAACGTGTTGCTGTATGGTTTGTCTAGGTGTTTTAATTATATCTGTTTACTAGGTATTTATTTATGACTATATTTAGAGTTAATATGGGTCATTCATATAGTTGTTAGTTATACCTTCTTTACTGATTTTTTCATTGAGTGATTTTAGTACATTGTGTTATTAATTGTCTTTTTTGAGTAGGCTAGTTTTTTTATAGATGCTTTGTAAATTGATAGATCTATGCCTCTCTTGCCTACATGTCCACCTACTTAGGCAAGTATACTTATTTTGCCAGTTTTGGTGTATATGGCTTTATTTACTCATGGCCAGTTGTCTATAAATTTGTATATAGATTTTACATATTTATATGTAGTATTAGTTCTCTTATTTAGCTGCCATAGGGATTCACGGACTTCTATATTGACAGGATGTTATATACCGTTTTTAGTATGTTTCACCTATTGTTTCATATTGTATCATATAGTATGCTTTAGATTGTATTTCTTCTTTTCTCTGCATTATGGTCCTCTTTCTCTTGATGGAGTCCGTTTTGGGCTGGTTCTACCTAATAGTAATGTTATCTTTTAGTTCACTTTCCATCAGCTCTTATTGCCTGAACGTGCTTCCTTTTTCTCTCTCTGCTGCTTTTACCGCTCTCTATGATTCATTTTAATTGTTATATATATATTAATTTGGTCAAACATGTTGCCTTTATAGTCGCTCATTTCGCTTATTTTCTACGTTATAATTGATTCCAGCTCTTAGTTTTTAGATAGTTTTTCTTTTAAAATGTATAATCAACTATGCACTGTTCTGGGGCTTTTTATGCTGTTGTTGCTATTTCTCCTGTTGGCCCCTCGCTCTTTTTCCCATGTCCCCCCTTGTATGAATTTGGTCTTTTTCAGACCTGCCGGATTGGCCCTTCTCTCTCTCTTTTTCTGTTTTCTTTTGCTTTCTTTTTCCTCCTCTTTCCTTTTTTCTTTTCGGATTTCCTCTTTGGTCTCACCCTGTTTTGTGTTGGCTGTTGATGTCTGCTGCTTAGCTCTCCTGGTTGTTGCGCTCCATTTGTCACATAGGGAATATCTTTTTTTCCTGATAATGGTTCTATGTCTGGACTGAATATACTCTCCCTTAATGTTAAAGGGTTAAATCATCCAGTCAAAAGGTCAAAGATTTTGGACTATTGTAAATCTCTTTCTTCGGATCTCGTCCTTTTTCAGGAAACAAAGCTCTCTGCCAAGGAGGCGTTGTTTCTGAAGAAAGAGTGGGTCTCTGATGTTGCTTGTTCGGATGCTTGTGGTAAAAGGAATGGGGTAATTACCTTAGTTTCTAAACACTCTGGGTTATCTATCGTTTCCTCTGAACAGGATACAGAGGGACGCTGGTTACTATCTAAGGTGTCCAATGGTAATGCTGTCTTATTTGTCATGAATATTTATGCCCCCAACAAGGATGACCCGTCCTTTTGGATTGCGATCGCCAAAAAGCTCGAAGATACCCCTCACTCTGGCAATCTTATTGTAGGTGGTGATTTTAACTTGCCAATGGACCTCATCCTGGATAGGCATTCTGCCTTTAACTTTCGTCCCCCTAAAGCCCACAAACAAATGACTAATATGTGCTCTCTTACCCATCTTCAGGATGTTTGGCGTCTTCATAATCCCACTGGTAGTGACTTTTCCTTTTTTTCTTCCCCTCATTCGTCCTTTTCACGCATTGATTATCTTTTGGTTCACTCTTCTCTGGTTCAATTTTCTTCCTCCCCGCTTATTCACCCCATTTTAGTTTCTGATCACGCCGCAGTGACATTTACTCTTACGTCCTTTGTCCCTAGGGCACGAGCTCGTTCGTGGAGACTCAACACAGAAATTTTACATGATGAGTCCTTGGTGCGAGAGTTTTCCAATGACATTGAGACTTTTTTTACTGAGAATGTTGGGTCAGTCAGTTCCCCTGTTGTTCTCTGGGACTCTTTTAAGTGTACTTTCCGGGGTCAGGTCATTAAGTGTATGTCAGGGAGGAATGCAGCCATTAAGAAGGAACTCACGGACTTAGCAGATGAGATCAAACGGCAGGAATCCCTTTTTCGTCACTCTCAGGACAAGACCTGCCTCCAGTCTATTAAGAACTTAAAGTATTCATACAATACTATAGTCACTAAGAGAGCTCATATTGGCCTGCAGGCTCAGAAATCTAAGAGATTGCTGTTAAAAAATCGTGCGGGCAAGATTCTTGCAGCCACTTTAAAGTTCCAGGAATCTTCTTGTAATACCTTCCAAATTTCTTCTATTACGGACCAGTCTGGTATGAAAAAATTTCAAACTGCAGAAATCCTTGAGGTTTTCCGTGATTTCTATAATAATTTATATACCCCTTCGGCCCAAGCTTCTTTTGAACAATGTCAGGAGTTCTTGAAGTCGGTTCCTTTGAAAGTCGTTTCGGAGGAATATAATCAATCATTAAATGGCCCGATTACTTCTGATGAAATCATTTCCGCGATTAAAGCTACTCGGTCTGGTAAAGCTCCTGGTCCTGATGGCTATCCTATTGCGTTTTATAAAACCTTTATTCCTGTGCTTGTCCCGAAACTCCAATCCGTTTTTGATGCTTTTATTAAGGATGGTTCTGTGTCTGGTTCCGCGGCTGATGCTACTATTGTAGTTATCCCCAAAGAAGGGAAGGATCACGCAGATCCCAAAAATTTCCGTCCCATTTCCCTTCTTAACATGGAAGCCAAGATCTTTGCTAAAATTTTAGCTAAACGCTTAGAGTCCTTTATTCCTCAATTGGTTCATCCCTCCCAAACAGGTTTCGTAAAAGGACGACTTGCACGGGATAATATTCGTACTTTTTGTCATATTCTTGGTGCCGCTAAGCGATCTAATCTTCCGGCGGCTGCCTTGGCCCTTGACGCTGAAAAGGCCTTTGATAAGGTATCTTGGCCTTTTCTAAGAGCTGTTCTATGTGCACATAATCTTGGGGATTCCTTTATTCGTATGGTTATGTCTCTTTATTCCCGACCTAGGGCTAATATACGGGTGAATGGAGCTACGTCTTCTTTTTTTAACCTTTGTCAGGGCACTAGACAAGGGTGTCCTTTGTCCCCTCTCTTATTTTTGTTGTCCATTGATCCTCTCCTTAGAATGATTGACTCGCATCCAGATATTAAGGGTTTCTCTTTTGGGTCTCATCAGTTAAAAACAGCTGCATATGCAGATGATGTTCTCATTTTTTCTGATGATATTGAACTGGCCATCCCTGCTATTTCGGATACGATTGCTCGTTTTTCAAAAGTTTCAGGTTATACTCTGAACAAGGATAAGACGGAGATGTTTCCTTTAAATGCTTACTGCTTCTCCTCTCATATGGGTTCGGTTGGCTTTAAATGGCAATCTAAACAGCTAAAATATCTGGGCATCTTCTTTTGTTCCACCCTATATGCTACGGCTACTTATAACGAAGCCCAAACTATTCTTAAGGTGAGACGTCTCTTAGAAAATTGGTCTCCGAAACATATTTCTTGGTGGGGCCGTATGCAGACTCTTAAAATGATGATCACTCCTATTATTAATTTTGTTTCCTCTATGCTTCCAGTAAGGCTTTCTGATTCCTTCTTTCATGAACTTGATTTGCTTACTTCTAAATTTTTATGGAATGATAGAAGGGCTAGGATGGCTTATAAATTTTTACGGAAATCTTATGATATGGGAGGCTGTAATTTTCCTGATTGGGGGAAGTATCAAACTGCTTTTCTTGCGTCCCAGGGTGCCCTTTGGTTTTCTTCTCCAGCTATTCATGTTCCAGCATGGTTGACAATAGAACAGGAATTGGCCTCCCCACTGCCGACTGCATCTTTTTTAACTACAAACACCCTTTCTATTCCATTCTCTCGCTCTATTATTTTAGACACTATTGCTGCGGTTCGTCAGGTGGATAAGAGAGTAGCGATTCCATTACATAAAACTAGGTGGTCGTCTATTTGGCGTAATTCTAAAATCAAAATTAATATTGACTCTGAGTTGATGTCTTACTGGGCTGGGAAAGGTGTCTCACTTGTTAAGCATCTCTATGATTCCAACAATGATCCTTCCCCTTTCTCATCCCTTGCTCAACAATTCTCTCTATCTAATTTGGATTTTTATACTTTTCTTAAGATTAAGGTTGCACTTGCTAAAGTCCACCTTCATCCTTCTTCCCCTATGATTACGCTCTTTCAGCTTTGGATCAGATCTGGTCATGTTGCGTCGCGGATTTACAAATTTTTATCGTCCTCTACACTCCCTTCTCAAACTGTCACACAACAAAAATGGATACATCATTTTGATCATAGTGTTACTGCTCATATCTCTTCTGATACCTGGCAAGATATTGGTAAATTGTCTCTTCGTAACAAAATTGCCCCTTCTCTAACACAGTCTAAATTTTTCTCTATTAATCTTCTTCATTGGACTCCCATTCGTCTCTATTCACTCAATCTCAAAGAAGACAACTTGTGCTGGAGCTGTGGCCTTCTACCAGGCGATTTTCAACATATGTTCCTTGATTGTTCCCTTCTCCACCCCTTCTGGGATTTAGTTCACAAACACCTCATGCTCATCTTTAACATCAAATTCTACCTGTCTTTTCCATTAGTTCTTTTGGGTCCGTTGGCGGCCCCAGTCCCTTTGCCCTTAGATCCCATGGAGTTACAGTTGTTGGACCTCTTGTTAACTATTGCAGTCAAAGGAATTCTCATGGAGTGGAAATCTTTTTCGTCCGTCTCTTACCATACGTGGTGGGCTTGGGTTTCCTTTCTACGAAGTGCTCATACGTCAGTGGACCATGCTCATCTCTCTCCTTCTATTTCCTCTGGTGTTTGGAAAGCCTTAGACTCGTACATGGAGTTGGCATCTGAAGGGTTGGTGGAGCAATATCCCTTTGATTTGTCTGGTTAGTGTTTTCCTGTGTGTTGGGTGATTCCTCTGGAAATCCTCTCCTCTTTCTTTTCTTCTCTCTGTCTCTCTTTTTCTTTCCTCCTCTCTTTCTTACTCTTTCCGTCTTTTCTTTTTTCCTTTCTTCTCTTTCCTCTTCTCCCTAATTTGCCATCTGTGGGTGATACTTTTGATATATATCTTTGCCAGTTATCATTTTGGGTCTTCCCTTCTTAAGTAATTTATTTATCGGATGTCTGTAAATTAATGTATGACAATGATTTGCTCTCCTATTTATTAATTCTACATTAATGTATCTATTACCTTATTGTCCGATATCAATTGTATCACTTTGGCTTGTATCTTATGCTTCATATTTGCGCTTTTAAAATAATAAAATTCTTTTGAAATCAAAAAAAAAGAAGGACATAGTGAGAACAAAACTAATATAGGGAACATTTCAAAGGTAGTTCCAACTAGAATAGATAATAATTATTTGCATAAAGACAGGTCAATAACAGATTTTTCTAATAACGTGTTTTCAAAATTATTGTATGAATATGTAAAGACAATGGACGTACGGGACTGCTACGTATGTATGCAGTTACCTGCATCTGTTTCTGAAGGAGTGACTTATCATCACCTCCCGGCAACGTATGGAATAACATGTAGTGTAATAGCTAGTTTATTTTATCAGACAGGGAAATTAGAATTTTATTTTTCAGATGTAGATAACATTTTTGCGCAAGTGCCTTCTTATAATAAATTAAACAAAGTAAAACCTGCTAGGGTATTAGGTGAATTCTTCTTAGAAACTAAAGAACTAACATTAGAGTATATTTTTAGAAATAATTTGACATGCAGTTTGAAGAAGGAGGAAAAGACATTCTTATTCATGGTTGAAGAAAGGAGATTGAAAATGCAAAGAAAGGCAGCAGAAGGGAAAGTGGAGAAAACAGTCTGGGATATAGAGAAAGAAAAACATTTGAAAGGAGAAGCTAGTCCAACTATAGCTTTAGATTGGCCTCAGAAAGGGAAATTTTGCATTTGAAGGAATCAAACGGTGTATGATAATTATTTTCTAGGTAATAGTGAGTGCCATGATACATATCGAATCATGGGAGGATGGGGATTCAAAGGTGGTAAAGATCCAGTCTTTCCTGGATTATATTTTATTTGTGGGAACAGGGCATATTATCGTTTGCCAGACCATTGGTATGGCACATGTTACGTAGGTCTGGTCTTTCCGAACATTTTCCATATGGATAGAGGAGAAGATGGTGTACATAGCTTAAGTAATCATTTAGCCAGGACCAAGAGAGAATCTTGGGCAGAAATTGTAGGTGATATTTTTGAGGCATTGATACCAGCAGTGGGAATAACTCTGAATGCAAACAAAATTAGAAAATTATCAACAGTAGTGGATCGCTTGTCTACAAGCACCGCTGGAGGATTTTTATTGGTTAACACTGAAAGGGTTGCCATGCGTGCTATGGTAAATTATTGGCAAAAGAGGGTGGAGTCTGTGGAATGCTGAAAGTTCAACATTGTTGTACTTACATTCCTGACGAAAGCAAAGATCTGAAAATTTATATTAAGAATATTGCTGAATTGCATGATGAACTTGCACCACTGGAGGTTGAAGGTGTTTGGGAAAGAAGTGGAAAGAAAATAGCTGCTATTAAGAATTTCTTAGTAAAAATAGGTAGTACTCTTGTAGATAAAATATTGTTTCCATTAACATGTGTAATTTGCATAATTTTAGTGATAAGATTAGGTTGTATTTGTTGTAAAAATAAGAAAAATAAGAAAAGAATAAAAAGCGAAAAATCAAAAAGAAAAGATAAGAAACAAGAAAGAGAAATTGAGGAAATAGAATTGGAGGAGTGGAAGGAGAGTATGTACGAATCAGCAAAAAGAGAAGAAATGTGTGAAACTGAATTATGATAAGAGCAAGAAAACATTTTAAAGATTCCGTAAGACAGAACAAAATATTTGGGTGGTGTGGTGATAAAATCACCAAAGGGGGGATTGCTGGAGCGGGTTATGCAAAAATGTGTATACCCACCCCATTTTGCATGTTGTTTTATTAATTAGATTAATGAATTAATTATAATCGAACTAATGGATTGGAGTGATGTGGAAAATATTTACCAACCTTACTAATATATGGATTACACGTGGGATTTGCATCTGCATGGCTTAATTAATACGTGAACTAAATTATGTACCCATACTAATGTTAAACAATTAGAATATTGCATGATATATGTCGCTTTTGTGATGTAATTGTGATTTGTGCTTTATTTAGTAAGTATAAACCGCACTGAGTGTTGCTTTTGCTAGATAAATACACACACATATGGGTATTAGCGAGGGAATAACATTTAATTAGCCATTTTTATGTATTAATTAAGTTTTTGTGTTTCTTTGCTTAAGTTGACCATTTCGAGTGGCCACAAAATGGCTGACTCCTGTACCTGATGAAATCGGCTCCATTGCTCAAGGTTCTGGGTGAAGTGCGCATGTGTCACCGCTAGCAACTGTGGCCTGGACCTGACCCCAGATGAATATGTCCCTTCCAAGGACAGCCTGGGACATCGGCCAAATATTCCGAACAAAGACTGTTGTGTGAACCGGAACTGACAAGGGTCATAACCCAAGAGACACTTTCGTGAGAACTCAAAAGGATGATCCCTGATTGTCCAATCAGCGAACTCGGATGCCTAAATTTTGATACTTGTTAACATCAATTTTACTATAAATTATGGTAGAATAGAGAGGTAATCGTTAGCACGCTCGCGTCGTTTTTCCAATTTCCTGATGTTATCCTGACGGAGAGGACGGTGACACTGCAGGACAGCTGTTTCCCTGAATCTTTGACAGACTGATCGAATGCCCAATTTCCTGATGAACTGATCTTTCAAATTGACGGGCAAAGATTGATGAGACTACTGGATTTGACTTAGAAGACGATATTTAGCCAGAATAGATAAATATGATGGTCAGCTGCTTGAACAACTAATGAATTTATTTGCATTTAATTAGATAAAACATATTTGAGTCATTACAGAATTGAGTTGGTCTGTATATTTATGAAAATGTATTAATGTGAAGGGAAAGGGAATTAGGCAGTCATTTAAACAGCAACTAGCAGATCCACCACCAAGATTATGGGAGGAATACCAGAGATAGAATATAAGGCCTAAATGAGCAACAGTAGGTGGTGTAGACTTGTCACTCATTAGGGTAAAAGTGGTATTTCCTTCTCATTACCAGCGTTTGGAAGATAATCGCCTCCCACACAGACTGATGGTGAGTGAATGTTGGTGTTATGGGCCCCACCAGCGAATGTATGGATAATGTGTGTATGTGAGATCTTTGGTCTGTGATAGAGGGAGGGATTTTGCACTCCACGCTGGAGCACTAGTATGATGAAAATTTCTACAGCTGCGTTCGGTTCCTAGTCCAGCTCTGGTATTACTTACAATCCACCACTGGAGTTGTGGATGCTAACATACGAGTAAATACTAGAAATCTTCTGAGAGTCACAGGATAATGTTATTCAGACTTGCTGGCATGACAACTGGAATTACTGCCGGTGCACATAAACTTGTAGCTGCAGATTTACCGCCACCTGTTGCCCACTGTCACAGCCATACTTTGGTCCCACACTGATGAAGTCAGACTCACTGCAGATGCTTCTACCACTGTCATCACTGCAACAAGACTTACGTATGCCACCAGTACTGCTTCACTACTCTCCCGCTGTCATCACCCTCACCATTACTGTCATCATCCTCATCCAACTTACAGTCCTTGAGCTGAGATGATGGTGCCTTACTCATCACCAGTGACTGCTGAACAGTCCCCGGGGAATCAGATTGCCACTGAGGCAATGGTTGTGGCTGGTGCAAAACTGCCACAAATAGTCTTCCAAGACCTCCGATGCCACTTACAGATACGGTGAACCCCTACTGTATCCCTGGTACCTCTAGATTGATGGTCTCCTCCCAGTCAATGCTCCACCAGCTGCTGTGACTAGGCCCTCAACTCTTGCAAATACTCATCAAATCCTGGAATGCAAATGATGACAGCAATTAAGGTGGGACTAAACCCAGCAGGCTTAGGCTCCACCAACCATGGATTGGTGGTCACCACAGGCACCTCTGAATAGGTACTTGCTCATTATGTTCCATGTTTCTGCAGTCAGGTGCTCTGTCAATCCTGCTGTGGCGCTAATGAAAAGGCTAGCAGAGATGCAGGAGGTGACACTACAAGTGGTGGTGTTCTCTATGCCACTCATCATGCTTTTGCTGCCTTTGCCTGTTGTTGTTGCAGAGCTGGGATGCACTGGAGAAAGTGTTGGGACTAATGCATGAGCCGGTAGGTGAAGTCTATGTTTATGTGATTTTTAGAGAGCATAGCTACCCAAGGGCTTCCTAGTGCTGCAGAGAATGTGGATTTTGTGTTTTCCAACTGCAAATCATGGGGTGGCTCCTCCACTAGGGCGGAGGAGCGTTGCCCCACTGCTTTCTCGCAGTGCGAGGAAGCCAAAACATAAAATGGTAATAACTAAAAGTTATTACCATTTTATGTTTGCTTTGCACATTGTGGGCGGGAGGGTGGGCAGGGCAGGGGAGGAGTGGTTTGCCCACTCCTGAGTGCGCAAAGACTGTTTGGTCGGCCCTCTTGTGCCACCCAAACCAGTCATACGCACTCTGCCCTTCTCCATGAAGGCTACATTGCAGCCTGCATGGAGAACATGGCCACCCCATTAGCCCCTGGCTGGGCGGCGTCCCGACCAATCACAACACTGCAAATCCTTCCTTGAACCCCCCCCTGCTACCTCTCGCGCCCGGCCCCCCACCCGTGAGCAATGCCGGCCGCTACTGCAAGCCACAGTAAAAAGTGCTGATGGTACTGCTACTGCTGGTGTGAGTAACAGCACTAGCCGGTATCTCTGGTGAGTAGATTAGTGGTCAAGGTGCTGATAAGGCCAGCCCTCTCAGTATCTTTTGGGTAATGCTTGCATTTGCCTGCCATTTTTGGAATACCCAGATCATAAACAATAATCGAAAGACTACAAATGTGAGCAGATTTTTGCTGTGTATTATCTCTACAGAGCACTGATGCTGGCTTGCACGCATGTGCACTAACATAACTGTATTTCTCGCCTCTGCTTCTAGACACTATAGAAAAGACACACGAAAATACACTAACTCCAAATATTTGACGACTGGAGTCAGAATAGTGAATTATCCTGGAATGTGTGGGTGTATTTCTACACACTCCAACACTTCTGATGGAAAGATTTGGCTTCACGATCCGCAGATCCCTAATGAGGAGTCCTGGTACACAGTGGCGTAACGAAAGTTGAGGGTGCCCCCCTGCCACGTACAAGGAGGGGCCCCTGCTCTGGATTTATTTTCGGAACTATTGGGCCTGAGTATTGTGCTAAGGGGGTCCCCCCTGCAGCTCGGGGGCCCCCCGCATCGCGGGGGCTGCGGGGGCCTGTGTTACGCCCCTGCTGGTACAATACCACATGAATTACACATTTAAATGCGCACCTTTTTCCTTTAAGGGTTCTAGCTGTTGTAGCAGCAGATGAAATGTCAACTTTTAAAGAAAAAGTGTGGGGTGAAACAAAATGAGACAAAAAACGTACATAATCCAGTTTCTTTTAACAGACTGGAGAGAAGTATTTTCAATTGCCTTCACCTGTGCATGAGAAATTAAGTAATTTCACAATTTGCTGAAAGTGCTAGCCGAAATACAACAGAGAGCCGTAATGTGGGGGCAGGGGAGTAGGCAGAAAAAAAATTATCCCCAAAGTGGAACCACGTTTGGCATGACCTTGAGTGAGTGAATATGGGAAATGTGCAAGCCCAAATTTGCCTAGGGAAGGACGATGTGGTGGGCTTTGTACGGTATAATTAGTGAAGAATTTAACAAAAAGCTTCATGGTTTCCAGGCATTTTGCGAGGAGTGCTCAGAAAATAAAAAATCAGGCTTATTGTGCAGTTCTCGCAAGATATACGTCCGACGTAGGGGCCTTTCAGGAGAGAGATGAGGAGAAGGAGGATGGCAGCCCGAGGATGCCGCAGTACAGGTAAGTGTGTTTATTTCTTTTTAAATTAATTTTAAAATATTTTTTATTAGAGGAGTGGAGGCAGATGGCAGAGCAGAGTTCCACTGAGCTTTTTCCCAACTCCGTGGACCTCCGCGTAGTGGCACTACGCCAGCTCCTCCCACGGTTATACTTTATCCCATGTAATAAATGGTCACACCATCACCTTTCCCACAAACCACTTAAAACCTTGGTGCGCAGCTATTTGATATAAAAGAGAGAGCGTGTTTGTAAACATGAAGAATACAAATAGAACCTTTAGTGCAAAATTAAATACATCAAAAACCTGTTAGATATTTGTTGGAAAAAGATATTAGAAACACTTCAATACAAGTCTGTTTTTTTCCGTAAAGCTACAATTGTGTAGAAACATGCAGAAAGTTTCTAACTTTTCTATAATTCTCTATGGAATGCAACAAATAATCATGTTCTTTCTGCTAGTCACTGTACGTTGGAAAATAGAGCAAAAGAAAGAAAAGCAATATTTAATTTTTGTTGCTGAAAACAGCTGCTCCAAGACCAAAGCTGTCTTTCACCTCAACTGGTGGCTCAGGCAGCAAGCACTGTGACATCAGAGCTAGACTGCAATAACTTACTACAGTCGAGTTCGGACCTCTTTTCTTCATAATCGGTGACTGGGTGCGTCACAAGTCGCCGATTATAAAGAAATTAGAGATAAGCATTTAGACAGGGATTGTAGGATCCCATGTTTTATTATTAATATTATTCTTCGGAGACCTTCACCAAAGCACTGCATATCTGACGCTTACTAACTTCATGTTTTCTTCCCTGGAATGTTATTTGCAGCCAGAGTGAAATGAATGGCCAAGGCGTGCCTCTAACTTGCATAAAAGCCATCAGGGGTCTCTGGCATTAAGTACAGTTTAGGTGTTGTAGGCGGATTGATGAAGATGACAGCGGATGGCAAGGGGTCAAATACAGGCCTCATCAGTCTTGTTTGATGTCTACTATCAGTTCCTACTCTCAACCTGGCACCGTAATGGTAACAGTCTAGTGGAGGCATGAAACAATATCCACCTAAGGCTTCCTTGCATAAAGAGGAAATAGATCACAGGAGACTGCTGCTCGTGATAGCCTTTTACCTGTCAAGGAACAGGCTTGGCCTTTGCGTAATGAGACCACAAGCCTTCTGCGGGCTGCTTCTTCATCAGTGCATAGCAGACCTTTATGCAGAGAACAATCCACGGAGAGATGGTAGTTTTTTGCATTGCCTGGCTCATCCTTGCTCTGGAAAACGCTACAAAGAGCTGATCGTCCACTCGATGTTCTTTGGTGTGATCAATATAAAAGGTTTGTGCCCTTTTACAGTCCAAACAATGGATTCTCTAATCCTCCTTAGAGAGGTGAGGTAAAGTAATGAATGCTGGAAGAGTGACAGCCAGCCCAACATGAAACGGAGTGATCACATTAGGTAGAAAAGAAAGGAAGCTCAGGTCCTCAATACCATCTTATCCAGAAAAAAAACATTGTATAATGGAGGTTGACAGAAAGAACCTGCAGCTCATCTACCATCTTACTGATGTAATGACAATGAGAAAGGCTGATATGCTCATGGAACGTGAATGGTCTGGCAAATAAACTGTTGGATCTGGATTTCATCAACTAGATCAGGGCTTTTGATATTGTGGCTCTACAAGAGACCTGGCTGATTGATCCCCCCATATGCAAGGATTTCTGTTTCTCTACACAAGTGCACTAGCAGGAGCAAAATATGCACACCTTCAGGGAAGTCTGGTCATATATGTTGCATGTACAATCAATCTTACCGCCCGTGGATTTGGTCCTACATCACCAGCAGCTCTGGCTGTAAATTTATTTTCTTCGGAATCGACACAAGCAATGGTCACTAACATCATAATAATAAATGTTTATATTCAACCAAAACGAAAAAGCAAATTAATAAAAGAAATGTGTAATTTTTTAGAAACATGTACTAGAGAAGGACCTACAACTGAACTTATTGTTACAGGGGACCTTAACTTAAACCGAATGGGCTCCTCCTTGGATGACGAAGTGTCCTTACAAAATACAGTTTGGAATATCCCAACGCAAGGGAAACTGTATTCATGCAAGTATACTAAGGCGGGACAGTCGGCCCTGGAGGAATTGTAACATCTAAACTTAAGAGCACTAAATGGCAGATCAAGAGGAGATAATCCCCCCGTAGCAACACACAGCTCAATTAGAACAAGCACCATACTGGACTGCACTTTTGTCTCCCTTGAGTTGTTCCATCAAATTACCTTATTTCAACTGGGTGATAAAGGAGATAGCGATCACCGGCCACAAGATATCGAGCTCAGAACAATCGTCTGTATGTTCGATCAGTGCCGGGCTCCTTGTGGATCAGACTTCACCATTAACCTTAAGAGAATCAAATTTGGAACTGCCACAGACTGCGGAATGCTGGGAACTGCAAAAGAACACTTTGACTTGAGGGCCGGACAAGACGAGGTCAGGAAGTGGGAAAACTTCACGGAAACCATGGCAGTCTATGCTACTAAGATCAAACCCAAAACCCAACAGAGATTCGGAGGAGCGAAGTCTATATCGCAATCTGCAAAGAAAGTAATTAAGCACACCAAGAATTCTATCTATCGCTCATTGAGACAGCTACGGTGTAACCCTCAAGATACAACACAATTAAACTTACTGCGAAAGAAAAAGGCTCTATTGAAAAAACAAAAAAGGAATGCTAACACAGACATATAGAACGATCTCTGGGCAAAACTACATGCCGACATCAAACAAAATAACAGCGCAAGTTTTTGGAGAACCATAAATCAATTTGTTCATCCTAACCACGATGGGATTTCTTCAAACATTTTGGAGGAAGTATGGACAAAATATCTTTGGTCTCATTTCCATCAAGACACAGAGTTTAGTGTAAAGGGGGAATATTCTTCGGTTATATCAGAAGGTCTTAACACCAGTACGGCGTATGCAAGAAGCAACCAGATCGCACTACGGGAAGCAGATGGAGATGTCTTAAATGCTGACCTGCCAACGAATTGAATCAAGATCATTAAAAGGCAAATAGGTAAGGGCAGGAGGGAAGGGGCACCCGGCCCAAATGGAATACCAGCGGTACTCTACAAGCAAGAGTCAACTTTTTGGGCTGAAGCGCTAGAACCACTGTTCAGGGAAATAAGGACGACAAACATCCTGCCAGAGTCCTGGAGAGGATCTATTATTACACCAATCCACAAGTCAGGGGATAGGTCAATCCCACAGAACTATCGGCTAGTGGCATTAATGGACAATGAGGCAACATTTTTTGCTGGAATGTTACTAGAAGAGCTCCAGGCATGGGCAGAAGAAAAATCCGCTATCCCAATAAACCAGACTGGATTTGCCAAAGAAGTGGGGACAACCACAAACATAATAACGATGGCAGTGCTTTTTGACAAGGCCGAAACGTCAAGGAGTCCCCTGCATCTATGTTTTATTGATTATAAAGATGCCTTTGACCATGTCAATCGAAACAGACTATGGTCCAAACTGCATAGCTGGGGGCTCCCCCAATCCCTTCTAAATCAGCTGATAAACCTGCATACCAACACCTGGGTTCATATTAAGTTGGGCGACGGATCATTCCTGTCGAGACGCATACCAACGGACAAAGGGCTTAAACAAGGATGTGTTTTAGCCCCTACACTTTTTAACCTGTTCATAGCTGATCTTGTACCGATACTAAATGCCTGTAACTCACACGCTCCAAAACCTTGAGACATCTTATTGCCATGTCTCTTACATGCGGACAACATAGTCCTGATCAGCCAAACGAAAGTAGGCCTTCAACATCTTATAAACGCTACACTGGACTATTCAAAAGAAAACGGTTTAGCGATAAATCTGGACAAAACAAGAACCATTACAGTCAGTAAAAACAGGGAAAAACTTGCAGCATGGTTCTGGGGGAAGACCCGAATAGAGAACACCTTGGAATATAAATACCTGGGCGTAAAGATAGACAAAGGCGGTCAATTCCTTGTGCAGAGAAACAGCATAAGGCATAAAGGCATTGCCCAGGCAACCTCTTTAAAAACTCTGAACTCTAAACTAAACGGTCCATCAATTCTGCCTGTAGTGCAGGTGGTTCGTGCAAAGCTACTGCCAACAATTACTTATGGTAGTGAGGCGCAGAAAGGAAGAGATGCCAAACTACTTTACTCCACAGTATCAACTACGTATAGGGTCATATTTGGGCTGCCTAAATATACTTCACCACCGCAAATCAGACTTGAGTTTGACATACAGAAGCAATCTATTGCGCGACATGGGGCATACATCATAGCGTGGGATAAAATACGGAAAGCCGCTCCGGGAACATTAAATGCACAGCTATGGAAAGAGATACAACGTCACACCGCCTCACCCACAGCGAGATATCTTAAAAATGGGTTACACAAATTGGGATTGAACCAACTCTGGGAAACACCTACTAGTTCTGGCGTGCTTAAGAAACTGGTTTGGAAAACAGTCAAACACCTTTCGTGGCTGGAGGATAAAGCCTCACTCTCAGAAAAGTCTCACGGATGGATGACTCTGAATACCTACTGCGAGACAGCTGCTCAGAAGCACTTCGATTTGGGTTATGTCAAGCATACAAAAATCAGTTTTATGAAGCATAGATTTGGTCTGCTACCCTGCATTCAGCATCTTCCTCCCTGGCTAAAGGAGAAGACGGACCCTAGGTGCCGGAAGAACTTTCACAAGCACGGACACAACTGCTGAAAGTTAAATTCAACCAGCGAGGGGTTCGAACTAGGAGGCAGGCTGTCCTGGCATGTTTCGCACCGAGCGACCCTCAGCTGAACTGTTCCTTGGTAAAATTCTTGAGGATATGCGAAAAGAAAATGTCAGAAACCGAGTTATTGACAGATAACCAACCCACTCACATGGAAAAAAAGCAGGAACAGGAGGAGCTCGATGTCTAGCACCAATGAACTCTATTCCTGAGCTACAAACACCTCATTTTGTATGTATTAACTTGTAACACACTAAGGAATATACAGACTTAAATCGAATATCCAGGATAATAAACGAGATGCACTGCCGGATATAATGTGCCTAAAAATTAGACACTAGATTTGTAACATTTGCACAATCATAGCACAGTCTTTTAAAAGAATTTTAATGTTTTAGAAGTATGGAGTTTTTATACGTAAAAATTGTCTTGAAACGAAATATTTTTGTATTGCAATGGTTTTAACGAACTATGCAAATAAAATACTTGAAACTTGAAACAATGAGAAAGACCATCTTCAATGTCAGAAGTCTCAAGGAACAGCTGTGAAGTGGCTCAAAATGGAGGTATATCAAAAACGTGACAACTAATTCAAGTCCCCCTGGGGCATCACAAAGGGTTTTGGTGGAAACAAATGTTGTAAATCTTTAAAAATTCTCATACTAAAAGGTGATTTATATAGCGAAGGCTGATCCGACAACTGCAAAAAAGCCAAAAGAGCCAATAAGTAGCTCATAACAGTGCCCAAGGTAAGCCCCGGCTGGGCCGGTGAGAGAACATCAAAACCTCAGACAACTTAGCCTGTAATTGGTGAATCTGTCGGGTGCTGCACCAATCTACAAATTTGTCCTAATGACTGCAGTACACAGACTTAGTGGAAGGATGCCTTGCTGACAAGATGACATCAATGACCTCTGAGGGAAGGTCGAAGGAGGCTTACTGCTACCGCTCAATCTCTAAGCATGGAGATACAAACTCCCCAACCATTAGGGATTTATCTGTGACCACCATTAACTCTGGGTGGGGTAAGGTAAGGGTCCTGCCACTGACCCATTCACAGTCCAGTAGGCATTACTGCATATCCTTTGCAGTCTCCTCCGAAATCTGGATACAATAAGACAGATTCTTCTAGGGTGTGCACACTGGGATTTGAGGTCCCACTGCAGAGCTGCATGTGCCACTTGGTGTATTTGGCCAGGAGGATGCAGCAGGCCAACAACCTTAGGTGCATTAGAGTCATCCGTTCTGAGATTCAGTACAGAGGCTGAAACATTGGGATCATAGCCTAAATGTTCAGGACTTTCCGCTTTGAGGGAAAGTCAAGAAACCGTACCATATTCAGAAAAGCGCAGAGGAATAGGGGAATTTGCAGTGGAGACAGGTATGACTTTGGCACAATGATAATGACCCACAATCCCAAAGGTGTTTGACGACTGTCTTGAGTGAGCAGGCCTTTAGCAACCAGTCATTGCCGTAGGGGAAAATTAGTTCCCCAAACCTCCACAGGATTGTTGCGACCTCTGCCATCACTTTAGGGTACACTTGGGAAGCACTGGTGAGGCCAAAATGTACTCCTGCAAACTGAAAATGTTTCTGGCCCACTATGAACTGCAGGTAGCGCCTGTTTGCATGCAGACGGCGAAAATGAACGTAAGTGCTCTGCAGGTCCAATACCACCATCCTGAGCAGACAGGATCTGGGCAAGCGTGAGTATCTTTAATATGTCCTTCTGAAGGAAGGCATTGAGAGGGCCAAGATCTAAAATAGGATGAAAGCCTTCTGCACAAGAAAGTAGCAGAAGAAATACCCAGTTCCTACTTCCAAGGCTGGAACCATCTCTATGGCCCCTTTGGACAACAGGGCCTACACTTCCTGCTGCAAGACGGACAGATGATCTCAGTATGCCACCTTGAAGTTGGTGGAAGGTGTGGCAGGGAAGAAAGAAATGGGAGGTCATAACCCAAATGGACAAATTGGAGGGCCCACTTGTTTGAAGTGACTTTTGGAGGAAATATCGGGTCCTGCCTCTCACATGGTGACTGTGTGCTGGCAAGGACAACGTAAACCGGTTTTGCAGCTGCTGGTGCTGGAGTGGAGAGGGACTGAGCTGCACATTGTCTCAGCTGTCCTGATCATTGTCTCTGGGAACAGCAGCCTCACCCACAAAACAGCTGAAAAGACTGCTGCGCTGGTGGAGTAGTCTGACATAGGCAAAATGGAAAACCTGTACCGCAGCCCTGAAGAGGGTGACATTTCAGTGGCTCTACTGCTCAAAGGCTGAATCTGCTTTTTCACCAAAAAGAAGAGAGCATCCACTAGGGTGACCTGTATATCCCGGAGAGCTCATAGACCTCATCCATGTGTGGTGCTGCAGTGCCAGGCTAGTGCCTGTGCTCAACCTACGCAATCATCCGTTTTCCAAGCCATAATGTAGAAGAAACTTCACTGCATCACGACTGTCTGGAATAGCCTGGGTGAGGGATGCCAAAGGTCACCCGGAAAGGTCGCTAAAACCTGTGTTACTGTATCCCAAACTGTATGAGATTAGCTGCCTACAAGGTAGCTGGCAGGTGGGAGTGGAGGGAAAAGCATTGGGGTTTACTTTGTTTTTGTAAGCCTGTACCACCAGGCTCTCTGGCACTGGGTGCTGAGTAACAAAAGCAGAGTTGCCTCCTGCAGGGTAATGGGCATGACTGACCTGCTGATTTACAGGCTCAAGTGAACATGGTATTGACCAAGTGCCCAAAAGGATATCCATAAAAGTCTCATTATATGGTAATAGGCTCTGTAGGACCCTGACCTGGTTAAGGTATGTCAGCGAACATTTTGGTCGTGACCTCAACAGTGGGCAATTATAATCATATAACATTTAAACCCTGCTGTTTTAGGGAGAGACGTATTCCCTTCCTATTTGCTTTTTTAGATAAAATAGTGGTCTGAAAGTGTGGTATCTCGTGCAAATGTGGGGAGTGTTGTCTTCGTTATGTTTTGAAGTAGCCGCGAGTGACACTATCAGTCACTCGTGTCTATTTCATTTGCGGCGGCTCTGAGTTTGCAAACGGAATTCCCTCATGGGGGTGCTTGTATTTGAATCATGGGGGAAAGGTGTTTTTACTGTGTGTAGATGTCGGTTGGGACATTCCTGGTCCGGACACCTCGGAGACTGATTCGTGTTCATGGTAAATAAACTCTTACTTATAGCAGAAGTTCCGGCACCGTTTCTTCATTTCTTCTCAACTTCTCTACAGAAAGACAAAAGAGACGCTCCAGATCCGGAAATAATAGGAACTGACACCAGCAGGCATGGGTGGTGCTTTCTGGCGGCTGCGCTCATCACTTCCAGAGTGGACGGACTTTAGCCCGGAGCCGCATGCCGCCACCTACCGCTGGTGCAGGAGTACTGCTTTGAAGTTTTCTGGATCCAGTTTGACACCTGGGGAATATTCACATGGTGAGGAATCTGCGGTGAGAAGTACTCTATACATGTGTTGGGAAGCTCAATAAAAGCTTGCTTAAAGCTCACAAATTAAAGAGGAACTGCTACTAGCGATGACTGTCCATTTCCCAAACAGTGTTGTCAGTCAGTCAGAAAACTTTATTTCGGCAAAATTGCCATAAAAGTGCAGACATCACATTTAAAAAGAAACAACATATATAACCAATAATCTTAAAACCTCTCATAAAACAATAATTTAAATCGTTGTGTGTACATAAAAAGTAGATGATGTTTAGCACAAAGATACAGTAAAAAGATACATGGCTTGGGGAAAATATGGAAAAGGCGTTACAGTACTAGGTGTTTTCTTGTTACCCACATTGAGAAACGGTATTTTGCAGTTACTGTGACGAATAGGGGTGAGGTATCAGATTTCATTATCCTATATAGGTCTCTATAATTTCTTACACCAAGATTTTTGGCTAGTTGAATGATCCATTTTTTGCGTGGGTTAGTATAAGCCTTGCAAAAAAATAATACATGGGCCTCTGTTTCTTCATTCAAACTACACCCTGGGCATAAACGAATTATAGAACCTTCCCATTTATTCGTTCTAGAAAACAAAGGGAGGGATCCATGCCTAAATTGGATGTAAAGTTTCTTGGCAAGCAATGGTTGGATCAAATCCAATACAGGCTCAAAGCTATAGCTTAATTTCATTTCGAGGAATACAGAGGTCATGTTAGTGCTAGGCTCTAGGCGTAGCATTTGCAACATTTTGTATTCCTCTATCGCTTTTGCCAACTCTTTTTTTTGTAGGACAACACAGGTCTCCTCTGGATTAAGCCAAAGATCCTCCCTACCAATTGCGCCTAAAAACTTTTTAATATATGCAAGCCATGAAATGGTACCAGCCCCTGGTAGTGTCATGATAGATTTTAATTCCTCCCTAAAGTTGGTGAGTTCTGGTGTGCTCCACAAACGGCGCCAATACATGACCGGGCGGGAAGCAACCAGGTCCGCTATTTGGTGGATTCCAAGATCCATTCTGAGCGGTTGGAGGGGGGTACTCTTGGGTAGTGCTAAAAGTTGTCTCATAAAATGATTTTCTGACCTTACTAAGGACTGGACTGTGCTATGGCCCCAAAGTTCAGCGCCATAAGTCGCCACTCCTCTTGCCTGGACCTTGTAAACCTCTACAAGCGGGCCAATTAACTTTATCGGGCTGTCCCGGTACATCTTCAGGATTACCCCAGAGACTTGGACCAGTTTCAGATTAGCCTTTAGGATCTGAGCTCCCCAATCCATTTTATTACTTAATGTAAGCCCCAAATAATCAAAGACCGATACTCGTTCCAGCGGTAGATCGTCGAGCTTTGGGATCGGGCAGTTTGTGGTATCCGCATGCAGAACCATGTATTTGGTCTTGTTGACGTTGATGACCAGATTCCTGTTTCTGCAAAATGTTGCAAAGCCCTCCAATACTCTTTCCATTCCCATTGCAGTCTTGGACAAGAGCAGAGTATCGTCTGCAAACATTAATGCGGGTATTTTTCTACCTGCTAGCCTAGGTGCATCAATATCTGTTAAGGCTAGCAGTTCTTCCACGAGGCCGTTTAAAAAAAGAGAGAAGAGGGTCGGAGCAAGGACACAGCCCTGCCTCACTCCTCTTTCAACGGGGAAGGGGGATGTAAGTTCACCATTTTGGCCGTACCTAACCCTGGCAAAATTGTCTTTGTGGAGGGTTTCCATAAGATGGCATAGGTAAGGAGGGACACCCATTCCCTTTAGAAGGTCCCAAAGCTGTTGTCGGTCGACCATGTCAAAGGCGGACTTTAGGTCAACAAAGGATAGGTAGAGACTACCTCCTTCCAATTTAATGGATTTCCAATAGATCATCTGGAATCTAAAAAGTTGATCTATTGTTGACATTTTAGCTCTGAAGCCCGCCTGGAGTGGAGTCAGAATGTTAGTCTCTTCCATCCATGCTTGGAGCCTCCCCAATAAGACGCGTGCAAAAATCTTCTGTGCCACGTCTATTAGGCTGATCGGCCTATAGTTAGCCGGATCCAGGGGCGAACCCTTTTTATGTATCGGAATGATCTCAGCCCCAGCCCATGTATGGGGCGGTGGCATTCCTAAAAAAATAGCATTAAAAAGATTCTGTAAGTAGGGAACCCATACAACCTGTTCAGTCTTGTACAGGTCACCCGGGATCCTGTCGAGGCCGGGGGCCTTATTGGGGAGGACTTTTTTCAGGGCCAGTTCTACCTCTCCTAGAGAGCATAAAACGTTATCACCCATGATCGTAAAAGGGGCTTGCCTGGGTCGGGATTCATAATGATCTGAGCCAATTAAGTTACTGGCATAGAGGGCTTGGAAATGTCGGCGCCATACATCCTCCCCTAAATTAGGTTGGACTGCAGCTTGGGGGGCTGAGGACCCGGTTTTAACCAGGTTCCAAAAAGCCCTGGAGTCCCTTTTTCTTAATGTAGAAGAGATTTCCTCCCATCTATTGAGCTCCCATTCCTTTTTTGCATCAGTAGTCACTTTCTTATAATGGCCCCTCGCCTCCTTAATCAAATCCTTGTTCCCCCCTTTTAGGTTTACTAGGAGTGATGACTTTGCTTCGCTACAAGATTTAGTGAACCATAAAGATCTCTCTCTGGGTTTTCGTAATTGCCTCCTTGTTCCCCGGTGGAAATGTCGCTCTAAGGTTACACATAGCTCTACGTGAGTTGAGCCAATGATACCCAAATCTGGAGGGGTGGTTTCCACAGCAACGGGAACTAGAGATCGCTCTAGAAGGGGGAGAATCTCCCTGTACATATCACCAAGCTCAGTTTGGGATTGAACTAGCTTATCCCATCTTACTCTCCGACCACCGCCTGATGTAACCAAAGCGGAAGGAGAATTAATACTCCTGGATTGTCTTGGGGAGTTGAGGTAACCTTTCAAGGTGAGGGCAAGGGGATTATGGTCGCTTTCGGCGCGATTTATCAACTGGAAGTCCAGAACCCCGGACCACATATACAGTTTAATCAATATATAATCGATAACAGAGTTATAGCCATTCCGATGGAACGTAGGTTTGCCAGGATTGTCCACTGGGAACCTCCCATTGCATGCCCTCAAAGAGTGAGTAAGGGTTAGTGTGGTGAGTTGCAGAACCAAAGGTGTCCATCCCTTCGTGGGATATGTGTTACTAGGGGGAATTGCCCATACTTCATCCTCATCTTGGGTGACTAAATTAGGCACACCATTCAGTGGTTCAAAATGACAATTGAAGTCACCACCTATAAGCAAATGTTCATAACTAGGTAGAATGCACAGCAAATCGTCTAATTTTGACAGGGTGCTAGATTTTTGGCCATTCTTCACGGGGCGAGAATAGATGTTAATTACATTAAGCTCGGGATAATCCCGAAATGTTAGGGCTATACACATAATGTCCAGTGAACCAGTATCAATTACTCTGATTCCACAGTCCAGGTGTGCTTTCACCCACAAGCACAATCCACCTGAGGGTCTCCCTCTTGTGGCCCTTACTGCCGATACCCAGTACGTGGCAAAGCCGAGGCGATGGCATGCTTGCGTTGCCCAAGTTTCCTGGAAAAGGCATATATCGTGTCCGTCTATGAACTCCGCCCAATCCGGACAGTTCAACCGGTTAGCAATGCCTGCCAGGTTCCAGGATAGAATTTTTAAGCCAGCTCCATGCTCTGTGTTTCGAGGGGTGTTAACACTTATATGTGTGCCCGTGTGTGGCTGTAAAAGTTGGCCAAGAAAGTCCCCCCCATTCACTGTAGACTCTCCAGGTGGGGAAGAGGTGTCAGTCATTAATTGGGTAGAAGCAATATTTGTACTGATCGTAATTTTATTAGAGTCATGTGTGCATGCCTGGGGCAGTTCTGTGTGCTGGGAAGGCCACTGTACTGTGGTAAAGGCTGCCTTTAGGCAATCAAAATTGGGGTAAGCCTTGGTCTGTCCCAGGAGATTTTCCTGACTTCCTACCTGATAGTGGGCCTGCCCATAAGATCGGGTGTTTTTAGTAACCTCTTCCGGGGGTTGCAGTCAATCGACAAGATCAAGGATGCTGAACCTATTGTGACATTGAATAGAGGGGCATGGATCATAATAGGGGGCTACTCCTGTTCCAGGGGGGGCCCCTGCTCTTTTCCCTCAAAGCCCCGATTTGGTCCACAAAACCTATATCAAGGTTGTAAGCTTTGATAGGGTAAAAAAAGGAGAGGGGAAGAGATTGAATTCCAGCCACAGGACTAGCCCATCCTCCATCCCCCAAGAACGAGGTCACCCCTTTGTCCCTAAAGGTTATAATAATGCAGTCACCCCTTATACTTTTCACACTCCTGCCCACCCACTCCACTCTGCGGACCATTATAATTTCCCCATCAAGATGGGGTGGGAGAGGTCTATTAACACGGAGCCAATACATGACTTTGTTCTTCAAAGCCATGTATGTTTCAGTTTTATCGGCGTGTAGTACGGGGACACCAGTTAGAACCACTACATAAGGACTACACTCAGGAGGGAGATCGGGACTTGGAAGTTTTGTTTTAGGGCATACATGTTGATTAATGGTACTATCAGGGATGGGCGCTGGTATGTATAGTCAGGGAGAGTTCCTGTCCACCCTGGCTTCAATAGGGACGTAGGGGGTTTGGGAGGGAAGAGTTGGGGCAGCAATTCTCTTACTGATTTGGGGTTGGTCCCCAGCGGGAGCTGTTAAGATACAAGGTGGAATTAGCTCTTTTTCTCGTGCAACCAGGAAGGGAACCTGTTGTGAGGGTGAGGGTTGGCAGAGACCCTTCTTGGGATGGGGAGCCGTCTCGCTGCGGTTCGAATCCGCAGTGATAAGAAGTACCCTTAGTTTTTCTTCAACAGAGGCTAATCGATTGGCTAGTGGTGATAAACTCCTTGACATTAGTAGCTCCATCTTTTCCCAAAATGCTTCATCAATTAAGCATTTAGAGCATTGATGAGTCTCTTTCAAAGTAAGCTCAGGTAGGCTAGGTGGTGAAATGTCCAATCCCGATGTTGAGGGAGACCTTCCCTGCACGGAGAAGTCACTATGGCCAGTGTTCAGATTAGGAAGATTTTTAGGTTTCTTGTTATTGTTATGGCTCGTCGGGCCTCCCTCGTGCTTCTTGCCCTTCGAGGGGTTAGTTCTTGAGCCCTTACTCCTCACAGACTGCTCCGATTTTGACCTAGTGGTAACAGTGTTCATAAAAATTGGGGCTGGTGGCAGTTGGTCACTCCTATGTGCAGATGGCTCGTTTAGCCCTGTGTCGTTTGATCTTAATGCCACAGAAGGCCAGTGCGATACTACTGCAACGGAAGGTGCCACTGTGTGAGGAGCCCCCTGTGATTCTGTTGGCCTCTTGGCCGGAGAGCAAACTGTCATAATGCTACCTAAAGAAGAGCGTTTCTCTAGTAGTGGCTCTAGCGATAAGCGGCGTTCAGTAGTGGCTATTTCATAAGCCAGGACATTACTGGCACGGGTTATAAAATTCCCCAATGTCTCTGCCATACTGCCGCCTTTGCTCATCACCATATATTCGTCAGTGCCTAGTGTATAGCCCCTTCCACCAATCGGGCAGCAACAATGGTTGTGAAGGCTGCAATGAAATTAGAACTCTTACCGCAATAGCAGTGATGCTTCCTTAGTTTCGAGATGACAACCCAGGCACATTACAGATGAAAAGGGGGGGGCCCGGCCCGGTCTCCAACGGGCTCAAACGGGCCCGCCCTTGGCCCGGGCTTCGCCCGGGCGCTGCCCGCGCGCGTCCCGCGCTGCGGAGCGCGAGGGATGGCTTTATCAGGTGCTGTCTCTGCCGAGCAGCGTCACCGGCGTGCGTTGTTAATAGGGACGCCGGGAGATGTAGTGCAGGATGTCGTTTCCCTCACGGCGGCGAAATGGCCCGGGCACAGTGGGCCTCTGGCAAGGGCGAGTTCCCCCAGTGGCAGGTAGGCAAACACAGACGCGCTGAAACGCTGGAACGCTGAAATGCCCCGCTCACAGCAAGCGCGTCCCGCGCTGCGGGGCGCGAGGGATGGCTTTATCAGGTGCTGTCTCTGCCGAGCAGCGTCACCGGCGTGCGTTGTTAATAGGGACGCCGGGAGATGTAGTGCAGGATGCCGTTTCCCTCACGGAGGCGAAATGGCCCGGGCACAGTGGGCCTCTGGCAAGGGCGAGTTCCCCCAGTGGCAGGTAGGCAAACACAGAAGCGCTGGAACGCTGAAATGCCCCGCTCACAGCAAGCGCGTCCCGCGCTGCGGGGCGCGAGGGATGGCTTTATCAGGTGCTGTCTCTGCCGAGCAGCGTCACCGGCGTGCGTTGTTAATAGGGACGCCGGGAGATGTAGTGCAGGATGCAGTTTCCCTCACGGCGGCGAAATGGCCCGGGCACAGTGGGCCTCTGGCAAGGGCGAGTTCCCCCAGTGGCAGGTAGGCAAACAGTGTTTAATTCGTGCTGGCACTCATTTATTGGGACTGGGGTTTATTGGTCAGCATCATGCTTTGACCCAGAGCAAAAGAGAGGATTAAAGAGAAAGTAGGAGGGAGTGAAAGATAGGAAAACAACAATAGGAGAAAGTACAGATGAAATAGTACTTGCACGAGAAAGATGAAGAGGCTGACATTGTGGGGGAGGGGGTGAAAGTGACATGAAGTTTAATTAAAAACACTAGGTAACCTTGGTATTTGGAAACTCCAGCATTCAGCAGTGCCAGAGGTGGTCTCCTGAAAAGAACTCTGGGCCCCTGCACATATGCATTTTTTTTTAATGAAGCACGACTTTCAATCTGAATCCCAGATGTTTTTGTTAGTCTCTCTGTACGTTTATGAGGACTTAAAACACTTTGCTCCTCATTAAGAGTCAGATGGAACGGTACCGCCTATTACACATCTTTCCAACCTTCCCTTCCATCCCCTACCCTTCCAGCCCCCTAACCTCCCCTCTGTCCAGTACTTGCCCCGAGCTCACATTTAATACCTGCTCAGAGCAGGTCAGGTGGTAAATCTGAGTGCTAATCCCTCCCGAAACAGGAATAACTGAGCAGAACGTTGCCCAGTAAAAGCGGGTTTGCACAGTTATTCCATTTTCTTGGGGTATTGGCTCATAATTGCACGGTACTGAGTGATAACAAACCCAGTTATTAATGAGAAATATAACCACAGAAACCTCAAATTCAGTCCACCTTCAGGCATCTTGAAGCAGACTACTGGGAAGGAACAGGTTGTGAAGGACGTGGCACTTCTCGTGGGACGCAGGAAACAAACACAAAGGAAAGACCACTGGGAGGCACTAGATGGAAACCACATTTGTTGCCCAATCACATGTCCTGAAACTACATTGGCTGCCCAGTCGCACGCCCTGTCATAGTTCTGCTACAGGCTAAAAAAGGTCAGAGCTCGCTGACCCAGAGAAGCCTACCTGGACCGCCAATGTCTACAAGTCATCTCAGGAATGGCATGGCATCTTCCGTGCGCTGGCACTTCTTGCATAGGCAGTAGTCTTTTTTACTTTGCAACAATTCCTTCCGATAAGAAGCACTGCCTACTTTCAAATTAAACTTAAGGGCCCGGTTTAATTCACAGCAGGAGGCCCACCATAGGGATGGACTAATCTACTCTGCTCCCATGGTGGAGAGGTCGCCCACCTAATTTATAAATGACCTCCAAGCTGGCGTCATTTGTAAAAACAGTGCCAGGAACTGCTGTGATGGCTGTTCCTGACAGTGCTGCAGCAGCAGGACGCATCTTTGTAGAACAGAGTAATCTTTTTTTCTTTTACCCAAAAAAAATCCAGAAACTGGATTTTCTTTTTGAAAATAAAAATATAATGCTCCTCTCCTCTCTCTCTCTCACAATGGAAGTCTTTTACTGTTGCTGTTGTAGTTACTTTATTCGATATAAAAAAAAAATATCATAAAAGTATAATACAATACATATAAAACAGTTTAAAACCCACTACAACAATGGCTTCAATCTTTATACAGTTAAAAAGAGTAAAAGAGCAATATATATATACATACAGCATTTTCACCCCCCCCCGTTAGTTGATATAATGAACAGTAATATTCATACAGAGTCCGGGACAGGGATGGTTAGCTTATGATTGGTACGCCTTAAGGAGCTTGTGTCTTATCCTCCAGGCCCAGCCCAGATATTTGGCAGTCCCACAGATAACACTAGGGACTGATGTTTCGTAGGTCAGGATGCGCAACGCCACCCTGGAAGACCTAGTGCCCAGATTATTACAGACCGGTTTCAGCCATCTTAATCTTGGTTGCCTGTACGCCTGGCAGGCGAACATAAAATGGCCGATGGACTCTATGGGCGAGGCACAGCCTGGGCAGCCTTTTGGGCTCACGATTGCCTTACTCCAGCTAGATTGGAACGCGTGAAGTGAAACGGTACCATATCTCAGTTTTAGATATAGTGACCTATCTCCAGGAGATTCAATCAGGTCCATAAAGGATTCCATACTGGGAGCAGGTTTCACATCCAAAATATTGACAGTTAGAACACCCCTCTGATTTCTTAGAGTGTCAATCGTGACCCATTCCCAATAGATCTTTTTTATCGTTGATTTGGGTGGAGGGAGCTGGCTCTCCCAAGCCTCTTCCAGGCCTATCTTCTGCAACTGTTTTTTCAGATTCGATACCCAGGGGATCTTGTGCTCTGCTCAAAGTTTTAATAACTCGTCCAGAGCAGAAGCGTGATGATGAAGTTCGTGGGACCTTCTGAGCCTTGTCCAATATAATATAGGGCGCAGCCTAGCCACGTTGCTGATGTTATGTCTACCGAGATCACTGCGAAGTGGGACTAGCGGGGTAGACAGAGGAAGCGAGACTAAGTCTCTAAAGAACTTATTCTCCGATTTAAGCAGCTCTGTTAGATTTTCGAATCCCCACAGTTCCGCCCCGTAGAGGGCCGCTGACATGGCCTTCCCCTCGTAGACCTTGACTGCCGCAGCTATTGGCCTACTATATGAGAGCCTCTGATGTTTCGCTATTGCCCCTGAGACCCGTTTGTGGACAAGGAGCATTTTCAACAGATGGGGGGCCCATTTGAGCTTATTGTTGACCCTCACTCCAAGATAATCAAAAGCCTCCACTAGCTCCAGTGTGGTGTCATTTAGCTTGATGTTATTCCTAAAGTTTTTTGTGGGTGATAGCGTCATCAGCTTGGTTTTTGTTGTATTTATTTTCAAGCCCCTGATGTCGCAAAACTGGGAGAAACGGGACAACAATCTTTGTAAGCCCATAGGGCTTTTTGATATCAACAGAGTGTCGTCAGCAAAAAGCAGGGTAGGTGTTTTTTCCCCGCACAGGGTTGGGGCGTCGGCCATGTCATCACTCAAATGGTCTGCCACCCCATTTATAAAAAGAGAGAACAGGGTCGGGGGGGCTAGGACACAACCCTGGCGCACCCCCTTCTCGACAGCTATCCTCTCTGTGAGCTGACCCTGGTGTCCCCACCTGACTTTGGCAAAATTGCCTTCATGAAGGCGTGTAAGGAGGTCTAGGATTAGGGGAGGGATGCCCAGATCGCACAGCACCTGCCACAGCTGTAATCGTGGGACCAGGACGAAGGCTGTTTTTAAATCAATGAATGCCAAATACAGGCTGCCTTTTTCAATAATAACAGATTTCCAGTGTATAGTACAGAATCTGAAAACCTGGTCAATAGTACCAACTCCTTCCCTAAATCCTGCTTGAAAGTGACTCAAAATGCCCTCCTCATCTATCCAGGCCTTGATCCTAGTCAGGAGGACTCTGCCAACCACTTTTTGTATTACATCGATTAAACTAATCGGTCTGTAGTTGGCGGGGTCCTCCCTGTCCCCTTTCTTGTAAATAGCCACCACCTCCGCCCCCTTCCATGAATCCGGGACTGGATATCCTAAAGCTAGGTGATTTAAAGTCCGAAGAATGAATTCTGCCCAAAGGTCTTTTTCATGGAGCAAAAGGTCGCCAGGGAGACCGTCGGGTCCAGCTGCCTTTCCCGGAGCGATCATATTGATTGCAGAGAGGACATCTGTTAGCCCAAACTGGGCCTCTATCTCCAAGGGTACTGAATACTCTATTACCGGCGTCTGCTCCTCTGGAACCACTCTTTCCCCAAGTGAGTAAAGATCAGAGAAGTGTAGATGCCATTGACTCCCCGTAATGTGATTCGGGATTGGATCGGCCCCTCCCCTAGCGCTGATGTTGATAAGACTCCAGAAGGAGGTTGAGTCTTTCAGTAGGGCTGCGGCCTTTCCTGCCAATGAGTTTCATCCCACAGTCGCTTCGCCTTCCTAATGGCTTTGTAGTAAGTTTTCCGGGCATTGACAATGGATGGCTGTTCCTTAGATTTTATGGCTCGAGATAGAATCTGTCTCTTTTCCCTGCAGTCCTGTGAAAACCAAGGGTTTTCTGATTTTGGGGGGGGGGGGGGGCGCTTTTGATCTCCCTTTTCCTGCAACTCAAAAAAGTTCCCCACCCTTGCCACAGTCTGTTGATAAACTTCTAAGAAGTCTTTGGGAGAGAGAGCCTGTGAGAGACAGCCCGTGGGCGTGTCCAAAGCTACAATGCCTTCTTCTACTAGCCTTTTAATTTTGTGCAGGTCCATCTCTCGCTTTACTACCCTTGGCCACTTGAGGCGCCTATTACAGTTAGTCGGGGCAACCTCTCTTGCCCCAGGCCTCTGTTTATTTGAGGGCTCAATGGAAGTGGTGACCGACTCGCGCCTGAGTCGCATGGACAGCGGGCAGTGGTCGCTCTCGCACCAATAGACAACTTCCATGTCGATAAGATCCGGCCAGAGCTCGGTGCCCAACAAGATGTAATCAATGCGCGAGGGGCCACCAGTTCTCGTGAAAGTAGGGGCTCCCAGGCCATCTGAGCGGGTTCGTCCGTTTGTAGCCCTCAGGTTAAACTCCAGAGTTAAAGCGTTAAGTTGCACAGCTCTCTTGGACCATTTCTTTATTGGCGGAAGAGTGAGTTGGGGTATACCCTGCTTAGAATCAACATCTCCAATGCCCAGGATGTCATCGCTGCTCAGGGGCTCAAAAGTACAATTGAGATCCCCGGCAACGATGACATCCGCCTTAGTGGTAATTGCTGTGAGTTCAGACTCGAGAGCTGATACAGTGGGGCTTACTTGTGCACCGGGGGTCCCTCTAGCATAGATGTTAAATATTTCGAGGGGGGGTTGATGGTCAGCTCCATTGATAGATATGTGCAAGAGGTCATAAGATGTAGTTGCATGACTCTTGACTGCCCAGTTCAAGCTGATATTGACCCAGATTAAAAGGCCCCCCGAGGGTCGTCCTCGTGTGGACCTGATTGCGGGGACAGAAAGGGTAATGAACCCCGATCTATGCAGGGGGACCAGGCTCCAGGTTTCCTGAAAGAGGATGACATCAAACTTATCGATGAAATCACTCCAGACAGGATCTATGAGATTCCTCCTTAGCCCCGCAACGTTCCATGATAAAAACTTAATGACTCCCGAGGGAATGGGCATTGAGGAAATCCCCACCGCCATGCTATCTTGACACCCCTCGTCAGCTGCCATAATATTAACAGTTTTACCCAAACCATTTAAAGACAAGTTGGGAGCAGGAGTGGTGTTCAGAACTGACCCCTCGTCAGAATGAAATGTAGGTGAGTGTGAGGGGAGTCTTGTGTGAAAATTGGATAGTCAGTCCACTTTTCTCAAACCAGAGTCCTCTCCCTCCCTCAGGTGGGTCCAAGCGGGAAACCTGCGAATCTGAATTGAAGAATGAGCGGGAGGTGATGACCTATACTCGAGCAATAGTAAGTTTTCTGCTAAGGCAGGATCCCCAAATACAATCTCTACACAGTCAGTGATAGCGTCCACCCGTGATAACCTTCTTACCCTTGTAATGTCCTCTCTAATAATCGATCTACATCCTCTGACATGTCTCAGCCAGTGTATAGCTTTGTTATGTAATGATACACTGTTTTCAGAAGCGCACCGTGATGGCAATTTCGGTACGTAGGTCATGAAAACAGAGGACTTAGCCTGCACAGAATGGGAGATAGGCGAGTAAACTGGAGTATGGAGTGATAGATTATTATTACCCCGTCTAAGAGGTAGGAGAGAACTAGAGGGGCGCCTAGTGGGAGAATTTACATTTGGTGCAATTACTAGCTCAGAGCATCTTGTCATATCTACATATGACTTAGTAAGGCCATTTGTTCTGATATTATTATCCTCGTTGTAAGCCCCCCATATACAAGATCAACATTGGTTTTCGGGGGGATTAGCTTGGGTGGAGCAGACTTCTTCCTAGAAGGGGCGACCCCAGAAGATGGTAGAAGAACGGGGGGAGTCGGGGAAGAAACTTGGCTTGCAGCAAGGCTCTCCACCCTCTTGTTGAGATCCGCCACCAACTCCTCTAATCTCTTAATTCTATCATGAAGCGCCGCCAAGGTATCGACATCGGACCTGATAGGGGTCACAAGATCCACAATAGGCTTTGCAGCAGAACTAGTGGGGTGAGATAGATCAGGATCGAGGGGGGTGAACCTATTAGAACATAAGATAGGTTGAGAGGCACAATCGGGGGTAGCTGAGTCCGCTTCTGTGACATTCATAGTGCCCGTAGACTGTACAGGAATGACTTGAGGATCAGGGATTGTTATAATAGGGGCGGGGATAATACTTTGTTGTTTAGTCAGACGCTGGTTATGAAACATAGATGGAATTGTATTGTTGAGATTTGGGACGGTTTTAACTGTCTGACCCCCCGCCTGCCCGCCAGCCAGCGAATCCTCACAGTCATTGACAATCTCCTCTATTCTGGTCAAAACGCAATTCATGGCAGCATGAGTACTTTTCTTAGGTTTTTTGCCCTTTTTGCTACTGCCCATCGGTCCTCCCTCTGCAGCTTTCCTTTTACCCATGATGAGAGCCCAACACCGAGGGGGATGGACACAAACTGAATGGCAACACACAAAAAGTTTACAGGAAACCTGCTCGTGGATAAATGGCATTGTCACGGGCCCCCACGGAGGTACATAAAAATCCTTTTGACGGGACACAGTACCTTAGCTCTTAGTCGGTTGATAATCGTCAGTAGCTTCGTGTTAGGGGGGTGGCTCGGCCCGGCCTTCTCCGGCCCCTGACGGCCTCAGACAGCCCGCCCTTTGCCCGGGCTTAGCCCGGCGCCGCCCGCGCGCGTCCCGCGACGCGGAGGGAGCCTCTCTCATTTCTCCGCCTCCGGGCGCGAGAATGGGGCGTGTCAGCCGCTGAGCAGCCTGGGAGCTGTAGTCTCCCCCTGCAGACCGCGCGGTGGAATGGAGCGGCCACAGAGGAGACACACAGCGTCGGGGCCCCAGGAGCGGCGGAAGAAGCAGGTGAGTGGAAGATCAAGTGGCTGGTCAGTGCAGGCAGCTCTGTGCAGTCTTTTACCATTCCAGGGAGAGCATTATAAAAATGTTACTGTTCCTTACTGCCAGGTCTTACTTGACGGTAAGAAACAAATTGGGAGGGCTGACATGTAGCTATTTCTCCATCAGCCCTTACTCCCCAGGGCCGTCATAGAAGTTTGGTCATGGGGTAGACCGAGTAGTCTCTGCTGTGGCCAAACTGAAGGTCCACACGCATTTAAATGAGGCGGGTGGACCTTCATATTGGTGGGATGCATACTCCGTAGCTATTGTAATTGAGTATCCATACCACCAATATATTAATCAGGCCCTGTTGGGTATAACACCATCTCACCCTACTGCCACAAAACGAAATATGTGTGAACACTTAAGACCATACTTACTGTTTGAGTTCACCTCAACCTTAAAATGTGACGTCACCAAGATTCTCGAGAGCTTTGAGCCCTTGTCACTCAACCAGGACACTTGCAACCCAGAGTGTTCAAGACTGACCCCTCAGATCAGACTCGTGCTTCACCGCTTGGGTCTTGGAGATGGTGGTGAAAGAGGTAGGAAAGCTACAGCTCCCTCCAGTGAACGTTCTCCATACTGACAATCACTAGGAATTCCCTACCATAAGATGACATGTTCAGAACTGGGTGGGAAGGTAAATCACCAGGGTTCTGCTGGGTTCAGGCATGTCATACCGAGGCATGAATTAGATTCGCCAGGTGAACCTGAAGGCATGACTGGTGGATGGCTGACTTGGTCTATTAAAAGCTCTGTATTTAGAGGCTCATTCTCTAAATGAGGTGGGTGCTCTGCCTCCTCGCTTTACGTCTGAGGAGGGGTTGGAGCAAGATCGAAGTGCTACATCCATCTGTGTAGTCTAGATGGCAAGTGGAAGGAGACACTCGTCTGACAGGTTTAACCATTCCTCAACTTCATACCATCCAAAAAATATGCATCACTTTACCTTTTACTTTAATTTAATGGCTCTCATTAACATTTCTAATCTATCTTGGGGCAGAGAGAAGATGAGCTGGAGATGGTCGGATAGTTTTAAGGAAAGAGAGAGAGCGGGAAGAAAGATAGGTGGACTGAAGGATGGTGTAAGAAAGTCATGGGACGAGGGAAAAAACAATTGGGAGTTCTAAAAGAGAAGGCGTTTTGTCTATTACTATATCCAAGTATATAAATATCCTCTACTGAACCAATGAGATGCTTCATTTAAGGTGTACGTGTAATCTGTATGCAAGACCGGCAGAAAATCCCCACTCAACAGAGGCTATCAGGAAAATAGGCTTATCAACATCCTTGGTAGACAGAACTTTGGACGACCTTTTGAGCTGGACACGCTCTGGCCTCTGATAAATCAAGTTCAAGGAGCATAACCTCCTCTTTGAAGATCAAATGTGCAGTTTTCTGGTTAATGAATAAATAAATAACTAGCCCTTTGAAACGAAATATAGAAACAGAGCAAAAGGGTGTGGTTTGCTAGATGCCTTCTAAGCTCACATGCTCAAAATACGTTAAATAAGCCTATCTTTGAGGTCTGCATCTGTTCTCTAACAAAATGTTATGTTACTGGGTATGTGGCGCAGTGTTAGCCAGTTGCAAGGCCTCTTGGCGTTTGAGAAGACTCTGGTCTGCGACTGGGATTCAACCAATGGGGGATCTACTCTGGGAGATGTCCTACGCATCCACAATTTATGTTTGGGAGGGTGTGAGTTATCCTCATAGATGTGTTCTGCAAGAGTGTGGGTCCTGCGATTTTCCAATCTAGCCAGTGTGGATGTAGCGGGGCTGCCTTTGTGGCCGTTTTTCAGTGAAATATCTAGTCATGAGTTAATCTTCCTAACTTCTGACAGCTGTTCATCTCTTGACGCAAATTCAGTACTCAGGGACCACATGAAGGTGCTGGGGTGCACCACTACTTCACTATGCATGTGAGACCAAGAGGTGTTACTGCAGTGGGTCAAAGAATTTCTGACCTAGGGTTAAAGGTAAGAAGAGGCTGAGCCTCTCATGGAGGCTCTAGTGCTTGGGTGATATGTAGTCACTTTGTTTAATTTTGATTTCCCCTATCTTGGTGGTAAGAAGTTGCTTTCCAGCTGTTGTTGTAAGCCTTATCCCTTTGTCCCTGGTCCATGTAATTTCCTGTGCCCGTCCAGAAGTTTCCTGCCTTAGATATTCTAGAGTTCATTCAGGGTGCAGGTTGTGTTCACCAAATTGCTGATTATGGGGACCTGTTTTTTTGATCCATGACATTTCTCCCTGTCGGGTACTCGTTGTCTTGAGAATTACTTGTTGGGGGTTGCTGTCCAGCACATTTATGTCGGATGGTGTCGGCCACAATTCGTGGCCCAGCTATGAGAGAAGGCACCTTGACTAGAAAGTTAAATAGATGGTCCTGACACTGACCTTTTCACGGAAAAGATAGTTTAAAACCAACAGTAAGCTGATTTGCTATGGCATAGCAATACACTGGATATTTTTGAAGGGGAAATAAAGTTGTGGACCTACTATGTCAAAAACACAGGTCAATCATGCTTCATTTGTGTTAGGACCACAGGCAGCAATCTCGTCTTTTACTGAGTCCTATTGGCGGTAAGCAAATTTCAGCAAAATTAATCCATAAATAACGGATCATGAGAACCTAGCCAACGCGAAAGTGTGGGTTCAACAATTTGGTGTGAACCTCAACTGTTAACTGTAGATGTGGTCGAGCCCGGGACAAATAGGTCACACAGACGGAGGGCAGCCGAGCACAGGTTCTACAGGCCCCTCCACTCAGACAGAGCATGGGGCATAATACTGCTACTAAATAAATACTACATGTTCAGCTTTAACGGTATGTATGGTATCATCGCGCACACAATAGGTGTGTAATTTAAATAATATTTTAGTTTCACCTTCATTTAGGTCTTGCACGGAGTGGTACACATGGGGCTGGCCTCCATGCTGTCCTGAAGAAGAGGTTTAGGGGACGCCTCGAAACATGTTGACACAATACTAGGGACTATAATTACATAACTGTTATTTTTCCCTTTTATTAACCTCCTTTTTAATCTTACCAACTAGGAGCAGGAATAAGGCATTAGCTCACTAGTTAGGTATATTTGTAATTAGCACAAACACCACTCCCCCTACACTGCACTACACATATATTCACAAAAACAAGTGCTCCTACGTAACTTTGCAAGTCGCAGCACGCCCCAACCAATAGATGCTTGGGATGGCCCCAATGATGAAGCATGTCACCTAGGGGCAACTCTGGGTGAGTGAGGGGACTCAAGAAAATAAACTTTTCTTTTCGATTGACAGTTGAGGTTCACACCAAATTGTTGAACCCACACTTTCGCCATGGCTAGGTTCTCATGATCCGTTATTTATGGATTAATTTTGCTGTACTCTGAACATATAGGAGGGTGAACCTAGCCCAATCCTCCTACTCCCTCTTTTTTTGATTAATAGGTAAGTAAATTTCAACAGAAAAAAAACTGCCAGTATGGATTTTACTGAGAACAATGGTAAATTTGGCTATTTTTCTGGATGGTTTAGGAGTTTGCAAATCCCACTGTTAAAAAAAAACCATTGGCCCTAATTCGATATTGCACAGGCTCAAACCAAGTAATAAGGCTCGGTTGTCTAAGATCACTCAATGCATGGGCCCTTTGCTACCTCTTCCAAAGAGATCACACGCTGCATAGACACAAGCCTATGCCTGGCCACTACTGCTCATGATCCCACATTTCATAAACTTAAATCTGCAACCAGGCAAAGCTGCCACACACACTGTCTGGGTTTGAACCCTACCCATAGGCAGCTTCGACTGTTACAATACACCTCGCTTGATTAGAGATCTTGATCTCAGTCATCTCGGTTTACGCTCTCATACTACACGAACCATGTGCTCAGTTGCTATTATACATTACAAGCATTGCAAGCATTACAAGCACTTCAGCCCTGCACCTATTAACCAGTGGTGCAGACCGCAGAGGCTATTGTCAAGATCAGACATTTAATGGATTCAAGCCCGGCACTCAGCTCCTCGGATGCAGAAGATAACACCCCAAAGTGACCTGCAACCATAGACTCCAGCAAATCTAGATTCTCATGCTGAGCAGCTTGCAGGCCACATTTGAAACCAGAGACACTGCCAAGGGTTAAAGATTGCAAGGGGAGGAGTGGGGAAGAATGCAAGTGGGGTCATAGTGAGGAAATAAAAATTATGAGACCTATGTGTCCCCTTGTGCCCCCCCAACGCTTTATGTACACATGCATGTATGCCATGCATTTCCCCTCCATGGCCTGTCTATCATGATGCTTATGCTATAACGTGGCCTGCCATCATCCAGTCTCCCATGAGAGAAACGACAAATCTGCACTGAGGCCTACACGTTTTGCATCATGTTTTCCTGCATTTTCCTGAAAACTCATGTTTATGGCTCAGCCAGAGCCGAAAAGAGGTTTCAGGCCTCAGATGCTCGGAGAGCTGCAGCTGCGTATCCTTGGCCTTGCACACTTGGGCCTCAGCCAAAGGGGCCCTGTCCGAGGTGCCGAGACAGTATTGAGCACGGTTATCTGCTTACTCCAACTGAAACCACATTCCTGCCTGGAGAAGGAGGAATAAACACGACCCGTCTGCAAAGGAGAAAGCCTAGCCTTTCTGTCTCTTTTGATGTGATTACAAAAGCTCACGTCAGTGAAAAGCCCATAGCCCCCATGTAAGGCCTACGCAGTAAATGAAGAAATAGATGCCACATTGGCTCTTGGTGATGGGCAACCTATGTCACAAATCAGTCCCTGCTCCAGACTTTAGATATCAGATAATACAAGATGTGCTGGTCGTCCTGACACTGAAGGCCTAGCTTCCAGACTCCCCGGTTGCACAGCAACCCTTCCCCACGTCAGTTACACGTCATGCTCGAGTTGAGCACAAGTAAGGCAAAGTTCCAGTAAAATTCCAGCTGATCACGCAACCCCCTCCAGGCATCCACCCACCTATGACATTCACCTATTATCATCAAGTGGACGCCCACATGGACGCCCACCTTCACGCCTACCTACACACCCACATGCTCTTATCTCATTCTCTCTTGCTCCGCCTGAAGCACTCCTGCTTACGTATATTATTAACATGTATATATACTGTACTCTGTGAATAAAGTTTGAGAATATTCTGAGAATATTTTGAGAATTCTGATCCCTTCCTGATCCCTTGTGGTGATGGAACTATTCTCCCTATAACTCGAGTTATTGGAATAAAGCCCTTTTGAACCTGATACCACAGACTCAGCCTCTTGCTTTATGCATGATCATATTGATAAAGAAATTATGAGTGCGTAATACTTTATTTACGACAATAGGAGAGTAGTGATGTAGAAGAAGGACGACGATACGTGAAAAGACAGGGTAAGGGGTAGAGTATGGCGTAATGCATTGCAAGTGAGAAATAAGGCAGAGAATGAGATGAGGTTAAATAGGAAGGGAGACAGAAATATGGGCGTATAGAGGACGCAGGCTGGTTGAGTAAGTCAGAGACGAGGTTGATGAGTTAGATGGTGATCTGTATGCAGTTATTGGCGGAAGGCTAAATATTTCACTTAGATTTTCATCTTGTGACCTCACTGTTGGCTAAATACAACATTTCCAATATTTAAGTTTTTTTACCTGTATTTTAGAAATTTCATAAGTGCAAGGCACATCACACGGCGTCAGAGAGCTGTATGGCAACTATACTGGTAACAGTCGTAATGCACTACCATGTATACCTGTTTTCATGATGTTAGAGAGACAACAACTTAATAGGCTTCCAAATACAGAGCTACAAGCGAGACAACAGCAAGGGAGACTAATCACTGAGCAAGCTTCAGGAATACAGGATACACTTGAGTTTGCAGTATTGTTAAGCATACATGTGCATAATCAGATCAAGGTGGTAGCCAAACACAGCCTTCCTTTGCATTTAATCTAGACCCCATAGGTTGGGCTAGGCGATTTGAGTCATTTCTGGTTTACTTCTATACTTTCTCACTGTCAAAGGCACGGTAGCCAAGCCAGCTCGGTAGGATAACACTCAAAACCATTCAGCATATCTTTACAAAGAAGTGGGTAAAACGTTATTTGATTTTTTGAAGTCTTACCCTCCCATGGAAACACCTGCTGCCATAAGAGGAGCCGAGGAGTGCACGCTTTGTATGTGATGAATAGCAGCTTCCAAATCTTCTGTGTTGTTAGCAGAGTATGTTCTTGGTGTCTGCAAATAGGCAAAAGCAAGCAAAATAGCATATTACTGTGCAAACTTCAAGGCAACCTTAGTGTCATTTTACAGGAATATTCGACCTCAGGAATATATCGGAGCATCTAAAAAACGTTATATATATCTATCTCTCTCTTTCTCTCTCTGGATCTCTCTGTCACTGACCAAGTCATGAGTGATGTAAGTTGTGAGGTCATAAGCAGTGAATTGCATGGGCACGGGTTATAGCTCTATAGTTATAGATCAGCTAACTATAACTTCTGTATTTCACTGGTTTTATACAAGTGAAACCTTAGCCTAACTATAACATTCCTGTAACCTTTTCTTTTTTCAGTGATTATCTATATATAACAACAATCATCAAATCACCACAGTGTTAGTCATGTCATTAGAAACAAGCTTTGCACAAAATTTACACAAAAATTACAATACATTAACAGCAATGTACTAGAGTACGGTTAATGAACCAACTGTCTTTTTATTTTTATTTCTCCATGGGGAAAATTCTTTTTTCTGTGGAAAAGCACTTTCAGCTTCTAAACTTTTAGGGTGGTCCCCTCCAACAGAGAAAGGAATTTATTCCAGCCCTTGTCTTCAGGAAATTTCCGATCTTTTCCAGATGGAAGGAGTTGGTGAGGACAAACTCACAGTGAAGGCCAGCTCTCGGTACCCTAGTACATGCCCACTTCACACCCTTGGCCGTAGATCTGCTCAAATGAAAATCCTTGAACAAATTATTTTACAAGTGTTAAACAAACTTTTTTTGAATTACCAAAGTGGTTTTGCAATTGAAAGAATACGTTTTCTGGCTTTGGTAACTCTCTTTGTGGTGATTTATCTATCTATCTGCAGACGCTGTCTGTGATTCACGGTGGGGCAAGAGGACTTTAAGTTCGCAGTACTTCCCTTTGAACTTACCAGCGCCTCTTAGGTGTTAAAGAGTGTGAGGTCAATGGTTGCTGGGCACCTCCGGACAATGGGGCTACCAATCTTCCCCTACCTCGAAGACTAGCAGCTGAAGTCGAGTTTGCCCCAGGCAGTCTTCACCCACCCCCGTACTACGGCTAACCTCCTAACATTGTTGGTGCTCACTATCAATGTGCGGACGTCACACATGACTCTTTCGCAGACGTTCCCTTTCTTTGGAGCTATTCTGGACCCAGTGCAGTTTTGCGCCTTCCCCCCAGAGCGGAGAATCCAGAACATTTGAGCTATGATCATGATGTTTCAGCCTTTGTCCTGGATCTGAGTAAGGATAGTTCTTAGGCTACTGGGATTGCTGGCCTCCTGCATCTAGCTGGCCAAGCATGTCAGATGGCATTTGCATGCTCTGCAGTGGGATCTAAAGTCAGAGTGCGCACAGCATCATGGGATCTGTCCGAATATGTTCAGATTTTCAGAAGAGACTGCAAAAGAACCACAGTGGTGGCTGATGGAAAGCAATTGGGTCAGCGGCAGACTCCTCTCCTTACCCCACCCAGAGCTAACAGTGAAGATGGATGCATTGCTCCTGGGCTGGGGAGGCCATCTCAGAAAGGTGGAGATCAGAGACATCTGGTCTCTGGCAGAGGCCCAGCTCCACTTGACAAGTTGGAGCTATGGGCCATCCATTTGACATTGAAAGCATTCCTGCCATCTATCAAAGGGAGGTTGAATAGAAGCCAACACTGCGGTTCTTTTGCAGTCTCTTCTGAATTCTGGACATAATCAGACCGATCCCTTGAAGCTGTGCTCATTGGTACTTCAGATCTCACTGCAGAGCTGCACTAATCTTAAGGCATATATGGAGAGTAGAGCTCAGAGGCGGATAAGCCAACTGCTCTACTGGCCAGTCTGGTAAGACAAGACCAAACCCAACAGCCTATTACGTCCATCAGAGCAGGCCCGGACTCACTCCTCCTCACACAACAGGAGATTCACTTGGTCGGGAAAGTAACATAGCGACTAACCTAGTAAAAAAAACTGAAAAAGCAAAAGCTAAGCACATTAAATTCTTCGCTATTAAGCATGTTATAAAAAACAAAAATCATAATGATAATAAAAAAAACATAACATGACATTTTAAAAAACATAGCCATATTAAGGTGTGCTGAAGGTTTCCACAATTTCTTCCATGAGTTCAATGAATGGCAAATCCAGAATGAATTTTATCACCGCAGACAATGACTCTGCAATTGCCCAGTTCAAAAGTTGCAGGGAACAGACACAATCCTCGTTATCAGCCGACGCTGAGGAAGAAGTCTGCCAACCTGCATTCGTGCGTGCTATTACAGCCAGAGTATGATAATCCTGTTGCTGAGGTACCTATCTCCCCATAGGGGGATCCTAAAGCAGCCGTAAACTCATGGGACAACTCCGAAAATGGGTCTCATAGGACTCATCATCAGGTTCATGTCCACCTGAACCAGGTTCCGCAGAGCAAGGCAAATATCCAGTGCCCATGACGGGTTGCTTGCAGGTAAACCAGGCGGGTCAGGATGACAATGACCAGTCAGTGTCCAGTTCCTGGAGCTAAAAATTCCGAAGAGTCATACCATGCGCTCACAGCTCAGATGGACCCGTGGTAGTTCCAGTGTAATTCAAAAATTTCTCAAGCAGATGTTTGTGCTACATATTTTTTGAAACAACAATAGTACTTCCAGTCTACCTATCTTGTTAAACTCTGCCTTCAAAGTTGGAATGGAAGGCCAAAATAAGCTATCGAAACCCCCTTGAGTGAGAGTCGGAGGAAAGAGCACGTTATTACAGCAGGTCACTATGTGGGAAATTGATAAAATATATGTGATCCCGGCCTTCATTTCACAACAATCCTGATTGCTTAACATTAAATAGCTTCCATTTGAAAGGACTTGAAGGAGGGAGTGTAGTAAGTTTCCTCTAGGGCTCACTTAGTTCTCCCTTATTTTAGCCTAACTGCACGTTGTAGGCCACTTTGCTTTGCACAATTACACATGACATGTTTTTTGTGCCACAACATTATTTTAGAAATACGCTGCACATGTTTTTGTTGTTCAGTACTTCTTCCTGGGAGTCAGTCTGATCATTTCATACAAGGTCGAACAACATCGTGGCCTGTTTTTCTGTGGTCAGTCAGCAACATAATCTAACATTTAGACACAACACAGAGATGCAGCTGCTGTTTTCGAACATGGCACTTTTTATCATATAAACGAAGACTTGTCTTTTTGAAAACAGAGAGAAGGATTTCTAGCCGATAGAAAGGTCCTGAGACGGGTGCACCAACCTGGCGCAATCTGAGATACAGACCACCTAGCTAAAAATGTCTGGTATGGGGTCCAGTACTAATCCCAGAGTTCAATGATATATGACAGTGCTCACATAGCGAGGATAGGCTTAGGCAGATATATCATTCACCATGGTAGGGCTTTTCATTGTATACAGTTTGCTTGTAATGCAGATTACTTTGCCCAGTTGTATATGTTTCCTAATTGCCGCACAGTTGCTTCATGATAGAGCAAGAAAGTTTGAATAAGTATTGTAAACTTTCCTTGTGTCTTTCTCTTGTTTATTATGGACATGCATCAGTAAGAAAAAGAAAGGTGATGATCTAGATCGTTTCCACAATTCCCCTGGGGGCTAGAGAGATGTGTTCTGGGTTGCCAATTAACCTGTAACTCAGGGAAGGTTAGGAGGGCAGGTAAGGTACTATGAGCTAGTCAGTTTTGGGCCCATAGGTATAGATGTGGTACAGTGACTCAGTCCCTACATTCTGACGTTCTGTGATCGCAGGTATAGTTCTGTTTCTAAACAGAATCCCTGCAACATGGCGCTACCAACGATTGTCTAGAACTTATTACACGGGTCTCCTGAGTAGGGCTTGTGCTTGTCCAAAGTACCCCTTACACCTACCACCGGAGAGGTCGTTGGTGTTAGGGATTAATCCTCCACAGTATCCTAGGAAGAACCTAATTCTGTTAGTTTTTCAAGCTTGACAGTTTAAAAAGGATAACCCAATTTGTACTACCTCTTTGTTTCCATTTATATTCTGTTCATGGCTGCGCCAGCTCCAATTGCCATTGCAGTTAATTGCAGACCTGCTGTTTATGCACATGTAACATACCATGGGCTTACTAATGCAGTTGGTGATTTTATTTTCGTGGTTGAAGCCATGATGGCTATCACAGATAGAAAGAAGGAAGAGTGCATGAAACCAAAAAGGGACTCACAATGCCAGTCTGACGTGATGCTAAAGCTAGAGGAAAAGTCTCCTTCGTTTAAACCCAAATTTAAGAAAAAGAAGGTTGTGGCTATAACTGCAAAATATGCCACAAACAATGAGAACCCTCCTCCTGAACAAGAGTTGGGAAGTGGCTCTCCTCGACAGCGCAGCAGAAATCACTATAGTACGCCGGAATCTCCAAGGGTTTCTGGCAGTGAGAGCAACTGATTACTTCGCTACAGTTGAAACCCCAGATAGGCGCGCAGTCCCTCCAGATAGATTATATGTCTTCGATATACAATTGAGGGTGACATACAGTGCACCATGCAAGTAATTTTCTGGGAGGATTTAACTTTGTCCTATGACATCCTTTTAGTGGAGGTCGTTTCGCCCCCACTATTTGTCCTAAATCCTCACAAGTTGAGTATGTAATAATTGCTTCATTTTCTGCTCTTGTCCCTGAGTAAAACAAGCACATGCAGAATGGGCTCTTGTACAAGCCCCAGCTTTATACTGCTATCATGCTGGCTGGGATAGGGACTCTCCTTATGTCATACCTATAAGGTCCAGCACACAAGTGCAACCACAATACCCTATTAAACGGGATGCTAATGCACCTTTGGAGTATCAGGGAGTAACTGAACCCTGTGTCTCTCAGATGAATAATCCCCCTTTTTTCTGTCTTAAAACTGGATCATTCATATCGCATAGTCTAAACAACAGACATTTAAACAGTCATACATGCACTTTTGCAATACAATATACACACAGTACGGCACTTATAAATAATATAGCTCGTAAAAAATATAAAACAACCATGGATATTTCCAATGGTTTTTTTCAGCTAAAATCTAGCTCCTGAAAGCAGAGATTGGACAGCCTACTTGACTCTTGGCTTTCAACATCACTTTGCTCGACTAGCCATGGGATATAAAAACAGTCCAGGATTGTTTGCTGCCCGTAGAGTGTCAATTCTACATGATATTGACCCTGACGCATTCTCTTATATAGATGACATCTACCTCACGTACAATGAGTTAAACCCACACTTAGCAGGAGTAGATTGCATAATAATGGGATCTCATGAAATTGGCTACAAGTTCAAATTTAAGAAATCTAGTATAGCATTTCTACGTGCCCTTTTCTTGGGATATGAGCTTACCCACGAGGACGAAAAGTCTTGCCCCTCACCTTCTGGAGAAATATGCACAACTGCAACCTCCAAACACTAAAGAAATTACAATCCTTGCTCAGATTCCTTAATTTTGGCAGAATTTACATACCTGATTATGCACAATGCATTCAATCACTGTGGGCCAGATGTGCGACCATTCCAAATTGCGACTCGCAATTTGCGCTCAATTGCGATTCGCAATTTGGAATGTACAACAGTGTGAGAAACACTGATTGCGATTCCCAATGGGGTCGCAAAATTCGAGGCTCATGAATATTAATGAGCCACTCGAAATTTGCAACTCAATTGGGAATGGCTGGTCCTCTCAGGGATGGTGGCCTGCTGGGCTCAGCAGACCTCCATGTCTGCAACTACTTGTCAATAAAGTAGTTTTTTATTTTTAAATGCAGCCCGTTTTCCTTAAAGGAAAACGGGATGCATTTTTTAAGGGCAGGCAGTGGTTACTAGGACCACTGCCTGCCCTTAAAAAATATTTGTAGAGCATGTCACAAAGGGGAAGGGGTCCTCTGGGGACCCCTTCTCAGTTGCGACTCCGTTACCACCCTCTTGAAGAGGGCGGTAAGTTGCAAGTGCTTTGCGACCGCAATTGTGGTTGCAAAACATTCACACATGGTTAATAGCTAGTCGCAAAACACTATTTTGCGAGTCGCAATTTTTTGCAAGTCGCAAAATAGTGTTTGTACATGGCCATGTAGGTTTTTGCTCATGCAAATGGGTCGCAAACCTGTTTGCACACGCACAAACTGGTCATACATCTGGCCCTATATAAATTAATTCATCCTGATTTTTCCAGTTCACATCATCACACTGAGATCATTACAATTTGACTGACTGGCAACACATCACTTACATATTTACACGTGTACATACCACTAACCTGGTCATCAGAGTCATCGTGGGTGCAATTGGATTTACCTATGTCACCTTTAACAAAGGTGAAACAATGCAAACTGCATACAAATCACATTTATAGTCCATTGTGGAAGTGCGTATTGCATCCACTGAAAAAATACTGACTGGAATGCGGATGGCTATTCTTATAGAGCGGCCACTTGCACAAGGGAAAAGCATTATTAACGTCACTCCCATACCAGCCTCAGAGGGTGGTACAAAAGCTAGCATTCCTAACGCTAAAGCCCTCCATCCTAGTTGGATAATAGTGGCCAATCTCCTTAAAAGTTGTTGATGTAGACTTCTCCCTTGACCTGTCGTTACAGACAGAATCATTTCTACAGTATGAGCATGTCTATCCCATGTCCAGTAATGTTTTACCCCTTAAAAGTATAAATATACTATTTATACTGATGGTTCAGCCCAGCCTGCTATAGGCTCTAAACAGCCATATTCAGTGGCATGCGGCACTGTTATTAGTGTGATGTTGGACGGCAAATTTCAACCACAAAAAACTCATACTCAATCCTTAGGGGACTGTACTGTTCTGTTGGCTGAACTGAAAGCTTTGCTTCTTGCCCTAGAACATACGGATCCTGATTTCCCCACACTTATAGTGTGTGATTCGTATTACTGTGTCCAGTCCTTTAATGATAATTTCCATTATTGGTGTCAAAATGCATTCAAAGATTCTAAAGGCAAGACAATCATCCATAAAACGCTTTGGATGCAAGTGGCGGACCTTACAGATAGGTTGCCACTGACTCACGTTATTTATACTTTGAGTCCTTAGCGTGTGGGAGCACACGTTGTAGGGAATTCTCTGGCTGATGAAGTGGCCAAATATGCAGTTGTGACTGCTATTGTTGCTGCAATTACTAATTCTAAAACCAGAATAATACAGATAAATCAAGGAACATTTTTCTGGCTTTTGAATTGGATTTGAACTACATATGTTGTTCTCATTTGATTGCTTTTCACAAATGTGTGGTGCATCTTGGCTTCTATTTTGATCTGTTTGATTAAGTTCCCTAGGGAACTAGCATTGTAACAGTGGGTGCTATCCAGAATGCACACACTTCCTTAATTTATGTGTGATAACACTCTATTGGGGAGAACACTTTAAAGGGTGATATTAGAACAGGTGCTGTCAGATAGAAGGTTCCACTGTTAATCCTAATAGTACTCTAATACAGATATCTTGGCTGCCATTAATGCTAACAGAGAGAGCACCCTATTACTTAAGGGCTTTCCATATAAATATACATACCACTTAAGTGAACAAAATATTCCCTTTGTAACAATTCCAGGGGTTGGTGATTGTTAAATTCCCAACCAAGACCACAGAACAGCTTTAGTGATAGCTGTGCAAGAAAATGTTGCTTCTGCACATGCAAGTGTGACAGACACAATTTTGCTGCTACAGCAGTGTTATTGGTGGCAGGGCTTATACCAACAGGCCCAAAAATACATCCTTTGTTGTGACATTTGTCAACAAATTAAAGCTTCCATCGTGGGTCGTCCACCACAGACACACCTGTTAATTTCCAACAAGCCGTTCGGCTGCATTTATTTGGACCACTGCAGTCCTCTTATTTCGTATACTGCATTTTAATTTATCCTAGTTGCATTTGATTCTTGCTTCAGGTTCCTTTGAGTTTGGCCACAGTTTTTTGCTGACGCTCGCACTACATATGCAAGTTTTTATCAGAACACATACATGCAGTACATCTCATTAGACCACAGCCTGGCTTTCGCCTAGAAAGAGTGTTGGGATAGTATGGCTTCCCTGGGAGTAAAGGTACATTATCCTTCTCCATATCAACCCAAGGAAAACTGTTGTGGAGACGATGAACCGTGACTTAAAGCAGTCCTTAACAGCTAGGGTATTAGGCACAGGGCGCAGTTTGTTTCACTACCTATATGGAGTACAACAAGCACTTAATAATTTCCCTAAAAGATCTCTGGGCGGCCAGAACCCATACGATGTCCTCTTTGCCAGACCTTGACTGTTCCAGACTTTATAGCAGCAGCCTTGCTCTTTGACGCAAATGATCGCGATGCTGTCTTACAGGATCTGCAAAGCTTCTGTAACACCCAATCCAACGAACATTTGAAGACGTCTGCCTCTGTGGGAATCTAGGAGAAACCAATACCTTCCGGCAGGATTTCTCAAGTTGGGGATCTCTTGCGAAAGAAGGTGGTGGTAAAGAAGGAGTTAGGCCCATCATGCTGAGCACCAGTGCCATTCCTTGGCATTCAAGGTACAAGAACTGTAATCTTGCCGCCGCTTCCTAGTTCTAAACACAATCGTTTTGTCTCTATTGATCGCATCAAGTTACATCATCTGACAGATTCTAAACAGTAGGCCACGAGGAGTCCATGGTAGCTCCCTAACTCCTCTCACTACCATACAGGAAATTCCTCTACTGCTAGTGTGCACCACCAAATCTGTTCCTGTAAGGGGAGCCAGGAAGTTCTGCAGGAGCGTCAGGAACCCGGAGAAAATGCCTCAGTCTTCCCCAACGGTCTTCCGACTCTATCAGACTCTAGAGTTTCGGATGACATGCCAGGGGAAAACAGGGAAACAAAACAAGGGAAGGTGGGCTTAAACTTCTGTAGCGTGACTGGCGCCTGGTCAGGAATAAGGGAGGCAACACCCCGCTGTAAAACAAAGACTGCGTTAATTTCTGTTTTCTCAGACCAACCCTCTTGCTTAACTAGACTCTCGACTTCACCTACCACTGTATGGTTACTTCTAATCGTGCAGAGGGGAGGCGTCAGTCATTCAAACGTAACATCCTACACAATAGAGAGCACAGGGTTAGAAGGGAGTTGGAACTGTGTACTAGAGCTTAAACTATAAATGTGTGCAGCTCACCCCCACTTGATCTGTTGGAGGACTACCGGCACACCGGATTGTACTTCACCTTGAGTCCACTACAGATAATAGTGTAGTTGTTCACCTGAGACATATAGTACAATCTGCCAAACGATTGAAAGTCACACTGAGTTCCCCCTTACATTTACCATACACCAACGTATAGAAAAAGGCAGTGCGTTGCGCTGTTACCGTGATTCTGTTGTAAGGAGAGCCAGCACAGTGATCCACGCAAGTATCCCAAGGGAACAACAGGACACCTTCTTCAATGGGAATAGGTGGGGTAACACCCACGCTAGTATGTAAAGCCAATAAGAAGTCTACCAGGCTGGACATACACAGACAACGCCTGGTAGATGGAAAGGGCAGAGTAAGCCACTGGTTGGAGCACCAAAAGTAGGGTAAGGGGGGAATAAGAAGGTAAAAAAAATGAAACACTGTATGGGCCGAAAATGCGGACTAAGTCACTCCCTAGGATACATGGAGTGAATTGGAAATGCCCGGTCTGACAGTGAAAGAAGATCAGCATGCTTGACCCGGCGCCGAGGTGAGCGGCAAACGCGGGGAAAAGCAGCAGGTGCTGAGTGATACGGAGAGGCCAGGAACAATGAAGCAAACTTCTCTCTCTCAGCACAAAGGGGAGAGAGGCAATGTCCGACCCGCTGGCGAAGGTGGAGACGGCCGCGGGGCGGAACGCCGCGTACGGAGGAGTCAGCGGCAACTACACGGCAAGTAGTCTTCCCTCACGGGATTGAAAGCGGAAGCAGGAAACACAACAACGGAAGTCAGGCACCAAGGATTAGGACGGAAATGAAGCTCGAAGCAAGAACGCCAAGTGCTTTTGCATGCGTCGAGGTTCCTTAAATACTGGAGCGTCTGAGGGCTTGGACGCGGGGCATGACAGCTCCTTGCCGGGTGGGGGCAGAGAATGCATTACAGTTTACTCCTGCATCTGCTACAACTACCAGCAACACGACTGATGTGAGTACTGCTTTTACTACTGCATCTTTTGCAGTTGATGTCGTTTATACAGATCCACCACTTTTGGATTTTTCCATTCCTATTCATGTACCTGTGGCACCATTTTTTGACAGTCTGCTTTTGGTTACTATGGGGGTCGAGATGATTTGTCTTCAGACTCTTTTGATGATTCTTCTACACGGATCTGTGTTGTCTTTTCATGGCTGAAATGCACTTATCTGGTCCCTCCATGCATACATGTTTGGATAACACTTTCCTTGGTTTTCTTCATCCTGTGGATTGGATTTGAGACCTTTTTTTTTTCTCCTGATTAATGGCCATTATCTTCCAAAATGTTCTGCAACAGAACTGGTCGATGAGGTGTTGATGCCTCATTCATCTTCTCATAAGCTAAAAAGAGACTTATCCTTCGTGAACATTTCAGCTGTTCCAGTAAGTGATGGAATTATTTGAAATAAAGTACCTTATGAATATGATATATCTGGTCCTATGGAAATTTTGCAGATACCTTATGTATTTAGAGTTTCTGTGGGTAATGTAATTGTACCTAGGTTAAATTCTGATGATTGGGATTTTGAAACTGTAAACTCCATGCTCTCAGAGATGGAATTTTACACAGTTTTTGAATCAGAGGATCTGTACCTTAATTCTATTAATTATAGTGAAATGTTCTGTTACCATCATTATGGACATCACTATTTGCAATTTAATCCTGGGCGTAGTTCGCGAAGTAGCGCTACGCGTAGCTACGCAAAGTGCACTTCGCACTACGCGAGCTACGCGTAGCACTTCGCGAACTGCGTAGTACCCTGTTCGCACTGTGCAAGATGTTGTTTTCAATGATTGCACAGTGCAGACAAGCATCCGGCACTGTGCAATCATTGAAAACGGCATCTTGCACAGTGCGAGCTGTAGTTTTCTGCCGCTCGAGTAGATTTTTACTCGAGCGGCAGCTTTCTCAACGCGGACTGGTAGTTTCTCATCGCGAGCGGTTGCGAGCATACGCGACCACTCGCAATGAGAAACCTGACCTCCCCGCGTTGAGAATCTCACCGGGAGGTTTATTTCCCACGCTCGCAATCGCCAACTTGATGTTGCTGATCGCGAACGAGGAAAAAGTCTCGCCGGGATGTCATTTTGCTTGCTCGCGGACGCCAACTTGACGCTGAGGACCGCGAGCAAGCAAAACATGACCGCTGCACTACGCACCACTACGCTACGCGTGTTTGCACTGTGCTGCGTGCAATTCGCGTAGTGCGAAGTAGCGCAAACTACATGAGCGTAGCGCAGTGCTTTGCCCAGGCTTAATTTGCATCAAGCTAGTGTTTAACACACACTTTTTAATTACACACAATGAGAACATTTCTCCACTCCCCCACAAGGGAGCTCAAAAACATATAGGGATAAATTCACACATTTTTCTGGATTTTATACATTAGACACAAATTCATATTATTCCTAACTCCTCCCTAAAACACCAAATAAATATATGCTTACACAAACTGAGCTAATATATACAGACTAATTTGTTACCCAATTAGCTGTAAAAGGATATGATTATTGTAAGGATACCATTGACATGAAATCTATTTGGGGTACAAAACCTTGGCAAGTTTAGGGGACAGAAACCTTGTTCCAAGCATGTTTAATTTCAACACAAATGATTTTTCTGAATGACACCCTTCAGCAGACTATGTGTCTAGGATTGGCTAAAATTAACCCTTTGCTGCTAGGCCTTTCCCCCCACCTGTGCTAAGCCTTTTTTGGCTATCTGGGGTAGGTCGCGCTTAGGCCCCTGTAATATTTTTGTTCACGTAAGGTATACACGCCAAATTTGTGTCCTTTTCTTCCAACACACTGAAGATTCTAAAGGTACCCAGGGTTTGTGGATTTCCCTGGAGGGGACTCAGAAATTAGCCAAAATACTGCAAAATCTTTTTTTTTTTTTTAAATGGGGAAAAAGTGCTGCAGAAGAAAGAGGCTGTTTTTTCCCCTGCAAATGGTATCAACAAAGGGGTTGTGTTGCTGAAATCACCATCTTCTCTGCTTTCAGGGACAGGCAAACTTTTGTCAAGAAATCCAAAAATGTTTACACAGTTTTGGATTTTACTGGGACATAGCCTATTTTTGCTACTTTTTGTGCTTTCAACCTCCTTCCAGTTAGTGGTAGAAATGGTGTGAAAGCTATAATGGAAAAGAAGACAAAATTCTGAATTCAGCAAGGGATCAAATAGTGTAGATCCTTCAAGGTTTTTTTTCATAGAAATGAAGTATGACAGATATTTAAAAGCAATATAGCATTACTTCTGGTTGTGGGGATATATAGGACTTGTAGGTTCACCAAGAACTTGAGGAACCCAGAGCCAATAACTGAGCAGCGTCTTGCAATGGGTTTTCATTGTGTACCGGGTATATAGCAATTCATTTTGTAAATTATAAAGAGTGAAAAATAGGTATCAAAGACACCTATGTATTCCTGAAATGGGAGTTTAAAAACAGTAGTTATTTGCGCATCTCTGAAATTGTGGGTACCCATACTAGCATGTGAATGATAGAAATTTTTTCAAAGTGACTTCTTTTTTACACATTGTCTTACATTTGGAAGGCACAAATGCATTGAAAGTCAATAGGTAATACCAGTTGCTCTACAATTCTGTATTCCCCTAAGTCTCCCAATAAAAAGGGTACCTCACTTGTGTGGGTAGGCCTAGTGCCCGCAACAGGAAACGGCCCAAAACACAACGTGGACACATCACATTTTTACAGTGAAAACTGACCCTTTTTTTGCAAAGTGCCTAGCTGTGGATTTTGAACCCTTGCTCTTACGGAACCTAGGGAAATGTGGTGTTTAGGTTTTCTTATTTCGTCACTGTATTATAGTGATGCTCTTGCTTTACAGGACATATGTGGAACCTTCTGTTTTACTTGTGCTTGTATTCTATGTACTACTGTACTGGGAATGTGTGGGTGAAGGCCTGGAGCTCCACAGTGTCAGTTGGTGCTGTTCCCTTGAGCCCTCAATACATATGTACTTTTCTTTAGTCTTCTTTAATAATAAAAACCCTAAAATCATCAGAAGACTCCTGGTGAATACTTTATAAATTTGGCGACAAGCTTGGGATAAGGATTCGTCTGAGGTACCATCGTGGATGCTGGATTTTTTTTTACTTCACTCATTCAGTCTACTTCCAGATTTCTGCCTCAATCTAAGGTACTGTACTCTTCTGTAATTTATTTACCATGAGGGCTCAAGGATTTGTCTATTTGGGGTCTGACAAGTCATTCCATTTGTTACGGAGCCATTTAAAGAAAAAGGGATCACGATACTCGACGGCATTTAAAGAATAAGGGATCATATTACTCGTTCTTTAGCACCCTCTTTCAGCATGTGCCTGCTCTACTACTTGTATACTCATTGTGCCTGTACTTTGGACTTTCATCGTCCTCTATGGCTTTTGGGCATTTTGGTACTGATTTTTGAGCAGTTAACTTGCCGCGAGCCCAAGCCCGTGCTCGCGCTCTCTGCCACATTTGACTGTCGGCTCGAGCGTTCTGCTCGAGAGAACTTCTACAGTGTCAAGGCGACCTGCTGCTTCCAGTGCTCATGCTCTTTGCCACGCTTGCTCGACTGCTCGAGCGCTCCATTCTTTTGACAATTCTGCTCTATGTGCGTCCCTTGCGCCTGCGTTGGATTCACTCATCTGAATTGTTCTGTCTCCGCGACCGCTGGATTTCTCTGTGCTTCTCTCTTCGGCACTAGTCCTTTCCACAACAAATGGTTTCCACTATCTCAGCGCACGCTTCTTTTCAAGAAAGACTTCCAACAGTATTAGAGTCTTTCCGTTTCTCCACTTTTACCTACAGGGCCTCCCGAGGTGTTTCCTGTTACTACACCTAATTGGTCCAAGTTCATGTTAACGTCAGCGATTAACACGCTTCTGCAGTTCACATTGTTCACCGTGTTAACAGCGACTAACACGCTTGTCTACTTACCAAAGTGAGCAACTTCGTGGTAACAGCGATTAAAACGCTTCATATCCATTCCAACGCAAAGACACATTTTCATGTGTTTTCCTTATTCATTGCACAATGTTGTCAATAATTGAATGTTCACCACATTACGCATTATCTGTTCTCGCTCTTTATCGTTTCTCTTTCTCTGTTAAATTTTTTCTCTCTCTCTTTTCACTCCTTGTTATTTTACTATGCAGTCAGTTACCCCTCCAACTCCCTTTTTACAGGAACCTGGAGAACCACCAATTAAATGGCGTCTTCAATGATCCTTCAATGCATATCTAGGGGCCATTGATGGTTTAAAGTATAAAGCTGATAGAAAAGGCAGTCTTATATACTTTTATTTGGGTGTGGCAGGTCAGAATGTTTTATGATCATTTACCTGTTTACTTAGGTCAAGATAGTGGAGATCTCGATGAATTCCAATTGACCGTAAGAAAATTATCCATATACTTTGAAGGAAAAGTTAATCTGGTGGTTCATAGGCATAATTTATTTTTCTAATGTTCAAGGTCCTAATGAGTCTATTGACACTTATGTCACCGCTTTGAAGGTTCTAGCTGGTTATTGTGAATTTGAGAATTTTACCTCACAATTAATTAGAGATCAAATAGTTTACAGATGTTACTCTATGAAGATTCAACAAAAACTTTTGTCTTGCAAGAATCTATCCTTAGATGAGGCTATTAACATAGCAAAAAGCATTGTATATTCACAGTTAGACACCAAATAATTAGAAATTGAATCTTCCACCACCAATGTTGTCAAATCATCATCTAAAGATCCTCACACTTCCTACACTTCTGACAACATTTCAAATAAGGCAAATGGTACCATTGATACCAGCACCAGAGGTGGTAGTGGTGTGTTGTCTGGTCGTCCTAAATTGCAATATTATAGGTGTGGATCAAACTCTCATGTTTCCAATTTTAAGAACTGGCCTGCTATAGCACATGAATACTGGAAATGTAAAAAGATTGGCCACTTTGGTAATGTTTGTAGGGGGGGCAAACGCACTCCTGTTTGTTATGTTAAAAAACAGGTCATAGATAGTGAACTCGATGTCGTTGAAAAGAAACTTGAAGAGTTACTTTTGGCTGTCAAATGTGTGGAAATCAAAAATGTCCCAGTAGATAATAGTGTAAGAACCGAGTAAAATCAAATGTTGAAAAATATGCAGGATGATGGCATCATAGAGAAAGTGGATGCTACATTGTGGCTTTCTCCCATAGTTCTTGCCAAGAAGAAGAATGGTGAATTACGTTTATGTGTGGATTTACGGTCTCTCAATAATGCCAAATGGGTGGAGAACTTTCCTCTGCCACGCATTGATGACTTAATTACAGCTGTGGGCCGGTCTAAATGGTTTTCTAAATTGGACTTACGGGCGGCTTACCATTAGGTGGAATTGGATGAATCTTCCAGACATTTAACAGCTTTTGTTACACCTGATGGTATGTTTCAATTTCAGAGAATGCTATGTAGACTGGCGTCGGCCGCTTCGGTCTTCCAAAAGGTTATGAGTAACATGTTTCAAGGAGTGTCAAATGCCATTGTATTTTAAGATGACATATTAATTTGCACTGTTTCAGAGGAGAAACACAATGATGAATTCGAACAGGTGCTTTCGATTTTGCAAAGTAATAGAGTCACCGTCAGGGAGGATAAATGCATTTTGCTGTTAATGAAATTTAATATTTGGGTCATGTTCTCACCAAAGATGGTGTAAAACCTAAACCAACCATTGTGGATGGTTTCATTAATGTTCCACATCCCGATAAGGATCACCTACGATCTTTCATTGGGTTGTGTGAATTTTACTCAAAATGTATCAAAAATGTTGCTAGCCTCACTGAATGCTTTAGGAGTTTGTTAAAAAAAAAAGGTACTGGTTTTGTCTGGACATCAATGGTCAAAAGCATTTTCAACTTGTCAAAGAAAGTATACTGTCTGCTCCAGCTCTTCAAGCATATGTTGAAGGTCGTGATACCTATGTCACTGTCGATGCTAGTTCATATGGCATGGGTGCGGTACTTTCACATATTGTAGGTAACAATGAAGTAACCATTGGGTTTGTTTCGCAGAGAATGAAAGCTGTGGAGTTAAGGTATTCTGTTATTGAGAAAGAGTACTGGTGTGTATGTGGGGAGTAGAGAAATTCTAATCTTGTTTATGGGGAAGAAAGTTTTGGCTTAGAACGGATCACAAACCGTTAGATGATATTCTGTCAGGCAATAAGATTTAAAAAGCTACTGCTAGATTAGCCACACTGGCTACAAAAGTTTTGGAATTCAATTTTTCCGTACAACATATTGCTGGAGGTAAAAATGTCAAAGCTGATTTTTTATCCAGACTCCCTGTTCAAGATGTTAACCCCAGTGTGAAAGACAATGAAGATATTGAGGATTGCATTATTGCCACTGTTGATGATACTGTGATCTGTGCCAATATGGAAGAGTGGAGCAAGCAAAGCTTTAGAAAATGACGCAGTTCTAAAACAGGTTATGAATTTTGATGTGGTAGGGTGGCCTAAAGAAAGATCTATTGATCCTGTTTTACAGCCTTTTTGCAAGGTTGCTAATGAGTTATCCATTGAAAATGATTTGTTGGTTAGAGAGGGAAAATTAATTCCTCCTTCTTGTTTCAGGAGAAAAATCTTAGAAACCGCTCACTCGGGTCATTTAGGTATGGCGGCAACCAAATGCAGATTTTTGGTGGCCCAGTGTTGATCGAGAGGTTGAAGTTCTAGTGAACTAATGTACTCAATGCTTGGACAGCGATAAACATTTATCTACATCCTTTCCGACTTCCAAGTTCGTTCTGTGTCCCAGCAAAGTTTGGCAAAAGGTTGCTCTGGAATTTTTAGGACTGTTCCATGTATTTCCTAATTGCATTAGATATTTTGTTGTTCTCATTGATCATCTTTCTAGATGGGTGGAAGTGAGAGGTGTTTCGGAACCTAATACTAAACCCGTTATTCGTTTTCTACAAGATCTATTTAGTAGAGAAGGGGTTCCTGAAGAACTTTTAACTGACAATGTCGTGCAGTTTACCTCGGTTAGCATGCAACAATTTTTGGAAAAAGTGGTAGTAAAGCACTTACGCACTCCACTTTATTATCCCCAAGCAAATGGAAAAGTTGAGAGGTTCAACAGAGTTTTGGTTGGATGCATACAGAGTGTGATTAAGGCGAGAGTTGATTGTGAGACTGCAGTCAGAGATGTTGTGTGGGCATACAGAACTACTCCTCATTTCATGTCGGGTTCTGTACCTTTTGAATTAATGAGAGGAAGAAAGGTTGTATCCACTCTTATTCCTTTTTGGAAAGGGAAGCTTTGGACAAGGAGTGCAGTGTGGTGAAAGAAGCTGTCAAAGCCAAACTTTTAAATGATGAAGTTAGTCGCCGCAGATATGAAAGATCTAAATGACCAATTGTAATTGGTCATTTAGATCTTTCATACCTGCGGCGAAGGGAAGTCAAACTGTCTATTGGGGATTGGGTTTGTGTCAAAGAACCCTTATTGCTGCAGAAAGGGAATTCAAAATTCAGAGATCCTGCATGCATTGTTGGCATTAGAGGTCATGCCATGAAACTGGACAATGGTCAGTGGTGGAACGTTTCCCGCTTGGCCAAGGTAAAAAATAATGGCAATCATCTTTGTGAACAAAAGAAGGTTCAAAACTCTCTGATGGTTAGAAGAAGCTCAAGGATCAAGAGTTACCTGGAAATTCAATGATTCGTTTTTTTCTTCCTGTTTTTTCCTGGTTTTCTTTTTCTTCTTTAAAAGGAGGAGATATGAGGTGTTTGGGTTTTCTGATTTTGTCACTGTATTATATTGATGCTCCTGCTTTACAGGACATATGTGGAACCTACTGTTTTACTTGTGCTTGTATTCTATGTACTACTGTACTTGGAATGTGTGGGTGAAGATCTGGAACTCCACAGTGTCAGTTGGTGCTGTTCCCTTGAGCCCTCAATACATATGAACTTTTCTTTAGTCTTCTTTAATAATAAAAACCCTAAAATCATCAGAAGACACCTGGCGAATATTTTACAGGAAACCTAGCAAACCTATTCATTTTTTAAAACTAGATACCTAGGGGAATCCAGGAGGGGTGACTTGTCTGGCTTTCACCAGGTTCTGTTACCCAGAATCCCTTGCAAACCTCAAACTTTGTAAAAAAAACAAAACAGATTTTCCTCATATTGCTGTGATGGAAAGTTCTAGAATCTGTGTGGATCCACTAATTTCCACCCACCCCGCATTCCCCAAAGTCTGCCAATAAAAATGGTACCTCACTTGTATGGGTGGGTCAAGTACCCAAGACAAGCAAGTGCCCAAAACATATTGTGGAGACATCGAAATTACCTATCACAAAACGAGCTGGTTTTGCAAGGGGGGTGCACCTGGGTTTTTCGCCCCGGGCTCAGCGGGCATCTAGATCCTCAAGAACAGCACCTCACTAGAGGCCCACCTTTTGGCAGCTGCCACTCTGTGCCAATATTACAAGAGTAACATAGAGGCCAAATGGGGTGAAGGGATATAGGGAATCTACACCTGGGAGGGAGATCTGTGGAAGCAAACGATAACTCAAACATAAGGCACTGTGATAACGATAGTAACCTGGCCCAGACACATCTAGGTCAGTAAACGTTCCACAGATAATAGAAATATATGTCTCACCACATAATAAAATCAGTAATTTAATCGTACAAGTAAGATTCAGCAAGGCAAATAGCAAAAGAGTCATACTCACACCATCAGTCTGAAGATGAATGAAACTGTGTGGCAGCAAATGCAGAAAACATCAAAGGACAATACAATAGTATGAATACAACTGAACAGGAAACCATATCCACAAAAATCTCAGCAGCTTGAAATACAATACCCCCTCTTCTTGAAATTCCAAGTTCATTCCCATTCCAATGTTTACTGGTTCAAAAAGAAAATGAACGGTCTGTAGGAAATGCGAAATCAGCCCAGAACTCCAAATGCGCTGCAGACCAGGGAGAATGTTAACAGAACTCAATACCTGAAACACTCACACGCTACCAGAAGCCCATGTGCCGGAAACCGTGAGGCTGCCCAGAAACACTCATTCGCTGCCAGTATCCCGCTTTATAGGAACTGCAAAGCTTCAACCTATGTAACACCGGACCACACTGTAGCAGGTCTGTCAGAAATGCTGCACCTGTGAACAGGATCCAGAACCCTTAACAAATACTCTAACGCCGCTGAGCTAACTGAATTCATGTGATCCTAATAGCAGATTCCTGCCCGCATTCAGTGGGGGATTAAATACTCCTTCTGGTACGTGCTTCCGCATGTACTCGAACACCATTGCTCCGGTCACCACAACGGCATTCTTGGAATGGTGTTAGGCTGCACAACCCAGTCATTGTCTTCCTCACTCTGTGTGACTTTCCCACAAAACTGAGCCACTAGCACCTTAGTAACAAATGTGGGTGGGCACTGGTACTGCAGACAATGACAGGCCAGTAGACACAAATGGTTGTTATGCTCGTTTTTTGAATTCCACATCGACGCCCATTATTCCCACTCTCAGCATTCAGGTATTTTTACCACCTATTTGGTGGGTAAATTGTGTCAACACTTGTCCTCACTGTCTGCAGTAAAACAACATCTTTCTCTCGTTTCGGAAGGCATGGACCTATCTGATTTCTTGTTAGGCCCTAAGTCTCTGCATTCAAAACAATTTATAATGAAATTTGCAAATGATCACAAATGCAAGCTGCTGCACGTTTAAGACAAATTGATCAAGATAACTTGGATAAAGTACTTGCTGTTGTTGATAATAGTATGAATACGTTGTCTTCTCCCATTCACAATCTGAATAACATTGCATCATCTTTTATTGATATCATGCAAAGTGACGTCAACATTATACCATGGGAAAAGTCTGCTTAGATCTATCATGCAGTTTAGCTGGACACTTCAAACCCTTAAGAAAGGCCAAGTTCCACGGCGTTACCTTAAATTAAGCCAGCTATTCTAGCCTCTCAATCTGACACATAAACAACCACTCATGGCTAAGAAAGATGCCACATACACCATGTTACATCTTATGAAATTAGAACAGCTCCAATTCACAATATCAGAAACACCTTCTGCTGTCTGGTTAATACATGGCTTAATATCTTTGCCAATTTCAACATTTCAGTTCACAGCTTGCATGAAACATTTCTGTGTCTGTAGATATGAACTCCTAGGAGGCAGCTTCATTCATGAGTTATGCTTACTCCAATTTTCTTATAATTGTGAACGTGACAATAAAGAAGGCTTCATTACTGGAAAGGAATGTGACTCTTCTATCGGACATTCACTTGTTTGTAAACATGTTACCATTCATGGTGCATGTAATGCGTTGCTAGTGTATTTGGCCTATTTTCTAAAAGGAATACCAGTGTCTTCAATCATCCCCCTCATTCAAGTCTTTTTAAACGGAAGATATTTAAGGTTATACTATCAGAATTGTTGTGGAATTAAGGTCTGAATCCCATATATTTTATCGGTTTCCTAGATAGTGGCCTGCTATAATAACATGCTCTTCCCTCCTGCTCAAGAGGGTTTCGATAGCTCGTTGTGGCCTTCCATTCCAACTTTGAAGGCAGAGTTTAACAAGTTAAGCACACTCAAAGCACTATTGTTTCAAAAAAGATGTAGCACTAGCATCCCTTTGATGTTTAAAATTGCCCTGGGGACCGCCACTTCCCTGGGACGCAAAACTTGAAATAAGGGGGAGGGGCCATGCAGCCCCCCTCGAGGGCCATATTTGGTCCTGGTGACCACCACCTCCCTGGGCATGTGTTAAGTAAAAGTGGGAGGGGACCAGCACGGCCCCCTTCCCGGGCTCTTTTCGGCCACAGGGACCACAACCTCCCCAGGGCTGATGTTTTGCAAAGTAAAGGAGGGGGGCAGCACGGCCCAGCCCTGGAGCCATTACTGTCCCTGGAGAATACCACCCCCAGTGCCAGCTCTCTATCTCTCGAGGTGCACACCCTCAAGAGATAGCAGTTTGTTTTTGCATGGCGGGAGCTCTGACAGCTCCTGGCAAGTGAGAGCAAACAATAATTCCACTCTCAGCGGCCGAGAGCAGGAAGACTGCTCTTGCTCGCTGGGAGTGGACTTTTCTTCTGTGTTCAAAAAAGATCAAAAGCTTTTTTGCTGCTGCCTGCCAGCAGAAGCAATGTCAGGGACCACAGGGTCATTGGGGCTCCCCCGCAGTCTCTTCCAGAGCACGATCTGTAGTGACTGTGACAATTGGGTTGTTTCTTTGGTCTCTCCAGCTGAGAGCAAAGTTCATACCAGTTTTCAAATGTGCAAAATTACTTGGAGGCATTGCCCATTTGGCCCACCCTGTCCACCTTAGTAGTATGCAATGGTCTTCTCGCCTTTTGCCACGATGATGGACAGCTTACCTAAAGGCCCTGCTAGAGTTGGGTAGACATTTTGTGCAAAACTGTGGACTCTTGTTGGATAAATGGGCAGGTGAAGTTCCGTTCTAGCCCTGATGCTCATTTCACAGAAATTAAAACTCAACAGGAAGCCTTTACACAAATATAAACATAGCAGGTTGCCCAGTTGAAGCTCCATTTCTGAAAAGGACAAATGATCCTAGCTTCCTGGGCTTGGGAAAGCAAGTGTGTTTTCGCTACAATTCCACATACATGGGGCTGGCAGAGGGGCTTGTCAGGAGGAAGAGGGGAGTTGTCCTCTGCCTCGTCTGCCTTGCACACGTTTTGTGGTTGCATCCTGGCGTATGCGGTCTGCTCGTTTCACAAGACTTGTAATAGAATTGCAACTTTAGCCCTTCAGGTGAAACCTAAGATGCTTCTGTATGAAACATGTTTAAAAGGAGCCCCTCTGCAGCACAGGATAATCCACTTCTGGGGACATTTTCTGAGGTATAATCCATCAGGACACATGCCTCCTGCTCCCCAGCCATCAACTACCCTCTCAACATAGAGTTTTAAACGTTTTTAGAAGAGACATTAATTTCAGCAAAACCGCTCTAACAGTGAATCACAGTTCTCCTTAATCCTTGAGCAGATGCCAAACTGTGTGTTTGCATCTAGAATTCAGGCAGTTATTTGTGTTTTATTTCTTTGTTGATATTTCAAGACAAGAGGGTGATGCAATCGGTACCCCTGACCGCACACATTCTGTGGAATAAACTCACTCCGGCGAAGGATATAGCCAAAGTCTAACCCATATGGTGATTTTGGCACGCATAACAGGGTCAAGGAAGCTTAGCTCAAGCTAGGGCAATGTAGTCAAACCATGATAATTGACCTTTCAAAGTGTTTATTTTTCTCGTAGACACGTTTGTCAGTGGAGTATCATTAGTCAAGTAATAATAGTAATAATAATAACAATAATAACACGTTTTTCGATTTGATACACAAACCATAAAAGCATATAAATAGCAGTCAATAAAAGAATATCAGAGATACATTTGACTAAGATGGCAGAAATACAATATCATTACTAAGAATCCATGATCTACTATGTGTGATCCAGGGAATTCAAACTCATTAATGAACTCAATCCCCCCTTGTTGTTCGTAACTTCAAAGCAGCTCTTAAAAAACGTGCCACACAATAAAGAGTAAAAACATCTGTGGACAATTTTAAAAACAACAATAAATAAATAAATATATATATATATATCACAATATATATATATATCACACTATTCCTTGTTTTATAAAATTCTTTGGCACTGCTTGCTGTGACTGATAGACAAGACTTGTCATAACATTTTCAGAGATTTACAGAAATCTATGAAGTTATTTAAGACAAAAAAAGTGAAGCTTGAATATCGTGAAGTTTGAAGAGCTTGAAGGGAGACGCCTTTACAGTGTTCCTTTAAAGCCTGAAACTATTCACTATTTCTTCATGTGATATACATCATTTCACCTAACTGGTGAAATTTGTACTGTTATGACCCACTCACAGGCCCATACAGCCACACACAAACCCATAAAGCCATTCACAGACCCACTCATACCTAAACCACCACTCACACCCCCACTCTCAACGGTTGCGTGTTACAGTTAGGACTTTTGAAAGTCACTAAAAAAAACAAATGTTACAGGGACACTATAGATAGGAAATAGAATTTTTAAAAATTTAAAAATTCACTGAAATATCCAAAGGTTACAGGTTCATATTTCACTCGTATAAAGTCATTAAAATTTAGCAGCTATAGTTACCTGAGCTAACTATAACTTACGCCTCCACAGTGCATTGCTTATGATCTCACAAATTATATTATTCATTACATGGTCAGTGACATTACTGATGACATCTCAAATGACTTAACTGGTGACATCATTAACAGAACCACTCACACACCCCAATACAATCTCCCAGACAGCCACTCACACACCCACATAACCACTCACATACCCATTCACAGACTCATAAAACTACTTACACACCCATTCACTCATTCATAGAGCCACTCACACACCCACTCACTCATCCAGCCACTGACACAACCACTCACTCACCCATACAGATACTCACCCATACAGTTACTCACACACCCACGTATTTACCCATACAGCCACTCACACACCCACTCACCCATACAGCATTTCACCACACTCACTCACCTATACAACTACTTATATTCCCATTCACATGTCCGTAAAACCACTCACACACCCACTCACATACCCATGCAGCCACTCACACAGACACTCACTCTCCAATACAGCTGCTCCCACACCAACTCACTTAACCGAACACCCACTCAAACAGTCACTCAGTCACCCATGCAGCTACTAATGCACCCAGTCACTCTCTCACAGCCACTCACACAGCCACTTAGTTACCCATACCGCCATTCACATAACCACTCACCCACCCATTCAGCCACGCACACAGTCACTCACTTGCCCATACACGTACTCACACACCCACTCACTTATACAGCCACTCACACAGCTACTCAATCCCCCATACAGTTAGTCAAACACCCATTTATACACCCATACAGCCACTCACACAGTCACTCACACCCATACAGCCTCTCAAACACCCACTCACACACAGATACACACAGCCACTCACATAATATGTGCTAGAAGAAGTATCATTCAGTAGTAGTACACAAAGTATACTAATCTAACTTTTGTTGTAGCTTACTATATATTTAACATTCAAACTTTTTTTAAAAGCTCTTAATCACTGCATGATGTCATCAATTATGTCATCAATGAAGTCGTCTGAGATGTCATCAGTGAAGTCACTGACCATGTCATAAGTGATGTAGTATGTGAGGTCACAGGCAATACATTGCAGGGGCATAAGTTATAGTTAGCTCAGGTAACTATAACTGATGAATTTCAATGGTTTTGTATGAGTAAAATCTGAGCCTAACTATAACGTCACTGTAACCTTTGTTTTTTTCAGCGAATTTGTAAGATATTTTACATTTTATTTCTCAACTCTAACATCCCCGTAACCTTTGTTTTTTCAGTGAATTTCTAAGGTTTTTTAATGTCATTTCCTAACTATAACGTCCTTGAAACCTGTGGTTTACTCACTGAATTTATATACTCAATGATAAAAACAAAAGTTACAGGGTATATCACTCGTATAAAACCAGTGTTTCAAGTTTCAAGTTTATTTGTTTATTTGAATAATTAAAATCTTACAAAAATGCTTAAAATATCACCAAGTGTAAAAGATTTAAAACACTATATATACGATTTTTCTCATGTCATATACTTACTAAAATGCAATACACAGTATATTTTGGGATACAGTGGCTAAATAGTTCAGATATTACTGCTCTAGTTTTTTACCAACAGCACACAAAAAGTTTACAAATGCAGAGTTCATGAATATATCTTTAGAGTATAGGCATGCCATCAATGCTTGCCTACATGTCCTTACTCCACTGTCATTAAATAGTCTCTTAAGGGTGATTTTCCTTTCAGTGTCTAATTCAGGACAAAGACAAAATAAATGTATAATGTTCTCTTGTGCACATTTACATAACCTACATACAGTGTTCTCTTCACTGCGCTTCCATGTAGGTAAGTGACATAAACCCGGCAATAATCCAAAACGTGCTCTGATAAAGATTTGTTTCTTTTTCTGCGACCATGATGTTTCAAGCTATTCTGGGACTTTTTTTTTCATAAATCCATTTATAATTGGCCATGCATGTTTTCTTTTTACACATATATCTTTATCTTTTATCAGCGACAGTTGATTAGTAAGTTTGTTAATTATTTTTTTTAAACTTTCCTGTGTAATTGTACTCTCCCAAATTGATATTACATCAAATTCTTCCTTTGCTTTATTTAGATAAGACCAGGCTTGCAGTTTCCGATTCTCTTTGACTTCTTGCCATAATAGCTGGGACATTTGGTTTTCTTGATCGTTTTTTATTCGGTTCCACACTTTAAGAGGTTGACCTTTTCTTGCATATAGCTGGTTATTTATCCCAAATTCCAGCTTCACCTGCGTTTGCGAGGCGTTATTCGGTAGGCAAAATAAGATTTGATACGTTTTGGCAACTGCGTTATTATTAATCTCCGCATCTTTACCGTTTAATACCTCACAGCCGTATGTCAGGGTAGGTAATAATTTCACCGAAATGATCTTTAGTAAAGGACGATAAGTCAAGGCAGTTATTGTTTTTTGTATAATCCTAAATGCTGCAACCAAAGTATTAGCTTTTCTGGTAATATCTTTTTTTTGTGGAAGAAAATTTCCACTGTCATTAAATATAACTCCAAGATACCGGTAGGAATCAACTTGTTCTAATCGAATTTGTTCCAACATCCATTTACATTTATTTTTAAGTTTTGTATTTTTTGTAACTACCATTACTTTGGTCTTCGTTTCATTTAGTACCATCTCATTTTCTTTTGCGTACATTGATATACGATCTATTAACCTTTGCAACCCAACTTTAGTTTGACTTAAAAGTACATCATCTGCGTACAACAGATTAGATATTTGCTTGCCAGCTAACCTCGGCGGATGTGCATTTACTCCGTTCAGTGCGATAGTGAGATCTGCTAGAAATAAATTAAAAAGCAATGGAGCAAGGACACACCCTTGTTTTAATCCTCCAGTTGTATGGATTTCATTGGTTAGTGTCCGGCCATCACCAATTCTCACCCTGACCCAATTGTAAGAGTACAATAATTGTATAATTTTTAGTAGTGAGTCTGGAATTCCTTGATCTTTAAGTTTTATCCACAGATGGTGTCTATTCACACAATCGAAGGCCGATTTGAAATCAACAAAACAAAAGTAAAAGGGCTGTTTAGCTAAAAGCGCCTTATCCATTAATACCGATAGGATAAGTATATTTGTGGAGGTTCCTAGACCTTTGATAAACCCAGTTTGATTCAGGGGCAATACCCGTTTATCCTTAACCCAGTCTGTTAAACTTGATAGTAATAGCCCGCAAACAATTTTGCGTCAGTATATTGCAGGGTAATCAAACGATAGTTCTCCGGTAATTGCCAGTTTCCTTTCTTAAAGATAGGAGGTATTAATGACCCTCTCCACGATTTCGGTATCAACCCAGTTTGTACGACTTCATTGAAGACCTTTGTTAGATATGCAGCCCATAAGTCTGGATCTTCCTTATAAAGAGCGAACGGGATGCCATTGGGTCCTGGTGCTACATTTTTTTGTTTCTTTATTAAATTGATCACTTGACTTTCTGTGATATAGGCTTCAACATCACATTCTAAGTCTGTATTAAACATCATTGTCCGCTTGTCTTTCTGAATATTTGCTTTAGAAACAGGGTTTAGAATTTTTATAAGGAATGCAAACCATTCATCATCAGTTAAGGCGGATGCTACCACAGATTTATTAGGCCTGATTAATCCATTAATCCTTTTCCAGAACTCCCTTGAGTTTGCTTGGGTACAAGCGTAAGAAAACTTTGGCTACAATTCTTCCCGGACTTTATTTTTTTAGTTCCAAAGTAGTTTCCTCAAATTATTATTGACATTTTTTAGTTTTATTTGTATATCTTCATTGTTTGGGAGCTTAGTTAGCTGTTTCCTAAGTCTATTACGGGTCTGCCCAATTTTTTTGATAGTATGTGGGAAGTTGATGTTAGTATCCCTTCTTTCCGTTTGAATCATTTGTTTTTTCTGTTCATGAGAAGAGGCATCATACGGTTTAACTATTTTCTGTGTATAATTTTCCCATTGCTTAATTGCAGACCGCGTGATATTATCTTTGAAACATTCTTTAATTAATTCTTGTGCCTTTTTCTTCATATCATCCTTATTATTTGTCTTCCATATAAGCTTCCTATAATTTGTAGTACAGGTCTGACCTTGCGTTGTCAAATAATTTTGATGTTTCGAGTATGACAATTTTATTTATAATATTTGTTGGCTGTGGTCGTTATCTAACACTTTCCTTAGTTGGTAGGAAACGATTTTATCGAAGATATTTATAGATAACATTGTATAGTCTATTCTTGACTTAAACTTTTGTGTCTGAAATGACCAAGCTGGGGGTATATCTGATACAATTCTGCCATTTAATATTCATAGTCCCAATGCTTCCACGTCCATCAGGAGTTTTCTTCCGATTGGATTTTGTTTAGAATTTATTATGGGATCCAGTATTTGTTCTGGAATTGCCCATTGATGATTTTGGGACTGTATTAAATCGTTCCGTATAAAGTGTATTAACAGGTTTATGTTAAAATCACCTGTAACGATAAAATCTGCAGACGGTTCTTCTATTATTTGTCCAATAAGAATATAGTAAGAGCAGCGCTCCTATCCTTCCAAGAGGACTGTTTAGGTGGAATGTATATATTGACTAAATTAGAATTTTCAGTTTTTTTTCCTCACTTGTTACATATTTCAACTTTACTGCTTGGAAGTTAGAATTATTTGTGACCAACTGCTCATGTTCAACTTTCAGGTCAATCAATATGAATATTGCCAAACCCCCACAGGGTCGACCAAATTTATGATGTTTAATTGCAGGCACAAAGTATCCTTTACATCCTTGTAAAAAAAAAGGATCAATTTCCCATGTCTCCTGCAGTTATATAATTTGAAAGAGGTTTGATAATGTAACTATTTGGGCATTTTTTATCTTTTTACATAGACCATTTATGTTCCATGAGTATATTCCTATTGTTAAAAGGTCCACATTCCGTTATTCTATTTTATCTTGTGATCTATTCTGTCATTGTTCGTTGTTACCATGTAATGCTGTCAGAATCCATTTTTCGTTTATTCCTTTAATTTCTCCAACTTTTATTTCGTCCACAGACTTTTCATCATCACATATATTTTACCCAGGGGATTTTTTAGTATAGAATATACTAAATCATCTTTTCTCCCTTTTGACCTTTTCATGGGGGTTTCTTCTTTTATAAGCGGAGTTGGATAAACCTTTGGGGCTGGTTGACTAATTGTTATCCCCCAACTTCGAAAGACTTCTTGTTCATGCAGGATTTGATCCACTATGGAATCAGTATTTACAGTTAGCAATGTTAGTGGTTGTCTGCCTTCAGGGTTTTGTAAAAATCCTACGCATTCAATATCTTCTGTTGTTACTTTTTCTAGTGATGGTACTGATTTCAACAGCCGAAGGATATTACCTCTATTCAAAGTATCATGGTTGCCGCATAAGTCATATAATGGTGTAAGAATAATTTGGGCAGTCCTTTTAGGAAACACTGATTCTCTCTTTTTATCCTCACAAGTTTGATATTCCTTATATATAATTTGTTTATCTTGACCATTTCTTATAATAACTAGATCATCCTTTCTAAGTTTATGCCCCATATCCGCGATCGCTTCTTGTAATATCGTTGAATTGGTCACAGTTTCTTCTATCCGTTGTTTTTGCGCAATTAGATTATCTTTTTGTTGTCTCAAATTCCAGCCTAGTCTCGGTGCATTTCTTTGATCCTGGTTAGTTGCTCTCTGAACTACTTGACCAGTATAACTTTGTTCTTCATTTAGTGAGATTTTAAAATCTACAGAGGTTAATGATCTCATTTTTTCAATCGGTTTGCTTTGAATATCACACGTAAGGTCCTTTGTTATTACACAACCATTTCCTTTTAGCCCATTTATTTCTTCTTTTTCTTGGGCTTTCTTCCCCTCTAATTTTACTACCTCAGCTTGTCGATCGGTATTGTCCGTTAATTTAATTGTATTAGTCGGGTGTGGTTTTAAGTCTGGAAGATGTTTCCCAGGCTTCATGAATATATCATAATATTTTTCATTTTTTTCCAATGATTTTGTAGACTGACTCCCGAATACATCACTATTTTGTTTTCCTGGTTTCCCTTGGTTTTGTCATTTCAGCAGGTATTTCCAGGTTGGAATATGCTTTTACTGCATTTTCCTTTTTTGCCTTATTTCTTGCTTTACGTAATTTTTTCATTTGTCTCTTTGTAATTTCAAATGCTAATAGATCTTCATTGTTCATTCCTTCTTTATTTAACTGTACTGGGAAATCAGGCAGTATTTCTTTACTATTTAATCTATTTGTTTCTTCTTGTGTCTTCTGCATTATTTCTGAGTTCAGTTTGATCACGACATTAGGATCTATTATGTCACCAATTTGCTTCAGTTTTTTTCCTTCTACAGAAGCAGATGGATTTTGATCAGAGTAGCCCATCTCCACTTTTTGATCTTCCGGTTTTTTTACACAGAGAATAACACATCTTCTCTTGTTGATTGTCATACTTTTTGCGCACGATGTCTTTAACATCTTCCAATATGGTGTTTACTACATCTGGGATAGATGCCAGTTTGTTTATTATGGGTGCACATGTGCAATCGAAATAATTTGAAGCTGCTTCTTTTTGAGCTTTGTTTATTATGTTGTTTAACTAATTTATGATCGATTCCGGCGACTGCATTGGCCATGACTCCAAGTATTAAATTTGAGTATCCATTTTATTCGACTGATATGTCAGTGCTTCTAAAGTTAGTGTTGAGGTTTGATAAAATATATCCCATATAGATCCTAGATCTTGATTGTCTACATTTTTTAAATTTCGATCAATGTGTATTTTGCTATTTCTAACGGAGGTGTTAATGTCAGCCTGGCGAAAATCTTGATTTTCTGTTGAAGTTTTCGATTTAGCCGAGTTATTATATTTACCGGTGTATTCAGATTTAAACACCACTTGGTCTTTACTTTCCATATATTCTTCCTTGATACTCGTTGTTTTTAACTGGTTTGGAGTGTCATGATCTTGATTTTCATAACTCAATTCCATATTTTTTTCTCCACTCTTTCTTATTGGCATAGTTGTCACCAATGCGGAGTTCATTATATCAGTAGTTTGGGTTTGCTTTTCTTGTATGTCTTCGTCTGTATTATTTAATATGAGCTTGTGATTTAGTGATTTACTATATAATGTGTATGCATTGTCTAGTTCAGTTTTTTCCTTATTTCGACTTTAACTTTTATTGGTAATGGAACGCCTGCAGTCATTGGACTCATAGACTTATCAACTTGTGATAGATCTTGTATTGATGTTTCCATCTCATTCTTAACCATATCCCTTCCTTCCATTTGAGTTAGCAATACTGGGCTTAGTAATTCCATATCCATTCTTTGATCAATTATTTGGCCCTCTAGATTTTTATTTTGCGTATTGCTGACATAGTCGCACTCCCGCTCTGAAGCAACTATTAGTATATTTCTTTCCAAGATGCTAGTTGGCTTATTTGGAATCTGTAACTGTTTTGTTTCTACATCTGATTCCATTGACATAAGTGCTCCTGTTGGATCTCTCATAAAATCAAATTTCTGTGGTATTTTTGTAGATTTTTCGAACATCCGTGCTATCGGTGAAATTAAAGTTTGATTTGATCCCTTTATCTGTGCTTTAACTTTTTTGAGCACTTTAGGTGCTTGCGTTTTACGTGCTCGTCTTGTAGGGGGGGCCCAATGTTTTTTCCTTCCCCGAGCGCATTCCCAGTGTCTATCTTGTTTATTTATGTTGAGGTTAGTTATATTGAAATAATTTAGTCGTACATCCAATAGAGAGAAGTTTATTCAAAGATAACAGCTGACATTCATCACCACAGCGGGAACGGTAATCATCTGCCGTTAGACAGGGAGCGCAGGTTAGAACACTCACAACATTCTACGGATGTTCCAACTGTGGGGGTGATGGGAGGAACTAAAAGAATGAAAGATAAAATACAACACATCTCCCTTCCAACGGGAATAGGGAACAAAATGGGTTTAATACATGATATAGTCTCTTTGCCATTTGGGTTTGGAATGCACATTCCTCAGATGCACCATAACATAAGGAATGGTACTCCTGTTGTGATTTCCATGTCTAACATTACAATCATTGTCAAGAATACCATCACTGTTGTCATGCACTACCCAATCCACACTCCAGTATTGTCCATCATTCAACTGTACTACATTCTTGAACACTTTGCTCACCACCTTCCTGTCAGAGAATTTTGAACAACCTGAAGTTACTGTATTGGGTAATTTTATTCTTACTGCATCTCCTACTTCCAAGGTTCTAGGAGATTTCTGTATTCTACAATTATACCTTTCCATATATTTCCTTTGGTTTAAGTGTATTTTATCCATGATCATATCTCGGTTGACTTCTTCCTTCCTTCCACCAACAAGCCACAGAGGGCTTAACTTGGTGCCAGGATCTCTCCCTTTAAGGGACTTAAATGGTGACACTCCTGTGACTGAGTGGGGAGTGACAAGATAAGACCAGATCATATCATCTAATGCTTTAACCACATTGCTACCATTATGTACATTAAGTTGAATGCAGTCTTTAATCATGCGATTTATGCGCTCTACTAGACCGTTCGCCCTAGGGCAGTATAAGGCCGTAGGTTGATGTTCAACAGAAAATTTACGTAGAAACTCTCTCATAAGTGTTGAGGTAAATTGGACACCATTGTCCGTAACCAAAATTTGTGGTACCCCTTCCGTACGGAAAACATCTTGAAGGAAGCAAATCACGCTGTCGGTAGTGATATTTTCCACCACTTTGATGATAAACCACTTAGAATGATAGTCTACTAACGTGAGTATGAACCTTCCGCCTAGTCCTTTTATATTTAGAGAGCCAATGATATCCATGGTCACTTTGATCCAAGGAGCAGGTGGAACTTCCACAGGTGAGATTTCCCCTTTACTCACCACTTTACTCTTATCACTCCTGGCACAAGGTACACACTCTCTCACTTTTCTCTCCACCATGGTTTCCATGTTTGGCCACCAATAGTGTAAGCAAATCTTGCTTTTGGTTTTACTGCAACCTAGATGGCCTTCGTGGGCTAAACTTAAAATCTTTTCTCTTATACTCTCTGGTGGTACTAACTTGTTCCCTCTATATAAATTCTGTCCTTGTACATGTAACTAATTTCGCACTTCCCAAAACACATCTTCACCATTTTTTTAAAACGATGATCTACTCGGCCAACCTTCTAATATGAGCTGTTTCACTCTTGGAAATAGAATATCATTAGATAAGGCTTCTTCCCATTCAGATTTGTTCAATCCATCAAAAACCGTAGCCACTACTACTTCATCACTAGAATCTCCCTCTGAATCCTGATTCTTTAAGGGTAGTCTAGACAAACAATCAGCTGCCTGATTAGCTTGCCCAGGTATGTATATTATCTTAAAATTAAACCCCTCAAGACCAAGGAACCATTTGGATATTCTGGGTGTGGTTCTTTGTAGAAAAAGTACTTACTAAGGGCTTATGATCTGTCCTTATTGTGAAGGGTATGCCCCAAACAAATGTCCTAAAATGTAATACAGCCCAATAATATGCGAGCGCCTTTCTTTCAATAACTGAATAACGAGATTCCGCTACTGTAAGAGCTCTAGATGCGAAAGCTACTATCCTTTCTCCTCCTTCTGTCACTTGACTGAGAGAGGCACCAATCCCTTTCAGGCTGGCGTCCGTAGTGATAATGGTGCGTTTCCCAGTATCAAAACACCCTAAAAATGGTGCATTAGATATACTGTCTTTAAGATTCTCAAAAGCTTCTGTACACTTTTCGTCCCACTCAAATTTTGTACATTTTTTTAGTAAATTCCTCAATGGAAATGTAGTGTCTGCAAAATTTTTGATACATTTTGAATAATACTCTGATAATCCAAGGAAGGATTTAACCTCTTCCTTGTTGATGGGTCTGGGTGCAAATTTGATTGCATCTACAATATTGGCTTTAGGCTTGATTCCTTCTTTAGAAATAACATGCCCTAAATAAGTGACAGAGCGAACTCCTATTTGGCATTTTTCCTTTTTCAAAGTAAGTCCAGCCTCCTTCAATCTATTCAAAACCTTACGTAACTTCTCATTATGATCATCCTCATCCTTGCCATATACTAACAAGTCATCCTGAAAACATAAAACCTGTTCAATCCCCTTTAGAATATTCTGCATAGCTCTTTGGAAAACCGCCGCGGCGGAGGCTAACCCAAAAGGCATTCTCCAAAATCTGAACGCTACGAACGGCGTGATGAAAGTGGTCAAAGCCTTACTGGAGGGATGAAGTCTTATTTGGTGATAGGCTGAGGATAAATCAATTACTGAAATAAATTCTGCCCCACAAATCTGGTTAAGCATGTCATTAATATTTGGCAAAGGGTGCCTGTCAATCCATATGTTTCTGTTTAACTCAATACACAATCTAATGCTATTTGTGTTGCCTTTAGATGTAATAACAATGGGTGCAACCCATTCTGCGCACTCCACTGGTTCTATGACACCTTGACTCAGAAGTTTGTCTAACTCATTCTTCAAAGGTTCTTTCATCATTATGGGAATATTTCTACATTTATGAGCCATTGGTTTAGCCCCCTCCTTCAATTTGATTGTGTGTTGATACTCTTTTAAACACCCAAGTTTATCTGTAAAAGTTCCAGGGAACTCATCAAAAATTTCTACTCCATAAACACTTCTTTCCACTAGCATCACAGGAGTATCTGCAGTAGGATCAAGTTTCATTCCTAGATCTCTTTGGTGCGCCCATCCTAATAAGTTTGCACCCTTCTTTGCAATATAAACTTCCCTACAGTACTCCTATCTTTGAATGAGATCCTCATTATGGCAACTCCTTCTAAAGGAATTGGATCTTTGTTATAACCAACTGGTACTACATCTGGAGTCTGTAGTAAGATCTCCCCTTCATTGAATTTGTTATGATAAGTCTCACTATTCATGAACGTAAATGGTGAACAAGAATCAGCATACATTTCCAGTTTGTGCCCATCTAACCCAATTTCACATTTAGGTAGATCAATTTGGTTTACATTACATTTGTCTAAAACATTAACCTGCAATACATAATTGTTTTTGTACTCTTCACTATTCTCTATGCTATTTACTGTTCTACCAGACATGTCCTTACACGCACGTGCAAAATGACCCTTACGATTACAATTCCTACACGTGGCGGTTCTCGCTAAGCAGTAAACACTATTGGCTAAGTGCCCACTGCTACCACATCTGAAACATTTTAATCTGTTATCTGTGAGTATTCTTTCTTTGTTAACCACTTTCCCTGCTTCTTTTCTCCTAGTGTTCCTAATGGTACAAACATCCTTTAACTCCTCACTTATTTCACTTACACTACCATCACCTGTCATGTTCATTTCTTTCATGCATTCAGCAGTGTGTTCTACACTCTTTGCAATATCTATTGCAGTTTTTAAATCTGGGTTGCCAACTAATAATTTTCCTTGAATTTTCTTATTGTTAGTACAACGTACTAATTGGTCACGTATCAAGGATTCAGTAAGCTCATTGAATTCACAAGTATTTGCGAGTCCCCTTAGGCTAGCAATATAATTTCCTACCTTTTCATTTTTTCCTGAACTCTTCCAAAGAATTTATGTCTTTCAAGTACAAGATTAATTTTGTCTGCAAATTGGAGTTCTAATTTCTTTATACTATAATCATACACATCTCTTCCTTCTTCTCCAACTTCTTCTTCTTCTAAATTTGGTAAACTGTCAAAAATGTTCCTCCTAGCACTATAAAATAGTTCAACATTTTGCTGCTTAGAACTTAATAAGAGTCTTAAATATCTTCACTAGAATTAAAGAAAATAAAAATAACTCGTCAATTTTTTTAAAAATTGTTTTGGACCAATTCCAAACCACAGCCGCCTTCCACTGAAACACCTTCCCAAATATTCCTCACGTGTTTGACTAATGTTTCCTCACACAGTTCCCAACACTGCGCATGTGTGAACCGAAGACACAATCCGGAACACTGCACCGATCGTTGCACGTTGTACCAAGTAATCTCCTCACAGTCTCCACTTTACTTGTAGTGCCCGATGTACCAACGGCTCTCACTCACCGTAAGCAACTCCTTAGATGAAAAGTTCACTTCACTCGATCTGCACTTGAACTAACGAAATTTGCCAACACTGCGCATGTGTGAACCGAAGACACAATTCAAGACACTCCACCGATCGTTGCACGTTGTACCAAGTAATCTCCTCACAGTCTCCACTTTACTTTTATTGCCCGATGTACCAACGGCTCTCACTCACCGTAAGCACTCCTTAGATGAGAAGTTCACTTCACTCGATCAGCACTTGAACTAACGAAAATTCCCAACACTGCGCATGTGTGAACCGAAGACACAATTCGGAACACTTCATCACAACACTGCGCATGAGCTTGAGTACACCACACTGTTTTTATACTTCATCGCAATCCCTCCACGGCTTCACACAGCTGCGCACCGCCCACAGGAAATAGGCGTGAAAGCCCGGTCAGAAGCCGCAAGGACGCGACGTCAATCTTTGTACATCCGAGGATCCCCTCTGTACACCTCGGTCTCAGTGGCGCAAATCCAACCAGTGCGGTGGGTGACTTCTTTATACGCTTATTTTACTCAATTTCTATATCTCATGTTCAGTAAACTGCTTCACAATACTTTCGTAATGTTCTTTCTCATCCCGGCTGTTGCTTCTCACGGAGGGAATGTCAGCGCGTCGTCCTCCGCTCGACTTAAACTCGTCGCCAGTGAAATAATTTAGTCGTACATCCAAAAGAGAGAAGTTTATTCAAAGATAACAGCTGACATTCATCACCACAGCGGTAACGGTAATCATCTGCCGTTAGACAGGGAGCGCAGGTTAGAATACTCACAACATTCTCCGGATGTTCCAACAGTGGGGGTGATGGGAGAAACCAAAAGAATGAAAGATAAAATACAACATATATCTTAGTACTTTGTACCACTGGTGTGTTGCCGATATACACGTGTATGTCACAATATAATTGACAAATATATCTACAGCCGGGATGATGATGGAAAATAACTTAGATATTAGTCAGCTCAGCTCGGGACCATCCGTGTTCTCCAAGTTCAGGTATGACTACAACTTTTCAATTTCAATTTTCAGTTTCAGCTTTCAATTCCCATGTTTACTCAAGTAGTGCATAAATTACACCTTATTTTAGACAGCTTCTTATAATCCTTATTTGCACAGCTCCGCCACTGCTCTGCCACAATTCTGGCACTCAGTTTACCCCGCAACCCCAGCCACACCACAAGCCACACCACGAGCCGCGCTACCAGCTGTGTTCCGTTTCAAGCTCAAATGGGGGACAACCAAGCCGCTTCTGCGGGGGCAAGTGGGCAAGCGGGGTGAGGTGGGCAAGGGGTGGAGAAGAAGCGATATGGTCCAATGCTTTAACTCCCGCAGTGGCTTAAAAAAAGAAAAGAAAAATGGAGCTGATTAAATGGCAAATAGCAATTGGCAGGTCGGCATAGATTGCCACAGATGCCACAAGTTGCCACAGATGTTTTGCCATGCTGAAGTAAATTTAATATCTTCAGGGAATAATTAATGACTGCTGTATGCTGAACAGGTCACGTTTGCGGTTCGACAGTTCTCCAACAATATATTTTTCGTAGTTCCCGACTCCCACTGTTGCATTAGATAAAATAAATAACTGGCACCTTCCTTCTTAAAGGGATTTCCGCTCTCAACCATGCTTAAGTGTGGTTTATCAGTGCTTTCTTGCACCTCTTGTCTCCTACCACTAATGCTTCACCAGCATCTCTCCTCGGAAATCGATAGGGCCCCCAGTAGCACTGAGCCCTGCCCTGAGCTCAGCCGCAGCTGCCGTGACCAGCAAACTGTTTGTGGCTCTGCTCCAGCCACTCCTGCCGCAGCCCTGGCTCTGTCACCTCTCCACAATGACCAGCAAACCGTTTGTGGCTCTGCTCCAGCCACTCCTGCCACAGCCCTGGCTCTGTCACCTCCCCACAATGACCAGCAAACCGTTTGTGGCTCTGCTCCAGCCACTCCTGCCGCAGCCCTGGCTTTGTCACCTCTCCACAATCACAGTCAGCTCACAGGCTCGCAGGTGGGCGGGGTGAGCTTTACTGCTGGCCCCCACGCACCACGCCGCAACCACAAGCCGCTCCGCCAAGTCCGGCAAAAGATCAGTCTGCCACCGGGCCCCAGGCAGGCAGACGCTGCACCCCCTCGCGTCACTGTAGCTCTCTACTGCCACCGTGTGCATGGAATGCTATCTATCCAAAACCAGTGAAATTTAGCAGTTATAGTTAGCCAAGCTAACTATAACTTACGCCCGTGCAATACACCTAAAACATACTTCTACACCCTGCATCTTTAGACTAAAGACCACAAAACTGAAAAAAAGCAAACAGAAGAAACAATATTTTAGTGACATCCCTAAACAACAAAACTCAAGCGTAATAATGTTAGCCCAGCCTTTCTTGCTGCTGCCTTGTATAACACATTTACATTGTATTGGCCCCTTCAGGAAGAAATAAAAATGAATTTCATTCAACTTTTACTCTCTTTGAATGGCATTTAGTTTGTGGTTGCAAAGGTGTCTTTTCAGTGTTTATATGTTTACACTGGTGAGGGCTATTTTCTATTCAGTTGGTGTTATCAGATATTAAAGGTTCACACCTAAAACAGGATAGCCTATGTATGTATATATATATATATATATATATATATATACATGGCCCAGTAGATGGCTTTTATATATACACAGACCAGTAGAAGGTTTATTGCCGAAACGCGTCAGCCAGATACTATCAGCACGGAGCACTTAGTTGTGGAAATGGTAAAATAAAAAAATATTGTGGAACATACCAGATTGGTTCCATCTCCAATCTTAAGTTGGAGGTGAATGGAAGTGGTTGAAGGAAGATGGGAACTGATTGTATATATATATATATATATATATATATATATATATATATATATATATATATATATTCACTGAAAAAACCATAGGTTTCACACATGTTATAGTTAGCAGGACATTTCACTCGTGAAAAACCAATGAAATTCCCCCGTTATAGTTAGTGCAGGCAACTATAACTCACGCGACCGCAATCCTCTGCTGATGATGTCAAATATTACATCACTGTATTTAGACACTTATTTACCCATGTCTTCTTCCATTAATTTTTAGCTATACATATATTACAAATATTTTTTTTTCAGAAAGACACATATGTCATCAGTGATGTAATATTTGACATCATCAGCAGAGGATTGCGGTCGCGTGAGTTATAGTTGCCTGCACTAACTATAACGGGGGAATTTCATTGGTTTTTCACGAGTGAAATGTATTGCTAACTATAACATGTGTGAAACCTATGTTTTTTTTCAGTGAATTTGCAAGGTTTTTTAAATGCTAATTCCTAACTATAACGTGTGTGAAACCTATGGTTTTTTCTGTGAATTTGTACGGTTTTTTAAATGCAATTTTTTTTTGGAGATTTTTGGTAAAAAATAATATCCAACCTATGTATAAAATAATATATGTACTATATCCTGCATTATGGAATGGTTAATTTTTTAAAAATTAATGTTTACATACAGTTGTACATCACAGTTATTATCTTCTACAACTCTTGAAACTTGTATTTTTTTTTTTATGCATTTTTTGCCGTGCGCGTACGGTAAGCTGATGCTACGCGCTCCGTACGTCATAAGTACGGTGCGCTTACCTGATACGATGCGCGTACGGTAAGCTGACGCTACGCGCTCCGTACGTCATAAGTACAGTGCGCTTACGTGATACGTACGTGACGTACGCGTACACGCATGCGCGTTGCGTGGAAGCAACGTCGCGGTTACGCAGTGGCGTGTAATGCACATGCGCGAGTGCGTCTTACGTACGCGCTCCGTAAGCGCTCCGTAAGCGTCACGTTTGCGCATGCGTACTTGTTTACGAGCGCGTACCGTAAGCTTACGGAGCGCGCACGGTAGGTCATGTGATCCACAAAGAACACTTTTCATTGGTTGAAACTACTTTCAGTTCCAGAAACTTCCCACACCACACCCATTCCCCTCATTACTGCTTGAGATCCCCTAGGAGAAAGAGCTGAATTGACATTGAGATACAATGGCAGAGCAGCAGACCTCTTCTGAGAGTGAGCCTAGCAGCACCATCATCAGACAGAGAAGGAGGAAACATAAGGATTCTTTTGTGTGGGAGTATTTTACTTTTCCAGAGGGGCAGAAAAAGGTCAATGCTCCATTGGTTACTTGCAGACTTTGTGAGCGTGTTTTATCTAGAGGAGATCCAAGGAAGAAGTATTCCTTTGGAAATCACTCTATGATGAGACACCTTAGGGATAAACATCCCAGGACCTTTGCTCGACATACTGAAGAAAACTCTTCAGTAAGTCACCGGAGCCCAACCTCAGCCGAGTACATCATCGGCAGCTCAGCTCAGCCCTTCCTCTGAGGTGGGAGCATCACCTTCTTCAGCTCCTCTGGACATTAACCCTCGATTTCGAAGGGTTTCAATGAGGTGTACAACGTGTTGTGGTCTTATTGTTTTTGGGGAGACCAGTGTTTCCCTTATTAACAATAAGATAGACCAGCACTTTGTAGACGTTCATAATATTCCCATTCTTTCTTTCCTCTATCCCTGTATTAACCCAACGGCTCTTTTAAGAGCCAACCTTACCTCACAATTTTTTAAATTTTTTTTTAAGCTTTCCTTTTTGAAAAAGCCTCTCCTTAGCTGGGAAGAATTCAAATTCATCAAAAAAGAATATCCGTCAACGCCTTACATGTACTTCATCCCCAAGGTCCATAAAAGTCTGACCTCACCTCCGGGCAGACCTATCATATCTGCCTGTGATGGCCCCTTTGAGAACCTTTCAAAATACATTGACTATTTCCTGCAAGACCATATGAAAAAACTGGATTCATACATCCAAGATACTGGTGACTTCCTTAAAAAGATTGATAATTTTAAATGGAAAGAGGATTATCTATTAGTCACCCTGGATGTATGTTCACTATACACCAGCATCAAACATCAAGATGGCCTGAGAGCGGCAGAGTTTTATTTGAGTACCAGGACAATTGAATTTGCTGATCATACTAAAATGTTATTGAACATGCTTTCCTTCTGTTTGGAAAATAACTTTTTTTTATTTAATGGTTGTTTTTTCCAGCAACTACGAGGAGTAGCTATGGGCGCCAGCTTCTCCCCCAGCTATGCTTGTTTATTTATGGGCTGGTGGGAGGAGCTGGTGATCAGGCGACAATATCAGCAGATTTTTACTCAAAATGTGATGCGATGGTTTCGTTATATTGATGATCTTTTTATCATATGGCAGGGATCTAAGGAAAGTGTACTCAAATTTGTAGAGGAAATCAATTGTAACAATTTTAATCTTTCTTTTACATCAAATGTTAGTAATGAGACAGTGACATTTTTAGATGTACAGGTTTTAGTTAATAATAACATTTTAACTACTACCCTTTTTAGAAAACCTACGGCAGGCAACACACTCCTTCATGCAACCAGTGCGCATCCCCCACATCTTATTAAAAGCATCCCGTATGGGGAGATGCTCCGTATCCGACGTATATGTAGTGACCCTCTGGATATGGAAATCAAACAAAAAGAATGCATGATCAGGTTTTTAGATAGAGGGTATAGTTTGGAAGTAGTGGAAGCGGCCATGAAAAGATCCCGGCTAAAACCAAGAGAGGAAATTTTGGAATATAGAAAAAAAGATAAAAATGAGGTTTTAAATACTGATAATGAACCAGTACGCCTTATTTTAACATATTCCAAACAGGAAAAGGAATTAAGGAATATCATGAGGAAACATTGGCATTTTATACGCGAAGACCCAGTGATAGGGGGACTTATGCCACTCAATCCCTCTATCACCTTCCGTAAAGCAAAAAGTATGGGTAACATGTTAACTGCCAACAGCCAAGACACCTCCAACAAACAAATGTGGCTGCCTATTAGAAATGGTTTTTACAAATGCTCTATATGCAAGGCCTGCCAATTTGGTACAAATACCAAAACTTACTGCACGAAATTCCCCAATACACAACGGGAAATCAAACAACACCTTACGTGCAAAACGGACTATTGTGTCTATGTCCTAGAATGTGACTGCACTTTAAAATATATTGGCAGCACAAAGCTGGCGGTACACAAACGCATTTTGCAACATATTAGAGCCATTAATAACAAGGATCAAAATTATCCCGTGGCTAGGCACTTTGAAAAGGTACACAACAGCAACCCTAAATGCCTGAAATATTTTGCCATCGAATCTGTACCACTGAGAAAACGAGGTGGCAATAGGGAGGCCACACTGCATCGTTTGGAAACTCAATACATTTTAGAGTTCGATTCGAAATGGCCAGGTGGCCTCAATGCCACGGAGGATCTTTACACCTTTCTTTGAACTTTATACAGACATACACACCCATTCCTTAGTTCCATCACAAAACAAATATAGGTGGAATACATATTGGGGTCATATGTGCATATTTTAATGATTGGTTTTTAGGACATTGTAGGGTAGTATTAACAATCTTATATTCCCATCTCCTTTTATTGATCATTTTAATTATGTCGCTGGTTTTTATCCCTCATAGATAATGTCTGTATATTCTGTTTGCCTTTCGTGACTCAGATGAATTTGATTGCTAAAAATGAATTGCGTATGGGATATTTTCTCCGTCCATTCTGTATGTTTATATAATAGGATTGAATTGTATTTTTAGATCGGTGGTCTCCATTAGTTGATTGCCAAGATGTGTTTTGCACTAGTTGCACTGGTCACTTTATGGTATTTAGTACTGTTGCATCATGCACTTTATCTGAAACTGTACATAGAGTTTGACAAGCACTAGTAGCATTAGTTAAACTAGATTATCAAGTACTGTTGCATTATGCACCTTAGCTGATTTTATAGGTTTGTTCGCCCTATTCTATTTAGATTAGCACTAGCCACTTTATGTCCTTCCATCAGTGGGGCATTTATGCACTTTAACATACTTGTTATCTGACGGACTACTGTGGTTATTCTTCTCTTTTTTTTCTCTTAAAGTTGTCCCTCATTTAGGGCTTTTTTCTTTAGCACGGTGAGCACTTTATATGAATATTAATGTGACATATTATGACGTGACACAAAGATACACAATTGAAGTATTTTTACTGATATTAATATATGCATTCAGGCTTTTATTATTGTCAGGCGCAATGCAATACAATTTATGAAATTGTGAAAACTGAATTTCCATTTCAATCGCATTGTGCCTATATAGTAGTTCTTCGTGTATAGATGCTTTCTATGTCTATGACAGAAAAGTAAAAAAATGTGTTGCATTTGCACTTCAAATACCGGGTCTGCACGGATGTGTGGTCAGGTGACCAAGGCTGCTGTGACGGCCGAAACGCGTCCTGACATCCGTTATGGGGATTATAAATAAATAAAACTGCTGGCACGATAAGAGGTCTGCGCTCGTGATTTCATCCCAGGAAGTGTGCTTACGAGTGGTTAAGAAATATATATATATATATATATATATATATATATATATATATATATATATATTTTTTTTTTTTTTTTTTTCACTGAAAAAACCATAGGTTTCACACATGTTATAGTTAGCAGGACATTTCACTCGTGAAAAACCAATGAAATTCCCCCGTTATAGTTAGTGCAGGCAACTATAACTCACGCGACCGCAATCCTCTGCTGATGATGTCAAATATTACATCACTGTATTTAGACACTTATTTACCCATGTCTTCTTCCATTAATTTTTAGCTATACATATATTACAAATATTTTTTTTTCAGAAAGACACATATGTCATCAGTGATGTAATATTTGACATCATCAGCAGAGGATTGCGGTCGCGTGAGTTATAGTTGCCTGCACTAACTATAACGGGGGAATTTCATTGGTTTTTCACGAGTGAAATGTATTGCTAACTATAACATGTGTGAAACCTATGGTTTTTTCAGTGAATTTGCAAGGTTTTTTAAATGCTAATTCCTAACTATAACGTGTGTGAAACCTATGGTTTTTTCTGTGAATTTGTACGGTTTTTTAAATGCAATTTTTTTGTTGAGATTTTTGGTAAAAAATAATATCCAACCTATGTATAAAATAATATATGTACTATATCCTGCATTATGGAATGGTTAATTTTTTTAAAATTAATGTTTACATACAGTTGTACATCACAGTTATTATCTTCTACAACTCTTGAAACTTGTATTTTTTTTTTTATGCATTTTTTGCCGTGCGCGTACGGTAAGCTGATGCTACGCGCTCCGTACGTCATAAGTACGGTGCGCTTACCTGATACGATGCGCGTACGGTAAGCTGACGCTACGCGCTCCGTACGTCATAAGTACAGTGCGCTTACGTGATACGTACGTGACGTACGCGTACACGCATGCGCGTTGCGTGGAAGCAACGTCGCGGTTACGCAGTGGCGTGTAATGCACATGCGCAAGTGCGTCTTACGTACGCGCTCCGTAAGCGCTCCGTAAGCGTCACGTTTGCGCATGCGTACTTGTTTACGAGCGCGTACCGTAAGCTTACGGAGCGCGCACGGTAGGTCATGTGATCCACAAAGAACACTTTTCATTGGTTGAAACTACTTTCAGTTCCAGAAACTTCCCACACCACACCCATTCCCCTCATTACTGCTTGAGATCCCCTAGGAGAAAGAGCTGAATTGACATTGAGATACAATGGCAGAGCAGCAGACCTCTTCTGAGAGTGAGCCTAGCAGCACCATCATCAGACAGAGAACGAGGAAACATAAGGATTCTTTTGTGTGGGAGTATTTTACTTTTCCAGAGGGGCAGAAAAAGGTCAATGCTCCATTGGTTACTTGCAGACTTTGTGAGCGTGTTTTATCTAGAGGAGATCCAAGGAAGAAGTATTCCTTTGGAAATCACTCTATGATGAGACACCTTAGGGATAAACATCCCAGGACCTTTGCTCGACATACTGAAGAAAACTCTTCAGTAAGTCACCGGAGCCCAACCTCAGCCGAGTACATCATCGGCAGCTCAGCTCAGCCCTTCCTCTGAGGTGGGAGCATCACCTTCTTCAGCTCCTCTGGACATTAACCCTCGATTTCGAAGGGTTTCAATGAGGTGTACAACGTGTTGTGGTCTTATTGTTTTTGGGGAGACCAGTGTTTCCCTTATTAACAATAAGATAGACCAGCACTTTGTAGACGTTCATAATATTCCCATTCTTTCTTTCCTCTATCCCTGTATTAACCCAACGGCTCTTTTAAGAGCCAACCTTACCTCACAATTTTTTTAATTTTTTTTTAAGCTTTCCTTTTTGAAAAAGTTTTTTTGCCGTACGCGTACGGTACGCGTAATCGCGGAATAGTTACGCGAAGTTCACGGAATTTTTCTCGCGGAATTTTTCCGTTTACGCCGTGCGCGTACGCTACGCGCATTCCGCGATTTTTCAAAAAAAAAATAAAATTAATTTTTGCCCTTGGGGGTCCTTCTGGGACCCCCTGACAAAGGCTAGGGGGTCAGGAACTGTCCACCCTGCCCCCTTTTCACGTTCTCCACCTTTGTTTTTCACCCCCTCAGACTGCAAGAGACAAAATGGCGGCCGACACTTCCTGGTTTCGACCGATTCGAATGTTTACTGACATCTAACAACCAATCAGAATTGCGCTCGCGCACGGCGGCGTGCGCGTACGGTAAGCTTACGGTACGCGCTCGGAGCGCGCCTATAGATATATATATTGATTTAAATGCTATTTTCTCAGGAAATACTGAACAGATTTACACAAGACCTTCAAAAGGCACATCCCTGACCCGAGGGCTACCTCTCTGCCAAATTTCAAGTAATTCTGTTCAGCCGTTCGGGCTGTAGCTCGGACTAAAGGTCCTATGGAAAAATGCATGGGGAAAACGCGTTTTGGGACCCCCCTTTTACTCAGCCCCCGCTTGACGAATCCCCCCGAGACTTTCAGGGAAGGAGCGGAGCGGAGCGCCCCATCTATTTTGAGAATTTCGCGAGGATTCGTCAATCGGCGCCAAAGTTATTCCAAATAGAATGTTGCGGATTTCCTATGGAAACACGGTCCTAACTATAACTATCTACTGGCGACCGCCAGTAGATAATATATATATATATATATATATATATATATATATATATATATCCAAGTCAAAGGGATCCAAAACTCCGGGGCACACTGTCAGCGGGTGCTCTGCATGACGGGCCGGATCCTGGCCACGGAAAACCACATTATAAGTCCAAAGATGCGGCACTCGGGAAGGAGATAGTTTTAAACAGTGCTTTATTGAATTGCACAGCTCAACCAACGCGTTTCAGACTAACGTCCTTGCTCACGGTTAGTGAGTCCTTCTTCTATGGCACTATATATACCACTAGCCCTGATATGGCATTGTGGGAAATGTAGTGCATACAAAACAAAGTTATACAATTTGTATCAAAAGAAAAACAATCATATATTATGATTGACAGATGGATGGATTAGCATCAACAATTCATGGTATAGTACCTACGACGCAAAGGTATACATGCAACCTAGTAGGATAAAGGACCATTGTATAGTACAAAATGTCATCTGGCGGCGGGATACCTTGACTTTAGAAGTAAAGAATAAATAAATAAGAGAGAGTACGGAATCAGTGTTAAAGATTCAGGAGGGAGGGAAGGAAAGGAAAATTGAAAACAGGGGGGGGAGAGAGAGAGAAAAGGGAGAAAAGGAGAGACGGGATAGCTACTAATATCTCAGAGTAACGTTTGTTGCTGAGGGAAGTTAATCTATGCCAAATGTACATAAAGTTCTTCATCATTGTTCATCCCAATCGGGGTCTTCGTTTGTAATCTAATAATGTAGCGGGATTCCAACTGTCGCAGTTTTTTAGTTCTGTCGCCACCCCGTTCATTTAGCGTGATCGTGTCGATTCCATAGTAGCACATCGCACGCCAATCTCCTTTTTGGCATGCTAACAGGTGTTTCGCAGTTGCGTAAGTAGTGTCCTTATTTTTGACTGCTCGGATGTGTTCCAAAATACGCTTTTTGAGTGGGCAGATAGTGCTACCTACGTACTTGTGACCGCAGGTGCATTCAATGATGTAGATGGCAAATTTAGTGTTGCAGGTTATTCTTTTGCTTAATGTTATGATGTTTCCATTTGGCTCCGCAATATGTTTCACATTTTTTCCAATTTTGCAGGCTTTGCAGGAATTACATTTAGTAAACCCATTTTGTTGTTTGGTTAGCCAATTAGTTGTTTCTTCCTGGACGAAGTGGCTCTTGACAAGCATGTCTTTAAGTGATTTCGTCTTTCTGTACGTCACTGTAGGTCTTACTCCAACAAGTTTACCAATGTCAGGGTCTTTCGTGATCAGGTGCCAGTGTTTTTTAATCTTACTCATAATGAGTGCACTTTCTTTGCTATACGCTGTAATGAACCTTGGAACTTGTGTTTCATCTTCCGTAGTGGGTTTGGTTCTGGGCATGAGAGTATCAGTTCTTGTTTTGGCATCAATTCTGGTTTTATTCCGCTTGAGGATGGATTCAGTATATCCTCTTTGTTTGAGCCTGTCCATGGATTCGTGTATTCGGCTCTCTGCATCTTCTGGTTTGGAGCAATTTCGCTTGAGTCTTATGAATTCTCCAAAGGGAATACTGTTCAACAAGGGTTTAAACCCTTGTTGAACAGTATTCCCTTTGGAGAATTCATAAGACTCAAGCGAAATTGCTCCAAACCAGAAGATGCAGAGAGCCGAATACACGAATCCATGGACAGGCTCAAACAAAGAGGATATACTGAATCCATCCTCAAGCGGAATAAAACCAGAATTGATGCCAAAACAAGAACTGATACTCTCATGCCCAGAACCAAACCCACTACTGAAGATGAAACACAAGTTCCAAGGTTCATTACAGCGTATAGCAAAGAAAGTGCACTCATTATGAGTAAGATTAAAAAACACTGGCACCTGATCACGAAAGACCCTGACATTGGTAAACTTGTTGGAGTAAGACCTACAGTGACGTACAGAAAGACGAAATCACTTAAAGACATGCTTGTCAAGAGCCACTTCGTCCAGGAAGAAACAACTAATTGGCTAACCAAACAACAAAATGGGTTTACTAAATGTAATTCCTGCAAAGCCTGCAAAATTGGAAAAAATGTGAAACATATTGCGGAGCCAAATGGAAACATCATAACATTAAGCAAAAGAATAACCTGCAACACTAAATTTGCCATCTACATCATTGAATGCACCTGCGGTCACAAGTACGTAGGTAGCACTATCTGCCCACTCAAAAAGCGTATTTTGGAACACATCCGAGCAGTCAAAAATAAGGACACTACTTACGCAACTGCGAAACACCTGTTAGCATGCCAAAAAGGAGATTGGCGTGCGATGTGCTACTATGGAATCGACACGATCACGCTAAATGAACGGGGTGGCGACAGAACTAAAAAACTGCGACAGTTGGAATCCCGCTACATTATTAGATTACAAACGAAGACCCCGATTGGGATGAACAATGATGAAGAACTTTATGTACATTTGGCATAGATTAACTTCCCTCAGCAACAAACGTTACTCTGAGATATTAGTAGCTATCCCGTCTCTCCTTTTCTCCCTTTTCTCTCTCTCCCCCCCCTGTTTTCAATTTTCCTTTCCTTCCCTCCCTCCTGAACCTTTAACACTGATTCCGTACTCTCTCTTATTTATTTATTCTTTACTTCTAAAGTCAAGGTATCCCGCCGCCAGATGACATTTTGTACTATACAATGGTCCTTTATCCTACTAGGTTGCATGTATACCTTTGCGTCGTAGGTACTATACCATGAATTGTTGATGCTAATCCATCCATCTGTCAATCATAATATATGATTGTTTTTCTTTTGATACAAATTGTATAACTTTGTTTTGTATGCACTACATTTCCCACAATGCCATATCAGGGCTAGTGGTATATATAGTGCCATAGAAGAAGGACTCACTAACCGTGAGCAAGGACGTTAGTCTGAAACGCGTTGGTTGAGCTGTGCAATTCAATAAAGCACTGTTTAAAACTATCTCCTTCCCGAGTGCCGCATCTTTGGACTTATAATATATATATATATATATATATATATATATATATATTCACTTTAAAAACCATCGGTTTCACACATGTTATAGTTAGCTGGACATTTCCCTCGTAAAAAACCAATGAAATTCCCCCGTTATAGTTAGTGCAGGCAACTATAACTCACGCGACCGTAATCCTCTGCTGATGACGTCAGATATTACATCACTGTATTTAGACACCTATTTACCCATGTCTTCTTCCATTAATCTTTAGCTATACATATATTACAAATATTTATTTTTCAGAAAGACACATATGTAATCAGTGATGTAATATCTGACGTCTCTTTCTCCTTTTTCTTTTCCTTCCTTCCTTCTTCCATTCTGTCTCCTCTACTAACTTATTTGCCTGAACCCTATCTCTTTCTATCTTACCTCCTCCAAATTCTCATATTTTCTTTACCTTCACCATCTTCTGTTTCTCACACATTTCTTTTTTCTCTACTTCTGCATATTCCTTGTTTGTGATGTCTTGTCATCTTCTTTTCCTCCTCCCTCTTCTGTTCATTTTAAGTCTGTCTTTACAACGCAGCTGTCTACAACATATATTGTTATCATTCTTTAAAATTTACGTGAAGTGAGCTTTGGCTCCACCAAAAGTCGTATCAATCTCACTCCATGCTCTTGGCGTTTTTGGTGTATCGTTCCGCCTTCCAGGAAGTGCATTATTTGGAATGCATGAAGGACTTTTTTTTTACATCAGAAAAGTACACGCAATTATCACAATGTTTGTCACATTAAAATTCTTAATCACTGATTGTGCCACCAACATCTGTAGCCCCTTAACCATGTCTCAACAGTGTAAGCTTCCTTCACCTAGAACGGTGCAGCGTGGCAGCAGTGCAAGCTTCCTTCACCTAGAACAGGTGCAGCCTGGCAGCAGTGAAGGCTTCCTTCACTTAGAACAGGTACAACCCGGCAGCAGCAGTGCAAGCTTCCTTCACCTAGAACAGGTGCAGCATGGCAGAAGTGCAAGCTTCCTTGACCTAGAACAGGTACAGCCCGGCAGCAGCAGTGCAAGCTTCCTTCACCTAGAACAGATACAGCTTGGCAGAAGTGCAAGCTCTCTTCACCTAGAACAGGTACAGCCCGGCAGAAGTGTAAGCTTCCTTCACCTAGAACGGGTACAGCTTGTCTGCAGAAGTGCAAGCTTCCTTCACCTAGAACAGGTACAGCCCGGCAGCAGTAGTGCAAGCTTCCTTCACCTAGAACAGTTGCAGCCTGGCAGCAGTGCAAGCTTCCTTCACCTAGGAGAGGTACAGCCTGTCAGCACTGCTAGCTTCCTTCACCTAGGAGAGGTACAGCCCGGAAGCAGCAGTGCAAGCTTCCTTCACCTAGAACAGGTACAGCCCGGCAGAAGTGCAAGCTTCCTTCAGCTAGAACAGGTACAGCCTGCCTACAACAGTGCAAGCTTCCTTCACCTAGAACAGGTACAGCCTGGCTGCAACAGTGCAAACTTCCTTCACCTAGAACAGGTGCAGCGTGACAGCAGTGCAGGCTTCCTTCACATAGAACAGGTATAGCCTGGCAGCAGTGCAAGCTTCCTTCACAGGTGCAGCGTGGCAGCAGTGCAAGCTTCCTTCACCTACAACAGGTACAGCCTGGCAGCGGTGCAAGCTTCCTTCACCTACAACAGGTACAGCCTGGTAGAAGCAGTGCAAGCTTCCTTCACCTAGAACAGGTGCAGCTTGGCAGCGGTGCAAGCTTCCTTCACCTAGAACAGGTACAGCCTGGCAGCAGTGCAAGCTTCCTTCACCTAGAACAGGTACAGCCCGGAAGAAGTGCAAGCTTCCTTCACCTAGAACAGGTACAGCCTGGCAGCAGATGAGCAAGCTTCCTTCACCTAGAACAGGTACAGCCTGATTGCAACAATGCAAGCTTCCTTCACCTAGAACAGGTATCGCCTGGCAGCAGTGTAAGCTTCCTTCACTGAGAACAGGAACAGAGGTGTTTGGAGGCCACGCTCACATTTCTCCACCACTCTGCAAATGGGACTGCTACGTTATAGTTAGAAATTAGCATTTAAAAAAACCTTTGAACTCACTGAAAAAACATAGGTTTTAAGGACGTTATAGTTAGAAATTAGCATTTAAAAAACCTTTGAAATTCCCTGAAATAACTATAGGTTTCAGGGACGTTATAGTTAGTTGGAGATTTCACTCGTACAAAACCAGAGAAATTTGCCCGTTATAGTTAGTATAGCTAACTATAACTCGCGCCCCCGCAATGCACTGCCGATGACGTCACATATTATATCACTCATGACATGCTCAGTGACATCACGGATGACATCACTGATAACATCTCAAATGACATCACTGATGACATCATCCATGTGATCATCTGATGCACCTCCTCACACCCAAATAAAACCTTTCATATACCCACTCTAAAATACAGACCACACATATCGAAACCATAGACAGACCAATAGTAGTTAGTACATAACCGCTCAGTGATTCATACGTCTACACACACATCCACCCACTAACCCATACAGTCACTCATACACCCAGTCATTCATCAATACAGCCACTGATATATCCACTCATACACCCATATAGACACACACACACTGCCACTCACCCAAAGAGTTGCTCATACACCTAGTCAATCATGCAAAGAAACTATCGCACACCAATTGACTTGCCTATACAGTCATAAACACACCACTGCACTTATTTATACAGATTAGAACACATACTTACTCTCTTAAACAATCGATCATAGAAACACACACTCATCCATAAAGCTAATCTTGCAATCACTCACTATCACATATAGTCATTTATATACTCCAACACTCACATATACTGCTTTAAAACATGTAGTTACTCACACATGTACCACTGAGACATCAATTCACTCACCAACACACCCATACACACACTAACCCACCCATACAGCTGTTTCGAAATGCACTCTTGAACCCATACACCCAGTGACTCAATCACTCACATATCAATGCTCAGTCACACCCCCCCACCCATCCACAAAGACCCTCAGACACCCATACACATACTCAGACAACCACTCAATAACCTATGACAGTCATGTAGCTACTCACCAACCCATGTAGCCGCTTATACACCAATAGACAGACTGATACAGACATTTACACACTTTACTCACTAACTCATGTATTCAGTAAGATACGCTTAATCAGTCACTTATACAGTCAGTCACACACCAACTAAATCATCCATTCACACAGTTATAAACCCATGTCATGAGTGATGTAATATGTGATGTCATCAGCAGTGCATTGTGGGGACGCGAGTTATAGTTAGCACTACTAACTATAACGGCCGAATTTCTCTGGTTTTGTACGAGTGAAATCTCCAACTAACTATAACGTCCCTGAAACCTAAGGTTTTTTCAGTGAAGTTATATATATATATATATATATATTCACTGAAAAAACCATAGGTTTCAGAGACGTCATAGTTAGAAATTAGCATTTAAAAAACCTTAGAAATTCACAGAAAAAAACAGAGGTTTCAGGGGTGTTATAGTTAGCTAGCCATTTCACTCGTACAAAACCATAGAAATTCCTCCGTTATAGTTAGTTCTGCTAACTATAACTCGTGCGCCCGCAGTGCACTGCTGATGATGTCACATATTTAATCATTCAGGACATGGTCAGTGACATCATTGATGACATCACTAATGACATCACTGATGACATCATCCAGTGAATGTGGTTTAGTTTGAAATTTAAATATGTATTATATATATACCAAACTGTATTGAAGATTGAGTGGATATAAAACTCTCTGGATAGAGGATTTAGTAGCTGTCTGACTGTCTGTTTAAGTGAGTAATTAAAAGTCTCACTTAAAACATGGATTATTAACTAAACCATGTGAATGTGTGCAGCACTGTCTCTGTTGTTGTATAACATGCTGCATCAGTTGGTCACTAACTACATGAGTGTGTATATTAGTTATTGATTAGTTGGGTGAGTATTTGTACGTGACACTGAGTTTGTGAGTGGTTGGATGGGGTGCGTGTAACTCTATGCATAGATGTGTGAATGGTTGATTGACTAGGTGTATAGGTTTAAGAGTGCATGTGGAAACAGTTGTTTGGGTGACTGAGTGTATTTATTTGTGTGTTGGTGAGCGAATATATGTTTTAGTTGTACATCTTCAACAAAGTAAAAAAATAAAAGGCATTGTATGTGAGAGTTGGTGTATATAAATAAGTATGTGTAAGAGTCAGTGATTGTGAGAGTAACTATATGAATGAGTGTATAATTGGTTTTTTTAAATTTATTTTATTTTTGAATATTTTGCACAGGGAAATCAAGAGAAACATTATTACACTGAGAAAAAAGATTAATCATAAAAAACACAAGAAAGGAACCAAATAATCACTGCAAATTCCAAATTACAAAAACAGCATTAAATCCCAAAATACGAAATGTAAAACACAAAGTTATAACTTCATCATTACATCTCATCAGTTTCCCAGATCGGGCCCCATACCCGAAGACCTCTTCTTTTGGCCCTTTTCCCTTTACATTTATAAAGTGCCTTCTCTAAATTAAAAACGTGATGAAGTCTTGCATACCATTCATGAAATGTGGGTGAATCAGCATCCTTCCAATGAGTCGCAATAATTATGAGAAAAATGGCAGAAACCATAAAGCAAAAATAGACTTGGGAAGGATCCAAACATAGGCTAGCGTCAATCCCTGTCAAAATCAGAGTAGGAGTTAATCGTACTAAACCACCAGTGATTTGATTAAGAAATTACTCTATCTTTAATTTCAAATTATCCAGTTGATTACACCCGCTGAACATATGAATCATATCTGCCGGACCTTCCTTACATCTGGGACACCAATCGGTTTCCCTTTTCCCCCAACTAAAAAGTTTGGCAGGAGTATAATAAAGCCTAAACAAAGTTTTAAAGTGTTGAGCTTTAAGATTAGCTGCTAGAAATATTTTCTTTGACAAATACAAGGACCGACAGATATCGACTTCAGGATCCCCAAGCAGGCCTGCCCAAACAGATTCAGAGCTGGCAATATCATCCTTATTGGCATTCAACAAAATTAGGTATAAGTCCTTTACCCGTGGCTGCCTATGTCCAAGCCAATCAAGTATCGGAATATTATCGAGTCCAGTTATTTGAACCATTGCAATTTTGATAATCTCCCTGAATTGTAAATATTTAAAGAATGTCTTGGTATCCAGCCCAAATTGAGTTTGAAGCTCTTCAAAGGATTTTAGTTCAGACTGCACAAATAGATCTCCAATTACATTAATGCCAGCCTGTTCCCCAGTTTTCCCAAGATTATCATAAAATAAAGATGGGAACAGAGACGATCCCCAAATAGCATGATATCTATGCAGCTTGGGAATCCTCAGCAATTTACTAATTTTATTCCAGACATTCCAGGCGGTTCTAACAATTTTGAATCATGTTCTTTTGTAATAACTACCATCTAATTGCCTTAATAAAACACCCGGTGCATGATCCCCTAAAGCCAACTCATAAATAGACGGAGGGGAATCACTGCTATCGATCGTCAATGAAATTCCTACACGGTTTTTTGGGCGGAACAAAACAATCATTTGCTGCAGCATCACAGCCCAAAAATAATATAACATATGTGGGATAGCTAGCCCGCCGCGATTTTGGGTTAGAGTCATGAATTTTATTGATCTCCTGATCTTTTTATAACCCCATATAAACTGGGAGAATATCCCTTCAATTTTTGTAAAAAACTTTTTAGGGGGTTCAATTGGGATGCATCTGAAAAGATAAAAAATTTTGGGAAACATCGTCATTTTAATAGTGTTGGCCCGTCCAATGATAGAGATATTTAATTTATCTATACGCTTTAAATCTGTGCTGATCTTAGTTAGTAGCTGTGTCAGATTGATATCCCAGATAGTTGCAACCTCTGCGCTTATATTTATCCCTAGATAAGTAGTCTCCAGAGACCTCCGAGCATCCTTAAACAAGGTATTGCTAGAACAGACGATCTTAGTTTTAGCTGTATTCAGCCTGTAGCCAGACTGGCGACCAAATTCTAATGCCTGAGCCTCTATACGGACCAATGCAGCCTGAGGGTCAGAGGTAACTATGGCGATGTCATCCGCATATGCTAAAACTTTAGTGCTAAATCCCCTAACCACTATAGGTTGGATAGCCTGATCATTAAGCAAAGCTCTAATCAACGGATCTATATATAAAGTGAACAGAATCGGGGAGCAAGGGCAACCCTGTCTGGTGCCCCGTGAGATCTTAATCCTCCCGGATTCCATCCCCATCATTTGTATTTTGGCATATGGTTGCATATACATGGACTTTATAGCCGTCAGAATAGAAGGGCCAAAACCATTACTACTTAAGGTCTGCCATAAAAAGGCCCACTCCACCTGATCAAAGGCTTTCTGAGCATCTAGCAAAATCAGAGACATTTGACCCCCGATCTGTTCAGTGATATCAAATAGAGAGATCACCCGACGCACATGATCAGTTGTTCCCCGAGCAGGAATAAATCCATGCTGCCATGGGCTACCTAGGGAAGCTATTATTTTTGACAATCTGTTGGCTATGATTTTAGAATATATTTTCTCATCAGTATTTATCAAAGAGATTGGTCTGTACGAGGCCGGATCCCAAGGCGGTTTCCCTTTTTTCAAAAAGACAATTAGATTAGTATCCTTCCAAGAATGAGGTGTGGTGCCATGATATTGTACTGCTAAAAACAAGTCCAGTAACATATGTGCTAATTCCGGCTGTAAAGCTTTATAAATTTCTACCGGGATTGCATCAGGACCTGCAGCCTTGCCCGATGCCATGGACTGTAATGCCTCGTTGACTTCAGCCTGTGTAAATTCTTTTTCTAATTCCTGTATAACTATAGGGAGGGGGGTAATTAAGCGCTGCCCTACTGCTATTTGAGGATCAGTCTGAGATTTATAGACCACACCATAAAATTCAGCAAAAACCTGAAGAATATCCTGGGGATCAGTTGCTATACTCCCATTCCGCCGTTTAATCTCCGGGATATTATTAGCGGCCGACCTCTGTTTCAGTTTTAAAGCTAGATGTCTTCCAGTCTTTTCCCCATATTCATAATTATCCCTAACACGAGTTTGATATATTTTAGCGTTCCTATTGTTATATATTCCATTTAGTTTGGCTTTAACCCTTATAACTTCTAATTCGATTAGCTTCGCTGCATCCTTTTGTTTACTTTCAATAGTTTGGAGATGTACTACCTCATTCGTAGAGAGTTCAATCATGAGTTTTCGCACAGTCATCCTATGCTCTGCCGTAAGATGTCCAGCGCAGCTAATAATTTCCCCCCTTAGGCAAGCTTTAAAAGTATCCCAGACGACTTCCCTCAATGCGCTATACCGATTAGCATCAAAGAATTGCTTGGTCCATCCCCTAAGATGATCAAGAAAGCCTTCTGTTACCAAAAGTTTCCTATCAAAGGACCATTTGCTAGGGCGATTCAGATGTTCCGGAAGGTCTAGCTCAAGTATCAGAGGGTTATGGTCTGATAGGATCTTTGGAAGCTTACGTATATTAGCGCGATCTATAAGGGAGGTAGATATAAAAAAATAGTCTAGCCTAACATATTTCTGATGGGGACAGGAAAAGTAGGTATAGCCAGCATCACCTACTACTTTACGAATCCACACATCAACTAGTCCATGGCTCGATGCTAAGGCTTTAAGGGCCTTAAATACCCGTGGTTTCCTCCCATCATAGCTTACCAAAGATATATCCGATAAGCCTAGATGGATATTAAAATCCCCACAGATTATAAGTGGAGAGGGCCAGGCTGTTAACTCAAGCTCCAACTTGACCCATAGGTCAGAATCATCAAAATTGGAGCCATAGATGGTACATATGGTGACTTTACAAGATAAATAGGCTATAGCCCATCGCCCCCACTTATCTGATAGGGTTCGCTCCACTTCAGGCATCCGAGTGGAGGTGTGGATAGCCACTCCTCTTGTGGTAGTGGTCTGTGAGGAGCAGATCGTCTGCTTATATCCAGGAATATTATTTAGGCTTTTCTTCTGGAAAGGAATATGGGTTTCCTGTTGACAAATGACGTCCACCCCCCATGAGCGAATAACTTCTGCGAATCTATGCCGCTTACCAGCATCGTTAAGCCCCCCTATATTCAAAGAACAGATTCTCAGCTTACCCATCGAAGTAATTTTTATTGCAATGGAGTGATATTAGACATTTTAGTAGCTCAGTAGCAGTCAAGCTATACCTTTTTCCTGATTTCCCTGGCCTTTTTTCTCCAACAGCAACCTTTCCCACCCCACTCCCTAACCCACAGCGCCCCACCCACCCCACCCATCCCACCCATCCCACCCACCCTGTAACTGAAGGCAGCAGACCGACCAGGTCTGTTGTGGATGGATATTGCGCTCTCCCGAAAGTGAAACAAACCTAACGTACCAATACCCCTAGTACACCAAAGAAGCCTCCCATAACCGCACAGCCCAACATAATCCTATATTTCTATATCCCTACCGTCCAGCCGAAAGAGGGAACGGAAAGGAAGGAGAGAAAAAAACAGTATGCTCTATTAGTTCATTATCCCTAAGATGCAGCCTTACCACCAGAATCCAAAAACTCCTTAGCCTTTATCTCAGACGTAAAAAAGCTTGTAGTATCCCTCCAGATTATTTTTAAGCGGGCAGGGTTTAAGAGAAAGGCCTGAGCTCCCTTCTCCTGGAAAGGCTTAATCATCTGGCGTAAGTGCCACCGGCGCTCCACGGTGACATGGCAGAAGTCGGGTCTAATGAAAAAAGAAAACCCCTCAGCTTTTAATTGGGCTTCCGGCCTAGCTCTTTCAAAAACATTCTGCCTTAATAAATAAACCAGTAACGCCCTGGGTTTAGCATTAGGTGGAACCGGCTGGCGAATAGAGAAAGGAACCCGATGTGCCCTTTGCACCTCCCTATGCCAATCCCAACCAACCAGATCTGGCAGAGAGGTCTGCAATAATTGAGCGATGTACGTGCGGGGGTCCGACCCTTCCTTTCCCTCCGGAATACCCAAAAATCTCAGGTTATTCCTACGCTGGTAATTTTCCCCCTCCTCCAGCTTCCACTGTATATCCATGAGTCGGGCCTCATGAGCATCTACTTGGCCTTTAGAGCCGACTGCTTCTAATTCCAGAGCTTCTGTCCGAGTCTCAATATCGGTCATGCGATCGCTTATGTCTTTGCAAGTCTTTGCGATTTTCCTAATTGCCCGTTGAAGTTTGCGATGGGCGTTCTGCGACCTCTTACTTTCCATCCGGGATTCCTCTCGATGTGCAACCACGCACTGCATAATTGACTCTAACGTAGGAGGAGCCGGCACCAGCCCTGCTTCCGACCCAGTATTTACCTTAGGTTTAATAGTACCCATCAATTGATCCCCGAGTGTGTAATCCCAATTCAAGGTCGCCTGATTTTGGCCTTCAAAACTCTTAGGGCATAGACTCATAGAACGTACCGTTGCTCCGGATCCCGAGGGTAGTTTAGCCTTATGTTGAGATTGCGGCTCATCGCTGGACAAAGTTTCCCCACCTGAATCAGAGGCGGCATCTGACCAAGTTGCATCGGAAAGGGAAAAAAAAACATTTGCCTCCGAATCTCGATCTTTGTCCCACTCCCGCCGTGGGGTCCGGTGACCCTTAAAGCTCCCTTTATATCTTGAGCCATGATCTACCATCTGAGAGGGAGTGCTCTGATCCTTCTCCGTCAAAGCTTTAAGCAGCCTGGCTGGATCCCCGGTTTCTGGGCAGAGGGACTGGGGTGTAGGCTTACCCCCCTCTTCAGTGGCACCACCAAATACCGAATACCCCTGGATAGATTCCTGTGGCTGATCCAAGCCAAGATTCTGCTTATCAATTGCAGCGTATAGCTGAGGGTCTATAGGTAACATTGCTTCTTGCCGGGGGTGTGCCTCAGCAGGGGGGTTAGATAGTGCCTTAGCCGAGCAGTCCATATCCGTATGCAGCTGCAGATTAAGCGTGGGCTCCTTCTGCCTCTCTATCCCCCCACTCAGCTCCTTACCCGGCTCCTTGGGCGACTTCTCAGAGACGCCTTCCTCGCCAACCAGTCCATTACCTTTCCTGTTGGTAGAAGCGGCAGCCTGCCCTCTGAGCAGATCAACTACGGATACTGAGGACCGCTGTGGCTGGGGCTGAGTGCTCCCACCCTTCCCCTTCCGGTCCACCGAGGTCTCTGGGAGAGCGTTGAGCTTCTGCCTACGACCGCGCACTGGGATGTCAGCCTCAGAGGGCAACGCTGGAGGCCCCCGACGTTCTCCCGCTGCTCCAGCTTTCGTGACAGATTTCGGCCCCATGGCAGGAGCAGGAACAGAAGTTGAAGCAGCGGCTGGCAAGTGAAGGGCGCAGAGCCTCTCGATATGTTCCACTCGAAGAAGCAGCTGCTCCGTGTATCGAGCCAACGCCGAAGCCCAGCCGCGTAAGTTGTTAATGCCGCCACTAACTTCTTCAAACATTGAGTTCTTGTCTATTTCTTGTTATCTTCGCACTCAGAGGGATATCACATCCTCCGGTTTAGGGATATTAACATATTTTTCAATTAGTGCAGCTTTTCGGGAGAGCACAATCGGCTGCAGCAGCTCACTCCTCACTCAGCCGCCATCTTGCCCCGAGTGTATAATTGTAATGGTGATTTTTTAACATATTAACTATGAGTTACTATGTGTTTGAATAAATGAGGTGTTGTTGGATAATTGTGTAAGTGAGTAAATATAAGTGTGATTAATTTTTTTCATGAGTGAGTAGGATGACTGCATAACCAACTAAGATGACTGATGATGTGTCAATGTCTATATATGTGTATAAGTGCATTTGATAGTGTTCTATTAATTAGTGACTGCATGTATAAATGATTCTGTTGTTGAATGGGTAGTTGTGTGTGTAGACTTAGGAATCAGTGAGTGGGTATGTAGTAACTGGTATTGGTTTGTCAATGGTTTCAAATATGGTACTCTGTATTTTACAGTGAGTATTGGAAGGTTATACTAGTGTATGATGAGGTGTTTCAGATTGTCACGTGGATGATGTCATCTGTGATGTCATTTGAGATGTCATCAGTGATGTCACTGACCATGTCATGAATGATGCAATATGTGACATCATCAGCAGTGCATTCCGGGCGCGCGAGTTATAGTTAGCAGAACTAACTATAACAGAGGAATTTCTATGGTTTTGTACGAGTGAAATAGCCAGCTAATTATAACACCACTGAAACCTATGTTTTTTTCTGTGAATTTCTAAGGTTTTTTAAATGCTAATTTCTAACTATAACGTCTCTTAAACCTATGGTTTTTTCAGTGAATTTCATGGCTTTTTAAGTGCTAATTTCTAACTATAACGTCTCTGAAACCTATGTTTTTTTTCAGTGAATTTCAAAGGTTTTTTAAATGCTAATTTTTAAGTGTGATAGTATCTATACCTATTTTTTTGTACTGATTTTCTACAGTTTTTTAACTGTTTATTTATAAATATTTCATTCATTAAATAACATTATATTTTTTTCTGAAATTAAAAAGAAATTCAAAGTGAAATATTGATTAATTTTCTTGTTTTCATTTTTTATTTTAATATATTTATATTATATTCTTTTATTTTTTAAATCACATTTTTTTTAGGAGTCGCGCACTCAAAGCGTACACATCACGGTGGGTGCGCGCATTCTAGCATTTTAGAAAAGTCGTGAAGGATCCGTGTACGGTGTGCGATGGCTGCGTGTTTTTCAGTTACATCATATACATTTAATATTACGTGATGTGCGCGATTGGTATGCGACCAGTCCGCGACTCCTGCTCCCGCGCATTTGCGACACATGCGCATTACGGTACAAGATGCTTGCGCGGTTGCGGGTCCCGTGTGATGTCATATACTTGCTGGGGCACGCTGGGTGAGCGACTCCCGACAAAAACGTAATGTTCCAAAATGATATGTATGTGTCTTTAATATACATATTAGGGCAAGAGATTATCTAAGATATTCATAAAAATAATATATTTGTACTTATAATAAACGTATATTATTTTTAAATATATTTTCGCGAAGTCGGGTGCGTGCATCGTGAGTGCAGAGAACCAGGTCAGCAGAGCTGCTGTAGAGCCAGAGAAACCAGGTCAATAGAGCTGCTTTAGAGGGAGAGAACCAGGTCAGCAGAGCTGTTCTAGAGGGAGAGAACCAGGTCAGCAGAGCTGCTCTAGAGCCAGAGAACCATGTCAGCAAAACTGCTTTAGAGCCAGAGAACCAGGTCAGCAGAGCTGTTGTAGAGCCAGAGAATCAGATCAGCAGAGCTGCTCTGTAGCCTAAGAACTAGGTCAGCAGAGCTGCTCTATAGCCAGAGAACCAGGTCAGCAGAGCTGCTCTAGAGCCAAGAACCAGGTCAGCAGAGCTACTTTAGAGGGAGAGAACCATGTCAGCAGAACTGCTTTAGAGCCATAGAACCAGGTCAGCAGAGCTGCTCTAGCTGACACTGACTGACACTGACTGACTAACACTGACTGACTGACACTGACTGACTGATTGACACTGACTGACACTGATTGACTGACACTGACACTGACTGAAACTGATTGACTGACACTGACGGACACTGACTGACACTGATTGACTGAAACTGACTGACTGATAATGACTGACTCTGATTGACTGACACTGACTGACACTGATTGACTGACACTGACTGGCACTGACTGACTGACACTGACTGACACGGATTGACTGACAGTGACTAACTACTCTCTACTACTCACTCTCTACTACTCTCTACTATTCTCTCTCTACTACTCACTCTCTACTACTCACTCTCTACTACTCTCTACTATTCACTCTCTACACCTCTCTACTTCTCACTCTCTACTACTCTCTTTCTACTACTCTACTACTCTACTACTCACTCGCTATTACTCTCTACTACGCACTCTCTACTACTCTCTACTACTCTCTCTGTACTACTCTCTACTATTCACTCTCTACTACTCACTCTCTACTACTCTCTACCACTCACTCTCTACTACTCTACTACTCACTCTCTACTACCCTCTCTCTATTACTCACTCTTTACTACTCACTCTACTACTCTCTACTACTCACTCTCTACTAATCTCTCTCTACTACTCTCTCTCTACTACTCACTCTCCACTACTCACTGACTACGACTTGCTCTCTACTGCTCTCTACTACTCACTCTACTTCTCTCTCTAATACTCACTCTCTACTACCCACTCTCTACTACTCTCTGCTACTCTCTCTACTACTCACTCTCTACTATTCTCTACTACTCACTCTACTACTCTCTACCACTCACTCTCTACTACTCACTCTACTACTCTCTACTACTCACTCTCTACTAATCTCTCTCTACTACTCTCTCTCTACTACTCACTCTCCACTACTCACTGACTACTACTTGCCCTCTACTGCTCTCTACTACTCACTCTCTACTTCTCTCTCTAATACTCACTCTCTACTACCCACTCTCTACTACTCTCTGCTACTCCCTCTACTACTCACTCTCTACTATTCTGTACTACTCACTCTACTACTCTCTACCACTCACTCTCTACTACACTCTCTACTACTCACTCTACTACTCTCTATTACTCTCTACCACTCACTCTCTACTACTCTACTTATCACCCTCTACTACTCACTCTCTACTACTCCCTACTACTCACTCTCTACTACTACTCTCTTCTATTCACTCTCTACTACTCTCTACTACTCACTCTCTACTACTCTCTTTCTACTACTCTACTACTCTACTACTCACTCTCTATTACTCTCTACTACGCACTCTCTACTACTCTCTACTACTCTCTCTGTACTACTCTCTACTATTCACTCTCTACTACTCACTCTCTACTACTCTCTACCACTCACTCTCTACTACTCTACTACTCACTCTCTACTACTCTCTGCTACTCCCTCTACTACTCACTCTCTACTATTCTCTACTACTCACTCTACTACTCTCTACCACTCACTCTCTACTACACTCTCTACTACTCACTCTACTACTCTCTATTACTCTCTACCACTCACTCTCTACTACTCTACTTATCACCCTCTACTACTCACTCTCTACTACTCCCTACTACTCACTCTCTACTACTCTCTACTACTACTCTCTACTATTCACTCTCTACTACTCTCTACTATTCACTCTCTACTACTCTCTACTACTCACTCTATTACTCTCTACCACTCACTCTCTACTACTCTACTACTCACTCTCTACTACTCTCTATTACTCACTCTCTACTACTCACTCTCTACTACTCTCTCTCTACTACTCACTCTCTACTACTCTCTCTCTCTACTACTCTCTCTCTACTACTCACTCTCTACTACTCTACTACTCTCTACCACTCACTCTCTACTACTCTACTACTCACTAACTCTCTACTACTCTCTCTACTACTCACTCTACTACTCTCTACTACTCTCTACCACTCTCTACCACTCACTCTCTACTACTCACTCTCTACTACTGTCCTCTACTAACTCTCTACTACTCACTCTCTACTACTCTCTCTACTACTCACTCTCCACTACTCTCTACTACTCACTCTGTACTACTCTCTACTGCTCATTCTCCACTACTCACTCTCTACTACTTGCTCTCAACTACTCTCTACTACTCACTCTACTACTCACTCTCTACTACTCTACTACTCTACTACTCACTCGCTATTACTCTCTACTACGCACTCTCTACTACTCTCTACTACTCTCTCTGTACTACTCTCTACTATTCACTCTCTACTACTCACTCTCTACTACTCTCTACCACTCACTCTCTACTACTCTACTACTCACTCTCTACTACTCTCTCTCTATTACTCACTCTTTACTACTCACTCTACTACTCTCTACTACTCACTCTCTACTAATCTCTCTCTACTACTCTCTCTCTACTACTCACTCTCCACTACTCACTGACTACTACTTGCTCTCTACTGCTCTCTACTACTCACTCTACTTCTCTCTCTAATACTCACTCTCTACTACCCACTCTCTACTACTCTCTCTCTACTATTCTCTACTACTCTCTACCACTCACTCTCTACTACTCACTCTACTACTCTCTACTACTCACTCTCTACTAATCTCTCTCTACTACTCTCTCTCTACTACTCACTCTCCACTACTCACTGACTACTACTTGCTCTCTACTGCTCTCTACTACTCACTCTCTACTTCTCTCTCTAATACTCACTCTCTACTACCCACTCTCTACTACTCTCTGCTACTCCCTCTACTACTCACTCTCTACTATTCTCTACTACTCACTCTACTATTCACTACCACTCACTCTCTACTACACTCTCTACTACTCACTCTACTACTCTCTATTACTCTCTACCACTCACTCTCTACTACTCTACTTATCACCCTCTACTACTCACTCTCTACTACTCCCTACTACTCACTCTCTACTACTACTCTCTACTATTCACTCTCTACTACTCTCTACTACTCACTCTCTACTACTCTCTTTCTACTACTCTACTACTCTACTACTCACTCTCTATTACTCTCTACTACGCACTCTCTACTACTCTCTACTACTCTCTCTGTACTACTCTCTACTATTCACTCTCTACTACTCACTCTCTACTACTCTCTACCACTCACTCTCTACTACTCTACTACTCACTCTCTACTACTCTCTCTCTATTACTCACTCTTTACTACTCACTCTACTACTCTCTACTACACACTCTCTACTAATCTCTCTCTACTACTCTCTCTCTACTACTCACTCTCCACTACTCACTGACTACTACTTGCTCTCTACTACTCACTCTCTACTTCTCTCTCTAATACTCACTCTCTACTACCCACTCTCTACTACTCTCTGCTACTCCCTCTACTACTCACTCTCTACTATTCTCTACTACTCACTCTACTACTCTCTACCACTCACTCTCTACTACACTCTCTACTACTCACTCTACTACTCTCTATTACTCTCTACCACTCACTCTCTACTACTCTACTTATCACCCTCTACTACTCACTCTCTACTACCCCCTACTACTCACTCTCTACTACTCTCTACTACTACTCTCTACTATTCACTCTCTACTACTCTCTACTATTCACTCTCTACTACTCTCTACTACTCACTCTATTACTCTCTACCACTCACTCTCTACTACTCTACTACTCACTCTCTACTACTCTCTATTACTCACTCTCTACTACTCACTCTCTACTACTCTCTCTCTACTACTCACTCTCTACTACTCTCTCTCTCTACTACTCTCTCTCTACTACTCACTCTCTACTACTCTACTACTCTCTACCACTCACTCTCTACTACTCTACTACTCACTAACTCTCTACTACTCTCTCTACTACTCACTCTACTACTCTCTACTACTCTCTACCACTCACTCCCTACTACTCACTCTCTACTACTGTCTCTCTACTAACTCTCTACTACTCACTCTACTACTCACTCTCTACTACTCTCTCTACTACTCACTCTCCACTACTCTCTACTACTCACTCTGTACTACTCTGTACTGCTCATTCTCCACTACTCACTCTCTACTACTTGCTCTCAACTACTCGCTACTACTCACTCTACTACTCACTCTCTACTACTCTACTACTGTCTCTTACTCTCTCTACTTCTCACTCTCTACTACTCTCTCTACTACTCACTCTCTACTACTCTCTACTACTCACTCTCTACTACTCCACTACTCTCTACTACTCACTCTCTACTACTCTACTATTCTCTCTCTACTACTCACTCTCTACTACTCACTCTCTACTACTCTCTCTCCACTACTCTCTACTAATCACACTACTGCTCACTCTCTACTACTCACTCTACTACTCACTCTACTACTCTCTCTACTACTCGCTCTCTACTACTCACTCTCTACTACTCTCTACTAGTCTCTCTCTACTACTCTACTACTCACTCTCTACTACTCTATAATACTCTCTCTCTGCTACTCACTCTCTACTACTCACTCTCTACTACTCTATACTACTCTCTCTACTACTCACTCGCTACTACTCTCTACTACTCACTCTCTACTACTCACTACACCTCTACCGCTCTACCTCTACACCTCTAACTCTCTACCTCTCTCTACACGCACACATATATATATATGCATATGCATTTATATATATGTATGTATATATATACACATATATAAACATATATATAATATGCATATCTATATAAATACAAATATAAATGCATTCATGTATATACATATACATATATGCATACATATGCATGTTATGTACATGCATGAAAGTTTGAAAAACACTAGTACAAGCAAAGCTAAAAAGCCACCTAATTACAAACAGAATTGCTTTAACTTAAACGAGGGCGAGACCTATTGCATTCTCAATGCTTGTTTACATTGGTTCCATCAAGAAGGCATTCAGATGTGTCACACGTTTGCCATAAATTCTGAATGGTAGCACTCTAGTTGCTCATTAGATTACTGTAGTAAAGCTACTGCTCGCCAGGGAAGTCTGCTGCTGGTATTCAAAGTGCATGTTTCAGTCTGCATTTCAGAATTGTTTAATGAAATAGAAGAGGATTTGAGAAGTCAAAATGTGCCCTAATTTTTCTTTCTGCAGCACTAATAATTGCTATGGCAAAATGAACCCCCTCATTTTGTTCCTTTGCAAATTAAATGTTTTAAGTGTTACCACTTTATTCCAATCAAGATGGCTTCAGGTGTGCCTTACTTTTGTCATAAGTAAGACTGTTAGTGCTCTAGTTGGGTGGGTGCGCGCATTCTAGCATTTTAGAAAAGTCGTGAAGGATCCGTGTACGGTGTGCGATGGCTGCGTGTTTTTCAGTTACATCATATACATTTAATATTACGTGATGTGCGCGATTGGTATGCGACCAGTCCGCGACTCCTGCTCCCGCGCATTTGCGACACATGCGCATTACGGTACAAGATGCTTGCGCGGTTGCGGGTCCCGTGTGATGTCATATACTTGCTGGGGCACGCTGGGTGAGCGACTCCCGCAAAAAATGTAATGTTCCAAAATGATATGTATGTGTCTTTAATATACATATTAGGGCAAGAGATTATCTAAGATATTCATAAAAATAATATATTTGTACTTATAATAAACGTATATTATTTTTAAATATATTTTCGCGAAGTCGGGTGCGTGCATCGTGAGTGCAGAGAACCAGGTCAGCAGAGCTGCTGTAGAGCCAGAGAAACCAGGTCAATAGAGCTGCTTTAGAGGGAGAGAACCAGGTCAGCAGAGCTGTTCTAGAGGGAGAGAACCAGGTCAGCAGAGCTGCTCTAGAGCCAGAGAACCATGTCAGCAAAACTGCTTTATAGCCAGAGAACCAGGTCAGCAGAGCTGTTGTAGAGCCAGAGAATCAGATCAGCAGAGCTGCTCTGTAGCCTAAGAACTAGGTCAGCAGAGCTGCTCTATAGCCAGAGAACCAGGTCAGCAGAGCTGCTCTAGAGCCAAGAACCAGGTCAGCAGAGCTGCTTTAGAGGGAGAGAACCATGTCAGCAGACCTGCTTTAGAGCCATAGAACCAGGTCAGCAGAGCTGTTCTAGCTGACACTGACTGACACTGACTGACTGACACTGACTGACTGATTGACACTGACTGACACTGATTGACTGTCACTGACACTGACTGAAACTGATTGACTGACACTGACGGACACTGACTGACACTGATTGACTGAAACTGACTGACTGATAATGACTGACTCTGATTGACTGACACTGACTGACACTGATTGACTGACACTGACTGGCACTGACTGACTGACACTGACTGACACGGATTGACTGACACTAACTACTCTCTACTACTCACTCTCTACTACTCTCTACTATTCTCTCTCTACTACTCACTCTCTACTACTCACTCTCTACTACTCTCTACTATTCACTCTCTACACCTCTCTACTTCTCACTCTCTACTACTCTCTTTCTACTACTCTACTACTCTACTACTCACTCGCTATTACTCTCTACTACGCACTCTCTACTACTCTCTACTACTCTCTCTGTACTACTCTCTACTATTCACTCTCTACTACTCACTCTCTTCTACTCTCTACCACTCACTCTCTACTACTCTACTACTCACTCTCTACTACCCTCTCTCTATTACTCACTCTTTACTACTCACTCTACTACTCTCTACTACTCACTCTCTACTAATCTCTTTCTACTACTCTCTCTCTACTACTCACTCTCCACTACTCACTGACTACTACTTGCTCTCTACTGCTCTCTACTACTCACTCTACTTCTCTCTCTAATACTCACTCTCTACTACCCACTCTCTACTACTCTCTGCTACTCTCTCTACTACTCACTCTCTACTATTCTCTACTACTCACTCTACTACTCTCTACCACTCACTCTCTACTACTCACTCTACTACTCTCTACTACTCACTCTCTACTAATCTCTCTATACTACTCTCTCTCTACTACTCACTCTCCACTACTCACTGACTACTACTTGCCCTCTACTGCTCTCTACTACTCACTCTCTACTTCTCTCTCTAATACTCACTCTCTACTACCCACTCTCTACTACTCTCTGCTACTCCCTCTACTACTCACTCTCTACTATTCTCTACTACTCACTCTACTACTCTCTACCACTCACTCTCTACTACACTCTCTACTACTCACTCTACTACTCTCTATTACTCTCTACCACTCACTCTCTACTACTCTACTTATCACCCTCTACTACTCACTCTCTACTACTCCCTACTACTCACTCTCTACTACTACTCTCTTCTATTCACTCTCTACTACTCTCTACTACTCACTCTCTACTACTCTCTTTCTACTACTCTACTACTCTACTACTCACTCTCTATTACTCTCTACTACGCACTCTACTACTCTCTACTACTCTCTCTGTACTACTCTCTACTATTCACTCTCTACTACTCACTCTCTACTACTCTCTACCACTCACTCTCTACTACTCTACTACTCACTCTCTACTACTCTCTGCTACTCCCTCTACTACTCACTCTCTACTATTCTCTACTACTCACTCTACTACTCTCTACCACTCACTCTCTACTACACTCTCTACTACTCACTCTACTACTCTCTATTACTCTCTACCACTCACTCTCTACTACTCTACTTATCACCCTCTACTACTCACTCTCTACTACTCCCTACTACTCACTCTCTACTACTCTCTACTACTACTCTCTACTATTCACTCTCTACTACTCTCTACTATTCACTCTCTACTACTCTCTACTACTCACTCTATTACTCTCTACCACTCACTCTCTACTACTCTACTACTCACTCTCTACTACTCTCTATTACTCACTCTCTACTACTCACTCTCTACTACTCTCTCTCTACTACTCACTCTCTACTACTCTCTCTCTCTACTACTCTCTCTCTACTACTCACTCTCTACTACTCTACTACTCTCTACCACTCACTCTCTACTACTCTACTACTCACTAACTCTCTACTACTCTCTCTACTACTCACTCTACTACTCTCTACTACTCTCTACCACTCTCTACCACTCACTCTCTACTACTCACTCTCTACTACTGTCTCTCTACTAACTCTCTACTACTCACTCTCTACTACTCTCTCTACTACTCACTCTCCACTACTCTCTACTACTCACTCTGTACTACTCTCTACTGCTCATTCTCCACTACTCACTCTCTACTACTTGCTCTCAACTACTCTCTACTACTCACTCTACTACTCACTCTCTACTACTCTACTACTGTCTCTTACTCTCTCTACTTCTCACTCTCTACTACTCTCTCTACTACTCACTCTCTACTACTCTCTACTACTCACTCTCTACTACTCCACTACTCTCTACTACTCACTCTCTACTACTCTACTATTCTCTCTCTACTACTCACTCTCTACTACTCACTCTCTACTACTCTCTCTCTACTACTCTCTACTAATCACTCTACTGCTCACTCTCTACTACTCACTCTACTACTCACTCTACTACTCTCTCTACTACTCGCTCTCTACTACTCACTCTCTACTACTCTCTACTAGTCTCTCTCTACTACTCTACTACTCACTCTCTACTACTCTATACTACTCTCTCTACTACTCACTCGCTACTACTCTCTACTACTCACTCTCTACTACTCACTACACCTCTACCGCTCTACCTCTACACCTCTACCTCTCTACCTCTCTCCACACGCACACATATATATATGCATATGCATTTATATATATGTATGTATATATATACACATATATAAACATATATATAATATGCATATCTATATAAATACAAATATAAATGCATGCATGCATATACATATACATATATGCATACATATGCATGTTATGTACATGCATGAAAGTTTGAAAAACACTAGTACAAGCAAAGCTAAAAAGCCACCTAATTACAAACAGAATTGCTTTAACTTAAACGAGGGCGAGACCTATTGCATTCTCAATGCTTGTTTACATTGGTTCCATCAAGAAGGCATTCAGATGTGTCACACGTTTGCCATAAATTCTGAATGGTAGCACTCTAGTTGCTCATTAGATTACTGTAGTAAAGCTACTGCTCGCCAGGGAAGTCTGCTGCTGGTATTCAAAGTGCATGTTTCAGTCTGCATGTCAGAATTGTTTAATGAAATAGAAGAGGATTTGAGAAGTCAAAATGTGCCCTAATTTTTCTTTCTGCAGCACTAATAATTGCTATGGCAAAATGAACCCCCTCATTTTGTTCCTTTGCAAATTAAATGTTTTAAGTGTTACCACTTTATTCCAATCAAGATGGCTTCAGGTGTGCCTTACTTTTGTCATAAGTAAGACTGTTAGTGCTCTAGTTGTTCTTTAGAACACTCTGGGACATTCTGTCATTGGGCTATACTTGGGCTACATCTGGGTGATATTTGTGCTACATTTGGGCTCTTTTGTCTCTGGTGGCCATCTTGGGAGACTTATTTGTTATGAAGTTTCCTAATTTCCTCATTTACTACAGTCTCCTCAGTAGGAATACTTTCAGTTTTTTACTTTGATTCCATCAAGAAGGCATTCAGATGTGTCACACATTTGCCATAAATTCAGAATATTAGCACTCTAGTTGCTCATTAGATCACTGTAGTAAAGCTACTGCTCACCAGGGAAGTCTGCTGCTGGTTTTGAAAGTGCATGTTTCAGTCTGCATGTCAGAATTTTTTAATGAAATAGAAGAGGATTTGAGAAGTCACTCAAAATGTGCCCTAATTTTTCTTTCTGCAGCACTAATCATACTTTCTATGGCAAAAAGAACCCCCTCATGTTGTTCCTTTTTAAATTAAGTGTTTTAAGAGTTACCACTTTATTCCAATCAAGATGGCTTCAGGTGTGCCATACGTTTATCATACGGAGGACTATTAGCGCTCTAGTTGTTCTTTGGAACACTCTGGGAAGCTGCAGTAGAACACAGAGGAATCACCTGACAGTCTCTGCCCTTGTTGGACATGTTTTACTGAGAATGTCAGACTTCATTCTCACCTGACTGAGAAAGATAATGTGAATTTACAGAAAATATGCTCTCAGTTTAGGTTATAGATCACCTTCCTAACCTCTGTGGAAAAGCATGAGAAAATAGTTTTCTCTCAAACATGATTCATGATATCCCAGCAGAAGGCTTTTTCACATGGTAAAATCACCTTAGAACATACCACACTTCCTAAAATGAGTATGGTACCATCAACAAATGATTTATAATGTAACTAAAGTCTTAAAACCTTCTATTAACTGCAAGGCTTTTTAATGAGGTGCTATCATGTATATTGGTCCCAAGATAACTGCCAACACTTCTTAGATGAAGTGCTGACAGCCAATCAGATCTCACGATGAGATGTGTGGTTAGGCTCTGCCCAGATATATATGTGATTTTACTTTTGATTTTCTCAGGAACTACTGAACGGATTTACACCATTTAAGCTAAAGGCACGACTGTGAACCAAGGTCTACCTTTCTGCCAAATTTGGTGTAATTCAGTTCAGCAGTTCGGGCTGTAGCTGCGACTAAAGTTCCCTATGGAAAATTGCATGAGGAAAACACGTTTTGGGACCCCCCTTTTTTCTCGGCCCCTGCTTGACGAATCACCCCGAGACTTTCAGGATAGGAGCGGACCGAAGCGGGCCACGAGTTTTGAAAATTTCGCAAAGATTCGTCAACCGGCGCCAAAGTTATTCTAAATAGAATGTTGCGGATTTCCTATGGATAATAGGTCCTAACTATAACTACCTACTGGCAACCGCCAGTAGGTATTAAATATATATATATATATATATATACACATACATACAGATCCTGATTAAATCTGCAGATAAAGACAGGGCACGAATACTGGAACAAATCAAGGAGTTGGAAGAGGATCTGGCCAAACAACAACAGCAGGAGGTAGTTATACAATATCGAGCAGAGGCAGAAAAACGATGGGAAAAACATGAAGAGACAATAAAGCAAAGGAAGGTGCAGAAATTCACAAGATTGATTATGAATATGGCCAAATTTTCACCTTTGCTAGGAGGTTTGAGCAATTTAGAAAACAGTGGCAAACTGAGGGAAACATCAGACAACAAGAAAATAAGAAAGCAACTGATACAGAGATGGAGGTGAACTCTGATATTGAAACCGATAATGAAGATTCAAGTCAACCAAAAGGGGCGAATGGAAAATCAGGAACCAAAATAGCCTCAATTACTGATGAATTGGATTTTTTACGGTTAGACCGTAGGCAAACCTTGGAACAGAGAACCCTGAGACCTCCAAAACAAAGAGAAGACATGAAAGGCAACGAAAGCAATGCAAAAGAAACAGAAAAATCTAAAAATCATGGAAAACAAAGTAAATGGAATCGGCATGGAAAGTTCATTTATAAATTTAACAGACATGGAATTAACCAAAGCAGAAAAAGAACTCTTAATGCTGGGCTTGTCCTATTGTCCACAATGTCCATGGACTATGTACAGGATTGATATCTTCAAATATGTGAGCAAACTAAAACTATTAAAAGCACATATCCTTAAAACAAATTTAAGTTCCAAGTTTTACGTTGCAACTGAAACCGGAGGTCCCTGGAGCAACAGAAGAGACTATCACAATTGCGGACCTATCTCTGTTAAAAACTATGAGAGAATTGGAAGCAGAAATTGAACAAGAAAGTATTCAATAACTGACCAGGACATTTTACATGACTTTGATATGGAAATATGGGGAGCGGCTGAGACCCCATTCAAACCACCTTCAAGAACTGTGCCGGCCATAACAAGAGACTCTATTGATACCTTCCATGATATGTTAATTGAGGAGATTAAGAAATGACTTTGGAAGATAACATCAAGGAAAAGAAGAAGAAGAAAAAGAATGCTGCTATGTGGAAATATGAAGAGTTGGTATCCAAACTCAGGAAGAATAAACAGATAGTGGTAAAGATCTCTTATAAGGGTGAAATATTGTGCTGTGGCCAATGAATTTGTACATACAGGAAACACAAAAGCAACTTAACCAGAAGGACTGTTATAAAAAGTGTGAATTGACATGACAGAATGAGGTTCAAATGCAGTACAAAAATGAATTAGAAAAATGGATGAATGATGGTTTACTTTCACATGATGAGTATAGATTTTCAAGGAATGATAACCCGAGAAACCCTGTAGAATATTTGATACCAAAAATTCAAAAGAACGTCCAAGTGCCACCAGGGAGTCCAATAATCTCAGCAAAGGGAAGTTCGATGGAAAATACATTAAAGTACATTGATTTCCGTTTACAAAAACATGTGAAGAATTTACCATCATATGTGAAGGACAGTGGGGACTTTCTGAGATTAATTTACGATATTCCAATAGAAAGAGACTATGTGCTGATCTCAATGGATGTTACATCATAATATACGAGCATTACGCATTCAGATGGGTTAAGAGCAATGCACCATTTTCTCCAAGAGAGACCAGTTACCTTGTATAAACATACTGAAATGTTAATGACAATGGCAAAAAGATATCTGGAGGGAAATTCTTTCCTATTTGGGGGTGAATTATACCAACAAATGCGTGGGACTGCGATGGGCACCTGTTTCGCCCTCAGTTACACATGCTTGCATGTGGGCTGGTGGGAGGAACAGGTGCTCCCCAGAGACCATGAACAAACATGGGAAAAACCTATAGTAATCTGGAGAAGATTTATTAATGATTTGTTTCTTATTTGGAGAGGGTCGACGACATCAGCCGAGGAGTTTATCAAAAGTTTGAATATAAATGATTTAAACTTAAATTTCACTTATGAAATCCGTACATCGTCGTCACATTCGTGGATATAGAAATCTTCATTCATGATGGTAAACTGGAAAAGCTACATAGAAAAAGTACAGCTGCAATACCAATCTTTATTCATCCAGTTTCCATCCAAATCACACCAAAAAGAGTATTCCTTTTGGAGAAATGTTACACACCAAAGGAAATTGTAGCACAAATGAAGATTTAAAAAAGTATCAGGATGATATGGAGGAAAGATTCAAACAGAGAGGCTACAGTATGTCATTAATAAAATCAGCAAGAGTATCAGCGAACAGGAGAAATAGAGATGCTATCCTGTTCACTAAACAGACAAAGAATAGAGCGAAAAAGAAAAAACAGGCAGAGATCAGATTTTTAACCCCATTCAGTAGCCAAGAAAAACAACTTCGAACACTTTTAAGAAAGAGTTGGCTAACCATAAAAGTGGATCCAGTGATAGGGCAGGTAGTCTCCAAACATCCCATGATTACATCCAGACGTGCGCTGTTAGAACTGGGGGTCTCTAGTTGGCTGAGGTAAGTACCTTAGTCCAAATAGGGACCCTTGCGTCTAGTCAGGGAAAGGAGGGACACAATCTTAGATAACCCCTGCTCACCCTCTGGTAGCTTGGCACGAGCAGCCAGGCTTATCCCCAAGGCAATGGGTTAAGTATTTGCAACCACACTCCCAGTAACACAGTGATAACAGCACAAATGGACACCACACTGATTTAGGAAAATAGCGATATCTTTATCAAGAAGAAATACGATGAGACCAAACGATAAAAAATATCCAGCATATGTGTATTCGTAATATTTCACTGGGCCGGTTATTAGGCCAACAATCGCTTGTAGGTTCTTGCGGTATTAATGAGCAGTTCACGATGATCTGATGCAGTCCTAATACAATGCAGTGCAGTTCGTAATGCAGTTCGTAATGTAGAAATAAGACAGTCCTTAATGCGAGTACTAATGTGGTTCGTAAAGCAAGTAATAATGCAGTCCGGAATGCAAGTACTAATGCGGATCGTAAAAGCAAGTAATAATGCAGTTTGTAATGCAAGTACTAACGCGGATCGTAAATGCAAGTAATAATGAAGTTCGTAGTGCACGTACTAATGCGGATCGTAATAGCAAGTAATAATGCAGTTCAGCACCGATCGCGGTGCTAGTGAAGGTCTCTATTCTACTCTTGGCTGACTCACGGTCAGCCACTGCCAAAATATGCCCCCAATACTGTTACGAAGGAAACAAAGTGCAGCCCCACAATCCGACCCCGGTACTGCCACTCCTCAGCGAGTACGGGCCGCAATGCTGACTTGAGCGGAGGCTCGCGCTGCAAAGGAGGGAAAGGCCGAGAGCGGTCTCTCGTAGCACGCACTCCGCCTCAGGCGGCGACAAACGCAAGCTCGCTGAGCGTTACCTGGGGGGTGCACTCTCTCTCTCCTCTCCTCGCGGCTTGGGCATCACGCTGTGCGGCTTCAGGTTGGTTGCGGCTGCTCCTCGCAGTGAGAGTCAGGCTACCAGGCGACGGCCTCGCAGCAGATCGGCTCACGGCGCTCTTGGGCAAAGGACCTTGGACCCACGATGGTGAAAGTTCACAGGTCTCTCCTTGGCAAAGGCAGGCTTGGGCCGTCAGGGGTGATTTCTCATGGCTCCCCCTTGGGACGACGATCCGGGCCGATGGCGATAACAATCACAGCAGTTCTGGTCACGCTGTTGATTGAAGTAGAGCGCAAGACTGCTCCGGGGCACACGGTCACGAGGCAATTCTCACGAAGGTCTCAGGCTGCAAAAAGCACACGCACACAGCGTCGCTGAGACACACTCGGAAACAGCCCCAGAATACACAGCAAGGGCAGTCCTTCTCTTCAGTCTCTTCAGCTTTTCTTCTTTGGCAGAGGTTCCGCTTGATCGCGAAGTAGTCTCAATCCTTTTTCAGGCTTGGGTTCAGTCTTGAGTTCAGGGGTTTCAGCTCTCATATTTATACCCCTAAATGCCTTTGAAGTCTTTGTGTTCAGGGGGCGCTGAGCCCGGTCCAAACCAGATCTGGGTGTCTTCCTGTCAGTGCACACCTTCTTTCTTTGATAATGAGGGTCTGGGCCTCAGACACTCCGCGGGAGGTGGAGCCATTCTTTTGTGGCAGCACCACAGCCCTCTTCGCATCAAAGGGGCTACTCCTCTCACCACACCAAATGCAGGCCATCCTGTTGAAGTCTCACCTACTCCTCTCTGGTGTCAGGACACGTCCCAGACGCTGTCACATCCAAACCCAGACAGTCAATACACAACCAGGCAGAGGCATGCAGGATGATTAGGACAAGAAACCAGCCACTTCTAAAAGAGTGGTTTCTAAACACACAATTTAAAAACCATCTTCACAAAAAGATGTGTTATTAAATTCGGAGTTCAGGCACACTAAACTCCATCTCTCCATCTTATGCCTATGGGAAGATATGCTGGAAACATGTGACACAGCATTCCCCATTCTGTCCTATGGGCAAGATAGCCTTGCAACAGTGAAAAACGAATTTGGCAGTATTTCACTGTTAGGACATGGTACAAACATCAGTACACGTCCTACCTTTCACATACACTGCACCCTGCCCATGGGGGTACCTTGGGCCTACTATAGGGGTGTCTAATGTGCATAAAAAGGGATGGGTAAGGCCTGGCAAGTGGGTTCACTTGTCAGGACAACAAGGCAGTTAACAAACTGTGCGCAGGCACTGCGGTGGCAGGTCTGAGATCTCTTTTTAGGTCTACTTGTGTGGGTGGCACAATTAGTGGTGCAGGCACACTAGTAGCATTTGCATTACCAGCGCTGGCACACATAGTGCACTTTACTAGGGACTTTACTAATAAGACAAACATACCAATTATGGACAACCAATTACCATATCACTTTATACAGGGAGCACGTGCACTTTGACACTGATCAGCAGTGGCAAAGTGCCCAAAGCATCTAAGTCGGCAACACAATGTCAGAAAAAGGTCTAGGAGGAAGGCAAAAAGTTTAAGGAACTTTAGCCAAAAAGGGCCAAGTCCAACATGCGCCATCATTAAGAGATGCAGTGGTAATGAGTAGCCCTGAGATGCAACATGAATGCAATTGGTTGCGGCCGCAACCAGGCTTTAGACGATACTTGCAAAGCAGAGCTTGTACCATAGGTGAGTGCATCACAAGCTACAAGACACCGTTTAGCAATGAGGCAGAGAAAATAAAAGGAAATTACAATTGTAAAACAGATTTTGCAGTATACGTTTTAATGTGTACATGCAACTTAAGATATGTGGGCAGCACAATACTGCCCTACACAAAAGAATATTACAGGACATAAGGGCAATATCTAATAATGACCATACTTACCCAGTGACGCGCCATTGTGAAACACATCACAACAAAGATCCAAAACAAATAAAATACTCTGTAATTGATGCTATAGGTGACCGCACAAAAAAACTGAGAGTCAGAAATTAGGAATATCATTAAGTTGGATTGCAAAGTACCAATGGGATTAAGTTACGATGAAGAATTGCACTCTAGTTTGTAGAAGACATTAGAATAAAGGAAATATCAGAAATATTTAGGTCTCAATCTCATATTAATGATCTTCAAAAGATATGTTTCTCATACAGTTCTCAAAAAGATTAATTAAAGTAAGTCAGCATAGAGTAGATACAGATTTTTACATTGAACTCCCACATTCCCCTGGCATAAAACATGATAGTGCATATGGTGACCTTGATAAAAAGAAAAAGAAACAAAAAACAACAGACAATGCAGAGCAGGGTTAGGCACTAGCCAGATAGAAAGATTACAGTTTGAAAGATATGAAAAACCTGGTCAAATGTAAGACAGAGTGAAATTAGGCACTTGCCAATGATGTATTTTTGTCTTTTTAAACCAGAGAATTAAGAATAAATATTTAGAATTTCAGTAGTCAAATTGAAATTCAAGATGGAGAGAAAAAAAGCATGTAACTAAAAAAATAAGGAGTGCTGCAACTGAAAAAGCAAATGGTCTTTAATAATGTTATAGCAATGAATTAATGTTTCAAATCAATTGTGGAGAATATTGAAAGCTCCGAAAAGATTTGGGGGTGGGACCCAACAAGTCAGTCATGTTATCTGTGAATCTCAGTACAAATTGACAATTGCTGCACTGATGTTACTGATATATAATGAAGAAATTTCCTGCAGAGATTAAGAGACCAACATAATAGAATCCTCCCCTTATGGAAACTGGCACCGAAAGATCCTCCTCTTGCTTTAACAAGTGTTACCTCTCCTGTCATGAGACAGCATTTTCCCCCCATATTGTCAGCCAGACTTCCATTCGTTCTCCATTTACTATGCCTTTAAAACAAAACTCCGACCATAAGCCGCACATCTCTATCCACTACTGCCAGACGCAACTCTTCTATCCAAACTTCATTCTATCCATGTCATAACAGGCTGATCTCTCTCCCACAATCTCCCATTCCCTCACCAGACACACTTACCTGTGCAGCATAAGCCAGGCTCACCACGCACTCAGTCTTTCTAATGACCTCCCACCAGGATCAAGGGAACCGCCCTTTCTGCCAAGTTCATCCCTCCCTCTTAAGTTGCCTCTCACAATGCTCACCTCTCTCCTTAGGGTTAAGGCTTACACGGTCTTCAATGACATCCGTATTTCCATCCACAACATGTCTCTGCTGCCACCCACGATGCTCAAATCAATCTCTCCCCAAGGTTGTTCAATTCTTCCCAGAACTAATGCTGGTGTTGTCTTTTTTGCTGCTTTCACCAGACTGTAATTTAATTCCTGCCAAACATCACCATATTCTGCCTTCTCCTCCACTTCTTGTGAGGCTCCTCTCAGCTATAGGTGCATTCTCCTGCTCCCACCACAGCAAGAGATGAGAATCATTTGTTCAACAATTGTCCCACTCACCACTCTTTCTTATCCTGCAAGACATAATTCTATCTCCATCTACCACATCGTTCATCCCTGCCTCTACTACTATCCACATCCCACCAGACTTCACTCTTCTATCCTTATTACAGGTTCTGCAGCTCCCCATCAAATGGACAGACCCACCACCCCTTAACATACTGCCTGACTTGCCATATTCTGCCTATTGCCCGCCCCCTCACCAGTGTTGTTTCTCCCGCCTTCAGTTGCCATCATGCTGCCTTTTCCATTCCACTCGCTCCTGGCACACTGGTCCGCCGACTGTTCCTCAGATACATCTCCTCTACCCTTTGAGGCCCACTCACCTTAGCTTTCCTGACATCATCTTTGCCTCTCACTTTCAATGAGTTGAACAAAGAGTTAAAATACTTTATATCAACACGCAAGGCCAAACCTGCTATTCAATGATGCAAAGGAGATTGTCAACCAAGAGGCTTTTTAATTAATGAACAAAACAGTAATTTGAAGCAAGCTGATTGAGGGCTATGTCCTCCATTTTAATGAATATCAAAGAGCCCGAAGTGTGTGGGCAATGCGTGCTGCTCTGATTGTGAAGCGCTACAGAGACTCCAGATCTCATACACGTTTTGGGCCTTATTTTAAGGGGGTGCAGAGGTAGTGGGGAATGTCTAAGTAGAGCAGTAAGAACAGTAACGCAAAAAAGAGCAAAAGGGATGCTTTTCCTCCCACCTCCTCAACAGCGTCACTTTCAGTCAATAAAAGAGCGTCACATGTACTTGTAGAAAAATTGTTGAAACAGTTTTTCATTATCTGATGATCAGCATCGCTCATCCTGCCATTCCAGTTTTTCTGCCAAGTAAATCATAAGCTACATCATGAGTTGTTGGGCAAACACAAAAAAAACGACCTATCCTAACTGCAATTATTTCATTTGATATAGTTATAAATAGTTTTGACAAAACAATGCCACTAGTATTTTTACTTCTATATGTATGTTCAATGCCGCATGTGGGTCTCGATGAGGGCATATGTCCAGGTTAAATGACAATAAAGTGCTGCGAGCAAGAGGGTGGGAAGGCAATACGTAATCGTGATATATGAGGGCTAACGTGGTGCACCAATTTAATGACTCAAATCTGAGAGTAAGGGTAAAATGGCTGTTTTCCTTGTTACGCCAATGTTATGTTGAAAATTGTTTAAATGTAAACCACTAGGACACCGCAGCTACTGTTAATACGCTGAGCGCGACTCTGGTGTTCACTATTGAGATGGGAAGGCCAATTGAGGTTATCCCCAGTCCTAGAGAACAACAATGGTATGCCCAAGATCTGTGATCTGAGGTGTTCCTTTAGATCAGGGGCACCACAAACTGTGAAATGTGAGAAATTTCAGGACAACCTCAGGTTGTTGGAAAAATGGTGGGGTTGGGACAACTTCAGATCTTCACTCCCAAAATATAGAACTTTAAAACTAGTAACATCCTCTGCTCTTGGAGTGCATAAGAGGCTTAGCTCAACCATCACAATCAAAGGAAAATTCAAGTGTTACCATTTTCAGGCCAAAGCTAACCAGATAGAAAAGCTGTCTGGTTGCAAAGACATATTGTGAACATGCTGAAAGCTGTTCAAGAAATGCATTTCACCCATTGCTTACCATTGGCTTTTTGTTTTGTCACTCAGTTGCTTTCTTTCTATTTGCTGACTCTATTTGTTTAAGCACATGGGTACTCACAAAAATTTGTCCAAGGGCCACAAAGTCTAGTCTTTGGTGTGACCAAGGGTCGCACTGATGCCAGCTGGGTGGTGGTAGGTGGTCTGGGTGGTTCAAGGATTGTGTAAGGAGGTCTAAACAAATGTTAAATAAACGGGAAAGTATTATATTTGCAGGTTAATACATTTTTGCCTGTTTTTTAACATTGAAAAAAAAATATTAGTGTACACCAGTGGAGGGGGTGGGGGGAGCATGTAAAGTTCAAGGGGGCTGGCCGCAAGTGGGCCCCGGGCCGTACTTTGAGTATCACTGTTTTAGCACCCCCAGCATATATTTGTCCTGTGAAGCACTGCCGCTTTACAACCTCTCTGATTGGATCCTTCATTTTATCAAAGAGTTTACTTGCTTTTCAAGAAGTCTTTTTTTTTTCGTTTTCCTTAAGCGCTCCGCTAGAGGGCATTGTTTTTTAACTGCCTCCCTTGTGTGCTTTTCTCAACCCACGCTCCTTGTTGCTCTTCCTCTCAATTATAATTTCCTTAAATTGCAAATTTGTAGTGCTGTGTGTGTAAATTGGTTTCCTGATGCCGCACAGGTGTTCTATACAAACCATACTGAGTGCAAGAATGGCCTGCGTAGCTTTTATGGTTTCCAGTGGATGCGTAGAAACCCCATTGTGTGCACTAGAGAAGTTTATTTCCAGCGCAGTCAGAGTAGGAGGATGATAAAAACCAGCAACAACACACGCTTACTTCGCACCCGCTAAGGTTTGTGGAGAAAGCTGATGGAGTGTGATCATTTAAGAGTGTTTTGCTCAATCAATTCCTGCTCATTGGGTGGGGATACTAACACGTACTTAAGAAACATGACTAACAGTGTGACTTGTGAAACATGCAAAATGTTGCATCGTTAAAGCATGCACAAGGGTCACAAACTGGTTTGAAATTAAGTCATTCATGATAAAGAGAGAAACCTACTAATTAGCTATGATAATAATGTGAAATGTAATAATACAGTCTGTAGATATTTTTAGCAAAATATGATTATGAAAATGCTCAATTAATCATTCGCCGGTACTTCAGGGTGGCAACTGAGGCAGTGCACAGGTGGCCCAGAGCGGGGTGCCTGATCCTAGACTTGGAGAAGGCGTTTGACTGTCTGGAGTGGGGCTACCTGTGTGAGGTGTTGCTGCAATATGGGTTGGACGAGGGATTCCTCAGGATGGTTGACCTACTCTACAGGCGCCCCACGGTCCGTGTCCGACTGGGCCCCTATGTCTCGGAGGCAGTACCGGTGGGCCGCGGCACCCGGCAGGGGTGCCCTCTGTCCCCGCTCCTGTTTGCCCTGGCCATCGAGCCCTTGGCTGTGGCTGTGCGGGCGACTTTGGGGGATGGTGTACCGCTGGGGGACGCCGTCCACCAAGTGTCGCTCTATGTTGATGACCTGTTGGTCTATGTTAAAGATGTGGGGCGCATTCCGGAGGGGCTGCCACAGCTGCTGCGGACGTTTGCCGCTATCTCGGGGCTCCGGGTGAACGCAGCCAATTACTGTCTGTACGCTTTTAGTGCCGAGACTTAAGACCCGGGATACTGCCTGGATGGTACGCTGGTCCAATGGAAGGAAGACACCTTACGCTACCTGGGGATCCAAATTTACCGTTGCCCGGCCGACCTATTCGATGGGAACTTGGGAAGGGCGGTTACGGCGCTTAAGTCGCAGGTGAGCTTCTGGAGCACACTCCCGCTGACGATTACGGGCAGGGTGGCGCTCGCCAAAATAGTCATGCTTCACCGTCTCCTGTATTACTTTGCTAACTGGCCGACGTATATTCCCCCTGCATTTTTTGGTAAACTAAATAAGATGTTGCGGGACTTCATCTGGGGCGCTGCCAGGCATAGGCTGGCGCTCGCGAAGTTGTTTCTGCCGACAGCCAGGGGTGGTCTAGCAGCTCCTTGCTTTGAACACTACTACTTGGCCGCTCAGCTGCAATGGGTGGCCCGCTGGTTGGCTGATAGAGGCAGAGATGATACGGCCACGGTATTGGCGCCTTACTCGCTGGAGCGTATAACCAGGTCCTTTCATCCCCTTCACACAGTTGCGCGTCCGCTGCCGCTCCTTCTGACAGTGGCGCATAGGTGCTTCCGGAGGGCCTTATACCTCACCCGTGCTGTTGTCCCATATGCGCCGGTAATACCACTGGAGGGTTCCCCCGGTGGTGGAGGAGTGCTCGCGGCCCCCACACTGGTGGGAAGCTGATGTGCGTACGCTGGGGGATCTGTATCGGGATGGCGAGCTCATCCCATACGAGACCCTGGTATCGGAGGACGGGCTCCCGCCCGGTGGGTTCCTGACACACCGCTCATTGATAGCGAGATTGACTGCCAAATGGGGGGACATGACCACGGAGCCCAACCTGCACCTAACCATGCAATATCTACATGTCATGGGGAGAGGTGGGCACTTGATTCGCTGGTTTGCGGCTTCACTAAGGGAGCTGTCGTCGATCAGCCTGGACCGGCTTCGCGCCAAATGGGACTTGGACCTGGGGAGACCTCTGGCGGACAAGGAGTGGGAAAGGATACTTAAGGGTCCAGTACGTATACCCAGAAACATGCGGTTCCGCCAAATTCAGTTATTCATTGTGCACAGGGCTTACCTCACACCAGAGTTGATTAACAAGTACTTTCACCGCACCGACGCAATGTGCCCTAGGTGCAGTGAACTGGGGGCGGGTTTCTTACACATGCTGTGGAGCTGTCCGAGGTTGGGCGCCTATTGGAGAGTAGTCAGTGGGCTGTTGCAGGGGAGTGTGGGTCGTTCCATCCCATTTGACTGGCCTGAACACATTCTGCACCACTTCAAAAGATCCCGCAAAGATAAGGTGACGTCCCGATTCCTAGACCTGGGGCTAGTAGTAGCAAAACGTCTTATTACGAGGCGATGGAAGGCGCATGAATCGCTACATGTGAGGGCATGGAGCGCCTCTTTTCAGGCATGGGCTGGGGCGGAGGGGACCGCTATCCGGAGGGAGGAAACTCTGGGCCTGCGGAGGGAACCCATGGCGGACCGATGGGGGCAGTTACTGGGGGAACTTAGACGCCTGCGCACGGAGGGTCGCGCGGGGCCTTTGGAGGCGGTTGACAGTGTCTGCGCGAGTGAGGGTGGGACGCGGGCTACTCTACTGACGGGATAATATGCCCCCACAGCCTCTAGCCCACCGCTGCGGCGGCAGTACTCACACAGGGGTGGTCCAAGCTGAGGCGCACACAAGTGAACCCGGGGGGAGGGGGGATGGAAGGGTGGGGAGATAGTGGTGGAAGGGGGAGTAAAATGTACGCATAAATAATCCATGCTGCCATTGTTATTGTTATGTTTAGCCCTTGGGAATTGTATGTAACCTGTCTGTTTTTAAATACCTGAGCTGAGCAGGCGGCATATGTTCACAGGTACGGAGCCTTGGTTGACATACGGTTGCTCCTGTCACTCCTTGTGAGACTGCACCAGAACTGTTACAGATACTACAGCTAGCTCTGGAGTGGGAAGCAGCTGACGCATAGTTTAAATGCATGTTAAGGTTCAGCAGTCACCGGCCCCAGTATGGCATAATCACCTGCACATGCTTACGGACTCCTATCTGTCATGTACGCTGCCAAAGAGTGTTTTGCTTAAAACAATAAAAACAGATTTAAACAAAAAAAATGAAAATGCTCAATTAAAATGATTCCTGTTTATGTTTTCTCCAACATGTAATTCTGAGAGAAAGTGCTTGCTCGATTATTAATTAAACGTAATCAGACTATGCTTATAAGTATAATGAAATGGTGTTTCTATATTATTTCTTATACATCTCTATTTCTCTAATTGTTTTCAATATTAGCATGATTTTTTCTAGAAAATGGTGATTTAGTTCTTTTTCATGTAGGCCTAGAAATGTATTTCTTGTTTCATTATTTCCTTGGAATAGACTAGAAATGCTGACCTGATTGCACTGTAGCTACGAGTATTATTGCTGGTTTGTTTCCTACAGCTTGAATAATGGGCATCCTCTCTGTTAGTATAAAACCTTGTTGCAAACTCAGAAGAAAGCGTGAGGAGCAGACATGCAAAGTTTCAAATGTATTTCCTATTTTCGAAGGGAAGTGATATTGCACATTCAGAGAAAACAGTAAACACTGAACAAATGTATTATGTATGGATTCCGGATGATTTGGGTTAGAAATCGATCACACCATGGTTGCACCATAGATTTTGACCAATAGAAATTATGCAAACTGCGTAAAAGTTATTTTGTGGGCAGGAACTGTGAACGTTTGGAGGTATAATTGCCCTGTAGGAAAAGGACGTGTGCGGCTATTTTCCAAATCTTGGGCCTGACCTGCTGTCAAGTCTGAACTCTGATTTGCCCTGAACTGAACTTTTCTGATTACTTCTGCGCTTTACCGGCTGGTGAAGTTGAGCAGACCAAACCTTTCAGCTGAATAATTAAAGACTCCTGCTGTTGTACGCTGTACTTTAGACTTCTGCTGGGTCCATCTTGTGTCCCGGTCCTGATAAATCTACAACCAATTCTTGGTTTGTATGATTCCAAACTGCATATTGTATTTTGTAATGTGTTTTCTCTCTCTCTCTCTCTCTCTCTCTCTCTCCCTTCCTCACGCTAAGTGTTATTTGATGATGTATTTTCTCTGAGCCAAGATGTGTTGTGATTTTACCTGTATTTAAAAGAGTAATCATTATTAGATGATCCTAATGTATTTTTGTGTTTTGACCATTCATCTTGAGGTTTAGATAAAGATATCTTGATAACGATCTCATGTCTTTTGTCCTTACTTATCAATGATTTTATTGTATGAATATTATTGATTAGCTAGGCACTTCTTCATTACAGGTCCTCATGAAGGAGTGGCTTTCCGACTCTAATTATCGGAGTCCCTATTAGCTCGTACAAAGATCTATCAGAGGACCTTATGGGTGTGACTAATTGTAGAGTTTCCATGGGCCAAACTTAGTGTTAGTTTGAATTGTGCTGCTGAGGATTGAGTTTACGGGTAACCCATGTCTGGGCCCACAAACTTTTACACCGTTTCCGCTGCAACAGTTTTCTGGTAGCATAATTAGATGGTTATTTTGACTAAAATATATACTAGGTAATGAAAAGACGGAGTTAAGAGACATTGACTGACATTAGAAAATGTGTTCTTTTGTGTTTCATATTGTGACCCGTTGTTGACTTTAAGGGAAAGTAAACAGGTCCGTCGTTGACCTAAGATCCCGGGATAAAGCCTAAGGGCCGTCTTAGTGTGGCATACACTAAGGGTGTTGTATGCTGTGGAAGTAATGCAGTGCAATAGGCCTTGCCAGTGCTAGCATAGGGAACTTGAGATGTGACAAGTGGAGATTTTTGAGTTTTCTTAAAAAATAATGCATTTGGAGAGATCTTGAAGATTTTCATTTAATTGAGGGCGAAATCGGGCTTGTTGAGATTTTGCTCGAAGCAAAAGAAATTCTCAGAGTGTGTGTTTCTGTCATTTTCCTTTTAGCTGAGCAGACAAGTTGTTTTATGTTGTTTGTTTTGTAAAAGACTTTGTAAAGACGACGACAACTTTGTAAAGGGAGGGTCAGTTGTAGGAGTTAAACTGACGTCACAGGTGCCGCGCTGGTATTGGTCAGTTGGTGAGAAATCGTCACAGGTGCCATGCTGGTATTGGTTGGTTGGTGTGGAGCCACGCTGGTATTGGTCAGCCTCATCGGTTTTGATTGGTGCAAAAACAACCATTGATGGCCAGAATGCAGAACAATGTCGTACATTCACCCCAGTACAGAGATCTGGGCCTAAATCCATCGTGTTTTTGCTCACCATGCCAGTTTGGACCCACCCATATGCAAATCAGTCTTGACCCTGCACCCAATGGGAACAGTCCAGCCAAACTGCCAGGCTGTCACACAGAGATAGGCTTACACACGCACCTGACAGCCGGATACAGCGTGAACGATGTTGTTGCTAATTAATCCCGTCCCCTATGGCGAGATATCCCCGAGTGTATGTACAGAGGACACTACAAGGATAATCTCTCCCCCGGGGAAAGGGAAAAAAGGGACAAAAGAAATAAGAAGAGAGTCGCTGCTAGGCTCAGGAAAGGGATGTCATCTGATGCTGTGGACCTCACAATCCTATCTGCCACCCTGTGTGCCCTGAAAGTGAAACACAAGACATGCATTAATACTTCCATCCTAATAGGTAATGTACCCCCTCCCCACAGCCCCTATGTGTATGGACTTACTGCATAGTCAGCGGCACTGCTCTCCATATGACAAGGTCAAAAATAATAGAAAAACAAAGATGAAACAAAATAAGGAACAGTGTTACTCCATTCCTCTCGAGGTACTTATCTGGCTGGAGATAACCATCTAGTCAATGGAGCTCGCCGCCAGGCTGGCCTCTTCTATCCCACTGCTTTGGGCGTAGTCCCAGAGGATCTCCCTATCGTTCTGGCTCCTCTCTGAAAGTAGAGTTCTCAAAGAAATGAAGCGTTGCGTCACGCTCCCAACTAATCACTCGAAGGTCTGAGATGCCTCTGATTCCCTCAGTGAGCGAGGCCAGGAATTAGAACAATCAGGACACGTAGGAGCGAAGGCTGCCCTTAATGATCATAGTGCAGCTCCGCTAGGGGTTGCCGAACAAGGTCTTGACATAGGCGGCTGCGGAGTGTGGGACGCTATACGTTCTCGTGTCCGCACTGCTACTCCATGCCGCATGGAATCAGACAACTGCCACCATCGCCTCCCAAACCGCTACAATACCTTTAGCGGTGATTACTAACTTGCGGTCAGAGAATGTACCAAGGTAGGCACAAGTCCTCCCTACGGGTCAATCAGCATACCCGTAATACTTCCAGGCTAGTGCTTCGCTGCTCCGTGCAGCATAGAATCAGGCAGACGACACGGACGCCTATGACTGCTTTGCTTCCTTTGCGGTTCCCTCTTAGAACAAAGTTGTGTCGCTGCCGAGATAGGGAGTGCTCAGTGCCCCCGACAGGAACGTCCAGCACTCCAGCAATCCTGTTTGGCTGGGGTCGCCAATAACAGACTGCGCCTTCGGCGGGTTGTTGTACTCAAGTGACAAGCCCCGGGCTCCACTTGGGCGGAGCTTATGAAGTGAGTCAGGGGTCATGGTATTACCCCCAAGGATTGTGGGAGGTGTAGTTTTATGCCTCTCCATTCATGCAGTGTAATTTCTACGTGCCCCGTGTACCTTTCTCCGCCTAGCCATGACACAGGCCAGGTTCTCCCTGGACTGGAAACAAGCATCCTAGGACCGGTTTCGTGCTTTCAGCCCTCATCAGCCAGGATAGCTTGACTCCAGTGGCATGGAGAGCACGAGGCCCATGTCTGGGCATACCCGTCCCACTCGGGGTGACAAATGCAAAAACAACAATTGATGGACAGAATGCAGAACAATATTGTACTTGATTGGTGGCAGAGAATCATAACACGGAAAAGAAATTGTTGAAGATTTTTCTCGAAAAGGTTTGATTTTAATGTAGGAAAATAATTACGTTTTTAAAATTGATGAAAACCTTGTTTCGTAAAGATGAGTTAATAACAATTAGAGAAGGAATCCCTGTGGCTCCCGAAGGACCCCTTACTTCATTTATGTCATTAGAGAGGGGATATCACACGTGTACGTGGTTGGAGGGAGAATTGGATGAAATGCACTGAGCACTGGAGCAACAGGATCACGCAACGTTGTTGCGGCAACATCAAAAATGGCTGGCCTCACTCCGTGGCCAACTGAAATCGATCCAAGTAAACAAGGCCACACACTCCCTCCTCACCTTGAAGCAAAAATATTACGAAGGGGGTAACAAGGTTGGCACCCTATTGGCCCGTTGGCTTCATTTGTGTATTTCCCGCACCCATATTGCCAGAGTTAAGAACATGAAGGGCACATGGGCTACCTCGGAAATAGACAAACAACAGGCTTTCCACACTTTTTTCTGAACCCTATATAGCCAAGGCAAAATTGTCCAGGAGGAAATAGACACATTTCTTGCCTCTAATACCTGGCCGCCACTTGACCCATCCCACGTGCAGCATTTGGAAGCCCCGTTCACCCTAGAAGAGCTCCAAAGGGCACTAAAAAGCTTGCCGGCAGGCAAGACACTAGGCCCGGATGGACTCACGGTCTCCTTTAATTGCTTGTTTCTTCCTCAGCTCCAGGCCCCCCTGCTCCGGTTATTCAATTCCCTCACTGACAGTACCAGCTTAACCCCTATGATGTCCAGTGCAGAGATAGCTCTCATTCCCAAGCCAGGGAAAGAAGACCAGACATCCTGCAGCTCCAATCGCCCTATCTCTCTACTCCACATTTATGCCAAACAATACACCAAACTACTGGCACGCGCTTGGAACCATACCTTCCTAGCCTGATAGACCCAGATCAGGTGGGATTCATACACCAACATCAGGGTGTCAGATAATATTCGGCGAGTGGCCAACCTGGTGGAAAAGGTCCAGCGGCGCAATATCCCAGCATTTCTCCTTTCCCTCTACGCAGAGAAAGCGTTTGATAGGGGAGACTGGACCTTTCTTCGGGCGGTGCCGCGGAGGATTGGACTGGGCCCAGTCATGATATCTCATATCATGGCTTCCTACGTTGCCCCGTTGGCACAAATTAGAGTCAATGGGCTTCTGGCCCCTCCCTTCCAGATTCACAGGTGTACTCGACAAGGATGCCCCCTATCACCTCTGCTCTTTGTGTTGGCAGTAGAACTCCCAGCGATAACAATCCGCCAGTCTGCTGCAACCAAGGGCATACCATTTGGAGGAGAGGAGCACAAGGTAGCACTTTTTGCAGATGACCTCCTGCTCACTCTAACTGACCCTGCGCACTCTCTCCCTGCGCTTCTCACATTGCTCTCTCAATTTGAACACATCTCAGGACTCAAAATTAATGTAGCTAAATCGCAGGTGCTGAACCTAACACTCCCCCCTCACGAGGTGCTTGAACTAAGCACTCTCACTATGTTTCAATGGACTCCTCAGTCAATTCGGTATCTGGGCCTCAATGTCACAGCCACGCTAGAGTCGTGATCTCAAGCCAATTGGCCAGACTGTAAACGATCCATCAGGGAAGATCTTAGGCAATGAAAATCACTCCCCATATCATGGTTGGGTCACCTCAATGTGGTAAAAATGTCCATACTGCCTAAACTACTTTACCTCTTCCAAACACTTCCGATGCCTGTTCCCCAAGTGGATATCGTAAGCCTCCAGAAAGAGGTAAATGCCTTAATTTGGGGTAAAAGTAGACCAAATTCTCCAACAGATTGAGGGGGCTCATCTGTCCCAACTTTCTTGTTTACTATTTGGCGGCACAGTTGCGCTACATCCCGGAGTGGGTAGTCTGCAAAAGTGGTTTCATATGGATAGTGCGGTAGCCTGCCGCCCTCTGTGGGATTTGGCCTGGCTGCCAAAGAGAGCATGGCCGCACAGTGCCTACATCGCTACCTCTACGAGAACAGTCCTTGATATATGGGATGGATTAGCAACTAGTCGGGCCTAACTTCCCCTCCCCCAACACGCCTTTCACTCGCAATCCTGGCTTTCCACCAGCCCTACAGCCCAGTTCTTAACTGGCCCGGGCAGATGGAGATTGCTGCACGATTAGTGATCTTTTCGAAGGAGAACCCTTCAAATCCTTTGACCACTGCAAACAAAAGTGCAGCCTCGGCATGCTTACAATACTATCAAATATGACACTGGCTACATACACCCCTCAATATGCAGGGAGCCACATGCCAGCGCACCTCATTCAAAACGCTTGTATGCTACTTTGATGGATTGCGATGCCTGATTTTGCGCACCTATCAGGTCCTGCAGCACTCCAACCCTCTACACCGCCACTCCTATCAGCAGAAATAACATTAGACATAGCAGATGATACCCCACCAGAGCAATGTGAGCAGCTGTGGAGTGATATCCCCAGAACATATAAAAGCATTGCTCAACAGGAGACAGCCTATAAAGTTATGACCCGCTGGTACTACACTCCACTCCACCTCCAGAAAATGTTTCCCTCCTCCACATCCCTGTGCTGGCATTGCAACGCAGGCACAGGATCCTTTATACATATTTGGTGGTCTTGCCCAATGCTAACTCTCTTCTGGAAAGAAGTGCTGAGCCACATCAAAGACGTAGTGGGGTTCCCTGTTCCAAGCACGCCGCAGATATCGATCCTTGGACTCTGACCCCAATCTCTTGAAGCCATGACCCACCCTGATTGGCGTCTGATACTCCATATGCTAGGGACAGCCAAGCAGATTATTGCCCTGCATTGGAAGAAAACCTTGACCCCGCTGACTCCGGTGTGGCTCACCCGCCTCTGGTACATCATGACGATGGAGATCCTGACCAGCCGCATCGCACACTCTGACACTAAATGTACACAAATATAGCAACCCCTAGTACTGCACCTGTCTAAACTGGAGCACTGCCACTCTCTCCTGCGGGCCCTTCAACTGTTTGAAGACTCTTTACTACCGCGAGGGGCAGAGCTCCTAGACTGAAGCAGACCACTCTAATGCAGGCGATACCCAACTACTTTGACATACCATCCTGGCATCATACTCCTCTTACTCCTGCCAGTACTACTGCAAGCGCCCACAACAAACCACGGCTATAGTGTAGCCTCAATGGTGACCCTATGGGATCCTCCTCTCCCCCCCTCTTTCCCGCTTTACCCTAGTTTTTCCACAGTTCTTTTTATTGTTGTATTCTGGCGAACATGGACCTTGGCAATGCAACCATTTTACTTATCTAAACCAGTTAACCGATCCAAGTATGCTCGTCCACAAACTAATTCAACACTACAAGACTGCCATGCCCAGTTAGGACCCAGTGGACTCTTAAGTGAAGACACAATGTCATAATTGATCGCCATGATGTTATATGTTTGTACGATTTTTATTAACAGTTAATGTGTCAAATGTATGTGCACAGGTATATGGAAAATAATCATAAATTTCAAACAAAAAATGTATTGCCATAATGGCAGTGTACTGCAATGAATAAAGAACTTAGATCAGTGATGTCAAGATGAATTCCTTTCCCCAGTCACTGAAATGACAATGCTGATCTGAAGCTGGCATGCCCACTACATTTAAAAGACCCCCTACACTGAAGTAGAGTCTATTGATAGAAAATCAGTAAGACAAACCTCCATGGGGTTACTTGGTTTGTTGTTTATAATACAGGAGGCATTAACTGTTGAGAATGAGGGCCACACCAAAGAAATGTGTAACTGCTAAATTTAATTATTGTCATAAATTAAACATTCTGTAGTTTCCAGCTTGTGGATGCACATTTTATTTGAAGGGATCCTTGTGAGAACCAGGGTACTGAATGCTTCAGTTTTAAGATTTTTGTGGCAAAGAAAAGTACATGTGTTAATATTAGGGTCTGCAAGGTTCTGCTGAGGTTGGTGAGGAGTGCACTGGTGTCAGCGGGTGTGGGAGGGCTAGGGGATAGGCTTATTTGGTGGAAGGTGTCCAAGGGGAAGCTCTTGAAAAAGAAGGGATGATTTGTGTTGGTTGGCATTTGTTTTATGGTGGGTTTTATGGATTGGTAGATTGAAGGGCACAGTGGTCACCCAAGTCCAATAGGATAGGATCTGCACAAAGAGGGTGGTGTTATAATGACAAATCCCCACATGTTTACTTTAGAGTGCACAGGTTCTGCTATGTGCAATATGAGTTCCAGTGAGCATGATAGTATGACACAGTGTCGTTCATTGATTTTGTGTTGGGATCCATGTATAGGTGGAAGTATTTGAGGCAAGAATTGCTGGTATTGCGGATGGCAACAGAAGGGATGAATTTTTGAGAATCTGAAATTAAGTGTTCACTGTAGCTCGGTGGTGTGCATATCAAATAAAGGGGGATGGTCAACAGATTAAAAGTTAAGTTGGGTTTGTATACGATTGTAAGCCCTTCAAATTCTCCCACAGACTGAGTACCAGATGGTCTGAATTGGCCCTTCAAAATAAGTGAGCACAATCAGTGTAGTACACTGGATGAGGAGCTGTGAGATAATTTTTTAGAGGTAATGAGAGAAAAGAACAACTCAGAAAAGCTTTAAATTAAGAATGGACTTACACCGGTGAAGCTGACATATTTCCTTATGAAATCAATGAATGTGGTTATTGTGTCTGCTCTCATAAGTTGATTCATAACTGACCAGCTTCGAGATGGTTTCAGGTTTTAGAATCAACATGGGAAAACTGGATATTCTATATTTGTTCCTTTATACTACTGGTGTAACCCACTGAGCACATGTATCTTTTTCTTTGGATACCATATATTTGGTGGTGGAAGTTGGATGTTGGAAATTAGAAATTATTTACAGCGGTCAGGTTCCCTCTCTATTTCCTAGATAACTGCATGCCCTGTTGCTACCCTATTTGTTTGGGCCCTTCTTGTTGAGGTTGACACCAGCTTCCTTGTACACTTGTTTTTATAGGTTTCCCATTTCATATGGTTCACGAGAAAGACCTGAATTACAGCTAAGTTATTCCAAAAGCCTAAACCACATAAGAGACTCTTACTCTCACTCATTAAATTAAACTACCAAGGAGCATACTTGAGGGTAATAGCAAAGTGGGGAAAGAGATAGGCAGACAAAATATGGTTGTATGCGAACCAGGTAATAAAGCAGAGGGCTCTGTGAACATCCCAAGAATTCATAGCAGTCACAGGCCCGTGAATGCCTTTTGCAGCATTCCCACAAAAACCCTACTAGAAATTTAAGACAGGGAGACCTAGACATTCATACTGAATACATTCTTCCCCCTTCACAGCCATACATTTTTTCTGATGACTTCTCGCCCAAGATATAGGCCCTTTTGACCGATTTGGAGTTGGTGCGGATATATAGTTTTGGGCATGGTTCACAGCATTAATTGACTGATAAATTTATATAGTGCGATAAACCCATGAGCATGCAAGCAAGCTGAAGCAACACCATATAATTGTGGCGTTAAATAGCATTAACATGTTGGTTAACATCATCAAATGTTTTGAACACTCAAACATGACTTCAACCTGCAGCAAAGAGAAAGACTACAATATGCACAACAAAGGTATTGGGTGATGCCCCCAAAGATAAAAGTGGACGCAACTAGGATATACGCACTTTGAATCATATACTGCAATTCTGAATCACGTTTAGCCATTGGGCATACCTCCTCAGCCATAATATGAGCTATATATAAATTAAATAAACAATTACTTCTTCAGATGCTAAATGGTGATGCATGAATTAATGGAAACTGAGCCTGTAGTACACAGAGTGACTTGGACAGGCTTTAAAGTGATACTAATAAGAGCACCACATGCATAATTAAAGTGCAATATAACCTACTGTAAGACAAGTATAAAACCCTGGCTAAGCTATCCTGCAGGTACCCTCAATGACACGGTCACGTTGGAAGGTTTGTGAGACTTTAAGTGAGAAATTACACAAAGGCGGAGATGCTCTAGGATGATTACATTTGTGAAGAGAAACTTGCTGCAATAGAAGCCATATGAATTTACCTCATCCTAACTTTGTTCAAGCTAGCATTGTTGGGCCTGATATCTCAGCAGTGGATCAAAAACATAAAACAAATTGAACAATACTTTCCAAATGCCTCTTGGTTGCAAATTTTTCCATAGCTGTTCATAAGAAAAAATCAGGCGTTCCCACTTTGACAAAGTGGCTTTAGGGCCTGTGGGACTTGGGGAAGATTAACAATAATTTTATTGTTGAATGCTAAAGAGTTGATTGTGTTTGAAAGCTTTCACATGACTTAAAGAAGCACTTATCTTAAGGCGACCCTGCCAGCTTTTGCCCAACCTAGGATCCCAAGGACTTTTCTCCTAAAAGTGGAAAAGAGAAAACTCAGCTCTCTGAAAGAAATCAGTGTGGCTCCACCTACTTTGAAGGAAGAATTGGCCTAACAGACATAAAGGCCCCAAAACCACTGTTCACACATTGTACTAATGTTATGGGCAGGGGTCAGGAGTACTGTTTGATGCTGCATGTCATGGGAGTTAATCCTGGGGCAAATGGAGAATCTTATCCAGCATATGCTGGTATGCCTTATCATTATAAATATAATTATATATGTGCAATGTTTTAACATTACTTTGCATAACAAAACAAGTAATTAAGGGCCTAATTACGAGTCAGGCAGTCCGAGGACCGCCAGACTTGCTGGGGCGGGCCATGGTGGTTCAGCCACCACCGGTCCGGCATTCCGACCGCCCTATTAAAACTAGGGCAGTCGGACCACCATGGGGCCTTTGAGTCCGCAATATGCTTGGCAGGACCGCCACGGTCCCACCAAGCATATTACAAGTTTCCTCTCTGCCACGCTTTTCATAGTTGTTCCTACTCCATAAAAACCGTGGCAGGGAGGAAACAAAGGGTGCCCTACAGAGCTCCCTGTTGCCTCAGGGCCATGGGGTGCATGCAGGGGGCACAACATGTGACCCCCTATGTACATGAACCCCAGTTCCTGCACGGCATGGATTTTACAGTCCCTGTCGTGCAGGACCTGTTTTTGGCGTTCCCACTGGGTTGCCCATTTTCAGAGGTACCACCGTGGGACCACCAAAAAAAGTCCGCCGGACATGAGGAAACGCGTAGTCGGGTCGGCGGTCCGTAAACTGGTTTGGGTGTGCGGAAGCGGGATGCTTGCATGGCGGTCCAGCCGGCACTACCAAACTCGCAATCAAGCCTTTAGTGTTGTTAAAAAATGTGAGTTCACTCCATTAACCCACTGCCCCACAGAACATGGATAACAGGCAATTCCTTTTCAAAAGTGTGAATCAACATCTGCAGAGCTACAGCATTTTAAAATGCCAACCAACTCACAGGAAAGCCCCTTTTCTCACTTTCGTCCATGCTTTAAATGAGATTGGCTAATAGAGTTATTTCAATTGAACAGGCCTATATTTCTTAGCAGGAATATATTCCCATAACAGTTCATACACATAATATTTCTTACCAAAAGATCTTCGCCTGAAACTCCTCGATTGTTAAATGCCACGCACCTATAAAATAAAAAGTTAATGTTCAATATATTTGAAAAATGTAAACGAACATAAATTCCAGTAATATTATTGGCGACTAATTAGAATTAATTATTTCATTTATCAAAGCTCAATGCAAAAAGGACAAAAGATAAGGAAGAGACAAAACGAGACCATGCCCAGAACTCAACACGGTCACCAAATCACAAATAGTGAGTCATGCTGGGCCTCGACCATATCCCCACTACTGTTATTTAATTAATTAATTAATTGTGGGTTTATATAGCGCTAGAATCGACTCCCGGAGGAGTATCTCCGCGCTTCAACCGCTGGGGAACCTGTCCTGGCTCACCCTGAGAGATGGTCCCTAATGGGTATCTCTAAGGTGCGACCAAGCATCCCCGGCGGTCTGGGGGGGCCGTTGTGAAGATGAGGCAAGCTAATGCCCAGAGTTGCCGAGTGTGGTCCCTGACTGGAGTAGGCACCGAGGCGAGAATTATCGAGCCCGCTGACCCTGGTCCACGACCCTGCCGCGTCGGGAATCGAACCCTGGTCCCGGGCCGTCCTCTGCTTACGGGTCTGCCGCCTCTAACCAGTGAGCCACACCTCTCCACTCTGTGTTTACCAAAAGTACAGCTTGGCGAAGAACCCCTAGGCTTTGTCAATTGCCCTGGATGGCTCCCCTTCTGGCCTAGTTGGCAAGTAACTTGTCTGAAACAGAAGGGGAAAGACAAACTCTGACTCAAATAAATGCTGCCTTTTTTACTGTGCAGTTTTTCTGTTCTGTATAGGCTTTACACAGTAGACCCTATCAGCGGCGTAACACAATTATGGGCCCCCCCTGCAGAATGTTAAATGAGGCTCCAGAGTCTTCCATATCTCACAGATACTCATTAAAGTTGGGCTGAGTGGGGTAAACCGAAGGGCTCGGAAGCCGTCGAACCGTTGGGAGGGAGGGGAGGAGGCGATGGGCGGTGTTATGCCTCTGGACCCTAATATCTGATGGACACCAAAAAAGGTAACTCAGAGGAGCATCCCCTCCCCCCTTCCCCAGTACACCACTTACAGCTGATCTCATGCCTGAAACACTATGTCCAACAACTCCAAATCAGGTGTATGTTTTAAAATATGAAGTGAACAGAAAACACAAATATATCTGTGGCAGAATTTAAAATAAAACATCTAAGCAACATACCAATAGTTGCAATTGTCTTTATCTTGAGTGGATGAAATGTAAATTCTGCCTGCATAGTTTTGCTAGATATATAATGTTTTCCCTTCACAAACGTCGCACTGTTTTGTAAACTTTGTAATACATGGATTCAACAACTTTTGTGAGAGAGAATTTAGTTTTGCTGGGATTTAGTTTAGCAATCCTGCACATTTTCTTTCTTGTGATTTAAATTTTGCCACGTTTAAGGAAGTTGTGAACCCTGAAAAGTTTTGAAGAGATCTTAACAAAGTTTGAAAAGGCAAATCTTTGTAACCTTGTACAGCCTTGCATTAGCTATGCATCCAGCTGTGCAAATAGACAAAATGTAGTGTGATGTCTAGACCTAAGCCCATACCATCACAATGTGGTTTCTTTAAATCAGTCTGATCGAGAGCCCCCAAGACAACTATTTCATAAACAAGGATCAAAGTTTAAGATGCTCCAGCTACAATACTATTGGTCTCCATAATGCATCAGCTACTCCTCATCAATACCAAATCATAAAAAAAAATTGTGATTATAAATGCTCTTACTAGATCCTTGCATGGAAGCAGCACTATCCCCTTATTAGCCTAAACTACATAGTTTACACATTCACTTCTTGGTGTGAGTTTATGAATTCAGCTATATTTTCTAATCAAACATTAAGCATTATCAAGGAAACTTCAGATTAATTATGCCTAATGAATGACTCAAGAGCCAATTATCCTTTTTATAATTTCTAAACCAGAGGGTGTTATTACTGAATGATGTGCTTTACTTACCGATGAATTATCAGAAAAGACTGCCAAACAGGCTAGAGAGAGAGAAGAGAGAACTTTTCTGTCCTCCGTACTCTGATATAAACTCGAGCACAAGGAAAGAGCTTGCTACCAACTCAACACTATGAAAGTCTCTTGCTCCATTTATTGGGCAAAAGGAGCGAACCCTGTTCTTTTTTTAAAGAACCCTCACTCACCAACCTAGTTGATGATATGCTTCTTCATTGGGTTACCACTATGGGTGCTGAATGCCTCCGGGGTGTGCTTCAACCTCTTTTTTACAGCAGAGCCTGTTTTGTTGTGCACAAAGTGAAAAGGTGCAAGTGATTTAAAATTGACTCAAGGCCACCCACCCATTCAGGTACTTTAATAAGGTGCTATTGAGCAAGTTTAAAACCAGTGAGGGATGTCTGCTAGGCTACAATGGTCTCATGTCTCCCTTTTTCTATATTGTCACCATGTTTCAGTCATTTAACACTAAGGGGCCTATTAGGATGGCGGTTGGAAAACCACCCCGACTGCCATGGAAGCGGAAAACAACTGCCCGCCTGTTCCGTGGAAAAACCAGCGGCCAAATTAGGATCATCCGCCAAAAAACACCGACCGCGGTGGAGCGGGGCCAAGAAAAACCACCCGTAGCGGGCGGTGATGGTCAAAATGCGTCTGCGGCGGTCGGATACGCATCGGAAAAACACCAACCCGCCGCAAGATTAGCGGAGACACCGCATGGGAAATTATGATATCCCCGATGGTCCTGCGGTACGTACCACTGTTTCCGACCGCCGCGGTCGCACACTGGGATGAATGGGAGAGCCAGCGGAAGAGCTGCAGCATAGCCACCGCTGTGGACGATCCGTGAAAAATATGGCGGACGAAGCAAAAAACCAACAATAAGGCCACCACCACTCCCACACCTGCACCACTAACCCCCTGCACATCACATACCATACACATCACAACCACACCCCTGCACCCACAACCACTTTGCACACCACACACCATGTCAACACATAAAATGCCCAAATTCACTGAGTTGACAGTCATGGTAAATGAGATAGTCAGAGTGGAACCACAACTGTCTGGTAGCCTAGTCCAACAGACACAATTAGCCACAAGGACACAAATGTGGGCAAGGATAGTTTAAAGGCTCAATGCAGTAGGGACCACCCTAAGATCCAAAAAGGAGATCATGAAGCGGTGGCTTGATCTGACGAGGGTTGTCAAAGAGAGGAGAAGCAAGAACTGTGAGCTGGCTGGTTTTGGTGGCCCTCCCATTCCACCAAAACCATTCACACCATGGGAGGAGAAGGTACTTGCCATACTGCATCCAGAGAGTCTCACAGGAGTAGCCTGGGGAGTGGAGGCTGGTAAGTACAAACAAATGACTACAATCACACTGATATGTACTGTCTTGCACAACTACAAAGCTACACTACCTAGGACAAATTCCATCCATCTGCACCACACACTCACAAAAACATGTCTCACAGATCCATAATTCACCCATTCACATTCACCCAAAGCGTAGCTACCAACATTACCATGGGGGCATGTGTACAGGCAGCCAGCACTACAACTCCCACCAGGCCTCCTTGTCCCACAGCATCAGCAAGATGGAGCCCTACCCCCACCCCACCCAGAAGCATGTGTCAGCCATTACATTACCCTCATCAAACTTACAGGTAAGTAGCCATCTTCCCTGGGAGGGTGTTTGGGGGTGGGAGGCCTGCACTACCACTCCCACCATGCCCCCTGTCCCACAGCCTAGCAAGATGGAACCCTCGCCCCCACCCAGAAGCAGTTGGAAGCCATTGCAGTACACTAAACAAACTTATAGGTAGGTAGCCAACTTCACAGTGAGGGTGTTTGGGGGTGTGAGGCCTGTACCACTACTCCCAACATGCCCCCTGTCCCACAACCTAGCAAGATGGAACCCTCCCCCCACCGCACCCAGAAGCAGTTGGAAGCCATTGCAGTACACTAAACAAACTTACAGGTAGGTAGCCATCTTCCCTGGGAGGGTGTTTGGGGGTGGGAGGCCTGTACCACTACTCCCACCATGCCCCCTGGGCCACACCTGAGCTGGATGGACCCTCCCCCCCACCCCACCCAGAAGCATGTGTCAGCCATTACATTACCCTCATCAAACTTACAGGTAGGTAGCCATCTTCCCTGGGAGGGTGTTTGGGGGTGAGAGGCCTGCACTACCACTCCCACTCCCACCATGCCCCCTGTCCCACAGCCTAGCAAGATGGAACCCTCCCCCACCTCACCCAGAAGCAGTTGTAAGTCATTGCAGTACACCAAACAAACTTACAGGTAGGTAGCCATCTTCCCTGGGAGGGTGTTTGTGGGTGGGAGGCCTGCACTACCACTCCCACCATGCCCCCTGTCCCACAGCCTAGCAAGATGGAACCCTCCCCCCACCCCACCCAGAAGCAGTTGGAAGCCATTGCAGTACACCAAACAAACTTACAGGTAGGTAAACATATCATTCTGTCTTATGACACCATAGAGCAGGATGTAAGCCTCCACCACGCACACACAGATGTGTCACATAACAAAGCCAAATGCGAGGACGTAACAGGCAGGCAAGTAGCCAGTACGTGCACCCACACATTTGTCACAAAAGAAATGGTGCCATATGACAACACCAGCCCTCTCATTGCACAAATATGCACACCGACCCCATTGCCACGCACAGTGTGCACACAAGTAAGCTAAGGAAACTGTCACAGCTACCAAAGTGTGACACACCAATGCACATGTAGAAAAAAGTCTGGGCACAATAATGCACAGCACCTATTGACATGTGCATCACCATGGGGCCAGTAAAACAAGGACCATTCGAGAAATAAGAAAGCATGTGTGGCGGTATAAATCAAGCTATGCACATGACAGGACAAAGGTATGCAGAAGATGGCAATGGCCAGTCCATGGCCAGATGTGACGTCTGCCAGGTCAGACAAATCAACAAAGAGTCCTCAATGAAAAACATGTTGTGCCAGTCCCTAGATGGCAACAGGTCCCTGTAAACATAAATTATGCACGGGTCGCATGGTATGCATTGACACCTCACACCATGGACAAGTAATGCATGTACCACTGCATCATGTCATTAGGCACAGTAGTGCACATAGAAAACAATGTGATGATCAGTCAATTGTATAGTGTACAAACAGTGAATGACACACAGCTAACACAAAGCTTGCGGGGTGCACTACAATGACCATATCCCATCTGATCCACAGGTGACCAAGAATTCACTGCAGAGGACAACACCAGCAACCTGCAGAGCCAGTCCCCCCCTTCCCCCCACCGGTACATGGACTCTCGGATGTTGACTCCCAGGATTCTCTGGACGATGAGCTCGAGGCCGGCCCATCTGGTGTGCCAGGGAGCAACAGGTCCCAGGACCCCATCGTCACCCCCACTACATCTGCAGCAAAACAACTTCACTGCAGACTCCTGCTGTTACGGCCTGTATGGCCACCGCCACCACCACCACCAGTGCTGGCTGCAACACCCTCCCTGTCCCAGAGGATGACCACCCCACACCACCGACTGAGGAGGGCAGGGAGAGGATGCGGGTGCCCACAGTGGTGAGGCAACAGGTCTGTGGCAGCAGGGTAGGTCGGAGGGGCAGGGTCACCCAGAGACACCAGGAGGCTGGGACCCAATCCCTGGAACACATCACCACAGTCCTTGGTGTATATGAACAGGCTCAGGGACGAAAGGGCCAGTCGGACGAACTGTTACATGAGCTCATCCTGCTGATGAGGTCCATCGATACCCGCATGGGACAAATTGTGGACCTCTTGGGCCAGCAAGTGGCGGTTCTGAGGGACAGGCCTGTGCTACAACCAACACCTCCACCTCCCTCTGGTTGGCCGCAGGATGACAGTTCACCATCCTCCCCTGCCCCTACAGAGAGGGGTGAGTCCTCAGACCCCACTGGCCCTGCAGCAGGGCCCCCCCCCTGCCAAGCGATGAAGGGGCCGTCCTAAGAAGACCCTGGGAGTATCTGGAGGCAAAGCAGCACCTGCCAAACGCCAGTCACGGAGCCTGCCCTGATGGCAAACCTCTTCACCACTGCATTGACTTTATGGACTGTCCTTATCCACACTGCCTTGTGAATGGCATCTGTCTGTTGGACTGGGTCACCACATCAATGTGGTGACTACTCGATTATCTCATTTACCCTAACTGTCAACTCACTGCTCCACCACCACCTCAATGGAAATGTACACCCCCCTCACATGTCACCATTATAAATAAAAACTCCTTACACACATGTTGTTGTGTCTGCTCCGTTTTTATTGCAGGATGTACAGTCTTCAACATGATCACAATTTACCAGGAGTATGGATTGTATGTAGGCGAGGAGAAGTTGAAGGCACCTAGGGAAACACAACAGAACAACATTCACTGGTCTGAAAGTGGCATTAAAGACATCACACAACACCTACCATCAAGATAACCCAACATGCACATGTCACAATGGGCAACAAGTGTCAACATACATGACCTGTCCCAGAGACATTGCCAACCACTGCTGAGTCTACAACTGGCTGCTGTTACAATTCTCACATACCCCTTCACGACAACAGCAATGTCAGCAGACAATGGGTATGTTGTACATTGTCACCCACCTTCAAGAGAAGTAGCTGGTGATGAGCTGTTCACACAGGTCAGCACCTTCCTCCTCTCCACTGTCCTCATTACTGGACACGGGTTGATTTGTTATCATCCAGGATCAGGGGAATCTCCTTGCGAATGACTAGGTTGTGGAGCATGCAGCGTGCCACTACAGTCTGACACACCTTCCTGGGCAAGTATGCCAGTGCACCTCCGGTCTTGTCCAGGCAGCGGAAACGTGACTTGAGCAGACCAAAAGTACGGTCCACCACACGACGTGTCCTCCATTGGGCCTCATTGTAGCAGACTTCAGGTGGGGTCCTGGGATTCCGCAGTGGGCTCAGCAACCAGGGACGGTTGGGATATGCAGAGTCACCTAGGTATGACAAACACAAATAGACATTGCAATGTCTCTGAGGCAGAGGGCAGCAGGTCACACACAAAACACGCCATACGACTAGGCATACTCACCCACATTCCATGCACGCTCGGGAAGCAGATTAGCCATCAGCTGGGGCACAGTGCTGTTCCGCAGGATTTAGGAGTCATGGGCCGAGCCTGGGAATTTGGCACACACGTGGGAGATGATCATATCTGCTGGGCACACCACTTGCACATTTATAGATTGGTAATGTTTGCGATTCCTGTAAATGTGCTCACTTGCCTGTGGTGGCATAAGCCCGACATGGTTGCAATCAATGGCACCAACAACATGGTGGATGTGTGCAAGGGGATAGAAGTCTCCCGTAACAGCTGGCAATTCAGCACCCTTGGGGAAATGTATATATCTGTCCTGGTATGTCATCATGGCGGACAGAACATCACGCAGCACCATGCTGAACATCGGTAAAGACATCCCACCAGGGCTCGCCACTGTCTCTTGGAACGATCCAGTGGCAAAAAAATGCAGGGCTGCCATCACTTATAAGTTGGGGTGAAAGCTTTTGGATATGTCTGGCGAAGCTACAGGTGGGGCTCCAACATATCACAAAGGGTTTTTAGGATGGCTCTATCCAGACGGCATTTCCGGATGATCGCCACATCTTCCATGTCCTCCTGCACTGTCAAATGACAAATCCGATTTGGCCTCCTCCTAGTTGAGATAAAAGTGGACACATGTCAATGCACTACACCATGAGATGGGCACAGCATCTCACGTTCTGGATGACACAACGACAACAATGACTGCCATCAAAATTGAGTTACAGACCAGCTTACATGTAGGGACACCTTCAGCTACATAAAGGGCACACCTGTCAACTTACACAGAACAAGTACCTCAAACACCACCTTGGGAAATGGTGGTTGGCATGCTCTGCCGCCTGAATCGCTGTGCCTCGTGTCAATGTATGGCACCCATATCACGGTAGCTACCGCCTGGCCCAAGCTGTGTGTCACCAGCACCCCCATTTACACAAGTGCGGTAGTGATAGGCATGGAGACATGGGGAAATGGCGGTTGGCATGCTCTGCCGCCTGAATCGCGGTGCCTTGTGTCAATGTATGGCACCCATATCACGTTAGTTACCGCCTGGCCCTAGCGGTGTGTCACCAGCACCCCCATTCACACAAGTGCGGTAGTGATTGGCATGGAGACATGCCCAAATGGCTGTGGGCATGCTCCGCCGCCCAAATAGCGGCAGCGCACACTGGGCCCCAGCGGTGTGTCACAGCCATGGAGCTTGCCCTAGAGCCAATGGGAACCTTGGTTGCGGTGGCATGATGCAATTTTGAAGATCGCGATAGGCGTGCTCCACCACCGCGGAGGCGGTCATTGGATGCATTTGAAAGATGCACCATCGCGCTAGCCCACAGCGGACCCCAGCAGTGTGTCACCGCCATGGAGCATGCCCTTATAGCCAATGGGAACCTTGATTGCGTTGGCATGATGCAATTTTGAAGATCGCGGTAGGCGTGCTCCACCACCGCAGAGGCGGTCATTGGCTGCATTTGAAAGAGGCAGACCAGGACCACAAATTGCTGCAGCTTGGCACCTTTAAAACGACCCCAGGGGGCTATATATCTGTGGGAGTGAGCCTCACATTTCCACTGCTCCCCGAGCCTGCTGCCAGAGACCCCTAACCTGCTGCTGCCTCCAGGGTCTGCTGCCAGAGACCCCTCACCTGCTGCTGCCTCCAGGGACTGCTGCCTGAGACCCCTCACCTGCTGCTGCCTCCAGGGACTGCTGCCTGAGACCCCTCACCACCCAATTCCGCCGCTGTTGTCTCATGTCCACAGTGATGGCAAGGACAGAGAAGATCCATGCCAGTCCCTTCACAAGCGAGGAACTGGAGGTCCTGGTGGACGGGGTGCTCACACAGTACCCAAGGCTACATGGTGTCCCAAATGTCGTGGTAAGTCCTCAACAGTGGGGGGTAGGGCAGGGGGGGCACGCATGTAGTTGGACTGATGCAGTATGTGCCTGGGAGTGTGGGGTTGTGTCATGCACTGCCTAACATGCTGTCTCCAGGTGGAAGGTGTGTGTACCCAATGCCACAGGTTTCTCTGCCTGCACATGTATGTATGAGTGACCTGTGTCGTGCTGTCAGCCATACAGTGACGCAGAAGGTTGTTCATGCAGGAGTCAGGACAGTGATTGATTGGCTGAATGGCAGTGTGTGCCCCTGTAGTCCATCTCAGTGTGAGCCCACATGTCCAGCACAGTCCCCGCCCACAAAGACAAGGACACATCACTTCACTTACAGAGTATTACATCAGTCTTTTCTCATTGCACTCCAGCTATGGGCCATCTCAGCACTGTAGATTGCACACGACCGGCCTTGTAATGAGGATTTTGGATTTGTGAGATTATGTCCCTCAATTTGACAATCATGACACAGTTATCTATGCACAGGGCAGGTACATTGGGGGCTGCACAGTCTTGGAAACAGTGAGTCCACCCCCAGACACAGGTTGATATGTGATGTATGTGTTGCTCAACCCAAAAATGGACTGGAGATGTTGGCAGGCTACATAGGGGTTTCAGTGCTGGCATCCTGCATGTGTGTGAGATGAGCAGGGACTGTGTTCCCCCTCACACCTGCATGCATTTACATCAGCTTTTACCATGCAGATGTACCATGTGAGATGTACTCTAGTCTCTGATAGACATATTGTTGGATTTCTGATGAGTTTGTATCTTGCTGCTATACTGATAGATGTCGGTACATAAGACTGTGTCACTGATCATTTCCCCCTCTTGTCTCCCATGCCTGCAGCTCAAGGTACACCAGCGTAAGTCCGTGTGGAGGGCCATTGCAGCCAAGGTGCGAGCTCTGGGGGTCCTCAAACCGACGGCGCACCCACTGCCACAAGAGGTGGGACGACATCAGCCGGCTGGCAAAGAACGTGGCGGAGATGACCTTCGGGCTGCTTCCGCGTACTGGGCGTTTGGCAAGGTGCAGCATGACACCACTAATGGGGCGCATCTTGGCGGTGACACAGCCTGAGCTGGATGCCCATTTGAAGGAGCATCAGCAGCAAGCCAGGAGTGAGCATTTGGGGAGTGTGACTTTGGCTGGGAGTGGCTGCATGTGTACAGAGCCTGTGCCAGCGCTGGCCTATGTGATGTTGGTAGTGTGATACAGTGGCATGTAAGTGGCTGCTGTGCTGGGTGCCGGTGTCATGCATTTGCCATACCTGTACTTACAAAGGTGATTTGAATGCTGTGCATTCCCATTGCATTCTGAGTTGTGCTCTTCAGGTTTCTTCTGCATTGGGGTAGTCTTGGGAATCCCATGGGAGGGAACAGCAGTGTTCCCGATCTGAGTGTGCTTTCATCAATACGTCCATTGCATGCACCCAGATTGGGGAGGCCTGGACATCTGAAAACAATGTGCACCAGTCTTTGGGCCCCAAAGTACGATATGGTGGGTGGCATGGGCTAATGGCCATTGTAGACTGTCATGTTGTAGTCTGTGTCTGTGTTGTCCCCTGCTGTTCCATCCAGATCTGTCAGTGGCAACAAGTAGTGTGCCTCCATCATGTCCCTAGGTGTGCTCAGAGCTAGTTGTATGTCTGGTTGAACAGAGCCACAAGCAGGGTGTTGTACTGTGTGGTCATCACATGGCTCACTTTTGCCTGAATTTCCAGTTTCCACGCACTGTTTTAGTCTATATAGTGATTCGGCACGATGTGATCGCACAGGGTTGTGTGCAACATGTAGATGTGGTCACCTTTTGTTATGCATTGCTTGCATATGTTGTTCTGTTGCTGCCACTGACCTGACCCTACATCTCTCTCTCTCATGCAGCATCTCCTGTGGTGGTCACGGAGGGACAGGAGATGGACACCAGTGGGGGTGGAACTAGCACGACCGCTGCACAGGAGCCCAGTGACACAGATGTCACCAGCGCCTCAGAGGGGGACAGGAGTCTGCTGGAGGAATCCCAGCCTGAGACGCAAAGCACCACATCATCTGATGCCAGCGAGGATGCATCCATGTTGGCGGGCACAGGGAACGGGGACTCTGCATCATCTTCCACCACACAGCTGCCAGTGCCCACCCTCCCAGCCACTTCCTCTGGTGCTGCACATGTCTGCCTCAGTAAGAGGGGAAGGGTGTCCTTCACCCCTGGCACTGCGGCACCTGCCCCTGTCCCCCCTGCTGCCACCAGTGCTGAGTCTGTGGACCTTTTGCGCTAGCTGGGTGTAGGCCAGACAGCTCTCCTCAATGCCTTCATTGACCACAACAACAAATTGGCCCAGGTGGTTGCTTTCATGGAGGGCATACATTCAGACATGGGAGGGCTGCACCGGACTGTCCAGGCTTTGTCCTCAACAGTGACGTCTGCCCTTCAACAGGCACATACTCACAGTTCAGCTTCGGTCCCTTTGTCCACCCCCCTGGCAGTGGCCACGTCTGACGATAGTGACCACGGTCCACATACATCAAAGTCACGATGCGGCACACGAAGCACACAGCAGCAGCAACCCAAGTGGTCCCGGGCGCAGACACCATCCCCACAGAAGACCAAAGACACCCCAGAGCGCAGAGAGAAAAACCAGTCAGGCGACACCAGGGGACAAAAAGCAAAGCAGCAGATGGCATCCCCATCCAAGGACTCTCCTGTCCCTAAAGCATCTCGCAAAGAGAAGCATACAGTTTCTGTGCCCACCAAGGAGGTGGTGCATGCCAAGGGTAAACCTAGGAAGAACTCAAAGGCAGATTCACCCACCACCTCAACTCTCATTCGAAGCCCAGTGAAGCAGGGGAAGAGGGCACTGTAGGGGTGACACCTAGTAAACAGGGGAAGGGGGGGGCAGAGGCGAAGCCAGGCAAACTGTTCCGCTGGGTCCAGCACATCAACAGAGGGGGTGCCAGCATCTGCACCTGATGCAGCTTTGGTGGTGAGTGTTCCTGTTGTGTCCACACCACTTCCCATTGATCCAGAGTCAGCCAAGCCATTTAAGATCCCCAAGAAGTGGAAAAGCACCCCTCCACAATTTCCCAGCCACTCCGTGACTCCTGCCTGCATGACTCCGCCTCCACGTGCCACTACACCACCTGGTCCAAGGAGCCGTCCGGCTTGCCAAGCCACTGATAGCTCTACCTCAGCTGGTCCGCTCTCTCCCCGGTCAAGTGCTCCGACAGTCCCCGAGACACAGCCAGCTCCCAGTCCGCCTGACAGCCAAGTCTGAGTGGTAGTCATCCTCACACACCTGTCTCTCACACAGGTGGGCCTGTACTGCACATTGTTTCCCCCGACTGTGTTGCTGACCATGGAAAGGCACAGTCACACACATTCCCTGTGCAGCCTCTCCTGGACATACTCTGCACTTAGCCCTGGCCACTGGCCTTGTTGTTCACTGCTGTTTTGCCCTTGCCTGTGCAGCTTCCCATGGACATACTCTGCACTTATCCCCGGCCACTGGCCTTGTTGTTCACTGCTGTTTTGCCCTTGCCTGTGCAGCTTCTCATGGACATACTCTGCACTTAGCCCCGGCCACTGGCCTTGTTGTTCACTGCTGTTTTGCCCTTGCCTGTGCTGCTTCTCATGGACATACTCCGCACTTAGCCCCGGCCATTGTTCATGTTGTTCACTGCTGTTTTGCCCTTGCCTGTGCTGCTTCTCATGGACATACTCTGCACTTAGCCCTGGCCACTGGCCTTGTTGTTTACTGCTGTTTTGCCCTTGTCTGTCCAGCTTCTCATGGACCTACTCTGCACCCTGGACTGGCCACTGGCCTTGTTGTTCACTGCTGTTTTGCCCTTGCCTGTGCTGCTTCTCATTGACATACTCTGCACTTAGCCCTGGCCACTGGCCTTGTTGTTCACTGTTGTTTTGCCCTTGTCTGTGCAGCCTCTCATGGACATGTTCTGCATTTTGTGCCTTGCTCTTCTCTTCTCATGGTGCCTATATGTGCAATATGTGAATAGTTGCTCCTGTTGTCTATTTTGTCAGTGTCCTTACTGAATAAGGTTATTTTGCTGTGTGTATATGGTCTACTGTGCCACATGGTCTGTGTGCCACTTCAACATAGTCAATGTTTGGGCTCACTTACTCTATTTTTTACAGGGGTGACAGGGTCTTCAGTTCTTCCTGACCCAGATACTTGTGGGGGCAATGGTGTCAATTTTCAATGGAAAGCAGTTGTCATTATCTTAATTTGCTCATGATGGCTATATTGTACACATGTCAGGTTGGGGGGCACTGCCAGCAGAGAGTGGGTTTCTGCACACAGTATTGCAGGCAGGCTGGCCAGGGTCATCATGTATGTGTATTCTTCCTTTATGTGTGCCCAGTGGTGTATGTGTGTGGTCATCTTGTGATGGCCAGTCATCCTAGTCCCATGGCTTACTTTCTATGTGTGCTCTTGGATGGTCAGGAAGTGTGCAGTGTGAAGGGGGTGGGTTTGTCGGCAGTGTTGATGTCTGCATACCCCTGCATTGTCAACTACACACATGTGTCACCCAGCAGTTGTATGCCTGTTGTTTTGATTGTTAAGCCCTGTGGATGTGGTTGTATGCCCATGTGTGAGTTGTATGTTGTGCACTGTGTTAGTGTGTCCTTGCAGTTCTGTCTGACTCCTACTTGTTGTTTTTGTCACTTGTGAGTATGCAGGGTGTGTGACTGGCAAGTCAGTGTTGTGTTTTGTTGCACATCCATGTGTCTTGTTACTGTTTGTGGAGACTGTGCAGACCTGCTGTTCCAAACTGCCATTGTGGTTGTGTTTTCTCATGCATTTCTGTCACATGGTGCCTTCTTGCCTCCAATATGGCATGGTGTGTGTGTTGTCATACCATCCCCTATCTGTGCTTCAGATGCCTACCCATTGTGGGTCTGCACTCCCTCTCTTTGTGTATGATACACTCCTGCCATGTCCCCTACTGACGTGCAGTACACTTTACTTTGGTGTCTGCTGTACCCTTGGTTTACATGTGTGTGCCTCCCCATCACTTCACTTTTGACACTGTGCTTTGTGGTGCAGTTCTTTGGCCATGAACAATGTGTCAGGGCATTTCCCCAATGGGTTGTATGTGATGTTCTTGTGCTGTTTGGTAGTCGTGGCTGCTCCTATGCAGTTCACCTGTGTGTGCTGCCCAGTCCTCTGGTCAAGTTGTTTCCACCTTTGTGTCCCAGACTTGTGCATCTGTTGGTGATGTGTTGGATGTATGTGTGTTGGCTTTGTTATTGCTTCACTTCCTGGGTGTGCTGTAGTCTTTGTGCTGTGCTGATTGGTGTTGTGTGGGTTGATGTTCTGTCACTCATGTCTGTGTGGGGCTGGTGTGCTTGGTGTGCATACACTGCTTGTTGTGCATGCAGTGCTGTGTGTGTATGTTGCCTTGTCATCGCCTGGTATCCATCCCCTGATGTCCAGCTGTGTTTGCTATGTGATTTTTCTGCCTGTGCATCTGTTTGTTTGATGTGGCTGCGTTGTTCTGTGGTGGTACACTTCTTGTGTGGGTTGTGGTATGTTGTCTGTGCATTGTTCCTGAGTGATGAGGTTGTGCACTCTGTTGTGTCTGTGCTCCCATTGCCTTTCCACAGTTTAGCTGCACAGGGCATGTCTGTTCTTGTTGTGGTTCTGTGTGTGTTTCTGTTGGGTTATGTGTTTGTCTGTTGTTTTTGTGCAGATATTTGTTCTGGCATCCCTGTGTGTGTGTGATGTTTGTGGCTACCCCCAGGGTGTGTGATTGTTTGTGTGTGTATTGACTGGCATGTATTGAAAGCCTTCAGTGTGTTTGACACTGGTGTTGTGTGCTGCTGGTGTGAGGGGGGGTTATGTGTGTAGATTCCTACTGGTGTTTGGCAGTCATGGAGTGTGTCAATGGGCCCTGTGTGTTGTGGTGCTGGTGTACTCCTGTGAAGTAGTTGTATACATGTGTGGCTGTTCACAGTTTGACTTCAGGGCCTTCCTTTCATCCTTGTGCCTATACATGGTTTGCCTTGCTGCCTCCCTGTGTTGTTGCACTGTGATGTCTGTGGTTTGACCTCACTGACTGTACAAACCATGTGTGCTTTGATGGTCTGAGTGTGTTGTTCTCTGTTCCTTGTCTTGCATGTGATGTTCACATGCTTGTTGTGTGTCTCCATGGCCTTCCATTTGTGGGCAGCCCACTTTGGCTTTCCTATTTGTTGTGCTCCATTGCTGTTGGCATGTGTGGTGTGTATGTGTCTGTGTGTCAGTCTGTGGTATGTATGTGTGACTATGCAGGCTGTGTGTCCATTTGGATGTTTGTTCCTTGTATGTGTTCATTTGGTGCTTGGACTCCTTTTTGTTTCCCTGAGTGTGGTGTTGTGGTGGTGTGTGTGTTTCCCTGGCCCTGTGCTACTGTGCTGTGTGTTGTGTGTTCCTGTGCAGCCACTCCTGCATTGGCTGTCTCCCTGGTTATTTGTTGTGTGGTGCAGGGTGTGTATTCACCTGGCTTGTTGTTGTGCATGGGGGTGCACAGGAGGGGCACATGGCATGTGCCTTCATGGGGTGTGCTAGTTTGTGGTGGGAGGGGGTGTGGCACTGTGGTCTTTGTGCCCTGCCCATGCCTGACACTGGCCCTGTCTTCTGCATTGTGCGCATGTATTTCCTTGTGTTCACCGCTGCGGTGAGGTGACCGGGACATTGCTGCATGATCACGGAAGATGTGTCTCCAGGAGGCAGAGGGGTGACTTGGTGGCAGGTGGGTGATGTGTGGGTGCCCTTGGGGGTCTGTTCCTGTCCCCACCAGGGTGTCTGATGTGATTTGGACCCTGTGTCAACCCATGTGTTGTGTGTTGTGTTTGTGTTATTGTGTACCTGCGGCGGCGGCGGTCCATGAGCTGCTGGTGAAGTAGCAGGTACAGCACCGGGAAAACATGTGGAGCTGGATCCATGGCAGCCGTGACTAGTTGGTGTGGACTGGGACTCTGGTTTCGTGCTCCGCTGTCGAGCTTCCACCATCTCTGGTTGGGCGGTTTCTCCGCTGCGGTGCATCTGCTTGTTTGGGGCATCCTAATTTGTGGAGCGGGGCGGACGTCATTCCGCAAGGCGGTGAGTCTCCATGGGCCCCCACCGCCGCGGTGGCGAGCGCACTTTGATGGGGGTGCACGTCGCACCGCGGTGGATGGGAAATGGGCTATGTTTGGCCATACTAATATGGTGGACGTGTGGACCGCTACTCACGGGCGGAAAAAGACATTTTTCCACACCGCGGTGGTGCCACCGCCCCACATCCTAATGGACCCCTAAGTACCCATAAGAGTCAATATGGATTTTATCAGGACCAAAAGAAATAATTGTGCATGCACGCTAAGACATGTGCTGTAAGTTTGTGTTCAAACTCACACACAATGACTCACCTGTTGCGACTGTTTCTGTTGAGTAAAACATGAAATATAATAAGAGAGACATTTGTCGTTATCTCAGTAGCATTGTTTCAAATGAACAAGAGGGAAAAATAGCATAAGCTCAGGCGGTAAGCAAAGGGGCATGCTGGAACCTCCAGCAAACATTAATGTTATCCATCACATTCAGAATCATGCTGTGGCTGTATCTCGAGCCTGGCCCATTGCAGTGGTGGTGATGATACGATATGTTCTTGGTTGCCTAACACGTGAATCAAGGCCTGTGTCATACTTATATACATAATTAAATTCATCAATGTCATCCTTAGAACCACCTGTTGTGCAGCCTTTCTTTACAACATGGTGGCTCCGAGGGGGTGGACCCTACTGTCACACTCTTTCATCATCAGTATGAAGAATGTTAGCATAAAGTAATCTGCATTATATTGGTGTGGTCTGTGTTGCCCTCCAATTACCCCACTTACTTCGCATGGCAATCATCCTCTGATACACCTCCGTTTCCTCCTCTTGATCCCAGTATCTTACTATGAGCGGCCTCCAGCAGGCATTAAATACTCCCCCCGCGCCGTACCGGGGCACTTCCAGGGACACACTAGCTCAGCTTCTGATAGGGCGAGGTTTCTCCTGAATGTTTTTGAGGCAGCAGTAAATGCCATTATTGTGATTGGATACCTCACCGAGAGACTTCCAATCTGTGTTCATGATTGGGTGTGTAGCTCAAAATGCAGCACAGTGAGTTACGTGCCGTCATTCATATCCAGCGTATCTTGAAGCTATAGGGGGCGATGTGTATACAGACAAACATAAATTAGCCATTTTAAAACACTGTCTTGGTGCTGAAGGTAGACGTATTTTAAATCACTTACCACCCATTACTGCTGATTATGATGACAATGATATTTATGTGTATGAAATCGCCATATTACAGTTAAATACTTTGTACAATAAGAAAGGTAATGAGGTGGTTGCCAGACACACATTTTTAAGCAGAGCTCAACTACCTAATGAATAAATTGATTCTTTTGTGAACGATTTAAGAATTTTGGCGGCAAAATGTAAATCCCATAATTTACATGATCAGATGTTAAGAGACCAATAGGTCATTTAGCGAAGGATAGATCGTGTCCAGCTATTGGAAAAATTTGCAGATAATGTAAGACTAAAGGGCACTATGCTCGCATGTGCAGGAACAAGAATAAATAAAAAAATAGAGACAGGCACACTCATGTTAGAGAGAGCAACCAAGAATATGATGACATTCCAGAGGAGTTTTTGCTTAATATTCATGAGGCCAATAAAACTAATAGTGATGCTCCATTCTGTGTTATTAACATTGATGGAAACGAGGTCAGAGTTATGGCTGATTCGCGAGGTAGCCACACATTAATTGGAGATCAGTGGTTAAAGCAATTTCCAGAAGTACGATTGTGACTATCTGACATCAGATTGGTGGGATATGGTAACAAACACATCGATGTGTTAGGTTATTTTCCAGCCAACATTAGTTTCAGAGACAAATCCATTGTAGGAAAAGTCAATGTTGCCAACGAAGGATCCTGTTTATTAGGATGGCCACAACAAAGGGATTTGCTGATCACTCTCAACCCCAATCATCCGGAACAGGTTTTAGGTTATAGTGATCTAATATCACAGGTTACCGAGGATAAGGCTGTTGATTGGGAGAAACTGTTTCCTAAAGTGTTTTCATCCAATTTAGGATTACTAAAGTACTTTGTACACAAGATTATACTTAAACTTGATGCTGTGCCAAAGGTGCACAAAGTCAGAAACATTCCTCTATCCATGAGAGAAGCTTTAAAGGAAGAACTGGAAAGACTATGCACTCAAGATATAATTGAAGAGATTGAGTCTTCAGGGTGGTTGTTACCAGTAGTTGTTGTACATAAACCTAATGGAAAAATGAGACTTTGTGTGGATTTAAGAGATCTTAATGCATGTGTGTGAGTGAATCGTCATCCTTTACCCAACATTGGTGAAATGTTTTCGGCACTAAAAGGGGCTTATCTAATGCATATCTCCAGATTGCTCTGCATGAAGACAGCAAACCTTTACATCTTTTATTACCCCCGAAGGAGCATTTAGTTACAAAAGAATGCCTTTTGGACTGATTTTAGCCTCAGCAGTATTCCAAAGAGTCATGCATAAACTATTCAAGGATGTAAAAAATGCTCTTTACTTTCAGGATGACATTTTGGTCTTTGGGAAATCGAAACAAGATCATGCTGTGGCCCTATATAAAGTGCTGAACATTTTACAAATCCATGGGATGACCTTAACAAAGGAAAAATGTCAATTTGAACTTGACTCAGTGGATTATTTGGGTCACAATATCAGCAAACATGGTGTTTTACCAAAACATAACCTAGCTAAGGCAATAGAGGATGCTTCGGACCCTCAAAACAAGGATCAACTCAGGTATTTTCTTGGGTTGGCAGAATACTATGCTAAGTTTATTCCATTATTTGCAGATAAAACAAACAACATGAGGGGTCTGATGAAAAAGAATCAGCAGTTTATTTGGAATAAAGAGTGCGCTCTTGAATTAGTATCCTTAAAAAAGAAATTGCCTCTGCTCCTGCTCTAGCGACTTTTGATGCTGGTTACATCTCTGTCATAATTACTGGTGCTAGCTTTGTTGGCATAGGTGCTGTTTTAATGCAAGACCAACAGGGTAAATTGGCCCCAAAGCTTTTGCTTCAAGACCTCTAAGAAATGCAGAATTCAAGTATTCCACCTTAGAAAAAGAAACATTAGCTTCTTAGTGAGGAATTGAATATTTTAGGAAATATGTGTATGGTACCCAATTCAAGGTAAGATCAGATCATCGTTCATTGGTAGAATTCTTCACTACTAAAGGTTGTAGTAAGGCCACACCTAGAATTGCCAGATGGCAATACAAACTCCAAGACTTTCATTCTAAAATTGAATACATCCCTGGTGCCAGAAATGTCCTAGTGGATTGTTTATCTAGATTGCCTATAAAAGAAGACCAAGATTCGAGTACTGTTGACGATGGATTGGAAAAAGTTGTATCCATATGCCAAATGTCCAATGGTTGTATTAAACAAAATCAATGTCAAGAAGCATGTTACCAAGACAAAGAATTTCAAGAAGTCATTGAACATATTAAGTCCGGTTGGCCAGAAAAGAAGGATATAAATAAGGAATTATTACCTTACTTTTACGTTGCCAATGAATTGTCTGTTTTGAATAATTTTTTGTTTCGCAGTGAACACTTAGTTGTACCCCAAAGCATGAGACAGGTCATTTTGGATATGGCTCATGTAGGTCACCCTGGCATGAGCAATATGAAAAGAAGAATTTGCAGTGAATTTTGGTGACCAGTCATTGACAAATACATTGAAGCCAAAGTTAGATCATGTATTTGATGTGCAGTCAGTGACAAATCTCAGAAGGAAGTCACTTATGATAAAGCTCCTGTGTCTAGACCCAGTAGGGTGTGGGAAAGAATTTCCTTGGATATTCCAGGTCCCATGTGTTTGTCGAGTACCCATTTTTTTGCCATAGTTCTGATTGATCAGTTATCTCAATGGCCGGAGGTCAAGTTAGTACATCAGGTAGACTCTCACACTGTGATCCAGTTTCTCAAGGAATTATTTGAGAAGGAAGGTTTTCCCAAGTGTTTGGTCACCAACAACTGGGTGCAATTGAGGTCTTTGGAAATTAAAGAGTTTTTAGACGAACATCGAATCAGTTACATACGTACTATCCACAAAGTAATGGCATTGTGGGAAGGTGGATAAGAGTATTGATAGATGGGTTACAGTTTGCAATATCCAATGGGAAAAATCGTTATCAAGCTCTAATGGACTTGCTGTGGTATTACAGGGTTACACCCAGGTTGTTGGGAGATGTGTCTCCATTTGAGAAAATGAGAGGTAGAAAAGCAGTTTGCAAATTAAATCAGATGTGGATGATGGAAATGAAGTCTGAGATGGATCAAGGTTTGGAAAAGGAAAAAGTTGGTCATAGTTGGAGGTTGGATGACAAGATGATGGTGAAGGGTGGACACTTTGGTAGGGTACAACTGTTCAAGGTTAGTGATTGGGTCCATGTAAGGAAGGGAAGAATGGTTAGATCTAGTGTATCCAAGTTTTCCTCAACCATGAAGGTTATCAGAGTGGAAACGTGTGGAGCATGAGTAAGGTTGTCAGTGTACCAATGTGATTGTGGCCTAAAGGAACCAACGACAATAGTAAATATATGGTGTCTAGCTATGAAAGTGATGGACACCGGGGTGGTGATGTTTTGATTGGATTCCAGGATAGTAGGTTGAAAACCAAACCTGTGTGGATCAAATATTATGTGATGTCATGGCAGTGTTCCCCCTCTCTGTGACATTTTGTGCTATATATTTTCTTTTATGGTATGATTATCTCCTGCATTGTAATCTATTTGCTTGATTAAATCAAATTATTATTTACTAAGGGGAATGTGTGGTATTTTGGCCAATGGGGTTGAATGGAATCTGGTGGTCAGCTGGAGATCCAGATTCCATACAACGTCAGTTGACCCAGGCTTTCATTGTGGATAGTCACCTTTTATATATGAAGAATAAACCTACCTTGAAATTTACACCTTGGTTGTTGTGGTGTCTCTGGAGCGGAACCCAACACAGACCTTTGATTACTGTTTTAGCTGAGATGATTGAGAACAAAATCACTGAGTGCTGGACTAGTCAATTGGGAGGTGATCTTCACTTTTTCCTTTTTTTGCAATGATGAGGTCTAGGGTGCCTCCCTTGAGCGAGTTAGTACAGAGTGGAATTGGTGGAGATTGTTACTGTTCAGGAAGGTAGAGAAGGGAGATACTGAGGGAATATTCGGATTACCTCAGCAGATATTAATGTCTCTGGGGAATGCCATATTGGCTGAGTTGGTCTCATTTTCAGTGAGGAACGTGAGTAGCTGATCAGCAAAGATGAAATTATTACCTGGGGGCGGTATATAAGGTACAGTTTAAGCTTAGTGCGGTCAATCCTTTTAAGCTTGATTGAAAGATATGTAAAAGGGGGCTATTTTTTGTCGATCTTTCTGCGGTTGATAAGAGTTTTTGAAGATCACTGCCTCTCCCCATTCTGTTCTGACATTCTGTCTATGTTGATGACTGAGTTTTCTTTGAAAACCAGTAACTCCAACACTGCCTGTGAGTCTTCTTTAAGACAGGTTTATGTTAGAAGAGGAATGTTGAGGTTGCTAATCGACTATCTGTATAATATGCTGCACTGCAGACCTGCAGTTAATCTAGAGGCCGTTTAGTGTGGATTGAAATAGCACAAGTTTAGGGACATTGGTTGGTAGGATTGTGATCAGTTTGTTGTGCTTTGTGTCTTTTGATCGGGTGAGCTGAGGTATCCTTTCTATGTTCCTGATAATAGAGATTGGTGAGCGTTCCTGAGTGTCTATGTCCAAGTTCCTTCTATCATATTTGGCAAGTAATTCTCAATGTCTTTATTGGAAAGAGTATAGACACTTCAAATAATGCAACGCTCCTTGTTGCACCAAGGAAGACTGTTGTGAGTGGTTTCTGAGGGGTGACCTGCTTGCTTGAGTGTTGGAGATGTGTGAGTTTGCAGTGTGTGAAGGTTGTTGAGTCATTCTCGGAGGTGTTTGGCTAGGGATTCAATTAAGTATACAAAAAAGTGATGGATGGAAAGCTTGAATTAATCTCAGCGACTGGTAATTACTTGAGGCCACATCCCAGTCCACCGTTATTTTGCACACAATGCCACCTCAGTTTGTACCCAGTCATATGTAAACCAATCTTGACCGTGCTCTGATAGAAGCAGTCCAGTCCGAACTGCCAGGCCTGATCCTCCCCGACCCAGAACACAAGCAACCCAATACTAGTTTTCCCCGGATGGGGTCCTTTAGTCAATTGTAGCTTGGTTCCAGTGGCTCAGTGAGCACAGGACCCACATCTGAGACTATATGTCACACTTAGGGCGACTCACTGAAGTATACAAAAAAGTGGTGGTGGATTTTTTAATTAATGTAAAGGACTGGTAAGTACTTGGGGCTGTGTCCCAGTCCATTATTATTTTGCACACCACCCCACCTCAGTTTGGATGCAGCCATAAGCAAACCAGTCTTGGCCTTGCTCCAATAGGAGCATTTTAGCCCCAATGGCCTAGGGTTGCTTGTGGTCCCTTTTGCCTGGCATTTTGGGACCAACTGTGTCCATGAAGAGCAGGGTCGGTACTGATTTGCATAAGGCAGGATTTTGTCTAGAGTGGCATTATGGGAGAAAAACGATGTACTGAAATGCGGCCTGAGTGACTGCCAGTGGCTGAGATTAATTCAAGCATTCTATCATTCAGCTTTTTGTTGTTGCCGTTGAGGTTCTAGGTGCAGCATGTGTGCCCAGACATGTATCCCATGCTCATCGTACCATAGGACTTAAGCTACACCTTACTGACAAGCCCCAGTAACTGGAAAACTGGTGTGGGGTTGCTTGTGGTCACTTATGGGTGGGCATCGCCTGGCAGTTCAGGAAAAACTGTATCCATGAGATGCAGGGTCGTACTGATTTACATAAGACAGGCCTTTGTTTAGAGTGGGATGGTAGGTGAAAAATGACAGGAATGTGGCCCTAGCAATTGCCTGTAGCTGTAATTAACTCAAGCATTCCATCTGTCACCTTATTGTTGTTGTTGCAACCGATGCCCTAAGTGCGACAGGAATGCCCAGATGTGCACCCCATGTTCAATGAGCCATAGGACTTAAGCAACACCCTGCTGACAAGCCCCAAGTAAGGCAAGCAGGTCTGGGGATGCTTATGGTGTCTTCTGGAGGGGGATCGTGACAGGGGGTCTGTGAGTAAAGAGGATGGATGAAATGGGGCATGGGGTCACAGGGGATTGAGCTACCGATCTGTATCATTAGGGAGAACTGAAGTTGATGAAGACTCTATTGCGTGCTTTTTAGGTCTCGCCTGACCCAGCGCATGCGCTGATCTGGCGAGACATTTTGAGAGGGCTCCAAAAAGTGCTACCAGGCCAGCCTAGAGCTACAGTGTATGTGTGCGGGCGTGCGCGCGCCGTGATTTTCCACGATTACTTTCACTTTTGCGGCCGCTTTGATGTTTGATCGTGATCACGATCACTTTAGCGGCCGTACGGCCGCTTGTTTGACTTGGCGTAATCCCCTTTTTATCCTTTTAATGCTTTTTAAAAAGATGCATGTTGATATGATGTTCTGTGTTCTTTTTTAGGTCTCGCGAGCCAAAGGCTCGAAGAGACATTTTATATGTGGGATTTTCAAAGTGCTACCCACAGACTTTTGGCTGGCCTAAACCTTGAGCCCACAAGATCACATGCATGTGCACAGCTGCTCCTCTGCTCATTGCATTCCCCCCTCCCTTCTTACCCAGCCCTTTGATGCTCTGCTCGATTACTTTCACTTTCGCTGCTTTGACCCTTGCATTCCCCCCTCCCTTCTCACCCAGCCCTTTGATGCTCTGCTCGCATCTCCCTCCTCCCTGGGCGTGAAGGGAGACAGAGCCATCCTGCTTGATTAATGGCTTTGCATTCCCATGTGTTCCCGTAGTAAACATGCCCGAGGCGCCAGCCAAGCACAGGGCTCACGGAGACATTCTCTTTCTTTATTCATCGTTTTATTGTTTCTAACGCAGGAATAAATTTGTTCTATCTGTAATAGGTCGTCATTAGTAAACCGCGTTACTCACCTCCGTTTTTTCTTTATATCAGGTCTTCCTCTTTTTATCCTTCCCTCTCCCCTTCTCTCCTTCCCTCGCTTTAATCTTGGGTCTGCCATTTCCTCTCTTCCTTTCCCCTTCCATTTTGTCGCAGGAAACTTTGCGCCTGCCTGCCCATTAGAATATATTTATCAAAGTGCTCGTGAGTCACAAAGCACATTTCTGGTGCTTCAGGCAAATCCGTCACCTTCCAATCAGGCCTGTTTAAAGGATACAGCTCTTGTTGAGTGAAGGTGCTTTCTTTTTCCTTGTTTCAATCACCGTGATGACGAAATTTACACTGAACCTTTCTATTGCGGCTGCAATCTCCTAAAAAGAATAGCAAATTCTTAGATGAAAAAAGATAAGTAAAAAACTCACATAGATGTTTCCACTTGCTCTATTAGGAAAACTGCCAACAAAAATACTAAATAGTGGCATAGTTTCCAGTAGAACAAATTAAAACGCAAAGGTTTTCAGTTATTTTGTTAGGAAGAAGCAAACCAACTTTGATGCAGATTTATAAAATCGGACTTGAAAATCCGAGATGAGCTCCTCTATTCTTTGCAATTCTGCGAGCCCACCTTTTCTACAGACAGGTCTCGATTTACAAACGTTGTCAGCAGCACACACTTCAGTGCGTCACAAAATACTGGATGCGCACCAAAAACATTTACCACACAGAGGACCAAAGCAGGTTATCTTCGGTATAAAACCGGTGGTCGAAGTGGGGGAACTGAGGGGTACGACATGCCCATACGTTTTTAATTTTAGAAAAACTGTTCCCCTACTAGTTTGTGTAAAAAGACCACCGTCCCGGGACGGTTAATTGTGACAGTTTTTTGTGTTGTGAAACCGACGGAGGCGCAGACAGATGAGCAGGCCATACTGCCAGGGTTTCTGTTTGCCTGCAAGAAATGAAAATGTGCACAACTGGTTAATCTGCAAATGTAAAGGCTGCCTTTATTGGCTTTAATTGATTATTTCACTTTACACTTCATGATGATGATGGAATCACTTGAAGCTTCATGATGACACACCTTTACTTTTTTTGAGAGGTATTGTAAGGGAGCTACTAGCTATGCTGTTGAGTGTGTGCACTATGTACAGTCTGGGTATTACTAAAATCTATTTTGCGCATTTTGTAGCAGCCTATCTTATATTGTGAATACTGCAAGTTTTTATACAATGACTTACATGTTCACTTTTGCTTTCTGTCACAGACCATACAGAGACCTTGTAGCACTAAACATACACAAGTCACTATTCTCCCATTGCACCAACCAGGATTCAATTCTGTGGTTCTCTGGTGCACTGCCTTAACTAATAGAGGCTTCATAATGTCTGATAGTGCATTTCCCACTGATTTACATAACTTGCATTTTATTTTCATTTAGGCTGTGCGCTATCATACATGTAGCTACCTGAAGATGAAAGACCTAAAAAAGTTACAGAATATTTCGGTTTTTTAACTGCACCTTAGACCACACCTCCACCCTCACTCACCCCGCCCCCATTGCGCGCATTAGAGTTCCTATACTTTTTTTAATGCACTTCCACCACTGTATTAAACAATTTGTTTTTCTTTTGGGAGGCAAAGGCAAGAATACAATTTGTTTTTTTAATCTGTTGCTAGCTAATGTGCGGGAGATTGAACTTTATTTTACGAAATCGTCTGATTCCCACGCTGTAAGTATGTTTACGTGCTAGGCTTTGAGACACACGTCTCTGTGGAGTGAAGAAAAGGGTGATTTAAAGGCGGCACGTAAGGATAGTTGTAAGGTAGCGAACACCATGCAAATAAGGAACAAGCATTGGCATAGCCAATAGGTCTCGCTTTTGGGAAATTATAAGTAATTAGTTATGCAGCACAATATCCTTGGTGCAACAACATCCACTATTGCATGTCTAAACACTTATAAGGTCCCAAAGGCGAGACCTATTGGCTATGCCAATGCTTGTTTTCTTTTGTCAATGAATTCATGTAAATTCGAAATGACAAATAGATTAAATAAAGCTTTTGCAGTTGCCTTCCGATGTCGCAATTCCTTCTGCCAGAGTCAGCAGGGAAAGTTTAAGGCAGGTCACAGAACATAATTACAGTTTAAAAAATGAAAATGAGAACTTGTTGTTCCTCCTTCTGATTTGTGTTTCTGAAATGAACGTTGCGAGAAGAAAGAAGACATTCAAGGCAGCATGTTTATGTTTTGGGTGCTATGTGTCCTTAAAGAAAAGTCAGAATTCCTTAGGGGTTTGTACATCTTGTGAGTTGCCACATTTTTTAAACTGACGTACATTAAAAGGATTATAATATTTTGGCACACATTACCAGCTGTTATTGGGTTTCGGTTTTATTCAAGTCTGCAACCAAACTTTCTTTTTTATATGAAGGAGCAAGACACCAAAGATTTAAGGGCCTTGTGGGAGGGGGAATGCGTGACTCCTGCTTCTGGACTTTAGAAGAATATGGTAGTTATCTCGGAGTCCCATGCCCTTATAAAGGAACCTGACCTTTGGCATCGTTTCTCTATATTCTCATGAAACTCCCTAGTGACTTGCAATATCCTTTTATATACAGCAGGGCATGCTTTATCACATACATAGTCACGTTATTCCTTTTCTCTAGGGTTTGTTCTGTTCCTCTGATACATTTTCTGCTTGTAATAATGGACCACTTACCAAACTAAGCCTAGAAAATAAAAATTTAGCAGTAGAATGAGCACTTTTACACTCCTGGTCATACTGTTCTGATTAGACCCGTTTTACATGTTTTTTTTTATTCCAAAGGTGGCAGGAACATGGTGCCCCACATTGCCTCCATCTGAGTCTGTCTTCATGCTAAAAGTGTTCTGTCAATGAGGTAGTTTAAGACTGTGAAAGCTGCACTCCTTGACCCATCGAGCCTATTTCTGCAAGGATGAGGGAATATGTAAAGAGGGTGCTGTTTAATGCTTCGTTGCAGTGAAAGCAAGAGAGCTATCTTGCCAGACAAGCACAACTATAGTGCACATAAAGCCCAAAACAGGCCTGGGTAATTCCATCACAGTGAGATGATGCACTATGCCCTATTGGCCTTTAAGTACAACAATGTTTATTCAGTGAATCTTTAGATTTTAGAACTTCACAGTTTCACATTACTGACTGTGACAGTTGAATTTTCGTAGTGCAGGAATAATATTGTCTGATTACGACGGAAGAAGGACAAGCATTTGCAATGCAATAGGTCTCGCAGTTACGTGAGTTTAAGCTATTGGCACTGTAAATAACAATGTCTTTTATTTAGATTTTTAAAAAGAAAACAAAAATAAAAGGTATTTTTATTTGCAATGTCAATATCTCAAACTCGTGTAAATGTGAGACCTATTGCATTGCAAATGCTTGTTCTTAATGTTTAGGGGCAGTGGAGTAACTAGACCTTTGGCCCCGCGGCGGCCCGCATGTGAGAGCAGGTGGGGAGTGTACTGGCGATTCCCGCGTGTCAGCAGCCCCGCGACTGCTGCAGGTAAAAGCGGGGGCGGTGGGAGGCCAGCGCACACGAAACTCATGTCATCCGGTGCAGAACGCCCCCTCCTGGGAGTCAAAAAGTTTCAGGTTGGCGTCTGAGACTTGTATCATGATTTTACAATTGTTGAAGACTGAAATGGCAGTTCTGATTTCATAGGCGAGGCCAAAGAGGTGCTTAGTTTTCTCCTATACAGGATTTTGGTGTTTTTTCTTTTTGTAACTCATAGTGTTTTAAGAAAGGCTTTAGTCCATATGCAGGTGTTTAGGGTAAAGAAAATGAGGTCTATTTTTATAGATGCTAGTTTAGCACAGTGCTATTTATCTTTTAAGAGTGTTTATCTGAATTATGGAACCTCCTTGGGATGGGACTTCTTAACTGACAACTGAGGGGAAGCAGTGACACGAATAAGTGGCTGGGGGCAGCTGGTACTGGAGGACGTTTACTGTAGTCTACTCTTACTGTATAGATGAGATACTGCATAGTTGCTAAATAATACAAGCTGCTTGCAATCACTGTGTTTCTTGCTGTCTGCAAACTATATTGGAAATGGCAATAAACAGATTTATAAAATGAGTGTTTCTGGGAAATTCATGAGTGTTAGTTGTTTACAAGTCTTTTTCCATTCATAGCTGATTCGTGACGTAGATACCTTCAAATAAGGACAGTCCTGCTTTCTCAAGAATGTTAGTGAAAGTTATGGTCAGGACAGGAGAAACGCCGGTTAAACTCCTATGTCTCTCAGGTTCTTCATCGCAGCCTCCAGTGAAATAAGAAGAGATAATACATGTTGGTGGATGTGCAGGCTGTTAGGCTCAGATTGTGGAGCGATTAAGGGTCATGGAGAGGGAATTTGTCTTGAAGGTACAGACTAGGTGTAGTTGTAAGAAAGAGTGTGTGCATGAGGAGGTCATGATAGGTCCTGGCTGAACATGGCGCTGCAACTGGATATTAGACCTTTCCTCTCATGCAGAGATTTATGAGGTGATGGGAGCAATTAATCAAGTGGATCCTTACAGCAATGAGGGTATTATTCCTGCTTAACATACAAGGGCGAATGAGATACCTCTCAGATGGGAAATAAAGGTGATTCTCCTAGTTTTGCCTCTAGAAAGACCAAAATCAGCTATCCGAAGGTGCAGATGGCTGCCGCCACTGAATCCTTAGGAGAAGGTCCTCGAAATTATAACTGGCAGCAGTCCTGTTTCTGTCTGATCTGCTGAGAATTAAAAACCTCCTCCAGTATGGGGAGAATTTTTTGAACAGGTGATATGCCTTGTTCTGCTGGTCTGACCTCTTTCACCCACCCCCTCTATCACACTGCCTGTCCTTTCAACAACCTACCAACCTCCAATTCCTGACCTCGCCCACCCACTTCGAATCACAGTACATGTTTTATAAACTGCCATTAGGTGTCTTTTCTTTTCCACCCTTCACACTCATCCCTTGTGGCGCTCTTTGTTGTAAAAGACAAACCGATCTCATTTATCAATCCCATTCCATCTCCATCAAAATGGTCAGGAAAAATAACCCACCCTCTTCTGTTCTTCAATGACTCATACCCTTCACCAAACCTGCAAGTCTCGTTTAAGACTGCTTAGGATATGTATTCTCCAAGCCTATCTATCAAGCACTTTTAACAGCACAGTACCTGATTGTTAACCAATAGACCACTACAAGACAAAATACTATCTATCTGACTCCAAATCTGACATACTCCTTATCACAGAAACTTGGCTGCGGAAATATTTCTCACCAATTCTACAAGAGGCCCTCTGTATAGGTTACCTAAACATGTTCAGTAAAAACCTGAACAAAAAATGCACCGGCGTACTGTTGGCTGTATGCAAAAGCTCATTAGTGCTGTCAAATAGCGACAACTATTCATCAAGGGAATCTGAGTACTTGTGCACTGCTCACATTTTCTCTGCCTCTCTCCTGCTCATCTAATAGCGACCCCCGCACAATGCTGCTTACCCGGAAGCTCTCCTGGATTCCATTTCAGATATCAGAATTAATAACCCATATCTCTTCATCTTGGGTCACAACAACATCTGATGCAACAAATGTAAACTAAGTGGTGTCATATTGCTTATCACTACCCTTGAAGCACTGATCTCTATCAACTCCCACTGGGCATTTATAGCTGCAACCGGAATGATCTTAGCTAGGGAAACAACCTCACCACCTGGAGTGATCAATATATCATCAACTTCAACCTCATCCTCCTCACTGAGGCCCTCTCTTTGCTGCCCTCCAACACAAATACCCTTCCCCGATCTTGGAAGAAACTCAATCCTGACCCCTCTCAGTCAGAGCTGTCTGCTGTAAGGCCGCTGGAACCTCTGAGATCTGCTAACCAATTACACTTTTAGCTCTGGGAGTCTTTTGATAAAGCGGTTCCCCGCCAAGCCTCACACAACCAACAACATTCGAAGGCTGGATAGCTTAATCAGTGTGTAAAGCTATAAAAAAGCATATAGAATCCTTTCTCCACAGTCTTTAAAGACTGAGGTGAAAAATGTACAAACAGGACATGAAAAGCCAGCTCCACTAAAAGAAAGGAATTTGTAAAACAACTATATGTATGTATTCTGGGGTACTTACATCACATAAAAGTATCTGAAAAACATTGGTGCAGTTATAAAGAAGTCTATAAACAAGAAGGAGCGCTAAAGGGAACAATGTCAAGGGCGCCCTCCGCTCAACATTTCACTCAAAACAGAAGCCCTTAATATGTCTCACACACCTGAAACTCAGTATGTGCGATCCCTTTATTCTATATTTAGGGCAGGATCAGTTCTAGTATTTATCTAGGAACAGGCCCAGTGTGTGTGTAATGTTTTAAAAGCCAAGTCCTGTGCCTAGGGATACATCAAAAGTGAAACAAAGTTCAAGTGAAAATATAAAAAAATATAGGAAGTGCCTCACATAAGCAACCACCAGGAAGTAATTGGTAGGTTCTCACCAATTAGCCTACTTTTTCATCATTGGCAGCTTTCCTATATATACTAAGGAGCCAACACCCGAACAAGTTCACAAGACTGTTGTATGTGTGTATTTCCTATGTAACCCTGTTATGTGTGACATCTAAAAATAAACCTCGGGTCTCCAAAAGTGCACAGTGGTGCCAACACCAAAGCAAAAAAGTGCACAGAGGCGCAGATACCGGTGGCGACCGACCATCCTCAAAAGCTTTCTCCTGCTCCTCTTCTGTGACCTACTGGTAGGCATTCAACTTGTGGCCATATGGTCCAGTGCACATATGGGTGAAATGTGGTCCACATGCCCTGAAGAAATTGCCAGTAAGTAAAAAGTAATTGCACAAAAGGGTAACCCATTCCATTCTTGTGGGCCTGGGTACTCAAATCTAAGCAGGTAAAGGTGCCAACATGGGATATTGTTATGAAATACTCGGTTTATGATTTTCTCCTATTCAGTGATGCATGTCACTTGCATCTGAATCTAATTCAATATCAATGCAATAATCAAAACACATTCATAATCAAAAAAACAAATTATTAACAAAGGTGTGTCCATTGACAGAATTGTATCAAAGAATTGTATCAAACAATGTTAATTCAAACATTTATAAAGATATTATCTAGGGGTAAGAATGTTTCAAACACATCAATACTGTATAGTCGTTACATCAGTTGGAACAATGTTCTGAAACAAAGGTCGATGTATTGGATACCCACTTTATGTATGTTTTGAGAGTGTATGTCTGATGGACATTTCCAACAAATTCTACTGGATATTATCAATAGAAAGATAGGAAATGCATCAGGTCTCACAATGTTTTTATCCCCGTGATAATCCTCTGGACTGTGTCGTTCATGTGAAATCAAAAAGCCACCTATATATATTAAAATCAATAATATATAAAAAAAATAAGGATACAACGGAAATCACTTTAAAAAGACAAAGAACCCAAAGTGGGTCGCTCTCAAGGTAAGGGCTACCACTGCGAATGGGTGAAAGAAACTGGCTCCTGCTGTTCAAAATGTGCAAATGAAAAAGACCCCTTTGGGTTCTTTGTTTTTAGGCGTGGGTACGTTAGGACTTAGACAATACAAGCAGCAGATATTTGGATGCCACAAAACGTTTTGAAACTCAACTCCTCAAAAACAGAGATCCTCACTTGTGGAGCATGGCAAAAATATGAACCCCTGTCATTCATCTGTCAAAACGAAATTTCAGTACTGCCAAATACTCTTACATGGATTAAGGACCTAGGTGTGATCATGGACCTCAACCCCTCACTTTAACCTCAGGTTTAATCAAGTTCTCAAAACGGCCTTGTTGACCCTGCTAATACTAAGGGGCAAATTCCGATGTCATGCGGGAACTTTCTGCCCGACTCCCTGTCGGTTCGGTTCCGAACGACTTGCTATCGGCGGTTCCGCATGACCGATTATGATGCTTCTGAACACCCTTCGGAAGGACTCCCATTGCCTTCAATGGGAGCCTGTGTTACAACCGACAACACAGGCCCCTATGGGGAAAATAGGTGTCTGCGGAAAAACATTGCACCCTGTTGCGGGCACCCCATGTTGCCTGCCACACAGTGCATGGTTTTACAGGGTGGTCCATTAGGTACTCCCACAGCACCCAACAAGAGGGCTCAGGATGAAGGGCGACCTGCTAAGGGCCCCCTCAGTTTCCGACAGCCTTTTCGTGTCAGACAGACCGAGTCGGAAAGCTGTCAGAATCCGGATATAGTAATCAGTCGATCGGAAACGCTGTTCATAGAGCTGTACGAATCGGCTACGACTGACTTGGATTCTCCAAGTGCCGGTTGGAACCAATTCGGAATGACCAAATGGTTTCTCTTCCGACCGCGAGCATCGTAATTGGGTAGATGGGTTCGGATACAGTCTAGGGGAATCTGACTTTCGGTAGGAGGCTTTACGCAAGACATCGTAATCGGCCCCCAAGTTTCATTTTCAGTCTCATCGGACTCTTCCACGGGACCCAGGCCTTCTGAGCTCTAGTTCTGTCACACTTAAGTGGACTTCATATTGGATTCCTGGGCACATAATCAGCAAACAGTAATAGACCCGGAATGCTAAAGCCATATAGTTGCTAAACCGGAGCAAATTAGACCAAATCGCTCCTGTTACCAGGACCCTGTGCTGGGTACCAGCAGGGGCGTAGCTTGGTCAGTAAGATAGAGGGCAGGGGTGAGCTTCAGATTTAACAACAATCACACTGACATTTAATGTAAAAAAATGACACAAAGGCAGGGCGTATGAGAGGGGCTAAATGGGCAGTGGAAAAGGAGAGGAATACAGATTAGCAGGGGTACTAAGTGAGGGAAAACACAATATTTTGTGAACAGAAACATTTTTGAAGAAGTTCAAAACGGAGAAAGGGAGAGAGTGTCTGTGCTGTGTGTATGTACACATTAGTTGTGAAATCCGACAGACACCTCACCATACCTGACTGAAAGCACCTGTAACTGCCTAATTACCAGAAAATAAATGTATTAGGGGGATGTGACACCCCTAACACCTCCCCCCGAAGCTATGCCAATGGGTACCAGTTGCTAAAATCTCATTCACAGCTCTCCACATAGCCAGCAGGTGATCCGCCGAATAGGAACTCATTTGCTACTATGCAAACTATTGTTAAGGTAGGAACGTTAAATTCAGAATCACTCCGCTCTTCAGCACCCTCTATTTAAAAAAGCCATAAGAATGGGAGGGAGACAATTCTCTATACAGATATCCAAGCTCTGAAATATAGTCTTGAAGAAAATAAAGATAACCAGCAATCATCAAGAATGTAGAAGGGGTTCCATAAACATAATTTCAACTGGGCTCAATCTACAGGATCTACAGGTCTATGTATGCAATCTGCAATCCTCTCTCTCACACTCTTTTGCTCCATGCTTAGTGCAGAACTGTGCTGCAGCAAGCTTTTTGCAATATGACAGCAGCAGTCTTTCAAACTGCACGTACAACACAATTACATGCACTCATAAGTATTGCCACAACCAAAATTCTGTCGACAATGTATAACAAACAAAGTAATACCATCACGTCTAGTTCAACATGCAAATACCAATACAATAAATAGAAGACTAGACATCAACATTGCGGGCATGAATAATGTGGAATATAAAGATAAAAAAACGAATTTTGGGCGCTCGATTTCCACATGTATTTAAAGGCATGCAAATATGAACAGCATAGTAGCTTCTAGAAAACTCAGCAGCTGAATTGCATCATGGGAAACTCTTCTCGACAAAGGCATGTGAACCAATCTTGAGTTTCGCAGGCAGATTTACTTTTCACAGCTATATCTACGAATTTTCAAGTCATGTGAAATATTGTGACTGATTATGGAAAGCAAATTGAAGCCATGCATTTTAGAAGCATTATGTAAATCGGTGTTTAGGCCCATGAACAATTGCGGGTGGCAGGAAGGAACATTAAGGGCCTTTGTCTCCTCAAATATTACTTTGCATGTTTTCCTCCATTATTTCTGTGCTCTGTTGCTGTATATAAGATGTTATATTATATTATGTCATGTATATTTTTAAAGCGCACTATCACCCGCAAGAGTTGCCTGGCACTGAGCAGGTCCATGTACCTATCCAATACAAAGGGGGACCCCTGAGAACCGAATTAATAGGCAGCTGGTGCAGGGGAAAATTTAAACAAAATGCCACTAGGGAATACCATCTGCCTACACGCTAAAGGGTATATATAAGCCCGGAATGGGTCAAAATGATATATACAAAACAACACCAAGGCTGGTAAGGGAGCAAAATCAGGGCAAAATTACAAACAAGCACTAGGTTACAAAATATCAATTTATTTTAATGTAGAAATTCAGGATAATGAATCAATTAGAATCAATTTTTTCATAACAATTACATACAAACACAATACAGAAAATGTATATACAGGTCCCACACTAAATAATCCAAAAAGCAATCATACCTACCTTCATTCCCACAACATACTCATTTACTCATCAAGAACTAAACATAATCATACATAATAATTCATAAATTAAAATAATCAGGATCCCAAGGGGATAACAGATCAGGAAGTCTCGTGTTTCCTCCCAGTCACGGATGGAGGCAGAATCTCCAAATGGACACGAGACAATAAAGGCCAACGCTCGTTTCGGTGTTGGGCCCAAGAAGGGCTACACCTTCGTCAGGGCAATAGATGTAACAGTCGTGTGGGACACACAATTGCACCTTAGCTGGGTAAGTGGCATCAGTATAGGTCTTTAAATATGGAGGATATCAGGGCCACATGGGGCTCAAGAAGATAGAGTTCCGGAGGATTCAAAATACAATAAACTCCTTAAAGATTCTGGATATGAAAGGCAGGACAGGCAACGCTGAGGAGGGGAGAAAAAATTCTCCGATGGGTAGTTTCAAAAGATGAACACAAGGACTTATCCCTTAATGAGTCTAAGATTTCGCGTGTGATCTTAAGTTGTATCGGTGGGTATGAAAACCAAAGCGCAGAGTCGGGTGCTTTTACTTCCGTACGCCTGTCTCGGGAAGGTGTAGCCCTTCTTGGGCCCAACACCGAAACGCGCCTTGGCCTTGATTGTCTCATGTCCATTTGGAGATTCTGCCTCCATCCGTGACTGGGAGGAAACACGAGACTTCCTGATCTGTTATCCCCTTGGGATCCTGATTTTTTTAATTTATGAATTATTATGTATAATTATGTTTAGTTCTTGATGAGTAAATGAGTATGTTGTGGGAATGAATATAGGTATGATTGCTTTTTGGATTATTTAGTGTGGGACCTGTATATACATTTTCTGTATTGTGTTTTTATTTAATTGTTATGAAAAAATTGATTCTAATTGATTCATTATCCTGAATTTCTACATTAAAATTAATTGATATTTTGTAACCTATTGCTTGTTTGTAATTTTGCCCTGATTTTGCTCCCTTGCCAGCCTTGGTGTTGTTTTGTATATATCATTATGACCCATTCCGGGCTTATATATATCTTTAGCGTGTAGGCAGATGGTATCCACAGGTCCATGTACCTAGCCTGCCTTTGGTAGGTTGGATAATTTAAAAGCGAGGTCTTACACTTTTTGTGGAATTGAAGGAGTGAGGAGGAGGCTCTGATCTGGAGTGGGAGATTGTTCCATGCTTTAGGAACGATGTAAGAGAACGCCCGTCCTCCTCATCTGGTTCTGTGTATGTGTGGGATGTGTGCAAGTAGGAGTCCTGCGGAGCACAAGTGTCTTTGTGGTTGGAGTAAGGAGATGCAACTGTTCAGGAAGATGGGGCCAGAGTTGTGTAGTGCCTTGAATGTGTATGTGAGGAGTCTGAATTGAGCGTATTTATGTGTCGGGCGCCAGTATAGTTCTCTGAGGTCTGGTCCAATGTGAGTTCTGTGTAGCAGTTTGAGAGTGAGCCTGGCTGATGAGTTCTGGATGGTTTGTTGCCTGCTAGTGAGTTGCTTGTTGATCCTGGAGTAGAGGGAGTTCCCACAGCCCAATATGCTGTTGTGAGTGACAGTTTTTCTTGCGTTGTTTGGGAACCATTTGAAGATCTTCAGCGGCTTGAGGGTGTGGAAGCAGGATGCAGTGATGGTGCTGAGTTGTCCAGTCATGTCCAGTTTGCTTTTGAGGATTATTCTCAGGTTCCTGGCCTGGGAGCTAGGTGTGAGTCCAAGTTCGGTTGACCACCAGTTGGATCCCATGGAGAGGAGAGACAGTTGGCTTTCATCCGGTTAGTGACTTCAGCCTTGCAGGCAATTAACTTATTTCTTTGTTGGGGGTCTTGTCCGAGAGGGAGAGTATGAGTTGTATGTAATCTGCGTAAGGGAAGATGTTGATGTTGTGTGCCCGGATGACGTTGGCCAGAGGGATCATGTATGCGTTGACTTGTTTCTTTTGTTGGGGGTCTTGTCATTTTGACTGAGAGGGAGAGTATGAGTTGCACGTCATCTGCGTAAGAGAAGATGTTGATGCTGTGTGCACAGTTGACATTGGCCAGAGGGATCTTGTATGCGTTGATAAGGGTGGGGCTGGGCGATGAACCTTGAGGCACTCTGCAGATGAGTTTACTGGCTTCCCGAAGAGTAAGGCGTCAGGTTTAGAGGGTGTTCTTGTTTGCCAATCTTCTGCAGGCACCTGAAGAGGATGGGGTGTCAGACAAAACACCCAGCTGCTGGTGCAGCCAGCTCAGGTGGCATCAGAGGACATACAGCAATGAGTAATTGGGTAAGTTAATGGATTTTATAGTAATGAAAATTTGTCACAACTCCCAAAAGCCTGAAAAAATGGGGCATGTTCTCTTAAAAAATGTTCTGCTTGGAAGAGGGGAGAACAACAGGATGGTAGGTCACTCAGGTGTAGTGTGTATCTTTGACCACAGCCTGAAAGGATGTTGTCCCAGTTTATGACCAAAAGACTGTAGGTCCTCTGTGGGGTTGGCCTCCACACAGCAGACCAGAGATAAGAGTGAGGTATTGGTGTGGAGAGAACTGATGAGTAACACAATTCTTTAGCTCTTCCAGCATGAAGCACAAAAGCCAGCAAGGCCATTTGATGCAGTGCCTTCACAAATATTTTCGAAAGGTGTATGGGTAGGAGTGTTTTAGGTAATTCCTCAAACCAAGTTGCTTTCACATTCTGCTATTGTGCATGTAAGTTTGAATAATGTCTGTGTTTTGATGGTGTATGCGTGTGTCTTTCCATGTTGGTGCCATTAACACGAGTAGCTCATCCCAGATATAGCAGCGAAGTTGTGTGTGTATAAAGATACCCGGCGGACATGCATGCATTGACTGGAATATTATTTCTACAATCCTGTTTTGACTTTCTATCATAGGACAGCATGTAGGTTATGAACTTCAGAGCCTTTCAATCCCTTTTTCGAGCTAACAAGCAGGATTCCCGAAAAACTGAGATCCCTGACGCCGATTTGTACTACCTGTACAAGGGGAATCTAGATTGTCACCTTGAGACATTCATGGCTGTTGTTCAAATAAACGCAGGAATTTGCACTTTTACGTGTCATGTACATTTCCACATTTCTGTGAATTCTCAGCTCATGGAGGGAGTACATATGAAAATGCAGGGAAAGCCTTCATTTCCAGGCATACTTCCAATTCTCCAGGAAGTGGAAACCTGGCAAAAATGATCAAACCAGCCTCAAGCTAAAGAAGGGAGGAACTAGTAGTATGATGCATATGTGCTTTTATGTTTGGGACATGGCTACACATGAAAGGTCTGAAAAAGCCCCCTAACCTGCAGCCCACCCATGAAATTCTAACGAGGCAGAATCAGTCCAACAGGTGGGAATGTGCATTTGCACATTATTTCTGGTTTTGCTTCTCCATATAAAACAATGTTTCCTGTTTATAAGTTGCTTCCCCACCACCAGCATAAAATAAGGGGGTGTATGATTGTTCCAATTTCACAGAAGGGAATGCCAAGCGGAAAATACCTGCAAAATGTTTGTGCATATATCCCCCAATGTATAAGTTTGTGGATGCTAACCTTTTTTAATTTTGAAGGTACAACTTCTCAAGAATACCCCATGTCCAGATGTGGGTCCCTTGCTCACTTTGCCACTGGATTCAAGCTAGCCTGGCTGATGAGGGGTCTTACCCTGAAACCAGTCCCAGGATGTTAGTTTCCGGTCCAGGGAAGACCTGGCTTGGCAGTTCAGGCTGGACTGTTCCCTTGAAGAACAGGGTCAAGACTGATTTGCATATGGCTGGGTCTGAAATGGGATGGAGAAGTGAGCTAAAGAACAATGATGGATTAATCCCAGATCTGAAAAGTTTCAGTGCTTTGTCTATTATCTCCTTGTGTTAGCTAGGGGAAAATACCTGCAAAAAGTTTGTGAACATATCCACCAATGTACAAGTTTGTGGATGCTAACCTTTTTTTATTTTGTAGGTACAACATCTCAAGAACACCCCACACCCTTCCATATCCTAAAACCTACAATTGCCAAAATTCCAAAACACTGGAGGATTTTCTACATGTTCTGGCAACTTATATGTGCATAAATCTTTGTAAACTGGAGTCTGAGGGCCTGATTTACAAAGGTAACTTGCACTTCTGAGTAAGTCTACCACGCTTTGCTTATTCACATCATTTGAGAGTACACCAAAAAAACAGCAGCAAGTCCATCACCACACAAAGCCAACCACTGGTATGGCAAAACCTTCACTTAAAAAATTATGGATATAGGGAATTAAAATAAAACCCCTTACGAAATAATATTAAATGAAATTAAATATTTAAAATAGTTAAAAATATAAATAAATATAGCTCAATTTAAAAAAAAAAAAAATAATACATTTGAAATACTTTTAAGCTACTGTAATATCCTATTTTTAATTTTAAAATTAACGTAATAATAGTTTTTATTAAAATATAACAACATCAATTTGCATTTATTCTATACATTACTTGAAATAATTATTATTGCATAATAAAAAGAATATTTTTTCCTTAGATGAGAATGTATTTTTTAAGCTAACCTTCTGAAGAAGAATTTCAATTTTTTTGTAAAACACATTTTATTGAGTTTGATTGGATCATTACTATTAAGGTTACAGTGAGCAACAGGATTTCTTTTTATGTACAACACATAGGTAACAGAGAGCAGTAGTCAAGCATGGATACCCGCCCCCTTTCTACTCCTGCCCACCTACCAACCATCTGCTTCCCCCAGTGTACGCCCTACCCCAGTTTGGGATGTCTCAAAAGCTTCAGATTTCTACATCTAATAGTCTGATTTCTCCATGCTCAGGCAATGGTTCAGGTTTTTTTTCCATTCATTAACCACTGAGAGAGTGGTGTCTTTCCATTTGCATGCCATGTCTCTTTTAGCTACTGTTAACCCCTTGTGAAGTAGTTTTTTTTGTATCCGTCACTATCTAGGTGCTCGCTTATATGTAGAAATACATGCTTAGGAGCTAGCAGCATTCTCCACCTCATGACCAAGCCTAAGGAGGCCATAACTCCTGTTTAATATGGTCTCAGGGCCCTGCAACCCCACACTGTGTGGGGAGAGGAGTTGGCGTAACAGCTACGGCGGTCGTCCTCGAATCTGGGGAATTAGGTTCGAGTCTCGGCAATGACGCTGAACATCATGTGATTCTGAGCAAATCACCTAATCTCCCCGTGCCTAACAAAAAAAAAATTCTCTCCAGTCAAGTAGCTGCAGGCTGTTCCCCACATGGTGACCTTAAAGGCCTTCCAAAAGGCATCCAGAGAATTCACTGAGCCAATATTTTGAGCGAAAAATGAATCAATTGATTCAGCAATGTGAGTCTTGTATCGTGTGCCTTGCATGGACCATGCGGTCATATGTCATTCATCATCGGGCGATGATGACTGAAGCTTAGACTAACTAGGGAGTGGCCAGACAGTCCCCTAGCTTGTATGTGTGTCTCCAAGATTTTGTGAGTGTTTACCCAAGATATCAGGAAGAGGTTGAGGCAGGAGAATGGACAGTGTCCGTGGGAGTTAAAGGTGGAATAGTCTCCAAGCATCTGCCAAGCCCAGGGCTTCATCGAAGGGCAATAGGAGAAAGTGTCCTTCTGTCCTGTTCTTCTCCCCACCAATAGATTGTCTCATCCATAAATCCGTTCCAATCCCTCCCATCACCAGGAGCCTCTCTGGGATCTCACCTAGTAGCCTTTTGATGAACTCCTGGAATGTCGCCCCGAATGGAGAAGCGTACACGCTGATCAGTGACAGTGATTTGCAGTATAGGAGTCATGTGACTGCCGTGTAGCAATTCCATTGCTCTGACCAATCTTTTGTCAGCACCAATGGTATGTGTTTTTTTATCAAGATGGCTGCCCATCTAGCGCATCTCACAGATCCTGAGAGGTATACCTGACTAAATCAGTACCGGACAATGTAGGGGGTCTTGTTTGTCACAAAGAGGGTTTCCTGTAGCAGAAGGATTTCAGCTCCCAACCTCTTGGCATTTTTAAGGACTGCTCCTCTCTTGATCTTGTCAAGAACACCGGTAGCATTCCAGGTAACAATGTGTAGTTGATCGTGTTTAGTCAGCCATTCGCCTTTGAAGAGGTTGATCTAATGGAAGGAGTTATACCCAGTAGGGAAGAGCGATATGATGCTGACCTTATAACCAGAACAGAACCTACCTAACTCCCCCCACCCCATACTTCTCAAACTTGAAGTACCTGTCACAGAACAGGCCGGGGCCCAGCTGTAAAGGGGCTCCAGGTTGGCTGTGCGCCAAACGTATTCCTTCCCTAGCTTATTCACCCTCGCTGTGGGTGTAGCAGTGTGCTTCCTCCCACAACAGGTTGAGAGTAGTTTGTGGCCCTGAGTGTTCGTGGTAGTTGAGGGGTGGGTCTAGGCTCCTTATAGAGCCCGATTTATATTGGTTCCAGTCCCCATCTTGCGGAGGGTTTCCTCAATGCCTCAGCTGGTGCATGTGTGCAGTCTCTCCCTCATCCAGTCTGCACTGGTCAGTGGTTAGGTGTTCTATCCTGTCCCCAACTTCGAAATCTATTGGGTCATCCCATTAGCCACCCTGTCCAACAAGATGCCTATGTCCGTTTCTCCAGGTCGAGCAAGATCTATTCCTGGTGCGAGTGCAACCACCGGGTAGCCTGGAGTCCGTAGGGGTCTGTCTTGTTTGGAGGAATAGTTGGTCAGTCGCAGTGGTGTGTTGGGGTTAAGGTTTACCTTTTTGTCTGACCACGCAAAGACTTCTTCCAGAGTATCAAAGAAGAACATCTTGGATTGGTAGATCACCTTGAACCTGGATGGGTATATGAGCATGTATCTAATGTTGAGATCTAGCAGACGCTTTTTAGCTGCAATTAGTTTTCCTCTGTTATTGGGCCATTTTGGTGTAATCCAGGAAAATCATTACAATGTCGGCCTGGAATTTTATCAGTCTCATCATGCAAACATTTTAAGGATAGCGTCTCTGTCAATATAACTGAGAGCTCGGGTAATCATTGGGCGAAGTGGAGCCCCTGTGGCGTGCCACTGGGTCAAAGCTCTGTGCACTTGTTCGGTTGTGAAACATGAACATAAGACCTCTTTGGCATGAAGGATTTGAGCCAGTGATTTAGGGATGTTTCAGGAGAGGAATCTTCACAGCGCTCAGGAGATCCCACGAAGCACATACTATTTCGTCTGGCTTGGCACTCCACATCTTTCACTCTAGCGACTAGTTCTTTACTGGTCGGCAATAGGTGCGCCACCATTTTTGCAGTGCCTGAATTGAATCTTCTGTTCCAGATATATACGATTTTTGGCTTAGGGCAGACCATGCAGATGTCTGGGCACAGCAGCATGACATCAGTACCAACTGAGCTGATTTTGGCTTCCAGCAAGTCTCTGGACTGCTTTATGGCAACTAGGATAACAGCCGAATCCGAGGGGCCTTTCCTGCCACATCCAACCCCTATTCCGAACAATTGCTCTTGAGACTGCAAAAGGCCTCCAAGCTGAGCAAATTTATTCAGGGTGTCTTGCTTGCTCGAGTGAGCCACCTTGTCTTTTGTCATGCCAGTGGTGGGGGCCCTTGGCACAAAAGGAACATCCCTCAGTCTTTTCGCCTATCTACGGACCCGCCAGCCCTCGTTCTCATCTTGGCATGGTGGCACGAGTGGTCATTGGGCAATTCAGGGGCCCCCCAGGGTTGTTACTCAAAAAGGAGTATTAAATCTTCAAGCGCCAGGACCATGCTCTGTTGTTGTCAGCAAGGGTCCCCAATAAGGGGAAACTGCGCCCAGGGTTTCTGCTCCCTTAATGATGGGCGGGGGGGGGGGGGGGGGGAGGGGAGTTCTCCCCCCTACTGGGTGCGTTCCCATCAGTATTGGCGGGTAACTCCTGTTCTTGGGGGTGCTCAGGATTTGCTCCTCTCATCGCCATGGGACCGAACTACGGCAATCCCATACTGAAGGAATGTTCAGCTCAGCACATTTGTCAAGGGTCTCTTTTCTGGCCTCCTCCTAGCAGCGTGGCACTCTCACCACGATACACCCACACTTGAGTGCCCCCCCTGCCTACCTCGGCACCCCCCGTCTGGCATGGTCTCATCTCCATGAGGGCGCCACTTGTCTTCTTTCCTCTGCAGCAGCAAGCCTCCCTTCCACTCTTCCTGCACCAACTCTGCTAGGCCCAAATCTGCCTAACCCTCCGGTGGTCTTGCTTCTCCCTCAGGGTCAGTTCCACCATCGCACGGGATCCATCGGTGTCTGGGAGGCGTCTTGCCCGGATTTTGTCTGCTACTCTGTTCCTGAGAGTCCCATTGGTGGCGGCCTCAGCCGTATCGTTCGGGACCTGGACATTCGACACCACCCATGTCTGGGGCTGCCCAGGCCGATTCACCCCTCTGCAGCCTTATAACGCCTCAGTGCCTCATCTGGTCCACACTTCCTCTATGTACCAACTGTAATCTTCCCTTCAGGGGAAGGATGTTGCAATATTTATGCAGGCTGCATGGAGCTGCTCTAAATTGCCATCTTGGCCAGTCAGGACATGACGAATAATTTTAATTAAAAAGATTTTCATGAATTATTTATTTACATTAATATTAAGTTAGTAGTCTAGTAGCATTTTCTTTTTAGTTCTACATTCAAAATAAAAATATAAAATTAAATCAAATCAATATAATTTTTTTTTAATTATTTTTATTTTTATTTTTTAATTAAGTACATTTTTATAATTTTTCCCATACTTTACCGTAGGAAGACTCCACAGCCGGGCCAGAGATCTCCACATGGTAAAGAATGAGAAAAAATAAAAAAGTAAATTGTTACATCAGTACCCTAGATCTCACGAGGGATACTGCCAAGGCCCTCTATGATCATCAGACAGATGGAAGATGCCCTTTTCCACTTCATTTATTCAGTACCTTTTGCTTTACATTGGGCCCTGATACCATACCAATGCCTCATGGATCAGGTACCGGAAGCTTTTCGGGCCTTTGCATCTGCGTGCCTTGAAGGCCAAGTTACTGTATTAGCACAAGCACAGTTGACAACGAATTCGGCCAAGTGCACCATCACCGCTACTTTTACGATTAAGGGAAGGGAAGTTATACCTCAAAGAAAAAAATAGAGGTAATGCAGGCCTAGACCAAAAAAAGAAGAAAAATCCTAGCTTCTACTTGGGTTTTGTAGGCTACTTTCGGAGGCTAATTTCCCAGTTCTTCACCATAGAAGAGGCCCTGAAGGCTCTATTAAACAAACATTTACAATGCAATAGGTCTCGCAATCACATTATTTTGAGGTATTGACATTGTAAATGGCAATGCCTTTAAAAAACATTAAAAGGCATTGGTATTTACAACACCAAAAGCAACACCTATTGCATTGCATAGCGCGGTGTCCGTGAAGAAGGCGCTGCGTTTATTAAAGTAAAAAAAAAAATAGTGTGTTGGGGGGGAGGGGGGTAGAGAGAGAAGAAGACCTAAAAGGAGTGCCACAGCTCGGCATACGCAGAGGTTAGTTTATACTATGTAGGAATAACCCCAGCCATGTCTATATAGAAACATGGAGATGAGCTGTGCCGCCACACGTTCACAGACATAGACAGGAATAAAGCTCACTGACCGGCCTTACCCTGCATACTGCTCACGGCCAGGTGCTGCGCCGGGGCCTGGGAGACCTGAGCCAAGCCCACCAGGATTGGGCGCCGCCATGCAGTGCTCCTGAAGGCTGCAGCGCAAAAAAAGGGCGACTGTAAGAAACAAGCATTGGCATAGCCAATAGGTCTCGCCTTTGGGACCTTATTGTCCTGCATAACTAAATACTTATAAGGTCCCAAAAGCGAGACCTATTGGCTATGCCGCGAAGGCATGGCTAAGGCGGAGTTAGGCGCCATCCGTGTTGCTGTGATATAGTAACTGTATCTGTATGCTATCATGCCACAGATTGCTTTGTACATAAATGACGCCAGACTCGTGCGTAGCTTGGACGGGCAAGTATGTTTCCACGTACAGCGTACAACATGTGATTGGCGCACTATATTCCAACTTAGTGCAAATCTGGATTCTGCTGCTGTAAAAGGTGCCAGGTTTGTAGAACAAGAGCCCGAAGGACCTAACGGGTGAACTACCGAGCTGCCCAGCCTGGGAGCTCAGAGGCCATGCATGAGCATCCATTGCTTGGCCTCCCTGCTGAAGTGCAGAGCTTGTTGTGATGGTGGTTTGGGGGATAGAATGAGAGGCAGATGATGCTCCTGGTTCTGTAATGAACCTGATAACATTTACAGTCACACCCTAAAGGGAAAGGGGGATAAAAAAAGTGCCCTGATCACGCCAGTGAGTGAAAGACTGATTGAGCTGGACAAGAGGTAGTCAGTCAGATGTCAGGCAGGAGTTAGTCTGACTAGCAGGACTCTAGAGTGATAGCCATAGTTCAGTCAGTTTGGTGAATTCAGATCTAAGTAAGGTCTCTGAAAGGCCTCTGGAGTGAGTTATCTATTGGACATGTGACTTCGAAAGATGGGTAGCGCAGGTATCACAGTGACCCTTGGTGAAAGGCAGGCTCTCTTAATTTGCTTGCTCCAACCAAACTTAGGGCAGTATCCATGCCATGAGTGATATAGCGCCAGTGCTGAAGTGGGTGGTGGCCTCCTAAAAAACGTTTGGGTACCTGCACTTATTTATATTTTGTTATTACGCACTGAGGTCCATGAATTTCATGGGGAATGTGAAAGAGGACGAGGCGAGTGGTCCGGTGGAGTGGGCAGGAGAGGGTCAGGTGGAATGGGCAGGAGAGGGTCAGGTGGAGTGGGCAGGAGAGGGTCAGGTGGAGTGGGCAGGAGAGGGTCAAGTGGAGTGGGCAGGAGAGGGCCAGGTGGAGTGGGCAGGAGAGGGCCAGGTGGAGTGAGCAGGAGATTGTGAGGTAGAGTGGGCAGGAGAGGGTCCGGTGGAGTGGGCAGGAGAGTGTGAGGTAGAGTGGCCAGGAGAGGGCCAGGTGGAGTGGGCAGGAGAGGGCCAGGTGGAGTGGGCAGGAGAGAGCCAGGTGCAGTGGGCAGGAGAGGGTCAGGTGCAGTGGGCAGAAGAGGACCAGGTGCAGGTGGCAGGAGAGGGTCAGGTAGAGTGGGCAGGAGAGGGTGAGGTTGAGTGGGTAGGAGAGGGTGAGGTAGAGTGGGCAGGAGAGGGTCAGGTGGAGTGGCCAGGAGAGGGTCAGGTGGAGTGGGCAGGAGAGGGTGAGGTAGATGTGACAGGAGAGGGTGAGTTAGAGTGGGTAGGAGAGGGCCAGGTGCAGTGGGCAGGAGAGGGCCAGGTAGAGTGGGCAGGAGAGGGTGAGGTAAAGAGGGCAGGAAAGGGTGAGGTAGAGTGGGCAGGAAAGGGTGAGGTAGAGTGGGCAGGAAAGGGTGAGGTAGAGTGGGCGGGAGAGGGTCAGGGGGAGTGGGCGGGAGAGGGTCAGGGGGAGTGAGCAGGAGAGTGTGAGGTAGAATGGGCAGGAGAGGGTCAGGTGGAATGGGCAGGAGGGGGTCAGGTGGAATGGGCAGGAGAGGGTCAGGTGGAGTGGGCAGGAGAGGGTCAGGTGGAGTGGGCAGGAGAGGGTCAGGTGGAGTGGACAGGAGAAGGCCAGGTGGAGTGAGCAGGAGATTGTGAGGTAGAGTGGGCAGGAGAGGGTCAGGTGGAGTGGGCAGGAGAGTGTGAGGTAGAGTGGCCAGGAGAGGGTCAGGTGGAGTGGCCAGGAGAGGGTCAGGTGGAGTGGCCAGGAGAGGGTCAGGTGGAGTGGCCAGGAGAGGGTCAGGTGGAGTGGCCAGGAGAGGGCCAGGTGGAGTGGGCAGGAGAGGGCCAGGTGGAGTGGGCAGGAGAGAGCCAGGTGCAGTGGGCAGGAGAGAGCCAGGTGCAGTGGGCAGGAGAGGGTCAGGTGCAGTGGGCAGGAGAGGGTCAGGTGCAGTGGGCAGAAGAGGGCCAGGTGCAGGTGGCAGGAGAGGGTCAGGTAGAGTGGGCAGGAGAGGGTGAGGTTGAGTGGGTAGGAGAGGGTGAGGTAGAGTGGGCAGGAGAGGGTCAGGTGGAGTGGCCAGGAGAGGGTCAGGTGGAGTGGGCAGGAGAGGGTGAGGTAGATATGACAGGAGAGGGTGAGTTAGAGTGGGTAGGAGAGGGCCTGGTGCAGTGGGCAGGAGAGGGCCAGGTAGAGTGGGCAGGAGAGGGTGAGGTAAATAGGGCAGGAAAGGGTGAGGTAGAGTGGGCAGGAAAGGGTGAGGTAGAGTGGGCGGGAGAGGGTCAGGGGGAGTGGGCGGGAGAGGGTCAGGGGGAGTGAGCAGGAGAGTGTGAGGTAGAATGGGCAGGAGAGGGTGAGGTAGCGTGGGCAGGAGAGCACCAGGGGGAGTGAGCAGGAGAGTGTGAGGTAGAATGGGAAGGAGAGGGTAAGGTAGAGTTGGCAGGAGAGGGTGAGGTAGGGTGGGCAGGAGAGGGTCAGGTGGAGTAGGCAGGAGAGGGCCAGGGGGAGTGGGCAGGAGAGGGCCAGGGGGAGTGGGCAGGAGAGTGTGAGGTAGCGTGGGCAGGACAGGGTCAGGTGGAGTGGGCAGCAGAGAGTCAGGTGGAGTGGGCAGGAGAGAGTCAGGTGGAGTGGGCAGGAGAGGGCTAGAGGTAGTGGGCAGGAGAGTGTGAGGTAGAATGGGCAGGAGAGGGCAAGGTGGAGTGGGCAGGAGAGGGTGAGGTAGAGTGGGCAGGATAGGATAGGGCCAGGTGTAGTGGGCAGGAGAGGGAAAGGTGGAGTGGGCAGGAGAGGGTCAGGTAGAGTGGGCAGGAGAGGGCCAGGTAGAGTGGGCAGGAGAGGGCCAGGTGGAGTGGGCAGGAGGGGGTGAGGTAGCATGGGCAGGAGAGGTGGAGGGGGCAGGAGAGGGTCAGGTGGAGTGGGCAGGCGAGGGCCAGGTGCAGTGGGCAGAAGAGGGCTAGGTGGAGTGGGCAGGAGAGGGTGAGGTAGAGTGGGCAGGAGAGGGTGAGGTAGAGTGGACAGGAGAGGGCCAGGTGGGGTGGACAGGAGAGGGTCAGATGCAGTGGGCAGGAGAGGGCCAGGTTGAGTGGGCAGGAGAGGGCCAGGAGAGGGTCAGGTGGAGTGGGCAGGAGAGGGTCAGGTGGAGTGGGCAGGAGAGGGCCAGGTGGAGTGGGCAGGAGAGGGCCAGTTGGCGTGGGCTCTTCCATACTGCCTACACGTAGAAACCACTCAGTTTGCCGCCACGAGAAATACCCGCTTAAACCGTAGCTTTTTAGGTTAAAAAAAAGTTCACCAAGTTGCAATTTTATGCACTTGTCGATTTCACACGATCCCAGCAGTGGCCTGTCTTCTAATGGACTTATTCCCGTGGTGTATAAAACGCACTGTCCATGCAGTTTATGCAATAGCAGTGAAGCCACATCTCTACATTAGGCTAGATGTGGGAATCACACAGAGGGCTGCTAATGGTTTACGGATGAATTGAAAATTCTTAAACTGGACCTTAAGCGCTCTGAACGCCATTGGAGGCGCAACTACTGTCCTCTCTTGCGAGCTAAATACAAGTCTCTTCTAGCTAACTATAAGAGGGCCATCCTCTCAGCTAAAACTACTTACTTCTCGGAGAAAATCACCTCATCAGCCAATAAACCCAAGGAGATTTTCTCCATAGTTCGCAACTTAGTTGCTTCTGATAGGGCCAACCCTAACCCTATCCCCTCCCAAGCTCTTTGTTTATCCCTGAATGATTTTTTTTTAGAGAAGATTGCGAAGATCAAATCTAACATCCCTTCAGTACCTTCGCCACCCCCTTCCCCTGCTCTTCCCCCACCCTCTTCCTCCCTTGACCAGTTCCCCCCATCTCTCTGGATTCCTTTCTTGAGTTACTCCAGAAAGTGAAGTCAGGCTCCCCGGCTGACTGTGTTCCAGCTCGCATTCTGAGAGAGCTCTTCACTCACTGCCCTGATCCCCCCCTTTCCCTTCTTAATGCCTCTATCTCCTCTGGCCTAATTCCGAAATCCTTCAAATCGGCCATAGTCTTCCCCATTTTAAAAAAGCCCAGCTTAGACCCCTCCTCCCGTCCAACTTCAGACCCATTTCCCTTCTTCCATACCTTGGGAAGATCTTAGAGAGCTATATTACAACATGTCTCTCCACTTTCATTGAGGACAACCATCTCTTGGCCTCACACCAAGCGGGATTCCGCCCGGCCCACTCTACTGAGTCAGTGGTCCTGTCCGTTCTAGACGAACTAAAGAGCAAGGCTGATTCAAATCTACCCCAAGCCTTGGTGCTCCTTGATTTGTCCCCTGCGTTTGACACGGTCGACCACTCTATCCTTCTCGACTGTGTCTGCGCAGCGGGCGTTCGGGGCACTGCCCTCTCTTGGCTCGCCTCTTTTCTTAAAGAACGGACTCAGGCGGTCCATCTTTCTGGTTTCACTGCCCCCCCCCGCTTGGTTCCATGCGGGGTCCCCCAAGGCTCCTCTCTGTCCCCCCTTCTCTTTAATCTCTACATCCACCCCCTTATTCTTTCTCTTCTTGACATGGGGGTCTCCGTGTATAATTATGCGGACGACCTCCAGTTAGTATTTGATCTTTCCTCTCCTTTTGATTCCCTACCTAAATTCCACTCTACCCTAGCTTTCATCTCTGAGTGGATGAACTACAACCAACTTAAACTCAATCTGGACAAGACGGAGTTGGTCCTGACTGGCCCTACCACCTCCCCCTGGTCTGCAGCCTTTTGGCCCTCCACCTTTGGCCCCCCGCCCACACCAGCGGCCTCTGCTAAGACCTTGGGCATTAAAGTCAGTCAGGCAGCGCTGCTCAAGTGTTTGAGGCCACTGCTAGGTGTTTATTCAGACTCTGCGGTATCTCCTCCGGTCATTCTAGCCTGTGAAAAAGCAATTGTTTTAAAATAGCTGTTCTCGCTTATGAAAACTTTTAATATTGCCTGTTTTGCACATTTTGACAGATGCTATGTTTGCACATCATTTTAAAATATTAAGCTGTATGTACCTACTTAAACTGTTGCCTCGCCCTGTTTAGCTGCCCCTGACCCCGTTCCGTCACGGCTGGTGCCGATTGAGCGGAGGGTCGTTGGGGCTAGTACTCACTTCCGGTTGCTACCGGAACTCGCAGGTTAGCGCTCCAGCCTCGCACGCCTCCCTCGCTATTTAGTCCGACTAAGGGCGCGGACGCACGCAGCGCTGCTCAAGTGTTTGAGGCCACTGCTAGGTGTTTATTCAGACTCCGCGGTATCTCCTCCGGTCATTCTAGCCTGTGAAAAAGCAATTGTTTTAAAATAGCTGTTCTCGTTTATGAAAACTTTTAATATTGCCTGTTTTGCACATTTTGACAGATGCTATGTTTGCACATCGTTTTAAAATATTAAGCTGTATCAATCAATCAATCAAAGGCATTTATAAAGCGCACTACTCACCCGGAGGGTCTCAAGGCGCTGGGGGGGGGGGGTCCGCTACTGCTCGAACAGCCAGGTCTTGAGCTTCTTCCTGAAGGAGAGGTGGTCTTGGGTCAGGCGTAGTTCGGTGGGGAGGGCGTTCCAAGTCTTGGCGGCCAGGTGGGAGAAGGATCTACCTCCTGTTGTCGCTCTGTGGATGCGGGGGACGGCTGCGAGGGCGAGACTGGTCGAGCGGAGGTGGCGTTTGGGAGCGTAGAAGTTGAGGCGGCTGTTGAGGTAGGTCGGGCCTTGGTTGTGTAGGGCTTTGTGTGCGTGGGTGAGGAGCCGGAAGGTGATTCTTTTGTTGATCGGGAGCCAGTGCAGGTCTCTCAGGTGTCTGGAGATGTGAGTTCGTCTGGGGACGTCGAGGATGAGTCTCGCCGAGGCGTTCTGGATCCGCTGGAGTCTCTTCTGGAGCTTGGCGGTGGTACCGGCGTAGAGGGCGTTGCCGTAGTCCAGTCGACTGGTGACGAGGGCCTGGGTGACTGTTTTCCTGGTCTCGGTGGGGATCCACCGGAAGATCTTACGTAGCATGCGCAGGATGTTGAAACAGGACGAGGAGACGGCGTTGACTTGTCTGGTCATGGAGAGGGAGGAGTCCAGGATGAAGCCCAGGTTGCGTGCGTGGTCTGTCGGTTTGGGTGCGTTGCCCAGGGCAGGGGGCCACCAGGAGTCGTCCCAGGCGGAGGGTGAGGAGCCCAGGATGAGGACTTCCGTCTTGTCTGTGTTCAGTTTCAGGCGGCTGGTCGTCATCCACTCGGCCACGTTTTTCATCCCTTCGTGTAGGTTGGCTCTGGCGGTGGCGGGGTCGTTGGTCAGGGAGAGGATCAGCTGGGTGTCATCGGCGTAGGAGATGATGTTCAGGTTGTGTTGGCGTGCGATGGCCGCAAGGGGGCTCATGTAGACATTGAAGAGGGTGGGGCTGAGCGAGGAGCCCTGAGGGACGCCGCAGGTGACTTCCGTGGCTTCTGATCTGAACGGGGGCAGGCGGACTCTCTGTGTCCTTCCGGTGAGGAAGGAGATGATCCATTCCAGTGCCTTCTCCTTGATCCCGACGTTGCTGAGGCGCTGCACTAGGGTGCGGTGGCAGACAGTGTCGAATGCCGCGGAGAGGTCCAGGAGGATGAGGGCCGCTGTTTCTCCGTTGTCCAACAGGGTTCGGATGTCGTCTGTGGCAGCGATGAGGGCGGTCTCGGTGCTGTGGTTGGCCCGGAAGCCTGACTGGGAAGGGTCGAGGGAACCAGTCGTCTCGAGGAAGGCTGCCAGTTGCTTGTTGATGGTCTTCTCGATGACTTTGGCTGGAAACGGGAGGAGCGAGATGGGGCGGTAGTTCTTGAGTTCGGTGGGGTCCGCCGTTGGTTTCTTTAGTAGAGCGCTGAGTTCGGCGTGCTTCCAGCTCTCAGGGAAGGTGGCGGTGTTGAGGGAGGTGTTGATGATGTCCCGCAGGTGGGGTGCGATGACAGCGTCGGCCTTGTTGAAGATGTGGTAAGGGCAGGGGTCGGTTGGGGAACCGGAGTGGATGGAGTTCATCGTGCTGATGGTGTCTTCGAGGTTGATCGGTGTCCAGGCGTTGAGGGTGGTGGTGGGGGGCGTTGGTTTGGTCGTGGGGAGCGTTGGTTGTGTTCTGAAGCTGTTGTGTATGTCAGCGATCTTGTTGTGGAAGTAGGAGGCGAGGGAGTTGCAGAGGTCTTGCGATGGGGTGATGTCGTTGGTTCCGGCGTTGGGGTTGGAGAGCTCTCTGACGATGTTGAAGAGTTCCTTGCTGTTGTGTGCGTTGTTGTCCAACCGGTCCTTGAATGCTGTTTTCTTGGTGGCGTGGATCAGTTGATGGTGCCTTCGGGTGGCGAGCTTGAGGGTAGTCATGTTATCCGGCGTTGGGTCTCTTCTCCATGCTTTCTCGAGGGCTCGGCAGTTCTTCTTGGAGCTCTTGAGTTCGTCGGTGAACCAAGGGGCCTTCTTGCTTCCGGGTCTGCTGGGTGGGGTCCTCAGAGGGGCAAGCTCGTCCGCGCAGGTGGAGATCCATTTCGTGAGGTTGTCGGCGGCTTGGCTGGGGTTCGGTGAGCTGGCGGGAGGGTGCTGGCTCAGGGATGTGGTGAGTTGTTCGGCTGTGATCTTGTTCCAGCTTCTTCGTGCGGCCTGTTGCTGGTGGTGGTGGACCGTGGTTCTTTTGAAGGTGAAGTGGATGCAGCTGTGGTCCGTCCAGTGGAGTCCAGTGGCGTGGCTGAAGGAGATGTCTTTGCTGGACGAGAAGATGGCGTCGAGTGTGTGTCCGGCGAGGTGGGTGGGGGTGGTCACCAGCTGCTTGAGTCCGAGGGTGGCGAGGTTGTCAAGCAGGGTGGTGGTGTTGCGGTCGTTGTTGTTCTCCAGGTGGAAGTTGATGTCCCCGAGGAGGATGTAGTCGGCCGAGGGGAGGGCGTGCGGGCTGATGAAGTCGGCGATGTCTTCGCTGAATTGAGTGCGTGGTCCCGGGGGTCGGTAGATCAGGGTGCCTCTGAGGGTGGTCTTGGGGTCGGTGTGGATCTGGAAGTGCAGGTGTTCGGCGGATGTCAGGGTGTTGTCGGCGTTGGTCGAGATACGGATGGTGTCTCTGTGGATGATGGCGATGCCTCCTCCAGTCTGGTTGTCGCGGTCTCTCCGGATGATCTTGTAGCCCTCTGGGACGGCGATGGCGATGTCGGGCGCTGAGGAGTCGTTCATCCAGGTTTCCGTGAGGAAGGCAACGTCAGGAGCTGTGGTGTCGAGGAGGTTCCAGAGTTGAACGGCGTGTCTGTGGACGGAGCGGGTGTTGAGCAGGATGCACTTGAGGTGGTTGCTGCTGGTGTTCGGCTTGGCGGGTGCTGGTGCGGGGCAGGTCCGGATGCAGGTGAACTTGCAGGTGAGGCAGCTGAAGGGTCCGTGGGTGCGTCTCGGGGTGGCTCGGTAGCACCCGGGGGTTCGGCCGGTGTTGAGTGCGTTGAGGGTGGCGGCATCGTAAGTCAGGCGGGTGGGCTGGGGTCTGCGGGGGCCAGGGGTCCTGGCACTGGGCGCGATCCAGGCGCGGACGGGCGCAGACGGGCTTACCTTTGGCGCACCTTCGGCGCTCATTCGGTGCTCCCGCTGCGCGCGTCCGCTGCGCGGTCGCTCTGGGGGCGTCATAAGAGGGGAGCCGGGAGGGAGGGTCTGCGGGGAGGCGGGGAGCGCGGGAACCAGTCGGCGGGCGGGGGGGCGGGGTCTCGTGGGCAGCGGCGGGAAACCAGGGGGCTCGGTGGCGGCGCTTGGCGGCCCTGTGGCGGCTGGGGCGGCGCTCGGCGGCCCTGTGGTGGTTCAGGCGGCAGGCGGCAGCAGGAGGTCCAGCAGGTAAGGAGCAGGTGGGAGGTGTGTGAGCGACCAGGCCGAGGGCACAGTGGTCACACCTGGGACGGGGGAGAGGGTCCCCTTAAGAGGGGAGCCGGGAGGGAGGGTCTGCGGGGAGGCGGGGAGCGCGGGAACCAGTCGGCGGGCGGGGGGGCGGGGTCTCGTGGGCAGCGGCGGGAAACCAGGGGGCTCGGTGGCGGCGCTTGGCGGCCCTGTGGCGGCTGGGGGCGGCGCTCGGCGGCCCTGTGGTGGTTCAGGCGGCAGGCGGCAGCAGGAGGTCCAGCAGGTAAGGAGCAGGCGGGAGGTGTGTGAGCGACCAGGCCGAGGGCACAGTGGTCACACCTGGGACGGGGGAGAGGGTCCCCTTAAGAGGGGAGCCGGGAGGGAGGGTCTGCGGGGAGGCGGGGAGCGCGGGAACCAATCGGCGGGCGGGGGGGCGGGGTCTCGTAGGCAGCGGCGGGAAACCAGGGGGCTCGGTGGCGGCGCTTGGCGGCCCTGTGGCGGCTGGGGCGGCGCTCGGCGGCCCTGTGGTGGTTCAGGCGGCAGGCGGCAGCAGGAGGTCCAGCAGGTAAGGAGCAGGCGGGAGGTGTGTGAGCGACCAGGCCGAGGGCACAGTGGTCACACCTGGGACGGGGGAGAGGGTCCCCTTAAGAGGGGAGCCGGGAGGGAGGGTCTGCGGGGAGGCGGGGAGCGCGGGAACCAATCGGCGGGCGGGGGGGCGGGGTCTCGTGGGCAGCGGCGGGAAACCAGGGGGCTCGGTGGCGGCGCTTGGCGGCCCTGTGGCGGCTGGGGCGGCGCTCGGCGGCCCTGTGGTGGTTCAGGCGGCAGGCGGCAGCAGGAGGTCCAGCAGGTAAGGAGCAGGCGGGAGGTGTGTGAGCGACCAGGCCGAGGGCACAGTGGTCACACCTGGGACGGGGGAGAGGGTCCCCTTAAGAGGGGAGCCGGGAGGGAGGGTCTGCGGGGAGGCGGGGAGCGCGGGAACCAATCGGCGGGCGGGGGGGCGGGGTCTCGTGGGCAGCGGCGGGAAACCAGGGGGCTCGGTGGCGGCGCTTGGCGGCCCTGTGGCGGCTGGGGCGGCGCTCGGCGGCCCTGTGGTGGTTCAGGCGGCAGGCGGCAGCAGGAGGTCCAGCAGGTAAGGAGCAGGCGGGAGGTGTGTGAGCGACCAGGCCGAGGGCACAGTGGCCTGTGCCCTCGCCCTGTTTAGCTGCCCCTGACCCCGTTCCGTCACGGCTGGTGCCGATTGAGCGGAGGGTCGTTGGGGCTAGTACTCACTTCCGGTTGCTACCGGAACTCGCAGGTTAGCACTCAAGCCTCGCACGCCCCCCTCGCTATTTAGTCCGACTAAGGGCGCGGACGCGCGCACCGGCGCGCCAAAGGCAAGCCCGTCTGCGCCCGTCCGCGCCTGACCGCAGCCAGGAGCCAGGTACTGTGGAATTTTTAGTTGGTATTCCGTACCAGCGCTCTTAATATTTCTGTTCTTATTTCCTTATCTTCACTATTTTGAGCACGCTGTTAAAAATATGGGTTTCATTCAATATACGAGCCAAGAAATTAAAGACTTACATCCCTACGCAGGCAGATTTACTGGCACATGGGAAACCGACCCGTCTAAGGTCCAAGACATATGGCGTTCCTCTGCACCTTTTGGTTGCAGGTCCCCAAAATGTCCTCCTTATTGCGGTAAACAAAACACGCCCCTTAGGGCGATCTACTTAAATGCACGCTCTATTCCCAAACACTCAACTGAGGTATGGGATATATTAGACTCAAATAACCCTGACATATGTTTCATTACTGAAACCTGGCTTCATGCAGATGCTGGCCCAGATATATATGTCGCCTTTCCCTCGCAATATGAAATCATTCGAGTCGACAGGAAAGGAAAAAGAGGGGGTGGTATATTAATAGCTTACAAAGACACCCTAGCAATTACAATCTTGGATAATATAATGAACGCCCAGATGGAAATATGCGCAGTTAAGATTACCGGTCTCTCAAACGATATTTGGAGAGCGGCTCTGGTCTATCGACCTCCTGGTGTTAAAGGCAATTTTTCCAATCAAATACTAGAATTCATTGCACCACACGTATTAGCCTCGGATAACTTTCTCCTGATTGGCGACTTTAATCACCATGCAGAGGCGTTATTAAATCCTGATACGGATAAACTAATTACAAATATGAGTTCGCGAGGTCTTGTACAGTTGGTCGATGGTTCTACTCACCAAGCGGGGCATACACTAGACCTTCTCTTCACAAATATACCTGACATTGTTATGGAACCTCCAGAAGCACTGATATGGACCGACCACTACCTATTGAAATTTATTATTTCTAGGGTTTCAACGGGGAAAAATAGTCAGGTAAATGAAATCGTTCTACGCAGATCCTGGCGTAAGATTACCCCCCATCTTTTCCAAGAACATTTTGGCTCGGACCATAAAGTTTTAGAAATCAGTACTAATCAAAGGGCGTTAAATTTGAATGAAGATATTCTGGCTACTCTTGATAAAATTGCTCCTTTTAAAAAGGCCAATCCTAAGGCCAAAACCGCCCCTTGGTTTACTGACCAACTAAAAATTACAAAAAACTTGTGTAGAAGGGCCGAACGATTATGGCGAAAAAATAGAAGCCCTGCAAATGAGGAAAGTTATAAAAAATTGCACCATCTGTATATGAATGAAATAAAACAGGGAAAAAAGTCTTATTTGTTGAACCGAATAACTAGGGCAGAGAACTCTTTTAGAGAACTCTTTCACATTTTAAAAGATTTCACAACCTCTACAAGTCTACCTACCATACCCGTGTTCGAGATTGGGCTGATTCATTGTCAAATTTTTTTTATGAAAAAATTATGACTATTCAAAAGACTTTTCCCCCTATACCCAACGATAGTCACATACTAGAACGACCCTGTTTTTCATCAAATCCTTCGAGCCTTTTAGTTAAATTCATCGAATGTGATAAAAAAACTGTTATTTCAGCTATGCAGAAAATAAAGTCCGGCTCCCCGGCTGATACTATTCCAGCTAAATATTTCTCCATAATAGCACCCACTGTCCTTGACAGTCTAATTGCCCTTTTCAACCAATCTTTGGCTGACGCGCTGTTCCCTTCTGTTTGGAAGATAGCTAGTATCAGACCAATTTTAAAGAAACCAACAGCGGACCCGAAGGTACTTTTGAATTATCGTCCCATTTCACTGCTCCCATATTTTGGAAAAATACTGGAATCCATCATAAATCAGCAGCTGGTGAGACATCTAGAGAGGTATGAACTTCTTGACCCCTCTCAATCCGGTTTTCGAGCAGCACATAGTACAGAAACGGCATTGGTTGAGGTCACCGATAACATCAGACTGGCCCTTGATAAACACCAATCTGCTGTGCTTGTCCTGCTCGATCTTTCCGCGGCTTTTGACACCTTTCCCATAAGATTCTTGAGCAAAGACTATGGGAGATTGGTGTCAGGGGAAATGCTTTGAGGTGGTTCATTAGCTACCTATCTGATCGCACCACTGCTGTTAAGTTGGGAAACTTTGTTTCCTGTGCAAGGCCAGTGAAAATGGGAGTTCCTCAGGGCTCCATTTTAAGCCCGACTCTTTTCAACCTTTATATGACCCCTTTGGCTGAAGTAATTAGATCACACGGGTTTGATGTCATATCCTATGCGGACGACACGCAGATTCTGGTCACTTTTGGCCCTGACCCAAGTGATACTAAAAAGCGTTTTAAGGACTGTCTTATCTGCGTTGACGAATGGATGAGATCAAACCATCTTCAGCTAAATGGGGCCAAATCAGAGATTGTGCTCTTTGGAAGAGCCAGCAACCATTGGTCACAGGACTGGTGGCCTTCTGAGCTTGGAATCTGTCCTGTTCCAAAGAATACAGTTCGAAACCTGGGCTTTCAGATGGATGACTGCCTATCTATGCGCAGTCATGTTAAGCATATTATGGGGACTTGCTTCGGCGTTATGCGCAGTCTCAGAAAGGTTTTTAGATGGCTCCCCATGGAGGCGCGTAGACCCCTGACTCAAGGACTGATCACAAACAGAATAGATTATGGCAATGCCCTGCTATTATCCATAAATGAAGACCTCACTGACAGACTTCAGGTCTTACAAAACACTGCCGCAAGACTGGTCCTGGACCGTCCATACAGATCATCGTCGGCGGCCTGCCTGAATACTCTCCATTGGCTCCCGATAAAACAAGCATTTGCAATGCAATAGGTCTCGCATTTACGCAAGTTTAAGCTATTGGCATTGTAAATGACAATGGTTTTTATTTATGTTTTAAAAACAAAAACAATAATAAAAGACATTGTTATTTGCAATGTCAATAGCTCAAACTCGCGCAAATGCGAGATCTATTGCATTGCAAATGCTTGTTTTAAATTGCTGCTTTCTGGCCTTGGCTGCTTGTTTCAATTGTGTACACTTTTAGTAAGCAGCATGGCACAGGCGACGTGCTGCGCTGCTTACGAAAAAGTTACAATATGGAAGAAATAGAGGGGCATATTATCAATGGCCAGCGATAATTATCGCTGGCCGCCCTTAGCGTTAAAATGTTTAACGCCGGCTATCGCAGATAATTATCGCCCTGCTAGCGATGTATTAAAAATGCCCAGCGCAATGGCGATAATTATCCTAGCAATAGCGATGTTTTCCATAGAACATCGCTGGTTTTCCAGCGATGTTCCATGGAAAACAGCGATACCCTCGATGATAGGGGCCTGTGATCTTAGCCACACAATCCAACGCCCATGCTAAGTATGCCTTAGTCAGGATTTTAACAGACGTTAAATTCCTGCGTTAAGGCATACTTAATGCCATTTAAAAAAATCGCAACCCTTCCTTGATAATATCGCGAAGCTGTCTTTACGATATTTTCCCTGGTTGATTTCACAGACACGCCTACTTTGCATCTCATTAGCGATGCAAAGTTAGGCGTGCTGGAAATGGGGGCTAAGTCAGCAAAACATGCGATAGCGTGTCTTTGCTGATAAGGCGATGAAATTATCGGTGCTTTTCGCCCAAAAACGGACGCAAAAGCGGCAATAATTTCATAGCGCCGCCTTGAGGATATGCCCCTTAGTTTGGAGAGCCACACCTTTTTTTTCTCTGGCAAGACTTGCCAAACTCTGGAGCATATCATCAAGGCGAGGCAATAGAATTATCGCCGCTTTAGCGTCCGTTTTCGGACGAAATGCGGTGATAATTCTATCCCTTTATCAGCAAGGTCACGCTATCGCGTGAATCCTAGCCTTAGCGCCCTTTCCCATAACGCCCACCTTTGCATTTCTAATGAGATGCAAAGTGGGCGTTCCTTCCCAAAATAACTTGAGAAATGTCGCTAACCGACATTTCTCGAATTATCAATGGGCACGCTAAAAAGCATAGCGATAAGAAAAGTAGCGCTAACCTTGGTTATCGCTACTTTCCTTACGCCTGCTTTTAGTTTGACTTAGACATGATATCCAATGGAAGGTGGATATCATGGTTAAGTCTGCCCTGCCCAGCTCTGTCCTGTCGAGAGTCCTGCCCTGATGACATTGAATAATTCTTAAACAGATTGCTTTAAATATGGTTTTCATTTAATTTAGTTTTAATGAGTGTAATGTATGGGCGACTAGCAGACATTTCTGCGCAGAATGTTTGTTGCATGTGTTGAGAAGTTTCTTTTTGAGCAAAACAGGACCTCTCATATGAGAAATGGGAGTGGGGCCACAAACGCGACTACTAATACTGCGCATATCGCACAAATATTAAGAACCTCCTTAACTATGCATACCGGTTGCCCAAATGCCTATACAACATGCTCGCTCCAGACAGTGCTGGAAATGGAAAAATAGAAGTGCAGGTACCCTGTATCAAAGTGCCTGCTTGTTTCTGAGAAGTGCTGGCATTCCAATTAAAAGTATTGCGTCACTCTTGAGAATTGTAGGTATTCTCCTTTTAAAAATGTCCCAGTATTCAGTACCAGCCCATTTAAAGCACTAGCTCCTGACAATAAGTAGCAAAAGTACAGTGTTCTGAGCTATCACTGACTGCAAGCAAGCGCACAGAGGCCTATCTCGTACCCAACACTTTATGGATGTTCTTCGGGCCGGCCTTGCATTTACACAGACATCTCCTACACAAAACACTCTGTATTATTGCCTACTCAGCACACTTTGGATGACCTCTTGCCCAGCATATACAGTGTTACATTCACCTGCACTGCACGTGCTGCACCAACATCTTCCCAAAAAAGTGCCTCTGCATCCTCTACTGAGGCTGTGGGCCGCCTAGACAGCTGGGAAGCTTCAACAGAGGGAACAGCGGCACTCAACTGTCTGATGGCCATGCATACATTTTATTTTGTAAATTTCTTTGTGTGGAAAAAGTCTCTTGAAAAACGGGCAGAGGAATGGTTTGTGATATCTTACAAAAACATGAAAGGTCACCACACAGATAGATAAAAAAACAAAAAAAACAAACGTGCAATAATTTTAGCTAAGGCTCACCTTCACTAGAGCAAATCAGGAGATCCTAACCAAAGTGATAGAATTGAAAGTTTCTTATACGCACACACTCCAAATGCAAAAAAGTAGCTAAAATCTAACTACATTTCACTTCATTCTTACCATTTTTTAGCCTAACTTTAGAGAATAACTTAAAGAAACAAGGGCCTCACGCTGGCAGCCTGTGATTTATTTCAGAAGGGCCTGGTATGAAAAAGAAAGTTTAAAAAAAAGTGTTAATGGACAGGAATCAACAGGCCTGTTAATAACAAGGCTGCTTTCCATTACGGGATGCCTGATTTCATTCATCGATCCAGGCAGGTAAGACGCAGTATAATAATTAGTGCGTGTGTTCAACCAAATGGAGAAAACGGGAGAGGATGTGGTCTCACGGCTAGACTGCCGACTTTGGAGCTGGGAAACCAATGTTCGAGACTGGGGTTGACTCCACATCCGGTGATTCTGGGCAAATCACTTAATCTCCCATGCCTACTAAAACATGAATGTGTCCTTGTGTAACAATAACTAGTGCTCCTATAAAGTGCTCCAATACCTTCAGGCCGAGTTCACGCTATATAAATCTGCAAAAAAATAATAATAATTTCAACCGAATCAAACATGCGCGTGTGTGACTCAGTTTTAAAGTTGAAGTGGAGCAGACAATTCGGGGCAGCAAACGACAGCTGCAAAAGATTACAGGTGACAGACCGACCTAATGCGACCCACAGCTAGGGCCCAGGGTGCGTAAAGGAAACAAGGCACTAACTAGGGTAGGACCTCTGTGATTCCTGTAGATGAATCAAGCATGGATCCTGCTGCAAGTGGAGGGAACTTTGATTTATAGGAGAAACCTTAGGGGCGACTTGGCTGGTCTAGTTATACTCTCTATACTCTGTCAGCTGCCTCACAACGAGCCCCAGGAGGAGGGGGAGGCTGTGCAATCCCCCTCCTTTCTTTTTTAAATTTTCAGCGCGAACCGTGGATCCAGCAGCACTTCAGCTGAATTTTTTTTGGGGGCCCTGCGGGTTACTGTGGGACCCCCACACCCTCAGGAGGTCTAGGGGATCAGGGTGTTTCTACCCTGCCCCCTTTTCTTTTTTTGCAAAAACTTTTCTGTGACTCGATTCAAGCTGAGCCACAGGATGGCTTCCAACACTTCCTGGTTTGAATTGTTGGCAGCCAATTAGATCTCAGCAAAAGATCGGGCGGTATCGCATATACCCTGCGTCCCTATATATACACAATTGGAATTTTTTTAAATAACTCCACAACTACTGAACGGATTTACACCAAATTCAGTGGCGGACGGCACCATTCGGGGGTGGCGGGCAGGTGTGAGGTATAAAAAAAATAAATATAACTTACCTAATCGCCGCCATGTCTCTCCTCCATGTCAGGACTCCACCGAACAGGAAGCACCCAGGCTCCCCTGACTAATCACAACTCGCAGCCTTGTGATTGGTAAGCACATAGACTCCCCTGACGAACCGCACCGCTGCAATGCAGCGTTGTGATTGGTCTGAGTGCCGTGGTTCGGCACTCAGATGGAGACTGTGGGCCTGGGCATTTTCTCCATGCAGGCTGTAATGCAGCCTGTATGGAGAACATTCATAGTGCGCATGACTGTTTGGGCCGCCCCATAGGGCCAGCCAAACAGTCATTGCACACTAGGAGCGGGCAAACCACTCCTTCTTTACCCTGTTCTGAGAGCAGATCAGCCATCCACGCAAAGCAGCACAGAAACTGTGTTATTATCATTTTATGTTTCCTTTATTTACACTGCTTAAAAGCAGTGGGTGATGCTCCTCCGCCTTAGCGGAGGAGCTGCCTCTGACAAGATCACAAACAGGCACTTCCCTGATCCGACATCTACCTTTCTGCCAAATTTGGTGTCATTCTGTTCAGCCGTTTGGTCTGTAGCCGTGTATCAATAATATGGAAAGTAACACAGGGAAAATGCATTTTGGGGGCTCTCCACCCTTTTCTCAGCCTCCCGCTTGAAGGAGCACCACGAAACTTTCAAGACAGCAGCTGAAATGAGTGTCAAACTAGCTTTAAAAATTTCGGGAAAATTAATCAAACGATGCCAAAGTTATTGGCAAATGAAAAAAACGCTCTTCCTATAGAAATACATCCTAATTCTAACTACATACTGGCTTAGGTAATATTGGTGTAGGTAAGAATGTCAGGTGACATTGGTACTGCCAAGTCACACCTAAACTCCATGTAGGATAATGACAGTCCTCCTGCCATCTCTGCTGCTGCCAAAGAAAACCAAAATTAATTTTCCATTTGTCTAAGACACTTTAATAGCATTCCAATGTCATGTGTATGTCCATCAAAGTTCAAGATGAGGCAGCAGGATAAATAAACAATATAATCCCAGCTGTATGGAGGGTAAGTATTTATTTTTGCGGCAACACAAAACTTGTGCCCTATCAAAACATGTACTCCTGGCTTCCAATGTGTGGACGGAGCCATAGCCCCTCTCTAGTGATGGCTACATAATTGCGTGAAAGCTGCACAGTCAAGCTACACCATATAAGAATGTGTCCCTGTGTAATGAAACTGGTGCTCATGTCAAGCGTCCAATAAGGTTTGCTGGGGGGGGGGGGGGGGGAGGGGGGGGGGAGACTTGTTCCACTTAAGTTAAAGCAGTGCAACAGGGCAAACTAAGTGGACGTTGTGAATTTGCTGGGTGGGTAATTCATAGAAGGCAATGGAATTTAACTATATTTCGAGTATGGTAAAGTTCCGGCTGGAGAACGCTAAATTATACCACCATAGGTACTGGGCCTGTTGGAACGGCGAAGAGGCCACACACAGGTATGATGGGGGTGAATGAGCAGGTGTGACAAAAATCGGTCCATATAGACTGTTAACTAGCATACGTCACAGTTTAAAGACTAATGCCTTGCAGTCCTCGTTTCAAAGACATTTAAATGAGTGCTTGATAAACAAACGTCTTGACGTGCCTTCTTTGGAGCACAAAAACATCAGAGGTTTGCAACTTTGTAAAAAGGTGGGGCGGTGCAGGTTTGGGGGGAGGGGGCTGGCTGCAAAACAGACGACATGCTTGCTGCCCGTGAGGTCGGAGGCTCACCGGGCAGGCCTGTGGGCGCAGAGGCCGCGGCGCGTCGTGCGCGCAGGTGCGAGGTTCCTGCCCTCATGTGCAGCCCCTGAGCCCTGATTAAGGGCCGTGAGAGGAGGCGGCCACAGAGCACAGACCCAGCCCGCAGTATCCAACCGCCACCATGCAGCGGGGAATGAAGAAGTACTTCGGGCAGAAGTCTCTCAACGAGGTGACCATGGACGACTTCCTCGGCTCTCTGGGGCTGTACCGCAACCTGACCGCCAAGGACGCCTCGTGCCTCTTCCGGGCCGTGTCAGAACAGGTGAGTGCCCGCCCGCGCGCCATGGCCCTGCAGCGCTGGGAGGGGGGGGCACATGCATGCGGGGCGCGCGCTGCAACGCCAGCGCATTTTATTAACACGGCCTTCCTTCGTTTTTTTTTGTATAGAGGAGTGCTGAGGTTTCGGGGAGAGAGCCAAGTTTAAATCTATAGATATTGGTTTTAGTTTGTTCCTGATGTACTTATTTGGGGGAGCGGGGCGGAGGGGGGGAGGCGCAAATTCCTAATACTGCAGCGAATTCTCCGCGAGGCCTTTACAGTAAAATGAAAGTGAAACTGAAAAGTTAAAATAATGTTTTGCGTAGCCAATGCTTGCAGCGGAAAATTAATTTTGTTTTTCAACGCTTTATCACTTATACGTTATTATACGGGCGTCGCGCTGGTAGTGTTCACACCTCTCAGTATTTTCGGAAAAGGGGGGGGGGTCGGCAGCGGCGGGGTGTGTGCGCGCACGTGTGTCTGTGTGTGTGCGTCTGCGCAAGCGCGTCCACAGACCCCGACCCCAATCGCTGCGCGTGCCCCGGTCTGTCTCCCTTGAGAGGCATCTCGGCGACAATAGGTCTCGAGAGCGAGACCTAAAAACGAATCCACTTCAAAGTTTTATGTCTTACACATAAGTCTATCTATGGAACCGGTCCAAAATACTGGCGAAAAAAGTTGCAATGGTATCACCCGGCTAGAAGACTGTGTTCCAGTGATGCGGCACTACTAACTCCGCTAAGAATCAACACCGCCAGACAAGGAGGTCGTTCATTTTCCTTTCTTGCACCGACTCTTTGGAATAAACTACCCTTCCATCTACGTACCATAAAAGAACATGGTAGTTTTCGTAAACAGCTGAAAACCTGGCTATATGTTAATTAGCCTGGTCTTTGCCCTCTTGAGCAGTCTGAAGCGCCATGAGACTCTTGCCGAGTGATATGTTGCGCTATATAAATTTTCCTTTGATTTGATTTGACCTCTCCATGCATGCCCAGATTAGTTCAGTTGTCTCCTCCTGCTTCCTTTCCCTCCGGATCATTCGGAAAGTGTCCCGTTTCTTTTCTTCCGATTCCCTTAAACTTATTATTTTCGCAATGATTCTTTCTCGTCTTGATTACTGGAATAGCCTCTACGTGGGCATTCCGGCCTACGAACTACGCCATCTCCAGGCTATCCAGAATCAGGCCGCCCGTCTTATTCTTCACCTTCCCAAGTCCCTCCACATCACTCCTGTTTTGAAATCCCTTCATTGGCTCCCCATTTGCCAGAGATCCCTTTTCAAGATGGGTTGCCTGGCCTTCATGGCTCATGCCCGTACTGCCCCGGCTTTCATTAATTCCCTCATCAGTCCCTACACTCCCAACCGTGCCCTCCGTTCCTCCAATCAAGCCCTTCTCAATGTTCCGCGCTTTCGCAGATCCAAAACTGGAGGCACTAGTTTTTCTGTACTAGCCCCTCGCTTCTGGAACAGTCTCCCACTGTCCATTAGATCCATTCCAGTCTATCTACAATTCCGCAAGGCCCTTAAGACCTTCCTGTTCTCCCAAGCGTACTCCTGCTGATTTCCTCTCGGTAGAACTCCACTCATCTCAGCCTTCTACTTTAGCGCCAGGAAGCCGCTAGGTCACAGTGCGCTCTATCAAGAACTTTTAACTTCAACTTCAATGAAGTCGGTTCCAGCGGGCTCCACAGTTGGCATGCACTTAGTTGAAAGTACAGTGCTTATTTCTGTATTAAAAATGAGTTAACACCCGCGGATTCGTGGGCCACCTTTCCAAACTGAGCACAGAATTTTCAAGAAAAGCATCTTTAACGTCTGGTGAAGTCATTTCAGAAGGAGTTTGAGGCCGTCTCGAAAGTTTTACATGTATTGTAAGAGAGATTCGAAGGAGAAAATATATGTGCCTTTTGTACAAAAACATTACCTTGCATGTAGGGCTCCCAATATTTGATGTATTTGCTGCAGTACACTCCGTCATTGCTTGGAATTTGAGTTTTTGGTAGCTAGAACTCAGAATATTCTCCTGAATATTCTTGGGGGAGAGCCATTGCCGCGAAAAGTGAAAGTAAGGACCAGCGAGGAGGAAGAGATAAGAAAGGCAGATGGTGGCTGCGTCCGTGCACGCGCACATGCACGCAAGCGTCAGGCCAAGAAAAGCTTGTGGGTAGCACTTTGAAAAGCCCCTTAGTAAAAGTCGAGCATCAGCGCATGCGATGCTGTAGGCTCGACCTAAAAAATCATCTCCAAATCAAGTACTTTAGTGGCAAGAAAAAGAACGCTCTTTTGTGGCCTTAAAGCAGGTTCTGCCCTAGGATCCAGTAATAAAGTCCTCAGATTTTTCCAGACCTTTTGTGTTACAGACAGATGCCTCAGGGACAGGGCTGGGAGCTGTCTTTCGGCAAGAATCTGAGGACGGTTAACACTCCATCCTATGTATAAGCCTCACTTATATGCCCAGTCAATGCTCTGATATTATCAGTTAGGGCATGATGAGTGGCACAGTAGTGGTGGATTGTGCTTGTAGGGTCTCTGGCAGCCTCTGTGACTCGCTCGGCACTGAGAGAGGCCGCTGGACCAGCCAGATGAGAACTGTTGTGAGGGCCTACAAGCAACAGCCCTGGAGACACGCAGCAGCACTTGAGTGGTGCTGGGGGCCGCAGGGCCAGTGGATAGTCAGGTGGCGAGGCCCCCCGTGCAAAAGGAGGAAAGGTGTGTGACTGCAGGCCCTGGGGGACTACTTGAACTGCCTTGTTTTGTAATACCTACATGGCCTGCCACTGAGGGGGATAACTCCTACAAGAAGACAACACAGTGAGTGCGGCCTCAGTCGGCTGGGTTCGGAGGAAGGAGACGTAGCTGCAGTGCCTTGGGTTTGTCTGTATTCGGTTCTGACCTGGAAGTGGAAGTGGAGGTGGAGCCCTCTTCCCCTCTATATATGAAAGATCACCTCCTACTCCCCCCACCCCTAAGGCACATGGTTGGTGAAGACTGGGCAGACCGGAGCCCACATGGACATGCATGTGTTGCTTCCCACAATGTGGACACAAGGGGCATGAAACCTGCTGCAGGGTGCCAGACTGAACTGGTAAGACTACCATGGTGAGTAGGGCACATAGCTAAAGCCCAGAAAAGGCACACGATGGAGCCCTAAAAGCGTATACTTTGCAACTGACCATTGGAGTGGAGAGGATGCTGCCCCACAGGCTACCGGATGGGTCATGCTCAGTGTGCTGTGTGCTGTAAGTGTATCCTGGGACAGAGGCGGATCAGCGACGAACTATACTTGCCAACTTGAATAGTGTGACCAATAAATGAACTGAGGGAGAGTGCCCAACCGGGTGTCCTGGGGACAGAGGGTTCTGGGACAGCAGAAGCTGGGACAACGCTGGAAACACACACGGCTACTATTGTACAAGCAATAAAGGACACTAACTGACACTTGCGACATAAATAGCAGCAGTAGTGAGTGAGGTGGGGCTCCTGAGGGATGATCACAGAAATCTGACCAACTGGTTAAAGGAATCAGAGGACCAGCGAGGCACCAAGGTGCCGCAACTGCAGGAGCTCACCAGGAAGTGCGCTGACATGGCAAAGCTGATCAAACCAATGGGGAGTAGATTGGAGGACCCAGAAGGAAGGTCCTGTTGCCACACTGTTATAATTGTCGGGGTGCCAGAGAAATCAGCAGGACCAAATACCGAGCTCTTTGTGGTGGAATGGCTCGACAAGACTGTTTTACAAGGTAAACCCTCCTGGTTCTTCTCAGTGGAACGGGCACATAGAGTTCAGTTCTACCCGCTGCAGCTGGGGGATCCCCCACAACCCATCATTGTGAGACTCATGAACTTCAGGAATAATAGAGATGTTATCCTTCAGACAGTGAAAAAAACATGGCCCCTGGTCTATAGATAGACACGAAGCGATGTACCTATGTGCCTATCAAAAGAGTGCTGAGACAAAACATTTATACTCACTCCTCTGTTCGGCCAAGCTGAGAGTAGAATACGAGGGGTAGGCTTACTTCTTTCCAACTGTGCAGGACTCTTGGTCCTGACTTGAACACCGAGGGGTATGGTCGCGCCCACCGCTACGGGGTGAAGGCGATGGAGGATTTACACCTGCACAGAGGACGCAGAGGAGTACTAAGGGGAAAAACAATGCCTCATCCCCAACAAAGACACAAACGAAGGCAGCGCAGGAGCAAACAGTCATGGAACTGTACTACTATACAGATGTTCTTGGCACTAACAGGTGGAGAGCTTTCACTCCTGAGGGGGGCGGCAGCAGATCGGAGCACACGGAAACTGAGCATGAGACCCAGGATGACCAGATGCCACTGGTAAAGCCCATGACATCGGACCACCTGAGTTGATGTGAATCATGATCACTGGCAGGGTTTGGTAAGGAAGGACGAGAGTGGCCGGGGGCAGTGCAGGCACACAACTCTTACAAAAGAGATAATCCCTTGCGGAACATTGTTGTGAGAACTGCAACACACAGGAGATAGACAGCTGAGCCCCAGCGAAGATTGCATAAGTTAGTTATAATGTTTAGGTTTGGGGTCCACACATACCATGAACTGGGAGATGGTTAGTTTTAAAATCACTGCACGGTGAGGAAGGGTGGGGTTTAGTTCAAGGGGAGTTTACGACAGTAAATACACCCGCAATCAAAGGGGTCAGTCTCCAATGCCACAAACAGGAAGCAAAACCACATTGTGGAGGCGTCGTCTGTTTCCACCATACCACACAATCAATCAATCAGGATTTCTGAAGAGCATTACTCACCCTTGAGGATCTCGATGCGCTGGAGGAACGAGTGCGCAGCTTCGTTTGTGTCAGTCAAAGAGCCAGGTCTTGAGGTCCTTCTTGAACTGGTGCAGTGTCAGGCTCCGTCGGAGATGGAGAGGGAGTTTTTTCCAGGACTTGGCTGCTAAGTAGGAGAAAGATCTTCTGCCGGCTCTGGTCCTGTGATAGCGTGGGACGGTGGCTAGGGAGAGGTCGGCTGGGTGGAGGTTTCTCATGGGGCGTGGAAGGAGATTGTTGTTTTGGTTTTGTGGTCCGATGTTGTGGAGAGCCTTGTAACCGTGTGTGAGCAGCTTGAACGTTATCCTACTTTCTACAGGGAGCCAGTGAATGTCACGAAGGTGTTGAGTGATGTGGTTGTATAGTGGAATATCGAGGATAAGTCTGGCTGCGGCGGTCTGGACAGTCTGGTGTTTGCAGAGGAGTTTTTTTGCTGATTCCAGTGTAGAGGGCATTGCCATAGTCCAGTCTGCTTGTGATGAGTGCGTGGGTGACAGTTCTCGTGGAGTCGGGGTGGGGGATCCACTTGAATGTCCTGTGTAGTACTTGGAGGGTGTTGAAGCATGCAGAGGATGCGGCGTTAATTTGGCGGTTCATGGTGAGGGAAGAGTCTAGTATGATGCCAAGGTTGAGTGCGTGATCCGTAGGAGTGGGTGGGTTCTTGAGGGCGGGGGGCCACCAGGTGGTGTCCCATACGGAGAGGGTAGAGCCAAGGAACTGAATTTCTGTTTTCCCCGAGTTGATCTTTAGGCAGCTGTTCTTCATCCAGGTCATGACAACTTTCATCCCTTCTTGGAAGTTGTACCTCGTGGTTTCAGTTTCCTTGGTGAGAGAGAGGATGAGCTGGGTGCATCAGCGTAGGAGACAATGCCGAGCCTGTGGTTTCTGATGATGGTTGCGAGGGGGGCCATGTAGACGTTGGTGAGCGTGGGGCTGAGGGAGGATCCTTGGGGGACTCCGCATCTGATCTCTGTTGGTTCTGAGAGGTACGGCGGGAGTTTTATTCTCTGTGTTCTGCCTGAGAAGAAGCATCTTGAAACCCTCGGGGATGGCGGTTGTGTTGTTGGGTGTGGAGCTGACGTTGGTCCAGGTCTCTGTGAGGAAGGCGACGGTGGCGTGTGGGTGTTGAGGAGGTCACAGATTTCTATGGGGTGTCTGTGCAGTTCAGTGGTTTGTGTGCGCTGGCATCCGGTGGGTTGGCTTCCGGGGTCTGGAGGTGGGTGTAGGTGTAGTGGCAGTGTAGGCAGAAGATCGGGCTATGGGTGTTGCTCAGAGTCGAGAGCTGGCAGTTGTTGTTGTGTCCGGGGTTAAGTGTGTGGAGAGTGCTGGGGTCATACCGGCCGGGGATCGAAGGACCAGGGTCCCTGGCGCTGGTCGGGTCACGGACGGGCACAGGCTGGCTTGTCATTGGCCCACGCCAGTGGCACACGACGCCGCCATTAAGTATGGGTCGGGGAGGGGAACAGCAGGAGGTGGAGGAGTAGGGGCTGCGGGGGCAGCAGCGGCGTAGAGCACATTGGAACGGGGGCAGAGGAAAAAGGCAGGAGAGGGACGCAAAGAGAAAAAGAGGCAAGCAGAAAAAAGGCAAACAGAATAAAAGGCAAACAGTAACAGGCAAACAGAATACTCATACTCATTGACATTAATATCATGGAATGTGAATGGTCTGGGGGATAAAGTTAAAAGAAGAGGGCCTGCAATAGAATCAAACCGGATATTGTGTACCTGCAGGAGACACAACTCACTGATAAAGCATGGGTCAAGGGAGGTACAGGTTGACAGGGTATGCTCAATACACCTCAGGATCTCGACGGGTAATGATACTGATGAGGAAAAGCCTCCCATTCCACACGAAACACACCAGGGCAGACACAAAAGGTTGCTACATTGCAATCCAGGGTGAATATGAAGGTGAAGACATCCTATTGGCCAATGTATATACCCCTCCATGTCTTCAGATGGACACACTGAGGAAAGTGGATATAATACTGTTGGAGGCTGGGTCGGAGCTACTGCTGCTGGGTGTAGACTTCAACCTAGTGTTAGACACAAATCTAGATAGGATGAGTGCAAAGGTAGAAGGGGAAGCAAATAAAAGGAAACTAGCGAACTACAAGCAGGCGCTAGGCTGGAGTATGTGCTGTGAGATCTACACCCCTCTGAAAGAGAATACTCCTTCTACTCCGTGGCACACAACATGCACTCATGAATTGACAACCTTTTCACCACAGTTGGTTCACACAACAGGTTTAGAGATGTAACATATCTGGCATGAGGACTTAGTAACCACTACCCCCTGTTGGCAACGCTCATCATTAAAGCACTGAAACCAAAAGGATCCTGGAAAATGGAGTCCTGGCGTCTTGCTAATAGACAACTTAAGCAGCTAGATAAAGCAACTAAATGCTACTTTAGCGAAAACACGACCAGTGGTAGTGTGGGAAGTGTATAAGGCCACGATCAGAGGCATCATCATTGCTGCTGAAATAGGGGAAAGAAGGGAAAGAAAGACATGTTAAGCTATCCACTCTGGGAGACGAACTACCTAAACTAGAGAGTGACTACGCAGACAGCCCGACCCCTTCAGACAAAATGGCCATGGGACCCAAAAGGGTGGAGAACCAGTTGGTGGCTAAACATGAGGCAAGAACATCCTACTTAGTGAAAGAAAAATGCATATATGTAGGGGGAATAAAACAGGTAAATAGTTAACATGGATGGGGAGCAGGGAGAGGAAGAGATGGCAATCAAGTAGTGAGGGGTGGTGACAGGATTGCAGAAGGGTTCTCCGGATGTCTGGAATCCTTTTATGCCTACCATTTGTCGGCCTCCGAACACAAGGAGCTAGACTTTCTAAAAGATTGCCCAAAGAGACGGTCTAGGAGGGGACAGGGTGGCAGATCTAGAGAAAGACATTACGATAGATGAGTATACAGTGCGATGAGCCAAATGCAATCCGGTAAAGCCCATGGACTGAATGGCTTCCCAATAGAGTTGTTTAAGAAACTAAGAAGGAAGGTGGTGACTCCACTCCACAGGGCATATAAGGAGGCATTTCATGACAGAAAACTACTAGATGATATGTGAGCCGCAACAGCTATATTGATTCCAAAGGAAGGCAAACCTGAAGGCAGGCATGACTCGTATAGGCCCATGTCTCTGCTGAATGCAGATGTGAAGATACTGGCTAAATTCTTAGTGAATAGACTGAAGGGTGTAATGCAGGATCTGGTACACCCACAACAAAACAGGTTTATATCAGTCCGCTCAACCAAGTTACATTTAAGGAGACTGCATAATAACCTGGTGGCTGTCTGTAATTCATCAATGGGGAAAGTGATTGCCTCCCTGGATGCAAACAAGGTATTCGACTAAGTCGAATGGGTCTACCTCTTCGGGGTTATGGTCAAAATGGGATTTGACCCTAGATTTATTAGTTGAGTCAGGCTTCTATAAGAGTGAGGGTTAATGGCCACATGTCGAGGGAATTCACCTTACACAGGGGCATGAGGCAGAGTTACCCCCTTTTACCAATGTTGTTTGCGCTGGCTATAGAGGACTGGGTGGCATTGGTACATGTAGATGTATAGGTGTGGGGGTGGCCTGAAAGAGGAGGGGTGAAGACAAAATCATCTCACTCTATGCAGATGATATTTTATTATATCTGCCTACCGCCAGCCAATCCCTAGACAGACTGGGGACACATTCCGCATATTCGGGGAGCACTCAAGATTTGCCATCAATTGGGACAAGTTGTTATTGTTTCCGATGAGGGGGGGGGGGCAGCAGTGGGAGGGCACACTTTCCCTACCATTAAGAGTGGAGACAGTCTAGTTTAAATATCTGGGGCTCTGAATGACCCAAACTCCAGATACATTTTATGACGCTAATCTCAAAACCTAATTTAGGAGATTAGAACAGGAGGTGAAGCAATGGCAATCGCTGACGATTTTGTTGTTGGGAAAAGCGGCAATGTTCAAGATGGTTGCAGTCTCAAGGTTTTTATATATTCTCCAAAACAGCCCATACAAAATAAAGCAGGGATTCTTTACTAGGCTGGACTCACTGATCCAGACTCTGCTCCGGGCAGAAGGACATTCCCGAATAGTCTTAAGGGTTCCTCAATGGTCAAAATACGAGGAGGGTATTGCCCTGCCCAACATATGTAAATACTATGAGGCAGCACAAGTATCTGTGGTAAATGATTGGTCTTGTGCAGACTGGGAATTTAAATGTGATAGGGCTGAAATGCGAGGGAAGAGCTATTTAAACGCACTATTCAAAGGTAAATTGTCACCCACAATGTTCCCAGCGACGAGGATGGTAGTGAATTTATGGCAAAATATAACTAAGGATATTTGCTGGCAGCACCAACTAACTCCCAAAATACCAATGTGTGAGAGTTCCGTACTTCGACCAGTGACAGCACTACAGGGGTTTTCTGGTTGGGATGCAATTGGTTTATCTAATTTGGAAAACAGTGGCTAAATTATGCAAGGCTGTGCCACGCTCCTAGGGAATGTGTGCCACTAGAGGAGGAAACATAGGAGTACTCCCCTATGGAGGCTAAACTCCTAGACGGGTGGTCCATAAGAAACTGATCTCAGTGACATATGGTACAATAATGAGAAAAACATAGCCCACTCTAATGACCCTGCAAGGTAAATGGGAACAGGACCGAGGAGACTTGGAGGAGGAAGACTGGAATACCAGAATCATGGGGACAGGGGGCCCGATTCACAGAACTAACTTAAGACAAAATCCTAAACTTACTACCATTTTGGTATTCACAGAAGGCACTTACTCATTTTGGTATTCACAGAAGTTAGGAGTCCTAACTTTAGGACTCCTAAATGCCTTCTGTGAACACCGAAAGTCTTAAAATTAGGATTTTTCTCAGTTTAGTAGTAGTATAGTTAGGATTCCTAACTTTAGGACTCCTAAATGCCTTCTGTGAATACCGAAAGTCTTAAAATTAGGATTTTTCTCAATTTAGTAGTCCTAAATTTAGGACTCCTAACTTTAGGACTCCTAAATGCCTTCTATGAATACCGAAAGCCTTAAAATTAGGATTTTTCTCAATTTAGTAGTCCTAAATTTAGACTTAGGACTACTAAATTGAGAAAAATCCTAATTTTAAGAATTTCGGTATTCACAGAAGGCATTTAGGAGTCCTAAAGTTAGGAGTCCTAACTATACTACTACTAAACTGAGAAAAATCCTAATTTTAAGACTTTCGGTATTCACAGAAGGCATTTAGGAGTCCTAAAGTTAGGACTCCTAACTTCTGTGAATACCGAAATGAGTAAGTGCCTTCTGTGAATACCAAAATGAATAAGTGCCTTCTGTGAATACCAAAATGGTAGTAAGTTTAGGATTTTGTCTTAAGTTAGTTCTGTGAATCGGGCCCAATATTTTCTTCAGAGGGAACAGAAACGCAGGACACCAACCCAATCCAGAAAAGCCCAGAGCGAAATCACTCCAGGAAAGGCAAGGACATGGGGTGAGTCAACACTGTTTTAGTAGGCGGGGCTTCAAAGGCCCACTGACCAATCAGCAATGTAGGATGCAGTCATAGGTGTGAACTGATGGAGGGGGGGGGGGGGGGTAAATCAACCACAATTCTGTGTAAAGGCTGAGCACTCTTTTGGGATCCGAGCAATGGAGTCTCTCCTCATTAGAGGGGTGAGATTGAGTGCCAGCAGAGTGATAGTCTGGCCGACATTAAACAGAGTCACAACTTTTCACTGAGTGATGCTTGCGTCCACAGCGCCAGATTGTCTGGGAAGAAGGTAGTGTCTGGTGGTTCAAGACAAAGAGCCTGACGCCTGTTCACATGGCATGCCAAGGTGATGGCAATGAGAAACACTGTTTTAATAGTGAAGAGCTGTAAGGGACCGCTGTGAAGTGGCTCGAACGGAGTAAACATAAAAAAACTAAGGACAAGATTAAGGTCCCATTGGCGCATTAAAAAAGAAAAAGGGAGAAACATATGTTGGGGCCCTTTAAAAAATTATATCACAACTGGTGACTTAAACAAGGAGAACTGACCTGGCAACTGTAAGAAGGCCAAAAGGGCTGACAGATAACTTTTAACCGTGCCCAGAACAAAGCAGTGCCGGGCAAGAGACAAAAGAAACATCAAATAATTTAGGGTAATCCTAGCATGTGCTGTAACAAACCACAAATTGGTCCCAGCACCAGGCATATACAGTTTTAGTCGAGGGACGTTTGGCTACCAACATGACTTCAACCACCTCTGGCGGAAGGTCGAAGGTGTACAGCTAAAACATGAAGATGGACATTGTGAAACCACAGGTGCAGAACCCTGCCCTGCTGTTGTAATAGCAGGATCTTCTGGATTGGGCAACCTGAATGGAGGACACGTGCTCAAGCCCAGGAGTCCAGAATACCATACTTTTCATGCCCCGTGCAGAGCCACTAGGATGACTTGGATCCGATTGGTCCTGATTTTCCGAGACATTTGAGGTGGAATGCACCTCTGAGTGAGAGACGCCTCAGAAACTACAGTACACAGAAGCACTTACATTGCGTGTTCTTAGCACTGTTGAATAGATCGAGCCAAGGTTTCCCCAATTCGTGGAAATGGCCTTGTGCCACCTCTGGGTGTAATTGCCACTCGTGATCTGCTAGGCACTGACAGCAGAGTTTGTCTGCCCTGGCATTCTAAAAGCCCACAAGGTGGTTCACCACCAGGAAAATTATCTGCTGGTCCAGACATTTCCTGGCACAAGGTCTGGGACCCCCACCCTGTTTGTTGCAATACCACATGGCGGTGTTGTTGTCCACAAGCACCTGAACCAGTCTCCCCATGATAGGCAGAAGGAAGGCTTTCAGCACCAAGCAGATGGCCTTTGCTCTTGAAGGTTGATGTGGAGCCAGGCCTCCACCAGAGACCCAGATGGCAGGCCCAAGTCAGAAGAAATGTATTGGTCATTACTGTCAGTTTTTGGTGGGGTAAAGAGAAGGGTTTTCTGCCTACCCAATTGCAGTCCAGAAACCACCACCTGCAGGTCTTTCGCAGTCTATTCCAAAATCTGAACATCATCCAAGAGGTCCGCTTGATGTTGGGCCAACTGGATCTTCAGATCCCACTACAGAGGCTGCATATGCCACCTGGCATGCTCGACCAGCAGGATGCGGAAGGCCATCATCCCCAGTAGCATCAGAGCCAATCTCACTGGAGTCCAGGGCTGAGGCTAAAAGATATGGGTCTTAGCCTGAATGTCCTGAACTCTCTTTCCCAAGGAAAAGGCACAAAACCGAACCATGTCCAAAATGGCTCAGATGAAAGGGAACCTCTAATAAAGAGTCAGTTTTGATTTTGTGAAGTCAATAATAAATCCCAACGATGACAGGAGGCTCGCTGTAGTCTGGAGGTGGTTGATGACTGCCTCAGGTGAATCCACCACCAGCAGCCGGTCGTCAAGGTAGGGAAAGACTGACCCCCGAAGGTATGGTGCCAACACCGCCAATTTCACGAACACCGAAGGGCACTGGTGAGCCAAAAGGGCAGCGCAGCAAACTGAAAATGCTCCTATCCCACTACAAGCTGCAGGTAGTGCCAGTGAACCAGCTGGACCAGCATATGGAAAAAGACGTTCTGCAGGTCCAACATCACCATCCAGTCTCATGTGTCTTGGGCAGATAAGACTTGGGCTGCATTGAGCATTTTGAGTTTCTCCTTCTGGGTGTTCAGAGGGTGCAAGTCTAAAATAGGCCACGGGCCTTCATCTTTCTTGGGCACCAGAAAATAGTAGGAATAGCAACCACATTCTACTTCTGGCACTGACACCCTCTTGACAGTCCCTTTGGCCAAAAAGGCTTGCACTTCCTGCCTCAAAATGGAGAGATGGTCCTCTGTCAGTTATTGGGGGGGACGGTGGAAGGTGTAGCAGAGAGCTGAGGAAGAGTAAAGTGTATCCCCTGCGAATGATCATTAAAACCCATCTGTCTGATGATATTGCATGCCAGTCTGGTAAGAGTTGGTGGATTCTGAAGCCCACCGAATGGCTGTGCTCCCATAAGGACACACTAAAGAGGTTTGGCAGGTGGGGCTTCAGGGGGAGGATAGATTGAGTGGCACATTGACCTTGACTGCGGGGTTGGTTGGCACCACTTCCTCGACCACAAACTACTGAATTCCTTGTTGAGGCCTGACAGGCTGGCAGTATGGGGCACCACGGCCAAATCTGCAAAAGGAGTAGGAGAACTGTTGCAGTTGCCAGGGGGGGTGGACAGGCTCAGAGAGTGTGTGGTAGCCCTGCTCTCTCTTAAATGCTTTTAGCAAAATCAGCTTTGTCCCCAAACAAGTGAGTCCCATCAAAGGGCATATCCATCAGGGAGGACTGGACATTGCCTGAGAACCCCGTCAATAGCAGCCACGCATAGCGGTAAATGGCAACACTGGTGCTAATGGCCCACCCAATGGAATCAGTCGTGTCCAAACCACAATGAATCGTGAACTTAGCTGCATCAAGACCATCTTGAATTGCCTAAGCGAGAGTAGGTTGGAGATCATCAGGCACATCAGGGTGGACTTGTGCCACTGAATCCCAGAGAGAGTGGGAATAGTGGCCCAACAAGCAACTGGCATTCACTGATTGTAGTGCCAGACTGGTAGAGGAAAACAGCAGTTTCCGAAACATTTCCACCCACTTAGATTCCATGTAGGGGGAGTAATCGGAAAGGTGTTGGGGTTGGATCGGCTCATGGGGAAAGGGTACTGAGAGAGAAAAGCAGAGTTGCCTGGAGCAGGCTGATGGCGCCTGGCAATTTGGCAATTGACGGGGGCCAGAACATGGTCTGACCTCAACCCCCAATAAGGTATGCAGTGCCTTTTTAAATGGAAGTAGGGGGTCAGAAGATGGTTGCTTCAACTGGAAGACGTCTGTCAATATATTAGTCTTATCCTTCAAGGTGGGGAGATAGAAATCAAGCACTTTAGCTGTCGTATGCATGATCTTGGTGTTAAGAAGCGGATTTCTCTGTTGCTGGTCCATGGCATGAGAGTAGGCCTGTTTCTGACCACTAGTCTCCAAGAAATCATTGTACCAATTTTCATCCTGGTAGGGTTGAGCAAACTCATCACCTGGCTCATAGTCATTGTATGTACCGAAAAGGAAATGCAGAATGTGTGTTCTCCCTTGCGGAGGTGGTAATTCAAGAGCAGAAGTCGGGCATGGGGAGGTCTCAGGCGTGACTTTGGTCTAGGTCGGACCAGCATCGATTTGGCTATAGATCTATCAGGAACTACTCCTCCAGTGTCGATGGAGTCAACATTAGCATCGAAGTGCCCGGGGGCCACGGTAGGTCATGGTGCTGGAAGCTGTCTCAGGAACTGAGTCGGCGGCAAGGTGGGCACAGAGGGTATAACTAGTGCGGAGGATGAACCCACTGGCAGTACTCTCAGCTCCTTGGGGCAGAAAGGAGTGCTAGAGGGAGTCAAGTAAAGAGTCAAAGAGCCGGACCATAGCTATGTGGAACTCTTCAGTTTTGTGTGCTTCTTTTTAGACTTACTTGACGATTTGGACCGCAGAGACTAGCCTCTATAGCGCAACAACCACAAAAAAGGTACGGTAGCTGTACATACATACGTGACTGTGATCCTAGCTAGGAAACCAAGTCAAAGTCCTACACGGACGATACAGAATTACTGTCCAGGTGCCTGGGGGAAGTCCATCCTTATGGAAGAGGAGGCCTCACACACACATTTATGCCATGCTTCATCATTGGCCACCTCTCCCCACCCTGGTAGGACAGTGCCACCAGGGCAGACTCAACCTCCTCTTGAACTTGGATCCTCTGGAGCAGCCTTATCAACTCTGGGATTGGGATCAGAATCAAACTATTTGTGCAGACTGCGACTTGCAGTGGTCACTATGAGGAGTCTTTTTATGCTTGCCAATGTAAAGCTTCGTCACCCAGTCCATGATGGCTTTTAGGGTCATCAACATGCAGTTGCTGCAGGCCTTGGAGTCATAGCCCAACACCAGACACCACAGGCATACCTGGTGTGGATCTGTCACATACATTTGTTTGCCACAGTTCATGCGGGGCTTGAAGGCTGTTGCTTTTTTAGAGTGGCATCTCTCTAACACTGTGAACAATTTCGAGATAAATATCTCTGAGAGACACAAAGGGAGCTCCAGTCCGCTTATTGTCGTGAGGAAAGAAAGAAAGGAACTGATGTCAGCGCACAGGTGCATCTCTTAGATAGGCTCCACACATCAGAAAGGTGAGGAATCTGTTGTTAGAGGCTTCTACCAGAAAATATATTCCACATGGTCCTGGGTGCATAAAGAACACCTTCCCAGGCCTTTTGTACTCCAGGCAGCTCTAGAAATAACTTACAAAATGAGAGTAGATTTCTCTTTGAATTGTACAGGGTGATCCTGTTTTAAATAGTAGTGTGATTTATGATTTATGTATTAGTGCCAGTGTTTTGAATTTAATTATTGCGAAGATGGGTGGACAGTGAGCCTTCCTAAGAACAGGCTATGTGTGATCTCTCCTGTTTGTTTTTTAGATCTTCCTGATTGTAAACCTTTACAAAACCCAAAGCATTTAAATGTTCTTTTTAGATGCAACAACTAACAGGCAATTACATCAAAAGCTGAGCTTAGGATAACGTCAAATATCAAGACTGTTGATGTTTTGAAAAGAAGGAACAAACTGTTGTGAGGAGCTTTTGTTAGATACTTAGATATTGCTTCCTCACCGTTAACAGGTTTCTTCATTTACACACTGTTGTCAAAAATGACTCTTAATCTATTTATCATGGCAACATAAGAGATATAGGTATCCACAATCAAAATGTTTTGATAGCATTACTTAATGACCAACTGTAGATATTTTGGGACCAATTTTGAGTTTGTCAGTCTTCCTGTAGGACAACCACCACCGTGGTCCCAGAAAGACTGCCAAGCTTTCGGCATTCCTGCCTACCCAATTAGTAACACTTAGCTGGGCTGGCAGGACGTGGTAGCGGTCCAACGGCAGCAGCATGCTTTGGCTGAGGATTACAGCCAGCAGTCATGTTGCCGCCGTGGGACCGCAGCCACATTGGGTGCACAGTGTGGCATGCACCATGTCATGCATGCCCCACAGTGCACACACAAAGGTTCAATTCTACATGGGCACAACATGTACCCCACACACACCCCATGGGCAGATTCACCCGGGGGGGGGGGGGGGGGTGGCGGGGAGGTCTTTCTGATCCCTTTAGCTGAATTTCCGCCATAAAATGGCAAGTCGCAATCTGCTTGCCAGTGCCTGCATCAGCACCGCCCCCATTTTCTGCCCCTTTCAACCCCACAGGATTCGGGATCCCAGAGGAGGCTGCGGTCTTGTGGCAGTCCTACCACCACCATCGTAATGGGGCAGGAGGCAAGACATGATGGCGGTGGTCAGACCGCTATCCACAGGTACCGCGCTCCCAGGACCGCCGTATTCGTAAGAAAGCCCTTGGTCTGAGACACTGTTGTACGTTCCATTTTGCAAGTTGTAAATTGCGAGTCGCAAAATGACGCAATGTGCGAATCGCAAAATGCACTTTAACAAGAAGCTTTTGGTTTGCGCTTGTGTATTCTGTTATTTTTTGTGAAAATCTTTTTGGGGTGATCCCAAAAACTGACTTCCGTGCAGGCTTTAGTGTTCTCTTTCCTTAAAAGGGAAAACACTGATATCCACCTTGGCGCCCCCGCAAATCCAGGGCCCATGTGGCACCTCATCTCATCAAAGGTATAAAAACGATTAGGTCACGTGATCCCATTCTGAGAGCGCTATATTGGCTTCCACTTGAAACCAGAATCAACTTTAAATAAGCCTGTTGCACAAGCAACGCACTACATCAAAGCATCCCCGCATATCTAAAAAGCAAGCTACGAACCTCAGGAGGTGAGAAGGATGCACGAGGCAAATAAAGCCTCATTTTAGAAATCCCAAAAATAAAAAAGGCAAAGAACACAAAACCAGCATGCTCCCAGATAACCAAAGACTGATACTCAACCTGCTCCCACTCTGAAATGCCCCTCAAAACAGCTATTTAGACTGCCATAAGCATAATTATTACTGGTCCTGCTCATTATCAAGAACCAAGGTCATTGTTTATTGTAGTCTGTTACTTATAAATTGCACTATTGTAATTGCAGCTAGGTGTGTGTTGTATAAATATATCCAATAAATAATACATTTAAAAAATGTATTTACATTTGCGCTCTCTTATGGACAATTGTGGTCAAATATTTGTAATGAAAATTTTGCATGGTGCCCATATGTTGTAGCAGTCCTCTCACTATCTACCAGTTATCACTTATCGCAAATAAAGAAAGTTAAAGATCTTCAAAAAAATTACAAATAAAGGGAATGAAGAAAACAAGCACTGGCAATGCCAATAGGTCTGGCATTAATGTGCGGAACCCTGAACACTCACAATGTAATACTCATTGGGATTGTATTTGACAGAGGATTCACACTGTAAAACCCCTTACTATTATATGTGTCAGAAAGTTTGGAATGTAAGATCCCTTGCCTTCAGGAGGTACCTGGGAAACTGGAAGTTACGAGCCCCAGTTAAGTTAAGATGGGTCTTTGATCTCTAGTGTTCTGGGATCTCAGTACCCCAAACTGCCCAACTGTCTGCCCCTTTTAACACTTGTCTCTGAGGGTAAGTAAGCACAGCAGTTAGATTCTGTAAGATAAAAACAACATTAACAGTGAATACATTAACGCCCAGTAAGTATGTTTTTATAAAACAATAAAATAATTTAATGCACACACTCTAATCAAAATGAGAAATATTTACAAGAGTTCAGGTAGAAATTACAAATTGGAACACCTCCTTCCAACAGGAGCCCTGCAGATTATCCAGAGAGCAAACCATGTACCCTAAATAAATATCAAAGGAGACAAATAACCCTCTAAATATAGTCCGCTCCCATTATCTGTGATATACTATGTGACAATTTACGCAACAGCAGGCTTCAATTGTAAACAAGCAGTGCAAAAGCCAATAGGTTTCACCTATGCAAGGATCTATTGTCCTTGCCAATGTTTTTATCCATGTTGTACAGCATGGCTGAAAGTATAAAAAAATGCGATGTGACGAGTAAACACTGGCAGCATCATAGCACTTATTAGGTCTCACCTACGCAGCGCGCATGCACTGCATAGGAGGAGACCTTTAGTAATCGACTCAGTTTTTGGCCCAAATACATGCAAGCGTTGCATTGCTTTCAATGGCAACGCGTGCACGTTTGGCGATTCCCTTGCGGGAGCGAGTTTTGAAACCATCTGTTTGTAATTAACAGATGGTTACTGCTCGCTCCTGCAAGGGAAACAGGCGCAGGCCCCCTCCTCTCTCCCCTCCCCTTGCTGCCTCCTCCTCTTTCAGCGCGAGGCGCACGTGCTTGTTTAAAGTTGAAAAGGGGGTGGCCTCCAGGGCTTCAGTGTACCTTCGTAGTGGCAAAATGTAGCCATGTGACATATGTTCAGCCGATTCTTTGGTTTGATGAAACCCCTTAAATGACGCATTGTTCAACTAAGTATATAAGTGACGTTACTTCAGCAGTTCGAGGGGGCTTTGGGAAGCAAGGCACCCCTCACGTTCCCTTCCCTGTCTAGGCTCTCCCTGTGGGTGTGCGGGCGTGCCTTCTGTGAACATGCCCTTGACGTGCTGCTCTGTGTACAGTCAACAGAGCTCACGCTGCCGTCGGCGAGTTTACACTCTAAACACAGGTGCCAGGCTGGGCAGAACTGGTTGGAAGCACTCCTGGCCATGCTCGGGTGAACGGGAAGCACCTTTACCGGCCCGCGGGCCCCGCCTCTCCCTGTCCTGTGCGGCGGAGCAGGTTTGGGGAGTCCGGGGTCAGCTGGCAATGAGTTTGCGAGGTGCGTTTGCGAGCGCCGGTGTGTTTGCTTTGAGGCAAGACAGCTCGGATGACATGTGAGGGACTAGGGGAGATAGGGGGCTTCATTAATGTTAGGCAACACCCCTCACCGCCTTCAGTATATTTTTCCGAGCTCCCCAGTTCTGGGCGATATAAATCTGTGTTTCACTGAGATTTGTTTATATTGTCGCCGTGGATACTACGGTCCGTTATCTAATAAAAGACTGCGGTAATCCCCTTCAGGGAACTGTAGACCGCCCCATTGCAATGGTGCCATCTGCTGGCCAGTCAGAGCAGGGACAGTTGAATGAAACCTGCTTCCTGGTTCTTGATGAACATACCTCCCTTGGACCACAACTGCTGAGCGAGACTTTCAGAGTAGGCCTGGTGTTAAAGACCAAGCCAGAGAAACACTGCTTGATAAATAAAGGCAGTTAAGAGAGAGGGAAAACATAAATGCAACAATAAAATTAAATAAAAAAATCCCACTGGGGCACCGGCTGCTGAGTGAACCCCCGCGGCAGCCACTGGAGTGGTTCAGCAGCCAAAAGCACACCAGTTCACACTGTTTTTGAAAAAATAGGGGTGCCCCTGAAATGTATTCCTAAATCAGGGTGCTAGTAACGTTTGTTAGCAAAACAATTTAGGAACAATATTTAAAATCACAAGAACCTGCAAAACGGACAAATTAAATAAATATATGTGACATTGCGTACAAGAATGTGAAATTACTTTTATTTTTTCTGAATGCAACACAGGCTGGTCCCGGGGGAGAAACTGCCGGTCCTGTGTCCAGGAAAGGCTTCACTTCTGACTTCTGCAGAACAAGCGGCAGTGAAAGCGATCGCGAAAACGATCGCTATTGTAAAAAAAAAACACGCCACGAGTGGTGTGCGTGCACGTGCGTCACAGCGAGCCATATGTTTTCAATTAGCGCGCCCATGTCTGAGCACGATAATTGAAACCACATGGCCTTTGGTGCGCGTAATAGACACCAATAGGCCAGGGGCGGAGCAATTCATCCGCCTTTGGCCTAGTGCGTGCTCTCTTTGGAAAAAACACGCACGCATATGCCAATAGCGGGGCACAAAAGGAAAAGCACACAAGCGTGTGCGATTCCTGACTCCGTTTCAGAACCCCGGACAAAAGGACTCTCGCTGCGCGAGCAGTGCTGTGCACTGCATCGCTAGGCGCAAGACCTAAAAACCAGGATAGGCACTAATCAAACATTGCTGAAGGCATCAATCGGCTCAATTCAGCTACACTTGTGCAAAGATTGTATAGACTTCCAAAGTCGTCAAAAATTGACAGTGTCGGTCATATGGGATCCATGGGATCTGGTAATGTGTGCAGAGCAGAGTGGGTCACTTCTAGAATGTAAAAGGGGCACCAAAGAAATACAGCAAGATCTTCCTGTACAGCAGACAATACTGCTTGAAACGACAGATGAGTGAAGGTGGCAGCGTGTGCTCCAAAAGATGGCTGAAAACAGCACATTTGTTTTAAATGTTTTTAATATACAAATGGATAAATTGATCTTTCGAAATATTTACAGGTTAATTGTGATATCTATGGTCTTGGGACTACTGTTCTTTACTCATAAGCTTATCTAAGGTTCCAGGTGGCACTTCAGTTCCCCAGTGCCTTCAGACCCTCAGGGGTGATATACCACGCTTTATAAATAATAATGATTGATTGATTTATTGTTAGCAGTAACCTTATCCAAGTAAATAAAACAAAGCGCTATGGCGCGGCCAACCTTGACTGACTTATAACGCTTTTTTAGTTTACTTTAAGCTATGTTGTACAGCAGCTCACAGATGCGCCAACGGAGGGTGGTTCGGAGATAAGGTTAACACCACAGACAGCGGGAGGAGGGCGGGGCTGAAGAAGAGTGACTGCAGAGGCATGCACTCTCTAAGAGTGCATGGCAAAAGTGAATTTGCAGAGGCTAACAGACCGATTCAAGGTTGTCTCCATTTATAGGAGAGATCTTGTGCCACCTCCAGGTGCAACTGCCATTTGTGGACTTCTGGCACACTATCCATGAACCCATCCTGCCCTGCTTGCTGAAATACCACATGGTGGTGATGTTATCCAAGAACAACTGAACCACCCTTCATCAAATGGATGGGAAGAAGGCTTTCAATGCCAACTGGATCGCTCTGAGCTCCAACAAGTAAATGTGGAGCTGAGCCACTGCTGGAGACCACAGGCCCCTGATCTCCACCTCTCCCAGATGCCTCTGATCTCCACCATTCCCAGATGCCCACCACATCCTAAAAGTGACTCATCGGTCAACCCTGTCAGCTCTGCACGATGGCGAGGCGGGAGCGAGCGGTCAGTCGCTGACCCAATAGCAGTCCTGTAACCACCACTGCAGGTCTTTCACATCCAACAGCCAGCTGTCAAGGTAGGGAAAGCCTGGGACCTCTCACCTTTGCAGATGGTCTTCCACCATCGCTATCACCATTGTGAATACCTGAGGGATGCTGGTGAGGATGAACGGGAGCACAGCCAACTTAAAATACTTGTGAGCCACAATGAAATGCATATAGCACCTCTGGGCCTGCAGGACAGGAATGTGGAAATTGATGTCCTGCAGGCCCACTGCTATCATTCTGTCTCCAGGGTCGAGGGCAGGCAAGAACTGAGACAAGGTAAGCATCTTGAACTTGTTGTTCCACAGAAATGCATTGAGAGGGCGAATATTTAAATAGGGCAGAGGGCACCAGAAAGTAGTGGGAATAACAACCACATCCTACTCCTGGCGTCGGCACCTACTCTATGGTTCCTTTGGCCAAAAGAGCTTGCACTTCCCAACAGAAAGCGGACACATGGTCCACTGTCAGCCAGGAAGGCAGGGGGTCCAAGAATGGGAGAGCGTAACCCTGCTGAACTATCTGTAGCACCCCTTGTCTGAGGTGATAACATGCCTCCTTGGTAGTAAGTGTAAATCCTGTTGCCAACAGGGTGGCTGTGTACTGGTAAGGACCCATCAAATAGACTTAGCGCATGAGGCAGCCGACGAGGTGGTGGACTCGCTTGCTCGCTGCCCCTGTTGCCCATGTGAATTATGGGATCCCCGCCCACAGCCCCTAAAGGTTTGAGGTGATTTCTGATCCAGTGATGACAGGTAATGCAACAGAAAACCCCAACCAATCCTTTCCCAATGCGAAACTGGCCCTGAGGTTGGCACGGTGGGGCCAATAATCCAAGTGAGAGGGACATAGTCCTACTCTCCTTAAAGCACTCCAACACGGAGTCCTCATTATCCCAAAAGGTCTGGAGCCTTCAAAGGGCATGTCCATAAGGCTAGATTGGACACCCCAAGAGAACCCATTGGCCTGCATTCAAGTGTATCGACAGAGGCCCTCACTGGTTGCAATGGCCCTGTCCAAAGAATCCATCATGTCCAGTCAACAGCAAATCGAAAACTTAGCCACATCACAGCCGTCCGGAAGAGAAAGGGAAAGAACAGCTCTGGCTTCCTCTGAAACCACGGACAGGACTTGGGTCATAGAATCCCATAGGGCATGGGAATAATGTCCCAAAAGACATGTGGTGCTCACGGATTGGAGGCCCAGCCTAAAGGTCGAGAGCACTCTACGCCTGAACGTGTTGATGCATTTAGACTCTGTCAGATGATGCAGAGGGCAACACATTCAGGTTCATTTTGCTGGCAGAGTCCTACATCACTATGCTCTCAGGAGATGAATGTTGAGACAAAAAGAAAAAGTTTTTTTTTAGCGCAGGCCGATGGGCTATCTGGCGATTGATGGGAGTCCCTGGGCTAGGACCCCTACAAAACATTGGTCAGGGCCTCAGTAAATGGAAGGAGAAGCTCAGTCAAAAAGTGATCAGCCTGATGCACCTCAGTAAGGAGATTAGTTTTCACTTCCTGTACAGACAGCTGGAGGTCCAGCACATCTGTAGTCTTGAGGACCCCAATTACGAAAGATGCATATATATCAGTGGTGGGTCCGGGAGGGGGAGGTCAAGACCAATTCTAACGAGGTGAGAAGGCTGCTCGCTTCTTGCAGCTTGCCATACCGGTTATCCTCCTGATACCACAACCTCTGATTGTGAAATTGATGGAGGACACCTCGCTCGTTATATCAGGACTTCTACTCTATATAGCAAAGGAGAGAGATTTACTGCTACATCTTCCTATGTCCTTGGGGATACAGACACTTTGATGCACCTTAGTCTATCTTGATCTTCGCCATTTATTCCCTCTATCTGGATTATCTCTAAGGAAAGGACCATTTCTGTTTGAATATCTTGATTGGATTTTGCAATATACTTTGGCTGAAGTATACTGCTTTGCCTATAAGTGCTGTTATTTTGAACAAGAGCTGAGCGACATATTGCTACATCGTTATTCTAATTGGAAACAGACTTCCCGAAAGGTCTGTCTTTCGTGCTTGGATGGTCCCAACTACCATTTATATACTATGTTCAGCGCCCTGGTGAAGGTGGCATGACAAATTCTTATTTGTGTTGCACTGAAGCGCTTGTTTGCGCATTTGTTTTTGTCTGGTTCGCCCATGGATTCCTCCCCCCCCCCCCCCCCCCCCCCCACCATCCTCAACTTAGTCACGGAGACCGTTGCCCGGGTGATCCTCGATTTGATTAATGCTTCTTTCCAGCCGGGACTTGTCCCCCTTCCTGGAAGCGGGCAATGGTCAAAGCATTGTTAAAAAAAAACAATCTAGACCCGGAAGTGGAGGGGAATGACGCCCCATCTCATTACTGCCAGGAATCAGCAAAATTGCTGAGAAGCATGTTAACTCCGCACTCTCTGATTTCTTGGAAAATAATGACTCTCTCCACCCTTCACGGATGGGATTTAGATCCTTACGAGGTACAGAGACTGCTCTCCTGGCAGTGGTAGAAGAGACTAGAAAAATACTAGATGACGGAGGCTGCGCTGCTATTATCCTTCTGGACCTCAGCGCAGCCTTCGACACAGTCAATCATCAGCTGCTGATCCAGACTTACTGATGTGGGAGTTGCTGGGACAGCACTGAAATGGCTGCAGTCCTTTCTGGAGGACAGATCTTTTGAAGTCTATGAGGATGATATCACCTCAGAACAGATGCCGCTTAGATGTGGGGTTCCTCAGGGATCCTCCCTTAGCCCCACATTATTTAATGTCTACATGAGGTCTTTGGCGGAGGTGGTTCTACCTTTCGGAATCCAGATTATCACATATGCCGATGATACCCAACTGGTTGTCTCTTTCAATCAGCCGGATAGTACTGGACATGGTCTAATAAGGTGCCTTGAGAAGGTTTCACTATGGATGGAATGTTCATACTTGAAACTTAACGGAGCTAAGACAGAGCTGATGTTCCTCGGCAAGTCATCGTCCCTCAACATAGGACCGTCCTGGCCCAACTGCCTGGGTCCAGCCCCTTCTCCCAAAGACCAGATTAAGAGTCTGGGCGTCTGGTTTTGATCGGAACCTTGATTTTAAGGTAAAAGCATGGAAGGTTGCAGTCAGTTCCTATGGGATCCTAAGAATGATAAGGAAAATCCTCCCTTTGCTACCTTTTGCAGCTTGAAGATTGCTGGTGCAAGCATTGATTCTCTCCCGGCTTGACTATGCCAACGCCCTCTATTTAGGAGCTCCATGCTGTACCACAAACAATTACAGATAGGGCAAAACTGAGCAGCATGTCTGTTATTGAACATCCCCAATAGGTTGTCAGTTAAGCCTGCCCTTGCGGCTCTCGAATGGCTTCCTATCCACAATAGGATCTAATTCAAGGCATTATGCATGGCTCATAAAGCACTTTCAGGGAAGGGATCCTCCTTCATCTGATCTACTATTCGGCCCTATCATGCTAATAGGGCCTTAAGGTCGGGCAATAAAAATCTGGTAGTAGTACCAAAAATAAAAAGAACAAGGAGCGGAGGATGTCTTTTTTCATATAATGTTACCAAGCTGTGGAATCGCCTCCCCCTTCAGATCCGGCTTGAACCAAATTATTTGACCTTTCGGAAACAAATTAAAACTTTTCTCTTTCCCTAAATACTGCTCCGAGCCTATGATCGCATGGCCGCAGCGCTGGGATGCCCTCGGGTAACCATGCGCTCTAGAAATGCTGCTTCAATTCAACTTAATTCTTGTGTTAAGTTAATCATTGATGTATATGGATGATATGTGTTAAAAGATATTACTTTAGACATATTCTGTATCCGTTGTGTGGAATGCCAATTGATTCTTGGATTATATGTAATTGATTAAGGAATCAGAGTGATGTCAATATGGGATTCTCACCATTTTTAGTGAATAGGTTGGAAGTGTGTTTCTCTTAATGAATGTGTCTGGATCCTTTGATGTATGAGTATAGTATGGTTTTTAGATCTTTGTAGCAGGATAGCGAGGCCATGATACACAAAAATGTAAGTGTACTTACAATATATTGCAGAATTCTTTTTATATAATGTAATAAAATAGTTTTTAGATATGTCTGATTCATGTATCGATTATCTATTGAGTTATACCTACCTGAAAGTAAGTGGAAGAGTACTTTTCTTTCTTGTACTTTGCTGATTTTCCCCCTGGTGTTGTCCCCTCCTAATCTTAGCCTACAGGGCCCTCTTGTGTCTAATATATATCCTTCTGAGTCTGGCCAATATCATTCTCGCATGTCAGAATCCATCCCAAAAATGTCATGGAGGAAGGTAAACAGTGTGAAAGCCAGAAAGAGTTGTCAAAAGAGGTAGGGGCATCGAAGTCTGATTTGGACAGGGTCGACGCAATGCTATACAGAGATCAGACAGGCCTGGGGTGTATGGTGCCAGTAAAGGTGCCACTGGCGTCAAAGGCTGATACTCTGGCCAGGGTTGACATAATGGGGTGGAACCTGTGGCAGAGTCAGAATGGATGCAGGCACAAACCTGAAGAGTGCACCCAGCACCGAGAAAGGTTCCGCTGGTGAAGGTTCAGTTGGAGAATCTCTCAGGTCCATCCGGCCCAAAGATGCTCCAGAAGGAGCCAATAGCACAAATAAGCACATTATCACTGCCAGAAACCCTGGATCCGGGCAGAAGTAGCTCTGGGAACTTGGTCTGGCATGGACCAGGATTTGAAGTGGGTCCTAGAGAAGAGACTCCATGTGCCCCCTTGGGTAAATTAGGGGAGAAGAACTGGAAAGAAGCCCATTTGGACTTCATTTTATTGGACGTACCTGATGAACGTGCTCTGGAGGAAGTCATTAGGACTGGCCCCAGTTGTTTCATCATGGGTACGTGACCTGGCAAGGACTGGTCCCAGTCCCGCAACTGCGATGGACACAGGGATTTTCACAAAGTACCGTACTATAAAAGGTCTTTGGTGTTGCAAACCCCCTCTGACAACCCTTGTTAGATCCTCATAGGATAGATAGTATTTTTCTCTGCCAACTGTAATATTGTATACATTAGCAACTGTATGTCTGGATGCCTTAGTGGAAGGCTTAAGCTCAATACTGCGGGCCACATTTGATTATAGTGACAAGCCAATGATAACAGCTGTAGGGCTGATTAATTCACTGGGAAATGAATTTCATATGGCATAGGTCTAATCTATTTATTTTGAAAAGATACAACAAAGGCAGTAGGTCTGATTTCTTTACAATGTAGCACATATGTTAAAGCCAATATGCCTTACAGTGTGGATTGTTCTTGCACATTGTTAAAGCCTGCAGTCAGGTGTTTTGTTACATGAAATTGCACAGATTACCCTTGTAGGGAAGGAGTTGGGAGCTGGTCGCCCCCTTTGACAAGCCCCAGGAGTAGAAGATTTGCACTATGATAATTCTTGCTAAAATCCCTTCAGAAGGCCTGAGAGGTTTAGCCGTCTGTCAGGTTCATGTAATAAAAAAACAAGAAAGACGCTATCTATATAATCAAATATATATCCATGGGGTCAGCCCGCTTCTGCCTCTGGCCTATCTGGGTGTCGTTTACCTATGCTTCCATCCAGGGCAATGGTTTAGTTCACATCAGTCATTGGCTGTCTTGCCCTGTGAATGACAGCATTGTGGATCACAAGTGCACATCCACCTGAAAATGAACTTTTCTTCATTTTTGAGGGCTGACTGGCCAGTCCTTTGGTTTTCAATTCCCTACATTCCTAATTCTCCTTTTATTTCTTTCTTTCTCTTATTTTAATTTAAATTTTTCTTAAGAGGATACTACATTTCCACAGGCAGTGCTAGCAGTCCACTTGCTTGACACTCATTTTATCTGCAGTGCACTGCATATAGCATGGCCCTTTCCTCTAAACCAGAAGACCATGAGGGAATGCCCATAGTGTATCATTGTTTTATCATTCCAAGATGGCCGCAGGATTGGCCATGCTGGAACTGTAAAACAATGATGCGCTATGTACAATGCCACTGCTATGTTTAGTTTCTTTACTGCAAGCGTATACCTGTTGTATTTACACAGCAGCTTGTTTTCTTTTTTTCTACTTGCATTGTTTTCATTTATCTTGTATATAACAGTTTGTGAGTGTTTTATTGTGGTTGTGTCAGAGGGTGAATCTAAGAATGAGTCTGTTTATGGGAGAATGGATGCATGAGTACAAATATGAGTGACACACCGAATTATGATTACTTGACAGGTGCCTAAACCGATCAATGGCACAAAAAAGGAACTTTCATTCACAAGCCAAACTGGTTGGCATTGCCAGTGCTTGTTTAATGTTTTAGTCAAGCCTCAAAGTGCAAGTTAGATTGTTATGACTTGTATTCTTTTGTCTATGCCTGCGTGAGTGATATCAGTGCTGAGCATGTTTGTGGAATGTTTGGGGTGTGTTTCACATTGGCCAGTTTGCAAAGCTCATTCCACGATGGGCTGAGCATCATGCTCCTGGTGGAGTGCAACCTGAAATTAAATCTGAACCTACCAGTTGGCCTAACTTGAAACCTAGTTTGTAATGTATTTAATTAATTTAAACAAATGCATTTATTTACCATCTACTGCCAGCCATCTCATTTTAATACTGACCAACTGGGTTTGCAAATGATTGTTTAAAATTAAGACTGACCTCTTATAGGAATTAATCATCCTTGCTTCCATCTGAAGCACATTCTCAAGAGAGGCTGGAGATATGAAAGATGTACTTATTTTATTACTATCAGCTATTTTCCTCAGTCAATAAAAGTTTTCTATTATTCAGCACCTTACCTAAACTAGGATGCCCATAAATGTATATTTTATATTCATATTTGATGTTCTTGAGATGCTTGCTTTCATGGGGTAAATTAAAATGTTCTCCGGTGGGCGACTATCTCAGAAATTCAAAAGATCGTGTTACCGTTATCCACTTCTTCAAAAGAAACAATTGATGGACGGAATGCTGGACAATGCAAACATTCACCCCAAGTCACAAGGGTCTGGGTTAAATCCATCATTATTTTGCTTACCACACAACCCCAGTTTGGACCCAGCCATATGGAAATCAGTCTTGACTCTGTTCCTTGTGGGAACAGTCCGGCCCGAACTGCCAAGCCAGGTCCTCCTTGGACCGAAAACAAGCATCCTGGGTCCGGTTTCAGGGCATCACCCTTCATCAGCCAGGCTAGCTTGAACCCAGCGGTGTAGAGAGCACGGGACCCACGTCTGGGTTTACCCTTCCCACTTAGGGCAACATATGCAAAAGAAACAATTGATGGACGGAATGCTGGACAGTGCAAACATTCACCCCCAGTCACAAGGATCTGGGTTAAATCCATCATTCTTTTGCTCACCACACCACCCCAGTTTGGACTAAGCCATATGCCAATCAGTCTTGACCCTGTTCCTTGTGGTAAGAGTCCAGCCCGAACTGCCATCTTTCCTTGAGATCGTGTTGCAGTTATCCACTTCTTCAGCACTTTCAGACTCCAAATGACAGCAACACATCTCAAAATTCTCCTTCAGAAGACCCTGTAACATTTAGGCCCACACTATAGTTCATGTCTACATGTCTTTACATAGTAAAATAATCTGAATGGCTTTACATTCAACCATCGGGATTTTTCTCCAACCCTGAAGGTTCTCTGGCTGACTTCGTTGTAATTCTTAGCCCCTTCCTTGCAATTTGAATGGATGGCTCAAAATAAAAACGAAAAGTAATAGGTGAACAAAATAAAAGTGGAAAACACTATAATTGATCAAAAGAAAAACTGAATTTAAAAAAAAACATAACAAGTGCACAATGAGAAATGGATGGGGACAAGTGGGTCAGGGTCTGCAGAAGTGAAGTGAGCACTACAGCAGAGGTGTTCAGGGGTATGAAGTGGGACAGAAGCAGAGAGAAGTAATGGCATTTAAGGCTGCAATGAGAAGTGGCTGCAAGTACAAGGGTCTCCTAAAAGAGTGAGTACAATGAGACATGTTAAAATTGGGACAGGGGCAGAAAAGTGTAAGTGAGTACAGTTCCGTCCTGTTTTGCTAGAAAGATCCTGAGAAGTATGGCGAAAAGGAAGGGTGACAGCAAAAGTTAAGTAAGCAACATGGGAGACTGGGGTGTCCTCAAACCTGGCATGCTAAAATATTAAAAAAGGCAAATCAGTAGAGAAGAGCAATACATTCATGGGGAAAGTAGAAAACATATTGAAGAGGCTTTCAAAACGAGGCGCTTAATAGTCAGCAGACCAGAAGTTATAAAAGGTCAAATAAAGATTGTGCACATAGCTAAGGGTTAAAAACTAAACAGGATTCAAAACACACACCAAAAGAACGAGACAATGTTTGCAGTGAGATTATTTATTTTTCAAATATATGTAAATTTGTATTTACTCATTTACTTCTATTTATATACCAATAAATGATATGCTTTTTTAGTCTTTCAATAGTAACTCTTTTGTCTTGTTTCTCAGCCATTTCCCTCTTCTGACACCGGGCTTCATCGGGAGTAGCAATCCTGGAGAAGAGGGAAGTCCTCGGGGGTAGGAGTCTGAGAAGGAAGGCGGAGCTCATACTGGGAGCTGCAGGACGATCTTCTCTTTTAAAATGTCACTTCTAAACACCTCAAGAGTTGATATTTTAGTCTCTGGGCTTGATTTAGAGTTTTGTGGAGAGGGAGTACCCTCTCAGCCAAATCCCAATTCAACCTGACTGATTTACAGGCGGGCCCACTGTTGTAATCAATTAGCTCGAGCCATGGAAATAGATGACCTCATAGATTGTCATGAGGCATTCTTTCCTTGGACAAGCTGGGGAAGAGAGACCGGTGATTGCCAGGAATAAAGTTTTACCAAAGCTTCACTTCTTTCTGGTTTTTAATGCTGGCGACGATTTTTTCTTCTTGTCATATCTAATGTACCAATTTTGTATTAGCATGCTCTTCTTACTTCTTGTTTTTGCCTTGTTTTTTATGTTTTGGTAAAGAGGGTGTGTTGTAATCAATTAGCTCGAGCCATGGAAATAGATGACCTCATGGACTGTCATGAGGCATTCTTTCCTTTGTCAAGCTGGTGAAGAGACCTGTTGGTGGTTGCCAGGAATAAAGTTTTACCAAAGCTTCACTTCTTTCTGGTTTTTAATACCCACCTTAACTATGTCAGCTACAGACGCCTACTCTGGCTCTGTCGCTGACATACTTCTCTGACAGCTTGACAGAGTACAGGCCATTTAATTTGTCCTAATTTAGAGTGGGCGGTTCAATTGCCAGTTTTCACTCCCTTACCAGTGAAAAACCCGATTGTAAGGGACAGTGGAAATGTTTAAATGACCCCCACACCATGGGAGACAACTTCAATGGTGTGAAGGTCATAAGTTGCATTTTAAAACACAAAATCCCGCTTTGGGATTTTGTTTTTGAAAAAACAAAAACATGGTAAAAATTTGATGGGCAGCCACCATTTTTGACAGAGCCATATGTCAACCTTTTAAAACATTGACAGAAACCACTGTGATTAGATAGCACTCTAATTCAGCTTTGGAGTGGAGAGTTGTTGCATGTAATATGTTTCAGGCTGTTTTACATGGTATTGATCTTCTTAAACATGTTGGTTCTTTTAAGGGTACCTCAAGTCACATGAATCACTATAGGTTTAGAGCACACGTAAAGAACAGAGATCATTTTTATTGACAATCAAGTATGCCTACTGAACTGTTGTCTTTGAATGTTAAAGCTTTAAGCTCCCAAATACAAACGTCCTAGAGTATGGATATCTATCAGCCGAGCAAAACCAAAGGGGATGATGGACGGAGTGTTGAACATTGCAAGCACTCACCCCCAGTCAACTGATCTGGGTTTAATCCATCATCATTCTTTAGCTCACTCCGCCACCCCAGTTCAGACATGGCCATATGCAAATCAGTCTGACCCTGTGCCTCATGGGAACAGTCCAGGCCGAATTGCCAACCTATGTCTTCTCTGGACCGGAAACAAGCATCCTGGGACCGGTTTCTGACTAATCAGCCGTCATCAGCCAGGCTAGCTTGAATCCAGTGGCAAAGTGAGCAATGGACCCACGTCTGGGCATACCCTGCCAATTTAGGGCGAACAAAGCAAAACCAAGGCACAGGGTCAAGAATGATTTGCGTATGCCTGGGTTCAAACTGGAATGGCATGGTGAGCAAAAAAACGATGGATTTAGGCCCAGATCTCTGTACTGGGGTGAATGTATGACATTGTTCTGCATTCTGTCCATCAACTGTTGTTTTTGCATTTGTCACCCTGAGTGGGACGGGTATGCTCAGACGTGAGTCCCGTGCTCTCCATGCCACTGGAATCAAGCTATCCTTGCTGAAGAGGGGTGAAACTCCGAAACCGGTCCTAGGATGCTTGGTTCCAGTCCAGGGAGGACCTGGCTTGGCAGTTCGGGCTGGACTGTTCCCATGAGGCACAGGGTCAAGACTGATTTGCATATGGCTGGGTTCAAACTGGAATGGCATGGTGAGCAAAAAAACGACGGATTTAGGCCCATATCTCTGTACTGGGGTGAATGTATGACATTGTTCTGCATTCTGTCCATCACCTGTGGTGTTTTTCTTTTTTTTTAGCTATCAGCCGACACAGCCTGGATTTTACTTTTGCAGGTGATCCATCTTCTTCAGTTAGACCTATTTACAATGAGATAGAACTGCTGCTCCAATTAGGTTTAGACGTCCAGTTTCTCCAGTGCAGAACGGGAAGACATACTCTGCCAATGGGGACTGGTTATATAGAAATGATCTATTCTGAGGAACTCTTGTGGGAGATATTCAATGATTCATCTGAAAACAATACCATGCAGTCATCCTGAATGATGCCCTAAGTAGGTTAATAGACGATACAAAGAAAAGAGTGTTTACTTGGGGTGATTGTAAGATAATATGGCCCTCAGATATGGACAGAACGACTGTAGGTGGAGTGGGATTAGGGGTAGGCTCAAAGGGGTTTTTCAAAATGTTTCAGGAATTGGGTTTGGAAGACTGGCAGACTCTACACCCCAATACAAGATGCTAATAATTTTGTTCCCACACGCATGGGTCTTTTACCCAAATCGACCATAACACTCAAATTGACCATAACTCACAATATGATTGATACGTTGCTGGCAGTGGAGATGAATGATATTTCAATATTGGATCATGTGCACATGGAGATCACATGAAGACAGACTTCGGATATATACCAGATTCATAGTAAACTGATTGCACATATCAGATGATGTGGCCTGAACATTTCAAGTGAGACCCACAATATGATTTCTCCGCCTTCCCAAAGCATGCGATTTTGCAATGACTTAGTTATAGGTAACTTGGGCAAGAAATTTGATTTCTTTTATCTGCCCCTAGAAGCAACACCTTATGTCGTAATTTTGGCTAACATACCTATTTTACCCACTGCAGTTACTGAACCTTGGGAATCCCTGAGAAATAGGTCTTTGAACTTGGTGAGTAATAAAGCAGGGGTACTGGGGGTCCTTTTTGATGAGGTTAAAATGGTGAGAAAAGTAAAATGGGTCAGCAGGGGGGTCTAAAATCTTACATATGGTGACTGTGTATTTCTGTCTTTTAAATCACCTAATTTAGTTGAAACTATCCTGCATAGAACAAGCTCCCTACCTGTGTCTAAACATCAAATATCTGTACTACTGTTGGCTATTTCTCTTGACCATCGATAACAGCCAACTATCCAAGCTTGTCCGCTAGACCACTATCTGTCCACGCTTCTGAATACCGTCCTACTAATTCAACTCAATCATTTTGCCATGTTAGCGACATTACTTGGTATCGATTGACTTACCACTAATCTAAGTGTGGATCTCTTACCTGGTAATGACCAAGCTAAAGAGTACGGTGGGTCTTTATTACGTTTAAATCATGTCAACAGCATGCCAAAATTCCACTCCCCCTTATACCTAAATAATATGGCTAGTTCTTCCATTATAGATTCAAGGCTCAAGGGTGTTTCAACTCAAATTAATTATAAGGCATGTGTTTGTGCTAAGGTTGACATTCCAGAATGGTTGAAGTTTGTAACTAATTTTCAGGTTCTATGTTTCCAAGAGACTGTTGAGCCTGTCCACATTAACAGTGCCTTACAATGCTGGTAGAGCTATGGGTGGTCCATGTACCTACATATCCAACAACATACCTTTTTCTAATATAACATCTGTGGTGACTAATTTGTATTTTCAAATTATTCTTCTTGATATACTGCCTCATTATCACCTTGGGCTAGTTAATTTTTATAACAATGCACCGCAGAGGGATTTACCGGTGGTTCTTGGCCAGTTGGATTTAGATCTCAGGTCCACCTGTAAGAGGGATAATGAGGTAGTCACTATACTCTGGGGTGGCAATTCTAACATACACTTGTGCCCCTTGCCATCAAAAAAGATTTGTGGTCTGAAGGACACTCCTGAAGAGGATCAATCTCGCTTTATTCATAATGACTATGGTGATAAACTGAATGGATTGTTGTTTAAATATAACTTTGCTTTTACCTACAAACTGCGTGCCGCCAGTCCTGTTTAATTGTACATTTAATGGAAGGGGTGACAACATAGTTATTGATTATATTGCATAATCTCACAGTCTTTCCACACTGTTATCTCATTTTACCACACATACCATTTCTTTGAGCAACCATGTGCCACAGAGTATAAATCTTAACTTTAGTGGTTTGATGAGCCAAATAGGGAGTGATATAGAACAAGTACCAGATAATATCAAGATAGCACCCGGTAATGGTCTGTCACTACGCTGCTCCCAAGTTAATTTGGATAATCTCCTAGAAAAGCTAGTTACCAATAAGAGAGAGGCTTTTGAGATCTGACTAAATGATGCATCTAACCCAAGTGATATTGTAAATGCTTTTCTTACCATTAATTTGGGGATCAATGAATGGTTAACAGATACTAGACACCAGTCTAGTCATAGTAGACCAGGTTGGTTCAACTCCAAATGTCCTAAGGCTCATAAGTGACTTATGGCTGCTCTCAACAAATCACCAAGGTGTACACTGGAAATGCAGATGGGTAGACTTGAATATAAACTAGTTCTAAAGGCTAGAGAAAAAGACTTAAGGGATGAAGCCTGGGAGTCTCTTATTGAAGCAAGTTCAAATAAAGACAGTATTGTTTTTTTGCTGTGTTATAAATATTCCATACTTAATATATGAGAGGGGTCCAAGATTAGAGGCCGCTATCATGGAATCCGACTGGGTGACTCACTTCTCTAAGATATATATTTAAATTTCAGCAGGGTGTCGGCAGCGCTGGCAACTGTTGATCATGTTGTCACCCCTAAGGATACCGCATGCAACCTTGACAGCCTCTCAATCTCACTAGATGATGTTAATAGAGCTATGTCTAGTAAGGGCGGAAAAGCACCGGGTCCTGACTAAATTCCCATCAACCCTTTTAAGGTAAACATTTCCTTTTGGGGCCCCATATTGATGATGGTGCTGGGGGTGTGTTGTAGTGTGGGCTTTTTGAACATTTGGTCAGAGTCAGTTATCGTTCCCATCTATGAGAAGGTTGGCCGGTCTAACCCAGCTTGTTATCAACCCATCTCACTACTGTATTCTCTGGTGAAAGTTGTTGGCTGTGTTATATTGAATATATTAAAAGAGTGGGCTGTAAATAATGAGATTCTTTCAGATCTTCAATATGGTTTCCGTAGTGGTTTTGAGACAATTGAGCAGGGATTAAATCTCAACCTTTTAGTAGGAATGAATACCTTGATTAAGAAAGGCCACATGTTTTTAGCTTTTGTTGATTCATCCAGTGCCTTTGACTATGTTATGCACAACAATTGTGGTCTATTCTTTTATCAATAAATCAAATAGGGTTAGGCACTATAGAGGGATCTGATTTTTACCAGTGTTAAGGACCCACAAGACTTCGAGACATTACTTGTATGTCTTCTACTACTGGTATTATATCCAGAAAATTGTGGTCCTATTCCCCTCAGACGTTAGAGACAACAGCAGCCCTCCAACAACCAACACCGTCACAAAGAAAAGTCAAAAAGTACTTCCAGACAAGTGAGGGTGAAAAAGGTGAGTGGGCCCCTCACGTACGCACCACCAGGGAGGCTGCTAGCCGGTTCTCGCTAGTATGCCCACGTTTCTCATCATTGGATGCCCACTCACAGAAAACAAGAAAAAGAAAACAGTGAGGGAAAGGAGGGGGAACAGCCCCTTAAAGAATATAGTTTTACTGTTCCCATCAAAAGTAGAAGAAGAAAAGAAACCCGAGTATTGCAAGGAACAACTGTTCGGTGCAATGTTTAAAATTGAGTTGAAGACTCCCGATATAATCGCCCTCTTTTATTCAGACCGGTGAGCCTACTCAAACTAAAAACACTGAATGTTATAAACCTTTATAAAGAAGGCCAACATGTTTCATTGCCACTTAACTTCGTTCTGGCAAATTCGTCAGGGCAAGGGTTTCAATCACCTCACTGGATGTATGTTTGTCTGTTGCGGGAGGGCTGTTGAATAATAAAAAACCAGAAACAGAATCAACCGTGTCCGTTCCATTAACACTTGGCATACACCAACCACCCGTGATTGTAATCACAGATACATATACAATGGTTGCTGATGTTCACAGAACACCAGAGTATTTACCATGAGGAGGCGGAGGGCATTCGTACCTGCCTCCACTATGCCACTGGTGGTACAATTAAACACTTTACCACCGCTTTTTACGGCAGCACTCTCGTCAGCTCATAAAGCACCTGTGGAAGAAGAGACGTGTATCAGAATGCATCTCACCCACTGATACGCTATGTGTGTAGTAAGTTCTTTGTCCCGACAAGGTGGCATGGTCTGAACGGGGCTGGTTTGCATACAGGCAGAGTTTGTTTGGGACACCGATCAAAATGCTGATCTCATGTTTTTTTTTAAAATGGAAGGTGTTCGGACTAAGAACGGGGCGCTTAAATTGATCAAGGTAGTCTGCTAAGGGGCAGTGCACTGCCATGTGCTAGGAGTCAGTCCCTATAATTGAATATGGGACGCCCGGATGGTGTGAGCTAGGATCCTATAATGAATGGGACTGGATGCAGAAACATTACACATAGCGTATCAGTGGGTGAGATGCATCCTGATACAGTTTCAGGAGCCCACCTCATATGCCCTCCCTCGCCCTGATGAAGGTGTAGCCCCCGTTGGGTCGTGACACCGAAACGCGCGTTGGCGTTTTTTAAGCCCACCGGGCTCCTGAAACTGTATTCACTGGCGTTCCTAAGCCTACTTGGCTGCTGAAATTCTATCCAGTGAATTTGAAAAGCTGAATTTTCATCTAATCACCTATTGTTTTTATTTTGTGTATTGATGTGATTTGATGTATGATGTTGTTTCTGAATGTGTAGTAGTATGATTGTGTTGTCTTGAGGGAGTTGTGTGGGACTGTTACCAGTGTCATCCTTATGAATTTGTAATGTTTTCAATATCCGTCTTTGTCTTGTGCTGTTATTCAATATATCTAAAAAGAGGAAAAAAATAATTTTTTGCATCTATACATGTTTTAAAAAATAAAAAATGATTTAATAAATCTAGTGACATCCTTTCTGAGTTGCCGATTGTCCTGGTTTGCCTATTTGGTTGTGAGTATTAATTGTTTGGACCCTACACCGGGCCGTGTTCCATTATCCACTTGTTGGCAGGTAATTTCCTTCTATTTAGGTTGCTTGTAGTTCCCCTGTTTTACCTGCCTTATCCTATTCCAGGTTTCCCCCTTCTTATTGGGGGATTGCTCCCTCTGACTATCTTCATGCTCCCTTCTCCCACTCGGCCCGCAGCCCTCCCACGTATATGAGGAATTACTTGACAAAAAGCAACTGTAATTCGCTTTACCACCCACATTTCTGTTAAGAGCCCTTCCTCAGCTCTATCACTCCCTACTCACGGAGTAGATATGTGCTGCATAAAACCATATATACAAATAAGTGAAGACTACACACTATTTAACTCCAAAGCCCTAATTTCGTCCTCTCTGCATTCATACTGATTTTGCACAAATAAAAATGCATTTTTTGCATATTTTCACCCTACATATGTAAATTTTTTAAATAATTAAATAAACAAATTGGTGAAAATCTGTATAGGAAAAATATGAAGAGTACTATCTACTACCAAAGAACAGGTTATGCTGGGTTTACAGATTGTCTTCTCTTCTTTCTGGGACACTCTGCGCATCAGAGAACCCATGGCCAATGGGGTTTAAAGTTCATCAGTCCTCCAGCCCTCACAGGAGGTGACAACCACAATCAATAGCACCTTTACTTGAAATTGTAATGTAGCTGTGGTCCCTTCATGCCGCATTCCCGTTTGTTTCTGATTAAAGCATGAATTTATTCAGGAAACAGTTCTATAACGTCACCAAATTCTTGACATGGTTTCATCTTTAAAAGGTGCAGAATCATGATTAACATTAATAAAGTAGGATAAACAAAACACAAACAAATAAAAAACGTTCATCCTAATACCTGTAGCCTAAGAGCTCGCTCTGATGAACCAAATGAAGTATGTAGGATTCCCGGCTGGTTCCGGTCATGCCAGGCAACAAAAGGACAGTGGGTCTTGAGACTGGATCAGGGTAAGAAGTGCTACATTCGTTTTCAAACCAATCCAGAGAAAGTTGCCCTCCATCTGCTGTCTTGATCAGCTCACTGCAAAACACAGGTCAAACAACAGTACATTGGACACCTAATCACAACCAACACAATCTTAGATTTTAGAAGTTCTGTTACATTGTAGCCAAAAAATACACATGGTTACAGTTTTCCTACACCAATAACAGCTACATTTACCTGAACGCCCCCCTCTCCCTCCAGTTTCCTTCCAGTCCAGCAGAAAATACTGTCCTCTTAAATGGGTATCCAGCTGGCATATAAATTAAACATGCTTGGATTTGCCAAGCACAAGCACTAAACATCGTTGGCAGTACAGGTTAAATCAATCGTAGGTGTTTGTTGTACATACTGTATAGTTATCCATTTAATACATGAATATGGGTTTATAGAACGTAGAATGTGGACTGTTAAGAGCACATTAATATACCACAGCAATGGAATGTAGAGGGCAGAAGCTGTCTGGGATTAATAAGCGACACTTTATGTGTCTGTATTGCTCGCTTGTAAGTCTTGCTGAATTTATCTTAAAGAATAAATACGACTTCATTATACAACAAATAAGGCTATTTGAAACATCTTTACAACAATATTATAGAAGAGATGTCACTATAAATCTCTTTTTTCAGAGACTGAGAACAGAAGTTAAACTAGGGATGACTGGGTGGCTGCATTCTCAAGTCCTAGCTCTCAAAACAACAGTCTTATACTGCTGCTTGGTTAGAGTACATATAATCACATAAAATACAGACATGGACATCTTTACAGACTTCAAACACAAGTAAGTCTCATCAGAGAAAAAAGCAAGCACGAGAGAAAGAAGAGAAAGAGACAGGTGATTGTAAGGTGTGGAAAGATGGCATTAAAGAGACAAAATGTAACACTATCAGACACAATGGTGGGGGAAGACGTTGAAGAATTATGCAAGGGAAAAGTTCTTAGCGCCTGTCCATGATGTGCACATACATTTCGAAGGGTTTGGATGCCATTCAGAATGTACATGATATGAGAAAAATCATGGGATGATGGTCCTGTTACTGGTCGAGGTTATCCACCATTCTCTCTTGTGGTCTATAACATCGTGAAAGTTTGTATGTATATGGTATTTCAATTGGCACAAACCTAACGAAGAGGCAGAGGAGCGCTGTATGTGGTCAAAGGCAAGCATAAAGTCAGCGAGTGGTAAGAGAGGTAGCTGATTTGTGAAATGTTAATGCATGATGTAGTGTTCTTTAAAGAGGAGAGCCTTCAACTCTTCTCTGAATCTTCTTCAGACAGCTTGGTGGCTGATTATACAACATAATAAAGGTACGTGGACTGTTGGGTCAATGTTTATTGGATTTTCAGCAAACATTACAATATGATTGTGCGAATGATGATTGGTATGAAAATGTCATAAGCTTCAGCAATATGCGAAAACCCAAATAAAGTTGTTAAAAAAAAAAAGGAATATGATCACATGTTAACATTTTCCTCTAAATTTGCAGCTGTGAAGAAATACTGAGGCAGGAATTGCATCAACAAGTAGCTGTGAAAGGCCTGAAAAAACATAACATTGCTTGTAGGGGTGCATAACAATATAAAACAGGACACATACTTGTGCGCCCTCCCAGGTCAACTTTAGGGGGAAATGTTTTGACAGTGGAGCTGCACAAACACCTCGGCAGGGAAAGAGTTGACATTCAGGCCTCAAAAGTGCAATGTCATTGTGGGATTCAACAAGTTAACTCTGCAGAGCATCATCAAGAATAGAATCCTGTTGGTAGTAAGGAAGCTCTGTGTGAAAGATCCTCCATGCTTCACACGTCCAGGGCTTTCAATACATTAATGAGCATGTGCAGTGAAGAGAGAATACTGTTTTTGAGATCATTGGCATGTGCACGTTTGTTGAAACATTTGCACTTAACCTAACGTTTTCATGCATTTTTGTATGCTGGCGCTCACTTATGGTGCTGTCTACTTATGATATTATAATCACCTGTAACTTTATGGATTTTTTTCCCTACACACAATGTTGACATGCAGGCCATTACCGTATATTGGAGTGAAGATGGGCAGAACTTGGTGCCACTTATCAGTGGCACCTCTTTGATTGGCAAAGAGCTGCTTGCACAATCTGCGTGGGATCCGTTCACTTGATCAAGTCACCCATATCACAAATAATATCATTTATTCACCTGATTAATGTTTTTAGTTCTAGTTAGCCCACAATGCATATTGTACAATAGTGTTGCTCTCTTTAATGGGGTCATTCCTATGTTTTATTAGATAATGACATGATAAGGATGTGGGTATGATGGCAGTGATCAGTGACCAATGCCCAATGCTGGGACCATGAAAGCAACCAATCAGATGACTTCTCAGGGACAGGATGAAGAATCTCTCCCCCATCCTTCACATAACGGACCAGAGAATCAGATGGATCAGAAAGCCCTATTCTTAAACCTGCCCCTCCAAACTCAGGTGGAATATGGCTCATGCGTGTAGTTTCTCGCACTCAGAAGAGGCTGGTATACAGAAAACAAATGGGTGGCGAACCCAAGGTGATGAATGTGGAGGGCTATCAGGTGTCAGTGAGCCACAGAGTTAGAACAGTGACAGAGACAGAGAGGGTAGAGGCTCATTATGGGACGAATTCACCAGAAACATCCGTTCGCCTACAGACCTAGACCAAGCAGATGATGAAGCCGTGAAAACTAAGACTGGCTGAGACTGGAACACAAAGCAATGAGGAAGTAAAGCCAGAGCAGTGCACTGGTGGTTGGCTGACAAAATACCAGAAGTGAGGAAGGAGGTGAAGATCCAAAAGAAGGCATGGTAGAAATTCATATAGGCAGATCAGAGGAACATATACATTATTCTGATTTGGTATATTGATATCAACCAGAGTGGACTTTACTTACATTAATCTATTTGATTTGTTATGCAAGATTAATGTTGATGAGAAATTTCATGTTTTGTACCCCTACGTTATGCATATTGAATATAATGGTTATGTTCCAAATTTAAAATCAGTGTGTGCCATGTTCTTAAGAATTATGCTTTTACGAATTACATACAAGGTTCTATTTTGATTTATTCTCTGCTGTCACTAAAGGGGCTGATCATTTGGGTAAATCACTTTAAAATATTCCCTCATTATAATTGATTACCTTGTTAGTCCTTTACCTTTCAACATAGTTTATACCCAAGCTCGCAAGGGATTATTGGGTTGCCCTTTCTTTTTTACACCTATAGGGCAATTAAGCAGTGTCCGATGGGCTGGTTTCTCAGATCAATGTGTGCGCCTGTTTTTCAGTCATTTGTGAGCCTGTTTTATGGTTTGGTGGGTCAATTGTTATGGTTTATTTTTCAAATATTATCTGAAACATTGCATGCAACAAACACAAATGCATGCACTCGCCCATACATTGGAAAATACTCATGCAGCGTGTCTTTACAAGTTCAAAACTGACCTGATTTGCAAATGTGGGCCACTTTCTTAACTGTCTGGTTCGGTAACGTGGGTTAATTTTATTTCGGTGACCGGATCTATTTTTCGTCCCGATCCAACCCTGAATACAGGAAATGTACTTGCTATGCACATGTCAAGGTAAAATGAAGCATAAGAACTACTCTGCCAAATACCTGGCCTAATCCAACACTAAAGACGTGGTAGGAGCAATGTTCCCGCATGAATAACTGCCATTCCAAATAAGATACATTAAGCTCAAGCGAAAGCTAATGGTGCAACTTATAATAGTAGCTACACTATACACACATAAAGGACATAACAGTAACCTCCTATAGCATTCTTATCATCAGAGGTGATTTCAGTTTTATTTATAAAGTTTTGTATAGCGCGAACATGACCCAGGGGGGTATCAGAGCACTGCACAGTTGAGGTAGGTAGGGTACAAAATGTGGGACAAGAGCAATCGATACACATAGGTTCAAGACGTGAGCAATAAAACGGCGTGATTCATAGCACTTAAGAACGAGTCTGGCAGGAACCATTAAATGAGAAGAAAAGGCAAAGTAAACAGTAACAGTACGATCATAGCCTGCCAACACTATTAATCACCGGATTACACACATGTAAAGAATAACGATCCGGTAAAGGGAGAAATACATTCTATAAATGCGATACAAAGATGTGTAATGGCCTGCTAATATTGTTAATCCCAGGAGTACAATCGTATAATAGACAGTCATAGCAGCAGAGAGGAGGGCAGTAATGAAGTAGCTGAGCCAAGGACTTTAAGGCAGGAACTTCAACATAAAGACTTTTTTCACTTCTTATTTTAAAGAAGTGGTGGAAGGGATTTGATGAACTTCCGGTGGAAGGGAGTTCCAAATCTTCGGGGCCATGCAAGAGAAAGCTCTGTTACTCGTTCTCTTTTTGTGGAAGAACTGTGGTTTCAGGAGTAGTGAATTAGCACTTTGAGACAGACGACCACCCCCTGATAATTCTAGTTTGTGAGCCAGATAGGTGGGGGTTTAGAAATGCAGGGCTTTGTGAGTCAAGCAAGCATTCTTTAGTTGTATTCTAGCTTTGCAAGGTAGCCAGTTTAGGGATATGTGATCATTTATTTTTGTACCAGTAATCAATCTGGCTGTGGTTTTAATGGAAGACGAAAGTGGGGCCAGGCTTTGTTTGGGGAGACCACAGAGCGTGCAACTACCATAGTCTAGCCTTGGCAATACTAGAGCTTGCACCGCCTATTTGAAGTCTTCTTGTGGAAGGAATGGTTTAAGATTCCTTAGTAATCTCATCTGGTGTTTAGCACCCTTGGTTGCATTGCTGATATGATTCTGCATGTTCAGGTGCCTGTCCAGTGATTCCTAGAGATTTAGCAGACTCAATAATGTGGGGGAAGCAGTTGAACTCTGACAGATGATGCATCCAGAGGTCAATCTTGAGGGCGTGGTTAGGGGGAGCAATGAATTCTATTTTGGAGGTGTTGAGCATGAGATAGTTTTCAGTGAGCCAGTTTTGAGTGTTCATCAGGGTGGAGTTGAGTGAAATGAGGTCTTCCGGGGAGGAAACGTTCAAATAAAGTTGGGTATCATCTGCATACATATGAAAATGAATGTTCGCGAATTTCAGTGCCTTAGCTAATGGTTCCAAGAATAAGTTGAAGAGTATGGGTGAAAGGGCGGACCCTTGTGAGACCTCCATAGAGAGTGTAGATGTCTGAAATAGAGATTGATTTACTTTGACTCTTTGAGATCTGTTGTGTAGGAAGGAAGTGAACCATTGCAAAACCACACCTGATAGACCCATCCTGTGTTGGCCTGGGAAGGTAGCTAAGACTTCTGAGGCAGGAAGTCTGATGTCCAAACTCTGAAACTTTATGGTGTAAATAGTTCTGACACACTCATTGTCTTCCCTATACCCAGAGGGGCAGGGTTATTATCTTCATTAGACTCTCAGAGAGCAGGGACAAGACTCCTTTACTGGCAACACAGTAGGATTTGATCATGCACCAGTGGGCATCGACCTTTACTAGTCCCTTTCAGAAAAGAAGCACTTTCCATGACACAGCATACTGGGGAAATTCTGAACAACCCAGTGTCCTGTAAAGAAATCAATGATCCGGTAAGGGAAGTTTAAGAAATTAATAGAAAGAGAGAGACCTCAGTGCAAAGGCGAGCAAATGGTCTGAGTTCCAGGAGGTGTTAAGAATCCGCTTTTTGCTGTGGCATCACAGATTAAAAGCATAAAGAGAATAACTTCATAAGGGACTGTCCCAACTCAAAAACAGGACAAATTAGAGTGATGGGACAAATCAATAACAATGCTAACAAGACACAGAAATCGCTGATCAAATCAAAAGAACTCTTTCACAAGAATGGAAGTCGAATCAAATACCGGCACAAATATGAAAGGCAAAAAGGAAGAGTTTAAAAGAAAATAGATAAAGAAAGAGCGACTTAATACATTTTCTAGGAGACTCTTCATTTCCACAGACAAAAGAGGTAAGGGGCAAGCAGATCTTCAACGAAATTTCATTTGTCCTCAGCTCACACGCTATCAGGCTGAAGCCTTAGAAAGCCCAATAATTGAGCAGGAGGTAAAATTAACAACTAATCACCCTCACCTAAAAAGTTACGAGGGTCTAATGTCCTGACAAAACAAATCTAGAAAACGTTCATGGGCGTTTAAGGAGCGCGTCTGGAAGAATTTAAATGCCTTAGTCCGTCTTAGTGTAACTAGTACCTGCTACTGTACTGTTTTTATGCTCATTCTAACTTGGCCGACCGGATGTGCCAATCTGTCACACAAAAGGCTTGAAAGTTTGAAAGCCACCCTGCTCAGACAAAAAAACTATGTACATTTGTATTACTCAGGAAAGCCATCCACTATCTCTTATAAGCTCAAGAAGGACCCTCTTGGGGGGAACTTTGCCAGTTGATCGATACTAAAACTGTGTGTAATGGGGTGTATATTTGGGTTCTGCCTTGTATCGGAGAGCCCTGCTCCACTGGTGATCGATGGGTCATCCCTTATTCAGTGTTCTCTGTGATTCACATACTATTGATTTGACTGCAATAAACACTTTGAAGCTCAACCAAAAATGAGAGACAGAGTTTTTTCCATACTTCATAACCTGCTCCATTTGTTAGGTAGCATCACTAATTCCTTCCTGGAGGCTGGCATTTTGGTACTAGTTAAACATAAGTAAGATTTGATGGTCTGCAAGTTCGGGTTCTAACTTGGAGACTACCCACCAGTTTGTTGCTGGGTGTTGCATTCAGGAGTTGGAATGAGAGTGACGGTGGTGGCAAGGGAATTTGCAACAGGTATGACTGTAGGGAGCTGCTCTCCTTATTTCAGAAAAATTCTGAAAACTAGTTTGTTTAGTAGGTAGGCTCCTTAAGAACATCGCCAAGAAACCCATCTGGGTAGTCTGTACTCCAGAGATGATTTAGTAAATGAGTCAGTAAGTCAGGCCTTAGAAAAAAACATGAAAGGGACGTCATGCATGGAGAAGATGGTATAGCATATTCTGAGAAGCAACTGCTGAAGGACCATGTGTCTACTATGTGCACGATGGTTACTTTATTGGAAAGGTTGGAGAAGTTCCAACTGGCTTTTGTACTTTAATTATAGCTCATTTATTATCTACATAGTGCATGGTCATTACAAAGCATCATGACCATTTACTGATAACAGCTACTCAGAGAGAGAGAGAGAGAGAGAGAGAGAGAGAGAGAGAGAGAGAGAGAGAGAGAGAGAGAGAGAGAGAGAGAGAGAGAGAGAGAGAGAGAGAGAGAGAGAGAGAGAGGGAGAGAGAAAGAGAGAGACCGATCAATCGATCGGAAAACCTGCAGAGATACAGAGAGAGAGAGAGAGAGAGAGATCGATCAATCGATCGGGAAAACTGCTACCCTGGCTCTTAGGAAAGCAGGACCCACAATCACACATTACAGCAATTAAAAATGTCTGGTGATTTATGGTACATATGTTGGAGGACATTAATCAGGGATTTTGCAAATTTACGACAGTCTGGTATTCCCCCTGGCCTTCTCAAAGAACTAGTAACACTGACGGACTGTTAGAAGACTGCTCACTGCCCAGAAGACTGACTAAAGATACAAATCATATATATTGCTGACTAAGGAAGAAATTCTAGTGTCGATTGGAGATATAATTATGGGCGAAACACTAGATAGTGATTGCCATAATGTGGAAGTTCTCAGCAAAAAGGAGTATATACTAGCAGATAGACTACTGCTAGCACTTGAAGCTTTGGAAAAGGGACTTGCTAGAATCCATGAGCGAGGCAAAGGTAGTTATGACCCACAAACCATGGTGTTGCTCCGCTGATTACAAGGCATACTGTCCACTCACAATAGTGAGCATAGATAACTGCAAATCTGATAAACCTCTGGTCAATCTGCTGCAACAGGTGATCACATGTTTAATACTCCTGGGCCAGTGTTTTCATGACACACACATGACACACACAAACACAGAACAGAAACTGCACAAGCTATCTCATATCATGTAAGAGGTCATGGACAGAAAAGAGGTATTTGTTCTGGTTTGGGATGTCAAAAAGGCATAAGACCTCTTTTAGGTGTTGTGTAAATTTAATGCTGGCCCATAATTCATAGGTTGAGTAAAGCTGCTGTACATTAAGCCACTGGTCACAGTCAGAACTAACTCCACACTATCAGACCAAATGTGCTTGTGCCGCAACACGAGGCAAGATTATCACCAATCAGATCGGCCTTTGTGCCAGAGCCCTTAGCTTGTGTCTTGAGAAAGAAAAATTAAAGGTTCCGGTACTAAGACAAGACGCATAGAGCATTAGATCTTGCTTTCAAGGATGATATGCTGGTTTTCATGCTTTACCCAGCATGTTTCATGGATATACTGCTGGAACACGTGGAAAGGATTGGCTCAATATCCGGCCAAAAGGTGAACTGGTATAAACCAGTTGTTTTCACAATGAGTTCTTTTGAATACTTAGACACTTGTGTACTTCCGGTTCTACCTATGAGATAAGTGGGTTCAATCTGTTTCTAGGACCAGGAACTTGGAGGCTTGGAGAAGATCACTGAACATAGACTAATGTACAGACTTAGAAATTCAGTGGCTTTTTCAATGATACTACCTCTATCAATAACATTTCCTCTTTCACCAATGCTTGTTTGTAAAACATTGTTTAAATAAAAGTAAATGAAAAAAAATCAAAATACTGGAGGAAAAGCAAATACATCTTAAGGTATGTCAAAACTGTTTAGTGAATTCAATATTTTCAATCTTTATGAATGACATTGTTTTTTTATCCAAATACTTTTCACTCAGGAAGCTCTAGACAGGATTTTAAAAGAATAAGGAAGTATGGAAGTATCTGAACATAAAGGAAAACACTTGCCAAATAGTAAGATACTCTCCATAGAACTCAGAACTACAACAAATGCAGCAAAACACCACACCTTTGTGGCAACAAAGGCAGAGGGACGCCCTGGTGATGGCGAAGTGTACTACAATTCTCATCAAGCACACTGCTAGTGGGCTACATGATCAGGATGGAATGGTGTTGAGTTTATGGATTTTTAACGCATTTGCTTCCTTGTGTACTTCGAATAAAACACGTGAAAATAATTGAAAAAATACAATTAAATATGTGCACTGATTGTCTTTCTTAGAGCAGATAGTGCGTCCATCTAGCGTGACCCAGTGTTTGTAACATTAGACCTCTGATCTCGGTAATTTTGGGAGTCAAGATTTACAGGAAGGTGGAGCGGGCTGCTCAAAACAAAATATTTCCTCCATGTCAGGTTTGCCTGCATTTGGCGAACGCCACACAACGGCGCAGCAACATGTTTTCTGAAACACACCTAGGATTAACTGGGAGTTTAATCCTTCGCTCTCTTACGGCTGGACACTGACAGGGCCTCTAACATAAATAACAAAAGGATGTTCCTATAGTTCCTCAGAAAAGGAGTGGTGTCAGCATGAAGGTTAACGTGGGTTAGAAGCGCCGTGTAGACCCGGTTGGAAATCCATATGTCGGATTTGAATGCCCTCACACACCCTTTCAGGTGTCATGCTTCATTTGGGCTGCTCCTCGTCGGGCCGGCGGTGCAATGCCCGACGGGCTCCCTAAAAGGGGCACTTTAGCGGAGATCTTTAATCCGACTGCCGTATTGGTGAAGTGCGGCTGTGGGGCCCGATTAATGTAGATATGAGGTAGTGAGGTTAAAAAAGAGGTAAGGAGTGCCTAGTGAAAGCAAGTTTTATTCTGATGGCCTCCTACCTAAGATTAAAAGCGTGTGTACATAGCACTTATTCGGGTGTAATGTCCCTTATTAAAGTGGCATGTTGTTGTCAGAAGTTGGTCAACATGTTTCTCGCCTAGAGTAACTATACTCGCGATTCTTCAGGACCTTATCAGAAAAAATATATCTACATTTATGAACCTATTCAGGTTAGAGTTGTAAATAGTCTACGTAGTCAGACTCAATACCTGTTGGGGTAAGGAACTACCCTAATCGGTCATTAGCCTGACATCAACAGTACTCGGTGGACTGTACATGAGTGCGAATTCCTCAAAGTTATAGACCGGACTCGGTGGAGAGGGTAGGTCGACTCACGCTACATGAGAAGAAGCAATTTCTACAACTTTGAGGAATTCGCACTCATGTACAGTCCACCGAGTACTGTTGATGTCAGGCTAATGACCGATTGGGGTAGTTCCTGACCCCAACAGGTATTGAGTCTGAATACTTAGACTATTTACAACTCTAACCTGAATAGGTTCATAAATGTAGATATTTTTTCTGATAAGGTCCTGAAGAATCGCGAGTATAGTTACTCTAGGCGAGAAACATGTTGACCAACTTCTGACAACCACATGCCACTTTAATAAGGGACATTGCACCCAAATAAGTGCTATGTACACACGCTTTTAATCTTAGGTAGGAGGCCATCAGAATAAAACTTGCTTTCACTAGGCACTCCTTACCTCTTTTTTAACCTCACTACGTCATATCTACATTAATCGGGCCCCACACCCGCACTTCACCAATACGGCAGTCGGATTAAAGATCTCCGCTAAAGTGCCCCTTTTAGGGAGCCCGTCGGGCATTGCACCGCCGGCCCGACGAGGAGCAGCCCAAATGATGAAGCATGACACCTGAAAGGGTGTGTGAGGGCATTCAAAACCGACATATGGATTTCCAACCGGGTCTACACGGCGCTTCTAACCCACGTTAACCTTCATGCTGACACCACTACTTTTCTGAGGAACTATAGGAACATCCTTTTGTTATTATTGTACTAGGGGCCTTTGTTCCGACTGGAACTCCCACTCAGTCACAAGTGGAAAACGGCCTCTTCAGTCCCTCTTTTTGCATTCTAGGGCTTTTAACATTCCATAGAACCTGAGCATTCCCTAAGCAAATGAGTACTTCCCAAACCATGAATAATTTGCCCTATAATTTCAAGATTTCAGCAATGAAAGTTCTCTTTTATCACACAGTTCTTGTTTTAAACAAATTAACAGACTCATATCTTTATCTTAAACAATACTGTGTGACAGGGCAAGATTAAATTGAGAAGCATCCAGTTACTTCACATTTACCACTGCAAAGGTGATAAAATCACATCATTCAAAAAGAAAACACTGCAAAAAAAGATGCAAACACTCTGCGCCTTGATTAACTTGTGAATTGTGTGACCTGGATAAGGGAGTTTAAAACATGGTTTTACATTTGTCCATTTGACCGTTTTGGGAGACCATGGTTATATCATCTCCCCTCCTTGTACTTCACTTTTCCCAGGTTTCCATAATTATTGTAACAAGTTACATATTGCGGTGCTACTGCCGTCATTCAGTAGGAGCACCCTCACAGCTAAGCTAGTGGCAAGTGGCTACCAGGGGTGGGCGACCAATGAATTAATGGATGGGTCGGAAGCAATCAAGAGCAGGAGAGGAAGCAATGGATAGGAGAAAGAGTAATTATAAACACAGAATAAAGACGCTTAATGTTATGTTATAGAAAATCTTCAAAAGCGCATGTTCACCAAAAGGTTTCATGGCGCTGAGAGCACTAGCAGTAGGGAGAAGTTGTAGATTAGTCATAAAATTGTCTAAAAAGCCATGTTTTTTGCAGAGTTCTGAATTTCTCATAAGAGGTTGCTGATCTTATGTTATCTAGAAGAGAGTTCCAAGCACTGGGAGCCAACACAGTAAAATTGGTTCCCACCAGCCTTTGCCTATAGAATATGGGAACCTCTAGGAGATTGAAATGTGCTGATCTGAGTTTAAGCCTCTAAATATAGTTCATTATTCTCCAAGAGACAAAAGTGGGGCTTTTATTCTGCCGGATTTTAAAGATCGTGCAGCTTGTTTTAAACAAGGTTCTTTGTACAATTGGCAGCCAGTGCAGTTTCTGTAGCAATGGTGTAGTGTGGCAGTGTCTTGGCTGTTGATATACCAATCTGGCTGTAGGATTCTGAACAAGCTGCAGTCTTTAGCTCAGGCCCTTTGGGAGGCCCAGGTAAAGGGCGTTAGCATAGTCAATGCAGGACATCACAAGTGCGAGTACAATCTGGATGATGGCTTCAGTTTTTACGGAGTGACTGCTGAAATCTGGGATTTCACTGAAAGGACTTCATCGACAAGTACGCAGAGGCTCTTGAACGCCTTTTTAGGAGTAGGAGGGGGACTCAACTTCTGAGGCCAAAAGAAGGGACTCCAGCAGTGTAGTTTGTTTGTGAACATCATCAACTCGGTTTTACCCGAGTTCAACTTAATTTGGTGACTGTTCATCCAGTCCCCAACGAAGATCATGGTGCTCTGGAAGAATGCTCTTGAGTCTGGAGTATCCATGAGGTTAAATAGTAGCTGCATGTCATCAACATATTTGTATATTTTTACTTTACGCCTTTGTAGGATCTTAACCAAAGTGTGGATATAAAGATTGAAAAGGATGGGGGATAGAGAGGAGTCCTGAGGCACTCCACAACTGAGCTTATCTTTAGAGGAACAAAAGGAGGAGAGGTGAACCGTTTGTGAGCGGTACAATAGGAAAGACTTTATCCATTCGCAGCCATGCAGGCAGGTGGCCTTGACACAGTCGAAAATAATGTCAGAATCCACTGTGTCGAAGGCAGCCAATAGATCCAGGGGAACCAGCGCATGGGCCTGGCCTTTATCCACCTCATGTCATCTACTATGGAAAGAATTACAGATTCCGTAGAGTGGAAGGGCCGAAAGCCCGCATGATGTGAGTCTAGAAATGATGAGCCTTCGATGAAAGAAGAGAGATGATGGGCGATGTGAGCTTCCAGGTCTTTGGATAGGTAGGTGATTAGGGAGATTGGACGGTAATTCTTTAAAATATAGGGATCATCTCCAACTTTTTTAGGAGAGGCAAAACCATGCCCTGGCACAGGGATAAGTTAAGTATAGCCCTCGGCAATTCAGGACAGTTAGAGAAAATGGCTTTTTGAATCAAGGGGGGCAAATGTTATTGGGAGAATCAGATTTGACCTTCATTAGCAACTTTGACTGATTATCTCTAGTGATTAGAGGGAAAGCATTTAGATGAAGGGGATTCCTATCTTCCAAAGGAGTGGGGCTGATGGGGGAGCTAGGACAGATGCTGTCTTTGATTATCCTAATCTTTTCGATGAAGAAAGAATTCAATTAATCATAGAAAGCTTGTGTGGGGGCCACCAAGATGTTTAGGTGGTCCGGGTTGAATAATTCTGAGACTTTTTTTAATATTACTTTATTTTTATTTACAGAAATTATTACTTTATTTGAGAAGTTGGTTGCTTTGGCTTCCCAAATTACTTTTTTGTAGGACTTGCCGAAACAGAGTAGACATGCACTCATCAAAGTACCTTACAGAACGTGAATTGGTGCTTGTACTGTCATTTTCTAATGCCTCATGTTCGCTACAAATGACCCTTGACTTTGCAATGGATAAAAAGCAGCCCACTTGTACCCCTTTGTTTTTAAATGTGGCATTAGAGATAGTTTGTTGTATTTTTCTGCCAGCATGATATTGATCGATGCACCACTGTCTATAATGGAAGTTGTCAGGAAGCCATTCAACTTTAGCATGATCTTAAGACATCAGCCAAAGGAGTTGGGTTGCTTCATGTGGCAATCTCTCTTTGACTTGTGTTCATTGCAAGCAGTCACTCATACATGTGCATGTTTTTCTGCAGTCGATCACCATTGCACACCCATTGTGTTCAATGTCGGTCGACGATGATGCTGAAGAAATTTTGGGAGACGACTTTGATAATGATTGACTTCCTTTAGTCTCTCCTTGCCTCAATTGATGTTGCTGTTTGGAATTGTGGGCATGGCTAGAATGATTCTGGATCTTTCTAGTGCCCATTTTCTCATCTTGTTGTGACGCACTTAGTTTCTCTTTTGCTTTGACAAAATTTCTTTTTTCTCCCACAGCCTTTGCATATCTGTCGAATAGCGGGGCATTTACCTTTGTGTGGAAAAGAGCGTCCACATCGAAAACATGATTTCTTTTTCTTCAGAGACCTTACCTTCTGGGCCTCCATTCTTTGTTTCTGCTAACTCTTAATGATATATGCTGATTCGTTCTGGGTCGTTACAGCTTCCATATCAGCAGACTGTCGATGTGCACATTCCTCAGCTCTCACAATCATGAGTACCATTTCTAGACTGAGCGTCTCTCTCAGAATGCGTATCTGAATGATCGGAGAGGCACCCCTCAATTACTTTAAGACGCATGGCTTCTTCATCATTGAATCCACCTAATTTGCAATGCTTGATGAGGGTATCAAGTCTTTCAATTATTTCATGCATCATTTCACTAACTTGCTGTCATGCCTGGTTGAAAATGTATCTTTCATAGTCTACATCACGGGTACTCATAGTACGGCCCGCGGGCCGCTGGCGGCCCGCCCGGCCTTCATCGGCGGCCCGCGGACCCTTGCATACACATTCATACAGTATGCAAATTCCTTCCTGTAAACAGAGAAGATGTCCGCAGGAGCATACGTAGTGAATACGGATTCAATACGTATTCACAACGTTTGCTCCTGCGACCATCTTCTCTGCTTATCTCGCCTCTGATTGGCCTGGGCCGCTGAGACGTGACGTGACGTCTCACACGGCACCCGGCGCGAAGCACAAGCCCTTTAAAAGTCAGCTGTAACTAGCGCTTTTACAGCTGACTTTTAAAGGACCTTTGAAGAAGCTTCCTGTGTCCGTGGCGACGTCGACCTCCTCGCAGCCCACAGCTCCGATGCATGCTGCTGAGGTCGGGTGTAACAGACTTCGATGCATGCTGCTGAGGTCGGGTGTAACAGACTTCGATGCTGCTGAGGTCCGGTGTAACAGCCTCCGATGCTGTTGAGGTCGGGTGTTACCCGACCGGGTGTCACCAGGTCAGGTGCTGTTGAGGTTGGGCGCAGAGGGAGACATCTCTGTCGTAAGTTAAAGAGTTAAACTGTTGTTAAATTTCTGCGCTATCAACCCTTTTAACCACCCTCATGCACAATGCAAGGACCCAGAGGAGCGAAGCAGTATCAATAAAAACATGCTATGACATTTTGTCATTGCTCTGTTAGATGTTTACGATGAATAGGACCCAAATTAAAGGTTCTAGTCAGTGGAAATTGCAGTGGTCATAAAACTTTCTCCACAGCTCCAGTACCTGGGAAACACAAAGTATTGTTCAAGCAGAGGGAGATTTAATATTAGTTATTTTATATTCCATATAATGATTGTTCAAAGAACCCTTTTTTATCAATTGGGTCACAGCAGCAGAAGTGCATTTAAAAACCACAACAGTATACTGCAGCTCAGATTTCAGAATGTCCCCTTCTTTGATCATTTATGTGAGAGTTGGCATCTTTTGTAACACAATTCATGGGATATTTATTTTTGAATTTCTGGATGTGATTGAGGGAGAACAAGTAGAAGAGCTCTTTTTCAATGGATGCAATCGTTCCTGTCTTTGCCTTTCATTGCTTTCTTGCCCAAATTTGTTTAAAGATGGGCACACCATTAGCTGGGTATAAGATTGTAGGCAAGGCATGGTTGGAGAGCGTGCAGAATGAACTCCTTGCACCTTTCAGGTATCTTGGCTGTGGAATTATGTGGTATTACAGGCAGATAGATCTCCGGATACCCTGCTGTGTGCATCTATGTTTCACGGAAAGTTACTTTGGTATCCATGGCCCTGTGTGTGCGCAGGTTTGGGAAGGCAGGACATTGAGAGCTTTGCAGAAGACTCCGATGCTGCTGAGGTCGGGTGTAACAGACTCCGATGCAGTACCAAAGCTCAGATACCGAGCAGCATTGGAGAGGCACAGCGGGATGGGACTGAAGGTGACTGAGCGGGAGGGGCTGACGCTTCAGGAGCAAGGGCATCTATTCAGCCCTGAATCACGCTGTCTGCAATTTAGAGGGGCCTCACACATTCCTTTTCTGCGCAGGGCCCCAAACATCCTAGAGCAGGCCCCGATTACCCCGAGGCAGCACGTGTTTATCTTCACAGAGCTTAATTACTGTCACTAAATTGTAAGCAAACCTCGGTTCTTCAAACATACAGTCTATAATGTAATTTAAAAAAAAGAAATGGCACAACCACACCCACACTGATTAACAAACTATTGTGTATCTGTTGTGACAACTCACTGCACACAGGAAGCAGAATGTTAGCGGTATGAGGTTCACAAAGTGATAGCAACCGAACCTATGGGCTCCATAAAGCCTATATGTATCTATATGTGACTGTGTGGCTTTAATATGCAGGCGTTTGCCCCACAGATAATGCAAACCCTCACTGTACTGGAGACTAAATGTATCCCCTGACCGTCCTGTGTATGGCATACTGACCATCTGTCTGCAAACATTGCGTAATTTGTTGTTCTGTAATTACATGAAAAATCAGGAAAATAACCCCAAATTATTAAACTAATCGGTGACATGAAATGTAAATTAAGTTCGTAGTGTTTGTCTTTAACATATCTATTTTTGGGACTCTGAAGCCTGAGCTGCACTGGGCATGTGCTGATATCCGGTTACTGCAAATTGCCATGCAATCCCACTTAAGATTGCTATTGTCTGCTAATAAAATAACATTATAAACATGTGCTCCATGTAGTTACATCTGCTTTGGAAATACAGCATTGTCTAGTAATGTTTTGAAACGGCAGTGATTTTTTTCCCCTCCTATAGCCCCGCCCCACTGACCCCGCCCCCAATGACCCCGCCCCCACCAGTGCGGCCCTCGGCCAGAAACCACACTGTAAATTTGGCCCCCGAGAGAAAGTTTGTGAGTACCCATGGTCTACATTAAGCATTGGATTGAACTTGGCTTCCAACATTAGGGTTTTTATGGTACGATATTTCATCAGCTTGTGGTATTTTCTTTATCACTTCTTTCACACCATCACCTGCAAGGTTCTTTAAGTATTTGATGATCTTTTTGTCATCTACTTCTTCTCGAAAATCTATGAAGTCATTGAATGTTTCGATCACTGCAGTCCATCTGGTGCCAATATTCCGCTCTTTGGCGGTATCGAATGAGCGGTTGGTTTCAGGAACACTGTAGTGCCATAACTTGCATTGGGACTTTCTAACATTGAGAGTATACCCAGTCAACGATTGCTGCTCACTCGGACCTGCACCTTCTATAAGCATCAGCCGTGTGCCTACATCTGGGTTGTCACGCCTAGGCTGATGTCATACGGCACCATCTTCTTTCTTGACAGTGAGTAACAGTTTTGTCTCTTTCACATGTTCGTCACCACTCTCAACTTTGTGCATCTTACCTGGTCATCTTGCCTTTAGTGTTTCTTTGCACCTGGTAGTCTCTGCTTCTAGCGCTTTCTTGAACTAGCTGTTGTTGCCTTTAACGCCTCTGCTTTTTATTGATGATGGAGCTGTGTTACTCTGTGGTGCGGTATCTCTTCTTTTGACCTTACCAGTAGGCTTCTGGCCGGATTTCTGATGGTGCTTCTTCGTAGTGCCTTCATCTCCTTTGAGGGCCACGAGTGAGCTAGATTGGTGCTTTAACTCCACATAAGCCAACTGTAGCTTGCTTCTTGAGGCACACGTGGCACGCACAAGCAGTTTGCTGGACTTTGGCAAACTCTCAGGGAGAGCAGTCTCATTTCTTTGGGGCAAGTATCCCATACTGATTGCCAGTTGTAGCATCCACCCCAGCCTTGGAGCACGCAAATGACTATGCCACACGAGGAGTTCTGCAATACACGTCTTTATTCTTCAGCATGCAACCGTTAACTGCATTAGCACCTGCTAACAGACCGCGGTGGGCGGGTGGTTTAACAAAAAAAAAAAACACACTTACCTTAGGCAGACCGGCCGCCTCCCCTGCATCCTCTTCCATCTTCCTTGCTGCAGTCCGGCCAGCAGCAGGAAGCACCCGGCACATGCAATGCAGCGTTGTGATTGGTCTGAGCGCTGTGGATCAGCGCTCAGACTGGAAAAGGGAGCCTGTGCATGTTCCTCACCAGGCTGAGTAATGCAGTCTGGTGGGGAACATGCAACGTGCACATGAACTGTTTCGACGGCCCAGTTCATGCGCACTTTGGCAGTGCAAACCACTCCTCCCGTGCTCTGGCCAGCCCCAACCCACTCCACACAGGCCACCGACTGCCTGCAATTGGAAAAATAAAAGGACAATAGCAATACGTTATTGTCATTTTATTTTTCCTTTTTGCGCAGTGGGGCAACGCTCCTCCGCCTTAGCGGAGGAGCGCCCACTGGTAACTGAACGTACTGCGTCATAGATATTATTGACCACAGCCAAACACACCCAAAGACCTCCCTACTGGTTCTGTAACTTTGTAAGGAGTTCACCTAGGACCACAAGGGACCTGGTGCATTTGGGCACACAACACTACAGTGCGGACAGAATATCACGTCAAAAGTATTGAGGGCCAAAATATAAAAGAAAGTGCAAATAGGTAAGTATAGATTTACTAGTCTTAACTCCACATGCACAAACCTTGAAGATATAAATATTCTCATGGTAAATATATGTGGAGTTATATATAGTAAGACTTTGCTTCCCTGTAGAAATTTACCTTCAGGATATTATTGTGCTCGATATTTGTGACACAATATTGTTTCCACACATTATTTTTCCCTGATATTTTGTCTAAACACCTTAATTTTCACAACAGATTAAGCTAAACTTTTTAAGCTCACCTTCCACAGAGGTTTTAGAATTTCTGCTCAATGTTCTTTTAAAGATGGATTAAGGTTGTCCATTGCAATTGATAATGGTATTTAATCCATATCACGCCTATTATGTATCAAAAGATAATCGTTTATTTTTACTTTTTATTACAGAAACATCCACAATTCGGCCTCAGCCATCGTGTTTCACTCCTAACACCAGGAATGTGTATAGGCAGGGCTGGCCTTTAGCAGATGCTAGCTGTGCCCACGCCCAGGGCATTGACTTCCAGAAGGGTACAGGAGCTGCTTGCATAACGTAAGTCTAGATCTGAACTGGGACACATAGATAATTAAAGCAGATGAATGTGGGGGAGGGGGGAGAAAAGTTTGGTTTCTCCCAGGGCACACAGAGCAAAGACAGATCTGTTTACAAGGCTAGACAGTCTTATTTGTTTAATTCAAAGTTGCAAACATTTCATACACAAATCAATCCGCAACTTTCATAATACATTACGGTTCCCTTGAATATGTATCTTCTTAAATCACACTGTTTTCTGAATTAAGTCAACTCTTACTCATAAGCCATATCCCTATGCTTATTTACAAATGGAATTTCTACTTTGGAAATGTAGGAGAGTAGAATCTGCACTAATGTTGCCCCCACTTTTTTTCTGATGTATACAGTGGTTTCTGGCTATAGTCTGGCTGGGTCCCTGCTAATAAGGACCCCAGTCTCTCTATTCTCTCTAAAACGACTTGGTGTGCATATTAGATGCAATAGTGATTGGATACTGTGGTACCTTATGAGCCCCTAGTATATGGTACCTTATGTACCTAGGGCATAGGCACTTCACAGGCCTACCAGGGGCTGAAGCATGTATGTAGAGAGGGAGGCCTTTGCTGTGGTGTGGGCCCTGAAGAAGCGGAGGCCATACTTGTTTGGCACTCACTTCATTGTTCAGACTGACCACAAGCCCCTCCTATGGCTCAAACAGATGAAAGGTGAAAATCCTAAACTGCCCAGGTGGTCCATTTTCCTACAGGGAATAGACTATACAGTGGAACATAGACCTGGGATCCAACATGCCAATGCAGAAGGACTCTCAAGGTATTTCCACTTAGAAAATGAAGACTCAACTGGTCAAGGTTAGTTTAATGTTCCTGCGTTGGGGGGGGGGGGGAGGGGTTATGTAGGAGAGTAGGATCTGCACTTATGTTGCCCCCACTTTTTTTTCTGATGTATACACTGGTTTCTGGCTATAGTCTGGCTGGGTCCCTGCTAATCAGGACCCCAGTCTCTCTGTTCTCTCTAAAACGACTTGGTGTGCATATTAGATGCACTAGTGATTGGATACTGTGGTACCTTATGAGCCCCTAGTATATGGTACCTTAGGTACCTAGGGCATAGGCACTTCACAGGCCTACCAGGGGCTGAAGCATGTATTATGCCACCCCTGGGAAGCAAACTCAATCTGACACCACAGGCCTGCTACTGCAGCCTGTGTGAGGTAGTGTTAGCACTCCTCACTGAGGTATAGGTTTCTATATCTCACCATACACACACATATAAACCTATCAGCCACCCCTATGGCAGGCCCTATCAATCCTGAGGGCAGGGTGCTTGGTTTACAATGTGAGGGGGTGCCTCTGTATGAGCAGGGCCCCTCTGCAGCTACCAGAGTCTATTCTCTATGGCGGTTTGTGGATGCGGTTAAACCATATACTCTTAAGTGCATTAAAATGCTAACTTTGGAATGACTGCATCAAAACATGTCGTATTTGGTGTCAAACAACTTGGAATTATACCCCCACATCAGTCCATGATGCGGGAGCATGATCCCACCCTTCTAGAGGGGACGACATGTAAAACGACAGAAATCTGAAAGAGCCCTGGCATCACAAAATGGATGCCACCAGCACAGACACTGGGATGCCCTCCTGCTGCTGACTGAAACTCGCAGTGGAGGAAGCCCAACAAAAGGCATCCTGTCACAGGGAGGGGTCACCACCTTCCAGACAGGAGTTAGTGTATTGGGACTGGGTGGGTGCACTCCTAGAGTGCTTTGAAGTCCTGCACTGGGGGAGCAGTAGGCTCCTCTGTGCATATGCCAGCTCAAACCGGTTCAGGAGCTACCTGCCCCTGCTCTGGCGCGAAACTGGACAAAGGGAAGTGGGTGTAACCACCCCCTCCCCTGACCCTCCTAGAGGAGTGGTCATAGAGCTAGTCCCTCCCCTATCTTCACTATAAGATAGCAAACTTTGCCATTCCAAAACAGATAACCCTGGACGACGCTCTACAAAGAAGAATCCTGGCCCTTCGATGTTCAGACTACCTTTGGAAGACAGCAGAATCTCCCTTGGAGTCAAGGAGTGACTCCCCTGCTTGGCAGGCACCAAAAACCTTAATCAACCGTTCCCGCTGGAGTTCGAAGTCCCTGCAGCCCCAGAAGTAGATTTCCTGACTTCTCGATGGCCATTGTGAGTCCCCAGCAAAGCTGTGGCGAGTGGACCCCACGAGTGACGAGGAACAGAAATACCCGGGGACTAAGCACTATTGTCAAGTGCAACCCCTTCACGACGCTCTACGAACTTGTGCTTTGGACCATTTGTGGCCCAAGCCTCCAGCAGGTTTTGCATCGAAAATCAGAGGCCTACCCAGTCTCAAGTGACCGTGGGCTCCGGTGAAGCATTTCCTGAAGAGGCACCTTCGCAATCCCTTGCCCATTGGCTTGTGGGTCTCCCGAAGACTTTCTTATCAACTCAAAGGGCTCCCCTGGTTGCTCCAAGCCTGCCCTCACTTACCCTCACTGGGTGAGTCCCTCAGACCTTGCTGGTCTGCACATGGACTTTCTTCACTCTACACGGGCTTGCAGTTGACAAGGCTTGTTGGCTCCAATCCGGTTGCCGACACCACAGTCAGCTGCAGACCTCGTGGGACACTCTGAATCCAGCTGCTGGTCATCGTCGAACTCTCCTGGACCTCGTGAGAGAAGAGTCAAAACACCATTGACAACCTGCAATCACCCGATATCTGTGGTAATCCATCTTCCTGGCCACTGGTCACTGGCAAGTGACTTTGAACACTGTCCCTTCAATTTTCAGGTCTTCAGCATCTTGAATCCATCCTTGGATTCCACCGGACACTTCTTCAGTCGACGCAAGCAGCAAGTCTTCTTTGGTCTCCATAGAAAACAGCGACGCGACCCGACACCAAAAGACACCTATGCACCCGGCTTCCCTGGGTGAGGTAACTCGTGCACTCCGGTGCCCTAGTGTGTGTTGGCCCTTGAATTACTTACCTTGTAAGTGGCTTGCTTGTAGACTTCCTCGAAGTACCATAAACTTAAAAATAAAACCGCGACTTGCTCCATTATAATCAATAGGGAACCCGCGGCTGTGTTCACACACTGCACGCGTCTCCTGTGGGCCTACTACTTACCTGCTTTCACTGCACTGGTGAAGCCCCAGCGATTCTACAGGCCCTAGGCCTTGTCATTTTGCAAGTCAACCTTCTTATACCATTTTTTTAGTATATGGTCTGGTACGCCTCTAGGGCTCCAGCCATATCTGTGCTTAACTTAATGAGAAACGTTGAATTTTGAATGTGTATCTGGCTTCTAATCGCATAAAGAGATTAGTAGAGTGTGTCTAGAAATAAATACATATATATTTGATATATATACCTGTGTGGTGTCCTTTCATTTGGTAATTCAAGAGATTATAAGGTAAAACAAGCTGCTTTACATTCCTCTGAGACTTAGCCTGAAGGCTGCTCTCCACAGCTACCACTAGGATATCTTTCTTTAAAAGGTTGTCTTAAACCTATCTACCATAAGAGTCGAATTGGACTGGTGCAAGGTGGCCACTATAACTAGTGACCAGCATATGCCAGGCCAACTTCTCACATTGGTGGGCAGCGTGTGGGATTCCAGCTTGCCATTGTTTACCAGAAAATCTCTATTTGAAGTACTAACTGAAAACCACTAAAGGTACTCAAGGTACATATAAAGTCAAGCTTAGTATCAATAAGTTCTACTGAACTTAGAGCTGTTTGTGAAGGGATAGCACACCCTTGCTACAGCTCAAGCTAGGTTCAGTAGGCCACAAACTAGTGTAGGTAGTACAACACTGCACAACACTAGAATGTCCATACAAGGTGGAGCCAGTGAGTCCACCCAGCCTCAGTACAAGGACATGGCCTACTTTGACTTGAAGGCCATGTGTGTTGCAAGACACCTGAAGCAAGGACAGAGTCCCTCCACACAACACCTGATAAATCTACTAGTAGCAGATGATCTTAGACTGGCTCTAGAAGCTGGTGGATCTGGATCGGGGGTGGGTCAGCCATAGTCTCTGGGTCTGATGATGAAAATCAAGATGACCTGGAATCTGTGATTGAAGGGCCAGGCCCAGAAGGGCCTGAAAAGGACAGAGGAATTCTCCCCAAGAGAGTTGACAGAGTGGAAGAGAGGCCTAGGTCCCTATCAAGGGAATCTAGCCACTCATATCACTCTGACAAGGATTCTGTCTATCAGAGCAACTCATACTTACATAGAGAGACCTCCTCTGAAAGAAGGTACAAGATGCTCCAGTATGAGGAAACTAGGCTTGCCCTCAGAACCAATCAATTGGCCTTAGATAGAGAAGCCTTTGAGCTCCAGAGAGCTTCTAGAAATGAGGGGTTAGATACCCCTGGTGGCAGCAACAGTTTCCCTAGAGGCAGAGATTACATTCCAGACCATAGGAACCTGTCCAACGTTGTTCCTCCCTACCAGAGTGGGGATGATATCCACAAATGGATAACTGCTATGGAGAGGGCATGTAAAGTTCAACAGGTCCCCCAGAAACAGTGGGCAGCAATCTTGTGGCTCTCCTTTTCTGATAAAGGTAGAGACAAGCTCCTCACTGTTAGAGAAGAGGATGCTAATGACTATGAAGCCCTGAAGAGTGCCTTAATAGATGGGTTTGGCTTAACCACTGAACAGTACATGTTGAAGTTCAGAGATACCCAGAAAGCACAGACTAAGGATTGGACTGACTTTGTTGATTGTGCAACCAAGGCTCTAGAAGGTTGGCTGGTTGGTAGTAGAGATACTGATTTTAAGGGATTGTATAATCTTATCATTAGAGAACAGATCCTTAATAATTGCTAAAACCAGTTGTTGCATCAATACCTGGTGGACTCTGATCTGACCTCTCCCCAAGAATTGGGAAAGAAGGCAGACAAATGGGTCAGAACCAGGGTGAGGCAGAAAACCCAGAACCAAGGGGGTAAGAAGCAGGATCCTAAAGGCTTAGATAAAGGTGGGGATAAGGCAAAAGACCAGAAGTCTTCACAAGGGCCCCAAAAATCTGCATCTGGTGGGGATTCACAGTCTACAAAGTGGAAAGGCCCAAAGAAGCCCTGGTGCAAATTCTGTAAACAGAAAGGGCACTGGACTTCTGATTGTACCAAGTCCAAAGACCAAACCACCACCACTCCAGCCCCCAAGGCACCTGTTCCCCCTAGTGCAGTCATTGGTGGAGGTGGTAATCAGAATAAGGGTGTAGTAGGGTTGACCCTGGGTTCTGATGTGGACTCTGGCCTAGTCAGAGTACCAACACAGGCATTGCTAGTTTGTGAGGGAGACCTTGATATGTCCTTCCTAGTGAGCCCCAGTAATCTGAAAAAGTACAAACAGCAGCCTATCATAAATGGCAAACAGGCTTTGGCATTCAGGGACACAGGTGCTAGTGTCACCATGGTGGCAGAGGATCTAGTGGACCCTGCACAGATCATCCTGGGTGAAATGTACCAGGTTACCAATGCAATCAATGTCAGGACCAACCATAGTATGGCAGTTGTGAATTTCTCCTGGGGAGGGGTAACTGGCCTCAAAAAGGTAGTAGTCAGTGCAGACCTCCCTGTTGAACGTTTGTTGGGCAATGATCTGGAGACTTCAGCCTGGTCTGAAGTGGCATTATGGACTCATGCTGAGATGTTGGGCATACCTGCAGAGGTGTTTGCTGTGACCAGGTCATAGGCCAAAATGCATAAAGCTGAACCAGCTCTGGATCCTGAAACTATGGACCAGATGCTACCCAAGAGGAGTAGCAGTAGGGTTAAGGCAGTGCCTTCCCCTCTGTCTCAGATCTCAGATTCCCCTCCTGAGGGAGGAGAAGCAGAGCCTGAAGAAGGAACTGCCCCAGAGGAACTTGAGCCTGGTCAGGTTGAGTTCTTGGGGGCAGGGGGACCTTCCAGTGGAGATCTGAGTAAGGAGCAACAGTGCTGCCCCTCTCTTGAACCCCTCAGCAGCAAGCTGCTGCTGAGGCTGCTGGGAGTGCTAGTGGGTCCCATAAAGTTTATTGGGATGAGGGACTCCTATATTCTGAAGCTAGATATCCTACCCCTGGACCCACCAGGAGGTTGGTAATACCTCAGAAGTTTAGGGGGTTCCTCTTGGCCCTAGCACATGATATCCCATTGGCAGGACACTTGGGCCAAAACAAGACCTGGGACAGGCGTGTCCCTCATTTTCATTGGCCACACATGTCTGAGGACACCAAGGAGTTTTGTCGCTCCTGTGTCACTTGCCAAGCCAGTGGCAAGTCAGGTGGCACAACAAAGGCCCCCCCTGATACCACTACCTGTGGTGGGGGTTCCCTTTGAAAGGGTAGGGACTGACATTGTTGGTCCCCTTGACCCTCCAACTGCATCTGGGCACAGATTTATACTGGTGGTAGTGGATCATGCCATCAGGTATCCAGAAGCTATACCCCTCAGGACTACCACAGCCCCTGTGGTAGCAAGAGCCCTCATTAGAGTTTTCTCCAGAGTGGGTTTCCCTAAGGAGGTCATATCTGACAGGGATACAAACTTTATGTCAGGATATTTAAAAGCAATGTGGAAGGAGTGTGGTGTCAATTATAAATTCACTACTCCCTATCACCCACAATGCAATGGGTTAGTTGAGAGATTCAACAAAACCCTAAATGGAATGATTAAAGGCCTCCCAGAAAAGCTTAGGCGAAAATGGGACCTTTTACTTCCCTGCCTTCTGTTTGCATACAGGGAGGTTCCACAGAAGGGGGTTGGCTACAGCCCTTTTGAACTTCTGTTTGGGCACCCTGTCAGAGGACCTTTATGTCTGGTGAAGGAGGGATGGGAGTTACCTCTCAAACCTCCCAAACAGGATGTGATGGACTATGTACTTGGTCTCTGCTCCCGGATGGCAGAGTACATGAAGAAGGCAACTAAAAACCTTGAGGCTAGCCAAGACTTACAAAAAGCTTGGCATGACCAAAAGGCTGTCCTGACTGTTTATCAGCCAGGCAAGAAAGTGTGGGTGTTGGAGCTTGTGGCCCCAGCAGCTCTCCAGGACAAATGGAGTGGCCCCCATACAATTGTTGAGAAAAAGGGAGAAGTCACCTACTTGGTGGATCTTGGAACTCCCAGGAGCCCCCTTAGGGTGCTCCATGTCAACAGATTAAAGCCATATGCGAACAGGGCTGACATGGGCTTGCCCATAGCAACTGATGAGGACCAGGAGGAGGAGAGTGACCCTCTCCCTGACCTGCTCTCACAGAACCCTGATGATGGGTCAGTTGATGGTGTTGCTTTGGCAAGCAGCCTCACTGATCATCAGCAAACTGAATGCAGACAAGTTCTGCAACAGTTTAGACATATGTTTAGCCTGACCCAAAGTCAGACTCCCTGGTGCACCCATGAGGTGGACACTGGAGACAGTCTGCCTGTAAAGAGTAAAATCTACAGGCAACCTGACCATGTCAAGGACTGTATCAGGACTGAAGACCAGAAAATGTTGGAACTAGGTGTTATTGAGCCTTCAGATAGCCCGTGGGCTAGCCCAGTAGTCCTTGTGCCTAAACCTTATACCCAGGGTGGTAAGAAAGAAATGAGGTTTTGTGTTGACTACAGAGGCCTCAATTCAGTCACCAGGACTGATGCCTACCCAATACCAAGGGCAGATGAACTTATAGACACTTTGGCCTCGGCCAAGTATCCTAGTACATTTGACCTAACAGCTGGCTACTGGCAAATCAAGTTAGCTGATGATGCCAAGGCCAAAACACCATTCTCAACCCCTGGTGGGCACTATCACTTTGTGGTAATGCCCTTTGGTTTGAAAAATGCACCTGCCACTTTTCAGAGGTTGGTGAATAAAGTTCTGACTGGTATGGAAACTTATTGCTCAGCTTATCTTGATGATATTGCTGTCTTTAGTTCCACCTGGCAGGATCACCTGGTCCACCTCAGAAATGTTTTGGAGGCCCTGCAAAAAGCAGGCCTCACTATCAAGGCCACCAAGTGCCAGATAGGGCAGAGTCAGGTTGTGTACCTGGGCCACCTTGTAGGTGGAGGCCAGGTTCAACCATTGCAGAGCAAAATCCAAACCATAATGGAATGGGTAGCTCTAACAACCCAGACACAGGTTAGAGCCTTTTTAGGCCTGACTGGGTACTATAGGAGGTTTGTTAAGGGATATGGATCTATAGTGACCCCCTTAAATGATCTTACCTCTAAGAAAATGCCAAAAAAGGTTCAGTGGACAGCTAGCTGTCAAAAGGCATTTGATGACCTAAAGCAGGCAATGTGCACTGCCCCCATCTTGCAGAGTCCAGATTACAAAAAGAAGTTCATTGTTCAAACAGATGCTTCAGAGCTGGGTGTGGGAGCTGCACTGTCTCAACTTAATGATGAAGGTCAAGACCATCCAGCAGCTTTCATAAGCAGAAGGCTGACCCCTAGAGAGAAACGTTGGTCAGCTATAGAGAGGGAGGCCTTTGCTGTGGTGTGGGCCCTGAAGAAGCTGAGGCCATACTTGTTTGGCACTCACTTCATTGTTCAGACTGACCACAAGCCCCTCCTATGGCTCAAACAGATGAAAGGTGAAAATCCTAAACTGATCAGGTGGTTCATTTCCCTGCAGGGGATGGACTATACATTGGAACATAGTCCTGGGACCCAAAATGCCAATGCTGATTGCCTCTCAAGGTATTTCCACTTAAAACATGAAGACTCAACTGGTCAAGGTTAGTTTAATGTCCCTGCGTTTGGGGGTGGGGTTATGTAGGAGAGTAGGATCTGCACTTATGTTGCCCCCACTTTTTTTCTGATGTATACTCTGGTTTCTGGCTATAGTCTGGCTGGGTCCCTGCTAATCAGGACCCCAGTCTCTCTGTTTTCTCTAAATCGACTTGGTGTGCATATTAGATGCACTAGTGATTGGATACTGTGGTACCTTATGAGCCCCTAGTAAAGGGTACCTTAGGTACCTAGGGCATAGGCACTTCACAAGCCTACCAGGGGCTGAAGCATGTATTATGCCACCCCTGGGAAGCAGACTCAATCTGACACCACAGGCCTGCTACTGTAGCCTGTGTGAGGTAGTGTTAGCACTCCTCACTGAGGTATAGGTTTCTATATCTCACCATACACACACATATAAACCTATCAGCCACCCCTATGGCAGACCCTATCAATCCTGAGGGCAGGGTGCTTGGTTTACAATGTGAGGGGGTGCCTCCGTATGAGCAGGGCCCCACTGCAGCTACCAGAGTCTATTCTCTATGGCTGTTTGTGGATGCGGTTAAACCATATACTCTTAAGTGCATTAAAATGCTAACTTTGGAATGACTGCATCAAAACATGTTGTGTTTGGTGTCAAACAACTTAGAATCATACTCCCACATCAGTCCATGATGTGGGAGCAGGATCCCACCCTTCTAGAGGGGACGACATGTAAAACAACAGAAATCTGAAAGAGCCCTGGCATCACAAAATGGATGCCACCAGCACAGACACTGGGCTGCCCTCCTACTGCTTACTGAAACTCGCAGTGGAGGAAGCCCAACAAAAGGCATCCTGTCACAGGGAGGTGTCACCACCTTCCAGACAGGATTTAGTGTATTGGGGTTGGGTGGGTGCACTCCTAGAGTGCTTTGAAGTCCTGCACTGGGGGAGCAGTAGACTCCTCTGTGCATATGCCAGCTCAAACCGGTTCAGGGGCTACCTGCCCCTGCTCTGGCGCGAAACTGGACAAAGGGAAGTGGGTGTAACCACCCCCTCCCCTGACCCTCCTAGAGGAGTGGTCATAGAGCTAGTCCCTCCCCTATCTTCACTATAAGATAGCAAACTTTGCCATTGCAAAAGAGATAACCCTGGACAACGCTCTACAAAGAAGAATCCTGGCCCTTCGACGTTCCACTACCTTTGGAAGACAGAAAAAGGAGTGACTCCCCTGCTTGGCAGGCACCAAAAACCTTAATCAACGGTCGCAAACGTTCCCGCTCCCGCCGGAGTTCGAAGTCCCTGCAGCCCCGGAAATGGATTTCCTGACTTCTCGACGGCCATTGTGAGTCCCCAGCAAAGCTGTGGCGAGTGAACTCCACGAGTGATGAGGAACAGCAATACCCAGGGACAGTGCACTACTGTCAAGTGCAACCCTTTCACAACGTTCTACGAACTTGTGCTTTGGACCATTTGTGGCCCAAGCCTCCAGCAGGTTCTGCAGCGAAATTCAGAGGCCTACCCTGTCCCGAGTGACCGTGGGCTCCGGTGAAGCATTTCCTGAAGAGGCGCCGTCGCAATCCCTTGCCCGTTGGCTTGTGGGTCCCCCGAAGACTTTCTTATCAACTCAGAGGGCTCCCCTGGTTGCTCCAGGCCTGCCCTCATTTACCCTCGCTGGGTGAGTCCCTCAGACCTTGCTGGTCTGCACCATCAACTTTCTTCACTCTACACGAGACTTGCAGTTGCCAAGGCTTGTTGGCTCCAATCCGGTTGCTGACACCACAGTCAGCTGCAGACGTTGTGGGACACTTCGAATCCAGCTGCTGGTCATAGTTGAACTCTCCTGGACCTCGTGAGCGAAGAGTCAAAACACCATCGACGACCTGAAATCACCCGACATTTGTGGTCATCCATCTTCCTGGCCACCGGTCACTGGCAAGTGACTTTGAACACTGTCCCTTCAATTTTCAGGTCTTCAGCATCTTGAATCCACCCTTGGATTCCACCGGACACTTCTTCAGTCGACAGAAGCAGCAAGTCTTCTTTGGTCTCCATAGAAAACAGCGAGGCGACGCGACCCGACACCAAAAGACACCTATGCACCCGGCTTCCCAGGGTGAGGTAACTCGTGCACTCCGGTGCCCTAGTGTGTGTTGGCCCTCGAATTACTTACCTTGTAAGTGGCTTGCTTGTAGACTTCCTCGAAGTACCCTAAAACTTTAAAAATCAAACCGCGACTTGCTCCATTATAATCAATAGGGAACCCACGGCTGTGTTCACACACTGCACACGTCTCCCGTGGGCCTACTACTTACCTGCTTTCACTGCAGTGGTGAAGCCCCAGCAATGCTACAGGCCCTAGGCCTGGTCATTTTGCAAGTCGACCTTCTTATACCATTTTTTTAGTATATGGTCTGGTACGTCCCTAGGGCTGCAACCATATTTGTGCTTAACTTATTGAGAAACGTTGAATTTTGAATGTGATTTCTGGCTTCTAATCTCATAAAGAGATTAGTAGAGTGTGTCTAGAAATAAATACATATATATTTGGTATATATACCTGTGTGGTGTCCTTTCATTTGGTAATTCAAGACATTATAAGGTAAAACAAGCTGCTTTACATTCCTCTGAGCCTTAGCCTGAAGGCTGCTCTCCACAGCTACCACTAGGATAGCTTTCTTTAAAAGGTTGTCTTAAACCTATCTACCATAAGAGTCGAATTGGACTTGTGCAAGGTGGCCACTATAACTAGTGACCAGCATATGCCAGGCCAACTTCTCACAGGAAAGAACTTTGCTTTTGTTCAGACTGCATTAATGGAAACTCTCTCCCATTGAACATCCATCTAGATATCTCACCCAGGCTATATATTATTCAGAACCTGGCGCCCCATCTTTTTCCAGATCTCACTCATTTGCACCTCCATCCTTTTGATAAGTTGTCAGTGGCTGCATGTTGCTGCTGTGATTTTCTGATGTTTCATTTTATGGCATTGCTTAGTAAAAGCCCCATTTTTGTGTAAAACACTCCCCTGCTTTTATCCCTCTGCACTCTTCTTGCTTTCTTTTTTGACTTAAGGGTTGCAATTTCCATCAAGCTGGTTTTGTATTTGCCTTATTATTGCCAAATGAAAGATGTTCCTCCACGCCCCACATACAAGTTTTCCTTTTTAGGAAAAAAACAACATTTGGCCTGTAAAGTGCTAAAAACATGATATTCACAGTGATCAACTAAAGTTCTGCTAGTCTTTGCAGGTGAGAATTAACAGGGCATCCTCTTGGGTTATTGTTGACTTTATATGCTTCAAGTTAATGAGTTAGTTAGTCACTCAATCACAGTGCCCCAAATGAAAACCCTCCTTTCATTCTATGCAGCGATACACTTGCACACATATGAGAATAGGGAACAGAACCCCAGTTTTCTATTATTTTATTTTAAAAGTCATATATAGCGCAAGCATGACCCTTGCGGGTATCAGAGCGCTATACACATGTACGGAGATTAGAGGCATAAGGAAAACAAATATGGCTCCTAAGATATGGGAGAGATCAACACAAAGAGTAGATACAAATGGATACAGTAGTACAGTCACAAAAAACATAGATAAAACAATCATCAGAAATATGACAGCAAGCAGTAGACAAGAGAGTCATTGGTGTCAGGAGAGGTTCGGGGAGAGGTGATCCTAGGATCTAGGGCATACATTTATTCATGATTAATGCTTTGACTTCTTTCTTGAAGGAAACAGTTGAGCGATTTAGTGTGATTTCAAGGGGCAGTGAGTTCCAGATTCTCGGAGCGAGCCCAGAGAAAGCTCGTTTGTAGGTTTTCTTTTTAAGAATCTCTGTGGTTTCAGCAATAAAAGTGCTGGAGATTCTGGGAGAACTTTCACCACCAGAGAGCTCCAACTTCTGAGCAAGGTATCTTGGGGTACTGAGGTGTAAGGCTTTATGGGTCATGCAGGAGATTTTAATTGAACTCTTGCTTCATAAGGGAGCCATTTGAGAGCTAAAAGGTCTGGGGGGATGTGGCTGATTTGGCTGTTTCTTTTTGATCCCATGATGACTTTAGCGGCAGAATTGAGGGAGGCCCTTAGAGGAGTCATTGTGGACCTGAGCAGTATCGGATACAACCATTAGGTTGATAACAACACTAGGTCAAGGTTGCAGGGTACAGATTTGCGACATATAATAAACAGTATACAGATTAGTACGTTACTCATCACCATGTATAATCATATTATCAATATCAGATATGTCCATTAGTTTGAGTCGTTCACGGCGTAATTCAACTGTAGGGGATAGGCAAATATCGCCCCTGTAGCTATTCCACCCACCCCATTTACAGTTCAATTTTTTGGGGCAGCCCCTGTATTTAAAGACATCTTTCTCGGCTATCATTGCCCTGTCCATGTCAACTGCCCAATCACGCACAGTTGGGACCACCCTCACCCCCCCCCCCCCATTTTTGTGCAATGTTCCGTTTTGCAATGGCCCATCCTAATGAGGCCCATGCTTTCTCAGTTTGTGTGAGATCCATGGCTTCCCAAATATTTAATAAGCATAGTTGGGGGGAAGCCTTCAGAGCCTTACCACCCACTCTTACCATCTGTTTGGTGATAGCCCCCCAATATAAGTGCACCTCCAGGCAATCCCAGACGATGTGGAAAAAAGTTCCCAGTTGGTGGCATTGTCTAAGGCACAGGGGATCGGTCCTCCTACCCATTTTGGCCAAGATCCCCGCATCGAGGTATACACGGTGAAGGATCTTCAACTGAACCAGGCGTAATCTCATGGGGATAGCCATTTACCTGGGGGAGACCAGCGCAACTCGCCAGTCATTGTCTTCGAGTTCCCCCAGGTCTGTCTCCCAATATTGCCGCAGGTGTATCAGAGGGTCTGGGCAATTGTTTATTAGCTTCTTATATGTGAGGGAGATGGCTTTTTTATTCATGGGATCAAGTATCAGCCTGTCTTTCAGTGGAGAGGCCTTGGGTAGTGGAACATCCTTGGGTAACACTGCTTTGATCGCATGGCTAATTTGTAGATACCAGAATGTTTCAGTCTGTGTGAGTTGGTGTTTATGCTGTAGGTCTGCAAAGGAGGACAACTTTCCCGCGATCCACATGTCTCCCACGTCGATATGCCAATAAGATCCTGTCGAATTTGGGACTAGTGCTAAGCTGACCCACAAGGTTTGTTTCTTAGAGTGGTGTGGCTTTTGTAAGTTTGTTGTGCCATCCCAGTTGTCTATTCACTCTATGCCAGGTGTCTACTGTGCGTGCTGTCAGTCCCGTGAGATTTAGCTTGCGAGGTTTCGTGTAGAGAGCCCTATTGTAACCCCTTGTCCCAGGAGCCAACGGTCTGTGCGGAAGTTTGGGTCGTCGTAGTCCCCATGTACCCATTTATTAATCGCAACCAATTGGGACGCCTTGTAATAGAGTCTTAAGTCGGGTAATGCAATGCCCCCATCATACAACCCCATCGTCAACTTTTTCATGGCTATCCGTGGAGGTCGACCATACCATAGTAGTTCTCGTACGGCGCTCTCATTGTTGGCAAAGTTGATTTTCATTTTTAACATACATTATCAACAGAGCAATTGAGTATATACATACATTTAAGTATACCAGTCAGTACAAAGTTGCAAAGTTATGCATACATGGCATATATGCAGATATTAACAACTTATCATGGGTCTGCTGTTACATTGCTGCATACAAAAACAATACAACTTGTAAACTTCTAAACACGTTAACAATATATGTCCTATGAATTTGTTGTCTGGACTCTTTATGCACAAAACTCGATCGTGCGTAGGTGGTGTCAGTGTACTATGTTGCAGAGTTACCTAATGGGTATCCTGATATTTATGCAAGAAGTGAGACCGCACTATAACCTATCTGTACAAGGCAGGGGCTGTGATATTTTTTGTTCTATTGTGTCTGTGGGTGAGCATAGGGAAAGGTATGAGGTGGCCGGGATGGTGGGGACATCCGCACCCTACTGGACAAAGGAGAAACAGTAGCCCTCATCCTCCTCGACCACTCAGCGGCGTTCGACACAGTCTCTCACCGCACCCTAATGCGCAGACTCTATGATGCAGGATTTCAGGACAAGGCCCTCGATTGGATCTGCTCCCTCCTCTTCGGCAGCGCGCAGCGGGTCAGACTCTCCCCTTTCCTCACGGACCCCACACCTACCACCTGCGGAGTACCCCGGGGCTCCTCCCTCAGCCTGACGCTCTTCAACGTCCACATGGCTCCACTCACCCCCATCGTCAGAACCTACGGACTGAACATTGTGTTATACGCAGACGACACCCAACTCATCCTCTCCCTATCCAACGAACCCAACACCGCCAGATACAACTTTCGAGAAGGCATGGAAGCCGTCACCAAATGGATGAAAAACAGCTGCCTGCAACTAAACACCAACAAAACAGAAGTGCTCATCATGGGCCCAAACCCCGATGCCTGGAGCGACACCTGGTGGCGCCTCGCCCTCGGAAACCCGCCAACCCCCACAGACCACGCACGGAACCTGGGAATCATCCTGGACTCTGAGCTCAAAATGGACTGCCAGATCAACTCTGTCTCGTCTTCCTGCTTCCACACCCTCCACCTCCTTCGTAAGACCTCCAAATGGAACCCCCTCGAACACCGAAAGACCGTCACTCACGCCCTGGTCACCAGCAGACTCGACTACAGCAATGCACTCTACGCCGGAATGAACAAAACCATCACCCGCAAGCTACAGAACATCCAGAACGCCGCCGCAAGACTGGTCCTCTGTGGAAATATGGATTTTTCTGGTCAGTTATGTCCCCTTTCTTGGACCCCAACGGTTCTATGTGCATGTTACAAGTACATGTATGTTCCCTCCAGTTCCAGTTATGAAGACGCAAACACATGTGCGTCCACCGTCAACATGTCCTCTGTCAGATCCGCCATGAATAAACCGGATATTCCATTCCTAAGTACGAAAGGCCACCGCCTTTATATGGTTCACCTATGCCATTTTACAGTCCAGGCAAGTAGGCCCTGATTCTGTCATCAAGCTTTTCTTGCCTTCTGCCTCTGAAAACTCCAGTCTGAGCCTGCATCTGTGACCATGAACTTTGTCTCATTCTCTGCGCGGCTCACGAAGCCTGACATCAGCCTATTCTCTGCCAAGAACTGTATTTCACCTTCGAGTTATCTGCTTCGCCCCTCAGCCGATGCATTCCTGTCTAGTAGTTTAAGTAAACATTCCTTCCAGCTACCGAGCAATGGCTCGGCTTCTCTGTCTTTATGCAAGTAATTCATAGTCCTGTTACCATGGAATATTCCTACCCCCTCGCATCTAGTGTAGACACTTAGACGCTTGCACACGCACGCACAGTCATGATAGAATAGATTCTGTCCGAGAGTCCTTCTTTTGTGGATAACATAGTTCTTTAAACATAGGATGTTAGATATGATTTGGGATTAGGTTGACTTGACCCCCCAGACTTTTCGTCTCCACATGTAGAGCTAAATGTCAAGTCCCCTTCACCCCCTAGTTGCACGTCAATCATACGTCATGCTGCTGCGCGCGCATCTATGCCAAGTATTATCTTATAGATCCACCTATATATGACATCATAACCAATTATGTTCCTTTTTACTCCTTATTACACCCATTTTCGGTTACGCATATGAATCGTCATTTTCCTTATCAATTGTTACGCCTACTGCATTCGCTTCATTGTAATGTATGTACTATAAAAGTCATTTCTTGTCAATAAAGTATGTACTTCACTTCCTGAACCTCCGTGGTGATGGAACTTGGAGCAACCGATTATAATCGTTCATTGGAATAAAGCCCATTCCGAACCTCTGATACCACGGATTCTGCCTCTCATTTTACTGAGCTATTTTATTATGTTTCCGTATCAAATTAAGTCCCGGTAAAGGAATTTTATTTACCACATGAATGGCGCCCGAACAGGGACACTTTCTCATCTCACGCGCCGGCGGTGAGTTGCAGGCCCGGTCTCCTGCCACAGCTGGACGGACAATAACGCGTACCAGCAGGATTTCCTGTATCTCCCTCCGGTCAAGCGGGGGCGACTGAGGCTGCGATCAACACCCAGACGAGGCGGTGAGAAGTGCGAAGTATCCCGACCAGAGCCTAGCTGAGAGAGCAAGATCCGAGGTATACAGAGGCCCACCAGTTCGAAGTCGAGTCCAGTTTCCAACGAGTCGAGTCGAGTCCAGTCCGGTCCAAGTTCAGTCTCCGAGGCCTTCCGTTTCCGAAGCTACCCGGTGAGTACCATTACTGGGGAGGCATTTCTGACGTGCACATAGGTTGTGCCGGTCAAGACGGGTTTGGGTACACAAATCCGGTCTGCACTGTTTAAGCAGTGTATATGTACTGTTTAGCAGTATGTCAAGTATTCCGAAGTATCTAGTTATTGTCAAAGAATTATGCTTGGTGATTAGTTATGCAGACGATCATCATTGTTGGTTATTTTAAAGGTTAAAAAATGTTTAATGTTTAATGTTTAATGTGTTAAACGTCCTGCATATTGTGGTATGAATGGTTGTTCATTATTGTGCTTTTGTACTAAGTGTGTTCAAGATTAAGTATCAGATCAGTTCTCAATATGCCGCTCTTTTCGAAACTAAGACAGATCACTACAAGAAAAGGGGTACTCGAAGAAGCCGTTCCTATTCCTCCTAGGGACACTCCAGGGTACTTCATGTATCATAAACATGGCTTAGACGCTATATTATTTCTTGATTTATGGGTAGACTACACCAAGGAATTACCAGAAAGTCAGAGGTGGCCCACAGCGGGAACCTGGGATGCAGAGTGCATCATGAAAGTAGAAGAAGAGTTATGGAAAAGGAAAGTCAGACAATCACAGAAAGATGCCGTTGAGTTATGGCGTAAAGAATCTCATAGACGTACAGAAAAAGCACGTAGACAGGAGGAGAAGAGTAAAGAGAATTCCAATAAAGTTCGAGAAAATCTATTAATTGAGGAAGGTATCCGAGTGAAATCAGAACAAGTAGACAGACAAAGAAATGCCCTTATGAATGGTATGTATCCCCTTCTGGCCGAAGGATTACCTAAAGCTACTCCAGAAACACCGAAAGACTTGCCGCCCCCATTATTCCCAATAAAGGTACATCCTAAGGGGCATCCTAGAACCGCAGAAGATGTTTTTCTTTCCTCATATTTAGATGACGCAGCTCCCGAGTATGCTAATTCCGCCCCACATAGACCGCATACCAGGGAGGTTCAACGCCAAGACCCAGTACCCGTATCCCTACAGCAACAGATCGTGTCACAAGTTCCGGCAAGCACATCTGTTTCTACATCTGTTCCCACAGCTGCTTCTATAGCTGTGTCCACACCTATAGTTGCTGTGTCACGTTCAACGAATCCTTTCACACCCGACACCCCAGATGGGGCTACGGGAGGTGCTAGTAACATTTTTTCTACGCCACCCAGAATAAATAAACTTACTTTTCAAGAGTCAGCACATTCACGTACCCCCAAACTCATAAATGCCCGTACGCTTAAGGAACTTCTTATAGATTGCAGATATGACCCTGTGCCCGGCAAAGAGGACGAAATGACCCTGGCATCATTGCGTATCAGACGAGCCGCAGTGTACTTAGGGAAGTTACCAGGAATGACTGCGCATCTAGATAAAATATATCATTTTGTTCAAACAGGGCGAGATCCAGAATGTATTAACAGAGCTATGGAATACCAGAAAGTGGAGATACAGGGGGAACTGTTACGTTTCCTCATAAATTGTGTGATCAGAAATGAAGACCGACCGGGGGTAGACCCGGAAGCAATGCAAATTCTTACCAGATGGAGCCAGAATATATCAGAAGGTAGACATGATAAACAAAATTGTATAATAGCCATGTGCCGAAAGATCCGTAAAGAAATAGAACGCCTACACGAAGAAAGATTAGCGGTAGACGAGTTCGAACAAAACGAGGAGGAAGGGTCAGGACTGCCCGCAGGACAGTCAGACACCATAGCCTATGTAGGTAAAGGAAGATCTTGTAATAGTAATAGATGTCCTATTGACCCGATACGTCCGATATGTCCAGATAATAACAGGAATTTCCAAATACCTATAATTAACATCAGGTCTAACGAGCATTCGTTCCAAGCAGCTGACAAATTACTTCGAGAACGAAGGGGTTATCATTTCCTCGATTCTATGGATGAACAAGAATTAGCCAGGTCAGCTGTCCATTGGGTTGACAGTCCCGGAAAATATAGTGATGATACAGTAGCACGCGCATTTTTGAATCTCACCCCAGATGAACAGCGTTTAGCTGGGATTTATATGATTCAACAACTCCTTATACTATATCAGAGTCAGCATTCGGACCCTGGTCCCTTACCTGATATATTGACTGAATTGCTTATGAATAGATGGAGAGGTTCAGGTACTAAATTAATTAAAGAAATTCTAGAATCAAGAAAGCAGTATATTCTTTTTGTATGTTCAGACCGTGTCTCATTGCCCATCAAGGAAAGAACCACGTATTACATGGATAGACAGAATCCCTTACGAGAAGTGCACCCAATAAAGGGCGAGGACAACGAGTTTAAGCGCGTATTTGTATATACGCCCATATCAAAAATAGAATTGTTAGAAATGAAGAAAGTGGTACCCAGTCATGACAAAGATCCAGCGGGTTTTCACCGAGAAATTAAAGACATGTTACTCATGGGAGAGTATACCTATCCCGACATTATGACAATATTAAAGGTATTGATGCCTGCTGGCATTTATGAGAAACTCAGGGAAAAAGAGTGGGAGGTAGGAGACCAAAAGATAGAATGGTCAGTATTAGAAGCAGAAGAAAAGGCCCGAACTGCAGGAGCAGGACTCGGGGATAAAACTAAAGCACTACCAGGTTTATTAGTACAGGTACTGCCACGTTTATTAACTACGAAAAAGGAAGATTGGGGTACAATTTGCCTGTAAACAGAAGCAAGATGAAGACACTAGTGATTACTATGCCCGATTTGAAAAATGTTTTGGTATAAATAGTGGCATAAAAGCGAGTAGCGAATCATACCCACATCTGTTTGTAACAAAATTAGTAGAAAATGCCCTGCCCCAAGTAAAGAATAGAGTATTAAAATTCGAGAGTACCTGGCAAGGTAACACTCCATCACAAATGTTACAAATGTTACAGTACCATCACAATAGAATTAGAGAGGAACAAGAACATGAACACAGACGCATGAAAGACACGAAAATGAAAATGTTAGTTTCTCAGACAGTTCCAGCTGAAGGACATAAAAAGGGTATGACACATTCCGGTGATTCAGCCGGACCTGTAAAAGGGACATGCAATTATTGTAAAAAACCAGGTCATTACGTACACGATTGTCCAGTTTTGAAACATAATATCGCCATAGGTAAAACACAAGAAAGACCACGGCCACCTAGACAGGACCAGAATGAACAAGGAGCTCCGCAGCATGCACAGTCCATGCCAGCTTCACAACAGTCTATACAGTTTGTGCCAGCTGCACCAGCGCTGCCTGTTGCTGCCACACAAACCACGACACGACAACTGTACCAGACCGCACAGTACGACTATCCTGATTATCAACGATACGCATGAACCAGCCTAGAGAGGGAAGTTGACTTACCCCTTATCGAGATCCCTGTAGATCAAGAAGGATCTTATGTACATAGTGAATTGTTAGGCCAAGACAGAAAATTTTTACTCGATACAGGGGCAAGTCGAACGACCATAAAACGTAGTGAAGTTCCAGGGGCACCCCTCTCAGGCTCACAGAATATTTCCCTTGGTTTTTCAGGAAAACCTATTGTTAATGAAGTGTCACAGCCTCTCCCACTTACGATAGGACCTTTGACCCGAACTACAGATTTATTGCTTACTAAATCATGTCCAGAAAATCTGTTAGGAATAAAAACACTGAAAGCTCTAGGAGCTATAATATGTTGTTCTCCGGAAGGAGTAAGGTTGTTTTTACGTGATTTTAAAGGTCATTATGTGTCTAAAGACATGGATCCCCGACTGCAGACTGTACCTACACATCTATGGGCACAAGGCCCTACTGATGTTGGATGCATGAATATTACACCATATCGAGTCACATTAAAGGCAGGAGTGGTGCTACCACGAATGCGACAATACAAGTTACCACCAGATGCTGTAGTGGCTTTACTACAAATCATTGACGAGCTCATTACCCAAGGAGTAGTTGTAGAAACAGACTCCAATGTATGTAATTCACCGATAATTCCGATTCTTAAACGAACAGATCTAAAGGCCCCGCCAGTATATCGATTGGTTATTGATCTGCGCGAATTAAACAAATGCATTGTGCCACAATTTCCTGTGGTCCCAGATATCTCGTCATTACTGACAGCTATTGATTCCGAAGCGACATTCTTTACTGTAATCGATCTCAAGAATGCCTTTTTCAGCGTCCCAATAGATCCGGAAAGCCAATATTTGTTCGGATTTAGTTTAAATGGACGTAGCTTTAAATTCTCACGCGCACCTCAAGGATTTACAGAAAGCCCCAGCATCTATAGCCAAGCACTGAAACGAGAACTTGACAGTATCCACATGCCAGTTAACACTGCCTTGCTTCAATATGTCGATGATCTGTTGATCACCGCTAGAAGCGAACCGGAATGTGAAAAAGCATCACTGACAGTTTTACAATTTCTAGCCGAAAAGGGGCACAAGGTGTCCCCTTCTAAGCTGCAATTCTGTGTCCAGCGAGTTGTTTACCTTGGACACTCGCTGTCCAAGGAGGGAAGGCAGCTTACACCCGACCGCATTCAGTTAATAGCTAACATGCAAATACCCAAGACACAAAAGGAGGTGCGGGCTTTCATAGGCCTCACTTCATACTGTAGACAGTGGATCCCTCAATATGCATTTCTAGCAAAACCACTCATTCAATTGACAACACAGGAGGCAGCCACATCGACTGTTCTCCCTTGGACTCAGGAACATACACAAGCTTTTGAAAGCCTAAAGAAAGCTTTATGTCAAGCACCTGTTTTAGCAACGCCATGTTACAGAAAACAGTTTACACTCTTTGTTACAGAACGCGAAGGTACTGCCTTGTCAGTACTCACACAGGAACAAGCAGGAGCACACAAACCATGTGCTTATTTTTCTAGTACATTAGATCCCGTAGCTCAGGCTTTGCCTGCATGCCTAAAATCAGTGGCAGCGACAGCTTTAGCAATCAGACAAAGCGATGCCATAGTGTTAGGACATCCATTGACAGTTCAAGTACCACATGCAGTAGAGGTTCTTGTAAATAGAACGCAAACACAACACTTGACTATAGCGCGACTTACAGGGTACGAACTTACATTGTTTCAGCCACACATAGAAATCAGACGCTGTAACACATTGAATCCTGCCACACTTTTGCCAGTAACCGGAACAGACCCACTAGCCCATGACTGTATTGAAGTTATTACTATAACGACGAAACCCAGACAAGACTTAACCGATGTCCCATTGTCCGATCCAGACCTGACATTGTATGTAGATGGTTCATGTATGAGAACAAATACAGGAGAGTTAGTGGCTGCTTACGCAGTCACAACAGATACTGAAGTCATTGAAACTAATCGTATAAATACTTTGTCAGCTCAAGCCGCAGAGCTCATTGCTCTGACACAAGCCTGTATTCAAGCCACAAATAAAAAAGTCAACATATACACTGATTCACGTTATGCATTCGGAGTTGTACATGACTTCGGCGTGCTATGGCGAGAGAGAGGTTATTTAACTTCCCACGGTGCCCACATTCAGCACGGACCCCTCATTCATGCCTTATTAGATGCGATACATCTACCGACTGCAATATCAATTATGAAATGTAAAGCTCATACGAAAGTCACTGATATCATTTCTCAAGGCAATGATCTAGCCGACAGAACAGCTAAACAGACTGCTCAAACCCAAACATCCGACATGACAAAGACAATAGTCCCGATGCCGACGCATTGTATGACAGTTAAAGATCCTACCCTTGACGTAATTGACATACAGACACATGCTACACCAGACGAAATAAAGAAATGGACTGAATTAGGAGGGATCCAAACGGACCAAGGATGGATGATGAAGGAAAAGTCTGTGTGGTTCCTTCCTGATTCAATGGTCCAAGTTATAGTTAATACTATACATAGTCCAGCACATCTAGGAGAAAAAGCTATGCTAGATAGCATTCAACATATTTGGTTCAATAAACATTTACGAGCAGCAGCCAAACAAAAGGTCCGTACCTGTATGATCTGTTGCCAGTTCAACCCAGGAAAAAGTGTTCCCGTAGAACAAGGTGGATTTCATCCTCCTAATCACCCTTTTGAAGTACTCCAGATGGATTATATCCAGATGGAACGATGTCGAGGATTCAAATATGTTCTCGTAGTTGTCTGCGCTCTGTCCCGCTGGACGGAGGCATACCCGGTTTCAGATTACACTGCCCCGACTACTGCCAAACAGTTAGTTCGAGAATTCTTCCCACGATACGGTTTACCACGTGTTGTTCACTCAGATAACGGCCAGCCGTTCTCATCCGAATTAATGAAACATGTTTCACTTTTGTTAGGTTATCAGTGGAAATTCCACTGTGTCCGACACCCTGAGGCAGCAGGTCTCGTAGAAAGACATAATCAGACCCTGAAAATTAGATTGTCCAAAATATGCAGGGAGAAAGGTGTCGACTGGGTAGTAGCACTACCAGTTGCACTCTTTTTCACAAGAATGGTAGCACACTCTCGAACAGGGCTATCCCCGTATGAGGTGATCTTCGGCAGACCACCAAATATGTGGGGGACGCCTATACCACGCAAAATAACTGATATTGACTGTAATATGCTGACAGATTACTTGGCTTCCTTGATGTCTGCACTACAATCTTGTCGTTCACAGGTAGCTGCAGCTTTTCCCGACAATACTGAGGTGAAACCCCATGACGTAATTCCGGGGGACCTCGTCCTTGTGAGGAATTTCGACCGAAAGACTCAGCTGGAGCCCAGGTGGAAGACACCCAAGTTGGTCTTGCTGACCACAAGGACAGCCGTAAAGATCGAAGGCAGGAAAGGATGGATTCATTCAAGTCATATCAAGAAATTTCATGGACTTCCTTCAGATGTAAACAGCCCACCTCGTGTGTCCTCACCAATTGACTCAAAACTACCTCTGGCTGAGGCCGACAGTAAAGAACTTTATAGACTAAAATTAAGGCCTAGGCCGTCGGACGATTTGATTGTTTAAGTCCTCTCCTAGGTGAAGCGGTTGAATCTGTCTCCGACATGTATCACCTAGACCTGAATCATGGACAGTCGCGAAAAATGATGAAACGACAGGCGTATTGTAAATCACTGCGTAGCCATTGCATAGTGACATTATTAATCTTGTTTTTCTTAAGTCTTTTAATAATTACTGCAAGTATATTGTTGCACATATATTACCCTATTGCCAGAAACGTTTACAATGTTACTGCTGAACATTCTTTTAGTGACTTACCCCCGCATGAATTGTCTTATAGACTTGCGCTGCGCAATAACACTTTCATTAGTATGTTACATCATTCCCATCAGACTAGTAATGCAACTAATTGTTGGGTGTGTGGCCGGCTCCCTCCCTATCAGAATTATGAAGGAGTCCTGCCTTTCTTTCCACATCCGTTTACACATAATGGCTCCTGTGGAGCATGGTTTAGTTTAATCAATTCCATAGACTCAGATACAGCCGTTTACCAAGACCAGTGGGTATGGGGAAATCTGAACCTAGTTTTATTCAAAGTCTGTTACCCTGACAAGGAGGGTCGCCCCAAAGGAACAGGAACTGATCTAGAAAATGAAGTATATGGATTAGGTAACTTTACTCCTAATCTCATGGTTCTAAATGTCGAATCCGAAGTTGAACTAGTTTTACCAACCATGTCAGTATTCCCAGCGAAAGGTGAATTGTGTGTAAGAAAAGTTGGTTCCATACATATGGGCCATAGTAAATGCACTACTACAGTAGAATTCAGTGATCAAGGCAAATCTTCATTTAGAGCTTATCGCCACTCCTACTTTATATGTGGTCAGACTGCATATATGCGTCTACCTCTAGATTGGGATGGTACCTGCTACATTGCATTCCTTTTGCCACCTGTTTTCCTAGCTCCTCCTGATTATTATAGAAATATTCATTTAGTACACAACAGAGAGCGGAGAGATCTCCCAATTGTCGATTACACTGAAACAGCATGGGAAAAATACACAGATTTCAATAAAGGCATCTTTCCCTATATAGGTACTGTTACTAATAGTAAGCTGATACGTAGATTAACTAGAACCCTTGAAGCAGTAGTGAATGAAACTATTTCCGCCTTAGGCAATTTAACAGAAGAGCAGTCTGCTATGCGGATTGTTGTGCTTCAAAATCGTCTTGTCCTTGACGTCATCCTGGCTGATAGGGGCGGAGCTTGTAGGGTCATCGGATCAAGCTGCTGCGTATTCATACCAGAAAATTCGCCATCTGTATATAAAGCTATAACTCGCCTTCATAAGATTGTAAGCCAGATACACCAGAACCCAGGCACTTGGACTTGGTCCGGTTGGTTTTGGAGTGTGATATCAGCCTGGGGATGGAGAGTCCTATCCTTCCTAGGTATTGGCCTTCTCATACTATTCAGTTGCTGTCTATGCCTACAATGTGGACCAGCGATCTGTGGTCTGTGTGCCACATCATGTATTCCATCACCAAGAATTCATTCGTCACGGAAGAAGAAAGAAGAACAAATGATGTTATATGAACAGATCAATGGATTAATGAAGATTGATATCTCTTGACGGGCAAGTAGGGGACAAGGAGGGAATGTGGAAATATGGATTTTTCTGGTCAGTTATGTCCCCTTTCTTGGACCCCAACGGTTCTATGTGCATGTTACAAGTACATGTATGTTCCCTCCAGTTCCAGTTATGAAGACGCAAACACATGTGCGTCCACCGTCAACATGTCCTCTGTCAGATCCGCCATGAATAAACCGGATATTCCATTCCTAAGTACGAAAGGCCACCGCCTTTATATGGTTCACCTATGCCATTTTACAGTCCAGGCAAGTAGGCCCTGATTCTGTCATCAAGCTTTTCTTGCCTTCTGCCTCTGAAAACTCCAGTCTGAGCCTGCATCTGTGACCATGAACTTTGTCTCATTCTCTGCGCGGCTCACGAAGCCTGACATCAGCCTATTCTCTGCCAAGAACTGTATTTCACCTTCGAGTTATCTGCTTCGCCCCTCAGCCGATGCATTCCTGTCTAGTAGTTTAAGTAAACATTCCTTCCAGCTACCGAGCAATGGCTCGGCTTCTCTGTCTTTATGCAAGTAATTCATAGTCCTGTTACCATGGAATATTCCTACCCCCTCGCATCTAGTGTAGACACTTAGACGCTTGTACACGCACGCACAGTCAGTATAGAATAGATTCTGTCCGAGAGTCCTTCTTTTGTGGATAACATAGTTCTTTAAACATAGGATGTTAGATATGATTTGGGATTAGGTTGACTTGACCCCCCAGACTTTTCGTCTCCACATGTAGAGCTAAATGTCAAGTCCCCTTCACCCCCTAGTTGCACGTCAATCATACGTCATGCTGCTGCGCGCGCATCTATGCCAAGTATTATCTTATAGATCCACCTATATATGACATCATAACCAATTATGTTCCTTTTTACTCCTTATTACACCCATTTTCGGTTACGCATATGAATCGTCATTTTCCTTATCAATTGTTACGCCTACTGCATTCGCTTCATTGTAATGTATGTACTATAAAAGTCATTTCTTGTCAATAAAGTATGTACTTCACTTCCTGAACCTCCGTGGTGATGGAACTTGGAGCAACCGATTATAATCGTTCATTGGAATAAAGCCCATTCCGAACCTCTGATACCACGGATTCTGCCTCTCATTTTACTGAGCTATTTTATTATGTTTCCGTATCAAATTAAGTCCCGGTAAAGGAATTTTATTTACCACACCTCAACCTACCAAAACACTGCCACATCTTCCAGCACCTGCGCACACTCCACTGGCTCCCCGCCGAGGCGAGAATCACCTTCAAGATACTCACCCTTGCACACAAGGCCCTCCACGGCCCCGGACCAGCATACCTGAACAGCCGATTCAAATTCCACGCACCCCAAAGGACCCTACGATCAACCCAGCTCTCCTTCGCCGTGGTCCCCGGCACAGGAAAGACCAGATCGGGAGGCCGCTCCTTCTCCTTCCTCGCGGCCAAAGCATGGAACGCCTTTCCGCTCCACCTCAAACAGACAACATTGCTCCCCATCTTTGCAAGAAACCTCAAAACCTGGCTCTTCGACAGACCCCCTCCATGATGGAATGGAACCTGCACCCCCCACCCCCCTACCCCTAGCGCCTTGAGACTCTTACGGGTGAGTAGTTGCACTTTAACAAACCCTTGATTGATTGATTGATTGATTGATTGATTGATTGATTGATTGATTGATTTATTGATTGATTGATTGATGGGGCATCCAGATTCAGGCATCTCAATAGGGTGCAGCTGATGGAGAGGAGACTTGAGCGGGACGTTATCATGGGGGTTGGTTCTGCGTGAGATTGTTGTTATGTTCATGTTGATGAAATTACGCCTCTATACGTTAATTACTTCTGCCAATCTGGAAGACCAGAGCCCAGGGCATTCACACGTGTACTGTCCTGAGCCTGTGTATGTACAGCAATCAGCGCCTTCCTGAGGTCTGCAAGCCATGTGTGTGTGCATGGGGGTAGACTTGACTTCTAGGTCATGGCCAGTCTACGTTTGGCCAGTCCGAGGGCCAAATCTAAGAATTTGTGGAGATTTTTCCTGCGAGTGGTGCGTTTGGTAAGTCCCAATAAGAAGTGCAACGCCCGTGATTGCACCGACATCTCGGTGGCTTCTGAATGAGTGGTTTCCACTGCGGACCAATATGCTCTTATGTTCGGGCAATCCCACACAATGTGTAGGAACGTGGCATCCGTACCTAGGCACCGGGGACAGATATCAGGGGAGCCCTCAAATATCCTCACCAGTTTGTGTGGGGTTAAGTAAGTATGGTGCAGTTAGTTGAATTGTGTAAATTTGAGTCTGTCAATGAATGAAATCATTTTTTGATATGACAGGCTCTGCACCCATTGTTTATTCTTGAGTGTCGTTCCAAGTGCAGTATCCCAATATTTCCTTATAGGGGCCATAAGAATCACTGGGTCTGGCTTAAGCGAGATATATATCACAGTGATTGCTTTCCTGCCTGTGCCATGTGTCAAAAATGTTTGAAGTATGTTGGAGTTTTTTGGCTCGACTTGCCTAGTGCCCCACGTCTGGAATAGTCATTGTGTTAGAGATGCGTAAAGCAAGAATGGTCTGGGGGTATTCCATATTCACCTACCAGTGTCACAAACTCGCATAGTGTAAACTCAGCAAATAGGTCTGCCCATGGTGCGAGTCCTGCAGTGTTCCAGTTTGACTGTTCCGGGCGGCGGATGCCCCCTCGCGAGTTGGGAAGCACCCCTATTGGTAGGTCTGGAGCAAATGGCGGGGGCAGGTGCTCGGGCTGGATGTATCAGTTCCAGCAACATTTTTAGTGTGTTTCGGGATTACCGAGTCCGAACCACCCAGTCACTCTACTAACGATGTCTGGTTGCTTTGTGGTGACCATTGCCCCAGTTCAGTAAAGTTGTGGCTCGCTAGCCATCGCATTGCCAATTGTAGCTGCGCGGATGCGTGATATTTCTCATAGTTAGGTGCCCCTAATCCGCCTTCTGTAATAGGAGCATAAAGTTCCATGAGGGCTACTCAGGCTCTAGACTTACTACAGACCAAGGAAGTTAGTATTGATTTCAATTCCCAGAAGAGTTTACTTGGTATTGGAAATGGTATAGCCGCACAGAAGTATAAAAGACAAGGGAGTAGCAACATTTTGGATATGGCTATACGCCCCATTGGGGAGAGAGGCAGGTCGATCCAGAATGGCATGGAAGTACGTGCCCTGGTGATTGCCCTCCCCAGATTACCTTCTATGACATCCGCTTGCGCATGATATATTTGCACCCCCAGGTATTTAGAAGAATGTTATGTATTGGTAAGTGGTGTCTTTGGTAGAGCATATGTGTGCGAAAAGGTTTCCCCTCGGTACTTTTAGGTCCAAGAGGAGGGGAAAGAGACAAATGAAAAGAGGGAACCTCTTGAAATTCAATTAATGTGGAAATATTGTGTGAAGTAATGTATGTTCCATATACAAATTATATGCTAATAGAACAATTATGAATGTTCTGCTGCTCACATCTTTAAAAAAAGAAAATAATAAAAAAATGAAAATGTTTTTGAAGTAATTTTGCATTCTGGGGTATTTTGTAACACATAAGTGATTAATTCTGTAGAAATAAGATAGGTCAGATAAGAGGTTCTCTCTTTTCATTTGTCTTTGGTAGAGCAGCCTGTCGTTCCGAGGATTGAGGGGTCATCGGGAACAGGAGGGACTTTTCCCAATTCACTTTGAGACCAGAGGCACGCCCGAAAGAGTCCAGCAGTGCCTTCAAACCATCTAGAATTGCAGGGTGCTCCTGAATATATATCAATGCGTCGTCTGCATATAATGAAATTATATACCATTGGGTATATTCTATGATGCCCCACTCCACTATACGGCTTTTCAATGCACATGCTAGGGGCTCCATCACCAAGGCGAAGATAATAGGTGAGAGGGGATAGTCCTGTCTGGTGCCACGTCTGATATATAACGGGACTGAGATAAAATGGCCAGTTTTTACCCTGGCCTATGGCGCACTATACAGTAAGCTAATCCATTTCAAGAATTTGGGGCCGATGCCATATCTTGCTAGCACCGAGTTCAGGTATTCCCAGCCCAGTGTATCAAATGCCTTCTCAATATCTAAGGAGGCTATCCACGCCAGCTCCCCCAATGTACGTGCCCAGTCCCAACAAATGGAAAATGAGTCGTAAATTAAGGTCAGTATTTCTGTCAGGTATTAATCTGTTTTGATCCGGATGTACTAACAAATGTTGACCTCCGTTAGTCTGTTGGCTTTTACTCTGCCCGGTATTTTGTAATCTGTGTTTAGTAGCAACAATGGGTGATAGGATCCCTTTTGTAGTGTGTCCCTGACAGGTTTCAGGCTCACCACCAGGACTGCTTCTTACATCGAGGACGGTAACTTGTCCCGTTTGTATGCGTCCCCAGATAGACACAGTGAAGGTGTGAGACTATTTGTGTGCTACATGTAGCGTAAAATTCTAGGGGCCAGCCATCTGCTCCTGGGGTCTTCCCTCTTGCCAACTGGCTTATAGCCTCTGTTATTTCGGCATCTGTGATGGGGGCTTCCAGTGCTTCATAATAATTAGATGGGATTTGGGGTAGAGCTTTTTGCTCTAAAAATGCTGGTATCCGTCTTAGTGTGCATCGGGGGGCGCTATAGAGTGATGCATAGTATTGTTGGAAGGCTGCGTTTGTCTAAGCTTGTGCATTGACTAGGAGGCCCTCTGAGTTATATATGGTGGGGATTGGTGTGTGGGTCATGTCTGTCTTCAGTAACCAGGCCAGCGTCCTGCCGGCCTTGTCACCCTCAGCGTGTTTTTTCGGCAGGTATCTTTTATAATCCAATGCGCATAACTTGTCTAACGTCTCTTTGTGAGATAGACTGTCTCGGGCTAGTATAGGTACTGCCTGTGAGTTCTCAGAGAGCTGCCGTTCATGACAACGGATTTCTGTCTCCAGTCCCTCCAATTCCTTTGTGAGTATCATGCGTGTCCCGTATACTGTTTTTACAATATGTCTCCGGTGGACCACTTTTAAAGCATCCCATTCTTTACCAGCATTCGAGGCGTACCTTTATTGTCTAGGAAGTAAGTTGTGATAGTTTGTGTTAGAGATGCTCGCAAGGTGTGTCCTTGAGCGCTTCCAGAGGGAGATGCCATGTTGGGATACGGGATCTGAGTGGTCAGCAAAACAACTGTATTTGCAGAGGATTATGATCGGAGAGTGTGGGGGGAAGCTTGTCCGCGCGCGTTGTCAATCCTATAGCGTCTGATGAACAATGTATCAGGTCTATTCTAGTGTGCAGGTCTTGAAGCCCAGAGTAATGTGAATATTCACTAAGTGTGGGATGTAATTTACGCCATGTATCATAAGTGCATTCTAGTGGACCAGGTCCGTAGGTGTTGTGAGAGAGTGCCCAGTAGTGACAGGCGTGAACTATCTAGTGCCATGTTGGGGAAGCAATTAAAATTGCTCCCCAATATGTGGGTACAGTGGGATTTTGTAGCAACACCGGAGTAAGTGTTTGAGGGAACTGAGCTTGGCCTGAGTTTGGGGCATAAAGTGAAATTAGCACTATTGTTTGGCCATTAAATATCCCCTCTAAAATTGTGTACCGTCCGTTCGGGTCGGTGCGGGTGGATTGTATCACCAGTGGTGTCCAAGGTCCCCCTGGCATAGCCCGAGTTTGTAGACCCCACTACTGTGCCCCTCTATCTCTTACGCATGGATGCAATTGTCTGTGCAGTTAAGTGTTTTTCCTGTAGAAGTGCGATATTGACCCCTCTCCTCCTTAGATATTGGTACACCCGATGGCGTTTGGCGCAGCTCGCCAACCCATGAACATTCCAAGTTAGAAGTGTAGGAGTATTTGTTTGTGCTGCCATTTGCCTAATAAAATGATGGTGTGGGGATCTAAGGTCCGCCTCTGTAATAATGCATACACCGATCCCGTGCATGTGTATGTGCACTGCACTAAGTAGGAGCAATATAGTCCATTCATAGTGACAGCAATTATATTTGGGCAATAACTAGACCTTATAAATAGTAACATTCCTCATCTTCCACACCCAGGCCCTTGCGCCAACTGTCAGCCATCCATCCGCACTAAGCTGCAATGCATTATTTTAAAAGCATGCGTGAACCTACCAAATCATAAAATGGCAACATTGAGTGATGAGTAAGTATGGGAGCTGGGTTTGCATGAGGTTCACTGTCATATCCACATTATGCCCACCTGTATAAGTGCCGTCGCTGAGTCTGAGCTTGGCCTATATAAGTGTGCTCAAGCGGGGGGGTCAGAGTGCCCAACCCGGGGTAGTACTCACAATGGCATACAACGATGGCAAACCTGTATAAGTCCTGCTACATGAGCTCAACTGCCTTCTGGGGCTTGATATCTAGACCATCCGCTTCCAAGGTTGCCCTTTGAGAGTCTGTTAGGGATGAAGTGTCCTACATTGGATTCTCAGGGTCGGACCCAGAGGATGAGGCAGACTGAAGTGCTGCTTACCGTTCAGCGCTCTTTACCGCTTGTGCTCTCTCCTTCTCCGCTTGCTCCTTGGTGGGTCCCTGTGGTCGGTGCCTGAAACGTCTCCCGCAACATTTTTACATCTGCCATTGTCCCTGGGATGTGGAGGCCTGTTCTTGAGAGTTCGTCAACACATTTTGTTCCATCCATTCCCATGCAGCCTCTGTAGTAGAACAGAAGATGGGCTTGTCACCATGTTGAATTCTCAGGGTAGCCGGGAATTGCAGCACATACTTTATGCCATGTTCGCTTAAAGTTTTCTTTATTATGAGGAAGGAAGACCTGCACTGCTGTACCACTAGAGTGTAATCTGGGTAAATGTGGATTGCAGCATTTTCAATCGTCCAAGGACCTCTAGCTCTTGTGACCCAAAGGATGTGGTCTCTGTCACGATAGTTAAAAAGACAGGCCACCACCGGGCGTGGTGAGGCCCCTGGGTGGGGAGGGCCACCGGGCACTCTGTGGGCCCTTTCCACCGAGAAAAACTTGGACTGTTTGCATGTAAAATTGTTTCAACAAACCTCTTCTCTAGGAACAGTTCCATCCGCTGTGGGAGGCCCACTATATAGACGTTGTTTCTCCACGATCTACCTTCCTAGTCCTCCACTCGCTCGCATAGGTAGTCCACCTTCTTTTATATCAACTGAATTCCTTTCTCCATCCCACCGTACCAGGTCTCAGGGACGCCAGTGTGGATTCAGAGTTTTCAACTCCTCTTTTAGGCGCTTTTGATCTTTCCTCAGGAGCCTGACCTCAATGCAGAGTGAGTCTATCTTGGGGTCCAGAGTGGTTTTAACATCCAATATAGCAGCCATGATTGCGTCGTTTTGGTCTGCTTGTGGAGGTGTATCTTCCGAGTGTTGACCCACTGTAGATGCAGATCCCAATGGTCTGCTCGCTGGGTCAGATGAGGCCCCCTCCTGTGTCTGAGGCTTATCCAGTTTTGTTCTGTCCATTTTAATTATACAGATGGGGAGGCAGGGAAGAAGGTGGGTCAAGAAGAAAGGCGTTCACCAGGCAGAGAGGCGTTATATCTGTAGGGCGTTGCGGAGTCTTAGGGCGCCATGACAGCCGAGGGCACCCTTACTGCTGGGAGGTGAGAGAAAATGACCACGCCTGAGCACCACTTGGGGTCGTGTGCCATGAGGCATATTGTGTAGCATTTATTATTATGTATGATAAGTGATCCCCGGTCCGCTAGCTCTGTCCAGGTTCACCTCTCCTCCCCATACAGCCGACTTTCCCTGTTCAGTATGGGCCGTTTGGAGTGTGTGCTGCTGCCTCAAGGGCAAGGGACCAGGATTCCCTACGCTGTTGTATTGAGTAGTGTTCAATCTTGGGGCGCGCTACGCCAGGGCAGCCCCAGAGGTCCCGGACGATGATCCGCTTCACAGCACCTATTTATCATACCTGTGAGCAGCTGCAGCGAGGCGGTCTCTTCGGCATGAGGCCCGGGTCCACAACAGTGTCTCGTCAGTCCACAGGGTACCGAGTGGACACACCCGCGCTAAACACAGGCCAGTTGCACTACTTTGCCAGATATTTGATGTCTGATTGGCGCCACCCGCCAATGGCCCCGGATCATCACATTCCAGTGTCCCCAAGCAGTTTCCAGAGCTCACGGTCCGAACCCAATGCAACACACTACCAGCTCGTTAGATCCTGGATGATGCACACGGCGTAAATTCCTGCAGGTCTCCGGCAGCACCGCCAACTTCAGGTCCTAGGCCCCCACTGGCGCACCAGCCTCACCCGGAGACCTGAGTATCTCCTGCCGTTCATGGTCCAAACCTGCCACTACGCACCACCGGCCCCTCGAGATCCGCTACCCGGGACCCGCAACGCAGGACCCAGGTTCGCCACAGTGTGATGCCTGCATTAAAGGTTCCGGGCAGGCTCTCCACCTAACGACGAGTCCAGATGAAACACACCATCCGAATGCTGCCGTGTCCATGGCGATGGGCCACCTTCCCAGGCATCCGATACCCCGCTTACCGTTGGAGGCTACCTAACAGTCGTAGCGTCGGGAGGAGTGTTCCCTGTGGCCCTGTTCACAGGCCCTTCGCTCCACAGCCGCGCCGAGGGGGCCGTCAGATTTGTGCGCACCCGGGTTTCAGGCACCTCCAGTCTCTGCAGCCAGGCCTCACCACCAGACCTGAGGTGACGCCGCGGGCAAAGCCCGCTCGGCCCAGCGCACAGCAGTTGCAGATTATGTTGCTCGGTCCAGTGGTTGCACGTTACGGGTCGCCCATGTAGAAGTGTGGCCATGGAATGCACAGAAACTCAGGATTGTTTGGCGGGCCGGGTCAAAGCACTTTAAAGCTTGTCTGCTCCGGTTGCCATCTTGGATATATTAACAGATCTGATGTCTTCAGGAGAGGAGACTTTCAGGTAAAGTTGGGTGTCGTCAGCGTACATATGATAGTGAATGTTGGATGAACTCAGAATTTCAGTTAGAGGCTCTATGACTGAATTAAAGAGAGTGGGTGAGAGGGAGGAACCCCGTGGGACCCCTAGTGTGACAGGAGTGGTCTTAGATAGGGACTAGAATCTTTGAGCTCGGTTTTGGAGAAACAAGGTGAACCAACATTTTTAGCACATCATCCACTATGTGAGTCAGAACTGATTTAGTGCTGTGCCCCAGGCGGAAGCCAGAATGGAAATGCGGAAATGGATGGACCTTCAACAGAGAGGGCCAATTATCCACTAGCAGTCTCCTGGACTACAAATTATACTGCAGCCACCACCACTCACCTCGTGGTGTGAACCTGCAGATTGTCAAGTTTAAGAAGAGGAAAACCATAGAGATAGTACACAATGAAGAAAGTAGAGCTACATAACTTTCCCAAGACATGCTAAGGACTTTCATCACATCACAATGCAAAGTATTTTATTTTCATAGACAAATTGATAAGGGAAAACTATGGCATGTTAGCTTTACCTTGGAAATAGTGGATTAATGATTTTTTTTCTTTCAGCTTTTTTTTAAATGTCTCTCCTATATGTGTGTTTGCATTGCATCAATAAATAATGTATGTTTTATACATTTTTGGATTCTTCCATTTACGGTGCAGTTTTTAACTGATAATGTGCTTAAACGATTGTAAACTATGTATTCTGCATCACTGACAGGTGAGAAAACTAACATCTCAAATGCCCTCGCAGATAAAGCAAAAACACTTAGGAGTACTTAGGAGTACTTTTATTGACAGTCAATACCAAAGCCGTTCCCCCAACTAAGACCAGCACTAAAACCAAAGAAGAACAAATAAGTGTTTATTAAAGGTATTACCAAACCCCATTTTGCTTTTCTTAGAAGAAAGATTTAAACCTTCTATGAACATTTGCGCAAATAGTTTGTGGGAACTATGGCACATTTTAGGCGTTTAAGAAACACCTTAATGTTGTAACAGAAATAAATTGTGTGAGCTGGTTGGCAGAAGGGCAGTCCTTTGTACCACTGAACAACTGCCATTGAATGGTCACATGAAAAGGTGATTATCACAGGTAGCCGACAAGCGTGTCATGAATGCTGCTAATGTTCTTACTGCTAATGTACCTACTTGGTATAATGCACACAAGGCCTGGAAATGATGAATGGCCGGATGAGAGTCTGAGCCTTGCCTTTCCAGCACCAGGGAGTGGGGTAGTAGGTTTCCAGCACCACTGGACAATGCATCTTCAGGAACTGGGAGAAGGTCTCCCCACTAGCCACTAACTGAGGCTTCTGCAGAGGATAAGGAAAGGGTGTATAAAAGACAGGCCAATGCATACTCTCTCACAGAAGACACAAATCATTAGAACGCTTTTCATAACACATGCAAAAAAAAAAACAAGGGGCCCAACACTTTCATCTCAAGACAAGGGCTGCTGTATATTTGAAATGTGTATTGTTATTTTCAATGTAAAAATGAATTGCATCCATTTACATATACGTACCAGTAATAAAAACTAGGTCTGGGCAGAATTTTGATTACAATGGAGTAATTTTGGTGAATGTGCGTTACTCTTTGATGCGGAATTGCAGATAATTACGCAATTACTCCTATGTACATAATTAATATACCAAGAGAGCACATTTAGTGCGAACAAGCGAGTCATTCTCCACTCCATTTAGCACTGTTTCATTGCACAAAATGCATCTTCATGTCCATTTTGGAAGGGAGGGTGCATTCTTGTGCTGGAAAATAACACTAAACGCAGATTTACTCTTCTCACGTAATTAAAGCGTCGGGTTATGTGGCTTCCGGAAACAGTCGGCCAGACAGTGGAAGACCAGGACCCAGATTAAAGGGGGGGCACTACTGCCACCCCAACTGGCCTTCTTTATTTTTGGGATGCTAAGGTAACTTGCGCCCCACCATGCACAGTTTTCTCTTAATTTTACCAAAAATGTTGCCCTGATATTATCAATGATGTCATAGAAAATGTCAAGTGATGTAATGCGTGAGTAATAGTTACCTTAGTGCCTGAGTTATAGTTACTCATAACTATAATTGCTGAATTTAATTTGTTTTGTGTGTGTTAAGTGTGAACCTAACTGTAACGTCCCTGTAACCTTTGTTTTTTTTGTGGATTTCTAAGTTTTTTTTAATTTAGTTTCCTAACTATAACGTCCCTGTTTTTCAGTGAATTTCTGTTTTTTTATGTAAAGAAATATTTAATTACCATACGTTAATCCAACCTCCGCCGCACATGGCCGAAGGCACAGCGGAGGGTTGATCAAACCACCACATGCAGCCAACCCCACGCCACACATGGCTTTGGAAAGGAGAGAAATCTCCAGCATGCAGCCAACCCCACGTCGCGCATGGCCTTTGGGTTGCCCACAGAGCTTGGCATGTGGCCAGGCTCAGTGGCCAACCCCCCAAAGGCACTCAACCTGGGTGGGGGGCTCGCAGTCCCCTTTCCCAGACAGATTTCATCCCTGGGGACCTCACCCCATTGGAATGCCACATTTTGTTAGGGGAGGGAGTATGTGGCCCCACTTCCCGGGCTGTATTTGGCACCGGAGATCTCATCCTTTGGGTCCCATCCCTTAAATTATGAAGAGGGGCAAGCAGCCCCCTCCCCAGGTCAATTTCGGCCCGAGGACTCCATCCCTGGGGCCTGGCCATTACAAGGTGGGTACACCTGGACCCTATCCAAGACACCCCCTGGCTTTTTGTTGAGCCGCAGCGGAGCCCCAATGCCCTTGTGGCCCCTGGTCAACTCCTCACCTCCTGCGGGAGCCGGGATTGAGCCCACCCGCAAGGAACAGCTTTAAATGCTGCTCCCTGTGGGGGGCAAATGTCATCATCTGTTTGCCTGCCCGATTCACAGCGGACAGGGAAACAGCATAAAAGTCTGCTACCAGTGGGCAGGAGCATTTTTCCTGCTCCAGCCCGCTGGGAGTGGACTTACTGTTTACTCACGCTTGGCGGGAGCTTGAATTTTGCTCCTGTCAAGTGAGAGGAAATAGAGGTTTCCCTGCCCCCACCAGTGTGTATAGGGAAACTGCTATGTCCCAAGGGTGGGCACCTCGGAACATAGCAAGTCCCAGCCCCAGGGAGGGTGGTACCCAGGGCCACTAATGGATCTAGGAGGGGGGCCTCCTTTTGCTTTTGCCTGGCCGTGCCCTGGTAGGTGGTGGTAACCGGGGCTGAAATCGGCAGAGGAGGGTGCCGCCTGCCCCCTCCCCCTTTTCTTTATTGCCCTGGCCCAGGAGAGGCGTTGGTCACCAGGGTTGAAAATGGCCTGGAGAAGGCAATCGCTGGTCCCGGGGGGTGTAAACCGCCCAGCCCCCCTCTCCCTTTTCTTAGGTGGTGGTCACAGGGGGCGAAATCTGCCCGGGAGGGGGGCCGCACAGCACCTCTACGCATTTCGGAAGCTACCGGGCCCGGGGCCCAAAAATAGCCTAGTGAGGGTGGGTTTCCAGACTCCCTCTGCCTTTTCAATAATGGCCTAATCCCAGGGAGGTGGTGCCCCGGGGCCAAAATCGGCCTGGGGAGGGAGGTTGCATGCACCCCACCTCTCCAAAGTATACAATTAAATACACCTCCTGGAACCTGGCCCAACCCAGTGGTGTATACCAAACCACCATGGGAGTCCGCTTTTTTTTTATTTTAACGTGGATCCTCCGTGAATTTGTAGCAATTTTTTTATTTTAAGCCCCTGGCAGGGTCCCTGCCCCCTTATCCTTCTCGCAGAAACTTTTACAAAGCACACTCACTGGATGATGTCAACAGTGATATCATCAGTGATGCATTTGAGATGACATCAACAATGTCACTGACATGTCATGAGTGATGTTATATGTGAGGTCATAAGCACTGCATTGCGGGGCGTCATTCATAGTTAGCTCAGGTAACTATACCTGCTGAATTTCACTGGTTTTGTACAAGTAAAATCTGACCCTAACTATAACGTCCCTGTAACCTTTGGTTTTTATTCAAGGAATTTCTACATTTTTTATTCTATCTCCAAGGAGTACCCGTGTGGATCAGTGCGTGAGTGCATGTATCTGAGTGGGTCTGTGAGTGGGTGCATGAGTGTCTGAGTAGGTCTGTGATTCAATGCGTGAGTCTCTGACTGGGTTTGTGAGTGGGTGCATGAGTGTCTTTGAACGTCTGTGAGTGGATGGATGAGTCTGAATAGGCGAGTGAATGGGTGTATGAGTGTCTGAGTGAGTCTGTGAGTGGTTGTGTCAGTGAGTGAGTGAGTGAGTGAGTGAGTGAGTGAGTGAGTGAGTGAGTGAGTGAATGAGTGAGTGAGTGAGTGAGTGGGTTAGTCAGTTGGTGTGTGAATCTCTGAGTGGATCTGTGAATGGGTGCATGAGTCTCTGAGTGGGTCTGTAAATTGGAACATGAATGCCTGAGTGGGTCTGTGAGTGGGTGGATAAGTGTCTGAGTGGGTCTGTGAGATCATGCTAGAGTATCTGAGTGAGTCTGTGAGTGCGTGCATGAGGGTCTGAGTGGATCTGTGAAAGGGTGTGAAAGTCTGAATGGGTCTGTGAGTGGGTGCATGAGTGTGTGAGTAAGTGTCTAAGAGTCTGAGTGGCTCTGCGAGTGTGTATGAGTCTCTCAATGGGTGAATGAGTGCTTGAATGGATCTGTGAGTGGGTCCATGAGTGTCTGAGTGCGTCTGTCAGTTGGTGTGTAAGTCTCTCAGTGGGTCTGTGAGCGGGTGTGTGAGTGGGTACATAAGTGTATGAGTGGGTCAGTCAGAAGGTGCAAGGTGAAAAGGTAGGGGGCCCAAGGGACCAGGTCCTCATGCCAGCTCCCCCTGTGACGGTCTACCTGTCCAGCTTGCTTGCAGTCCGCTACCCTCTGCTGCCTTCAGTTTTGTGCCGCCTCTGCTCATTTTTTGCTCGTTTCTCTGCATCTTCCCTGCTCGTTACTGCCCTCAAAGTTGCCTCTTTCTGTTGGTTATGCCCCTTAGTTTGCCTTGCTCCTCACCATTGTTCCACCTCTTGTTGCTCGTTTCTGACCTCTACTTTGCCTCTTGCTGCTCGTTTCTCGCGTCTATATTGCCTGTTTCTGCTCATTCTACCCGTTGTTTTGACTCTTTCTACTCGCTCCTGACCTTTATTTTGCCTCTTTCTGCTAGTTTCTGACCTTTATTTGACCTCTTTCTGCTCATTACTGACCTTTATTCTACCTCTTGCTGCTCGTTTCTGACCTTTATTCTCCTACTTTCTGATAATTTCCCACCTTTATTTTGCCTCTTTCTGCTCGTTGCTGACTTTTATTTTGCCTCTTTCTGCTCATTTCTCAACTTTATCTTCCCTCTTTGTATCATTGCTGACCTTTATTTGGCCTCTTTATGCTCGTTTCTGACCTTTATTCTGCCTCTTTCTGATCATTTATCACCTTTATTATGCCTCTGCCTGCTTGTTTATCACCTTTATCTTGCCTCTTTCTGCTCCTTGCGGACCTTTATTCTGCCTCTTTCTGCTTGTTTCTCACCTTTATTTTGCTTCTTTCTGCTCTTTTCCCCTAAGAAAGCGGTGGGGAGTCTCAAGGCCCCTACAGTCCCATCTGGCTCCCTGCCTCCTGCAGGAGCCGGAATTGCTCTGCCACACAGGGAGCTGCTGGAAATGCAGCTCCCTGCATGCAAAACAAATACTTTCATCTCTTTCCGTGCCCGCATGTTTGCGGGCAGGGAAAGAGATGAAACCTCTGCTTCCAGCAAGCGTGAGCTGTTTGACAGCTCCCACGTGCTGGAAGTGGAGTGTTTGCTTGGCGGGAGCTGTCAGTTCCCACCAAGCAAAAGCAAACAGCTATCTCCCAGGGGTGGACACCCCTGACTTAGCAGGAGCCTGCCCTGGATGGTGACGGTCCTCAGAGCCATGTATGGCTCCAGGAGGGGGGCTGCGCAGCCCCCCTCCTTTGATCTGTTCAGGCTGGCCACGGTGGGCAGGGGTGGGTGTCCCGGAGACCATATATTGCCACTTGTGCATGCATGTTATGAATAACTGCAGAAATGTCACTTTGTCACATTTGTTAATGTTTTTTATAATGTCATTTTTAATGTGCAGTATTGTTATTATGCTCTTCCCTAGGACATTACCAAGATGGAAATTCGACCATTGGGGTTTTCAGTTTTCGTTCTTTTACTACCACTGCTACACATACCTTTGCTTTCTATCTGCCTCAACTAGATAGTAGATTCTGAAGAGAGGTAGGTCCTCGGTATATGTGTTTTATGGTACTCCTAACTAATATTAAATAAGTGTAGAGGTACATATATTCACCCCGAGGAATGCCAGTGACCTGTTGGCTCTAGTGGAAAGGCAGAAACATGTTGGCAAGATACCTCAGCAGTACATAAGGGTCAGAGTAACCATGTACATCATCTATGAATAACTTGTGGTATTTTTTTATTCAAGCTTAGGATACCACCCTAATAAATGATACTTTGTGATATATCCTAAGGCTTTTTAATCAATGAACTCGATCCAAGTATTTTATCCAGAGAAAATAAGTCATTTCTAAGAACTCCCTCAGGACAGCCCCCCTGAGGTAAACTCCACCCTGGTAGTATCACCTCACCAGGGTGTGACGAGGTGGCAAATGATGAAGCATGTCACAATACGTGAGTGGGCCTACCTTATCCAATTCTTGAAAATTTCCTTTTCCTTGGAGGGAGAGTGGCAGTAGGTAGGTAGGTTGTTTAAATCAGGGCTAGGGGGAGATTCCCTTAACCACGCTAAGAGGGTGTCATGCCAATTCTGTGTTTGGAGTTTTAAAAAATCAAGTTTGTTTGTGATTTTCTTTGAAGGAATCAGAATTAATCAACCAAGCAGTGAAATGTCAGTGCCTGCATTTCAAGCACAGATGTTCGAATTCCAGTGATATGGGAAAAAGGGGGTGGTGATGGACAGAGTTTCTGAATGATGCAGAATACTCTTACCAAGTCAAGAGATCATGGTTTTAATCCATCACCATTTTTTAGCTCACTGCACCATCCCAGCTCAGAACCTGGCTACATGCAAATTAGTCTGTGCCTGTCCCAGTGCATGATGGGAACAGGGCAAACCAAACTACCAAGCCAATTCTTATACTGGGAAGGAAACAAGCTTCCGGGGACCGGTTTCTGGCATCACAGCCTTCGTCGGCCCGGCTTGCCTGAATCCTGATGGTGCAATGAGCAAGGGACTCACGTCTGAGCATACCCTCCCACACTGAGTGTGGATAAAATCGATTTGGGAAAAAGGGGGTGGTGATGGACAGAGTTTCTGAATGATGCAGAATACTCTTACCAAGTCAAGAGATCATGGTTTTAATCCATCACCATTTTTTAGCTCACTGCACCATCCCAGCTCAGAACCTGGCTACATGCAAATTAGTCTGTGCCTGTCCCAGTGCATGATGGGAACAGGGCAAACCAAACTACCAAGCCAATTCTTATACTGGGAAGGAAACAAGCTTCCGGGGACCGGTTTCTGGCATCACAGCCTTCGTCGGCCCGGCTTGCCTGAATCCTGATGGTGCAATGAGCAAGGGACTCACGTCTGAGCATACCCTCCCACACTGAGTGTGGATAAAATCGATTTGGGAAAAAGGGGGTGGTGATGGACAGAGTTTCTGAATGATGCAGAATACTCTTACCAAGTCAAGAGATCATGGTTTTAATCCATCACCATTTTATCCACACTCAGTGTGGGAGGGTATGCTCAGACGTGAGTCCCTTGCTCATTGCACCATCAGGATTCAGGCAAGCCGGGCCGACGAAGGCTGTGATGCCAGAAACCGGTCCCCGGAAGCTTGTTTCCTTCCCAGTATAAGAATTGGCTTGGTAGTTTGGTTTGCCCTGTTCCCATCATGCACTGGGACAGGTACAGACTAATTTGCATGTAGCCAGGTTCTGAGCTGGGATGGTGCAGTGAGCTAAAAAACGGTGATGGATTAAAACCATGATCTCTTGACTTGGTAAGAGTATTCTGCATCATTCAGAAACTCTGTCCATCACCACCCCCTTTTTCCCAAATCGATTTTATCCACACTCAGTGTGGGAGGGTATGCTCAGACGTGAGTCCCTTGCTCATTGCACCATCAGGATTCAGGCAAGCCGGGCCGACGAAGGCTGTGATGCCAGAAACCGGTCCCCGGAAGCTTGTTTCCTTCCCAGTATAAGAATTGGCTTGGTAGTTTGGTTTGCCCTGTTCCCATCATGCACTGGGACAGGTACAGACTAATTTGCATGTAGCCAGGTTCTGAGCTGGGATGGTGCAGTGAGCTAAAAAACGGTGATGGATTAAAACCATGATCTCTTGACTTGGTAAGAGTATTCTGCATCATTCAGAAACTCTGTCCATCACCACCCCCTTTTTCCCAAATCGATTTTATCCACACTCAGTGTGGGAGGGTATGCTCAGACGTGAGTCCCTTGCTCATTGCACCATCAGGATTCAGGCAAGCCGGGCCGACGAAGGCTGTGATGCCAGAAACCGGTCCCCGGAAGCTTGTTTCCTTCCCAGTATAAGAATTGGCTTGGTAGTTTGGTTTGCCCTGTTCCCATCATGCACTGGGACAGGTACAGACTAATTTGCATGTAGCCAGGTTCTGAGCTGGGATGGTGCAGTGAGCTAAAAAACGGTGATGGATTAAAACCATGATCTCTTGACTTGGTAAGAGTATTCTGCATCATTCAGAAACTCTGTCCATCACCACCCCCTTTTTCCCAAATCGATTTTATCCACACTCAGTGTGGGAGGGTATGCTCAGACGTGAGTCCCTTGCTCATTGCACCATCAGGATTCAGGCAAGCCGGGCCGACGAAGGCTGTGATGCCAGAAACCGGTCCCCGGAAGCTTGTTTCCTTCCCAGTATAAGAATTGGCTTGGTAGTTTGGTTTGCCCTGTTCCCATCATGCACTGGGACAGGTACAGACTAATTTGCATGTAGCCAGGTTCTGAGCTGGGATGGTGCAGTGAGCTAAAAAACGGTGATGGATTAAAACCATGATCTCTTGACTTGGTAAGAGTATTCTGCATCATTCAGAAACTCTGTCCATCACCACCCCCTTTTTCCCAAATCGATTTTATCCACACTCAGTGTGGGAGGGTATGCTCAGACGTGAGTCCCTTGCTCATTGCACCATCAGGATTCAGGCAAGCCGGGCCGACGAAGGCTGTGATGCCAGAAACCGGTCCCCGGAAGCTTGTTTCCTTCCCAGTATAAGAATTGGCTTGGTAGTTTGGTTTGCCCTGTTCCCATCATGCACTGGGACAGGTACAGACTAATTTGCATGTAGCCAGGTTCTGAGCTGGGATGGTGCAGTGAGCTAAAAAACGGTGATGGATTAAAACCATGATCTCTTGACTTGGTAAGAGTATTCTGCATCATTCAGAAACTCTGTCCATCACCACCCCCTTTTTCCCAAATCGATTTTATCCACACTCAGTGTGGGAGGGTATGCTCAGACGTGAGTCCCTTGCTCATTGCACCATCAGGATTCAGGCAAGCCGGGCCGACGAAGGCTGTGATGCCAGAAACCGGTCCCCGGAAGCTTGTTTCCTTCCCAGTATAAGAATTGGCTTGGTAGTTTGGTTTGCCCTGTTCCCATCATGCACTGGGACAGGTACAGACTAATTTGCATGTAGCCAGGTTCTGAGCTGGGATGGTGCAGTGAGCTAAAAAACGGTGATGGATTAAAACCATGATCTCTTGACTTGGTAAGAGTATTCTGCATCATTCAGAAACTCTGTCCATCACCACCCCCTTTTTCCCAAATCGAATTCCAGTGATAGTCGGTAGACATTCACAGTCTTCTAAAACAATAGAGCATGTTCAAAACTTTTACTACCCATTACAAAAAAAACACCCTAGGTGTGCGAACCCTGTGTCATAACACATCTGCATGCAACCTCCATATCTGCTGTTGTCACGTTGTACAGCAGCAACAACCGCCTGTTTTGAATTGTTAAGAAAGCCTCGCTGTTGACACCTATATTACCTTGAAGTACCCGCGGCTTGGTGCACTTTTATAAGCCCCACAGAAGTTGTCGCCCATGACTGATACCCCACTGTGACTCCCTCCAGTTATGAGTCAATAACACTACACTAATACTGTCACAATCAACTGACTCCTGCGAGGGGCTTTTGGTCACGCAACCGTACTACTATCATACGCTACGTGACATTGGGCAGTTTAGACTCTAGATGGATATTTTTTTCTCTTTACTTTTTCTTTTCTTTTGACATCAAAGATAACTGCTTTTGTTTTCAATTCTTTGTGTTTAAGGATTGTGGCATACAGAAGCCAAATGAAAGTTAAGCTCATTTTGTGTGCAACGGTCCAAGACCGCCTCGAGCTGAGCCAGAGCAAGGTTCCAGCTTTCAACGACCTGCCCAGCTGTTCTGAAATGTATTCCGATAAAATGGGGAAATGGCTTTGTCTCATGCTGGATTGAACGCATCTGCCCCGTCTGTCATCTCATTTAAGCGGTGCTGCCTCCATCTCTGCCATAATACTATACATATACATAATACGACCCCCCTCCCCGCGCCCCCTCACCACCCGGGCAACGAGTCGAGTATACGTATCCCCAGGTGTGGGCAAGAGCTCACCTTGGCGACGTTGCTGAGGTAATAGTAGGCATAGGCGGCTCCGAAGCCCAGCACCAAGGACAAGACCACCCCAGAGCCGAAAAGTCCCGACCGGACTTGCTGCTCCAGATAGAGGGAGAGCTCCAGGCCCAGCACCTGTAGGTTCATGCCCATCACCATCATCCTGCCGCGTTGCCCGCTGCTGCATGCATGCACCGGCGGGAGGCAATGCTGCTCAGAGGGCGCGCGATGGTCTCGGCCTCCCAGCGAGCCGACGAAGTCAAAAAGAAGAAGCCGGGGCCGCACAGCTGCATCCGCACCGCTTAACCGCAGCCAATCCAGCGCGCCTGCAGTGAACAGCACAACCAATCAAAATCGCTATCAGAGCGCCTCGTGCGCTGCCTCATTAGTATACACTGGCACATTGTTGAGCGTGTCCTCCTCGCCTACTTCAGCCATTTAAATACAGTACGCTCCTTTCGTTTGTGGCTACGCCTCTCTCTGAATTTAAAAGGTGGCTGCTGCTATGGCCGTGGCTGCTAGTGAACAGCGCCCTCATCAGTCCGACGGGTCCCCTGCAAGTATATAGTTCTAAATGGGCCATCAATCTGATGATTTATAGAAAGGTTAATCAACAACACCCCCGAGACCCCCCCCCCACCCTCCCACGCACCGCACAAAATTATTGGTTCTTTACTTGTAATGTTCATTTTACAATTCGTGAGCAATGGAGTAAAAACATCCAACTTTTAAGTCTTCCGGACGTCACGAATTAACATGTTTAAAAGGTCTCAATCTTTTATTTAGTTTATAAAGTTAATTGAAAGTGGATTGTCGTGGTGAGGAAATTATGGCCAATTGTCACCGAGGAACCACTGGGCAATTCTGGGAGTAGATCTTTCCACATCCTTCGCAGTAAATGCAAAAAAACAGTGGTCTGTGGTGTGTTCTTAAGAAAAACAGTATGAGCCAAAGGAAAAAAAAACATTGATGTCTCATTGCTAATAACATGCAAGAGCTTCCCACTTCACCACCAAATATTTGGCTTCAGCATCTGTGAGAGAAAGCGGCAAATGCAATCAGCCTTTCTTTCTAGCCAAGAATGTTACTAATGGTGCTGTAGCACCACTGAGCCCATTTACCTTTGGTCTTGGTATCTCCAGGCACTCAATCAATCAAATCAACCAATCAAGGCGTATGTAGAGTGCAACTACTCACCCCTAAGGGTCTCAAGGCGCGGGGGGAGGGGGTGTGCAGGCTCCAATCCATCAAGGAGGGGGTCTGTCGAAGAGCCAAGTTTTGAGGTTTCTTGTGAAGATGGGGAGCGATGTTGTCTGACTGAGGTGGAGCGGAAGGGCGTTCCAGGCTCTGGCCGCGAGGAAGGAGAAGGAGCGGCCTCTGAGGCACTACACCTCAGAGTCATTTACTTGGACCTCCGATGGATCTTGAACCGTGACGAGAGGGGTCAGATATAGGGGATCCCATTCAGTTATCCAATGAGGACCAGGAATTGGGTAACTGACCTACAGGCTAGTAATTAGATTAAAAAAATCATACAAACCAATAGTTCATTTATGGCAAAATAGTAACATTAGAATCTGTTGACTAGAGACCTCTCTATTAGGATTCTTATTGATGGAGCAGGTAAAGCAACATTTTGTATACCTTCTCTATTTTGCACGAAATTAAAAACGTAATCGTTCTAAATATTAATTTGTATTAATTAGTTTGGAGTGGAAATACTAATCAATCATTTACACCTTAATAAACACGAAATACACGTGGGACTAAAATGCTAATTGCATGGCTAACAAATAAATGATTAACTATGGTACGCAAACTAACCATAGGATATGTTGAAATAGAGAATTGCATGATTTATGTTGCTTTGGTGATGGTTTGTGCTTCCAGTGTTGCAGAATGGTGAGTATTTTGCATTAAATGTTGCTACAAGCTAGGAAAATACTAATATATATTGGGATTAGTGTGGGTTTAACAACATTAGAATCTTCATTTCCATATATTAATTACTGTTGTGTTTGTTTTTGCTTAGGTTGGCATTCGGGCCTACTAGGCCGCAGTACTTAAAATGGTGTTCGGAAGTGGCCACCGTCATGTGAGCGCGATGCCTACTGCGCAGACTCGGATGGCTCTGAAGATCTCCAGGCGACCTCCGAAGAGAGACAAAATGTTCCTGGTCAAGGATAGGAACGTGGAGGACTGCCAAGACCCAAATTAGTGTGAATGACTGAGAGGACAATAGCGACCTGTACAAGAAGGTTTACATGTTGTTACTTCGGAACTTTCGCCTGTGAAACTACGAAAAGAATACAATTGGGGGGGATGTCATGCCCGGTCTCATGGGAAACAGGCAAACCTGGGAATATTGAAAAGTATTACAAAGGTCAGAGGATTTAGCCAATCAGAACCCTTCTACTCCTAAATTGTTGCACATTGTTCTAAAAGTTAGGCGAAAAAGGGTATATAAGGGGGGAATTTAGAAGAGGGAAAAAGTCTGTATCATTATCCCGTTGGTGGCTGTTGGTGTGGAGTATCGATTTGCTAGCTCATTGGCGCAATCGCCTGGTCCCTTGGCTAAATTGTGGGACTGTGTCGTGCTGATAGAGATTTCCTGGACTTACCTGGGTTCCTCTTTGAATATAAAAGGACGATTCCATCTGAAGGGATTTTGATTTATGCCGTGGGTTGACGGGTTCATTCTGGAAATGGTCGCCAATATTCAAATTTAGGTAAATATGAATGTTCTGTAAATTTGTGTTTGAGATTAAAGATTGAAATCGCTAATAGAAATCTGTTACGAACTGTAATCCTGCATATGCTAACAGAGTGGATTCATTAGATAAACTAAACATTGATTAATACGAAATGAGTTTGTGATTCTTTAATAAGGTACTGAAAGGTAGCCGAAAGGTTATGAAACTTTGAATGTGTTTTAGCTGGTTCTAAATCACCATCAACCAGTCCAACTAATTGGTCCATCGACCAAGTGGTGGAGTGCCTTGATGTTAAAGTTAGGATTCTATAGGTACAGATGTATATAATGTATGTAATGTAAATAATTTTTCCGATAGGTAACAAGGTACCCCCCCACATGTCCAGCGCTCCTTTTCCTCCTGTGTGCAGATTCGAGTGAGACGTATGAGTGTTGGTGTTATGGGCCCCACCAATGAATGCGTGTATGAATGAGTAAGTATGGTGACGGGTCTGTGACGCAGGGAGGATATGTAAATTTGCCCTTACACGCTGGAGCACTATCCCTCATTGATACTATATTGGAATGCGCAGTCAATTACTGGAGACAAGTCATAGAGAGATGGAAAAAAGATTTGAGAATAGTTCTATTTTTATCAGAAAAGTTAGTAAAAGTAAACGCGTCAATCTTAGACATTAAATCTAGGAGTACCGAATAATCAAATTAATTTCTTTCGGGCCATCAATTACCAATGTTCAAAAGGAAGGGACATGGACCATATCAGCTCAAAAGTTCTCTCCCATGAGGGAAAGGAGTCTGGAAATAGTACACACAGCGTATGCGTCAGCCCAAAGAAATCCAGTAGGGTCCGCAAGAAACAGAAGCTATTTCTCAGCCCGCAGAGAAGCAATCCTCAGTCAAAAGGTGACAAAAGTGGTGGAAAGAGTGGCATCCTTATCCTCAGTCCAATGTATGATATAACTTCTCAAGTTCTAGGGTAACACCTCCTTGGGTCACCTCATCTGGTCAGTCCACTCAGTCCATTGGTGAGTTTGTATAGGGTGATTGTCTTGCAGCATAAAGAAGACACATTTTATGGGAAAAAGGTGGTGACCATCACGTAAGCTGTCGAAACATTCAAAATAAATAAAGTTGTGAGCAATGGTCCTTTAGCAAAGGCACATGAGTGAATTGAAGAGAACAGTTCTCATTGCTGATGTGCCAAAGTAACAAAATAGTTATGAATAGTCCTGGTATGTGCTTGGGAACTCTTTCTATGAAACATAGTTTTTGTCCCAAATTGCAAGTTTGTGAAACCCTCTAATAAAAACAGAATCAAGCAAGAGAAAGAAAATGCAGGTCTAAATTGAATTTTAGTTCATACAATACATGATATAAATTAATGGAAATACATACTACATTCTAAAGTTTCTAAGACCTTATATTCTTTTCTTTAATGTGTGTCACTTATAAAGCATTTTGATTTCATTACAATTAGCATGTGTAACTATGGCACATTACTACATTTCAAAAGTATCAACATGTAACATTATTTCAATATATGATGCAATTAAATCGTTTCTAGTGATTCTCATTAGCATATATATAAAGATCATTTTCTGAAAGTTGAAATTGGAATTAGCATGAAAGTGCAGCACCGTTTCTCTTTTTTCAGTTGGTGTAGGAAGCTGGCTCTGTACATACTATACCAAAGTAAGGTATAGCGTGCACAGAGTCCATTGGATCCCCAAAGGTAGGCAGAGGTAAAAGTAGATAATACCTTACTCTCTATTTGTGGTAGTGAGGATGAGCAGTAAGGCTTTATCAGAGGGTAATGTTAAGCATTTATGGTACACACTCAGGCAAGAAATGATTTCACACACTCAAAGACTGAACTCTAACCAATTGTTTTGTAAAAAAAAATATTTCTTTGTTGAATTTTATTTTTAGAACCAAGCCAGACTTGATGCTGGTAAGTAAAAATAGTACTTTTCTGATAAAACAGTTGAATGCAGTTGAATGTTCATACAGGTAGGTCAAATGTTCAGAAACCATTGAAATAACTTTTCAGTTATTTTACAATTACTTTTTAAATTACCTTTCAGATTACTATTTCTACTTAGTGAGATATGCCTAGATATCACTGGGACATTTCCTGGATAAAAGTTGAGTAAAAGAGTTTTTGTCAAAACACAGTTTCGTAGGTTTCCATACAAAACACCGTCAACACTTAGAAGTTTTTCAGAGAAAAATAGTCAATGCAATCCTATGGAGGAAAATGGGGTTACCGTTTTGCAGGTAAGTAAACGGTCTTGAGGGTTGAGTTTCTGGGGCTAGAATGAGGGCTTCCCTCAGGGTCAAGGATGTACTCCAAAAGCACCCTCAGCGGCACTAGGGCGGCTGGGTGCAGAGTACTGAGGCTCAATGTTATCCAATGGAGGATAGAATGCCTCCGGTTGGTGGCTGCTCATGAGCAAGGGTGTGGGAGCAAAGCTCCTTAAATTAAGCTCAGGGCAAAGGGGGGTTCAAGTAAGCACCGAAAGTGCACCCACAGCGGCACAGGGGCGGCCGGGTGCTGTTTTGGCGTTGGGTGCCCTGTTGTTTTCAATGGGGATTCTCCAGTTCCAACAAACACTGCAGGCTCAGGGACGAAGATCTTCTGGAGGCGACCACTGGTTGGAGAGGTAAGTTTGGATGTTGTGGGATGCCGGCACACAGTCGGTTGGGCCACCCAAGGCGGTGGGGCATCAGTTGCAGGGGTGTCTTTTAGCTCTGAGTTTTTCTTACCGGCTCTGCTCGCGGTCGGGGGGATCCTCCAGAAAGGGGCTGTAGGTGTCGTCGGGAAACTTGATGCAGGTCAGGGATCGCCAGATCCCAAGACCAAACACAATAAGGAGCTATAGGGGCTGAAAACAGGTCTTCCCCCACTCTGAGACTTATACACAATGAATGACCTGTTCACATGGTGAAAACACAGCTCGTACACCTAATATAGTTGTCATGTATTTTAGACAATCTATTGAGCCAGTGGTTATACCATCTGTACTTCTATAGGAACGGATCACCAATAAAGAGAAAAAAGGGGAGAGAAATTTATGAGAGTTAGAGGCTATCTAAGTAACCAGTGACCTGTGTCTCTAAAACCCTAATGTGGTGGAAAAGATGTGAAAATGGAATGGTGGTGCCTCACGGTAGCAACACCAGGGAGGATAAAGCAGGAAGGTACTCGCCTGCTACCTCAAGGTCTCATCATCAGCTACCACCACTCCGAGGAAGAAATGTGCAAGAGAATAAAGATGGGTAGAGACCCAAAAAGACAAGGTGCTAGGGTGTGTGATAAGGAATAACTGTGCAGTGATTCGTGCACCAAATACAACCCCACAATTAGGACCTGGGGATCAAGAAGTCACACCCCATGTCCCTATTTACAAGCTTGAGCTAGATCACACTGGCTGTCAATTTTTATTCTGTGCTGTGTGTCTGCTCATTTAAAATGCCGACATGTTTCATTGCCACTGGATAAACTCACGGCAATTTCTTCAGGGCGTGGGTTATTATCGCTCCACCCTGCACCAACACTTGTCTATTAAAAACAGTTCTAGTAGAGACACAGGGAAACAAAAGATAGACAAACAACACATAACAGAATTAGTTGGCATCTAATCACAGAGAACATAATGCAATATGTGAGGCTTCCCTTGCTGGTTATTATCTTAAAATTTACCGGGATATAGCCCATCTTGGGCATACCTTTACCCTCGAGCACTTCTATGTGTAAGTTCAATCACTCCTTCAAAGGCTCTTCCGGTCACTTCCTATCATGAATCTGTAATGCATAACAGAATATCATGAGACCATGGGTGATACAAACTCCACAGTTTCCCACACCTATATTTTCCCATTGTGCACCTGCTCTTAAATGACAGTGCTCGTGCTGACATTTATTAAGTGTGTATACCCCTCTGTGTCGCGCACTCTAACTATGGCTTTTACAGGTGGTGTAATAGAGAATGTCCCTGTACTGTATGGTGACTATTTATCTTAAAACCAGTCCCCGTCTAGTGTATTGCCCTTTTTAGCATATACTCTCACTATAGCATTGACAAGTAACGTAGCAGGTCTTATGATTGTCATTATTCATTAAAAAACCTTAAAAAACCTTATCACTCATAGAGCCTGTTTTCAAAGCAAACCGCCCGGGGAAGACTCACCGTGACCGAGTACGTGTCCGGTATCAACTCAGCACCGTGTCTGCATCAATAAAGTTATCAGATATTGAACAGACACCCATGCTTGCACCTCACTCTGGTTGGCTGGGTCCCCCCCATCTTCAAGATGGCGGGGACTGAGAGTTGTGCTTTGCCTCGCCTGGGGTTGTCAAAAGTGGGTACATCTCTGCTCCCATCATGGTTTTCCCTCCAAGTCCCACACCCAAACCTGGCTGGCACTGTGGCGGAAGCAGGACCGCCCGGCAAGAAGTCGGCAGTCCCGCTGCCCTGATTACGATGCTCAGTGTCTTTATTTTCTATTGCGGCGTGTGCTGAGCTACGGGCTGCAGCACACACCCCAATAGAAAATAAACACATTAAAAACACCCCTGCACTATGTGGCAGGCAGCATGCCTGGCCTGCCACATAGTGTAGGGATGTTTAGGTTGGCACCATTGGATCCCATTGGCCCCATAGCAGCCAGTGGGAAGGAGCCTGCCTTTTCATAGTGGGTGAACCTCCATGAAAGAGCAGGCAGAAGGGGACATTGTAATCCCTATGGCGGTGCATGAGCAGGCACTCCCCTCATTGTAAGCATTACTGACCCTCCAATGCACCAACGGGAAAGCATGGCAGACAGTCCCTTCGTCAGACGCCTCAGCCTGCCACAACGTCATGCGGCAGGAGGACCTCAGGGGCCCATGTCGGTGGGGCTGCAACCAACGAGTGTAGTCTCTTTATGATCTATTTTTTAATATTCTTCAACGATTGTGCACGTTTGTCATTGTTTCCTCAAAAGGTGTCAAGATCAATTCAATGTGTCACATCGGGATTCAGCAGCTTATCTGCTTCATCAAATGTATGCATCGTTGGTAAGTAAAGTAGGTTTCTGTACATCGTAACTGCCTAGGAACAGAGCACAAATATATATTTTTTTTTATGTCCAAGACGGTTCTTGACATGTTTCTACTCTAATGAATTTCTCATTTTTTTAAAAGCCTTCTCAAAAGTACTGTTAGAAATGCAATTATTTTACAGATTTGTAATAATATTCCGAAAGTCTAATGAAGGATTTTAATCATACTTATTACTTGGATGTGTGACATTCTTTATGGTATTCACCAGATCATGTTTGTGATCCAGTGAGATTTTTAAAATCATAACACACAACACATTTATACATAGAGATCATGAAAAGTTGTAAGTATACGTTGAGCACGATAGATACAGTGATACATGAAACAGAGAAAAGTGTTGTAGGAGCATCGTAAAAGTGTGCTTTAAAATGTGAGATGAAGAAAACATACATGAGGTAATATCAATGCAGATAAACAATCTTATGCTTATTAATCTATATTAATGGAGTTTTATGCTAAATAAAATTGTCTAGTGCTTTGATTCTTTTTGCTAATGTGCACCAGGTAGAAAAGATGGTGCAAAAATGTGTAAGCAATAATGTATAACCTAATACTCTAACTTTACGACTTTCGATATTCACAAAGGGCATTTACGAGTAGTAAAGTTAGACTTTTGTCTCAGTTTTAGTCTCAGTTAAACTTAGGACCAAAACGTATGTTTAATTGAGACAAAAGTCTAACTTTACTACTCGTAAATGCCCTTTGTGAATACCGAAAGTCATAAAGTTAGACTATCGTCTCAGTTTACCTTTGTGAATTAAGCTCTTGATATTTTACAGAATTATATTAGAGACATTAGAGTTTATGAAAATCTGCAAACGATATTAGAAAAATGTTGTTCTTTTAAAAACATGCATTTATAGGAATAACTTGAAAATGTGTAGCAGAAGGATATTCCTAATGTTTGTCATTTCTGTGTAATGATACTTTTTGAAAGTTTATACATTTTTATGTGAATTGATTTAATTTCATTGTATTTGAGGTAAAGTTAAAGATTACTTAATTTCACTGTGTGATGCTAGCTTAAAGGCCTTCTTTTTGAGATGCATTTTTCTCTGGTGTTGACCTTTTCCCTGATTTAATACAATGGATCATTCTTTGCAAAGAGTAATGTAACTTGTTTGCTCTATACACCTCTGTGCATTAACATATTTTCATTACTTTTTTAAAAGTTCACAGTGAAATATTCCTGTGGGAATATAATTTTAGCTATGACCATAAGCTGCAACATTGTATTTCTTTTTAGTAATGTTAGGCCTGTGTGGACTCGCAAAGTTCCTTTTCTCACGACTAGCATGGGAAACAAGCTCAATGTTTCAATTATCTTAGGTGACATGATGTAACCATAGCCATGTGATTGTCTTTCGATGCTGGTGTGATGCCTCATCACTGGACTTTACAAAAGTTTTTCTCAGCTCTGTGTTTACATGCACAAGTTCAGAGGCTCTTGGATGGTTTACTTATACTGCCACCCCTGAAGCTGAGCCCTCAAATAGTAAGACTAGAAATCGGAACCCTTACACCACTACAGCCAGTCACATAGCTACACACTCACCCATGCAGCTACTCACGCACCCACTTATTTACCTACACAGTCACTGACACACTCACCCATAGAGCCTCTCAACACAGCGACTCCCTTACCCATACAAGCACTCACACACTCACTCACACACCCACTTACATACCCATTCCCACATCCATTCAAGCACTCACATATCTGCTCACTCACCCATACAGCTTTAATTCAAACAGACACTCTCTCCAATACAGCCACTCACACGCCAACTCATTTAACCAAACACCCACTCAAAGAGCCACTAACTCACCCATACAGCCACTAACACACTCAGTCACTCACTCATACAGGTATTCCGACACCCACTCACTCACCCATACAGTCACTACACACCCAGTTACCCACCCATAGTGCCATTCACACCGTCACTCACTCACCCATACAGCCACTGACACATCCTCTCACTCACCAATACTGCCACTCACAAATCATCTCACTCACCCACACAGCTGCTCACACACTCATGTATACACCCATAGAGGCACTTACAAACCCATACACACAATGATACATACTGTCACACAGCCACTCACTAAATAAATGTTACAAATTGTATCACTCAGTAGTAGTGCACCTAGTATACTAATTTAACTTTTGTAGTAGGTTAGTATATATGTTTAACACCCATAAACTCTTAAAAACACTTACACTCACTTGATGATGAATCAGTGTTGTCATCAGTGATGTCACTGACCTTGTCATGGGTGATGTAATAAATTATTTGGTTCTCTTACCGCAAGATTTCTTTTTCTTTTCCCACGTGTTGTTCTTCATCTAAATGTTGCTGTTGTGTTTTCTTCAAATAATACTCCTTTTTTTGTTGTTTCCTTCTTTCTGTTTTTTTAGTCATGGTGACTTTTTTGTAATGATGATGAACACTATCTGTTTTGAAAAAAATAAATATAATATTATTAAAATAAATCTATAAAATAATTTATCGTATTATTAAACAAATATCTTCAACATAAAAAATATTTATATGCTTTGTTTAGAAATCACAACCCATTTTCTGCAATACAGAGGTAGTAGTTTGAAAAATGAAGGACAAAATAAGCAGTGTTTATGTGTTTAGAGGACTGCATGAATACTGGATAGGTGTTTGTAATATTGATGTATTACTACCAGCATCATTGCATAAGTACATAAATACTGACTGAATGATTAGGGTACTGCAACAAAAGAGAATGCTGGATTTATAAATCCCTAGGTTTTGGTACAGTGATTACATAAAGATATGTTCTGTTAAGATGATTGCAGGAGTGGACAGAGATTGACAGGCTGATTGGGGTACTACATGAATACTACCTGTCTTATTGCAAGGGTGATTTAGTGGTAGGACCCCGCGCACAATTCAGTGAAGACATCATGGACTTCATCACCCCACACGCGCTCCCCTCCAAAGATTACATCCTTCTGGGAGACCTCAATTTTCACCTTGAAAAGAACAACGACCGCAACTCCACCACCCTCTTGGACAACCTCGCCAACCTCGGACTTAAACAACTGGTCACCTCCCCCACCCACATCGCAGGTCACACACTCGACCCTATCTTCACCTCCAGCAATCATGTCTCCTTCAGCCACACTACTGCTCTCCTCTGGACTGACCACAGCTGCGTTCACTTTACCTACAACAAGCCCAAACCCATCAACCACCCCCAACCAACTCTGCAAAGAAACTGGAACAAAATCACCATCGACCAGATCTCCTCATCGCTCCTTCTAAACACCCCAGCCCACTCTTCAAACCCCGACCAAGCCGCCACCAACCTCACCCTATGGTTATCCAACAGCGCCGACATCCTAGCACCACTGAAAAAACGACAAAGCAAACTTGGCAGCAAGAAGGCCTCATGGTTCAACGATGATCTCAAGAAGTCCAAGAAACTCTGCCGCTCCCTTGAGAAGGCCTGGAAAAAAGTCCCAACCACCAGCACCAAGGACGCCTTCAAAAACGCCACCCGCAGTCACCACCAACTAATCCGAAAGGCCAAGAAAACCGCCTTCAAGGATCGACTAGATAACAACGCCCACAACAGCAAGGAACTATTCAACATCGTCAAGGAATTTACCAATCCCTCGGCCAACTCCAACGACATCACCCCCTCTCAAGCCCTCTGCGACTCCCTAGCTTCATTCTTCCACAACAAAATTGCAGACATCCACAACAGCTTCGACAACCAACCCGGAGACCAACCCACCCAACCATCTGCTGAACCTTCACCCCCCTTAAACATGAACATCCTTAATGACTGGAACCCAATCTCCACTGAGGACACCATCCGCCTGATGAACTCCATCCACTCAGGATCCCCCACAGACCCATGCCCTCACCACATCTTCAACAAAGCAGACTCCATCATAGCACCGCACCTCCGAGACGTCATCAACTGCTCCTTCAACTCCGCCACCTTCCCGGAAAGCTGGAAACACGCTGAACTCAGCGCCCTTCTGAAAAAACCCACAGCGGACCCCACCGAACTCAAAAATTACCGCCCCATCTCGCTCCTTCCATTCCCAGCCAAAGTCATCGAGAAAGCTGTCAACAACCAGCTCGCCGCCTTCCTCGAAGCCAACAAATCCCTCGACTCCTCACAGTCCGGCTTCCGAGCAAAACACAGCACTGAGACCGCCCTCATCGCAGCAACAGACGACATTAGAACTCTACTGGACAATGGAGACACAGTCGCCCTCATCCTCCTCGACCTCTCCGCAGCATTTGACACAGTCTGCCATAGCACCCTTCTACAGCGCCTCAGAAATATCGGAATCCAAGGCAAAGCACTAGAATGGATCATCTCGTTCCTCACCGGAAGAACCCAGAGAGTCCGCCTTCCACCTTTCAAATCAAAGGCCACTGAAGTCATCTGCGGTGTACCACAAGGATCCTCACTCAGCCCCACCCTCTTCAACGTATACATGAGCCCCCTCGCGGCCATCGCCCGCCAACACAACCTCAACATCATCTCCTACGCGGATGACACTCAACTGATCCTATCACTCACCAATGACCCTAGCACCGCCAAAACTAACCTTCACGAAGGAATGAAAGAAGTTGCCGAATGGATGAAGCACAGCCGTCTGAAACTGAACTCAGACAAAACAGAAGTCCTCATTTTAGGTACATCCCCCTCCGCATGGGATGACTCTTGGTGGCCAGAAGCCCTTGGAAAAGCACCCATCCCGACAGACCACGCACGGAACCTAGGCGTCATCCTGGATTCCTCACTTTCAATGAACAGACAAGTCAACGCCGTCTCCTCATCCTGCTTCAACATTCTGCGCATGCTCAAAAAAACATTTCGTTGGATCCCCATCGAAACTAGGAAAACGGTCACCCACGCTCTGGTCACGAGCCGACTGGACTATGGAAACACCCTCTACGCCGGTACTACCGCTAAACTCCAGAAAAAACTCCAACGAATCCAAAACGCCTCAGCCAGGATCATATTAGACATCCCCCGTAAAGAACACATCTCTGGTCACCTGAAAAACCTCCACTGGCTTCCCGTCAATAAGAGGATCACTTTCCGGCTCCTAACCCACGCACACAAAGCACTCTACGAAATCGGACCAGAATGCCTCAACACACGACTGTCCTTCTACACCCCCCCCCGGCAACTACGATCTTCCAACCAAGCCCTCGCCACTGTACCTCGCATCAACAAAACCACCATGGGAGGTAGATCCTTCTCCTACCTAGCAGCTAAAACCTGGAACTCACTTCCCACTTACCTTCGCCTTACCCAGAACCACCTAGCATTCAGAAAGCAACTTAAAACGTGGATATTTGACAAGTAATCCCCCACCCCTCCCTAAGCGCCTTGAGACCCTCTGGGTATGTAGTGCGCTATATAAATTCTCTGACTTGACTGACTTGACTTGACTAGTCTGCTAGTGGTTAGAGGCCTACATAGATTGTGTACATTTCACTGTAGCAAGTCTTATCTTAATGCCTGAGTCACTCTACAAGTGCATGGATAGTGACTGGATATTTACACTGCTGGTAGTTGACTGCAGGGAGAGTTTATAAGTGCTTGTGTGTTGGCACGGAGAATCGATAAGGACATGTTTCTGACAGGATAATTGCAGGAGTGGACAGGGACTGATAGGCTGATTGGGGCACTGCATGAATACTACCTGGCTTATTGCAAGGGTGAATCAGTAGTCTACTGAGGGTTACAGGACTGCAAACATTGCGCACATTACACTGTACCACTATGTGTCTAAATGCCTGAGGCATTCTACAGGTGTATAGACACTGACTAGATAGTGAGAGTGCTGGTAATTGACAGGAAGGTGACTTTTTAAGTGCGTGTGTGTTCAAACAGCGATTAGATAAGGACATGCTTCTGTCAGGATAATTGCAGGAGTGGACAGAGACTGATAGGCTGATTGAAGCACTACATGAATACTACCTGGCTTATAGCAAGGGTGAATCAGTACTCTGCTGGGGGTTACGGACCCGCATACATTGCACACATTTCACTGTAGCAGTATGTGTCTTAATGCCTGAGGCTTTCTACAGGTGTATGGACAGTAACTAGATAGTGAGAGTGCTGGTAGTTCTCAGGAGGGTGAGTTTTTAAGTGCTTGTGTGTTGAATAGATAAAGACATGCTTCTGTGAGGATAATTGCAGGAGTGGATAGAGACTGATAGACTGATTGGGGCACTGCATAAATTCTACTGAGCTTATTGCAAGGGTGAATCAATAGTATGCTGAGGGTTAAAGGGCTACATACATTGCACACATTTCACTGTACCACTATGTGTCTTAATGACTGAGACATTCTACCGGTGTATGGAAAGTGACTAGATAGTGAAAGTGGTGGTAGTTGACAGTAGTGTTAGTTTGTAAGTGCTTGTGTGTTTCGGCACAGAAATTAGATATGGACATGCTTCTGTCAGGATGATTGCAGGAGTAGACAGAGAGTGATAGGCAGATTGAAGCACTGCATGAAAACTACCTGGCTTATTGCAAGGGTGAATCAGTAGTCTGCTGGGGATTACAGCCCTACATACATTGCGCACTTTTCACTGTAGGACTATGTGTCTTAATGCCTGAGGCATTCTACAGGTGTATAGACAGTGATTTGATAGTGAGACTGCTTAAAGTTCACAAGAGGGTGAGTTTTTAAGTGCTTGTGTGTTGGCACAGAGATTGGATAAGGACATGGTTCTGTCAGGATGATTGCAGGAGTGGACAGAGACTGATAGGCTATTTGGGGCACTCCATGAATACTACATGGTTATTGCGAGGGTGAATCAATACTCTGCTGGGGGTTACAGGCCTGCATACATTGCGCACATTTCACTGTACCACTATGTGTCTTAATGCCTGTGACATTCTATAAGTGCATGGATACTGAGTGGATAGTTTAAATGGTGGTAGTTGACAGCAGGGAGAGTTTATAAGTGCTTCAGTGTTATCACAGTGATTACATAAGGACATACTTCTATCAGGATATTTGCAGGAGTGGACAAAGAATGATAGGCTGATTGGGGCACTGCATAAATACTACTGGGATTATTGCAAGGGTGACTCAGTAGTATGTTGGGGGTTACAGGCCTACATACATTGTACACATTTCACTGTACCACTATGTGTCTTAATGCCTGAGACATTCTACCGGTGTATGCACAGTGACTAGATACTGAGAGTGCTGGTAGTTGACAGGAGGGTGAGTTTTTAACTGCTTCTGTATTGGCACAGAAATTAGAAAAGGACATGCTTCTGTAAGGATGATTGCAGGAGTGGACAGAGACTGATACTCTGATTGGACACTGCATGAATACTACGTGGCTTATCAGTAGGCTGCTGGTTATTACAGGCCAGCATACATTGCGCACATTTCACTGTAGCACCATGTGTCTTAATGCCTGAGGCATTCAAAAAGGTGTATGGACACTGACTAGATAGTGAGAGTGCTATGAGTTGACAGAAGAGTGAGTTTTTAAGTGCTTGTGTGTTGGCACAGACAGTAAATAAGCACATGGTTCTGTCAGGATGATTGCATGACTGGATAGAGAGTGACAGTGTAATTGGGGCACTACTTGAATAGTACCTGGATTTTAACAAGGGTGAATTAGTACTCTGTTGGGGGTTAGGGGCCTGCATACATGCACACATTTAACTGTAGCACTATGTTTCTCTATGCCTGAGGCATTCTACAGGTGTATGGACAGTGACTAGATAGTGAGAGTGCTGGTAGTTGACAGAAGAGTGAGTTTTAAGTGCTTCTGTGTTGGCACAGCGATTAAATAAGAACATGCTTCTGTCAGGCTAATTGCAGGAATGGACAGAGACTGATAGGCTGATTGGGGAACTGCATAAATACTACCTGGTTATTGAAAGGGTGAATTAGAAGTCTGCTGGAGGTTACAGGCCTGCATACATTGTGCACATTTCACTGTAGCACCATGTGTCTTAATGCCTGAGGCATTCAAAAAGGTGTATGGACACTGACTAGATAGTGAGAGTGCTATGAGTTGACAGAAGAGTGAGTTTTTAAGTGCTTGTGTGTTGGCACAGACAGTAAATAAGGACATGGTTCTGTCAGGATGATTGCAGGACTGGATAGAGAGTGACAGTCCAATTGGGGCACTACTTGAATACTACCTGGCTTATAGCAAGGGTGAATCAGCACTCTGCTGGGGGTTAGGGGCCTGCATACATTGTGCACATTTAACTGTAGCACTATGTGTCTTAATGCCTGAGGCATTCTACAGGTGTATGGACAGTGAATAGATAGTGAGAGTGCTGGTAGTTAACAGAAGGGTGAGTTTTTAAGTGCTTCTGTGTTGGCACAGCGATTAAATAAGAACATGCTTCTGTCAGGCTAATTGCAGGAATGGACAGAGACTGATAGGCTGATTGGGGAACTGCATAAATACTACCTGGTTATTGAAAGGGTGAATTAGAAGTCTGCTGGGGATTACAGGCCTGCATACATTGCACACATTTCACTGTAGCACAATGTGTCTTAATGCCTGAGGCATTCAAAAAGGTGTATGGACACTGACTAGATAGTGAGAGTGCTATGAGTTGACAGAAGAGTGAGTTCTTAAGTGCTTGTGTGTTGGCACAGAAAGTAAATAAGGACATGGTTCTGTCAGGATGATTGCAGGACTCGATAGAGAGTGACAGTCTAATTGGGGCACTACTTGAATACTACCTGGCTTATAGCAAAGGTGACTCAGTACTCTGCTGGGGGTTAGGGGCCTGCATACATTGCTCACATTTCACTGTAGCACTATGTGTCTTAATGCTTGAGGCATTCTATAGGTGTATTGCGACTGACTAGATAGTGAGAGTGCTGGTAGTTGACAGGAGAGTGAGTTTTTAAGTGCTTGTGTTTCAGCACAGAGAGTAGATACAGACATAGTGCTGTCAGGATGATAGGAGCAGTGGACAGGGACTGACAGTGTGATTGCTTATCTACATGGCTACTGTATGGATTTTTACAGGAGTGAATCACTAGTGTGCTGGAGGTAAAGGTACCGCATAGATTGTGCACATTTACTTATATACTCACTACGAAATTAGACATTATAGAACCACAAAATCACTTGTCCTACACTTATAAAATCACATTTTCACCACGTGTGCAATCCTCTAATTACCTCTCATTAATTCATACAAATATAAATATAACGTAAACAAATACCTGACTCATGACATACCAACTATTACATACCAGAAATAATAACATGTATTGACTTTCTTTGCAGCTACATATTGTCCTTTAAATCTAAAAATATGCAACTTCATCAAACTGTACCTCTCAACAGACTTAATGAAGAAGAGTAATAAAGAATTTTTTTTTAATAAGGATTTCTTTTTTTAAACTGCACAAACTCAACCAACTAATAACAGATTCATAATTATTAACAGCTTATATGATCCTTTTACAAACAGCACAATTGTACCTCATTTTACCACACTATCTATAATAAAGCAATATTTTTAAACTATACCTTTTTACACAGAAGAAATAATCATGCCTAATAAAGTACACCTTATAAGAATATTTTAGTAATTACACCTTCTTACTACATATTTAACCAATTAATAGTAAATAAGAGCCTTCATTTAACTATATCTCCCAACACACTTAAATATATATTTTACTGTACATATTGTTTATAAAAAATAATCCCAATATACATCTCTGCATTTTATAATATATTTCAAGCAACACAGTTTCATAAAAATGTCAAATCTTTTTTAAATTAACCTCAAAAATATGTAACTTACCTTAAAATAAATCTGTTGAATGAAAAATCTCACACACTCACTCAGGAATTTCTTTTTCACACAGAGAATGTAGATCAACACACTCTGCAAGGGTGAACCAGTATTGGCAAACTTTCCCTCTATTTTTCCATACATATAGACATAAACAACAAATGGCATTGCTTCCCAGTGTTTTTCAAATTGAAAAACGAATTTCCATTAGTCATAGAGATAAATCTTTTCAACTGACATCTTCACCCCTTGTCCTTAATGTCAGTTTCCATAGCAACAGGCCATGCAACACTCAGCTTAGCTGCCAGGTCACAAATTCACCACACAATGTTGCAAATGACAATACCAGGTGTGGTTAGCTTTGCAATTCTTGACCTTATCCTTTCTGCTGTACCTTTCCATCATTTGTTAATAACCAATAAGAAACATGCTTTCTAAACAAAGTAAAATGCACCCTATATTTGAATGTAGAGTGTTGTTAAACAGCCAATCAAATCTCTACTTTCTTAAAAACAGCATCTTGTCCTCCATTTTAGATAGATTGTATTCTTCCACCTGCCTACCTCAGCTGCAGACATCTTCTGATTACCTACAGAAATCCCTTCAAGATGCTTTCTGTGTGGATTATTGGACACAGCTATATTTTCTGGTGCAAAAGGTATGCTGAAAGCAGAGGTATTGACAAAGACCTAGCTTTGCAAAATGTAGACATTGAATGGATTGGACAGAGAGGATTAAAGTGGCACCAATTGATGCCATTGGTTAAATCCTTTTTGCATCTCCAACCACCTGACCTCATGATTGTGCACTGTGGTGGCAATGACCTAGGCACATTGACTGGGTTAACTCTGGAAATGCTAATGAAGGACACCTTTGCAAAATTGATGTTGCTTTTCCCTCAAACTGCCTTTCTGTACTCTAACATATGCCAAAGACAGAAATGGAACAGGTCCAATCAATTTTGTCCACAGATTGAGAAAGGTAGAAAAAATGTCAATAAAGCTGTTTCTGCTTATCTCAGAGACCATAGTATGGGGTCCATATACAAAAACAATCTGCGTTTTAATATGGATGGCATATACGGAAGAGATGGTGTACATTTCACAGATGAGGGAAACAGAGTCTTTGTCAACAACTTAAGACTCTGCATTGGCACTTACATGTAGCTACAAAAATCTCCCAATAAACACAAGGACTCTTTTTAGAGCCACCCAATATCCTAACATATAAACTAGGTTTGTAATACATTTTTGAAAAATATTTTTGCTTGAAGTCGCGCACCCAGCGTGAATTGGAGTCGCGTACCCCTTGCGTGCACACTAGGGGCCACGCTGGGCGCCGCGCTAGGCATGCGACTCCATATTTTCCCGTGGAAAAAAAACAAGCTCTTATCATTAATTTCTATTCGCCCCTGGGAGCCCATCTCCCGGGGCCCATATAACACGTTGGGGACCATGGGGGGACCCCCAATGCTCCCACAGTCCCGATGGCTCTCCGTGACCTTCAGGAGCCGGCATAGCTTTTCGCGCTAGGAGACGCGTACCCCTCGTATTTTCCCGTATAAAAAACATGGCTCTTACCATTAATTTCTATTCGCCCCAGTGACCCCATCCCCCGGGGCCCATATAACACGTTGGGGACCGTGGGAGGAGCCCCAATGCCCCCACGGTCCCACCGGCTCCCCGCGACCTTCGGGAGCCGGCAATGCTTTTCGCGCTAGGAGTCGCGTACCCCTCACGTGCACACTAGGGGCCGCGCTGAGCGCCGCGCTAGGTACGCGACTCCGTATTTTCCCGTAAAAAGATACCGGCTTTTACCATTAATTTCTATTCACCCCGGGGACCCCATCCCCCGGGGCCCATATGACATGTTGAGGACCATGGGGGGAGCCACAATGCCCCCACGGTCCCGCCGGCTCCCCGCGTCCTACGGGAGCCGGCATTGCTTTTCCACATGGGGAGCTGTTAACATGCAGCTCCCCATGACGAAAAGCAATCTGCTTTGCTTCATTGAAGCGAGAGCAGGTTACCCTGCTCTCGCTTCAATGAAGCAAAGCAGTTTGCAATGACAGGTCGGGAGCCGCGAGGCTCCCGACCTGTCATTGCAAACAACAGTGTCCCTGGGGTGGGCACCCGGGGACAATGCAGGAGCCGGCCCTGGGGGGGTAGCAGTCCCCAGGGCCACCACAGGCTCCAGGAGGGGGGCCACGCGGCCCACCTTCAAATCTGTACAAAGCCCCGGGGAGGTGGTGGTCCTCGGAGCGTGTGAGGGGGCTCGAGCCCCCCCACATATTTTTTTTAACAAAAAAGAAGCCCCGTGGGGTGGCGGTCCCCAGGGCTGCGGGGGTCCCCCTGGGCCCCCGCAAATACTATTTACACATGCCCCCGGGACTTGCCCACCCGGGGGCTAATTAATAACGAAGCGCGGGAGACCGTGCTTTGTTTTTTTCATTTTCGCGGCTGGATCCGCGCACCCAGCGCGTATTCGTCCGATTTCTTTAGCAAAAATACTTTTTTGTGCCGTGGGGGTCCTTGTGGGACCCCTTAAGCACACCTAGGGGGTCAGGGTGTTTCTACCCTGCCCCCTTTTCCTGATTTCCACATTTGTTTTTCGGTTTTCTTCTGCCTCTCTTCTACCGAGGCACAAAATGGCTGCCAACACTTCCTGGTTTGGAGTGTTGACAGCCAATTAACATGAAGCTCGTGATCGGGAGGGTGCGCGTAGGGTGCGCGCAGGGTGCGCGGATCCACCGTGCCTTTGGATATCACTATCTTTATTTCTTAATTTCTCAAAAACTACTGAATGAATTTACACCATTTTTAAAAAGTTCGCTTTCTGAGCCAAGCAGTACATTTTTGCCAAATTTGGTGTAAATCCGTTCAGCAGTTTTTGCTATAACAGTGTCTAAAGTTTCCGATGGGAAAATGATTTTTTCACCACTATTTTATGAATTTCTCAGGAACTACTGAAAGGATTTATACCATTTAAAAAAAGGGCACTTTCTAAACCAAGGGCTACCTTTTTGCAAAATTTGGTGTAATTCCATTCACCAGTTCGGGCTGTAGCCGTGCCTAAAATTTCCTCTGGGAAATAACATGGGGAAAACGCGTTTTGGGACCCCCCTTTTTTCTCGGCCCCCGCCTGACGAATCACCCCCAAACTTTCAGGATAGGAGCTGACCGGAGTGGTCCATTAGTTTTGAAACTTTTGCGAAGATTCGTCAACCGGCGCCAAAGTTATTGGGAATAGAATGTTACAATTTTCCCATGGATAATAGATTCTAACTATAACTACCTACTGGCGACCGCCAGTAGGTAAAATATATACAGGTTGTCTACTGGGCAGTGTCAGAGCCTGTTTTTATTAGAAGTAGTAGTTGGACATGATGTTCAGCCAGCTTGTCGGTGCTGGCATAATGACACGCCCTCTCGTTCTGATGCAACGCGTCTTGCCGTCGAAAGTGGATTTGTACGAGAAATACAACGCATGGCCCTCCCAGCAGGGTACTTTGGGATTTGTGCATTGGGGCGAGAGGGGGCAGCATTTATCTGCTGGATGAGTCCGTATGCTGTGAGACTCCACTTCAAGTATTGCGATGGCTACAGCTACGATATGATAGCCTGAAAGGCGACATGTTTTTGGCCATTAATATGTGCCTAAAAGACAGTAACTTAACTTTCTTTCACATCAGGGATCAACGTATTGGTCAGCAGTGGTCATCGATGCGGAGTCAGTTTGAAGGGGTACTGTGACTTTAAGCTACGGAGGAGGTTGGATGCTCATTTCAATGGGAGCGTAAAAATGCAGTCATTCAATGTTCCCCAGCTGATTAACTGTGCAATCTTACGGGCACTGAAGAAAGCGAGGAGCTGAAACGCGTCTGCTGAAGCACTTTATCATGTCGACTTGACACCACTGTACTAACATCGTTGGTGGAAACAAAAACTCACAGGTTGTGTACCGAGCAGTGTCGTAGCCCGTTTTTATTAAAAGTGGGAGTTGGACTTGAGATATATATCTATATATATACACACACACACATATATATATATTTATTTTTAGGGGAACCCCCAAAACCCTAATTTTTGTAACCTTACCAACCTATTCAATTACCCACCCCTAAACCCTATAAATACTCTTACCACCCTATTCCCTTGCCCATTCCTAAACCCTAAAATCACCCGTACCACCCTATACCATTACCCAACCTCTAAACCCTAAAAACACCCTTACCACTGTATAACCTTACCCACCCCATAACCCTAAAATTGCCATTACCACTCTATCACTTGGTACCCTTACCCACCCCTAAACCCTAAAAACACCCTTAGCCTTCTTGGACCCTGGGGTCCCCGTACCTCGGGTCAAAAACACTTAAAAAGGGGATGAGGCCTGTGCAGCCCTTCTCCCAAAGCCTAGTTAGGCCCTGTCGACCCCATCATCAGGGCCAGAGGAGGGTGCCCTGGTACCCACCTGGGGCACCCACATACCACATGTTGGGGGCCGCAGGGGGAGCCCAATGGCCCTGACAGCCAAAGCTGGCTCCCCTCATGGTGCGGGAGCCGGCATTGCCCCCATCAAGAGGGAACACGTATTTATGCTTGCCCCCACCGGGCGGGAACAGTATAGATTCTGTTTCTCTGCCCTCATCAGTGTGGCGCATTTTAAATCTCCCTTCAGCTGCGATCAGATTTAGTGTTTTCTCCCGTTTGGCAGGAGATTGTGTACGCCATGCAGGAGCCTACACATTTCCCTGCCTGTGGTAGTGCAAGCAGAGAAACTGCTGTGTCCTGGGGTTGAGCTTCCAAAGACCCAGTCACTGAGCTGGCCCTGGGGGATGGGGTACCCATGGTCTTTGAATGCTCAGGGCGGGGGCAGCATGGCCATGCACAGTTTTCTTATCAATAATTACATTACCAATGCTGCAGCGTTCTTATCAATGATGTCATAAAAGATTACAGGAGTGATGTAATATGTGCTTCAATTAGCAGTGCATGGCAAGACTCTTAATCAATGGTGTAAGTGGCCAAACACACTCCTGGCTTGCTTTCTTCCTAAATAACTGTACACAAATACTTCTTCTTGGCAATACACCTCCAAAGTATCTTCCATCAATTGCAGAGTCTCACAGGGCTCTACCATATTCCCTTACCTGTTCAGTATATCCTTTCAGCAAGTGGCTCCCCTGATTATATTCTTTGGCTGGAAATTCTACACCTTTCAGATGATACACAACTGTATTTTCATCTAAATGTTTCTCTAAAGCCCAAAGCTACCTTAGTTAGACATTGTTTCTGCAAGGTCGAATTTTTAATGTTTCAAAACTGGCCAAGACTGATTTCAAAAAGATTGAAAGTCTGGTGCTAGATGGCACTTCTTCTCTCTGGACCAACCTCTTTTGGGTCTCCAGACTTCTCCTAGACCCTGTCTTTTCCTCCACAAAATAAAAGCTATGTTTCATATTTGATGAGAAACTGATCATGTCAGCCAGGTGTAAACTACAAATATGTGCCCACTGCTTTCTTAGGAAAGGGCGCCTGTCTGCAATCAACACCCTCACCAGCTCTAGGCTGGACTACTGCAACTCACAATACTGAGGTCTCAGCAAAAACCAATTGCACTATTTGCAATGTATCCATAACTAACTCACAAGACTTTGTCAGGACCCCTCATTTAACCAGAGCCTCCTCCTTCTTCTATAGCTGCACTGCCTCCTTATCCATGACAGAGCCCAGTTCAAGGTTCTATGTGCTGCCCATTGGTCTATCCGTTTACTCAACCTCTTTGTAAGTCCAGTGCCTCTCTCCCAACAGAGCCCTTCATCTGCAAATCAACTCATGCTAAAAGTGGGGAGAATCTATAAATTCGCTTTGTGAGGTCGCTCCTTCTGATATCTTGGCCTGAAAGCCTGGAAAGCCTTACCTCTCAGCCTATAACCTTTCACCTCGCATTCTGGAAAATGCCTCTCTCCCTTTATTAAAACTTCCTGAAAATTGCACTTTCTGTCCAAGTGCTAAGATTTTTACTCTATATAAAGCTTCAGTACCATAACATAACAACATCACCAAGGGAATGGAAGGCCTATCAGGGTTAGGAAGTATTCTGTATAGCATTGTACCCTCAAATTATTGGGGTCACATCAGTAGATTTTCTATGCCCAGAAAGAGACTGTGGCCTTTTCGTAGAAAAGGAAAACTGGCCAGTGCCTTTCAGTCTTTCTTATTGAGTGTGAAGAATCAGACAAAACCTGTCAGCGGCTCTTTCTTCTGCCGGTGGCATACAGAGGCCTGGTAATGCAAGCCTCATAAAACATGACAATCAAGTAAGCATTTTATTAGTTGCACAATTTAAAACAGCTTTTGTTAGAAATATACAGGCCTTCTCCTTAGAACTTATTCTTTCACAGTAGCGGTCGCTCGTACTGTGAAGTGGTGAGGAGGGGGAATGCAAGCTAAAATTAAAAGAATTATAAATATTAAAATTGCACTTACCTGCTCCGACAGCCGCTGTCTTGCTTCTGAACCTCGCCTCCCATCCAGGAACTGCTACACAATGCGCAGGCTCCCAGCTGCGAATCCCAGTGCTGCTTTCATGCTGGGAATAGTACTCCCAGCATGAGAGCAGTGGGACTGGTTCGGCGCTCAGACATTGGCTGGGAGCTTGTGTTGGTTCTCCTCCCAGCTGTACAACACAGTTCGAGCAGGAGAAAGGCTAAGTGCGCATGGCGGTTAGGCCGGCTCCAGAGGGCCAGTTAAATCGACATGCACACTTAGCAGTGCCCTCCACTCCCCCCTCCTCCCTGGTGCTGCAGCTGCAGAGTCAGAATGCATGGCCCTGTCCCTCCTTCGGCTTGCAGTCTGGAGGACGAAAAATAAAATGATAATAAAAATGTTTAATTATCATTTCATTTTTGTCGTTTCCCTCTGCTGGCTTTCAGCAGGTGGGGCGACGCTCCTCCACCATAACAGATGAGCCGCCCATGTACTTTCATCAGGCGCTTTAGAGCATTCAATGCCCAAATAGTAATCATGTTCACAAACAGAAAGGTCTGTGTTGTGTATAACTTTAAGAACTCATACCATGTGCATTTGCAAAGATCATGTTCACCCAAGGGTATCTTGGCGCTGAATAACAGCTGTTTATTGTTACCCAACGGGACTCATTTTGATTGACCTCTTAAGGATGAAAGCCTGAGTGGACCAACCGGATTTTGAACCTGTGACCATGGGGTCGAACATAGACCCCTTCAGTGTGCACATTAGTCCTCTAACCCACCAGACCCGGCACATGTATCAGTCATACAAAGGTGGAAATGTAGGATGGGTCAGGCAGGGTGGAACAAGGTGAGGCATATCCTCCCAGAAAGAAAAAAGAATGATGAGGAAGTATAGCCAGGTGCACTGAAATTATGTGATTGTGCCGCCATGTCGATTTTCGCATAATTAAAGATTTGCCGCATTTGCCACATAATCCATCATCTGCCACATAATTTTAACAACAAAAATTGTTTCTAGCTCAAAGGGTTCAAAAGTTGCTAAAAATGTAACAACATGTGTTACCGTTCAGTGGAAGGCTCTTTGCAAAGCAGGACTGATCACCTTTCTGTTGCTCTATTGCTATATTTGGATGTTAAACTGGTACTAATGAGGTGCGACCAATGCCCACAGAGTGTTACTAAGTTTAAAAATGATGAAATAATGAAGTAATACTATTATAAAATGTGCCGCATTATGCACATAATTTGCCTTTTCTTTTTTTAAATGTTATTTATATAGTCCTCATATTACCACCGATAAGCACCGACCAGACTTCAAACTTCCCTCAGACTCAATATCGGGCTCTGATTCAATCAAGATTACTGGGTTATATCGAGTGATCATAACCCCCACAGCCTTACTGAATTGAGAGGGTGTAACCATTGGACAGAGACTTATCATATCTTTAGCAACTCCCAAAACTTTCCTTTTTCATTCCCATTAGTCCTCCTTATATCCAGTTCTTTAAAAAGACCACAGATCTCTTCCAGGCCTGCCAAATAAGGGCCAAAGCTTATATATTTGCATTATTGCTAACAGAATTAAGTAAAAGCTCAGATAATAGCATTTTACATGCGGATTAGACATATCCCTGTCCTGCTGCACTACCCTAATCATAATTAAAGCAGTGCTTAACTCCATATTAGTTCCTAAGGAGTGAGAGATAGTCTTACCCACCGCTGACTAAAATTCTTCCAGTTTTGGGCACGTGGCAAACGTATGCATGTTGTCTGCCTCTTTAATGCCACACCGCTTACATTTTATGTGTCCACTTCCCCTTATTTTTGTCTGTTTTTTGGGGGATCGAGTAAATTCTATGTAGGGTAAAGAAGTGATTTTTTCTTAGTGCAGAAGGTTTAACCACCAAGTGAAGTGTAGATAAAGATACTTGCAATTACTCTGCCAGCTTCGCTTCCGACAAGTGTCCGTCCCACGCGGAATATGGCACTTTAATCTTTGTATTTTCTTGCCGCATAATTTACTTAACCCTGCCACATAATTCGGTCCTCTTCTGCCACATAATTCCAGTGTCCCCGAGTACAGTATGCTCTCTGCAAAGCAACATTGCGTATCGCATGGTTTGTGCAGAGCACTGACACCCACAGTTAAGATACTTTGTTGCCCAGGCAGTAAGGTATAGTCATTAGTTTTCATAAGAAAATATAATTGCAGGAACCATGCATGTCAATTTGCCTAAATGGCAGAAGTGGCATTACACACCATTTAACCTTTCACTCACACATGCATATCTACACATACACACACATTCACACAACACACACACTCTCACATAAACACACTCTCTCACCCACAAGCACTCACAACATACATTTAATAGCATTTTTTACTTATCTTAGATGCCAGGGAGCCAGCTAATTGTAATTCATTCTTTATTTCTGTAATAGTAACTAATAAAATATCACTCATTATTAGCGTAATAAAACATTGACAGAAAACAAGGAGAGTGGAGCCTTAACCGACGTCCATAAGGACGAGCTGCCTTTGTTGTCCTGGAACTGATTTTGACACCTCTCAAGCCAGGAGTCACAACGGCAGTGCCAAGTGTTGCAAGGGGAAAGCCTGGGGTCTCAGTTGCTACCCCGCGGTGACCCCTAAATAAAGTTCATGGCAGAAGCCCAAAGTTTTGCTCACTGGTTACCTGCCAAATTAAAGAGTGATCGAAAACTAAGGCTGCCTAATCTGGATCCTACCTCATGTCATTTTCTTCCTCCACCCTATGTTTTCGTGTATTTAGCTCACTCTTACAGGTTCTTTTCGATCCTGTCTTTCTCCGTTTATCACAATTTTACCATATTTTTTGCCCTTGTTTCTTCCGTGTCTGTTTTTTTCTCACTTGCTCTGGGTCAAGGTCTGATGAAGAAATATAAGTCTTGGTGCCAAAAAATGTGAGCCCAAAAACTGCGACCAAAGTCCTAAGTTAAGGTAACAAAAGAGTAGTTAGCCTTGAGTGCATAGCTACACCTATACAGTTTGCCTTAGACACATTTCGCTCTGAAAATCCTGGTGCATTTTGACTGAGGTAAAATGTTGCAGAGAGGCCAAACATGCTGTCATTTGGAGCCTAAACTCCCACGTCATGTTAAACGTCTTATCTGAACTCAGTATCTTAACATTTTGCACAAATTGCACCTATACCATACCTATATACATATATATATATATATATTACCTACTGGCGGTCGCCAGTAGGTAGTTATAGTTAGGACCTTGTTTCTATTCAAAAAGCGTTTTATCTTTTGCCAATAACTTTGGCGCCGGTTGACGAATCTACGCGAGATTTTTAAAACTTATGGCTCGCTCCGGTCAGCTCCTATCCTGAAAGGTTCGGGGTGATTTGCCAAGTGGGGGCCGAGAAAAAAGGGGGGTCCCAAAACGCGTTTTCTCCATGTTATTTCCCGTAGGAAACTTTAGACACGACTACAGGCCGAACTGCTGAACGGAATTATACCAAATTTGGCAAAAAGGTAGCCCTTGGTTCAGAAAGAGACCTTTTTTATAAATGGTGTAAATCCGTTCAGTAGTTCCTGAGAAATTAAAAAAATAGAGGTCAAAAAATTAATTTCCCATAGGAAACTTTAGACACGGTTACAGCCGAAACTGCTGAATGGAATTACACCAAATTTGGCAAAAAGGTAGCCCTTGGTTCAGAAAGAGACCTCTTTTTAAATGGTGTAAATCCATTCAGTTGTTGCTGAGAAAATCAAAAAATAAAAGTTTCGATATATAGAGGCGCGGTGGATCCGCGTACCCTCCCGACCCTGAGCTTTATGCTAATTGGCTGTCAACACTCCAAACCAGGAAGTAGGGGGAGCCATCTTGTGCCTCGGTAACTAAGGCACAAGAAAACAGAAAAACTAACGTGCAAAACAAGAAAAGGGGGCAGGGTAGAAACACCCTGACCCCCTAGGCCTGCATAGAGGCTCCTGCGCTTCGTTATTAATTAGCTCCCGGGTGGGCCAAGTTCCGAGGGCATGCCAAAAAATAATGAATTAATCATATGGGGGCACATTGTACACAGATGCTCAGGTCGCAGTGTTATGGCTTATGATGATGTCAGTGGCATATTCTGGTGTCCCTCGGTCACCAATGGCGTCAACAAGGCCGGCTCCCGGGAAGGGGGTCTGGCTCTGCCCCATAACATGCCCTCACCGCCAGTAATATCTGCAGAAAATGTCTGCCCCTCCGGTTCTTTCCCTCAAAGCCCCGAACCCTGCCAGTGTCAGGCCTTTTATTTACCCACTTGCCCCTACGACGTGTTTGTGGACTCAGCTTTTAGCCCCCAACCCCTCCCCGCGCTTTCACCCCGCCATTCAGATCTCTCCCTCCGACAAAAACCCTGGTCCCACCTCCGAGGATGTCCCCAATGCACCATTGCTTCCTTGCCCTGGTGCTGCGGGAGGTCCTTCTGCTGTCATCGTTAACTAGAGATCGGATCCCAGCGCCAGCACTGGGCTGCAACACTGTGATTCTCTTCCAACGCATCAGTGCCTATAGTGGTGAAATGCATGACGATAAATGTGGAATTCAAATGTGACAGAGGTCGCACAAGACACGCTCCGAGCCCTCGAGGCGCTGTCCTCGAGACGCTGCCCTCAGGGGTTCCCTCTGCCCTACACATGCAGAGCCCCGCGGGCCCTTCTCCCTTTGCCGCTCTCGGTCTATAACATGAAATTACCTTTTAAATGGCTTGAGCCCGTAAGCAGGAGATCGGGGCAGCACTTGCCATAAAGTGACATATCTGTCGTGAGACATCATATAGCGACAGGAGGCCGGCCTCTCACTTGGGAAGTATCGAAAACCCATTCGGAAACCTCCCTAAAATGTTCGCCTCTGTTTTTTACAGAACTTTCATCCCTTTTCAATTCAATTCAAATGATCTTTATTCGGATATATTTAAAAACATCCATAAAAGTACATACAAGTTGCTTCATACATTCCAAGTGAGTACAAAATCAGTGTGCAAATAATGCAGAGATACTTCTAAATCTAACAGGCCATATCCATTTTGTTCACATCAAAAAGTTCAATAAAATGCATCCGTTAAAATATATAAAAATCATCCCAATGAACAATAAAAACGGGTCTTATTAGTCAGCACATCTGAGGGTACACCCAATGTACAAAAATACAATGTGCAAGTAATAAATAAACTGTCAGGCCAGATTCATTATAACATATGAACACCCATTGTGCAAAAGTGCAATGTGTAGAGTGTGCAGGATAATAGACATGCTTCAGGTCGTATTCATTGAGGCACGGGAACGGACAGCGATTTGGAGAAAGTGACTAACTCTGTAAATTACATCGTCAGTACTTAGCATCCGTAAGACTCTAAGAGCCTCGTTAAAATCCATCAGGGCATTGGCTCTAAAATAGGGAATCAGAAAGTGTTTGGTATATTTTACATAAAAGCCGCAAAACAGTGTGAAATGCAGCAAACTCTGCTTTCCACCCTGGTTACATGGACAAGGTAAGTTTCCCAAATTGTGGATGTAACCTAAGGGGAAACAGAGTAAATTAACCACACTCCCATCCCTAAATCTAAACAGCAAACTCCTGTTCCATCTGCCCAGTTTCTTGCGCAGATAGCCTTGGGGCATGTTTCATCCCTTTTGATAAAGCCTGAAATCTTTCAGAGCACTAATAGTTTTTATTCTCTGCAACCAGTTAAAATAACAATCAAATGTGAGCATTAGTGGGCGGCCCTGCTCTGTGAACGCTTCGATGACCCCGGGTGCTTTGAGGACAGTGCAAAGCTACCACATGTGGGAGAGAAAAACAACAAAAACTAAACGAATCCACAAGAAAAAAACCTGCAACCAGCAAAAAAAAACTACCCAAAACTAAAACTACAAAACACTACACGAAAGAAAAACCAAAACAAGGCAATGGAAACAAAAACAGCACAAACTCTACGCAAAATCAACATAAAACCGACACAAAACTCCAAGACATAGCCAGACCAAAATGGGCAGAAAATCAGCTGTTTTCTACGAACTCTACAACATAAGACTCCAGGGTCCGACCCCCACCGATTGTCTGGGCCTGGAAGGGTCGAGGGTGGTCGTAAATCTGTGTACATTAATACCACGTGCAGTCATTCACAGACTTGGGTGTCTCGTCCGCAGCCGAGTTAAAGGGGATGTGATTATCAACAGCACAGCACGGGGGACAGAGCACGAGAGTGTTGTGAGCAGCACACCAGACTGTAGTGAGCAGCCTTGTCAGAGACAACACCACAGAAGGTGTAGTGAACACCACAGAGGGTGCAGTGAACAGTAGAGTGTGTTGTGATCAACCCTGCCAGATACCACGGTATGGGAGCCAGAGCGCACAAGGGTGTAGTGAGCAGCACACAAGACTGTTGTGAACAGCACACAAGACTGTAGTGAACAGCCCACGAGACGGCTGTGAACAGCACACAAGAGTGTTATGAGCAGCACATGAGATTGCTGCGAACAGCACACAAGACTGCTGTGAACAGCACACAAGACTGCTGTGAACAGGACACAAGAGTGTTGCGAGCAGCACACGAGACTGCTGCGAACAGCACATAAGACTGCTGTGAACAGCACATAAGAGTGTTGTGAGCAGCACACGAGACTGATGTGAACAGCACACAAGACCGTTGTGAACAGCACAGAGGGTGCAGTGAAGAGCGAGTTGTTGTGAACAACCCTGCCAGATACCACGGCATGGGAGCCAGAGCGCACAAGGGTGTAGTGAGCAGCACACAAGACTGTTGCGAACAGCACAGAGGGTGTAGTGAGCAGCAAATGAGACTGTAGTGAGCAGCACACCAGACTGCTGTGAACAGCTCACGAGAGTGTTGTGAGCAGTACACGAAACTGCTGCGAACAGCACATGAGACTGCTGTGAACAGCACATGAGAGTGTTGTGAGCAGCACACGAGACTGCTGTGAACAGCACATGAGAGTGTTGAGAGCAGCACACGAGACTGCTGTGAACAGCACACAGGACTGTAATGAGCAGTCTCGTGTGCTGCTCACTACAGACGTGTCCTGTTCACAGCATTCTCGTGTGCTGCTCACAACACTCTCATGTGCTGTTCACAGCAGTCTCGTGTGATGCTCACAACACTCTCATGTGCTGTTCACAGCAGTCTTGTGCTCTGTTCGCAGCAGTCTTATGTGCTGCTATGAACAGCACACAAGACTGTTGTGAACAGCACAGAGGATGAAGTTAACAGCACAGAGTGTGTAGTGTTGTGAACAGCACAGGACGGGGTGGGGTGGGGGAGTAGAAGCCGGACCCCCTCGGTGCAAACCATCCATTCGGCTCTTCTGCTCCGACCTGACAGTGCACAGAGGTCCCTGGTGCTGCGGTGGATGCAGATCGCGCTGCGGGGCCTTTAAACTGCGAGTTAAGTCATTCCAAACTTTCCTTGTCTGCAAATCTCTCTTGCACCAGCAGTGGGTTCTAAAAGTGGAGACATTATTAAACTGTTTTTAACAAAAATCCTGCCAAGTTTCAACACATGAATATCCGCTCTATGTACCATTTGTAAGCCCTGGTTTTAGTTGCATTAATTACCATAATAAACGGTACCAGAGATCTATTCTCAGAAGGGACCTACTACCTGGATCTCTGTTGCTTATCTCTGTGAAACCGCATTAAATATTTTGAACTTAAAAATATAAAATTTCCAAACTCTAAAAGAAGGAAAACACAGGCGGCGGTGCCTTAAAATGATGCCAATCTGTAATTTAGATATAAAGGGTGATCTGAGTGAGCACCGCAGCTCTGAACACGATATCACAAAAGTGTCCGTCCACCCAAGTTACGGCTTTCAAAACTGCCCCGGTGTTTGTGTGTGGTGTTTCAAAACTACCCTAGTGTGTGTGTGTTTCAAAACTGCCCCAGTGTGTGTTTCTAAACTGCCCCGGTGTGTGTGTGTTTTTCAAAACTGCCCCGGTGTTTGTGTGTGGTGTTTCAAAACTACCCTAGTGTGTGTGTGTGTGTGTTTCAAAACTGCCCCAGTGTGTGTTTCAAAACTGCCCTGGTGCGTGTGTGTTTCTAAACTGCCCTGGCGTGTGTGTGTTTCAAAACTACCCCGGTGTTCCCCCAATTACCCAGGTAGTACCCATGCAATCCAGCAATCACACCGTCACTTTCCGTCCACTCCTCCAATAATCTAGCCAGTACCGTGTCCTTATCTAATCACTGCACCAAAACCCAAGCACTTATAAATTCACCGTGCTGTCAACTTGCAGCACTCTAAGTATCCAGTCACTATCCATGTACTTGTACAATGACTCAGGCATTAACACATGCAGTGCTACAATCAAATGTGCGCTATCCATGCAGTCCTCTAACCACCTCCACACTACTGATTCACTCCTCTAATTACCCAGGTAGTACCCATGCCCTCCAGCAATCACACTGTCACTCTCCGTGCACTCCTCTAATCATCCAGCCTGTACCATGTCCTTATCTAATCACTGAGCCAAAACCCAAGCACTTATAAATTCACCATGCAATCTCCTTGCAGTACTCTCTTCATCCAGTCAGTACCCATGTACTTATGCAATGACCCAGGCACTAACATGCACTGCTACAAACCCCTGTGCATTACCCATGCAGACCTCTAACCATCTACTCAGTACTGATTCACTCCTGCAATTACCCAGGTAGTACCCATGCAGTCCAGCCATCACCCTGTCACTACCCATGCACTCCTCCAATCACCCAGCCAGCACCATGTACTTATCCAATCACTCTGCCAAAATCCAAGCACTTATAAAATCACCATACACTCTCCTTGTAGCACTCTAATCAACCAGTCACTACTCATGCACTCATGCAATGACCCAGGCATTGACTCATGGCAAATACAGAGGAGGTCATGCTAATCACAGGAGTACCCCAATGCATAGTGTTTCCTAGTGTATGTAGGTGTTTTCACTGTATTCTAAGTGTCTTTTAGCATAGCAGAGGCTCTAGGCCTGGTGATTCAGAGTCAGCTATCACCAGTACCCGTCAGCAAAATGTGGGGGCACGGGAGGACTTTCTGCTCCTCTGTTGGTTCTTTCTGCACATCTCTTGCTTCTTCCTGCACTTCTATTCATCTTTGTGGACTTCTGTTGCTTCTTTTTGCATTTCTTATGCTTCGTTCTGTGCATTTTTTCTTCTGTCTTCACATGTCCTACCTCTGTAGGCATAATTAGAAACTAGCATTTAAAAAACCTTTGAAATTCACTGAAAAAACCATAGGTTTCAGGCACGTTATAGTTAGAAATTAGCATTTAAAAAACCTTTGAAATTCACTGAAAAAACCATAGGTTTCAGGCACGTTATAGTTAGAAATTAGCATTTAAAAAACCTTAGAAATTCACTGAAAGAACCATGGGTTTTAGGGAAAGTTACAGTTAGTTTGACATTTCACTCCTACAAAACCATAGAAATTCCCCTGTTATAGTTAGTTCAGCTAACTATAACTCGCGCCTCCGCAATGCACTGCTGATGACGTCCCATATTACATCACTCATGACATGGTCAGTGACATCACTCATGACATCACCGATGACATCTCAAATGACATCACTGATGACATCATCCAGTGAATGTGTATTTCTGTAAAGTTTAAATATATTTTATATATGTTAATGCCAAGGTGTATTGAAGAATGAGTTGGTGTATAAGTGTGTGGGTGGAGGATTTAATAGGTATGTGACTGACTGTATAAGTTAGTGATTAAATGTGTCTTACTGAATGCATGGGTTAGTGACTAAACTGTGTGAATGTCTGTATCAGTCTCTCAGTTGTTGTGTAAGCTGCTGCATGGGTTGATGATTAGGTACATGACTGTCTATATGGGTTACTTATTGGTTACATGAGTATCTGTATGGGTGCCTCAGTGTTTGAGTGTGTGGGCAGTGTGTGACGTTCTGCCTACATGTGTGAGTGGATAATTTACTGGGTGTATGGGTTCAATAGTGCATGTGGAAATAGCTGTATAGGTGAGTGAGTGTGTGTATCAGCGTGTTGGTGAGTGAATGTATGTCTCACTGGGATAGGTGTGAGTTACTACATATGAGAAAGGCAGTATATGTGAGTGTTGGAGTATATAAATGACTATATATGAGAGTGAGTAATTATGAGAGTGGCTGTATAAATGAGTGAGTGCTTGTGTTAGTGATTGTATAAGAGAGTAAGTATATGTTAGTATCTGTATGAATTGGTTAGATAGTGACTGTATAACTGTATAGGTGAGTAAATGGCAGTGGTATTGATTCTTTACATGACTAGCTAGGTGAGTCAATAACTATGGATGAGCGACAGTGTATGAGTGTTTGTATAGGTGTATGAGTACATATAATAGTGCTGTATTGATGAGTGACTGCATGTATGAGTAACTGTATGGATGAATGAATGAATGTGTGTGTATAGCTAGGAATTAGTCAGTGGGTATATAGTAACTGCTATTGATTTGTCTATGGTTTCGAAAAGGTAGTCTGTATTTTAGAGTGGATGTATCAAAGGTTATATTATGGTGTGGGGTGGTGCATCAGATTATCACATAGATGTTGTAATCAGTTATGTCATTTGAGATGTCATTAGTGATGTCATCAGTGATGTCACTGGCCATGTCATGAGTGATGTAATATGTGACGTCATCAGCAGTGCATTGCGGGGGCGCGAGTTGGTGTTAGCTCTACTAACTATAACGTTTGAATTTCTCTGGTTTTGTACGAGTGAAATGTCCAACTAACTATAACATCCCTGAAACCTATGTTTTTTCAGTGAATATATATATATATATATATATAGATATATATATATATATATATATTCACTGAAAAAACCATGGGTTTCACACACGTTATAGTTAGGAATTAGCATTTAAAAAACCTTAGAAATTCAATGAGAAAACCAAAGGTTTCACACATGTTATAGTTAGCTGGACATTTCACTCGTAAAAAACCAATGAAATTCCCCCGTTATAGTTAGTTCAGCTAACTATAACTCGCGCGCCCGCAATGCACTACTGATGACGTCACATATTACATCACTCATGACATGGTCACTGACATCACTCATGACATCACTGATGACATCTCAAATGACATCACTGATGACATCACTGATGACATCATCCTTGTGATAGAGTGGCAGACCTCCTCTCACCCTAATATAACCTTTGATACACACATTCAAAAATAGAGACTAAAATTTTCAAAACAATGGACATACCAATACCAGTTACAACAACCTCTTCAGTAATTCTAAGATCCACATACACATCCACTCATTCACCAACAGTCCTATACAGTCACTCATACATGTACTCACTCATCATATTACTCATACACCTATACATCCTGTTACACAATGCCACTCATCCATAGAGTTACTCACACACATAGTCACTCATGCTAATAAAGAATCAAACATACATTTACTTGCATATACAGTTATACACACACCACCACACTTACTTCTACAGAAACTTACACATACTTAGTCTTTAAAACAATCACTTATAGAAACACATACTTATTCATACAGGAACTCTTTCAATCTCTCACTCTCACATATACTCACTTATATACACCAATAGTCACATATACTAGTTTAATAGATATGTAGTTACTCATAAAGACATTATTGAGACAGTCATTCACTCACTAACACACCCATACACACACTCATCCACCCATACAGTCCTGCACACATGCTGTCTTCAACACATACAAAGAGTGAATCACTCATTCATGCACCTATGCACTACGTAATACCCCCCACCGAACCATACAGACACTCAGACTGATACTCAAAAAAACAACTAACAACCTATATAGACACCCATGAAGCTAATCACCAACACATGCAGCCACTTATACACAAAGGGCCTCATGTAGGTGGCATACACTTTACCGATTCTAAAATACCGAATCATACCGATTCGGTATTTAAGAATCGGTAAAGTGTATGTAGGTAAAAATTCGGTAAATGTCACCGAATCGGAGTGAGTCGGTAATTACCGAATCGGTATTTACCGATTCGGTAATGAGGCATACCTTCCCATTGATGGGAAGGTATGCCTCATTACCGAATTGGTAAATACCGATTCGGTAATGGGGGAGCACATGCAAGGGTGGCAGGGTGTCACATTGACACCCTGTTGCACCCCTGATTCGGCCATGTGTGCACATGTGGCACACATACATGCCCTAAGGGCATGTATGTCTGCCACATTGCACACTTCTAAGCGCTATTAAATGCGTTTACACATCCATACTTTATTTACCACCAACTATTAGTTGGTGGTAAATACCGACTCCAAACAACACACACACACACACTCCCCCTACATCTCATTTCTGTATTCGGAATTTACCGAATCGGTAAAATTACCGATTCGGTAATTTTACCGATTCGGTAAATTACCGAATACAGAAATGAGCCCCCTACATGTCACAAGCCTAAATACCGGTCGGAAACGGTATAATTACCGAAATTCGGCCGTTACCGACCGGTATTCGGCTACGTACATGAGGCCCAAAGTGAGAGACTGATACAGATATTTTCATATTTAAACATTACTCAGTAAGCCATGTATTCACTATGATACACTTAATCAGTCAGTTACACAAAAAAAAATTCAAAAACAAAGCATCCATTTAGACACTTATATACCCATTTATTCTTCCATTGACCTTGAGATATACATATATAAAACATATTTAATTTTCAGAAAAACAAACATTCACTGGATGATGTCATCAGTGATGTCATCAGTGATGTCATTTGAGATGTCATCAGTGATGTCATGAGTGATGTCAGTGACCATGTCATGAGTGATGTAATATGTGACGTCATCAGTAGTGCATTGCGGGCGCGCGAGTTATAGTTAGCTGAACTAACTATAACGGGGGAATTTCATTGGTTTTTTACGAGTGAAATGTCCAGCTAACTATAACATGTGTGAAACCTTTGGTTTTTTCATTGAATTTCTAAGGTTTTTTAAATGCTAATTCCTAACTATAACGTGTGTGAAACCCATGGTTTTTTCAGTGAATTTGCAAGGTTTTTTAAATGCTAATTCTTATTATTTTTTTTTTTTATTCAATTTTTTTAACATATTTTTATTTTAATTTTCTATCCTTTTTTAAAGACTATGGTTAAATTTTAAAAATTCTACAATATATTTTTTATTTTTACCATTTTTTTAAACTAAACAGGTAAGATTTATTAGTATAACATAGTGGGTTTTTTTCCCCCTTTTTTTTTTTTTTAATTATTTTTTTAACGTGCGCGTACGGTAAGCGCACGTCTTGCTTTTATAACGTTAGATTTCTACGCTGTTTGCGTTCATTTACGCAATTTGCGTAGACGTACGTCACGCGCGTGCAGCGCGTAACGCGTATGCTGCACGTGCATGTTACGCGGAAGTGAAGTGGCGTGCTTGTTTTGCGCAAGCGTGCGTGCGCGTGTCTTTTTTACGCGCATGCGTACTTTTGCCGTAAGCGCTCCGTAAGCATAACGTAAGCGTAACGTACGCGCACGGTGGGTCATGTGATCAAGAAACACAACTTTTGATTGGTTGAAACTACTTTCAGTTCTAGAACTCTCCTACACCACACCCATTCCCCTCATTTCTGCTTGTGATCCCTTAGGAGAAGGAGCTGAGTTGTCTTTGTGATACGATGGCAGAACAGCAGAACTCTTCTGAGAGTGAGGCTAGCAGCACTACCTTGAGGCAGAGAAGGAGGAAACAAAAGAGCTCTTTCATATGAGAGTATTTTTCTTTTCCAGAGGGCAAGAAAAAGGTAAATGCACCCTTAGTGACTTGTAAGCTTTGTGGCCGTGTACTTTCAAGAGGGAATCCCAACAAGAAGTATTCCTTCGGGAATCACACCATGTTGAGACACCTTCAAGATGTACACGGTAGGACATATGCTCGACATACTGAAGGTAACCCTTCAGTAAGTCAACCAAGCACATCCACAGCAGCTCAGCCTGGTCCATCATCTGCAGGGCCGAGTCCATCTTCGGCAGGTCAGCTGAGCCCTTCATCTGTGGGGGGAGCATCTCCTTTTTCTCGTCCTCTGGAAACCAACCATCGGTTTGCGAGGGTTTTAATTCGGTGCGCCACTTGTCATGATCTAATTTGTCATAGGGAGACCAGTGTTGCCCTAGTGAACAATTTAATAGATCAGCACATTTGTCGTACCGACTAATATTCCCATTCTTTCTTTCCTCTGTCCCTGCATGAACACAACAGCTCTTTTAAGAGCCAACCTTACTTTTCAACTTTTTTTTATATATTTTTTTTAAAAAAACACTAAAAATCAATTATCACATTACAAGGTCCTTGAGAGACTACAATGATAAACTGAAAATGTGATTGTGGAGAAGTGGAAAAAAGGAACCATGACATTTTTTACTTACCATACCCACTCCAAAAATTATTTATTAATTAAAATTTAATTTTTATTGCTTTAAAAATGGTTCAAGTTTTCGAAAATTTTCTATCTCAATCTGAAAAAAAAGACAAAAGTATTAATATTTAATAAAACATTTTATAATACAGTACACATATTTACATATTTTCCCCAAAAAATGTTTTGCCTTTTTTTTGCTGTTTTCAGAATATATTGCATTTCACTATAAATTGTGAAAGCAATTGCATTCATCATTTAACAGCGGGCAAAAAAAAAATAACAATCTCAAAGATTGTTTTAAAAAAGCCCAGAATCTCTTCTCACTTAAACATAACATTATAGAAATCCATAATATTCTAAAAAAATATCATCTAATATCAATACTTATTTCTTTAAAATACCGTCTGACATTTTTGTTTCAGAAGTATAATCACAATAATACATCTCAAATAACTCCACAATACATCTGGTTCCATTTCCTTTAGGCCAAATAGTAATTTTACAATTCTTTTTTGATTACATTTCCAATGTTATTCCAATAAAATTCCAAAATTTAAATTGTACAGATCTCACCGATTCTCTGTAACATTTTGGTTTCCGAAAGATTAATTAATAATTAAATAAGTCCACAATACAATTGTTTACCTTTCCTCATGGCCAAATAGTAATTTTAAAAATCTTTTTTGAATAAATTTCCAATGGTAATCCAATAACATTCCAAAATTTAAATTGTGCAGATGTTACCGATTTTCTCTAAATTTTTGGTTTTCGAAAGTTTCATTAAAAATTTAAAAAGTCCACATTACAATTGGTTACCTTTCCCTTAGGCCAAATGATAATTTGAAAAATCTTTTTTTTTGAAAATTCCAATGCTAATCCAAAAAAATGGTAAAATTGTTTTGTACAGATCTTGCCAAGTCTCTCTAAAATTTTGGTTTCAGGAAGATTAGATAGGAATTTGCTAAATCAAAAGGCAAACGTTGCTTGAAAATCAATTTTGAATCATTACACAGTGTCCAGCCTTTTTCACATTTAAGATAAACTGTGTAATGTCCAGAAGTAACAGTAGGTCCTTCATGGAAAATTATTGCAACTGTTACAAAAGTTTTTCCTGAAATTGATAATTGCTGTCCTGTAAACTTCTTTATTAAAGTATCCAATTTTGAACCATCAGCTTTACATCATTGCATCATTAAAATTACATACTGTCCGTATTCCTTTAAAATTAACGTTGAAAACATTTCAGATTGACACTCACCGCATTCCATGCTATGATTAGCATCTTTAACTAATTTAGCAAAAGTGACTGTTTTACTTTCTGGCAATGTTAAATAAATAAACCTTTCAGAATCAACATTAGAGCCACATGTATTGTAACAGTTTTCACAACTATGTTCCCATTTATAAGAGACACCAAACATATTTTCAATGGGAACCCCTTCTTCTTCCAGTACCTGAAGAAAAAACATCAAGAATTCCTGTGCGTCTTGCTGTACATTTTGAGAAAACTGAAAAATGCAACATTCAGCACTACATTAGCGTAGCAGTTGACACCAGAGCTATTTTCAAAATGACATCCTACAACCTCTTCTTCATTTTCCTTTTTCTTTTTGCTTGCAATTACATCACTCCTCTTTTTTTTCCTCCTCTCTACATCTTCATTACAGATATTCTCATTTCTCCTTTTATGAGAAACTACACGTTTCTCCAACACAGGATACTGACCTAAATGAGGAGCATAGGTTCTTCTTAATCTATTATACTCCTTTACACAATTTGTATCAGCACTAACTTTTGAGTCATCAAAGTCTATCATGAATAAACCAGATAATGTTTTCACTCGTGACAAAGCTACATAAGCCATACCTTCTTTGAACACAGTTGAACCAATGTTCACAAAAGCACAATCTACAGTCAATCCTTGAGACTTGTGAATAGTTACAGCATATGCTAGAGAAAACGGAAACTGCTTCCTACGTACATATAAGTCTTTCACAAGCATGAAACAAACTGAACAACGACAAATGTCTTTAACTTCTTCTATCTGATCAAATTTTATTTTTAAACATTCAATTCCATCTTTTTTCTGATAATTAATAAAACCCACAACTCTTCCCATAGCTCCATTAACTAAACCTTTTTCAACATCCAAATTTCTCCTTAAAAATACTCTACAGTTCATGCAAACATATAGATTTTTTTCTAATCCAGCTGTTTTGGAAATGTTCTTCTCTAGTGAATCCAATTTATTTTTCAGTGTGCCTGTTAATGTGATAGTAATTCTTCCATACTCAATTTTGTCCACTGCTTCCAATTTCCTGATATCTTCCTTTTCCAATTTTAAAAGCTCCTCATTGAATATTGAGCATTCACGTAGAGTTGGCATTAAGCAGATGACACTTTTCTTTTCTGCAATGTTCTTGTATATCTTCTCTGCAACTATTTCTTCCTTTGGAAATAAATTATGTAGCAGCCGACTCTGTAATGCTTTTTTGCCAACTTCTGTGAGTAGTCCAATTCCGATATCTTTCAGAATATTTCCATATTCTTCATCGTTTGCTTGCCTCATATTAGTAGTAAGTTCCTTGTACTCAAAGAAGGACCAAATATTTGCAATACCGATGCTTCCCAATGACTTCTTTGTGTCTTCATGTGTCACAGTATTAAACACTGGGTGTCCTTTAACTGGAGTAAGTTGTAGAAGATCCCCAAAAACTATGACATGTTTTCCACCAAATAACACGTCATAGTCTGTCCTTAGAATTTGCTGCATTCTTAAATGCACAAAGGCAAGCATTAAGTTTGATACCATGCTCACCTCATCAATAATGAGAACTTGCATCTTCTTCAATACTCTTGAAACTTCCAAGCATGCTTCTCCAGTTAGCTTGTTGTATTGTATTTTGTTCTCATGCTCCACTGGTAACATTAGCAAACGATGTAAGGTGATTCCTTTTATGTTATATGCTGCTAACCCAGTTGGAGCAGTAACCACACAAGACAAAGTAGAATCCGTTTTTTGCTGTAGGTAGCTTCTGATGACTTTTATTAAGAAACTTTTTCCAGTTCCAGCTTGTCCGCTTACATACATCCTGATTGGATGAAATGATGTGCATGAGCACTCTTTTTTTTCATGTAGAAATCCGTGATCAATTTTGCTTCTGATCTCTTCATAAATTTGTTGCTGCTCTTCATTCAGTTGTCTTTCCAAATTTTGTAAGTCTATAAATTCTTCTTGAGCTTGATTCATAGCCGTTTCCACTTCATTCATGGCTATTGATGCTTCATTTTCAACGATTGGTTGTCCTAGGGGATCTTGACTGAGTGTTCCTGAACTTTGGCTGTCTTGAGAACTGTCTCTAGCTACTTCAGCTGCAATTGTAGTTTCCTGTTCAATTTCTTCATTTAACATTTGCAGATAAGTTGAGAATGTACTGCATTGTATGCTGTCTTTGCAAGCATTAAAAGAATCTTCATAGCTTTGAAATTCTCCCAGTAGTTCATCCTCTGTACGCCATGGTTTAAACAGCTGTAAAAGAGCCAAGTAGTAAAATTCCTTTTTGTCAGTAGTGTCGCAACTCAGCTTCCTGTGATTTATCAAACTTCCTTTTGTTTGCTTCACCAAACATCCTTCCTCACCAATTACTTTATATTTTCCATTGTTGATGTCTTCTGCGGCTTTCCGTGAATAAATGTAGTTCTGCAGCACTTCATAGAGACACATGTTCTCCAGATGATGACTTCTCTGTGGGTAATATGTGTCCAACATGTTTGTTCTTAAAATGTCTGTACTTTCTGGTTCGTACTCTGCTAAATATTCAATTTCTCGAATAGATTTCAATACCCAATTTTGCATTCCTGCAAGGCCTAAACTTACCCAAATTATTCTTCTGGATTTGGAGTACAGACTTGCAGATGATAACCTATCTGAGCATTCGTATGACCCAATATGTCCAACATGTTTGATTTCAAATATCTGTACTTTCTGGGTCATTCTCGGCCAAATATTCAATTTCTCCAACAGATTTCAGTACTCGATTTCTCATTGCTGCAAGGCCTAAACTTGCCCAAATTATTCTTCTTGATTTCGAGTAGAGACTTGCAGAAGATAACCTATCGGAACATTCGTAGGATCCAATTTCTCGATGCGATGACATCTTTAAACTGAAACTGTACAGCTTCTTACTGACAGTCTTCTCGTGAGAAATCTCTTCCCACATTTCTTTCAATTCAGTTTTTTCAGATTTAGTAATGTAAGACGTTACATATCGAGCAACAGCAATGGAATTGTCAGCTACATACTGTATATCCATGTTAGCATTCCACATAGATAAAATGACTGGGTTGTAGTCATTTATATTTTTTGATTCTTCTTTTCTTTTAAGGTTGTAGGTATTCTTAGGTGATTTTCTTGTGATAGTATGTCTCACAGATGACATAAAACTGTTTACTCTTCCATTTGAAAGAACAGGTCTAGGAAATCCAAATCGACATTTAGTGTAGTATTTATCTTTGCTCTTGTATTTCCGTCGACAGTATTTTCCACACCGATGACTTTGGAAACGTAAAACTTGCTCCTTTAACTTTTTCTCTTCTGTGCTTTTTGGTATAGCACATGTTGCATATTCTTCAATGTAAGATAGCACTGCTTCATCAGTATCTGTTCCAAATTTTGGGGCATCCTTGATCCACAACAGCATATGAATATGAGGAGCACCTCTTGCCTGGTACTCTTTTCTCCAAAAGAAATCCACTACTTCTCCAAGGGGTGGATTTTTTTTATTGCAGATGAAGGACATCATAGCCTCAAATCTATGATTGAAATATCTGCAAACATTAACCGGATCCAATGAGCACAGTTCTCCTGCTGTCTTGTATTCAATGTTTTTAATGTTTGAATTTGCCTCTCGTAGAAAATCCAGTAAATCATCCCAAGCGTACTCAGCACAGCTTAGGGTAAGGAACCATGTTGGTGTTCCTAAATTCCGTAACATGCATTTTAATTCACCATGGCGTCGGTACCAATATTCATTTGTCCCACGCTGACAAGCCATCAGATTGATCAGTTGTGTTTCCAAATGATCATCTCGGTGCTGCACTTTCTCCATAAAATCCTTAGCAGACACATTTTGTAAATGTACTCCACTTTTTAAAATGTGATTTACTGCATAAGATAGTGCAGACAAGTCGCTTTCAAATAAAAGATGGAACAAATAAGGAATACTTTGTCGAAATCTGGGATCTTCTGCATATAGTCTTGTAGTCCGATACTCAGAAGCTGGAATCTGTTCTGGACGTTCATCGTATCGTCCTCCTTTTCCTTTAGGAAACAGCTGGGGAAAACATTGAGCTTCCAAGCTCTCCTCCCATACACTCACGGGAGTTCCTTTTGCTTTCTTCATCTGAAACAGATCAATATTGTCTCCCAAAACTTCTTTTGAATGTAGAGGATGTATGCTAAAATGTTCATAAATTTCTTCTTCCTTTGACTTGTCCACTTTTTCAATTTGTCCAGTTGGTGTTTCTGTGTCTTCTTGTAAATCTTCTTCTTCTTCTTCTATATAAATTGATTCATACCATTTGTTATTCCTTTTCAAATACAAATTTGCTCTTTGTACTTTCCGTACATCTACCAGCTCCTGCCAAATCTTCTTATTCTTTGTAGGTACACCATTAACCAGAATAACTAATGGTTCAGTTTCCAAAGTATCTGCATCAATAGTTTCCATATTTTTTTTCAAATCCAAGGGCAAATACACCACTCTACCTTTTAAACCTCTCAGTAAATCTGAAGGAGGTAATTTACCAGTTTTGGGCTCCATACGTACTATGGTCTGGAATGGATGAACACATTGAATAAGTATAGACTCATATGTATTTAATTCAGAAAGTTCGGCAGGAATAGCATCCAATTCTAAATTATTATGTACAGCTCTGGTTGGCATTCTATTTTCCTCTAACTTGTTGTAACAGTATTTACAAATACGCTGATCTTCACCCAATTCAAAACAATTTTCAAGAAATATATATGTGGCAAAATCCTTCCACTTATAATTATCTTCATTTTCACTCTTTCTGTAGAGATCAACATTCCTAGTTTGTTTTCTATAATGAGTTCTGCGGCAACAAATACAAGTTATATTTGGTCTTTCATTAGAGATTATTGCAAATTTTGTTATGTGATCATTAAGGGCCTCATGTAGGTAGCCAAATACCGGTCGGTAACGGCCGATTTTCGGTAATTATACCGTTACCGACCGGTATTTTGGCAATTGGTATGTAGGGGGTCAATTTCTGAAATCGGAATTTACCTATTCGGTAAAACTACCGAATCGGTAAAATTACCGAATCGGTAACGTTACCGATGTGGTAATTTTACCGATTCGGTAATTTTACCGAATCGGTAAATTCCGATTTCAGAAATGATATGTAGGGGGAGTGTGTGTGTGTGTTTAGGAGTCGGTATTTACCACCAACTTATAGTTGGTGGTAAATAATTAATGTATGTGTGTATGCATTTTGAAGCGCGTAGCAGTGTGCAATGTGGCATACATACATGCCCGTAGGGCATGTATGTGTGCCACATGTGCACACATGGCCGAATCAGGGGTGCAACAGGGTGTCAATGTGACACCCTGCCACCCTTGCATTTTCTCCACCATTACCGAATCGGTATTTACCGATTCGGTAATGAGGCATACCTTCCCCTCAATGGGAAGGTATGCCTCATTACCGAATCGGTAAATACCGATTCGGTAATTACCGAATTGTAACGAATCGGTAAAAAATACCGACTCATTACCTACATACGAGTTACCACTTCTAAAATACCGATTCGGTAACGTTCGGTATTTTAGAAGTGGTAACTGGTATGCTACCTACATGAGGCCCTAAATGTTTTACTTACAGAGGGTTCTACATTCTCTTCCACTTCTTCCTCATTTACTGTGTCCTTTTCTGCACTGTCTTGTTCAGGACCAAAGTAACAAAACTGAATTTCATCACTAACCTTCTCTACATCTGATACCGATCCACGGAACAAAGCCCTATTCAATTCATCTAACTTTATTGCTGGACTTTTAGCAAAATACAACCGTCTCACAAACTTTCTCATTTCAGTATGATGAACAGCCAGCATCCTAAAATGATGGAAAACACTATTACACACTTTTCTAGATAGACAAGCCAGAGAATGACCCTGCAAACCAGTATTCTCTCTCACTCTGCATGGATCTAGACTTTGAAGCACCTTAATCTTCTGTTTTACACTTTTTTTACTATATTCTCTTAGAAACTCACGAAATTTATCAATGGATTCCTGACGCACAGTGCAAATACTACTACAATTCCAAGTGTACACTGGGGCTTTAGGACGTCTCCCCATAGCCTCATCCGCCATCACTTGTACCTCATCTCTTGGAACCATTATCTCCTTCTCCATTATGCAACCATTTTTCACTTCATAAGCACGACCTCTGGTGTCAACTGCATGCAGCAGACTATTACTTTGAAAATAACTCTCTTCATTAAAAAAAGGTTCACCACTTGAACTATGCATCCATTTTCCTAAAAACACTTTACAAAAGTTTGTTCTTTTCACTACTCTTTTCCTTTTGCTTTGTGATTTCAGTACATTAACCATTTTATCTAATGTACGCATCCTATTCAAAATTAAAATGAATAGTTTCCTTTTTAATTCTAATGCCTTTGCTGCAATGGCTTCAATTTCTTTTTTTCTCTTGTAATATTTTGCCTTTTTCTTATATTTCTTCACATCCTTTATCAAATTGGACATAACTCTTCTCTGAAACATTTTTCTACGTATCTCTTTAAACGCTGTTTTTCTGTTTAAGTTAATCTTTGTTATTGCAGAAGGTATATTTGCATTAACTAAATTCTCAATTTTTTCCTGTTCTTTTCTTTTGAAAACATTCTTTCCAGTACAGACATTTTGTACATTTTTCCTTTTTTTGAAGATGTTCTTTAAAAAATCTTTTGTCTGCTTACCAGAAGACTTTCTCTTTTTCCCAACATGAGCATCTCCAACTAACTTAGGTCCTCCAGTTGTCTTCAAATATAGTTTTTTTTTGTGGTTTTTCGTTACTCTGGATTTTGTAGGCATCTTAAATTTTGTTCACTGCTCTTCAGCAATACCTGAAAAAAACTAAAAAAAAAATTCCTTTTTTATATTTAAATATATTACTACATTTTTTATGATCTTTTCAAATCTTAAAATACTAAGTACCCCTTTCCTAGAAGTGAAAATCACAATAACACATTCACAAATTAAATATCTAAAAACAATTCCTGTGTGCACACAGAGTCATGCTTTGAAATTAGGCAAAAAACGAAATTGCTTTGCCAATTGGAAAGCACACATTCTACTACTTTTTTGGCAAGTAATAAGTACTTTTACAGTCTGACACATTTTGAATCCACTTTTCAGATTCTGATAAAAGCACATGTCCAAACTGCTTTTTGAGACCAGCACCATGTGTAACCTGGGTGACTGACTACACTCCAGCAAGGGCAACCAGCCTTAGTGATGCTAAATGTATTTGCATTACTAAGTGCAACCTCAAACCCCACTCGGTTGTGAATACTGTGCATGATTCCACAGGATAAGCAGCTGGGTGTATGCTAAGAGTCTGCTTCTGCATAAAAAAATACCTCCCCCTTTCCATCTAATGCAAATGTAAAATCACCAGAGCAATACCAAACAGCTTTCTGAGACCAACAACATGTGTAGCCTGGGTGACTGACTACACTCCAGCAAGGGCAACCAGCCTTACTGATGCTGAATGTATTTGCATTACTGAGTGTAACCTCAAACCCTTAAAGTATTCCTTATTTATACCAGTATCTCGGTCTTTGCCACTTTTAACTTTATGTTTTTGTACTTAGACTGTGTTATCTGACCAACTAGAAATATGATTTGTTCTATACTGTTTGATGCTTTGTTTATTTTTGAATTATATTTTTGAAATTATAAAGTCCATCATCATCAATTATTCTACATCATGTCTATATTTATATTTGAATAGAATAAAGTCCACATGTATTTTTGATAATATTCTGTATGTTGTGTCTCCTTCTATACCATCATTGTTTTTTCCATTGAATATGCGATTGTGCTGCGTTGAAATTGCCTAGGTATTTACTTTACAATGCCTGGGTGACTGACTACACTCCAGCAAGGGCAACCAGCCTTACTGATGCTGAATGTATTTGCATTACTGAGTGCAACCTCAAACCCTTAAAGTATTCCTTATTTATACCAGTACACCTTAATTTATCGTGAAAACATAGTCCATATTATTTTACATGTTCCTCACAATTTCTTAATTTACCATATACATCCCCTCTCAAACTCTAAACTCACCTTTAAAATTAGTTAGTTGTGAAAGAAATGTGGCACTCAAACAGCAGATTATCAGAGCCAGGATCTCTGTTCTGTACACCTCTCTCCTCTCAGCAGAACCAGATAATGGCAAACTTTCCCTCTCTTTTTCCACACATATACATGTAAGTTTCAAATCTCAGTGCTTCCCCCTTTTTTTCAAATGTAATCACACATTTCTATTGGTTGAAAACCAACCCTTTTCCAAAAGTACCCTTCCCCCAACTTGACTTCTGCCTAGTACCCTTCCCCCAACTTGACTTCTGCCTGCTACCATAGCAACAGCTCTTGAAACACTGCTGTGCAGAGTTAGGTCAGAAGTTCACCAAACAATGTTTAATTTCCAAAGAGCAGGAGTGCTTGACTTTTCAAACCTAACAGCAAATCCATAGTACTGTTCTTTGGTAACACATTTTTCTGTACCAATACAAAACATGCTTCTATAAATTTACACATACAGCCTAGTTTTTATTCTAGAATGGTATGAAACAGCCAATCAGTTTAAAAAAAAAAAATATGTATGCCTCCATTTCCAAACTGTCTTTCATTTCTTTTTACCATTCTACTGAATTACACCTCCTGAGTGCATCCAGTTCTCCTTTGAAGATGTTCACAGTGTGGATTGTAGGGCACAGCTATGTCTTCTGGAGTGAAAAGTATGCAGAGAAAACAGGTATGGTGAGAGACCTTGCTTTGCCAAATGTAGACATTAAATGGATTGGTCAGAGAGGGTTAAAGTGGCACCAATTGATGCCATTGGTGAAATCCTTCATGCAAATCCAACACCCTGACCTCATAATAGTGCACTGTGGTGGCAATGACCTAGGCACTTTGACTGGGGTAGGTCTGGAAATGCTTATGAAGGAGACCTTTGCAAAACTGTTTTCACTTTTCCCTAAAACTGCCTTTGTGTTTTCTAACATATGCCAAAGGCAAAAATGGAACTGGTCCAATCATTTCTGTCCACAGATTGACAAAGCAAGAAAGCACGTCAACAAATCTGTTTCTGCTTTCCTCCGAGACTATGGTATGGGTTCCATTTACCACAACAACTTGCGTTACGACATGCAAGACATTTATAGAGGAGATGGTGTGCACTTCAATGATGAAGGGAACAGAGTCTTCCTCTTGAACCTTAGACTCTGCATCGGTACTTACTTGTAGGTACCAATAAAAAATCACTTCATAAACACAACGGCTCTTTTTAGAGCCCCCTAATATCTAAACACTTAAATCTGCATTTCATTTCTTTTTTTTTTTTTTACCGTACGCGTACGTTGAGCTTACCGTACGCGTACCCCGCGATTTTTTTTAAAATTAATAAATGTTTTTTTTGGTACTTTTCTGTCCTTCTTTGACCCCCTTTTAAATGTTATGGGGTCTGTAACTCTATTCCTTGCCCCCTTTTCAAGTTATCACCCTTTTTTTCCTGAGTGAAACACACAAAATGGCGGCCGCCGCTTCCTGGTTTCGACCGATTCGAATGTTTACTAAGATCTAAGAGCCAATCAGAATCGCGCTCGCGCACGTCACCGTACGCGTACGGTAAGCGCACCGTAAGCGCACCGTAAGCTGGCTCAGATATATATATTGATTTAAAGGCTATTTTCTCAGAATCTACTGAACAGATTTACACCAAACCTACAAAAGGCACTTCCTTGACCTGAGGACTACCTCTCTGCCAAATTTCATTAAATTCTGTTCAGCCGTTCGGGCTGTAGCTCTGTCTAAAGGTCCTATGGAAAAATGCATGGGAAAAACGCGTTTTGGGACCCCCCTTTTATCTCAGCCCCCGCTTGACGAATCTCCCCGAGACTTTCAGGGTAGGAGCGGAGCTCAACGCCCCACCTATTTTGAAAATTTCGCGAGGATTCGTCGACCGGCGCCAAAGTTATTCAAAATAGAATGTTGCGGATTTCCTATGGTAAGAGGGTCCTAACTATAACTACCTACTGGCGACCGCCAGTAGGTAATATATCTATATACACAATGCATGGTAAAGGCATGCATTGTAAAAGCATATGCGTTTAAAATAAATGCAGGGTTCACAATGCGTGGTGAAGGCATGCAAAGTTTTTCACTGCATAGTTCTGTCATACAACCATCGAAAACCTTGTTGCGTAACTCAAAAAGTGAGGAGGAGGCTCTGATGTGTAATTAAGTTCCATCCACCTAATGCCTGACCGCCGGCCATCAATAATTTTGGTTCCAGCCTGTTTTTGATTGCCAGAATATTCTTTCAGTCATCTTTGCTCTTAGTGGTGAAAGGGCTGTGATGCTTTTATTTCTAAGCTTTCAGTTAAGACCATCTACTGTACCAAAATGACTGACAACATTCTTGTAGTATTTTCAGTGATACTGTTAGCTGATTATGCAACGCTTGGGGTGGGAAGGGGGTGAATAGATGGTACGCTCTAAAAAGTGATAGCCAGAGGGTGAGCATCTGCTGTGCTGGCCAACACTCTCTCAGAATGGGGAGTTCATATTGTGTATCCATTTTATTTTTTCACTTCCTGGCGCGTCTTCATCTTCACTTTGTTACATAAGGCACACATTACATAAGGCACACATTACGTAAGGCACACATTACGAATGCCTTAAGGTGGTATCCCAAGGTCAATACTGCTTTCGCCATTCCAACTTGCCCAAAGTCTCTGGGCCCAGAGCTACCAGCTCTGCAAAATCGGGACCAAGTAATGAAGGGAATGGGGACAACAATCCAGAATTGGACCCAGTATTCCCAGGTCCACTTGTTGTTCCCCTTTAAAAACAAAATAACGCATAATCTCTGAATTTTGGTGCGTTAATACAAGTTGGGATTCGTGATCCCGGCCTCCGCTGTCGCCATACCAAAATACGTGGAACTGGTAATGAGGGCATTATTATTGATTTTAAAAACTGAAAGTTTCACCAAAGGATACACATTTTGCAGTCTTTCCATGCCTTGCATGTTTTAAAAGAGTGAAGCCTATACCGAAAGGTTCGAGTAGATAGGTTTAGTTTTTTTTTCTTAATTAATGTTATGGGTTGGCTCAAAAGTATTATGTAAAATCTAGAAATGATTTTGATTCATCTCCCATAGGAGTCAGTGCCTGTTAACAGTTGTGGGGCTGTAGGACGTGGCAAATGGCCCACCAGTCAAGGAAGATTGAGGCACCAGAGGCAAGCATACATGGGGCTCATATAAAGAACAAATCCTGTGAATGGAGAACCAGAGGCCATTGGAGGTTTCTGCCATAGGGCGTCGGGGCTCCGCCCGCCCCTGTTTCTGCTCATACATGTTTTAACAAACTTTATTAAACTTTATTTTAAAAATCCTCCTTTTGTAATTTTTTATTGAAGTCAGGCACTGTCTTTCCCACTTACCGACACCAGCTGGACAACGTGAAGCCGATGTTGTGAACACAGTCACGTCACTAGTGTCACATGACGTGACTCTGCAATGCTTACTCCCCGGGCGGGTCCAAATGAAGCCCTAGCTTCAGGGCCCAGTCTCCACCCCCTGATAGCGTGGAGGCAAAGTAAGCCCCAGGCGTTTGAAAACCAAGCCCCGTATGGCTAAGCCTCCACGTCAATCACAGGGTGGAGAGCATTGGCACCCCGTCCTTTCCCAACTCGTTACAGGGTGTGGGTGGTGCTCCAACCTGTGACAAGTTGGGAAAGGGTTTGCCAGGTGGACCGTGGGAAGCAGGGATCGAGTCTGCGCAGGCTTCACCAGTGACTGCTTGGGAGAGAGGGCGAGGGAGGGGAAGCAGACCACTTACCAAGAAATTGTGTGAAAAAGGCCGCCTTTATTGGAACAGGTGCACATTACAAATTTAAAACCTTGGCAAAAGCCTTCCAAAACTAAACCTCACTAAATAAACCACTATATATAACCCCACGGCCCCGCCCCCTCCCCTAAATTTCTTAGACCCCGCCCCCTCCCGTACATTACATCATTTAAAACAATACCAAACATTACACTGTATAACCCCATATAAACCTCTAAATCCAACCCCTCGTTAAACAAACTCCCCTGCCTGCCCCTTGACAGCTATCAATCACCCAACCTGCGCAACCGAACTAAAAATAACCAACCTATCCTTTCCCTGTCGATAACCCAACTTAACAAATTAATCCACCAAACTCTGGCAAAACTGTCAAAAACCAAATAACCCCCGCACAGCACCTGCTCCAGGTGACAATTACATAACAAAATAACCCCTGCACACCTGTCCCAGGAAAAAGCACCCAGAAAACCGCAATTGAAAAAGCCGATAACCAAAAAAGGTGGGGGAAATAAAAAATATCAAAACATTTTAGGGTGGGGGGTAGGGACAAAACTAACAGCTAAGCTCCCAGCCACCAGGTCACCAAACCTAAAATGGTGGCTGGGAGCAGAAGCCCAACATATTTATACTTTGGGCTACATTTGGGCTACAAAAAACACAGCCCAAACCCAACCTGTGCAACCGAACTAAAAATAACCAACCTATCCTTTCCCTGTCGATAACCCAACTTAACAAATTAATCCAAACTCTGGCAAAACTGTCAAAAACCAAATAACCCCCGCCACCCAGAAAGAGACGGGTGGGGAAAAACAACCCACCCCACTTTCTGCCCCCCACAAAGAAAAACTTTTAAACTCCCCGGCCATGCCCTTGAACATTCACGCACCTTGACAAAACTTCCCTAATTTCCAACAAATATAGATCCATCCCAAGCCTAGATAAATGCATCCCATTATCCCGAAAAAACTCCACCGCCTCAAAACGAATGTCCTTATGGGTCACTCTCCCAAAACCCAGGCTGCGACAAAACCTAGAAATCTCAGCATTCACTTTCTTCCGGGCCCTGCCAATAGCTCTGGGGTTCAACGCCCCTCTCCAAAGCCTCCGCGGAACCAATTCCGTCCACAGTACATGGCATCCCGACCATCGCTCCTTCAACAGGGCCAAATCCCTTTTCATTGCCCGTAGTAATACCACGCCCTTTACACCACAAAGATCATTCTCGCCCAAATGTATCAACAAAACATCCGGGCACTGGCCTCTGACCATTGCATTATTCAAGCACGGAATCAGGTCCTTCCATAGCATTCCCCCTTTACCCTTCCACATGATTCTGAAAAGATGCTCATTGAACCCCAAAATATTCCCGAAATAACTTTTGCATGCTTGAATCTGTGCCCATTTAATGAACGAATGCCCCACAATCCAAATCGTCAATTCTTTCGAATGGGGCCCAGTCACAGAACCTGAAAAGAGAAAAAGAAAATGAGACTCATAAAAGAGGAGATGACGCATGCGCCTCCCCCGCGTTAACTCTCACATATCTTTGGAAACAGTCTGACGACCAGCGCCCTAAGCGCATAATTGCACCCTTTGACCAACCCCTGTTGTACGCTTCAGTTGCTGCCCCAATCCTAAAAGAATGGGTCCCAAAAAGCGCCCCCTGTCCAACCCAATCCTCTGCAAACCCTTGTGCAATACACAGCTGATAATCTGTTACCCGAGTGTCATTGATATGTTTAAAAACCAAATCTCCCCTGGCGCCTCCTGACAAAGTTTTCCATTGCCTTGCCAACCGCAATGGGCAAGTAGAACTGGGAGCTTCAGCTTCTAACCATACACCCTTACCCCTGCCCCGCTGATCAGTCTTTGAACTAGCCAGCCAAATGTTCAAACCTTTGTCTGAGAAAAACACATCTTGCCAGCAAATGCCCCTCTTAGATTTAGTAGCTAAAAGCTCCGAAACCCGAAAAGCCCCAAAAAACATGAATGCCATAAGGGTGGCAAACAAAGAAGACTCAAAATCATCCCTGCAAACCGCAGGTAAAGCTTCTAACAAACGTGCTAGATTTTGCCAAGAAAGTGGTGAACGAGACAACGGAACACCTACCCGCTCCCTGGCCCACCCTTCAAGCATCCTCCTGCCCACCTCCCCAGCAGAAGGGGAATAGCCCCAAAAAAGCTTACCCATGAAAGAAATGCCTGCCAATTTCCCGGCAATAGTGACCTTAGACAAACGTTTCTCAATGAGGTCTAAGATAAATTGTACCACATCCTCGGATCGGCGCCAAGACTCTTCCCTCCTACAAGCTCCAGATGCCAAGAATTCCCTCCACGCAAGTGCATAAGCTGCCCGCCTAGACCCAGACAGTGAACCTACCACCAATTGAAATATCCGGCGTTGCCTACATACCAAAGGTGCTCCGACATCGGGGTCGGTGTCCTGTCCGCCTCCTTGGCCAGCCCATGGAATCTCCCCCACTGCGAACGAGACAAAGCATCCGCTATGTCATTGTCCACCCCTGGCACGTGCAAGGCCCTGAATGAAATGTCATATCGCAGGCAGCCCAGCACAAACACTCTCAATAACTTCAAAATTTGCTCATCCCTCGCTGATTGTCTGTTGACGATTTCCACCACTGCCATGTTATCCACACGGAAAAGCACCTTCTTATGCTCCAGCTCCTTGCCCCAAATAGTCAAAGCCACCAGTAGCGGGAAAAGCTCCAAAAAAGTGATGCTCCTCCCCCCGTTCCTCTACTCCTGCGGCCACTTCTCTGCACACCACTTTCCCTGCCAGTAAATGCCAAAACCATCACTGCCTGCCGCATCCAAAAACATTTGGACATCCCACTGAACATCTTCCTCTCTAGCCAGTGGCACTCCATTGAAAGAGTGCAAGAAAAAGGACCACATACGCAAATCCTCCTTGACCCCTGCTGACAAACGCACATGATGGTGAGGTAAATGCTGTCCCGCCAGTGCACGGCCCAATCGTCTGCAAAAAGTCCTTCCCGCCCTGACCACTCTACATGCAAAATTAAGATGTCCCAGTAACACCTGAATGTCCTTCACCGTCACCTTCTGTTTTGACAACATTCTGTGAAGCAAATCCAGCATTTTGAATTTCTTGTCATCTGGCAGCCGAGCTTGCATTGCCACAGAATCAATCTCAATGCCCAAAAAGGATAAAGCTGTAGCAGGCCCTATTGTTTTCTCTGGCACCAAAGGCACCCCTAGTTCCTCCATGAGCTCATGGAAAGTGTCCAGAGCACTCTGGCACTCCGCGGAGCCTGGGGAACCAACAAAAAAGAAATCATCCAAATAGTGTGTGACCAAAGTGTGACCTGTGCGCTGTGTGAGATACCACTGGAGGAAGGTGCTGAAAAGTTCAAATAAAGCACATGACACCGAGCAACCCATCGGTAATGCCTTGTCCATTTGCCCTCAAAATGGATCCCCAACAGAGGCCAATCATCCGGATGGACTGGCAGCAACCTAAAGGCTGACTTGATGTCACACTTTGCCATGTCTGCAGTTGCGCCCGCGGTCACCACTAGGGACATAGCCACGTCAACTGAAGAATATGACACTGATGCAGCCTCTTCGTCAATAAAATCATTTACCGACGACCCATCTGGCCATGACAAGTGCTGAATCAATCGGAACTGCCCTTCTTCCTTTTTAGGCACCACCCCAATAGGGGATATGATCAAATTGTGAACTGGCCAATCCTCAAACGGGCCTGCCATCCTCCCTTCACGCACCTCTTTAAGCAATTTTTCCCGCACAACCGTGCTATGTTCCGTGGCTGATTTCAAATTATCAGCCCACCTTCTGAGCCTTGGCCCCTGGTAACCCAAATGGAATCCCCACTGAAACCCCTCCAAAAGTCTCTGTTTTACCCCAAAATTCTCATAGCCCTGCAATGCCTCCTCTAACTGCACCAAATTAATTGGCGTAGGAGCCCTTTGGCCCAGCACCCTGCACTCCCCGAACCCCCTTCCACCCTGGGATTGCTGCAAGGAGCCAGATGACCCTGCGCCCGGCTGCTGCCTCTGCTGTCCGCCTGCCGGCCTAACACCCCAGCAGTTGACGAGGGAATGTCTTTTTCCACACTTAGAGCACTCATGACGGTACTTGCAATACTCCCGTGTTCATAAGCCTTTGTTGAAATCCCAGCATGCACCAATTCCAATTTGTGTCGCGGCTGCGCCTCCCAACCCACCCCGGGTGTGCTTCCCCTGAAAGGGCCGATAAACTAAAGGCAACCCACTGGCTGTGAAAATGGTCTTGCCCCCAGGAGCCGCCCCCATAGTATGCTGCCACAAATCATAATCCAACTCTCCCCATTTTGCTTCAGAATCCCACGCCATACGCGCCCGGAACTCCTCATCATACTGTGCCCATGCAAAACCATTACCCGTAATTTGGGCCTTCTGTATGACATCCATATACTTAAATATGTCCACGCAGCGCTCAGGAAACTGTTCGCAGTAAACACTCGCATAAATTAAAAATGCCGCTGTCCAATTCTCAATTGTCAGTGGTACTTTGGGGTGCTTGGCTAATTCATACTCCTCTTCTTTAGAGCCCTCCTTAGACCTCACCTCTCTATGCAGAATGCAGAAGTTTCTAAATCTCCACGTATTCCCCTTTCCATATGCGCTCCTTTGTTGCCAGCATTAGGTGGGCACCTAAAGGCTTTGTCACCCCCATGTAAGGGAGCTTTTTAATTTTCAATTCTTTACTTACTAACGGCTCCTTGCCACTCGCTGCCTCTGTGTTAGTCCCACTCGCAACCTTAGTATCCAGCACTACTCCCCTATCCCCTGTGGCTACACCTGTGTCTTTTACATACCTACCCTTAAACAATCTCCCTTCTGTCCCACTCCCACTCCCCTCCCCCCCGACCCCACAGACACCATTCTAGGTTTGGCCTGTGTTGTAATGATCTCACCTGGCTCTAAAGACCTCTCACATGAATCCCTTGTAGGATGAGCCCTCACCGATGGGCCACGCTCTCCTTTGGCTTTTACCAGCACTGGCTGTTGTTGGGGCACCGCCGAAACCTGCAAAAAACTACAAGACACATGAGAGGGCCCCCCCCTCCTCATACTCCCGCAATTCCCCTTCCTCGGGGCTGTCCTCATCGTAGTCAAGCAAAATTGGCTCTTCCACCTGTAACACCTCACAGCAAATTCCACCATACGGGCCTTACCGGACCCTGCATAACCTCCACTGGCCTTAGCAGCCCTTGAGTGACCACCTTGCGGGGGAGCCGACTGTACCCGCCGGTACTCCCCCATCCGTTGACTGGTAAGACAATCCCTTTCATTTGCGAAGGCTGCCCGCCGGACCTTCGTGTGTTGGCCACGACGGGATCCACCGATGGTACGGAATGTGCCACGCAAGGCCTCACCCTCCCTTCTCCTCGGCGTAACTGGGCCGCACCTCGCCCTACCGAGTCCGCTGCGCTGCTGCACTTCCTACCCTGTGAAGAAAAATGTTGGACTAGTGTGCTGGGTCCCTGAATACTATCTGATACACTTGTCCCTTGACCACTCAAAAAAGCCTCCCTGGGCCACTTAGCACTGGAAAAACAGACCGGAGCCACGCCACACGGGGGCAGCGAAAGCACCTCTTCTTCGTCCCCACTCCACTCCGACATCGCCTTGACCACCGCAGACGCTGAACCCACACTCTAAGCACCCGCACGCTCCCGACCTCCAACTCCTACCCCTGCCAGCGCAGTCTGACCCACACCCCTTACTCGCTTCTGGACTCAAGAAACTTCCAATGCATCCCCCTCCCCAATGCCCTGAACACCTTCCGCCCATGAAGGAAAAATATCCAGTCCCTCCCAAGCCAGGCCCCCCCCAGCCGGCTCCAAATCGCCAAAAAACAAAACGTCAGCTCTACGACCAACCCCTCCTGCCCCTGCCATTCTCTGACCTTCCTCCCCAAGAACCAGTGAAAGAAATCCCCCCCCCACGCGAAGAGGCTGCTGCCCCAAAACTCCCATGCTCTCTGAAAGAAAGCAAATCCTGTGGAGAACCCCACTCCCCTAACTGGGCCCACTCTCCCTCCTCCAAAGAACCCGCCCCCACAGACCCTGTCTCACCCCTTAAGGACAAAGGGGAAGAAAACAACAAAGGGCTATCCATCCCCATTTCTCCTTGATCTCCAGCCAAATCTGACATGCTTGACGCCCCACATGACTGCCCAGAGCCCAAAGACCCTGCAACAAACTCCCCTGTCGTGCTAGTAACCACCTTAGCCTCTAGAGCCCCCAGCCCTGTCTCTAAATGGCCCCGCCTTAATCGCGGCCTTCGCACGAGGAAAATCCTCCCCGCGCACATGAAAGACGCCCCCCGGCGCTAACTCCCCGTAAATTCCCCACCAGCGCTTCCCGCCTCCCTCCCTCCCTACTGACAACGGAGCCTCCGGCAGCGAGGCCGAACGCCTCTTAGTCCCCCGCCCTCCCCCGCGCTTGCCTCTCGCTGCGGGGGAGGAAAACGAACACGCAGCCGATAACGGCACACCCACCACCTGTCCCGCAGCGTGCCACACCTCCCGGCCCTCCCCGCTCAAATCGCCCGCTTCCCCCGACGCTCCCCCAGGCGCCGGCTGCAAAGCATGAGCAGGGGCCGCTTTTCTAAAGCGCGAGCGGCCCCGCTAACTTACCAGAAATGACTTCTGACGCTTTGGTGAGGTGCAGGCGGCCACCGCCGCCGCCACGCCCGCCAAGGCCTGACGTGCAGGCCACGTCGGCCCCGGGACCCCGCCAATAACTAGGTCCATCCGGTCCGCTTCACTAAGGAGCCGGAGGGCCTCCAGAACTCAATAATCCCCGGACGCCATAATAAATTGCAAATTCAAACGCAGCAAAAATGCACCTGACAAAACTAACAGCTAAGCTCCCAGCCACCAGGTCACCAAACCTAAAATGGTGGCTGGGAGCAGAAGCCCAACATATTTATACTTCGGGCTACATTTGGGCTACAAAAAACATAGCCCAAACCCAAAATGGCCGGCGCAAGGCCAGCCCCCCCCTACCCTCTCCCAAAACGCCCGGGGGGTGGGGGGGGGGGACCTCCCTGTGGTCAGCTGCACCCCCCCCAAGCCCCCCTTCCCGCGTGAGCCTCTGCATAAAATTCGGACTGCCTGAAATTAGTTTTGGTGGATTATTTGGCTGTAAATGAAGCAATGCGAGTCTGGCCCTTTGTAAGCATATCTGCATTTTCACAAGCGAAGCAATCTTTTCATAGGACTGTGTCCCCCCTCCACTACAGGAACACGAGAGTCGACCTTCAGGCGCACAGAGAGCTCTTATCGGCCACACTGCGGGATGTTAGCCAGTACAAAAACATTCTATTTCAAAATTAAAACTGCTGTTACTTAGCTAGGTGCGAGAGTCAACGCTGAGAGGTTTTACAACCGCCGTGCAAGAAAACACGCCCGGTGACGCCAAATCCCAAAAGCAAAATGAGTTTGAACGGAAACAGGAATGCTGAAGGTGAGAAAGGTGAATTTCAGAAATGTGCAGTACGGAGACTTTAAGTAGAATTTAAACACAAATTCACTGTTGTGAAACCATGTTTCTGGGATGCCTGGATGCATGAAACATACTGGAACAGTTTGGATTCATAATTTTTAGCTGGCTGCACAACCCTCATTTGTCAATGAGAGGTCATTTTTTTTATTTTATAAAATAATCATTTTCACAAGATGAATGAGGAGCTATTCGTGAGTATCTTGCGTGCCACGGCGCCAGACAACAACGTTTCAGCTCCCGAGGCTAGGCCAGGGTCCTCCAGCTTTTATTCGGAAATCTCAGCCCCTCAAAATTTGTGAAATCTTCGTTTTGCTTCCGAGGAGAAGTGTGAAGCGTGAAGTCTGCAGTGGAGGCCCAGAATGCAAAAAGCAGCTGCTGGAAGAGAAGTAAGTGCAGGCATTCGGTTGTCATGTTTGTTGGTGTTTAATTATTGTGCAGTGTTATAAAGTGCTGTGAGGCTGAACATTTCCATTTTTTGGTGCCTTTTGAACTGCATGTGGTTGAATCCAAGCAATTCGTCTGATGTACCATTCTTGGGTACTAGGCACCGATATTTGTCCTTGGGCCTGCTCTAGTTACTGGACTAGGTATTAACTATGCGTGCTTACCGTGTGTAGTGATGCAAATCCTGGCTAGCTATTGGAATCGTGTCTCAGAGGTGTAATATCAGACTCAGAGCAATCTCTGTATTGGAGAACTGTGAGCTGAGGTGAAAAGGCAAGGAAATAGAGAGGGTGGACAGCGGTAATAGTGGAGGTGAGTGGCGACTAAGGCCCTGTTGTGTAAAAGTCCACCATACGAGAGATGGGTGATCATATTACTGGATAGTTTATTAGTCACGGCTTACAGCACGTCCTCATAAACCTTGTGTTCTTGATGTCAGCATGGCCTGACAAATGGCTTGCAGCCTACAAGCAGGCACACTCTGGAATGCAAGCAATAACATTCAAGACATTTGTCTGGTCACAAACCACTTCACAGGCCTTAGTAACAGATCTCATGGGCTAGCACCAATAGTTTTCTTTTTTCGTGGTGTGTTATTTTTATTTTATTTTTATTTGAAAGGTTTTATATAGAGCTGGCAAGACCCAGAGGTATCAGAGCGCTTTACATGAGTATCAGACCATAGTTGCAGGTTACATTGTTACAAAGGTTACACAGTTATTAGAGCATAGCTACATAGTTACATGTTAGGTCGAGACAAACAATAAGGACATATGGTAAGGGAAAAAGCAGTCAAGGGGAGAGATTCAGGGGACAGGGGGTAGGAGCAGGGGAAGTACACAGCGAATGAAGGAGGGAAAGAGGAGGGGGAGGGTGTGAGACACAGCATGAACGAAGAGGGGGAGGGTGACGGGGGCACAAACCGGTAGAAGAGTAAAAGCTGCGTCCAAAGTCCAGTAAGCTGTGATCCCAGAGCAAGTGGTATCATTCCCCCAACTCCATTGCGAGAGGCTACCTTCACGCGGTGGACTCTCTCAGAGGGGTCTCTGAGACTCCAAGGCCTACCTACTGGATCCGTCCCCCAAAAAGGGGAGAGGGAGTGCTTTGGCAAGGGGCGCCATACCATACCTCAAATGGCAGTGGCTCCCTTGGCGCTGTGGACTCTCTCAGAGGGGTCACTGAGACTCCAGAGTATAAGTAATTGGATCTTTCCCCAACAAGGGGAGAAGGAGTGCTTAGTTAAAGGGCACAAGGGACAGGGGGCTAGGCGGCATAGCGGGCAAGGGACGAGATTAAGGGGAGAGGGGATAGGAGCAGAGGAAGTAGACAAAGAATGAAAGAGGGAAGGCAGTAGGGGAGGGTGAGAGAGAGCATGAAAGAGGGGGGAGGGTGAAGGGGCACAAACCGGTAAACAGGTAAAACCCTCGTCCAAGGTCCGGTAAGCTGTGATCCTAGGGGCTACTTACTGGATCCTTCCCCAACAAGGGGAGAGGGAGTGCTTAGTTAAAAGGCACAAGGGACAGGGTGCTAGGCGGCATAGCAGGCAAGGGATGAGATTAAGGGGAGAGGGGATAGGAGCAGAGGAAGTAGACAAAGAATGAAAGAGGGAAAGTGGTGGGGGAGGGTGAGAGAGAGCATGAAAGAGGGGGGAGGATGAAGGGGGCACAAACTGGTAAACGGGTAAAAACCTCGTTCAAGGACCGGTAAGCTGTGATCCTAGGGGAAGTGATATCCTTACCACATTTCCGCTGCGTGAGGCTCCCTTTACGCCATTGACTCTCTCAGAGGGGTCTCTGAGACTCCAAGGCCTACCTACTGGATCCTTCCCCAACAAGGGGAGAGGGAGCGCTTTGGTAAGGGGTGCCATACCATGGCTCAGCTGTGCGTGGTTCCCTTGACACTGTGGACTCTCTCAGAGGGGTCACTGAGACTCCAGAGTAAGAATATTGTATCTTTCCCCAACAAGGGGAGAGGGAGTGCTTAGTCAAAGGGCAACAAGGGACAGGGGGCTAGGAGGCGGGTTGGAACTGGCAGGTCAACAGAGGGGGAACAAACAGCAAAAAAAAATCACATTAATTACAGAAAGATAACATATTCAATACCAGGGTAAATTAGCGATCCAGAAAAAGACAGGATCCACGAAAGGCAAGGGTCAAGGAGGACAAAGGGAGGGGGTCAGCGAGTTGAAGAGTCCCACAAGGAAGAGATATGGATAGCGGAAAAGGAAATGTATACGTTGTAGAGTCACTCAGGAGAGAAATGCAAATGGGAAAGCTCAGAATCACAAAATAGTGATATTAAGTACAAAGAACTACTACATATACTAGTGGTTAGAGTTGTAACTATGCAAAATAGTAAATTATATATATAATATAATAAACGATAAGGCTAAAAAACGATTGTATATTACTTTTCAACAGAGTGAACGAAGAAATATGTCAGGAACACGCATTGCCACACCAGAAACACGCATTGCCACACCAGAAACACGCATTGCCACACCAGAACTCCTGGGTTATTTTCAGCATTCCCGCGATCTTCGCTCTGGTGACTACAAGTCCCATGAGCCTTTGTGCTTCCGGCATGCGCGCGCAGACGCGGAAGGCTTCATAGAGCACTTCCGCGCTGGCGTCTTTGCCGATTAGCCTGGAAGCCGTGAGAAAGCAGCGCGTCTTGGTTGCTGTCCTCATTTTGTTTGCGAAGTCCGTTACGTCAGGAGACGAAGCGGCACTCAGAATCCGGTCCCGACTTGTCCCGAGAACGAGTGGAGGTGTATGTGACAGAGCAGAGATCTTGTGGGGAGTAACGTGTGGTGGTTGTGGTAAGGGTGCTGTGCACCACTCAGTATACTACCCCCTCTGCAGCATGACGACTACCCGATAAAGACTGCCTAAGCCACGAGGGGAGGTGAACTTTGCCTTATGGACTCTACAGTGTTATTAAAGCCAGGTGTTCCTCCTCGTTGGAGAGCCACACGTCTGTAGGCTCATGCGAGTTGTAGGAATACCGGCGCCAAAGAACCTCCATAACTGTATATACTAAAGCGTTACTGCCCTATTTTGGTTTGCGGTAACACCGGTAACACCGGTAACTCCGTGTGGAGCAGAACACGGAACATTTTGTTTATTCCCACTGTTTTTTCTCACGGAAGTGAGTGGATTTAAGTTTTCTGGTTTCCAGGATTGAACTTGATTTGCACACAAATTATTCTTCGTTTATTTGCCTATCTGAGGATTGTGGTTGGATCACATGCATTCATACGCTCATTGAGAGGTGGATGCCAAGCCATTTTTAGGTACGGGTGGAGAAGAAGCGGAATGCCTGCCTAGTGAGAATTACATGAGAGTAGGATTGGTGTGTTTAATCTTTATGTCATTTGTTTTATAGTGAAACCTTCTTTTCTTGGTCCAACCCTGCTTTGTCCCAGAGACGCCCGAGTGTTAGGGTGAACAGGCCACAGGTCACCAGCGATTGGGCACCCTTATTTTCTTTACAGGTAGCTCCGAGTTAGTATCGTAACCTCCCTTACAGCATAGACGGGTAGAGTGGTGGGAGGAGGTATAGTGTTGTTAACGTGCTGTCCTTGTCTCATTTCAGATCTCCTTCCCTGCTGTCCCCACCCTTTCCTTCCCTCGCTCGATCACTTCAATGTTCTGCGCTGTAATAGCACTCAGACTTGGAGCTATCGAGAGGTGGACCATAACGAGCATCGATCCGATCCCGAGGAGCTGTAGGAACCCGACAAAATAAGACATCCAAGGGGGTAGAGAGAGGGAGGGGAGGGAGATGAGATAGGTGATAGGAGAGACGGGGGCCTAGGGGGGGAGAAAGAGATAAGGCCGTCCAGCCGAGGAGCAATGTCTGAGGGTCGGCAGGATGAAGAATGTTCGTTTTGTTATTTGCACCTTCGTACTTTTGAAGCTTGAATTGTTTTGAACTGACGTTATGGATATTTAGTATAGTCATTACTCACTGTCAGAGTAACATTCTAGAATACTCTAGGTAAGGTAACTGTGCACTTGCAATACTCAATGATCTAATAATAAATATTGCCTTTGCTTAAGCCAATGGTTTTAAACTCAGCATTGCTATTTCAAAGTCGGTTAGTTCTCAGCTTATACTGAATAAGCAGCTACCTACATCATTATATGAAATCTCTTTATTGATGTCATAACTACACTTTCACAATTGCCGTATTCACCTTTTTGCTTTCTCAAATTTGCTTGAAAAAGCACCATTTGTCCACTCTATTTAAAATAAATTCTCAAACCCCACCTTTGGGACTGTCGGGCTCGCTCGCTGTGCTCGCTCGCCACAGGTCACTCATCCAGAATGTTTATGCCTTACCACTTTCAAATGTCACCAGTCGCCACTGGTTCATATGCTTTGCTGGGTGCTATGTTCTGTCTTGTTGTGCTACATGGTGTCTAGTGATTTTTTTATAGGTTTGAGAATTGCCAAGCATTTATTCTTGCAAGTTCGAAATTTCTCGCAGAAAACTATAGCTAGTGTGAAGCTTAAAAAGCTGTAAAGCTGAGCATCATACTAGTTATAGTTTTCTGCGAGAAATACCCACTGGTATTGTGTTTCTTCTGTCATTGCCTCCAGATATATAATACGAGTGACATTAAACCTACAACCAGCCAGGACTATAGGCTTTGTCAATGGTTGTAAGTTGCATAAGATGAATTAGAACAAACTGCAGCATTTTCATTACTATATACAATGAAAACATAGGTGGTTCAGAGATGTGTTACAGGTGGGAAACACTTAGAGGGCCTGTTTCCGTTGGTTGTATGTGCTTGCCTTGGGGGTCATTTTGCAAGCAGACCAGTTTGAGGATTTGGCACATTTTTGATTTGATTCTAATGTTTTCTTCACACTTGTGCTTCAAAATGCTATATTTGGATCCCCTTTTTTCAACAATTTGCAGTAAATATGTGGTGTAAAACCTACCATTTGAGTCAATTTTTTTCAACATTTTCTTGCGGGGGAGAACCCCACCGCACCCTCCTTTTGCAGTTTGGGCACGCTCGATTCACTCGCTCGCTTATTGCATTAGGGTACAACATTTTTCGCCCATAACTTTCAAAATTCTCCAGCCACCATTGGCAGAAAAGTAAGCCCAGATGAGGGAAACAGCAGTGAGAGGAAAAGAGGATAGAAATTAACCAAGAGATGGTCAATGCTGGAATCAGAAAGCTGAGGATCAAAGGAAGAGATGTAAGTTGATCCTTCCCACTTAAAAGAATACATCTGTGACACATGAATAGACACTGCATCAGAGATGTTCAAGGTAACAAGTATGAAGGAAACGCTGTTCTAGAATATAGATGGTGCGGTAGGAGGCTGCACCTAGCCTGCGTAATAAACAAAAATTGTAGCACAGCATATGATAATGAAGACTCATTTTAGCTTTAAAATATGTTACATTTGTGTTGATGAGAATATGCTGTATTTGTTTAATGACCAGAGTTGATATGATAAAATGTATTTGTTGTCAACACGTTGCACTATTTCTGTGTGCACTGTTGACCCAATCTGTTTTTAGAAAATATTTTCTTTGGATGTTACTCTTCATGTGCATGGTATGAGAGATCTAGGCCTATAGTTTCTACATTCCCCAATTGTGGTTGTTGGTTGACTGGGGTGTCAAGCAGAAACCACAATCCTTGCTTGGGTGAAGTCACAAGCAACCCCAATTTAACCTGTTCTCAACCCCCTGATAGCTTGGCACAGAGCAGTCAGGCTTAACTTAGAGGCAAAGTGAGAAGTATTTGTGCAACACTTCAAACAGTAACACAGTGAATCGTTTTTAATACTTAAAACAAGACCAATACGCCAAAAACACAATCATCAGGACTGGAGATATGCAGGTTTTAAGATGAGCCGCACTGAGGTAAAGTCACAGGTTCAACCTGACTGCGATGGAGTGCGGGCCCTACAGGAACCCAGTTAGGCCTGCTGAACGAAGTACCTTAGGTCTTGGTTGCGTTGCATTGGTAACGAGCAGGAAGAGCCAAAATAATAATCAGCAATGAGCAAAGAAAGAGGAAAAACTAAAGGTGAGAAAAGTGCAGAAAGAGGCAGACTTAAGGTCAGAAGGGAGCAGAAAGAGGCAGAATAAACGTCAGAAACAAGTAGAAAGAGGCAGAATAAAGTTCAGAAACGAGCATCACTAGGCAAAACAAAGGTGAGAAACTAGCAGAAAGGGGCAAAATAAAGGCGATAAACCAGCAGAAAGGCATAATTGAGGTTAGAAACCAGTAGCAGGAGGGAAAATAAAGGTGAGAAATCAACAGGTAAAGGCAAAATAAAGATCAGCAATGAGCAGAAAGAGGCAAAATAAAGGTCAGAAACAACCAACAAGAGGCAAAATAAAGGTCAGAAACTAGCAGCAAGAGGCAAAATAAAGATGGGAAATGAGCAGAAAGAAGCAGAATACAGGCCAGCAAGGAGCAGAAAGAGGCAAAATAAAGGTGAGAAATGAGCAAAAAGAGGGCAAATAAAGGTCAGAAACGAGCAGCAAGAGGCGAAATAAAGGCGAGAAATGAGCAGAAAGAGGCACAATACAGGTGAGAAACAAGCAGAAAAAGGCAAAATAGAGGTCAGGAAACAGCAGCAAGAGGCAAAATAAAGTTGAGAAATGAGTACAAAGAGGCAGAATAAAGGTGAGAAACAAGCAGAAAGAGGCAGAATAAAAGTCAGAAACAAGCAGCAAGAGGCAGAATAAAAGTCAGCATGGGACAGAACGAGGCAAAATTAAGGTCAGTAAGGAGCAGAAAGAGGCAAAATAAAGGTGAGCAATGAGTAGAAAGAGCAAAATAAAGGTGAGAATTGAGCAGAAAGGCAGATAAAGGTCGCAACAAACATAAAGAGGCAAAATAAAGGGGAGAAACTAGCAGAAAGAGGCAAAAAAATGATCTGCAGAGAGATGCAAAATAAAGATGAAAAACTAGCAGAGTGAGGAGGAATAAAGATCAGAAAGAAGCAGAAAGAGGCAGGATAAAGGTGAGAAATGAGCAGAAAGAGGCAGAATAAGGGTCAGAAATGAGCAGAAAGAGGCAGAACAAAAGACAGCAATGAGCCGGAAGAGGCAAAACAAAGGTCACCGACGAGCAGAAAGAAGCAAAACAAAGGCCAGCAACGAGCAGAAAGAGGCAGAATAAAAGTCAGCAACAAGCAGAAAGAGGCAAAATAGAAGTCAGCAATGAACAAAAAGAGGCAAAATAAAGGTGAGCAATAAGCAGAAAATGCAAAATAAGGGTCAGAAATTAGCAGGACGAGGCAGAAAAAGGTCAGCAAAGAGCTGGAAGAGGCAAGATAAAGGTGAGTAACCTGCAGAAAGAGTCAAAATAAAAGTCAGAAACGAGCAGCAAGAGGCAGAATAAAAGTCAGCAACTAGCAGAAAGACGAAAAATAAAGGTCAGCAATGAGCAGAAAGAGACAAAATAAAGGTCAGCAATGAGCAGAAAGAGCAAAATAAAGGGGAGAAACAGGCAGAAAGAGGCAAAAAAATATATCTGCAGAGAGAGGCTAAATAAAGGTGAAAAATTAGCAAAAAGAGGCCGTGTGAAGGTCAGAAGGAAGCAGAAAGAGGCAGGACATAGGTCAGAAATTAGGAGAAAGAGGCAGAATAAAGGGCAGAAAGGGGCAGAAAGAGGCAGGATAAAGTTCAGAAACGAGCAGAAAGATGCAGAATAAAGTTCAGCAAAGAGCAGGAAGAGGCAAGATAATGGTGAGAAACGAGCAGAAAGAGCCAAAATAATAATCAGCAATGAGCAAAGAGAGAGGAAAAATAAAGGTGAGAAAAGTGCAGAAAGAGGCAGACTTAAGGTCAGAAGGGAGCAGAAAGAGGCAGAATAAAGGTCAGAAACAAGTAGAAAGAGGCAGAATAAAGTTCAGAAACGAGCATCATAAAGCAAAATAAAGGTGAGAAACTAGCAGAAAGGGGCAAAATAAAGGCGAGAAACCAACAGAAAGCCAAAATAGAGGTTAGAAACTAGGAGCAGGAGGGAAATAAAGGTGAGAAATGAACAGGTAAAGGCAAAATAAAGGTCAGCAATGAGCAGAAAGAGGCAAAATAAAGGTCAGAAACAAGCAACAAGAGGCAAAATAAAGGTCAGAAACAACCAGAAAGAGGCAAAATAAAGATGAGAAACAAGCAGAGAGAAGCAGAATAAAGGCCAGCAAGGAGCAGAAAGAGGCAAAATAAAGGTGAGAAATGAGCAGAAAGAGGCAGAATAAAGGTCAGAAACTAGCAGCAAGAGGCTAAATAAAGGCGAGAAAAGAGCAGAAAAGGCAAAATAGAGGTCAGAAATGAGCAGAAAGAGGCAGAAAAAGGTCAGTAAAGAGTTGGAAGAGGCAAGATAAAGGTGAGAAACAAGCAGAAAGAGGCAGAATAAAAGTCAGCAACGAGCAGCAAGAGGCAGAATAAAAGTCAGCAACGAGCAGCAAGTGGCAGAATAAAGGTCAGCAAGGAGCAGAAAGAAGCAAAATAAAGGTGAGCAATGAGTAGAAAGAGCAAAATAAAGATGAGAATTGAGCAGAAAGGCAGATAATGGTCCGTAACAAACTGAAAGAGGCAAAATAAAGGGGAGAAACTAGCAGAAAGAGGCAAAAAAATGATCTGCAGAGAGATGCAAAATAAAGGTGAGAAATTAGCAGAAAGAGGCAGAATAAAGGTCAGAAATAAGCACAAAGAGGCAGAACAAAAGTCAGCAATGAGCAGAAAGAGGCAAAACAAAGGTCACCAACGAGAAGAAAGAAGCAAAATAAAGGCCAGCAACGAGCTGAAAGATCAAAATAAGGATAAGAAACTAGCAGAAATAGGGAGAATATAGGGACGCAATGAGCAGAAACAGGCAAAATTAAGGTGAGAAAAGAGCAGAAAGAGGCAAAATAATGATCAGCAATGAGTAGAGAGGCAAACTAAAGGTGAGAAACAAGCAAAAAGAGGCAGACTTAAGGTCAGTAGGGAGCAGAAAGAGGCAGAAGAAAGGTCAGAAACAAGTAGAAAGAGGCAAAAAAAAGTCAGAAACGAGTAGCAATAGGCAAAATAAAGGTAAGAAACTAGCAGAAAGGAGCGAAATAAAGGCGAGAAAGCAGCAGAAAGGACAAAATAGAGGTTAGAAACCAGCAGCAGGAGGGAACATAAAGGTGATAAAGGAACAGGTAACGTCAAAATAAAGGTCAGGAACAAGCAGCAAGAGGCAGAATAAAAGTCAGCAACTAGCAGAAAGATGCAAAATAAAGGTCAGCATGAGCAGAAAGAGAAAAAATTAAAGGTCAGCAATGAGCAGAAAGAGCAAAAAAAAGGGGAGATACAAGCAGGCAGAGGCAACAAAAATGATCTGCAGATAGAGGCAAAATAAAGGTGAAAAACTAGCAAAAAGAGGCAGAATGAAGGCCAGGAGGAAGCAGAAAGAGGCAGGACAGAGGTCAGAAATGAGGAGAAAGAGGCAGAATGAAGGGCAGAAAGGGGCAGAAAGAGGCAGGATCAAGTTCAGAAACAAGCAGAAAGATGCAGAATAAAGGTGAGAAATGAGCAGAAAGAGGCAGAATAATGGTCAGAAATTAGCAGAAAGAGGCAGATCAAAAGTCAGCAATGAGCAGAAAGAGGCAGAATAAAGGACCGCAATGAGCAAAAACAGGCAAAATAAAGGTGAGAAACGAGCAGAAAGAGCCAATATAGTGATCAGTAAAGAGAGAGGAAAAATAAAGGTGATAAAAGAGCAGAAAGAGGCAGACTTAAGGTCAGAAGGGAGCAGAAAGAGGCAGATGAAAGGTCAGACACAAGCAGAAAGAGGCAAAATAAAGGTAAGAAACTAGCAGAAAGGAGCAAAATAAAGGTGAAAAACCAGCAGAAAGGCAAAATAGAGGCTAGAAACCAGCAGCAGGAGGGAAAATAAAGGTGAGAAATGAACAGGTAAAAGCAAAAAAAATGTCAGCAATGAGCAGAAAGAGGCAAAATAAAGGTCATATATGAGCAGAAAGAGGCTGCATAAAGGTCAGAAACAAGGAGCAAGAGGCAAAATGAAGGTCGGAAACAAGCAGCAAGAAGCACAATAAAGGTCAGAAACAACCAGAAAGAGGAAAAATAAAGATGAGAAACGAGCAGAAGAAGCAGAATAAAGGCCAGCAAGGAGCAGAAAGAGGCAAAATAAACGTGAAAAATGAGCAGAAAGAGGAAGAATAAAGGTCAGCAACGAGCAGCAAGAGGCGAAATAAAGTCGAGAAATGAGCAGAAAGAGGTGCAAAACAGGTGAGAAACGAGCAGAAAAGGCAAAGTAGAGGTCAGAAACAGCAGCAAGAGGCAAAATAAAGGTGAGAAACGAGCAAAAAGAGGCAGAATAAAGGTCAGAAATAAGCAGAAAGAGGCGGAAAAAGGTCAGCAAAGACTTGGAAGAGGCAAGATAAAGGTGAGCAATAAGTAGAAGGAGCAAATAAAGGTGAAAATTGAGCAGTAAGGCAGATAAAGGTCTGAAAAAAGACAGATAGAGGCAAAATGAAGGGTAGAAACTAGCAGAAAGAGGCAAAAAAATGATCTGCAGAGAGATGCAAAATAAAGATGAAAAACTAGCAGAATGAGGCAGAATAAAGGTCAGAAGGAATCAGAAAGAGGCAGGTCAGAAATGAGGAGAAAGAGGCAGAATGAAGGGCAGAAAGCGGCAGAAAGAGGCAGTATCAGGTTCAGAAACAAGCAGAAAGATGCAGAATAAAGGTGAGAAATGAGCAGAAAGAGGCAGAATAATGGTCAGAAATTAGCAGACAGAGGCAGATCAAAAGTCAGCAATGAGCAGAAAGAGGCAGAATAAAGGACCGCAATGAGCAAAAACAGGCAAAATAAAGGTGAGAAACGAGCAGAAAGAGCCAATATAGTGATCAGGAAAGATTGAGGAAAAATAAAGGTGCTAAAAGAGCAGAAAGAGGCAGACTTAAGGTCAGAAGGGAGCAGAAAGAGGCAGATGAAAGGTCAGACACAAGCAGAAAGAGGTAAAATAAAGGTCAGAAATGAGCAGCAATAAGCAAAATAAAGGTAAGAAACTAGCAGAAAGGAGCAAAATAAAGGTAAAAACCAGCAGAAAGGCAAAATAGAGGCTAGAAACCAGCAGCAGGAGGGAAAATAAAGGTGAGAAATGAATAGGTAAAGGCAAAAAAAAGTCAGCAATGAGCAGAAAGAGGCAAAATAAAGGTCATTTATGAGCAGAAAGAGGCTGAATAAAGGTCAGAAACAAGTAGCAAGAGGCAAAATGAAGGTCGGAAACCAGCAGCAAGAAGCACAATAAAGGTCAGAAACAACCAGAAAGAGGCAAAATAAAGATGAGAAACGAGCAGAAGAAGCAGAATAAAGGCCAGAAATGAGCAGAAAGAGGTGCAATACAGGTGAGAAACGAGCAGAAAAGGCAAAGTAGTGGTCAGAAACAGCAGCAAGAGGCAAAATAAAGGTGAGAAACGAGCAAAAAGAGGCAGAATAAAGGTCAGAAATTAGCAGAAAGAGGCGGAAAAGGTCAGTAAAGACTTGGAAGAGGCAACATAAAGGTGAGCAATAAGTAGAAAGAGCAAAATAAAGGTGAGAATTGAGCAGAAAGGCAGATAAAGGTCTGCAAAAAACAGAAAGAGGCAAAATAAAAGAGAGAAACAAGCAGAAAGGCAGATAAGGGTCAGCAGCGAACAGAAAGAGCCAAAATAAAGGAGAGAAACAAATATAAAGACGCAAAAAAATTATCTGCAGAGAGAGGCAAAATAAAGGTGAAAAACGAACAGACAGAGGCAGAATAAAGGTCATATAGAAGCAGAAAGAGGCAGTACATAGGTCAGAAATGATGAGAAAGAGGCAGAATAAAGTTTAGAACAAGCAGAAAGATGCAGAATAAAGGTCAGCAACAAGCAGAAAGAAGAAAAATAAAGGTCAGCAATGAGCAGAAAGAGCAAAATAAGGATGAGAAACTAGCAGAAATATAGCAGAATAAAGGTCTGCAATGAGCAGAGAGGTAAAATAAAGGTGACAAATGAGCAGAAAGAGGCAGAATAAATGTCAGAAACAAACAGCAAGAGGAAAACTAAAGGTCAGAAACGAGATGAAATAGGCGAAATAAAGGTGAGAAACGAGTAGATAGAGGAAGAATAAAGGTCAGCAAGGAGAAGAAAGAGGCAAAATAAAGGTGAGAAACCAGCAGAAAGAGGCATAAAAATGATCAATATAACAAGCAGAGAGCAACAAAATAAAGGTCAGAAAAAGGCAGAATAAAGGTCAGAAGGGAGCAGAAAGAGGTAGAATAAAGGTGAGAAACAAATAGAAAGAGGCACAAAAAAGGTGAGAAACAAGCAGAAAGAGACAAAATAAAGGTAAGAAACAAACAGAAAGTGACACACTAAAGGTCAGCAATGAGCAGAAGGAGGCAAAATAGAGGTCAGAAACCGACAGCAAGAGGCAAAATAAAGGTGAGAAACGAGCAGAAGAAGGCAAAATAAAGGTCTGCAACAAGCAGAGAGAGGAAAAATAAAGGTCAGCAACTACCAGAAAGAGGATAAATAAAGGTCAGCAACTAGCAGAAAGAGGCAAAATAAAGGTCAGAAGGGAGCGGAAAGAGGCAGAATAAAGTTTAGAAACAAGCAGAAAGAGGCAAAACAGAGGGCAGCAAAACGAACAGGAAAGTCAAAATAGAGACAGAAATACCAGCAGGAAAGGCAAAGCAGAGGTCAGAAAAACAAGCAGCAATAGCAAAACAGAGTAGAAGAGGGCAAAACAGAGAGCACTCAGAGACTCACACACCCACTCACACACTCACTGTCAAATGTTAGTGGTTACATTTAGGGAATAAAATTCCAAAATTCTTGGAAATTCACTTTAGAAATTAAAGGTTACAGAGATGATTTAGTTAGGAAACAACATTTAAAAAAAAACCTTATAAATTCACTGATAAAAAACAATGTTTACAGGGACGTGATTGTTAGGCTCAGATTTCGCTAGTACAAAACCTGTGAAATACAGCAGTTATAGTTAGCTGAGCTAACTATAACTTATGACTCCACAATGCACTGCTTATGACCTCACATATTACATTACTCATGACATGGTTAGTGACATCATTGATGACATCACTAATGACATCTCAAATCACTGATAAGATTTTCAGTCTTTACAATAGGTTATCTGACATCACAACGCATGCACTTACCACGCATGCCTTTTTCACGCAGTCTTTACATGTCTTTACTCTCTAATGCCTTTACCACGAAAGTACATAGCATTACTTTGAAGTGACAATTACCATGCATACCTTTACAATGCATACATTTACCATAGAAACCTTTACCACACATTTTATTTTTTAAAGAAAAGCAATACTAATAAATGTAAATAAAAAAATATTTATATAGGCAAATTAATTGTAGTATACGAGAAGACATATTTTACAACATTTGTAAAAAAAAGAACTGTTGCGAGGCTCGTCCCTACGCCGAACACATTTTAACGCAGCACATCACATCTCAACGCAATCCATTGCAACCTTACACGAATATTTTCATCGTCATACCACCATGCCACACAACTCAAAACAATGGAACACTAGTCAAATGTTTTGAATATCATTATGTCACAACACAACGCAAAACATCACAACACTACACATTGTTTTCACACAAATATATTACAACGCAACACATGACAATCCAATGCAAAAAAATTCTACAATAGAATAAATCTGCACAGATATAATAGTTTGACTTTTTCTATTTCTACAGAACCAAACACCATGTACCCAACCAAGAAGGCAGACTAACCCTGTGAGTAAGATGATCAACACGTTGCATTTCAACAGAATTTGTTTTTTAGCTTTAGATGTATTTTATATTAATTTAGGGTTAACCATTAAAAAACATATAAAATCAGGCTTCTACCATTTTGTAGATAGTGGTACACTGCTTTCTAACATGGCCACTCTCGCTGGAGTGAAGAGGAATATTTATGAAACACTGCCATCTATCTATCAAAGTAAGTATAACTTACATAATTTATATGTGTAGAAATAGCAAGATATATGATAAGGACATACATTTAATATATTTTTTTTTGTACGCATTTTCATACATTTATTCAGTGAATGTTAAAAACCACAAAAACCAAACCAATTGTGATCCTTTTCAAATTAGGCAATAATGTAAGTTAAAATACAAGTATATTTTGCATTTTTTAATTTAATGGTAATATTTCCTGAACAGTGAAAATGTTCAAATTTTAAAAGAAACAACACATTACAGTCTACTCTGACAAGTGCTACCTCGTGGAAGTTGCTGCACAATGTCTGGGGCAGATTTACTATCATAACTCCGCTAAGTGCTAATTCAGGGTAAGTGCTGGACAGTGGCTGGGGAACAGATTTACTATTCCAACTTTGCTACGTGTTACCTCATGGAAGGTGTTAGACAGTGTTTCGTGGTAGATTTACTGTTCTAATCTACCAAGTGCTAATTCAGGGAAATTGTTGGATAATGCCTGGGGGGCAGATTTACTATTCTAACTCAGCCAAGTGCAAACTCAGGGAAGGTGCAGGACAGTGACTAGATGTCAGGAGCGCTCTCACCTTGACTTGCATAGAAACAGAATGTTGCCTTCTCCCAAATCCCCTCCAGAGAACCCCCAGACACCCTATAAGAGTACTAGGTGTCCAGCAGACTCCAAGGAGGTAAAGGGCATTGTGGATGAAATAATAAACAGAAAGCAGAGACTGCTAAGGCACTCGGGTTTCCTCTCTCAATTGCTGCCCTCTATTCCATTTTGCGAGAGTGAAGATAAGAGATACCTAAAGGAAATTCGAGAAAGAAGTAACACCACATTTACTTTCAAATACTATTGACTCTGCAACTATTTCCTTATCTATTTCAGTATTCACTTTTCCTCAACCTACTCTTCAATCCTTGACCTTTGCTTTTCTTCTATGTATAATTTCTTGTTATGACTTTCTATGTATTTCACTGTGAATAGTAATTGAGAACATATCCTAGTTAATAATGCAGTGTATCTTTTCTTGTTACAGGGTTTTTGTCTTTACCTTCTAACATTGAGCATTACATTCTGTAACTTTTCTTTTAAATACATTCACTGTAACAAAGAATGTCTGAAATTACAATTAATTGTAATGCCACTTAGCTCAGTTCTTAGACAGACTCAACAGCGAACAATTTCTTTCAAAGAATGAAAAAAAACTGGAACCAGCTGAAAGGTCTTTCAATTGTGCGGAACTGAGAAGAGCGATTCTGGAAAACCTTTCGGCATCCTCTAGACAAAGGAATGCTTCTCGGCTATTGAGTTATTTAAATTCTAGCTGCTTACTTTTATTTCCTTAATTCCAGTCATGCGCAGATAAGACATCAACTCGCAGACTCGGAAAAAGGAAAATGAGTCACTGCTCTTCGGGAAAGGAAGTCTGAACTCCCGACGGGTAACGGATCGAAAAACTAGCTGGGCGATGCCAGCTAAACGCGACAAAAAAAGAGACACAAACCACCTTTCTACAATGGCTCTTCAGAAATAGGTGCGTAGGCTTCAATTTACTTCAGTGAATTGTGCTGAGGTCCTTAGGCGTGCGCTTCACATGGAATTCCAAAATGATGACTAGTGAGAACAACTAGACCGCATACCTAAAGGTAACAGCTGAGCGGCCATTTTAGCATTCAACTTGTACCAAGCTTGTCTCCAAGAAGGACTCGTGTATCTTTTGAATTTCTTCTTGGAGAGTTCAGGTTTAAAATTGTGCAAACTGAGCAATCCTGAGTTTCCTGGATCCTGACATAACCCCCTCGCAAAGGAGGTCATTCCGGTCAGGGTTTTGTTGGGAATTTTCAGTGAAATGATCTCACTAATCTAGGGCCGTGAACATCTGAGTTCAATTCCCAAGATCTTTCTTCTGGACCGTAGCCCTTCCAATCCACTAAATAGTAAAGTTGACCCTTGACTCTTTTTGAATCCAGAATTCTCTTTAATTTGAATTCCACTCCAGTTTCTAATTGCACAGGTTTTGGTGGCAAAATCTTCCTTGTATCTTGGGGCACCTTCTTCAATAAAGAGACATGAAAGACTGGATGGATTTTCATTTTAGCGGGTAGTTTTAATCGAAGGTCACTGGATTAACTATCTTGTCTATTTGGTATGGGCCGATAAATCTCGGTTGAAACGTGCGATTTCCTGCCCATCTAAGGTTCTTTGTACTCAACCAAACACTATCTCCTGCACTTAGGGAGGGCACTTCTCTTCTTGTCTGCATAGATTTTATAATTTTGTTTTGCTTGTATCAGATTCTTAGATGCTGTTTGGTGAATCTGAGTTAAATACTGCACCACATTTGTAACTGCTGGGACTAAGATTTCTCCGGACGTTACCAAGGAGTTTGGGTGCCTACCAGAATTCAAATAGAAAGGGGAATACCCTGTGAATACATTTTTTGCATTATTATGTGGCCCACAAGTACTCAGGCCATTCGCCCTCCTGATCCATCAAAAATAAGCGTAGATGGAGGGAGGAGCCTAGCGCGTGACCAAGATGGCTGCGTGAGCTTTGAGCTCCCGAGACCCTCGCGCCCTCCGTCAATTATCCTGTTCTTCATCCTGTCATCTATGCACGGTATCTTGTAGATGAGTCGTCGTGGGGACGATTGACGCTGTCCGGGCCAAAATCGCCCGTCGGGGACCGGAGTTGTGGACGATGGCGGATTGAGGCCTACATCCGAGGGATGCCAGGGGCTCGCGTTGGCAAGATGCCCGGCCTCTAATTGAACAACAGCGGGCCAGTGGGGTGTGAACGAGCGGATGGTGACCGTCGCACTTTCACTTTCACTTTCTAGCCTTGTGCTGGATCCGGCCTGAGAGCGCATCCGGAGGCTCCACGGATACCTGGAGGACTCGTGCCAGCCTTGGTCGTTGAGTGACGGTCCGGCCTGTCTCGGCTAACTGGGTGAGGGACTTTTCTCTGGAATTGTCTCTCTCGAGCCTGCAAAGTCGGCAAAAGCGGAGGCTGACAAGCCGAAACTCAAGACGACCAGGCGGGGAGGGTATACCCAATCCAACAATATGGATCGCTATGCCCAGCAGAAGGGGTCCCCTGGTGGATCGGGACAATCGTTGGAAGTACAGAAAGCTGACCCGGCCCCGGCCACGGAGCTGTCGTTGCAGGATGTTATGGGGGCTATAGAGGGGATGCAAACATCGATCGGGCGACAGTTTGATGCCTTGGCACAAAAAGTGGATACTATTTTGGTCGATGTTAACTTGATCCGTGCGGATTTGGCAAAAACCAATGAGCGGGTCAAGTCCCTGGATCTCAAGACTACGGGCCTTGCGGATGATGTATTGGGACTGCAAGCGGAGGTCGAGAAGCTGCGGGCTGCTAGTGATCTCTCTGCCCGTCGGCTGGAGGAATTTGAAGGCCGGGCCAGGCGCAACAACGTGCGCATTACTTGGAGTCCCGGAATCCTCGGAGGAGCGCTCAGTGGACCTCCTCGTCGAAGACTTGGTTGTGAACCATCTTGGGCCTAAGGGCCTTGGAAAATTTTTTGCAGTAGAACGTGCTCACAGGGTACCTGGCGGGAGGCCTAAGGTGGGAGCTCCCCCAAGGCCGATTGTCGCCCGAATTTTTCATTTTCGGGATCGGGACGCTATCCTGCAAGCATCGAGGGTGACGGGCCCGGTTCCTTTTCAGAACGCCTCTGTGAACTTTTATCCTGACTTCACCCAGATGGTGCAAAAGCAAAGGCAGTCTTTCCTGGGGGTAAAGAGGCGCCTTAGAGAGATGGATTTAAAATACGCTATGCTTTTCCCTGCCAGACTGCGTGTGGTGTATGAGGATCGGACTTTCTTCTTCGACTCGCCTGAAATGGCCGGAGAGTGGTTGGACGCTCTGCCACGGAGGCGGACCAGCGGGGACTGTAACACGGGAAAGGACAGTGACCGGGCTGAGCAGGAGTGATGCCCCGTGTGTTGAGTCCATTTATTTTTCCCCCGGACAATGACTTGTGGCTAATTGCAGTGATGAAGGGGTGGCGGAGGGCCGTTAGGAGTTCTTTCCTCCCTTGGGGTTCTTTTTGTAGATTTGTTTTTGATAGGGCGACAGGCACACTGCAAGTTGGGGGCGCTTTGTAAGCTGACGCAGGGGTGCAGGGAGAGGGGTGGACATGGGGTGTTGGGGTGGTTGTTGGGGGGGTTTTTCTTGCAAGGCGTAGTAATTGTTGTCAGGATGGTTTGGGGGTGGCTTTTCGGGGGGGGGGGTGACGGTCTCTTGGTGTTTGGGGATGGGGGGTAGGGGCCTCAATATTATTAGCTGGAACGTTAATGGCTTGGGTGATCGGATTAAGCGGGGGATCGTCTTACAATTCCTGAAACGGGCCTCGCCTGACGTGGCCCTATTGCAGGAAACACATCTTATAGGCAATATGTGTTATGCACTCAATAGAAAGGGCTACAAATTCATTGCCCACTCGGGCTTCTCATCGGGCTCCAGGGGAGCGGGCATACTTGTGCGGGCCTCACTGCCATTGGAGGTTGATTCCACCATTGTTGACGATAGGGGGCGGTTTGTAGCTGTGGCGGGGAGGTGGGAGGGCAGAAAATTGGTATTGGTTTCAGTATATGTGCCTCCGGCCCTGCAGGCCTCCACGTTTGCGGATCTGGGCAGAGCCTTGTTGGAACTCCCCGAGGGACTGTTGGTGGTGGGAGGGGATTTCAATGCTGTTGGTTCTGGGCTGCTCGATAGGCACCCGCCCAGGGATACCGGGGGGGCTAAGAAGTGGCTTCCTGACTTCATGGACACTTTTGGCTTTGTGGACTGCTGGAGGCTCCTGCACCCTGCTCAGTGCCAGTATACCTTTCACTCCGGGGCGCATGGGAGTCTTTCCCGGATTGATTATGTGCTCATCCTGGCTGCGAATGCCTCGCTAGTTTCTGAGGCTCGACATATGGCACGCGGTATATCTGACCACTCCCCGGTGTGGGTCCGTTTTGATATTGGCCGGGTGGGAGGGGGTAGGGTTGCTCCTATTAACCCCTGGTACTTTCGTGACCCCAAGACGCGCAGGGCACTGCTGAAGGCAGTTGATCACTATTTCCGGGACAATCAGGATTCGGTGGATTCGGCGGTGTCTCTATGGGAGGCGTTTAAGACCGTTTTGAGAGGGGAGGCCCTCTCACTGGTGGTGGCCGCCAAGCGACGGACGGACGCCGAGGTGGTGCAGATTGAGGATGAGATTGCGGCTTTAGAAAAGACCCTAGAGGAGGAGGTGGAAGCGGACACGCTGCATAACCTGAGTTTGAAGCAGTCGGAGTACAGGGATTTGGTGGAGAATGCTGCCAAGACCCTTAGCAGGGAGCAGCAGGGCCGTCTGTATGATGTTGGGGACAAGGCCGGGAAACTGCTAGCTTGGTTGGACAAAAAAGAGCGGGCCAATAGAGTGGTGCCGGAGTTAACGACGGAGGAGGGAGCGATTGTTACTGACCCCGACGGTATCGTCCAATGTTTCTCGGATTATTTCCGCGTAGTGTACACCTCGGTTTCGGACAGGCCGACTGCGGACTCGTGTGACCTCTTGCGTGATATTGCTCTGCCCTGCCTCTCTGACGTAGATAGGGAAGACCTGGATGGTGATATAACGGTTGATGAAGTGGCGGGGGCCATTCGGGCGTTGAACTCGGGTAAGGCCTCCGGTCCAAATGGTTTGCCTATCGAATTGTACAAGCTTTGTCCGGATAAGATCGCCCCTCACCTGCGCGCCATGTTTGTGGAGGCGCGGGGGAACGGATATCTGCCGCTTGATCAACGACTGGCAACCATAGTGGCGATATATAAGGACGGTAAGCCTCGGGACAAATGTAGTTCCTATCGGCCGATATCGCTTCTTAACGCTGAGCCGAAAATCCTCGCTAAGGTCCTGGCGAACCGCTTGGTCCGAGTGCTTGAGGACTTGATCCACCCGGACCAATCGGGCTTCATTCCACATCGTAACACTGCTTTGAATCTTAGGCGCCTCCACGGTGTGATCGCTAGGGTGGACACGCTGCGGGAGCCGGCTATTGTGGCGTCACTGGACGCCACGATGGCGTTCGACACGGTGGAGTGGGCATATCTGTGGGCGGTACTAGCTAAGTTTGGCTTTGGACCCGGATTTGTTGGCTGGGTGAGGTTGCTTTATGAGGGTCCCCTTGCTAGTGTTGTGGTAAACGGGAGGGCTTCCAGGCCGTTCAAGCGTGGGAGAGGCACCCGGCAGGGGTGCCCCCTGTCGCCTTTGTTGTTCGCCCTTGCTCTTGAGCCGCTTACAGCGTGGATAAGATGGCACCCGAGTATACGTGGCCTCCGATGGTCGCCCGACTATGAGGATCGTATCTCACTTTACGCCGACGACATCCTATTATACCTTGCCTCGCCCCAGAAGTCTCTCATAGTGGTTTGCGACGTCTTGACTTCCTTTGGTAGGAACTCGGGCCTTGTTATCAACTGGGGAAAGTCGTATCTGTATGTACTGTGTGGCGATGTTCCACCTGTCCCCCGAGACTGTTCGATCCAGATCGCCCAGCAGGGCTTCCGATATCTTGGGATTTACATCTCCACTGACCCCATCCTGCGATATGAGAAGAATCTGCTCCCCCCCCCGGCGCGTCTGCGGCGGGATGCGGCGGGATGGCGGAGGCTGCCGCTCTCTCTCTTCGGACGCGCCGCACTGTTTAAAATGATGTCTCTTCCCCGTTTTCTTTATGCATTGCAGAATACTCTTGACTGGGTCCCGACTAGTTATTTTAGAGAGGTCGAGAGCCTCCAACGCTCGCTATTGTGGGATGGGCGACCACGTATAGCGATCGCTAAGTTGACGCTTCCGTGGTACGATGGTGGTATTGCTCTTCCGGACATTCGCAGATACTACTGGGCTACCCAGCTGTGCGCGATTAATCATGGCGTCTATGGCTCGGCGTCGAGCCCCGGCTTCGCTATGGATCGGTGGCTACTTCGTGGCGGTAATTACCACAGGGCCTTGTACACGAAGTCGTTGGACTCGTCCCTTACGGGGCCCACTGGGGTGGCGGTGCGGGTGTGGAAGTTGGCGACGGACTCCCTGGGTTGGAAGGGCAGACTTACCCTTGCTACCCCGCTCTTTGACTCGGATATCCTTGGGAAGCTTTGGCATACAAAAGGGTTTGAGAAATGTGACTTGATCGGCATATCAAGGGTGGGAGACTTGCTGGCTCGGGGCGAGGTGAAGTCCTTTGAGGTGCTGCAGAAGGAGTATGAGTTGGGGAACACTGAGTTTTTCCGCTATGCCCAGGTGCGTCACGCCTTGCGATCGGTCCTTGTAGAGGGTGAGAAGGTGCCTGCGTCCTCTCCATTGGAGGACCGAATTTTGGATGGCCATATGCCGGAGAGCACGATCTCTCTCATCTATAAGAAGCTGATTAATGTCCGGGCTGACCTTCTTCATGGGTTGCGGGATCAATGGACTAGGGACGGCCTCGAACTGGATGATGAGGACTGGCAATATGCAGTTTCCTCCCCTAAGGAGGTTACGATTCCGTCGCGTCTGCGGCTGGTTCAGCTCAAAATACTTCATCGAGTCTACGTGACAGGTCCTAGGCTGGTCCATATGGGTTTTTCGGAGGAGGGTCTATGTAAGCGAGGCTGTGGCATGGTGGGCACCTTCCTCCATATTATCTGGGAATGTGGCGTGCTTGTGGAGTTTTGGAAGCGAGTGCATGCAGTGATGGGGGAGGTGACGGGCATTGTCATGCAACCGGAGGCGCGGTGTTGTCTCTTGAACGTCTGGGGTCCTACCGATCTTGATGACGCACAGACTCAGTGGGTTACCCTGGGGAACATGGTGGCCAAGCGGGATGTTGCGCGCCTGTGGGGCTCGGCAGTGCCTCCCGCGCTGGCAGCGTGGAAGGAAAATATGGACTGGTGCATGCTCAGGGAAAAGACGGTGTATTGTGCTAGAGGGCGCCCGCGGAAATGGCATGCAGTATGGGGGCGATGGAATCACTATAGAGGGGACATATGTCTGCCCCCTGACCTGGATCAGCCGGAGGAGCAGCTCTCCCCTTGACATTCTTTCCGGCTATATGTGTATTGTGGATGATTGACTGCCTATTGTGGGTCTCTGCTTTCCCCCTCCCTCCCCTCATTATAGTATTGTTTTTGGTAGACGAATGGGACGGACTTCCCCTGATGGGCACCCCTCATGTGCACTCGAAGCTTAACGCCTTGCAAGGGTTTGGTTTGTGTTGATGTTTCTTTAAAATTGAACCTTTTATATGACTCTCCTGTTTGTTCAGTGTGAATGCATTTCTATGTTGCTTCATCTATGCTGCCGAACCTCCGGCCTGTCGGCTGAATAGCTGTGTCACGGATAAACTGAATAAAGGTTTTAAAAATAAATAAATAAATAAATAAGCGTAGATACAGCTCTAACTCCTGGTTCACTCTCTTAGTCTGCCCATCTGTCTCCGAATGATAACTGCTGAAGAACCTGGCCTCCATTCCCAAACTGTCTTACAAAGGCCTTCCAAAAATGAAACAAAAATTAAGAGCCTCGATCAAAAAGCATGATCTTTGGAATTCTATGCACTCGGACCACGTACTAAAATGTGTTTCTAGTTGTTTAGCAGTAGGTACCCCTTTTAAGGCTAGGAAATGTGCAATTTTAGTGAAAGCGTTCACGTCACCAAAATGGTATTAGACCTTTGGCTGAAAGGTAAATCCACTATCAAATCCAAAGTGACTGTATGCCAGGGGCGAGGGGGGGTAGGCATGGGTTGCAACAATCCCTTAGGTGCTTGTCGTTCAGATTTTCCCTAAGCACAAATCTTGCATGTCTTAACATACTTTTGAATATCCTTGGTCATCTTTAGCCACCAAAATCTCCTCTTTAATAAATCCTCAGTCTTAAGAATTTCTTTATGACCAGCTAATGCACTATCATGGCATTCATGCATTGCTTGAGTTGCAACTCTCGAGTTGGGAGGTACTTGGTTCCTTCATGGAATGGCAACTGGTGACGAATTTCTCTTCCAGTTTCTTGTTCTGCCCATTTCTTCATTTCTTCCAAATCCATAGTTTGCATTACTTGCTACTCCATCGTTCTGTGGCTCACCACGCTCACAATCTTAGATTCTGGAACTATCCTCTGGGCTTCAATCAGATCTTTCAGGTTTTCTGTGTCAATTTTGACCAGGCATCTGCCTTTCCATTTTTTTGTTCCAGGTCTAAAAGTGATCACAATGTCGTAATCTACAAAGTATAATGACCATCGGAGTTGTTGTGGAGTTAGTGTTCTTGCTGATTTCCAAAATTTCAGATTTCGATGATCAGTTAACACTGTAACTGTGTGCCTCGCCCCCATCAAGCAGTGACGCCATTCTTTAAACGCATCCTTAATTGCCAACAATTCTTTCTCTGAAATTGTGTAATTAACTTCTGCTGGAGTTTGTTTTCTTGATCGATAGGCTACTGGATGAAGCTAACCTGTTCTTTTATGTCTCTGAGCTAACACACCTCCTATAGCCTGATCAGAGGCGTCGGTTTCTACGTAAAATGGTTCTGATGGATCTGCATGCAAAAGGATTGGCACTGTGGTAAAATCTCTTTTTAGCGACACAAAAGCCTTTTCCGCCTCCTCAGACCATTGGACTTGAACTCCTTTCTTTAGCAATCATGTGAGAGGAAGAATTGTATGAGAGAATTCACTAATGAATCTTCTATAAAAATGTCCAGAACCTATGAAGCTTTGCACCTCTTTTTTTCACTTGCTGGGGATTTCCACTCTATCATAGCTTTGATTCTCTGTTCATCCATGGTGATCCCCATGGGAGAAAGGACAAAACCCAAGAACTCCACAGAGGTAACATTAAAAGCATATTTCCCCAATTTACCATATTTATTTTCTCTGAGTTTTTGCAGGATCCTGGGTACTTGCTCTCGATGTATTTCTTCTGAAGCTGAGTAAACCAATATATCGTCTATGTAAACGATAGCGCACTGATCGATAAATTCACCCAAGATGTCATTGATAAAATACTGAAAAGTGGCTGGTGCGTTGCATAATCCATAGGGCATTACCTGATACTCGAAAAGACCAAATCTTGTTCGAAATGCGGTTTTCCATTTGTCGCCTTTCCTCATTCTTAATAAGTGATAGGCTCCTCTCAGATCAAGTTTCGTATACATCTGAGCTCCTTTCACTTGATCCAATAGTACTGAAATCAGAGGTAAAGGGCGCTACCCTTTTTCTTTGTAACCTTTTTAATCGCTCAATGATCTATGCAGGTTTTAAAGTCTCCTTCTTTCTTCAGTACGAAGAATAATGGCGATGACACTGGGTATTAGGATCGTCTAATAAACCCATTTGCTAGATACTTGTCTATGTACTCCTTTAGGTGCTGGTTCTCTTTTTTCAGCAATGCATAGACCCGACTGCAAGGCAAATTGGTTCCTGGCTCCAGATCTATTTTACAGTCTATTTTGTAGTTTCTCTGCTTCTTTCTCATTGAATACATCTTCAAATTCTCTGTATTCCAACGGAATCTCATTGGTATGTATCACACACATTGAATTGCCATCACCACACAGAGAAGTTGCCAGATTCAATTCTCTTGAGCCTCCTTTCCTTCCAAAACAGTTTGTCTTACAGAATTCTGATTCCATCACTATAATTTTGCCGATCCAGTTGATGATAGGATTATGCTTGGTGAGCCAGGGTAAACCCAAGATGACCTTGAATTGAGGAGCGGCAATTAAATTGAACTATATAACTTCCTCATGACCTTCCGAAGAAATGAACTGCACCTGTTTGGTATAGCTCACAAGGGGTTCCGAAGACAAATTAGTTTCATCCACTGCACGCACTGGTTCACTTTTAGATTTCTGTATCACCCTCAATCCAACCTTGTCTGTAAACTTAAGATCATAAAAGTTTCCAGTGGCTCCGGAGTCTATCATCACTGATATGTCTGCCAAGGTAATTTGTTTAAACTTCATCGTCATTGATAGAATTAGGTGAGGTGATGACGATTGCAGGGTGTTTGCCAGTCAATGCTCATTCGGAGTTGTTTCTTTGTCCGCACCCATCAGTCCAACTCCTTCTACTGATGGTGCCGCAAATTTTTTTTCGGCTTCAAAGATGTTTTTGGTTTCTTCGGGCAAACTCGTACAAAATTCCCCCCTGCTCTACAATATAGACATAAATTATTCTCTCTTCTCTTGTCCTTTTCTTCCTTTGTCAAAGGTCCTCGAATTGTTCCTATTTGCATTGGTTCTAACCCTTGCTGGCTCTCTGCAAATCTAGTGGGTTCTGTTTTTACTCTGTCAAATCGTGGTATACTAGATCTGAACTCTTTTATTCGTTCTACTTTTCTTTCACTCTGTCGAAAGTCAATTTCTAACACAAGATCTACTAAAGCTAGGTATTTGTGGTAAGGCATCTTTTAACTCATCCTTTAGCCCCTGATAAAAAAAACTGCTCCTCTTTTGCTTTCTGGCCAATTCCTTTCCACCACTAATTTATTAAATTGGACTAAATAGACAACTAAGTTTTTATTTCCTTGGCGTAACTCAAGTAACTCATTATAAACTGCTTGTGAAATTTTCCGTCAATCAAAAATTTCGAGAAACTCTTTTTTTAAATCCTTGAAATTGTAGAGCAATGCATTGTCTCGAAAAACCAGTGGCATTGACCATGACGCTGCATCTCCACTGAGATAGGACACCATAAATGCCACTCAAGATTGTGCATCAGGGAAAATTGAAGTGCGGCTCATAAAGTGTGAAGAGCATTGTGTTAAGAATATCTGTGTCTTCTGTGGATCCCTGCTAAAACTTTCTGTTGGGGCTAGTGGAATGACAGGGGATTAGGAATGCACTACTTGGGTGGTAATTCTAGGTGACCCCACTGAACCCGTACCCGGATCATTTGGTACAAAACCAAGGGATGAAATCGCTATATTATTGTTCTATGCGATGGTTGAGGTCTGTGGCCATTGGGACTGCGATGCTGTGTATCTGTTTGGGACGATGTGTGGGGAGCGGGGCAGTTTAATGTTCATATTGCAGAGTAGAGCATTATCTGCCCACGAGTGCAACACACGAGGGTGGTAATCTCTGATTGGGGGGTGGGAGGTGGATTGGGTGTTTTGGGGGATGCTTCGTGACCAAGTTGGGGGTGGTCTGTCGTGGGTTGGGGGAGGATGGGGAGAGGGGACAGTATTGTTGTTGTTTAATGTCTCATATTGGTCTCTGCATGGTGTGCATACTAACTACAGGCTGCTTAGGTCAGGTTACATTATAGTCAGTATTATTAAAGATGGCGGGAACTAGTGAGGCTCCTGTGCTGAAGACGCTAGACTCCCTTTGCGCGCTCACGTGGAATGTCCGGGGGCTTAACGACCACCGTAAACTACGTAAGGTATTGAACTACTTGCAGAGGCAGAACAATGATGTAGCCTTGGTTCAGGAGACACACCTCCCACTGCATAGCGCAATTTTACGCAGTAGAGGATTGGTGGATCATGTCAACGTCTCAGGCTTCACCACACATGCCCGGGGGGTACTGACATGGGTTGGCCCTAAATCTTCTTATACATTGATCCAATTAGACTCAGACAAGAATGGTCGATACGTGATTTTCAGATGTCAGGGGAGGGGTGTTGACTTAATCTTAGTGAATGTCTATGGCCCTAACTATGACTGCCTGGAGTTCTTCACAACGCTTACAGACGCGGTAACTAGATTCCCGGAAGCACGGCTCCTCTGGGGTGGGGACTTTAATTTGGTTAGAAACCCAATTTTGGACAGGTCTGGGGGCCCGATGAGGAGGCCCACGGCAGCGGCAGCGGCTAGAGCGCTTGAGAGCGCTATGGTGGGCATGGACCTTTGCGATGTATGGCGCACACGCCATACCCGTACAAGGGAGGTTACACGCATTATTCTGCCTATCACAACTTGCACACTCGCATAGATTACTGGTTGGCCTCTTCTTCGCTCATGGAGCACACTCGGGAGGGCTCGGTACTTCCGCATACTCTATCGGACCATTCTCCTCTTCTGCTGGTTCTTACAATGTCTAGGAAGACGATTCCGCCATTCACTTGGCACTTTCCCCCTTATTCACTATTAGACCCTCTTGTTAAAGAAGAATTAGCAGAAGCCATAGAAACCTTTTTCCCCATTAATGCGGGGTCAGTGGACAGTTTTCAAGTAGTGCGGGAAGCATTCAAAGTTTATATTAGAGGAGTGGCCATGGCCAAGCACTCAGGGGTTCTCCGCTCGATTCGTAGTAGACTATCCGCTCTGGAAAGGGAATTGGGCACTTTGGAACAGCGTCAGCTAGCGAGTCATGATGAGGCTATCACGCAGGAAATGAAAGACCAGTTGGGGGAATATCAGGAAGCTGCAGACAGCGAACTGAAACATCTAGGCAAATATGCTACAGCGTGTACCTATGGGGAGGGTGACAGGCCCGGTTCGGTCCTGGCGCAGGTACTGAAGGCCAATCACGGCAGAACGCTGATTATTGAGCTTAAATCGGAGGAAGGAGAGCTGCTATCTGAAGAAGCGGACATAGCAGATAGGTTTAAACGGTATTACGGGGAATTATACACTTCCCGGTCTTCCGGTATGGAGGAACAAATCCTTGACTATCTTGAGCATATCAAAATGCCATTCCTTACGAACACTCACCGTGAGTTCCTCATGCGACCCATAGAAAAAGACGAAATCTGACTGGCCCTGTCCGGTATGAGGGCATCTAGTGCCCCAGGAGCGGATGGCCTAACCGTCGGTTTCTATAGGCCTTTGTAGATTTACTACTCCCACACCTATCCACGCTTTTTGATGACAAGTGCGTATCAGGCACAATGCCGCCAACGATGAGGGAGGCGGTGATTGTCGCCATCCCTAAACCAGACAAGCCGCTAGATGAGTGTGGATCTTCTCGCCCACTCTCTTTGCTCATTGTAGACACCAAGCTATTTGCAAAGGTGCTTGCCAATCGTCTTTCCCCTCTGGCGCCGGTATTGGTAGCTACTGAGCAGGCGGGGTTTGTACCAGATAGGAAACTTACCTATAACCTCTGCACTGTGTTCGGAACCATCCAGCATGTTAGGCAGGACACTAAGGCTGTCGCGGTCTTCCTCGACATGGAGATGGCCTTTGATTCTGTCGAGTGGCCCTTCATGCATCATGTTTTATCTAGGATGGGACTTGGCCCTGCCTTTCTTCAATTGATCGGGATCCTGTATGACTCACCCAAGGCGCAAATAAAAATAGGTAATTTGGTGACGGATTCCAAGCTATATCTTGAGGGACGAGACAGGGCTGCCCGTTTATCCCCCGTTTTATATGCCCTGGTCGCAGAGCCACTGGCGTGCGCATTAAGGGAATATCATAGTCATGAAGGTATCTGTTTCCCGACTTATAAGATAGTAGTGTCCACCTACGCGGACGAAACGTTGTTGTATGTCCGAGATCCAGGGAACAATCTCCCCTCTGTCCTCAGGGAAGTTAGGCACTTTGGAGCACTGTTGGGATTGCGAGTCAATTGCTCTAAATCCATAATCTTCCCACTTACCCCAGTTACGACGCGTTTTGAAGCGGATTTCCCATTACACTGGTCCACTGATGTTATCCGTTACCTGGGCATACGTCTCCATACAGACTCGGAGATTGTGTTTAGGGAAAACTACGGCACTGCGGTCAGTAGACTGGAGGATGATGTAGAAGCCTTGATCAAGCTACCGGTATCGCCACTTGGTAGAGTCTCCATCATGAAGATGGTGATTCTGCCCCGATTTCTGTTCCTGTTCACAAATATTACTATTGTCTTACCTGCCTCATTATTTCACAGAGTCACTACGTTATTAATAAAATTAGCCTGGGCATGCAAGCAAGCGAGGGTACGATGGCAGATACTTACTCTCCCATATCATATGGGGGGGGCTGGGCGCGCCAGATTTGAGTTTGTATTACAGAGCGGCGCAAGGCGCTCAAGCTTATTACTGGATGCACGGTTCACCAGACATCCCGTTTCTCCGAATGGAGAAACTCTTTGCCGACCCGCTCCCCCTTCCAGCCACGATATTTGAAGCCTCTGACAGCAGGACGGAGATTCTGGACTCCATTAATTCGACGTGCAACGCCTGGCATAATTTACTGCAACTACAGGCGGGGGCCCTGTTGTACTCTCCAGTTATGCCTCTGGAGTGGAGCCTTTGGTTGGCTCCATGTAGGGATAAAGGGGTTGTTCGTGCATTGCAGACATTGAATGTACTAACTGCGGGAGACCTATTTCAAGAAGGTATGGTTTAGACTTGGAAGGACGTGGAGGGCTCGGCCGTAGACAGCACCCTGCTGCAGAGATTTCAGTTTCATAGAGTGCGGAGGGCTCTACGGGACGTACTGGGGAGGATCTGCAGGAACCACCTGGAATTGTCTTACATCATTAAAGTTAAGTCGCCTCGCAAGGTGGTCTCCAGCGTTTATAAATTGGCAATGTCTCACAGGGCGAATCACTATACGAAAGCCAGGCTAGCCTGGCAATGTGATTTACAACTGGAAATAGATGACTCTATATGGTTATATTGTTGTACCAGTACACGGCGTATATATAATTACAAGGCAGACAGAGGCTAGTCCACTTCAAGTACTTGAACAGAGTGTACTACACCCCAGAGAGACTATTTAGATACGGACTGAGGGAAAACCCGGCTTGTGACAGGTGCCACGCACACATTGCAGATTTTATCCACCTGGCTTGGCATTGCCCGGAGGTGTACCGATATTGGGAATCTATCTTTCTGGAACTGGGCAGGGTGGTTGACACGGAGCTCACTCCGAATCCGGCTCTGGCCCTCCTGGGGTATTCTAAAAATCTGCCTAAGGCAGTTCGCAGACTGGTAGACATGGGTCTCCTTCTAGTGAAACGACGGGTTGCAATGTGCTGGTTGAAAGGTCCTGTATCCACATTGACGCAATGGTCGCATGACATGCTTTACTGCAGTACCCAAACTGAGAACTTCAGCGACGTACTTCCCCCCAGGAGCAGACCCAAGAACTTCTGGGGATTATATACTACATATCTGCTTACCAAAGATGTAGCCCCTGATGGGGCAATCCCCACCACTCCTGACGACAATAACCACACATCTGGCACTTGATTTCCTGCTTACAGGATACTCTGTGCGACACTCCCCTAAGCGCCTTGCTAATGGGGGGTTCTGTCCCCGGAACGTCTGACAGGTTGGATTGGAGGGAGGCTTGGTCTTGCGCCAATCGATAAGAAAGGTATCCCACCTTCTCGACACTAGTGCTTGTCACTGACCTTTGTATGCCGTCCACAGGTATTGCTCTAGATTGATTAATGTAAGTTATGTATGTTTTTCATTCGATGTTTTATGGCGCACCAAGCCCACTACGAACGAATCATCTCATGATATCTGCGGTTCCTGTATGCTGCCTGCCCCTTGGGTTGTTGGCTCCATAGCTGTGTATACGGTAAACAACCTTTACAACGAAACTTTGACAACGCACTACCATTACAACAAAACTTTTACAACGAACGTGATGTAACCACGCGATGCCATTACAACGCAAGTCTTTACATCGACTTGCGCTAGATGGCGTGCTAACATTACAAATAGTGTAGTTTACTATCCCAACACCTTCCCTACTGTTAAGTGGACTGGAGTTGGAATAGTAAATTACGCTTTTCTAATGTTAGCACGCCATCTAGCGTAAGTCAATATACAGACTTGCGTTGTAATGGCATCGCGTGGTTACATCGCGTTCATTGTAAAAACCGCGATGTAACTGCATGCGTTGTGAAGACACGCGTTGTTACGTCGTACATCCTGTGTATACTATTGTGAAATTTCAAGCCGCCGGCCCCCGGGGTTGTAGGTGAGAGGCTGTGTTGTAATGAGACTTTTCTTCAATAAAAAGTTTAATTAAAAAAAAAAAAGAACAGGGTGGCTGACTACCTGTCCAGGCTACCATACAAAAATGCAGTGTATGTGGAAGCACAATGAGATGAAGTTGTAGCAACTGTGGATGATATCACCGTGGGCCTTGGAAATGCCATCTCTAGAGCAGAGTGGGTTAGAAGCATGAAAAATGATAAAACATTCAAAGATGTTATGAAAATGAAGAAGGAAGGGGTGATGAGAGAAAGTACCTTACCTTTAGGTCTCAGCCTATTTTATGACGTACAAACCGAACTGTCCACACAATATGAGGGGTGAGAAGTTTGTGCCACCAGAGTCCATCAGGGGTAGGGTGATTGGACGTAGTATGGACAGACAAATAAAGGAATGGGTTGAAAAATGGGATTCTTGCAAAGAATCGGAAAAAAGATTACGAGTTGGATTAGGCAAAGTAGATCAAGTGTATCATGTGCTTGAGGCTGGTGTAGCCTGGGAGAAGGTTTGACTGGATTCTATTGGCCCATTCAATGGTCTGTAAGAATGAGAAAGATTTGCAGCGGTTATGGTGGGTGCTGGATCAAGATGGGTGGAGGTGGGTTTTATGAATCCATTACTACAGAATCCACAATTAATGTCTTGAGCGAAGTCTTCAGGAGAGAAGCTATTCCATCGGTAGTTCTTACTTACAATGGGACACAACTAACATTGAAGGAAATGGAACAATCTTTGGGAAAACTAGGTTTTAGGCATGCATGCAACTCGCTGTATAATCCTCACAGGAATGGACTGTGATGGTGAAGGGGACGATGCAATTAGGGGTGTCTGCATGGTATACCAATACAGAGAGCTATCAAAGAAATGCTGTGGGTATATCGCACAACAGTACATGTTGGAATGGAGAAAAGCCAGTTTAAATTGATGCGTGGCAGACAACCAGGCACTAAATTGGTCCCAGCGTGGTTGCAGAGGACACATAGTAGGCATATGCCTAAAGATCTGGATGGTGGTGCAAGAGTAATTCAGGAGGGTGATTGGGTAAAAGTCAAACCAGGTAAGGTGAGCAAAGGCTTGTCCAAATTCAGAGGTCCTTACAAAGTCCAAGTAGTTGGTGGGAATTGGGTACAATTGCAAAATGGTCAAACTTGGAATCTCAGGAAGGTAGCATTATATAAAAAATAAGGAATACGTCAGGAGGGCTCAAGGGATGTAGAAATGTCTCATTCCCCGTGGTCATTCATGAGTGATGAGTGATGATGAGTTCAAGAGTACTCATTACAATACCAAGATTTCCTCAGGGAGAATGTGCAACAAGAAGCATTGTGCAAAGGGAAAGGAATGTGGGAAATAAAAGAACTCCTAGTTATGTGAGAGATCATATGTGTGAGTAATGTTTCACCGGCAGTGTTGCTTAAGGAAATGAGTAGAGTTGTGCAGTCTTGTATATCTTGCAGTATTCAGCTGTACAATCATGTATTTCTGGCATTATTCATTGAAAACCTTGTGGAGAACATTGTACATAGTGGGGAGTATTGTACATAGTAGGATTTTGTCATTCTCTTTTGTGTCTTGCCCTGTGTGTGTGTGTATCCAACATATCCTTGTTCACTTTCTATTTGTGAGCTGTCTGATTGTGTCACCTTATACTGTACCCAGTATGGGTTTCTGTTCTTTTTCTTTTATACTGGTATATGGCATGGTTAGTTAACATTATCATGTTATTAAGGAAAGAAAGGAGATATGTCATAATATTGTTAGGCAGTTTCAGCCAAGCTGAGACTGTTGTGACATAGTGATGTTCTATATGACAAGTTGAACATTCTGTGGTTGAGGGGTTGGAGTTGTTATTGCAACTGTGCCTGGCAGTGACTGCGATGTGGCTCCTGTCTCTTTTTCAATAAAGCTTGATGGATGAAGCAGAAAGGTGTGACTATGTATAATTTACAACACTATTGACCGCCTGGGGAAAATCTCGGTGGGTCAGAATGCAGTCCTGAATGCCATCCAGGGGCAAGGCAACCAGGTGGTACAGTTTGCAGCCTACCTGGAAGGCACTCACACTGCAATGTCTGGCCTACAGTGGCCTTTTCAGGCTCTGGCCTCCTCCCTCACAGCAGCCTTCCACCCATCCCAACCTTCCACCCGACCACCTTATCCTTCCACATCCAAATTCCCTATTCCCATTCCTGTCCCAAGCACACTCACATCTAAGCAAGCACACACTTCACCAGACACAAGCACCACACATGAACACAAAATATACAAAAAACACAAACATGCAAGCACTCAGCAGACACTCACCCCCTTACCGTCCCCAGCATACCCACAGGCACCACAGCAACAGTCACAGACCATCCACACCCAGATGCATACTCCCAGATACCACAGCAACAGGCACAGATCCCTCCACACCCACATGCAGACACTAAGACGCTACAGCAACAGGCACAGACCTCTCCACACCCCCCATGCATACTCCCAGACACCACACCAACAGGCACAGATCCCTCCACACCCACATACGTACCCCCAGACACCACACCAACAGGCACAGACCCCTCCACAACCATATGTATACCCTCCGACACCACACCAAAAGGCACCTCCACGCCCACAACCATACCCCAGACACAACACCAACAGGCACAGACTCCTCCATACCTACAACCATAGCCCTCAGACAGCACACCAACAGTCATAGACTCCTCAACAACCACAACCATACTCCCAAACACCATGCAAACAGGCACACAGATCCCAAATGCACTGAACACAGCACAAAACCCCAAAGACAAAACCATACTCTCCCAAATACCAACCCATCCCTTCCACATCCCACTCCACCCCTGAGAAACCAAATACCCACCCCACCGAACCCAGCCCAAAGCCCAACAAGCCAAGAAAACACCTCCCAAAACGAAACCAACCCATCCCTAAATTACAGCTTCCCCCTCTAAAGTACTATCTTCGAGGTGCCTACTATGCCCAATGGATGCCCCATTGTGAGGTGGTTCACTGGCAGCATCAGTAAGGGCAGGTTTGGTGGCACAGCATTGTGCTGTGGCGCACGGTTCCATAATGGACTGGCAATTGGCCTAGGTTTTACATCCTGTTCTGACATACTGTCATTAAAATCTTTCCATAGTTTTGAAGACATTGGTCCTGCTATTCCTTTTCTAACTATTTGATGTTATTGTATAGTTAGTGCAAAGGTTGGGGACCGCTGGTTGTGCCTCAAGGCCCCAGTGGGCTCTGCCGAATCCACGCCTCCTGGCGAAACCGGTATTGCTTTTACACATAGGGAACTGCTAACATGCAGATCCCTTTGTGGAAAAGCAATTCTGCTCCGCTTCTAGTAAGCAAGAGCATTTTCTGTTCTTGCTTACTAACGCAGAGTAGAGTTTGCTATGGCTTGACTGGAGCAGTGCTCCCTCCAAGCCATCACAAACTGCAATGTCCCGGGGGTGGGCACCCCTGGACATTGCTAGAGCCACCCCTGGGATGTGGAGGTCACCAGGGCAGTCTATGGCTCCACAAGGATGGCTGCTCAGTCCCCCTCCTTTCTTTCATTTAGCTCTCAGGAGGTGGTGGTCCCCGGTTCCTTGGGGGGTGCAACAAACCCCCTAATTGTTGTGCCCCAGGAAGTTGTGGGTCAATGGATTTATTTTTAAAAATCAGTGCGCCCCGGGTATGTGGCGGTCCCTGGGGCAGTGCGGGGGCCGAACAGGCCCCCCCCGCATTTCTAGTGTTCACTGCCCGGGGGTGGTGGTGGAACCCAGTGCTACGGGGTGCAAGCGGGCCCCCCTGTATTTCTATTGTTTACTGCCCTGGGGGGGTGGCGGTCCCCGAGGCTTTCGAAAAGCCTACTGGGGGCCCCATAAGCCCCCTCCCCTTCATTACCTTCATGCCCCCAGGATTTGGCCCACCTGGGGATTTAAAAAAAAAAAGAAGATGCACGGGAGCTTGCACGTCTTTATTTTAAATTTTACAGCAGAACCGCGACAAAATTATATTAAAAAAAATACGTTTTAACCCCGGTGGTGTCCCTGTGAGACACTCCCCACCACACTCCCCTACCTAGCCCCCTTTTCATAATACTTTACTTTTATTAGTGGGACTCAGTTTCAAGCCGAGTTCCAAGATGGGTGCTATCACTTCCTGGTTGAAGTGTTGGGAGCCAACCAAATTTTATTTCGATCTGCGAGTCCACTGCAAGGACTCGTGTCCCCAGATATCTATATTTTTAAAACTTCAATATCTCTGAAATTACTGAATGGATTTACGCCAAATCACAAAAAACACGCTTTCTTGACCAACATCTAGCTTTCCGCCAAATTTGGTGTAATTCTGTTCAGCAGGTCAGGATATAGTTATGTTCAAAAAATGAAAAATCCCCATAGACATAACATGGGGAAAATGCGTTTTTGGGCCCCCTCTTTTCTTGGCCCCCTCTTGACGGATCACCCCGAAACTTTCAACCTAGCAGCTGAACCAAAAAGGGAAAGCTTTTTTATAAATTACGTGAAGATTCATCAAGCAGCGCCAAAGTTATTGGCAAAAGAAAAGACGCTTTTCCTATGGAAACTCTGGTCCTAACTATAACACCTACTGGCGACTGCCAGTAGGTAATATATATAACACTTTGATTATACATTTTATTTAAATGTAGAAAAATACTTGAAAATGCATTAAAAAAATACTTACCAATACTTACATATGCTTACCATTATGCATGCTAAAGGCATGCGTGATGAAGACATGCATGGTAAAGACTGCGTGGTAAAGACATGCATGGTAAAGACTGCATGGTAATGTCCTTTCATGTTAAAGACTGTGTGGTAAAGGATGTTTTCCTTGTAATAAAGTCTGATTCGCAGTAAGGAGGCCAGAAATGGTAAGGAAGAAGTCAAAGATGTGGAAAAGAATGTGGTAATGATCTCGGCGCTGCTTATGAGTGTTCCAAAATATGATACGCTGTCTGGCAATAATAGTGACTCCCCGAAATAACACCCCAACCCCCGCAATAATAGTCTGGGATTCCTCCAATAATGCGTGTGTGAGTCCATTTCCTTAACAAAGTCTCGGTTAGACAGAAAATTCCAGAATTGTATTCATAGATTTCCCCCATTGAAAGTTATAGAGATGTGGCCTAAGGTCTAGAGCTCCCTACTTCAGAACTAGTGCTCCAAGTTCTAGTCCCACCGTGGGCTCGCCGTTAACGGAGGATAACCTAATCTCACCACAACTAAAAGGAAAAAACAAGCTGACCTTGTGTTAAGTAATCAGGTGCTCGTATAAAGAGCTCTAATGACCTTGGACCACCTTCGTGTTATTGCAAAAGTGAAAATAAGTTTAAAAAGTACGTTTTTTTACAATGCCACTGGCCGTTTATGCGGGTCTCAGGTGGCTGTTTTGCTGCATTTTTAACCATCCATATTAGAAACACAAGTATGTGTTTATGTGTCCAGAGTCCAACTAATATTCATTATTCAAGTCCAGTGCTCACATATCCTGTTTCTCTTGCGAATGTTTATGCCCCTGTTTGCACTTTTGTCCTCTATGCGTTCTCAGCCTTGCACTTAAGACCTGCTGCTTTACAGCTGCATTCCCTGTTTCGACAAGTGCGTTTACACACGTCACCGCTGCTAATCCCTACTTTGACGGTAAAGCGCTCTGAAACCCTTCTCGGATAACTGGTACTAAATAAAACATGGCATAAATAAACCATAGACAGAAAGAGTCAGGAGACTGAAACGTCCGCTCCAGCTGGACCCTGCCTGGAGCTGTCTGCATTAACTCTACCATGAATGCAGAGGTATGGAAACCAGTGACAGGTGGGGCAGCCAGCTGGCATCAGCAGACACTGGCATGTCTGTTCATGAATTCCAAAGAAGCACTCAAGCCACTGTGCCTTTCCTAGCGCCAGCAGTGACAGTGACCCGGCGCATTTATCACAAGTAACATTACTGAGCTCAATGTATATACACTGGTACATTGTTGTTTTTAGGTCTCGCCTGACCCAGCGCATGCGCTGGTCTGGCGAGACTTATTAGGTCTCGCCTGACCCAGCGCATGCGCTGGACTGGCGAGACTTATTGAGAGGGCTCCAAAAAGTGCTACCAGGCCAGCCTAGAGCTACAGTGCATGTGCGCGGGCGCATGCACCGCGCTTGACCGCTTTTACTTTCACTTTCGCAGCCGCTTTGATGTTTGATCGCGATCACTTTTACTTTCGCGGCCGTACGGCCGCTTGGCATAGCCAATAGGTCTCGCTTTTGGGACCTTATAAGTATTTAGTTATGCAACTGCTGCATGGCTAAACACTTATAAGGTCCCAAAGGCGAGACCTATTGGCTATGCCAATGCTTGTTTGTAATTTTGTTTAGTACTGCTATGGCTAATACCAGCAACTTCACACTGTTTTAGTTACTTGATTCAATAGCAAAGGACTCCTGCCTGTTGCACGCTTACAAAGATGCAGATCTCTGTGTTACGCTCGTGACCTTCTCAATTCTCACCTTCCTACAACTCAGGTCATGATTATGAATAGGTGTGAATAGTTGTTCAACTATTGATCACACTTGCACAGTTTTGCCTTGAAAGATTCGTAATCATAAAAATTGGCAAAATGTATTGTGGGATAAAAGTCCTGGAAAAAGGTGAAACCTAAAGATATTGGTGCGATAAATACCGAGGGCTTTATTTATGAGGCCCTTATGCTGCGCTGCTGTTGTTTTACTTTTCGTGACCTGCGGCGGCGTAAAAAAAAGTGCCACACTGCGCCAAGTGACGCATCTAAGCAAAAGCGTCACTTTGTAAACCCCTGTGTGACATTATACCTGTAACAGGTATAATGTAAGCAGGGTGGGCATTTCCACACAGGAAAGCCACGTAGAAGTGACACAGCGACACTTCTACGGCATCAGTGCATCAAATCTTTACGCCTGCTTAAAGCAGGTGTAAGGGGTTACGCAGTGCCTTTCACATGGTGCTTGCCACATGTGAAATGACGCATTTGCTGGAGTTGCGTCTGTTTTCAGACACACTAAAGCATGCACCATTTTTGCGTCTACAGATACAACAGGATTACTGACGTATCTGTAAATCCTTGCAACATGGAACGCCGTACAGTAAATAAGGCACATCCATGGTGTCGCAAGGATGCCGTTATAAAAAGCGTTGCATCGCAGTTTTCCTGCAGCGATGCAACACTTTTCATAAATGAGTCCCCAAATACGCAAATTAAACTCAATTTCCTGAAAGGGCTACCAACACCCTATCATGCCCTGAAATTTAACGTAGGGATGCAGAAAATGTTATCTGCAAGCAAAAATGGCAGATCGTATTATATACAGAATCAGGATCTGTTGATATTTGTCTACAGGTTAAACATTCTGCCACAGAAAAAAACACATCTAAAGTGGACTTCCCCGAGGTAATGGCGAGACACTTGGCTGTTACCAAGGGAGAGGCAGTGAAGTGACCACTGGAAAGGTAATAAAAGCTACAAATCACAAACTTGTGGGTATTCATAAAACCTCGCTAATTTTATTTCATCTCAGGTAAATATATTCCAACTCCAAATGAAAGTTAGCATTTACATGCGGTGTAAAAGTTCCCTAATCATTCCCATATTTCGCAAGGTTATATGGGAAGGGATTTATACACCAGGAAAATACTTTGCTGGTTGAGAGCGAAAAAGGTAAATGTTAAAGGTTAATGCACATTTTAGCCAAAATCGTTCATGTAGCTGATTTGCATTGTGGACAACCCCTAAAGTAAGTGTAGAACAGGAGGAATATATAATCATTTAAATTTAGTGAGGAATGTCTCAGGGAGATGAACATTGGTTGCAGCAGCAGCAGCAAGGAGGAGGAGCGTCGTCCCACTGTCCACATCAGGAAACATAAAATGATAATAACTTGTGTTATTATCATTTTATGTTTCCTTCTGCTGTGGCAGCTTTCTGCTGCTGCAGCTTTCTGGGCGGGGCTGCTCTGAGGGCAGAGGAGCAGGGAAGGAGTGGATTGACCACTCCTAAGTGCACATGACTGTTTGGTCAGCCCTCTCGGGCCGCCTAGCACAGTCTTGCGCACTTACCATATTCTCCATGCAGCCTGCATGGAGAACATGCCTAGGCCCCCATTCCCTATCTGAGCACGATCCACAGCGCTCAGACCAATCACAACGCTGCATTACATCGTTGTGATTGTGATTGTCTATCGGGACCCTGGGAGCCGGGTGCTTCCTGCTGCTTCCTGTATCCTGCTGCAATACCGGAGCAGAAAGAAGAGTACAGAGGAGAGGCCCCTTGACCCCCCAGCCTCCGTCCCTGCCTCACCACTCGAGTCCGATAGTGAAGGAAGTGACCTGATTAGGGCCACCCAGGTCACTCGTGACCATCTCTCAGCCTTCCATACAAATGAAGAGTCGGTCAGACAGTAGAGAATACAATCCAAGTATATTTATTCAGGAAAACGAGAGCAGAGTCCAGTCTGACCAATCTCCTGAGATTGCTGCAGAGGGACTGACTTCAGTAAGCATGGTGATACATTATGTACAATTCAGAACCAATGAAGACATGCCTGAATGGAAATTTCCAGTTGGAGGCAGTTGGACAAAAAAGGTACAGAAGGATGAGTTTCGATCCTGAGACCAGGCACACGCATTCTTAATGCCAAGGTCGGTCTGCCTGTGCCGGCCGCTCTAAAGGTGGGAGCGGCCTATCTAGTAGCAAAGGTGTGCGCTAATAAGACCAGTGTATTCATAAGTACAGCAAGACTCAGCCTTGGAGTACGGAAACTATCACAGCTGCTTTCAGCAGGTGCAGAGAGAGAAAAATTAGTTTTGATCATGGCTCAAAATGGCGGCTGAACATAAAAATGGTGCCGCACAATGCATATACAGCACAGCTAAAATGTTTTTATTCCAACAGACCCTCCTTTTAGCATCTTTTTATTTTTATTGTATAGAGTTTTATATTGCGTGAACTTGACCCGAATCGGGTATCAGAGCACTTTACATAGCACCAGTTACGTTACATGAGGACACACATTAATTTTTGTTAGGCACAGGGAGATTAAGTGATTTGCCCAGAATCACAGGATGTTCAGCATCATTGCCGAGACTTGAACCCAGTTCCCCATGTTCGAGGTCGACCGCCCTAGCCGTTAAGGCCAACTCCTCTTCCCTCCCTCAACTCCTCTCCCATAAAAGTTTAGCATTTGCTAAACTTTTATGTTACTGAAACAGATAACATATTGTAAAAATAAGAAACATCACCATAAGCTGATGCGTACATAGTCAGTATTCAAAGATACCTTTGTCGATCTGCTTGATGTCATCAATGTGTTTCTGCAACATGATCACAGCATTAGTGTCATAAACTGATATTTTTGGTTTAGGGGTCCGAGCACGTACACAACAGATACAACAACCCGGTGACAGTGTATGCAGAGACAACATGTAAAGATAACACCAGCAACTGCAACAAACTAGATAAGAACCTTCTAACCCCATGTTGTTCGCATATTCCAGAACCACCCCTATAATGTCCAAGTACCTGTCTCTTGGTGTATGACTGATGAAAGTCTATGCAATTTTTGTATAGCTGTATACACACTGGGGACGTGGTCACGTATGTAAACGCAACAGCTGCTGCCAATGATGCAACAGGCCCCTCCCCGATCAGCAAGATGATGTCTAACACCATCCTGTTCTGTAAGACAACTAGCCTCGTAGCCTGGAGCTCAGCAGTAAAGATTGTCAGTATCTCAGCTGTTGTATTAATAACCCCTTCCACAACTCTTGTTAGCCAACAAAGCTGAAGACTATTAGCCATGTGGCCCTAGAAAGGTAAAAGATCCCTTGCAGCATTGTCAAACTGTTGCCAGGTGGTATCTGTCTGATCTATATCCTTAGTGTCAACAACCCTTCTGACTCGGGGCAAGTATACACTCCTACGTTGCAGCCAATGGTCCTAATGGTAATTGGACCGGGCAACATACAAAAGGGGAAGAAGGAAAGAGAGATAATATTTGCTGGACCACCCCCTCAGAAGCCAGACATGAGCTTGGGATCCACAGACAAAATAGACATTCTGGGGTAAGATCAAGGGTGGACTAATAATCGTGCTCAGTCTGTAGGTGAAATAGCGTCTACTTTCCCCCACCTTCACCTGCCCTGTCCCCTGGACACAGAAACTAGCTGTTGTGTCAAATATCAAGTTGTCCTCGGTAACATTATGATCTTGGAAAGATTGGAAATATTCAGATGTACTGAATCTTTGAAAATCAGCCATTTCCATTCTAAGCCATGTTTCGTTCTTCACTTTTTCATATATTCTCATAAAGGATTTTGGGGATAATGTACTGGAGGTCCCATTTCCTGCCTGTCCTACGAGAGTAAATCCGTGATGAAAACGTATATACTCTACCACAGTGCGAGAGTCAGCAGATGTCATAACCTGGGTTGAGAGTTGGAAATGATAGTGCACCATTGCGAGCAATTCAAACCAACCTTCACAGCTACCAAAATATGACAATGGCATAGACAGCAAATTATTGCTCTTATGAGTAACTGAGGGAAGCAATCCACAAACCCAACAATTAGTTGTATTGGACGCATCCTGGGCTTGATGCAAAATTTGTATAAACATGTTGTCTGTGTAAGACTTTCTATGCTCTTCTTTGTGAGGGGCTAATGTAACAAAGATGTGTTCATGGTAAGCGGGCGTTGTACCAACCAAGGAATGTACAGGATACTTTTCCTCCAGGAACCGCAATATTCCAAGAACTGTTATTAATGGAATCACAACTATTAATGAGAAAACTATTTTACTCTTTGTGGACCAACCCCGCACTGTACAAGGTGGTGGAAATGGCTGTTCCTCCTCCTTAATAGGCTGGCCAAACGGATGCATTATGAAGCAAGAAAGAGAATGCAATAAAACTGATAATAGATGCAATTGTTTCCAGTGTCTGTCTGAGCTTCACTGCACAGGCTCCTATTGTTCATCAATGTTGGTGCTCTTGAGCACTGGCAGTGGAGCTTGCTCAGTTTTAGCTCTTGATGAATCCCATGTCGCTCAGGATAATGTACCCCCCTCCAAGGAAGCACGTTCGATCTATCCTGTCCAATGTCAGAACAGTGCACCAATCTCGCCTCACCCTAAACTTACACCATTGGTACTATAGCTAGGGGTGGGCGGAATTTGTGAAGTTGCCTTTCGCAAAATTCCTCGAAATGGCAAAAAATCTCCGCAAACACGCGGAATATCGCGTGCTCGCGCAGATTTCGGGGGCGGGGCTTCTTTGCTTTATTCCTGTAAGTGCTTCCTGCTGAGGTTTAATTTTTGTGACAGGAGCATCGTGCCAGAATTAATCCTGCCCTGCATATTTATCCAAGCCTATGCCACCGTTTTGTGCAATACCTCTACTCAACTGGAGTACTTTCTACTGGCTAATCAGTAAGGGCTACCTCGTTGGGTAAATATATAGTGCTTTTCCTACAGTACAGCTGCGTAAAGGGCCAGAAGAGTTGTCTCCCGTGACCATGTGTGTCTGTAACCTTGCCAACGTGCCGAAAGGCGCTGGGGTCCCTTGAGTGAGCTGTCCAACATAATGGGGAAAGGACGGGAAGCCGTTGCATACCGCTAGTGTATGTGGGGCGGGCCAAACGGGTGGGGCTTCTGGTCCAGTGCACATGCCTCTTGTTTATAAAGGGTCAGAGCAGGATCTCAGCGTCAGACGAGGAGAAGGAACCTCCTGTTCACAGTTGCTACACGAGGATTGCGCTCGAGAAACTCAAGGATGCGAAGACCTCCAGCAAGGATTACAGCTATCTTTTCAGGGTGGAAATGGAGAGAAGGCACATCTGCTTAGCCACGCTCACGAATTCTACACAAGGATTGTGCTAGAGAAACTCAAGGATGCAAAGACCTCCAGCAAGGATTACAGCTATCTTTTCAGGGTGGAAATGGAGAGAAGGCACATCTGCTTAGCCAAAACCTCGCTCACTAATTTTTGGGCTGATTAATGCGTTACAGAATTTGATCTTCAACTCGGGCACCTGCTTTATTTATATCTGTAAGTGCTTCCTGCTGAGGTTTAATTTTTGTGACAGGAGCATCGTGCCAGAATGAATCCTACCCTGCATATTTATCCGAGAAGATGCCACCGTTTTGCGCAATACCTCTACTCAACTGGAGTACTTTCTACTGGCTAATCAGTAAGTGCTACCTCGTTGGGTAAATGTATAGTGCTTTTCCTACACTACAGCTGTGTAAAGGGCCAGAAGAGTTGTCTCCCGTGACCATGTGTGTGCTACCTCGTTGGGTAAATGTATAGTGCTTATCCTATGCTACAGCTGCGTAAAGGGCCAGAAGAGTTGTCTCCCATGACCATGTGTGTCTGTAACTTTGCCACCGCGCAGAAAGGCGCCAGGGTCCCTTGAGTGAGCTGTCCATCATAGTGGGGAAAGGGCGGGAAGCCGTTGCATACCGCTAGTGTATATGGGGCGGGGCTTCTATGCGAGTTCACATGCCTCTTGTTTATAAAGGGTCAGAGACCGATCAGAGTAGTAGATGAGGAGACAGAAGCTCCTGGTCACAGGAACTAAACGGGGATTGCGCTCGAGAAAGTCATGGATGCACAGAGCTCCATCAAGGATCACAGCTAATTTTTGACGGTAGATATGGGGAGAAAAGCACACCTGCCCAGCCTCGGCCTAGCTCACAAATTTTTTGGGCTGATTAATGCGTTACTGAATTTAATCTTCAACTCGGGCACCTGCTTTATTTATATCTGCAAGTGCTTCCTGTTGAGGTTTAATTTTTGTGACAGGAGCATCGTGCCAGAATGAATCCTGCCCTGCATATTTCCGTTCCGCCGCGGATCGCGGAAGTTTCGACATTTTCGCGTTCCGCACGGAACGCGTAAATGCAGACATTTCGCAAGTTCCGCGAGCGGAACGGAATTTGCCGCCCACCCTTAACTATAGCAAAGTACACCCTAACTTGCACAGTCCACCCCTAACTAATTTGACTTCTCTTTTGGTGCACCATTCCTCAGCCGAGGGTGCAAATTGTACCTAGTGACTCCCGACACAGAGGGGTCAACAAATAACTGTTCCTTAATGTCTCGAATTTCTGGAGGGACAGCTGCATTTAGTTCATCATCATTCTCTGCATCATTTTGGGTCCATGTAAGCTTTGCATCACCAAAAGGGACAAACTGGGCACTTGTTCACTCTCAGTGTCCCCAATGCCATCCCTCACCCACTGATCATAGGGCAAGGGTGCGGGTATCCTGCGGCAGTAGCCGGAATGGATCCAATTCTTTCTCCGGGCGACCTTCACATCGGTTCGAGTAGCGAGGAGCACTTGCTCGGGCCCCTTCCAAAGGTGCAAGCTATTCCTCCGCTGGAAATTACGCAGCAACACCCAGTCCCCAAGCTGGATGTTATGACTGGGCCCCTCTGGTATGGGTGGGAGTGACTCACAAATCTGTTGGTGAATAGAACACACATTTTCAGTTAACTGACACAGGTAGTCTGTCAATAAAGGGTACTCTATCTCAGAAAACCGTTGCCCCCGACATTTGCCAGGAGTCCAAACATGACCTCCTACGGTGACAATCCTTTCCTAGAATGTGCTGTTGTTCTTGTTGACAAAAGAGCCAATGGTAAAGCATCTGGCCACTATAACCCTGTTGTCTCCTGAATCTTTGCTAATTTCAGTTTGAGAGTACCACTGTACTTCTCAACCAAACCTGCTGACTGAGCGTGATTCGCAGCACGGAACTTCTGTTTTATGTGTAGACCCTCACAAACTAGCTGGATAACCTTGGCATTGAAATGACGTCCGTTATCACTCCAGATCAAGTGGGGCAAGCCGAAGCGAGGAAAGAACTCCTTCAGGAGTACCTTTGTAGTCACAATGGCTGTATTTTCTTTAGTGGGGTAGGCCTCAACCCATTTACTGAACACACAAACAACCACCAACACATGCTTCAAATTATTGACCCTGTCCATCTCTATGAAGCACATTTGAAGGACCTCAAAAGGAAAAGTGTTAGGTGCAAAATTGCCGGGTTGTGTAGGGGTACCTTTGCCAGGATTGTGCATCATGCACACCATACAGTACCTCACTAAATGTGCAGCTGTCTTCGAAATGTTGTCATTCTTCCATACGGGGCCTAACAACTTGCAAATACCCTTAGCACTGATATGGGCTGGGCCATCCATCTCTGCTTCCCTGACTTGTCAATCCAAAATCCCTCATCGCTCAAGTTTGCTGTACGTTCTTGCCACACTGCTTATTCCTCCACCGTGGCCTCACTCTGTATTTCCTTCACATTCTCTAGTGTATCCTCAAACATGGTGACATTGGGCACCCATCTAGCGGGACCTGCTACAAACATTCTTTTCATTCTAGTTCGGGCTGTTTCCTTAGCTGTCTGATCTGCAAAGGCGTTTCCTTTACCCACATCGTCAGTAACTTTCCTATGGGCACTGCACTTCACTATTGCCAATTTCTTGGGGAGTGTCAAAGCAGACAGAAGCCTATATATAAGAGGGCCGTGTTGAATTTGCGTCCCATGGGAAGTAAGGAACCCTCTCTCTGCCCAGAACCGCCCAAAATTATGGGCGGCTCCAAAGCTGTACTGACTGTCAGTATAAATATTAACAACTAGTCCCTCACTCAATTCACAGGCTCGAATAAGGGCAACGAGCTCTGTACCTTGGGCCAACTGATAAGGAACTTGTGATGTCTCAACAACTGTACGCAGTGTAGTAATGGCGTGCGCAGCATTTGTAGTGCCATCTGGTAACTTAAAGCAAGAGCCATCAACATATAGTCCCCCTTGAGAGTCAGATAAGGGAACATCAGTCAGGTTTACGCGTCCTTTTGTCTCTTCTTCCGTCTGGAAGATACAATCATGTATGTCAATTTCCTCATTCTCAGAAGGGTCGGGTAGTAATGTGGCTGGATTCAGAGTGGCACAGCGTTTGATCATAATGTGTTCCGCAGAGAGCGTTAGCTCTTAACCTGTTAGACATTAGTGAAGTGCTGTGTCCTTGTCTTATTAAAAAGTGTATCCACAGCATGGGGTACCATAACTGTGAGGTCAGTATCAAGTACGAGTCCAGCCAATTGTCTAATTGAGACGGCCACAGCTGCGACTGCTCTTAGACAGCTTGGGAGGGCTCGTGCAACAGGATCAAACATGGCAGAGAAATAAGCACACAGTTGTTGCTTTTCGCCAAATGTTTGTGTCAAAACAGAAAGCGCACAACCACCCATCTCATGGATGTACAATACAAAGCATTTAGAGTAATTAGGGGTACCAAGCATAGGAGCCGAGCAAAGTGCAGTTTTTAATTGCTCAAAAGACTGCTGACATTCAGGCGTCCAAGGCAGAGATTCATGCACATCTTTTAGTGTTAGACCAAGCAGGGGTTTGATTAACAGCGAGTAGCTAGGTCCCCACTGCCTGCAATAGGCACCAGCTCTCAGGACCAGCCTCCTGAGATTGCTGCAGAGGGACTGACTTCAGTAAGCATGGTGATACATTATGTACAATTTAGAACCAATGAAGATACGCCCCGACTGGAAATTTCCAGTTCGAGGCAGTTGGACAAAGAAGGTACAGAAGGATGAGTTTCGATCCTGAGACCGGGCACACGCTATCTTAATGAAAAGGCTGTTCTGCCTGTGCCCTCCGCTCTAACGGTGGGAGCAGGCCTATCTAGTGGGAAGGGTATGCGCTAATAAGAACAGTGTATACACAGCTGCTTTAAGCAGGGGTAGAGAGAGAGAAATGAGTTTCGATCATGGCTCAAAATGGCAGCTGAACATAAAATGGTGCCGAGAATGCTAACTTAAGGCGTACAATACAATTTTTATTCTAACAGTAGCAGCCGCTACGTGGTTACAGATAAATGCGGTTTTCTGGAGGTAATGAGTTTAAATCACCAAAGGTATCCTTCCATCCCACCCAGGTGGGTACATTGAATACCATAAACTGAGTATTAGTAACATCTACTATTTACAGCTCTTTATAAGAAACAAATAAATATTAGAATGACATACACATCTCATCGGAGAGGTGTGGTGCTGCGGCCAGAGCGGCTGTCTCTGGAGCGCGGGGCTCACGGTTCTATCGCGGTGGCAGCTCAGCTCAGCATCATGTGACTCTGGGCAATGGCTCAATTAATCTCCCTGATGGCTCCCGGTGCCTTGAAACCTTAAGGGTTTGTTTGCGCTTTGCAGATATGGATTAATATTAGTTCAATGTCTATTCCTAGGAATGCTTGTGAATCTCCTAAAAATCACATAACAACAGAAATTAAATGACAAAAAATATGGTCAGCAGCTTTTTTACTTTTAAAACATGGTTGAAAAATAGTAGTATAGCAGGAAGCATGCAGCTCCTCTCCGCCCCAGCCTACGCGCAAGTCTGCACAATCAGTGCTGCATTGTGCTTGGAGCCCTTGCTGCAACTCAGTAGCCATTCAAGAAGAGAGACAATGTAGTAGATGGAGAAGATGGGATGGTCAGTGACTGCTGACATGAGGGGAGTCGTGCTATGAAAGCTGCAGGGCCCGGTTCTCTCAGGGCAAACTGGAGGTGCCCACAGCAACTCATGTGCGGGAGGCCCGCTTAGAGCAGGTCTGCCTAGATGCCAAGCAAAGTGATGAGATTGCCTCAGCCAATCGAAGCTGATGAGGGAAGATGCAGAGGCAGGTGAGTCAGGTGGAGGCCTTCCCCTAGAGCAGTGCATGGGTGCAGGGCAGATACCTGCCAAGGAGTTGCCATATTGGGTGGCCTTTGGGGTCGGGCAGCTCTCTGTAAGGCGAGCAGGGCCGGTTCTAGGACTTTTGGGGTCACAGGCAGAAAGAGAAAGTGTGACGCCCCTAAGGTGTACATACAATGTCAGGGGAAATTACATTACAGCTAATGACATCACAGGAAGGACCATCAATGAACTATTGAAGCAGCTTTGCAAGAAGCAACTTTCTTGGCACAGATATCAGTAAAACATTAAAATCATAAATAATAACACTAATAAAATAAGTACATATATTTTAAAATGTTATTAAGTGGAAATTCATTATATTAGTCACCCTGGCCGGGAAGGTTTGGCCTAGGTACTGGGGAAAGAGCCCTCCTCCCTTTGGACTCGCGGCACTGGATCATGGCAAGAAGGATTAGGGTAGGGCCCCCCACTACCCTGGGCCTCGCAACCATGGTCTAGAGCTGTGCGGCCCAGAAGAGCATGGCCCAGGGTAGGGGGGCCCTCTTTCCTGGGCCTTGAAACAAATGGTCTAGTGCTGCATGCGCAGATGAAGGGGGTTCCCTCTCCTACACCTTATTACCATGATTCAGAGCCCAGGGCAGTGGGTATGCACTTTTCCATGCTCTCACATCTATGGTCTAGTGTTGTAGGTCCAGGGGATGTGGGCCCTCTCTCCTGTGTCCCCAGCTCTACAAGGCCCAGGGTAGGGAGTCCCACTGCCCCGGTCCTTACGTCAATGGTTGAATGCTGCAAGGCCCGGGGAAGGAGAGTTCCATACCCTGGGCAGCATAGATATTGCTCATCACCGTGAGGTCTAGGAGACGGCGTCCCTTCCCTGGTTCTCAAAGCCATGGTTTAGCCCTGCCAGGCCCAAATAGGGTGGCCAAAGATCCATTATCAATTCACAGGACACTTTGTGCCTTTGGAGACACATTGCATGTGCAGAGACGCATTGCTTATGCAAAGACATCGGATGATGCTTGTTGAGGAGCAGAGCAACTATTGGTCACATAGCAAATTTTTGGGATTTCATTCTAAATCCCCAGCCACTGAAGCAAGGGATCTTAAAATATAAATCGGCTTGAGATTGAGTTTATCGATTGTGATTACTATTCGTACTATATTTGAGTTTTAATCCCTTTACCATCTTCTGGAGCCAGCCTTGACTGCTTTCTATTGAAAATTTGTAGCTACAAGTTTAGAAAATGGACTCTGGTATACCAAATGAAATGAAATTCCTAAGCTTTGAAAACATCAGTGGAAAATATCAGTATTTACCGCACATACTGTCCAGTAATTACCCACTGCCATAGGTTCTGGTCCAGTAGGTATGTTTTAGCCAGAGAACTAGCATCTTATTTCAGCTTTACCATTTCACTTAAATATGATGGAAATAAATACTATGTTCTATAGCAAAAGGATCAATTGATGGACGGAATGGAGAACAATGTCATACATTCACCCCAGTACAGAGATCTGGGCCTAAATCCATCGATTTTTTGCTCACCATGCCATTCCAGTTTGAACCCAGCCATATGCAAATCAGTCTTGGCCCTGTGCCCAATGGGGACAGTCCAGGCCGAACTGCCAGGCCAGGTCCTCCCTGAATTGGAACCAAGCATCCTAGGACCGGTTTCAGGGTTTCACCCCTCATCAGCCAGGCTAGCTTGACTCCAGAGGCATGGAGAGCACAGTGAGTGTCTGAAACGTTTCAGCGCTCCGTCCATCATCTCTTTGTGTTTGCTTTGTTTGCCCTAAGTTGGCAGGGTATGCCCAGACGTGGGTCCCTTGCTCACTTTGCCACTGGATTCAAGCTAGCCTGGCTGATGAGGGATGTTACCCCAAAAGCGGTCCCAGGATGCTTGTTTCTGGTCCAGGGAAGACCTGCCTTGGCAGTTCGGGCTGGATTGTTCCCATGAGGCACAGGGTCAAGAATGATTTGCATATAGCTGGGTCTGAACTAAGGTGGCGAAGTGAGCTAAAAAACAATGATGGATTCAACCCAGATCTGTGACTGGTGGTGAGTGTCTGAAATGTTTCAGTGCTCTGTCCATCATCTCTTTGTCTTTGCTATGTTCTATATCTGGGCAGGGCCTATAACAGAGTGACATTTCCCTGAGAAGGAAATGTGGAACCAGGAGACACATTTTTTAATCCCAGTCTCCTATTTGGCCGAAATTGTGTGCTCTTGGGCAATTGCTTTTCTGAAGTAATCCATCAATCAACCAAATTTGTAAAGTGCTGCTCCTCACCCAGCGCAGAAGTGTTGATGGTTTCAGTTGAAGAGTCAGGTCTTGAGGTATCTTCTGAATTCCATCAGGGAGGGTGATGTTCGTAGGTGGAGGTGCAGGTCATTCCAGGCCTATGCGGCGAGGTAGGAGACGAAGCAGCTTCCGCTGTGGCTGTGACTGATGTGAACAAGGGTCAGAGAGGTGTAGCACAGGTTTTTGGCGGGTTGGTGGAAGTTCAAGCGGTGGTTGATGTATGCTGGTCCATGGTCCTGTAGGCACACTGTAGGCGTGTCAGCAGCTTGAACTGGCATCTCTTCTGGACAGGGAGCCAGCGGAGGTTCTTAAGGTGGGGGTGATGTGGGTGCATTTGGGGAGGTTGACGTTAAGTCTGGCTGCTGTGTTCTATATGTTCTTGAGTCTTTTGAGGAGTAGGGTGGTGATGCCGGAGAAGACAGCGTTCCCGTAGTCGAGTCGGCTGGTGACAAGGGGCTGGGTGACAGTTTTTCTGGTGCTGACGGGGATCTATTTGAAGATTTATTTTGAGCATGCAGAGGGTGTGGAAGCAGGAGGAGGCAACTGTGTTTATTTGGTGTTTCTGCTCTGCTACCTATTTGGCAAGATTGTGAGTGTTCTGATTTCATGTAAAAACTGCTAGTAAGCAAGCATGTGATTGCATAATTGGCAGAAGTGCCCAGTCACATGGTGTATTCACTTTTACGGGTTTATGTTATGTTAAGGAGTTTTATAGAGCGCATAGTTGCCTCAACAATGGGGCTTCCCAGCCCTAGACTATGGAAATAGGTAGCAGACTCTATCGGCATCACAAAAGGAGAAACAGGCTGATTTAGCTAGAAGACACAACTTAAATACAATACAGCGGTAAATGTATAGACTTTGCACCAAGTAGCAGTCCATTGTGGTCTTATGTGTACAAACTTAACGAACTGCTTGATCCTGGGAAAGTAAAACTCTCCCTGTGCCTCTTCCAGGGATCTAACAATATGGCAGCCCTTTGAGGCAGGTTCAATAGAAGAAATAGACACTAAGGGCATATTTCTAAGACAGGTCCTGTGCATATGTTTCATTCACTCTTTCAAGGTTGTTTTCATCTTAAAAGCTGAAGGTGCTGGTGAAGTTGCTTTGTGCAGGACCCCTCCTGTGCTGCAGTGCATTACTCCCAACCACCAACAAGCATCTCTTTCACAGCTTATCAAGAACTGAAAGAGTGAGAGTTGCATGTCCTTTGAAAGAGCTAAAAGGTGCTAAAATACAGGACAGTGGGCATACTTCAGTACCTCTGTGTGGGCCGGACTGGATCCCCAATTGCAGGCCAAACCTGCTGAATGCAGATTGCCCAAGCAACCTGGGGCCCCTCACTTTAGGCCTCACAGCTCCACACCATGAGTCTAAAGGTAGGATGAGCCCCTCGCTACCATGGGCCTTGCAATCATCATCCTGCTCTGTGAGGCCCAGGGGAGGAGGGCACGTCACCTATTCCTTGCAGACCTACACATTATTAAGAGGCCTCGGGGGTCACCCCATTCCCTGGACCTCACATCGCTATACCACAGCTGTGAGAACCAGGGCAGAGTGTCTCACTGGCATGGGGCCCCATTTTGGTCAGTTGGGTGCGGGTTCATAGGCAGCTGCCCATGCCTAGTGACAATCCTGAAGAAGAGAGACAGGCGGATGCTTCAGTATGTGCAGGGACGCCAGTCCGGGTGTGAAAAAAGAGCGAGACAAGTGGATCTACAGTGGATGGACTCAATTGGATCACTGTGTAAATGGGCATTGATGTGGAAGGGAGAGGTGGGGAGACCTGCAGGTGGGACAGTGTGTGGCACTTTCACATCTACTTAGAAAACAGAGACCTAAGGTTCCTGTGGTAGATGGACATGAAGAACAGCAGTGGGGAAGAACACAACTCCAACCAACATCCCTCACCAGTGCAGAGAGTAGATGGAGAAGAGATCCAACCATGAAAGACATGTTTCAGAAACCCATGACACAAAAGGTAATCCCCACAAGGATAAACACGTGGGAGAATCAGTTTGTGGCGGAAATAAGCATAAGGGCACACCAGTCACTGAAGAATTTATGACCGATAAGTTGAAGGGTAGCTCTTGTGATACTACAAAAAGAGCTCAAACTAGAAGTGCTCAATGTGAAGGATATGAACGATCTGGGGAAAGAATATTTTCATTTGAAGAGACAAAAGACAGGTGGGAGAAACAATCAAAATTCATCCACCAGGAGCTAACTGACCTCAATGTGCGAAATGTGATCCATCAATTCCAATTTCAAAATCTCGAGGAAAGGTCAAGGAGGAAAATTTTTCTCACTGGGGAGTCTACTTGAAGAGGAGGGAAAAATACATTGAGACATACATTAAATGGGGACTGCTCAGAGAACTTCTTTAGAAGGCGAAGTCGAAAGATATTATGCTTGATAGACATCACACAGTTCCATTCTCTCCCCCACAGCTTCAGGCCAACAGATGTCCTGATGAGGGCTAATTTTTTTCAACAAAAGGCACAAATAATTGCAGCAGAAAGAATCAGTGGCGACTTTAATGCATAATCCATTTTTCTGTACCTGGATCCGGTGATGGTCTCTCTCCAAGAGTGCATACATGTATAGAAAGTAGCTCAGTACCGTTGTACCCGCAAAGCAGGCAGCTGATGGCATCATTCTTTCTGCTTAATCAAACCGTATTGTCAAAACACCTCTGCAGCGCATCGCCACATCTTTCATCGTAAATCTCCTGAATTACATGGCTTATACAGATGTTAGATCATTCAACAAGAATAGTGATCTTCCCAGACCACACTAGATGCATTCAATAACTGTGAAAGATCTTCATCAGACTTAAGCAGAAACTTAGAGCAATAAACCTGGATTATAAATTGCTTTGCACAGCTAAACTAAAAGGGTTCTTTCATTGCAAGAACCACCTCTTAGAAACCCCAGAATATGCTCGCCAGCTGCGGGCGCGTAGGATAGAGTTGCATTTAAAGAGGCCCAAGCCTGGAGCATGCGAAGTTGAGGTCTATCCAGGTAGGACTCTTTATACGAGGACCGAAGTAAAACTGGACAAGACAGAATTATCAAACTTTGGGAAACTTACACCAGCTCACAAGTGCTGATGGACCTGAACAATCAGGCAGTATGGAAGAAGAGCAAGGAGGCGCTAGGGGGCGTGCGGACAAGATGGCTGCAAGCGTGTAAGGCTCCCGCAGCCTAGTGCCATTATCCTTCACTTCTCCTGCCTGCGGGGTGAGACGTGACTGCAAACGCCGCCTGCTGCTGAGTAAAGGCCTCCGGCGGCCCTGGGGGGAAGAATTGGAGCCGGAGACAGCCCATAGCCGGAGATATCCGCCCCGAAAGCCGGCCCGGTGAGAAGCGCGGGCCGCGCTGTGAGTGTCGGCCGGCTGTGAGGAGCACTCTGGCCCGCGGCTTCGCACGAGGCGACCAGGCCGCATAGGCCACGCGTCGCACGGCGGGAGGAAAACACCCCGCTGGCGACCTGTAAAGGCATTGAAGCCCCCCCACCTGGCGACGGCGAAGAGCGGTGAAGCTACCGATCGCCTGAGCTGCGGCGCCACACAAGTGGAGCGCTGGAGCGGTGAGACTCGCCGTGGTGGGTGCTACCTACGAGAGGCGCTGTGGACGGTGGATTGTGGCGGTGTTCTTGGAGGGGCAATCTGAGGCGGCCAGCGAGCGGAAAGACGAGATATCCCGACCAGGCTTGGATCTCCCTGGTGAGGCCTGATCAGTCGTCTGTTGGAGCGGCCAGGTGAGGCATGCGGGGCCGGCGCCCGATGCGAGGGTGACCACTGCGAACGCGGTGGGGAGGCCTGGGACAAGGAGCGAGGTCCCCGTGCGCAGTGCAGAGAGGACAGGCCAGGCGGGCCTCCTCGGGTGCAGCTGAAGGGAGGCGGATCGCCCTGACACTGTGGAGAGCGCCGCTGTGTCCTAGGCCCTAACTATGGACAGGTCCCGATCTCTTTATGCCCGACACCCGCAGGAAGCGACGAGAGGCCCGTGAATCCCCCGGTGGGGGCTGGTGGTGATAGGCTGAAGGGAGCGCTGTGTGGAGGAGCGGTCCCGACTGTGGGCACGAGACCAGTGGATCACGGCATAGCTGCGGCCGATGTGCTGCCGGATTTAGGCCGGCGGTGCTACCGTGTGGACGGGGTCGCGCCGGTCGGCGGCCCCTGTGCGCTGTGTGCTGGCGGCTGAGGTGGTGCATTACCGGACCCTGCTGGTGAGCGGTGCACTCGCCGGGGCCGAGGAGAGGCGCCTAGCGGGTGACTCTGCTACGTGGAGGGCCCATTGTAATCCGGACTTGGCGGCTTCGGACATCGGGGGGCGCCGGCCGGACGACCCCGGCCCTGCAGGGGCGACGACGGCGACTGAGGAGGCCCTGTGATCCTCTCCCTTCTCTGGCACTGGTCGAGGAGGGGGGAAGTTAGCTTCCTGCTGCCCTGATATAACGGTGCCCGGGATCGCACCTACCTGACACGCACCGGAGGAAACCGCGAATGCCGTCAGCACAACAATTGGCCATGGGGCGGTTGCGGAACAAGCAAAGTGAGGGCCGGCTGAGGGTATGGGACCCTGGCCGGGCGCCGGGACGCTCTGATGGAGGCGCGGAGTTGCCGGCGTCGACTTTGGAAGCCAAAATGGACGCCATGCTGGCGGCAGTGGACCGGCTGGGTAACACCCTGGATCAGACTAGAGCCTCCTTGGAATCCCGCATCGACAAAGTCACGATGGATTTCACTTTTACTCCATGCTGACCACCGTAAATTAGCGGACACCGTTGCTCACCAGTCCCAAACGCTACAAGATGTTCAACCGGTGGTGCGCAGCCACACCGCAACTTTACAGGACCTGATCGATCGAGTTAATACTCTGGAGGAACGTGCTGAGGATGCGGAAGGACGCTCTCGATGCCAGAACATACGTGTGGTGGGCCTGCCGGAAGGCAAGGAGGGTCGGCATCCAGAGCAGTTTGTTGAGGAGTGGCTACGGGACATTCTCCCTACAGGGGTGCTCTCTCCACAGTTTGTCGTGGAACGGGCGCACTGAGTTCCGGCGCGGAGGCCTATCCCTGGGGCTCGGCCACGTCCCTTTCTATTCAGACTCCTCAATTACCGCGACAGGGATGTGGTACTCCGTGAAACAAGGAAGCTGGGCGCCCTTGCGGTAGGGGGTGTCCCGGTGATGCTGTTCCCGGACTATACGGCGACGGTCCAGAAGCAGAGAAGCAATTATTTAGAGGTGAAGCGCCGACTACGTGAACTACAGATTCCATATTCCCTGTTGTTCCCCTCACGCCTCCGGGTGGTCACGAAAGAGGGGACACGTTTCTTTGACGCCCCGTCCGATGTCTGGGACTGGTTGGAGGAAACGGGACTGCACAGTGGTCAGAAACCCACGGACTCAGGCATTGGCAGGCAGCGAGAGAGACGGTCGCAGCGACGGAGGGGAAGCCGTGGAGGATCGGGGTCGAGCCCTGCCGTGGCGCCCAGCCCGGAGAAGATGCGCCTGGAACGCCAGGAAGCCCTTGAGGCAGTGGCAACCTTGGGATCTGTGAGCAGTCAGGGGGACCTGGCAACCCGCGACCATAGCGATCCTGAAACTAGTAGATCTTCCTCTCCGACTGCCATGCTTTCAGATGACCAAATGCTGCCAGTGGTGACACCTCAAACAGCTGACATTATTGTGTGAATAATGACACATTGGGACAATAATATGTACAGGTGATGGAGGTGGAATGAGTGTGGCTGGGCACCCGCCGGGGGGGGCTGTGGACCCTGCTACTCCCCTGTTTGCTGTGATGCGGTCCCTCGCGCCGGCAGGTGCGGACCGGTTGGGGTGCCTTCGGTGGGTGGGACTGGGGGCGGCGGGGATTTCCCTTCCCGGGGAGTGAAAGGAGAGGAACACGCATGTTATGGCCAATAGGCAGCGGGTGGCGGCAGTGGGCACAATAGCACCGTTAGAGAGTGCTTGGCGCCGCTAGCAGCTCAGCAGGCACGTACGGCAGGGGCGGGGGTAGCACAGGACCCTAGTAACTCACGACCAGCACCATCGCCCTTAGCACCCGCTAGCATACACCTGGCTTATTCTTCCATAGACGCTTGAGTTGTAAGTTTGGACGAATGCCCGTTCTGGGGTTTGCCCTTGCAGTTATACAGTTTTTGATTTGTAGTTTTCTCATTTGTTATGTTGTTGCAGCAGGCCGACATGACATCCGCAACTGTAATCCCCCTCCCCCCGGCCGACCCGCTCCTGGCCCTGTGTCCCACACACTCCTTACTTGTCCTCTATGTCTGACACTGCGGTAGTTACATGGAATATAAGAGGTATGCACACGCCGGCGCGTCGTTACTCTGTTTTCGCCTACCTGCAGCGTCATAAGGTAGCCATTGCCCTCCTACAGGAGACCCATATGACGCAGCCAGAACTAGATAAGCTGCGTACTCGTTGGAGAGGTCAGCTCTTTGGGACCACATACTCTGCACACGCCCGTGGCACATTGATCTGGGTAAGGGTGGGTATACCGTTTGACCCCGCTGGGCGGTACACATTGGTCAGTGGGAAGCTTAATGGCCAACATATGCTATTGGGCTCTCTCTATGCCCCAAACGTCGACCACTCGTCGTTCTTGGACCAACTATCTGTGGTACTAACACCGTATGCGGGCCTTCCCTGGCTACTGGGTGGGGACTTTAACGCAGTTCTCGACACACACCTAGACAGGTCCTACCCGCCCCTCCGTAGCACACAGGTAATTTCGAGCGCAAGGAGCCTCAATAATTGGTTGTCACGCTGGGCCTTACGAGATATGTGGCGCAACTTACATCCCAGCGACCGCATTTATTCGTATTACTCGGTGGTACACGACCTTCACGTCCGACTCGACAGGGTGGTGGGCTCTCACTCCTTGATCCCCCTGATAGCACAGGCAGAATACTTGGGCCGGACCCACTCGGATCATAACCCCCTTAGGCTGTGTCTGTGTTGGGACCCCGGAAGGCTCCCCGTTCCGACGTGGCGACTGCAGCCGGCAGCTCTGGAGGACGCTGAATTCCGTGCCTCTCTAGGCACGGCGGTTGAGCAGTTCTTTGAGCTGAACGAGGGAATGACAGGCAGTGAGCTGACGGAATGGGATGCGCACAAATCCACCATTCGGGGACACTGCCTGGGGGCGACGTGAAATATTCGTAAACAACTTGCGTTGTCGCTAGCTGCCTTGGAGTCACGCCTTCTGTCGAGTGAACGTCACGGCGAAGGCGGAGGCCGGGACTCGACTCGGCTGGCGCGGCTCCGGACGCGTCATGCTGAGCTACTTGAGCGACTGCGGTGCCACAACTACTCGGCTCATTTGGCTCGGGTTCACGCCACATCCGATAGGGCGGGGCGGTTATTAGCCTGGTTACTTAGGCAGGAGACGGTACATGCCCCGATAGAATCTATTCGTGGGTTGGACGGGGCACTGGTGCATACGCAGCGGGAGATCCACCAAATACTGACAACACATTATGCGGCCCTGTACACTTCGACGGGGCGCCGACAGGTGCAGGATCTAGATCAGTTTCTGGAGACCGCCCATTTGCCCACAGTTCCAGGTGACCATCAGGAATCACTGGAGGCCCCCCTCATGGTGGAGGAGATAGGAGAGGCAGTGGCTTCCCTGGCCTCTGGAAAGGCGCCTGGACCGGATGGACTCCCGGCGGAGTACTATAAGACCTATCGGGAGTCCCTAGTGCCCAGGCTGCATGCACTATATCTTGCGGCCCTCGAGGAGGCCACCCTGCCTGCCTCCATGAGGGAGGCCTATCTGATCTCCCTACTCAAGCCTGGGCGCGATCCTACCAACCTGGGGTCCTACCGCCCCCTTGCCCTTCTTAACGCGGACTACAAAATACTGGCCAAGGTCTTGGCGGAGCGGCTGGCCCCAACGGTACCGGCGTTGGTGCACAGGGACCAAAATGGGTTTGTGCCGAAGCGCAACACTTCTCTTAATCTGCGACGGTTCTTTCGGGTGGCTACAGATGGAGCGCAGCATTGACCTAGGGCGGGCTGCCTGGTCTTGGACCTGGAAAAGGCCTTCGACTGTCTTGAAGGGGGGTACCTGGTGGCGGCGCTGTCACACTATGGGCTGGGCCTCGGGTTCCTCCAGATGGCGGCGCTCCTCTACAAGAACCCTGTGGTGCGGGTAAGAACTGGTCCATACATTTCTGACGCCATCCCGATCAGTCGCGGCACCAGACAGGGGTGCCCTCTCTCGCCCCTCCTTTTCGCGCTCGCAATAGAGCCTTTGGCTGCTACGCTACGTGGCGTGCTGACGGACGGCATCCCCCTGGGTGATGCGACCCATCAGGTTTCCTTATACGCGGATGACCTCCTGGTTTTCATCAAGGATGTGGCACACATTCCGGGGGATCTGGAGCGAGTACTGTCCGACTTTGCCGCGCTTTCCGGTCTACGGGTGAATGCCGCTAAGTCGTGCCTCTATGCGTTCCGAGCCGAGACTCAAGATCCACAATACCATCTAGGGGAAGTACCGGTCAAGTGGCAGCCAGACACCTTCCGTTATTTGGGCATCCAAATATACCGGCAACCGGCGGATCTGGTGGAGGGCAATCTGGGTAAGGCGGTTTTGGAGTACCCTCCCTCTCACGGTCACGGGGCGAATCGCTTTAATCAAAATGGTGATTCTACCCAGGCTCTTATACTATTTTGCTAATCTGCCCATTTACATACCGGCTTCCTTTTTTACAATCTTGGTGCGATCGCTCCGAGATTTTGTGTGGGGTAATGCACGCCACAGAGTCGCACTATCCAAACTATATCTCCCCACGGGTCAGGGGGGACTTGCGATGCCGTGCTTTGCACATTATTATCTAGCGGCACAACTGCAGTGGGTGGTCAGGTGGCTGGCAGACAGAGAGCGAGACGACACGGCGACCAAGGCGCCCCCTATTTCTCTGGCTGATATCACCGAGTCGTTCCACCCGACCGCAAAGGTGTTCAAGCCGGTGGCCCTTCTCGTCAGAGTAGCCTATAAATCTCTGCGGGGTGCTGGACGCTGGGCTGGTTCACATGTTGTGGAGCTGCTCCGCACTGGATTTGTACTGGTGGGCGGTTCATGGAGCACTAAGTGCCTGCACGGGTCGACAGGTCCCGTTTGAGTGGCCGGTCTGCTTGCTGCACCTTTTTTACAGAACTCCCTCTACGAAGGTTGCATCTAGGTTTTTCGACCTGGGTCTGGTGGTGGCGAAGAGGTTGCTTACCAAGCGCTGGAAGGCAGCGGACCCCCCCCATGCGCAAGCGTGGCGGAGTTCGCTGCTGGTGTGGGCGGGGGCGGAGCATACGGCCCTTTTGCGGGAGGAAATACTAGGCCTCAGACGGACACCAATAGCGAATCAGTGGGACACACTCTTACAAGCCCTGACACACCTAGATGGGGACACCATGAGGCCCTGCGGGGTGCGGGAGGGGGGCACCCTTACTGAGGGGAGGGGCGACAGTCAGACTAGGGGCTGGACATGAAGAGTGTTGCTAAGGCTTTAGTTGCCTCGGTGAGGTACTGGGGAATGGTGATGTCGATAGAACGGCCTATACAAGGGGACAAGGGGAGGGTCGGGGGTGGTCGGAACAGGGGACAGAATGCGGGAATGTCAAAGTGAAGGCCGGAATCTGCTGCTGTTGATTTGTCAGGGCACTTGTTGTTCTGCCCCTTTCCTTCTGTTTAGTGAACTGTTTATAGGAGCATAGCGGGGATGTGCGGGCGACATCCGAGTGGCTCACTCAGGTGAAGTCCCCCAACAATGAGAAAGCGAAGGGGTTGTTGTGATAATGATATCGACTGCGAAGCCCGTAATGTTATTCTTTATTGGAAGGTGGGCGTAGAACCTGATCCCGTTCATTAATGTACTCATGACCAGAGATGTACTATTGGGCCTATTTCAATTGTTAGTCATACGGATCCTAAATTGTACCGTGTACCTTGTTTAAACCTAAAAAAATGCCAATAAACAGATTTCATAATAATGGAAGAAGAGCAAGAAACTAACCTGAACTCCTCACTGCCTGCAGTGGGTGGGAACACATCCCTTGAACATCCTGTGTTTTGGATCAGCCTAGATGATGCTATCTGTTCTCTTTTTCTTTGTGTTCCTCTCCGTTGACTTTATACTCCTATCTCTTCAAATACCACCTTCTCCTGGCCATTGTTTTTTCCAGGCTTGCTCCATTTATTCCAGGGGTAATTTAGTATCCATTTCAATGACCCTTTAATGCACAGAACCAAGCGAGGGTATCAAGGAGACATTCTCTTGCCCATAGGACCCTCTCAGGTGATAAAGGGGGTGTTGGACTTGGCCCTCTCTGCAGAGTCATCCCTAAACTTTTTGCCTAAACCTTCTTGGTTTATGAACCTGTTTTTTTGGCCTTTAGGACTCCACACACTTTACCACTGCTAACCAGTGTTAAAGTGCTCATGCTCTCGCCTTTAAACATGGTAAAGTTGTCTTACACCCAATCACAACATTTAGCTAACTCATGATTCCCTAGTAAAGTGGTACTACAGGTACCCAGGGTCTGCAAATTAAATGCTACTAGTGGGCCTGCAGCACTTTTTGTGCCCCTACTTAAGTAGCCTTTGAAAGCAAGTCCCAGGCCTGCCATTGCTGCCTGTGTGTGCAGTTGTGAACTATCATTTCAACTTGGCAAAATAGACATTTTGCAAGGCCAAATCTTTCAGTTTATTACATATGTCACCCCTACAGTAGGCCGTAAACAGCCCCTAGTGCAGGGTGCTTTGTATTTAAAAAGTTGGATATACACCTTTAGGTTTTACATGTCCTGGTGTTGAAAAACTCTCAAATTCATGCGTACCTCTCCCATAGGTTAACATTGAGTTTACTTATTACATTTCATAAGTGATTTGGGAGCAATAGGAAAGTCATGTTTGTAGTCTGAGGGATTGTTTTAAAACCCTCTTTAATGGTAAAGTGAGATTTTAAGTTACAATTCTGAAAATGGCCCTTTTAGAAAGTTGGTATTTTTTTGTCCTAACCATTTAGTGCTTGCAGCCTGTTCCAGGGTCACATGATTAGATGTAGTTGGCAGTTAGCTTTTGTATATTCCTCCTAGCCAGTATCACAATAGAGGTTTTGGGTGTTGGAAGGATGAGTCATCCTGGCTTAATAAGGGGGCAGAGTTGTCACCTACCACACTTGCACTTCAAAGGCAGTGGACCAGCACATTCACACAGGACTTCACACTAGCCTATTGTGCCCCCGGACAGACTGGGACCAGTTCAGGGAAGCACGAAATTCCAGACCAATTTAGGGGAAGTCCCAGAAGCTTCTCCCACTTCAAAGAAGGCACTAGGTTAAAAATGGGACTCTCAGACTCAACTATACAGATCACTTCTGGACCTGTGGAAGGCGCAGAAAAATGGCCTCTCTGCTGCCCGCTGCTCTACTGCAAGAAGGACTACCCAGCTGCTCTGCTGTTCTTCTGCAAGAAGGACTGCTGTGCTGTCCTGCTTCCTGAGGAAGAAGTTCTGGACCTGCACATCAAACCCAGGACTACCAGAGCGACTCCAAGGGCTCCAACACCCTTGAACCCTGCACCTGAACTCTGCCTACTGTGAATCCTAACCCCGAAGTGGTGCCTCACCAGTCCTGGACCCTTGTAAGCGGGGATAAAGGTGCTTTACTAGCCCAGCTGTGGTCCACATCTGAACCAATGCAGTGTGACGCAAACCGATGCAGCCTTCGCTGCTCCTCATTGGAACCGGTGCAGCAGTATGTAAATTGATGCAGGATCTCACATCTCAGCCTTTGCAGCTCCTCATCAGAACCGACATAGCATGATGCACCTTGATGCTGACCTCACATCGCTCCTCGGAAGCAACGCTGCACTGTAAAACATTCAGAATCCAGGATATAAGGTACAATTCTCAGCGGGCCTAACCTGGTCCCTGTATCCGGCCCACACTCCAGCACAGTCGGCCTGAACTTTTGACTTTGACAATGTCATGCGCGTTCAGATAAACACAGTTGGCACTTGTTCTTCTCACCACTATTTTTATCTAGATCTTTAAAATTGTATATCTCCGGTTTTGTTAATTGGATTTTTGTTGTTTTGGTCTATGATAATGTATTAAAATGTGCTCTATTTTTGTAAATTGGTGTGGATTTTCTGTATGTTGTGTTATCACTTTACTACTATTTGAGTGCTGCATAAATACTTTACACTTTGCCTCTAAGTTAAGCCTGGCTGCTTTTATGCCAAGCTATCATATGGTTAAATAGAGGTTAAATTTGTTACTGTTTTTAGTTGACCCTGACAGGGATTGTGGCTGTTACTTGAGAAAGTCTCACAACACCCTCAACCAACAACCCAATTTTTCACAGGGGGTTTTCAAATTTTTTCCAGAAATGTGTATTGACTCCTATATAATTTCAAAAGAAGAACAGTTACAATATGCCAGACATCACTCCCCTCAGATGTGCTTCTATGGCATAAAAAATCTCCTGGGCACCAGGTGTTTTTTCCGGGGTGATGTGGCTACACTGGAGTGTTTCACTCTGGCTTCATGAGGGGTTTCTAGAGGGTTAGTGTTCCTGTTCCAGAGGTCATGTCCTCTAGTGATCTCATGGGACAATACAGACAGTGGGCTTCTATAATGCATTGACTGGCATGGTAGAAGATTGCCCCTGGATGCTAATAAGTATCTATTATCCCCCATCAATGGCACATAATATTTTAGGTGGACTTAATGAGATCTTGATTGAGCTTCCTATTGAAATACGGATAGCGCGGAGATGTATTAATTTTACTCAGTTCAACCTGTCACTTACACAGTGGACTCTGCTCCCGGGACTTTCTTCTTTTCCAGGTCAGTAGATCTTTGCCACCATTTTAGAATGGAGAATGAATTAAAACATTTCAATAGGCATCATAATGTACAATTAGTAGTTCAGTCAATAATGAGAGTTTTAGGAACAGTTCAAAAACCTTTATTATGCATTCTGAATTTAGTAAGTTTGTATTTGTCTTTTTATTCAATTAGTAAATCAGTTAAATCAGTTTACAAAAATATCAAGTAAATCATGGTTATAATCAATATATACAAAGTATATCAAGTGGGTTCCATAAAGGAATAAGTCCCTATTCTATAAGAGGTGAATTTAGAATTCTAAGTAGAACCCATGAAGAGATCTGTGGAGTATTCAAGAAGTCGAACTCCCCATAAGTAGCAGTTCTAACAGGTGTTGCAGTGGCTGCACCCTTAAATCATCGAGATAAGTCCAAAGAGTTACTGCCCAGGTGGAAAATAACTAAAGCCGTCAGCAGTAGCTTTCACCTTAAAAGGAAAGAGCATCAGAAAAGGTATTCTGGTGATCGGACATCTCGAGCCAATGAGGAGCAATTGTCTGATCTGCTGCAACTTCTTCCTTCGTTCCCACGGTAAACAAACGATGTAGAGGGTGCACTATCTAAATGTATCAGTTAGTAACTAAACATTAATATTTGTTAAATTCGCTTTGAGTTTCCCATAAGAATCTCAGCAGTCTCTAACTATGAGCTTATTCAGGTTTCACTGTGTAACAATGAACTACTCTAAAGACAGAAATATATTAATTCAACATCCTGGTTAAATAATGAATTTCACATCGTCTTGCAAGCTCTGTTTGTTTTAATATACTGTTCTCTATTCATAATTGTGTGAATATGTGGCAGGCATGAAACTGTCTAAATACAATGAGAACATGCAGCTTGGAAAGAAGAAATACATTTCTATAAGGTCAGCACATCCTACAGTAATGACACATTTAAGCAAGTCAAATGCAGGCCAGCTATCATGGTTTAGCATTTCCAAAACCTTTATTTATTAAAGAGAGGAAATAAAGGAGGTTAGAAAAACGAAAAGACCTAGTCTGGTCCTAGCAATGGGAACACATTAAGAAATGATGGCTTGGTGCATTTTGCACCATTTGTTTGCATGTCATTTTGAAAATAAACTGCACAGTAGTGCTACATGCAAGCATACGTGAGTGTAATAAAAGCACATTCTCCCTACCTGTTTGTTATAACTTCACGATATACGTTAATAACTAGTGCAGTTTGTCAGTAATGTAAATACAATTTCTAAATGATCTTTTCTGCTGTATCAAATCCTCCACCTGATGGGTATCTTAACCATCACACAAATTTCCCATGTGAGTTCATTTAGAGTGCACTCTCATCATCAGCTGAGTCCTGTCTTTTTCTTTTCTGGCCTCTAAAATTCAATTATTTCATATGATCATCATTTATAATTCCGTTCAGTCCCAAGTGTTTCTCAAATAACTTTCTCTGGTACCTTTCTTGCCTTTTGCGCAAAATACATTTAGAGCGTTTGACCAAAGCATAAAGAAATATTAAGCAAAGCCCCAGAATAATTTTTCGTGTAAAGAAACACAAGGGACACCCTACTCACAAGGAACCAGGGTAAGTATTATATAGACAGAAACAATGGTTCCTATGGACAATGTCATTGGTATCAATGAACAAATGCACAATGGCAATAAAGACAGGGTTACGGGGATGTCCAAATGAGAATAAGAGACTATTTACCACACAATGTTGATATTCACTACAGTTTTTATATGCAAAACATCTGGTATGTATTCAACAAAAAGTGCATAGTGTTCCCAGTGAGCGTGGAACCAACGTTAAAATATGTGACTTATTGTGACATAGAAGAAAATGATTTCCAACAGTAATAAAGTCGACCATTCAATAGATATATAATAAATACAGCCTTCTACGAAAATATTAGAGACTGATAAATGGTTCGCTTTAAGTATTGTCGACGGAGTTTCGACCCACAAAAACAATAAGGGGTCTCTTCAGGACCTAATGATGTAGGGACATCTGAGAAAGAGGAATGACTGTCAAAGTGACTGTTGTGCACCACGAGGTAGTGAAATTGTAGGAGGGGTGCTCACATGCCACCCAGCTGGGCTCCTAGTGAGGGGAAGGGAGCAGACAGCCTGGGATGTGTAAGGATCTGTAGGATCACATGGATAGGTGTATCACAACAACAAGGACCGGGAATCTGTGTGATGGAGCCAGTCTTGATATTGTAGTTTTCATAGAAGGAAAAATCAATCTACGATTGTCACTGGTACAACTGAGATGGAGTCGGATGTGTGAAAGAAAGCAGCGATCCAATAAATAAGGCGTTCGCTCTGAATACAGCAAGGCACGCCAATCCGTGAGGGATATTTGTATCTCGTTACTGGGCTACAATCAGGCCGGATACAGTAACAAACAAGCATTTGCAATGCAATAGGTCTCGCATTTACGCGAGTTTAAGCTATTGCCATTGTAAATAACAATGCCTTTTATTTATGTTTTAAAAACCAAAACTTAAAAAAGGCATTGTCATTTACAATGCCAATAGCTCAAACTCGCGTAAATGCGAGACCTATTGCATTGCAAATGCTTGTTCCCGTTAGCCGCTATGTATGTTGCACAAACGCGAAAACACCCCTCCCCAGGGCTTTAAGTGGGGGGGGGGTCTGTGGGGGTCTGAGCACCCCCAGTTTTTTTGGGGGGCCTCGAAAGGGGTCTCTAGGGGGCCCAATTTTCGGGCCTCAAAAGTAAAAGGTATGGTGACCAGACGTCCCGGTTTTTGTTTGGTGTTTCGGGTGAGCATGCGCGCGCACTGCTTAAGGTGTGACGTCATTGTAGCAGGAAGGGAAATCCTTTGAAGAGAGACACTTTCTCTCGGGCTTTCCCTTCTCTTTGAACATGCAGTGCCACTTACGTCATCGTGCCATCCATCGGCACAACAACAGCTGTTTAGAACCGGCACGACCCTGCTTTTACGGCCTGCAGCAAGATTTCTCCAGCAACCAGTGTGACCCTGCTCTGCCTTAAAGCAAGCGAGGGACGAGGGTCTACAACAGAATCCAGCAGCAGTGAAAAGGAAACTTACCTTCGTGACGCCTCCACAGCCCTACCAGCACTGTCGGGACCCTGCCTCCGCATCAGAGCTGCCTCAGCCAGGATCCTTCTGAAGCCACACAAGACTTGCCCTCCCAGCCTGCAAGCCTGCAACGTGAGTATTTTAATTGCCCTAGACAACTGGTATAAGCGTATATGAGGAGAGCGGTTGCTTTTAAATACCGACTACTACGAGCGACGCCCGGGCACGGTAGGGAAATGAAAGGACCCTGTAGATGTTGGCAGTGGTGTCGCGTTCGGTGAAAATATCAATTGTGAAAAAGAAGCGCCCTCTACAGGGTTAGGGTGTGAGGTGCACGGCAGTAATGTATATGCAGCAGAATGTATGTGCGCACTCAAAGGACGCTGCGCCATTATAATTTGCTGCTGTATTTTATTGTCGTATATGTAAGTATTTTACATCCTTCTTGCAGCATTACCCACACCTGTGTTCTATTTGTAGTGCATTTGTAATTGGCTACAATATTAGTAATGGCATATTAGTACATTTTATAGTGATGGTTATATTGTACGTTGCTTATATTTAACAACGAGCCATGTATACTTTGATTGAAGCTTCCTGTAAAGCTCTAGCATTACTATTTATTTGAAAATAGCTCTGGGCCCAAGGGCGTAACTACCAAACGTAACTGCCGGAACACGGGGGCCAGCGGTATTGATTAATGGGCCTCACTTCACCCCAATTATGACCCTTTTTCAATACCAAACCAGATATATGGGGACCATATTTCCTTCCCTGCATTAAAGCCCTCAACACTTGCTATCCCACTGCCTGGGCCGCCTGAAGGCGGTCTTCCCGTCCCTTGTTAGGCGAAGGGCCCCTTCTTCACATTCTGCGGGGGGGCATTATTTTATATTACGCCACTGCTCAGTACAAACAGCCCAAGGTTGCCACATCCAGCAGATGCTCGGGTTTAATTAGGATCCGCTGTTGGGTGTGTGCAGGGTGGGGAACAGTACAGGGTATAGAAAGAAGTACAACAAAATTGTTACTCGTATATAAATGTTTCTGTGCTGTAGTAATTGTCCACATGATTGTAAACAGCTGAAGAGCATCCACTGTGTACAGACCACATGTTACCGAGTACACAAAAAACCCTACCTTAAACAGCACTAAATGCCCAAATAATGCACACTACCAGTGCAGCCCTGCCCCTTTCGGCCCGTCATCTCTATGCCTCAAAAACCTACCTGATTTCTCTAGATACATACCTGCCCGTCTTTTTTCTCAATCATATGTCTATTTCTAACCAACCGACCGTCCACCCATCAGTCAGTTTATCCATCCATGGGTCGTTTCATTTACATTATATTCCCTTCTGTGTGTTAGTCCGTCCAGGTGTCTGCTTCTGTTCACTGATCGCCTAATGAATAACGTTTACAGTAACACATATGTGATAACGTGGAACCACACATGTCAAATCACACATAGGATGCACAATAACGCATGAAATACATACCGACTTTGGCATACACTCTAGCGCTGGTGCTTGCACACACAACCTGTGAGCCTGTGAGCCTTCAGAAGAACTTGTGCCAGCGCCGGAAAATGGCGGTCGCCAGTAGATAGCTATAGTTAGGACCTATTAGCCATAGGAAATCCGCAACATTCTATTTGGAAAAACTTTGGCGCCGGTTGACGAATCTTCGTGAAACTTTCAAAACTGGTGGGGCGCTCCGGTCCGCTCTTATCCTAAAAGTCTCGGGGTGATTCGTCAAGCGGGGGCCGAGAAAAAAGGGGGGTCCCAAAACGTGTTTTCCCCATGCAATTTTCAATAGGAACCTTTAATCGCAGATACAGCCCGAACTGCTGAACGGAATTACACCAAATTTAGCAAAAAGGTAGTCCTTGGTTCAGAGTCGTGCCTTTTGGTTAAATGGTGTAAATCCGTTCAGTAGTTCCTGAGAAAATCAAAAGTAAAATCACATATATATCTGGGCGGAGCCTAACCACACATCTCATCGTGAGATCTGATTGGCTGTCAGCCCTTCATCCAAGAAGTGTTGGAAGCCATCTTGGGACCAATATACACGATAGCACCTCATTAAAAAGCATTGCAGTTAATAGAAGGTTTTAAGACTTTAGTTACATTATAAATCATTTGTTGATGGTAACATACTCATTTTAGGAATTGTGGTGTGTTCTAAGGTGATTTTACCATGTGAAAAAGCCTTCTGCTGGGATATCATGAATCATGTTTGAGAGAAAACTATTTTCTCATGCTTTTCCTACAGAGGTTTGGAAGGTGATTTATAAGCTAAACAGAGAGCATATTTTCTGTAAATTCACATTATCTTTCTCAGTCATGTGAGAATGAAGTCTGACATTCTCAGTAAAACATGTACATCCAACAAGGGCAGAGACTATCAGTTGATTCCTTTGTGTTCTACTGCAGCTTCCCAGAGTGTTCGAAAGAACAACTAGAGCGCTAACAGTCCTACTTATGACAAACGTATTGCACACCTGAAGCCATCTTGATTGGAATAAAGTGGTAACTCTTAAAACATTTAATTTAAAAAGGAACAACATGAGGGGGTTCCTTTTGCCATAGCAAGTATGATTAGTGCTGCAGAAAGAAAAATTAGGGCACATTTTGAGTGACTTCTCAAATCCTCTTCTATTTCATTAAAACATTCTGACATGCAGTAGCAGTCAGTAGCTTTACTACAGTGATCTAATGAGCAACTAGAGTGCTAACATTCTGAATTTATGGCAAATGTGTGACACATCTGAATGCCTTCTTGATGGAATCAAAGTAAAAAACTGAAAGTATTTCCTACTGAGGAGACTGCAGTAAATGAGGAAATCAGGAAACTTCATAACAAATAAATCTCCCAAGATGGCTACCAGAGACAAAAGAGCCCAAATGCAGCACAAATATCACCCAGATGTAGCCCACATGTAGCCCAATGACAGAAGTGTGCAAAACACTTTTTATTTGTTGTGTTTTTGCAGTTTTATATAGTGCAGACTTGTCAGGTATTGGAGTGCTTTACATGAGCATTGATTACATCACACAAGAACAAATTCATTTTGGTTGTAGACATGGGGAGATTAAGTGATTAGACCAGAATATCACAGAATGTCGAGCTGAAGCAGAAACTCCAACCTGGTTCCCCAGTTGCAAAGTCTGCAGCTCTGGAAGTAACACCACATCCACTCCCCTAAGTGCAACATTTAATCAAGTGGTCAACTGGATAAAAAACATAAAGATAACAAATAATTTAAAAGTGCTTTGTCGCTATTTGAAAACTCAGAAAATATGTCCTCATTTTAGTTTTTTAGAGCACTAACCATAATTTTGATACAAATAAGACCCTCTCATAAATGTAATTTCTAAAGGAAATGCTCTAGGTATTACAGTTTTGATTACATCAAGATGACGTCAGGCGTGCCACACTTTTGTAATAAATATAGAATGTTAGCAATCTAGTTGTTCATTAGGATACTGTTGAGATGCAAAGGCCAGGGGCACGGACTCTGAAAATTGAAGGCAGGTAGGAGGGTGCAGAGACAACAATTTGACCACACTGGGCAGGCAGTAAGGGCAGTGGCAGCACAACAGACTATGGAGGGCAGTAGAAAGGGGGGCAGGGGCAACAAACCAACAATACAGGACTGGCAAGAGAGGCTGTGGCAATATAATAGAACATTGTGGGCAGAAGGAAGAGGCAGTGGTAGTACAACCATACATGCCAACAGACCCGATTCAGCCAGGAAACGTCCAATGTTTTTAAGCTCAAATGGGCTTTATTTGATCGGTCTCCTGTCTACAATCTCCTCTTTTTCAATGTAACTCAAAGGGGAAAATCAATACCCCAGTTTTTTTCAAAATCTTCCTCTTACCAAGTTCAAAATGTTCGCAAGTATGGTACATTGGATCATGGAAGGCAGGAGGTATTGGGGTAGGGACATGGACTCGGTTAATAGAGGACAGGAGGGACATGGAGAGGTGCACCAAACTGACCCTACAGGGCAGGCATCAGGGTTTGCAGCAGCACAATACACCACACAGGGCTTGCGGGACGGGAGTGCAGCACAACAATCCATAGAAAGCAATAGGGAGGGGACAGGACCATGCACATGGACAACAGAGAACAAAGGGGAAAGAGGCAATGGTAGCTAGCTGACCATAATGGACAGACAGGAGAGAAAGCTGCAGCATAACAGACCATAAGGGTCAGGAGGGACGGATCAGGGGCATTACAATGGAACAGACAAGCCAGGAGGGAGGAAATAGGGGTCTGCACATGGAAACAGAGGGCTGGGGGCAAGGGGGCAGGGCAGGAGCAGCAAGATGACCATGGAGGTCAGGCAGGGTGGGCACTAGATGCAAGACACACCATAGAGAGCAACAGTGAGACTATGATGGCATACACACAGACCATGGAGGGAAGGTGGGAGGGGGGTCAGGGGCAGCTAGCTGACCACACAGGGAAGGTGGGAGGGGCTGTGGCAGCACAGAAGACCATGCATGGCAAGCGGGAGGGTTAGTGGCAGCACAATGGCTATGATGGGCAAAAAGGAGGGTGCAGGGGCATGCACAAAGGACCATGGAGGATAGAAGGGAGGGCCAGGACCTGGGCACAGACAAGAGAGTTCAGGGGAAGGGGCCTCAAAACAGACCACGCGGGGCAGGCAGGAGGAGCAGTTGCAGCACAACAGACCAGGGAGGGCAGAAGGGTGTGGCAGTAAAATGGACCATGGAGGACAGGAGGAAGGGGATAGGGGTGTGGAATGTGGACAGGCAGGGTGGAAGTGGCAGGGACAGGTTACAGTCATCTGACAATGCTAGGCAGGTGGGAGGGGAGTGGCAGCTCAACAGAACACTCAGAGTAGATAGGAGTGGCAGGTCCATGGAACATGGTGGGCAAAAAGGATGGAGCAGGGGCATGCACAAAGACATCGGAGGGCAGGGGGAAGGAGAATAGGGGCAGCAAGCTAAGCACAGAGGCTAAGCAGGAGGTCAATGATGGGGCATAGAATTGGGCAATGGATGGCAGGAGGAGTGGACTGGTACATCATGCTAAATGGAGGGCAGTGGCAGCACATCAGACCATGCATGGCAGGAGGGAGGAGGTTAGTCCATGGAATCAGTGGTACAAAAGGGGGTGGTGATGGACGGAGCATCAGAACCAATCAAACACTCACACACAGTCAACAGATCTGGGTTTGATCCATCACCATTCTTTAGCCCACTCTGCCATGTCTGAACTGGGGTGGCAGAGTGGGCTAAAGAACGGTGGTGGATCAAACCCAGATCTGTTGACTGGGTGTGAGTGTTTGATTGGTTCTGATGCTCCGTCCATCACCACCCCCTTTTGTACTGCGTTGTTCGCGATAAGTTGGCAGGGTATGCTCAGACTTGAGTCCCTTGCTCACTTTGCCCCTGGATTCAAGCAAGCCTGGCTGAAGACGGCTGAAATGCCAGAAACCGGTCCTAGGAAGCTTGTTTCCGGTCCAGGGAAGGCATGGCTTGGCAGTTCGGGCTGGACTGTTCCCATGAGGCACATGGTCAGACTGATTTGCATATGGCCATGTCTGAACTGGGGCGGCAGAGTGGGCTAAAGAACGGTGGTGGATCAAACCCAGATCTGTTGACTGGGTGTGAGTGTTTGATTGGTTCTGATGCTCCGTCCATCACCACCCCGTTTTGTACCGCTTTGTTCGCGATAAGTTGGCAGGGTATGCTCAGACTTGAGTCCCTTGCTCACTTTGCCCCTGGATTCAAGCAAGCCTGGCTGAAGACGGCTGAAATGCCAGAAACCGGTCCTAGGAAGCTTGTTTCCGGTCCAGGGAAGGCATGGCTTGGCAGTTTGGGCTGGACTGTTCCCATGAGGCACAGGGTCAGACTGATTTGCATATGGCCATGTCTGAACTGGGGCGGCAGAGTGGGCTAAAGAACGGTGGTGGATAAAACCCAGATCTGTTGACTGGGCGTGAGTGTTTGATTGGTTCTGATGCTCCGTCCATCACCACCCCTTTTTGTACCGCTTTGTTCGCCATAAGTTGGCAGGGTATGCTCAGACGTGAGTCCCTTGCTCACTTTGCCCCTGGATTCAAGCAAGCCTGGCTGAAGATGGCTGAAATGCCAGAAACCGGTCCTAGGAAGCTTGTTTCCGGTCCAGGGAAGGCATGGCTTGGCAGTTCGGTCTGGACTGTTCCCATGAGGCACAGGGTCAGACTGATATGCATATGGCCATGTCTGAACTGGGGTGGCAGAGTGGGCTAAAGAACGGTGGTGGATCAAACCCAGATCTGTTGACTGGGTGTGAGTGTTTGATTGGTTCTGATGCTCCGTCCATCACCACCCCCTTTTGTACCGCTTTGTTCGCCATAAGCTGGCAGGGTATGCTCAGACGTGAGTCCCTTGCTCACTTTGCCCCTGGATTCAAGCAAGCCTGGCTGAAGACGGCTGAAATGCCAGAAACCGGTCCTAGGAAGCTTGTTTCCGGTCCAGGGAAGGCATGGCTTGGCAGTTCGGGCTGGACTGTTCCCATGAGGCACAGGGTCAGACTGATTTGCATATGGCCATGTCTGAACTGGGGTGGCAGAGTGGGCTAAAGAACGGTGGTGGATCAAACCCAGATCTGTTGACTGGGTGTGAGTGTTTGATTGGTTCTGATGCTCCGTCCATCACCACCCCCTTTTGTACCGCTTAGTCCATGGAATCAGACAACAGAGGATAGGTAGGAGGTGGATGGGGCAGCAAGCTAACTGTTCAGAGAAGGCGGGTATTAGGAACTTTATTGTTTTTAAAATGTGTGTCTGTGCAAACTATTTAAAATATGAACAAGTATGCAGCATAATCTCACTTTTATTCAGGAAGAAGAGGACGTTCATGACTGTGACTCCAGGCTCACTTGGCAGAAACACCCCCTGACCCTCCACCTCCCATCGCAAAATGTAATGCCCGTGAAAAGGGTAGGTGAACGCAGTGTTATATAGAATAAAGTCCTGAGAGCACGATTGAAAATGAAAACTAGATATAGTGTATGGTATAAACTATGCACCAAAAAGTGTGATATAAGATGAACCGGGCGTGAAATATAATATGCAATACATTGTGCGCAATGACAGATTCATTGGAGAGTGCGAGATAGCACAGGCACTAGCGCGTGCTATGCGATATGCACCTTGGAGTGTAATATGCACAGGGCAGTGTTGTGTAACCTAACTAGTCTCTAAAGTTGTAATATAAAATATGTGCTGGGGAGTGTAACTTTGCATATGCACTGTGACAAAGATATGGATCCCAGATTGTAATATGTATGGCATAGCGCTGTGCGTTATAACATAGGTATCGAGGAAGGCGTGTTAGATGGGGCAATATAACCCATGCGAAGGCAAGTGTGGCATGACATATTCACGGGGTGGTGTTGCAGTGTGCATGGACTAGAGAGTGTCATAGCATACGCACTAGCTGGTGGAATACAGCACAGAGGTGTGTGGCACTCGGTGGGCACTGGTGGGTGTAACACAGCATTGGGCTCAGCCAGGAGCACGCTGTGACTCTCAAGTGAGGTTTGTCTCCTTTCCAGAGAGTAAAATAAAAAGTATTACACACGGTGGATGTGTGTTTTATTAACCGGGAGGGGGGTTTCTTGCATAGTTTTGGTCGAATTTTTGTCGAATCCCCTTTGAATGGCTTGATGTGCGTGTGTATTAAATGTGCCCGTCAACAGCTACCCATGTTTGTATAAATAAACGACAAGGGTGTCTATTTGGAGAGTACCCACCGGCGGGGCCGCCGGGATTAGGCACGGTAGGGCGTCAGACACGTCAGAGCTTCACTAGCGGTGTAAATACATTCCACGTGGATTCATTGTATGCATAGTCGCCTTTTATGGTTTAAATGTTTTTATTGTATTTTCAACCAAAATATATGCATGGAACATTTCTCATACTAGGCTAGTATTCAAGCCCCTGCCAAATGGGTCAACATGAAATCTCACATGAATAGCTTGTGCAGGTGCTGCCCGCTACTTCGCTATGGCCCCGCTTCTTGCACATATAATGCAAAACAAAACCTGTCCCCCCAAAACATAGTCGCCTTTTAATGAATATCACGCAAATTGTCATGGTGATAGGTACGTACGGTTTGTCCAGCATGTCCTAGGTGTTTCTATAAATATATATTTTTTTAAATTATAAAAAACAAAGGCTGGCCCCGGGGGATGGGGTCCCTGGGGCCATAAGTGGCCTGAGGAGGGGGGCAACGCAGCCCCCCTCCTAAAGAATAAAGAACCCCAACCCCCGGGGCCGATTAAGGCCTTGGGAGGGGGGCCGCGCGGCCCCCTTCCAAAAGTTTTCCCCCAAAAAAAATTAGGGGGCAGGCCCTGGGGGATGGGGTCCCCAGGGCCAATAAATTAGAAAAAGAAGGGGGGCCACACAGTCCCCCTCTTAAAAATAAATAAATATATAAAGACCGGCCTCACGCCGGAGGCCACGCCCCCTTCTTGCAGCACTCTGCAAACGCGCCCCTGGCGAGTTGTAAGTTGGAGAATTAATTCCCCTTCAATACTGAGGGTCCCTGAGGGCCAACTAGCCCAACAGGTATCTCCAGTATGCGCCAGGGAGCTGAGTTGCAGACAGCGGTTCTGAGGCCACGCCCCTTTTTACACCTCTCTGCAACGCAGCTCTGTGGCGCTTACTGGAGGTACCTAGTGGGCTAGTTTGACCCTAGAGACCCTTAGGATTCAAGGGGACTTAATCTCTCAACTTAGAACGGCCACAGGACATTTAATCAGTCAGTTATACAATCAATTTTTCAAAAGAAAATCATCCATTTAGACACTTATATACCCATTTATTCTTCCATCGACCTTGAGATATACATATATAAAACATATTTAATTTTCAGAAAAACACACATTCACTGGATGATGTTATCAGTGATGTCATCAGTGATGTCATTTGAGATGTCATCAGTGATGTCATGAGTGATGTCACTGACCATGTCATGAGTGATGTAATATGTGATGTCATCAGCAGTGCATTGCGGGCGCGCGAGTTATAGTTAGCTGAACCAACTATAACGGGGGAATTTCAATGGTTTAGTATGAGTAAAAAGTCCAGCTAACTATAACACCCCTGAAACCTATGTTTTTTTCAGTGAATATATATATATATATATATATATATATATATATATATATATATATATATATATATATATGTATATATATATATATATATTACAGTTTAATATAGCTCTGTCTCGACCCGAACGTATTGGAGCGCTTTACGTGAGCTACATGAGCACTAGTTACATTACACAAGATCATATACATTTTGGGGGGGACTGTAGGGCACAGTGAGATTAAGACAATCTCACTGTGCCCCCCAGTCCACCAAAAATGTATATGATCTTGGGTAATGTAACTTGTGGCTGCATTGAAAATGTTCAGGCACAATTCAGAAGTAAGTAGATTTCTCAAGTCAGTAGTAAAGCCGACCCAGACGGACCCCTCTGAGTTTCATTTTCATCTACTTTCACTTCCTATGTTTACTAACACTGATGTAATTAAGTCCTGTGTGACACTCTACACAGATGGGGAATATACAATCACACTGACTGGTACCAGGTATAAGGCTGATGTGCAACTTCGCTTCGACTCGTGATTTGACAAATCCATTACACTTGGGTTTCTCAGTGAGGGAAAAGTGATGGGTGGAATGCTTGAAATATACCATATTTTATGTTTTTGAAAAATGACATCAAACATTTTAAAGGAAACCATTAGTCAGCATCAAGTGCCTTTGTTAACTGTGCAGTCTCAGCGAAATTGCTTAGTTACTCCTGGGATATCAAATAACACTTACTTGAAATTAGAGAGTTTCCCTTAAGTGTGTAATAAGAGGTTTCAGCGCAATGAATTTAATTGCTTGTCCAACAAGGGCCTCTCTTCTTGTAGAGACCATTTCTTCATGCTTATGGGTAAAACTCAATGGCCCTCCATTTGAAACATTTGACGCAAAGCTGTATGTAAAGAGTTGGATGGCAAAAGGTAGAATTCTGCTGAAGAAAATTGTTGTGAGAAACCCCAGCAAAATAGACACAGTGAATATCTTCAAGGGTTTTGGGAAATCCTGCAATAGATTTCTAAGTAATGTAAATCATTTTTACATGTTTTTTAAAGTGTTTGGTATTTTATGGCTTATACTTAATAAATATACCTTTTTGCCTATTTTATTATCCTTTGCTGGATGCGACTTCATGATTTTCTTAAGCACACAATGCTATTTATCTTGATTTAGACCACTCACCTACTCGCATAGGCCACACCCCTTTAAGAAATTTGTCACGCCCCTTTTAGAGCACCCCCAGTTTTTTTCCCACTTAAAGCCCTGCCCCTCCCTCTACATGTTCTGTATTTTTATGTTTCCATATTATGAACGTATTTTTACACTTGACGTGCTATTTGTTTGTTCTGTTGAGTGTTTTGGTTACCCAAAGAAACGCTCAATATTCGACCGATTTGTGTTTTTCATTTGAAGGAGGTATTTCATACTAATCTAATACCACGCTTAAAACACTCATGGCCATTTTCCAGCACATAAAACATTCACCTTTTTACCACGTAAAGCTGTCTCAGGTGTTCACACAGATGCGCCGTTCGTATCCGTTACTGTTCGGAAATAACTATATAAACACCTAGGGCCATAATATCAAGGAACGGCGATAACATTATCGCCGCTTTAGCAGCAGGAAACTGCCGCAAAAGCGGCGATAATGGGCTTGATAATATGCCGCAGAGAATTCCCATAGAAGCCCAGGTTCTGGTGTGAACATGGGCTTCTATGGGAATTCACAAGGGCATATTATCAAGCCATTATCGCCGCTTTAGCGGCAGTTTCCTGCTATTAAAGCGGCGATAATGTTATCACCGTTCCTTGATAATATGGCCTGTATTTCTTTAAAGATGTAGCGAAAAGCAAGATTTAGGAAACCCGAGAATATATCTGGCATTTTTCTATCTAATTTCAATTTTATAGCTGCCAGTATGAAGCAGAGACATCTTCAAGGTGCTTAGGCGCGAACCTGAAATTTACACCCAAGTGCCTTGCCCAAGTAGGCGTTATATCATGGCACCCATATCCGCCTCTGCGCCGAGTTCAATCGAGAATAGGCGCTTCTAGTAGCACAAAGGGCTTGCGGTGACGGCAAAGGGTGCCGTTACACAACAGAGAGCTCTTTATTATGGGACCGAATGTTCTGGTGTCATGGTGCTATATCACGAGGCCGAAGGCCACCCCGAGCTGCTATTCTTGGACCATAAGACCCTTTCCTAGTTTCTATTGCTTATTTCACGTCTACTGCGGGTTCTGCACCTCCCACTGTGGTTTTTATGTTTTTGAAACTACGGACCTTCGTGGGACTGAAATATCCAGCCATTCAGTATGTAATTGGTTCGTAGCAAGCAGCTGCGTATTTTGGCCCAATGACGTCATGTCGTGTTTCTGCTGACGTGATAATAACCCACTACAAGTGGGTTTAACTATCACCAGACACTGGAAAGGTCATTAATGAACCATCACAATACATGAATTGTGTGCATTTTTTTTTATAATCGGACATTTTATTTGCTTTTGAATAGCTCATTCACACCATTTGTATGGTCTCAAAGCGCTTTATGACTCGAGCTGTTTTTACGAACTGGGTCTTTCGCTGCCCAGAGTGCTTTTGAAAAAAAAAATACATTTTGTGCAGAAATTAGTAACATAAAATACTGCAATACTATTATAGCTTCTGGGCCTCCAAATGGGGGAGCGTTGTAATGGAAAGTAATTGACAAGTCGGAAATGGATCGACGAAAAGTGTTTTTGCTGTTTGTTCCATGGTAACAACAGTAGGTGCACCCTCGTCTGTGCAAAGTGTGCAGTCCCCATTTTTGGAGGCAGCGGCGTAGTGAGTATGATGCCCGTTCTTTTGTTGTCGCTGGCTGGCTAGAGTTTTCTGTCCCTGCTTGGGTGGGATCGTAATTCCCTGCCTGGGTGCGTTTTCTTGTAATTACCCTGCCGAGTTTCCTGTCCCTGTTCGGGTGGGTTGAGGGTTCTCGAGCTTTCACTGACACTGTTGGTTCTCCAGTCACTGCGTGCGTGTGGTCCAGTGCTCCCCACTCCTTGGTGGTTTCTCGTTCTGTCATTGGCTTTGTGCGGTATTTGGCGCTTCAGTTTTTGGTTGAGAGGGTTCTATCACTGGGATTGAAAGTTTTGTGTTTTACTGACTGGGTAGGCTGTCCTGCCGCTGGACAGCTGGCGTCTCATCATCTCTGTCTGCACTTCTTCTGTTGGTGGTACGCGGAGGGGGGGACTCTATGCTGTTTCTGGTTGTGTTTTGTTGTCACTTGAAGAACATCCATGAGTATGGCCTGCATTGTTTGTGGTGTTAATTAATCAATGCAAGTCCAGTGTGTCTCAACAGTGTTTAATTTTTTAAGAGACAGCGCCATTTACCACAACATTGTATTCCATTTTGTGGAAATTTATAGAGCGCTTCGTAACTGCAGAGTTTTCTGATTCTTGCCTTTTTGTATGCAACGGCTTGCTGTCCCATTCCCAGGTAAAAAAACAATGTTTAAATAAATAAAGCGGTTTGGTGTATATTATCCGCATTCCTGATTTCATTACTCTCCTTCCTTACAGCAAGAGACGTAGATATCAAATGTGCAGCAAGGTCAGTGGCACCACAACCCCGGAATCAGAGGGGCCCATTGCATCCCCAAATTAGAGCTGTTTTTTATTAACACATGTTGATTGGGGGTGCGGGGTGGTCCGTTCATATATTAGGGCCCTTCTCTGAGGTTACTACATTGCCTCAGGCTTACAAGAAAATAGAAAGATCTGCCGACTGTGCTTGATTTTGAAAGGCCGGGAGGGCCGGGGAAATGACGGTCATGATTTCCACCTAGGCCAGTTTCCCACTGCTCCGGACAGGCATGGTTGTCTGTCACCGCGGCCCCTGTTGTACACAGAGCCTTCCAATTGGCTATAAGGATCCCAACCTTCCAGCTCTTAAATTTGATCCCAGGAAGGTTTAACCCTAGTCCTCAGGCCAGCAAGTGTTTCCAGGCACTCTGGTTTAGATGGTGTACTGTGGCTCACTTTCTCAATCTTATTTAGGAATGAGCATCGATTTTATTCTGCAATTAAGATTTTGCTAAATCTTTAATTTTCGAAGTGCAGTGTGTGCATGTGGTGTTTGTGTGTTTGCATGTGTGTGTGTAAGAGAGAGAGAGTGTGGAGAGAGAAAAATAATACTTTTTCAGTGATATGTATGCTCCATCACGGTAGGGGTTCTGGTGACAAAGTACACAAAGACGGCTTTTTGTATTTGTTATACTGCATGTTTATTTCAGGTTCTATTAGCTTTAATAACGTACGTGTCTTCCGCAGAATATTGTTTATTGAAAACAGTATGTGAAACACTGGACAGTGCGGCTCGGTTGCAATAAGTAACAATACCAACATGTTTAGTTATGTTAGTCACAAGGTGGATTTTTTCTGAATACTTTGAGACACCCATCTGTAGAAGATGGAGCATTTCTGGCAGGCCTTTGTCACTGAGCAATTGAAATGTTGTTCTTATGGGGCAGTAAAACCACGGAAGACAGGATGCCTTGTCTGATGGCGTCATTGTGCAGGTCAGGCGTAGCACTTTGTTCAGCCACTCATTGGTATTAACATTGGCGAGGTGAAAGTGGATATTTGCAAATTAGTCAAGGGGGGTTTCTATGACCTCAAATTTGCTTGAAAATGCACCATTTGTCCACTCTTTTTTCAAAAAAATTTCTTCGGAAGGAGCTCCCCCCAATATCCCCCGCAGGTTATTTGTGCTCGCTAAGCTCGCTCGCCACAGCACAGTACGACAATTATTTTACGCCCTACCACTTTCAAATGTCACCAGCCGCCACTGAGTAGGTCGTCTTGCATTCGGGCATGCCCAGAAGGCGGCTTTAAACCAGCAGATTTCCCTGCTGCTAGGACAGCTGGGTAGGTTAAAGCACGTATTGCCCAGACCCGCGTAAAAGCAGGAGGCTGCAGATTTCATTCCTGCTAGAAAGCTCAGTGGGCTGCTGTGTTTGCGGCAGACATGGTGGCTAATTTGTACTCTGAACACTTGAATCTTAGTAATATAGCACAGGGGGTTGAGTGATTAGTACAGAGATCTTTTGCCAACTTGCTGGTCACTGATCAGTATTTAACAACAATAGTGTTAACACTGAATATTTAAACGCTGCGAGACTCTGTGGTATATGGTGGCGCTTTATAACTGGGCAGTCCAAAATAATATTATTTTACTATTCAAAATAGAAAAAAATTAGAAAGGTGCTGCATTTATTTATAGAAAATATTATTTGAACGAAAGCATCTTGCATTTCTTTTATATAAATAACACAGGTTTTTTTCAAGGCAATACAGGGCTTAGGTCATAAAGCTAAATGCACAGCTCTAAAACTTGTCCAGGAATTTCATTTTCCAGTTCTTTTTTTGGTTGCATCATTTTAGTCATGAAAACCTGCATTTCTGTTTAATCATTAAGACAAATGCACACTTAAAAACATTTTTTTGTACTGTGCCCAGAAAGAGCACGCGCAGCATCTCACACTTTTCCAGATATATATTATCAAGACACAGTGAAAAAAAGATAATTCTAGTAAATATTCTAGCCTTCAAGCAAGCGTTTTCCTATTTTTCGCATCCAGTTGGACTGTAATGCTTGTTTGTGCTGAGTGCACTTTGCCGCATGGAGAAAAACACTGCTGTTTGCGAGAGGAGAGGGAGAGAGAGAGGGAGAGAGAGCAAGAGAGAGCGAGAGCCCGGGAGTGGTGCGTGTGCACGCAGTCTGCTCTTTTTGGAAGCACTGCACTCGTGCTTGTGGGGCGCTGCTGCGCGGTCCCTCAAGCTGGATGCCGTCACAAGCACGAGTGTGTGCTTCCAAAAAGAGCAGAACGACGGCTAAAGGGCCTCCTATGCAGCGCATGCACGCTGCGTAGGCGAGACCTAAAAACGTGTGCAACCGCTACACGTACGTTGTAGAGAACCGCACAAGTCTGTCTCCAATGGCAAAGTGTCAAAGGCGTGCCTTGCTGTATTCAGAGCTAACGACGTATCTATTGGTGGTCCCTGGGCTTACTGAGGGGTCAGTGCTGCTGCCTCACATTATGTAAATTGAAAGCCCAGCGAAGCCGGCGGCCCCCGGGGTTGGAGGGGTCTGAGCACCCCCCACATTATGTAAATTGAAAGCCCTGGGGAGGTGGCAGGCCCTGGGGCTGTGGGGGGGTCAGAGAGCGACCCACATAATGTAAATTGAAAGCGCCGTGGAGGTGGCGGCGCCTGGGGCTGCGGGGGGCCGCGCTTGCCCCCCAGCTTTGATTATAGATGAAGCCCCAGGGAAGTGACAGTCTCTGGGGCTTGGGGGGATCTAAGAGCCCCCCCATTTATAAAACTATAAGCCCCAGGGAGGGGGTAGTCCCCGGGGCAGCATGAGAGGCCTGTAGGCTTTAATGTTTGTTAAAGAAACCTTGGGAAGGTGGTGGTCCCCAGGGCAATATTTATTTCCAGGAGGGTGTCCCATGCGCCCCCCTTCCTTATTAAAAAAAAATGCCCCCAGGACCTGGCCGACCCGGGGCATAAAATAAAGAAAACGCAAGAGCCCGCGCTTCATTTCTTTTCAAATTTTTAGACAAATCTGCGGATCCTGCCAAGTTGTTTAAAAAAAATAATGCCTCATTTGGCCCTTGGTCCCAGTAGGACTTCCCATCCCCCAGAGGCCTAGGGGGTCAGGGTGTTTCTACCCTGCCCCCCTTCCTTTTTAAAAACATTTTTTTGTGGGACTCGGTTCAACTGGGTCCCAAGATGGCTGCCAACCATTCCTGGTTAAAGTGTTGGCAGCCAATCAAATTTCAGTAGGTTGTTGGGCTACCAGATATCTATATTTTTTAAACTTAAGTGTCTCTGGAATTACTCAACAGATTTAAACCAAATCACAAAAAGCACGCTTTCTGGACCAACATCTAGCTTTTTGCCAAATTTGGTGTAATTCCGTTCAGTTTGGGCTGTAGTCTTGTTCAAAAAATGAAAAATTCCCATAGACTTAACACAGATCACCCCGAAACTTTACTTTATTTTTAAATCTGTTTATTATTATCATCATTATTGGAAAAGCGATTGTTAGACCTGGCACCTAGGCGTGGGTCTTCCTTCCATTTTTTTTGCTGTTGCCTCATGTGTTTTTGCTGGTATTAGGTGCTCAGGGCACTGTGCCACTGCTGTCCAGTGCCACAGTGCAAGTGCTCCCTATTGTAGATTGATGTATGAATTTGTGATTCCATGATTGGTTGATTTGGTTTACCTATCAGACCCTAGTACAGTGCACCAGGAGTGCCCAGGGCTTGTGAATCTAAATGCTGCTGGTGGGCTTGCAGCACTGGTTGTGCCACCCACAGAAGCAGCCTGTAAAAGTGTGTCTAAGGTCTGCCATTGCAGAGCCTGCGTGCAGTCTGGTACTGTCGTGCTGACTGGGCAAGTACGCCCACTTGCCAGTTCCTAAACCTTCCCTTATCTTTATTTTAGACACCCCTATGGTAGGCCCAAGGGCTGGGTGCATTGTAAGTATGAGGTAGGACATACCCTGGTGTGTGTGGCATGTTCTAATAGTGAATTACAGCCATTTTCGTTTTTCACTATTGCAAGGCTACCAGTTCTCCATAGGCCAGAATGGGCAGTTTGATTATTACATCTTATAATCCTAACTGACTCAGGAAACATGGTAGAAATTCGAATTTAGTATGCCTGAACTCAGAATGATAAAATACATCTTTTAGTGAAGTTGGTTTTAACATTCTTTTAGAAAGTAGGTATTTTCTTGTCTAACCATTCAAACCTGCCTCTGCTAGGCTGTGTATTCCTTGTCTGGAGTTTGAGTGACAGGGCTGGGGAATTCCAGGAGACAGGGTGAGGTGGCCCAGTGGTGAATAGAGAGATCTGCAAATAGATGGGTGGGAGGAGTTGCACCTGGGACCTGAATAGGGTTGTGCCTTCCCTCCACAATGCTGGCTCCACCTCCTGTGGTGCGTCTGATGTCTCTGCCCTGCACTCTGAAAGGAAAGAAGGAGTCAGGTAAACAAAGTGCTCCAGGACTGACCAGAACCGGTTTGAACAAGGCAAAGGCCCCTCTGCCCTCAGAGGACAAAGGATTTTGCGGTATAAGTATTGGGACCCTGATCCCAAGAATTTAGATCACTTTGGGAAACAAGAAGAAAACTCTGCTGAGGAGAGGAACCAAGAAGAAGCTGAGGAGAAACTATCCCTGAAACTGGGGGAATGGCCTGCAGTGGTTGCCTTACTGCCAAAGGGAGGAAAAAGGAACCATGTGTGTACTTTTGCTCAACTTGTGAAGGATCTCAAAGGGCTTGGAAAAGAGCTTACCTCCTGCTGAAGTCTCAGGGACAACAGACTTCAACCACCACCTCCCCAGAGTTCTTTGGAAGTGTCTGCTGCTGTTTTGAGGCCTTCTGAGGGACTGCGTATCGCAAGGAGCTGGAAGCGCGACTCAAGAAGGAGAAGCATGCCGCCGTCGGAGCTGTTGTCGCATCGCGTAAAGGGTGTTGCCCCTGCAGTTGTCGCATCGAGCGGAAGCATCTCGCATCTTCGAAGAAGTGTCTCGCAACGCCGAAGAAGCGTGTCGCCATCGCAGCCATCGTAGCTGACGCATTGCACCGCATCAAGAGAGGAGTCTTGTATCGAGGAAGAATTGCAGCCGCTGCCGTCGCATCTTGGATGACACCGCTGTAGCTGTCGCATTGCACCGCATCAAGTAAAGCGCCTCACATCCACGGAGAAGCGTGCCGCCGTCGGAACTGTTGTCGTCGCATCGTGTAAAGGGTGTCGCTGCTGCAGTTGTCGCATCGAGCGGAAGCGTCTCGCAACGTCGGAGAAGAGTGTCGCTGCCAAAGCCGCTGTCGTCATATCGCGCAAAGGGGTGTCGCCGCTGCAGCTGACGCATCGAATCGAGTCTTCTCGCAACATTGGAGAAGCGTGCCGCATCTGGAAGATCTTCACGTCTTTATTTCTTTGCACCAAACTTTCATCGCATCAACATTGTTGCAACACTTTCGTTGCCCTGCTTGTCGCATCTAAAGGTACATTCACTTAAAGTGTTGCATTTAAGAACTAAAGAGAACTAAGCTAAAACTACCATTTTTAAAGTAACAGTATTGTGGATTTTTGTTGTTTATGGTCTTGTGGTAAATCTATATAAAGAATACTTATTTTTTATATAAAACCTGTGTGGTGTCCATCTGTAGTGTTGTCACTTGATTACTGTATGTGTTCACAAATGCTTTACACACTGCCTCTGAGATAAGCCTGTCTGCTCGTGCCAAGCTACCAAGGGGGTGAGCAGGGTTTATTTTAGGAGTGTACCCCCTTACCCTGACTAGAGGCGAGGGTCCCTATTTGTCACAAGTGCATATCTGTGCCAACTAGAGACCCCCAAGTCTAACAGCGATACAATATCTTTGAGCAATAAAGTCTAATATGCTTTCCATTCAACGTACTGTCATAAATTCCCTGTTCAAAGTACATTCTTGATACAATGCTCATATAAACATTTTCACCACAATGTACGACTCAACGTTGTATCCTAATTCTTTCTCCATGAAATAAACCAACTACTTGAAACCCCCCCCTCCCGATAGTCCTAGTGCTATACATGTTACAACTGTTAATCGTTCAGTGGTGTCCCACATCAATCGTTCGTGGGTGGTTGTTTCTCCCTTTCCATGTCTGTCAGTCACAGCACTCTCAGGTATTTTGGCTGAGTGATTTTATTAAACTCTGTTGATAATAAAGTTAAAAATGGGTTCCACATTTTCCGAAACGAAGTTTTGGAGCTAGGTAAGGAGGCCGAAATACGTTCCATACCCAGGATGTACCATATCCTATGTAACCAACCTACGTAAGTGGGTGGGGTGTCGTCCCCAACCGCTTTTGAGTGAATTTGTAATCAGATTGGGAAGGCCTAGTACCACATACACCAGTAGTCTCGGTATCTGCGTATCGAATAGTTGGTCTACATCATCTAAAATTCTGGACCAGTAGGTCGTTAATATCGGACATTCCCACAATAGGTGCACTAATATTCCGTCCTCGTCACACCCCCTCCAGCAAGTAGGGCTCCTGTCAGGGTTACCTCTGTGAAGGCGCACCGGCGTAAGATACCAGTACGTAGCTATTTTCATAGCCGTTTCAATACTGGTCACATTGCGAGCTGTGTGTTTTGCTCTATAGTAAATCCCTTCCCAGTCCTTCTGTGTTAACTCTCTACCCAGTTCTCTCGCCCATCTTTTCTGACTGGGTGTGGCGTGTGGTTGCACTGAGTGTCTAATCATATCATAGAGTTCTGATATCAGCCCCTTGTTGTTCTGTTTAGTGATGAGCCATTTTTCGTAGTGTGTCAACCTACGGCCGGCATGCGCTTGTATCTCAGGTTGAAGCACCCAGTGCCTCAGTTGCATGTATCTGAATCGTTCCGTCTCTGGCACCCCATAGTCCTCTTTTATCTGTTGGAATGAAATTATTCCCGACAAGTCGAACAGATGCCCCACTGAAAGGCAGGGTGTGCCATGCCATGCCTTGAAATGCCTTGTCTGCCGTTCCCGGAGATAACTCACTGTTTCCAAATAGAGGTGTTAAAGGCGATGGAAATGACGTGAGCTTCCTTGCGGTCGCCACCCCATCCCATACTTTCATTACCGATTTTGTGATCGGTGATCTCAATAACCTTTGGGGTCTGTGTGCTTTCTTCAGGAAGGGGATTTTCCAAAGAGGAATCCCCGCTAGGGCTCTGTCTTGAAAGAGCCATCTCTTTTCGGACTCGGGCCTATTCCACTCCACCAAATAACGCAGTTGGGCCGCCTTGTAAAAATCCATTAAGTTCGGTATCCCGAGACCCCCGTTTTCGGGTTGCATGTATCCCAGGTCTCTACTCATACGTGGCCGTGCTCCAGCCCGTACAAAATGATTGATGTCTCGTTGTAATGAGGCGATTACTCCTTCCGGTGGAAGCGCCTGTAGAGTTTGGAACAGATATAACGCCTTTGGTAAAAGGGTCATTTTAATCGCCGCTACTCTCCCTAGTAGCGAAAGATGATGTCTACTCCAATTAACCAAGCCCCAGATATGGGATTGACTCGACCACTCGTATCCCCGAGAACCTTTCCCCTACGGTCTGGGACAAGTGGCTTGTTGGATTCAGATTAAGGATAAGCGATTTACCCACATTAACGCGAAAGCCCGAGACCTGGCCGAAGACCTCCAATTCCTCTAAAAACGCGGGTAGCGATCTCTTTGGTTCCATCAGTGTCACTATGACATCATCCGCATATAAGCTAATAGGGTGTGATTCCCTTCCAAACGGTATCCCCCTAATGTCGGGGTTGTCCCAGATCCCCTGTTCTAAGGGCTTGATGTATAGAGCAAATAGGAGAGGTGACAGCGGGCAACCCTGTCTGGTACCCCTTTGAATAGAGAGAGGGCGAGAGGAGACACCATTGACCCTAATTGAAGCTGTAGGCCCCTCCGTAGCAGCACCACACCCACACCTGTCGCCAAGTCCAAAATGTACCATCGTCTGTTCCAAAAATCTCCAATCCACCCGGTCAAACGCCTTTTCAGCCTCGACCGTCAATAACATCGCATCCATTTTCGTTTGGTGGGCTTTATCTATAAGATGGAGAATCCTCTTCGTATTGTCTCCGCCTTGCCGAGTTTGAATAAACCCCGCCTGATCCGGTTCTATCAAATGCTGCATAAGCGTGCCTAATCTTGTGGCCAGTATGCCCGTGAAAATTTTAAAATCTACATTGAGTAGGGATACCGGGCGATACAATCCGCATTTCTGTTTGTTTTTTCCTGGTTCGGGTAGTACCACTATCGCCGCTGATAACATATTTGCTGGGATCGAACCTTCACCCCCGAAGGAGTTAAATAATCTCGTCAGTATCGGGGCTAGTATTTGACTTTTATAGAAGATAATCCATTTGGGCCAGGCGATTTGAATAATTTAAGTCGCGAGATCGCAGTGACTACCTCCTCAGTCCGTATTGGAGCGTCTAAGGATTTTGCTTGTTCTGGTGTTATTGTGGACACACTAACAGATTGTAAGTATGACGTCGTGTCACGCCCAGGTGGAGTGTCTACCATGTACAGCGTTTCGTAAAACTCCCGAAAAGTTTGAGCTATCTCCTGATCCCCAGTAGCCACCCCCTTTCCACTTCTATTTAGCGAGTGTGTCTTTGCATGTTGTCTTTGGACCCGTAGCCTATTTTCCAGTAAGCACCCCGTACGGTCTCCCCCGATGTAGTAGGAATGTTGTAATCTAATCGCTGCATATTCCGCTCTGCCTAGGTCTATCCCCACTTGCTGCGCTCTTGCTGCTTTTAGCTGTCTCCGCACCCTGGGTGCCCCCGTCTGGCTATGTACCCGTTCCAGTTCTCAAACCTGTGCAGTCAATTGTACACGTAATTCTTTTTGCTCCCTGTTGTCGGCCCCAGGGATGGCTATTAACTCTACCCTCTCTACTGCCTTCATCGCCTCCCATAATGTAGTGATGGCTACCTCAGAGGAATCGTTAGCATCTAAATAGTCGTTCATGCATTTGGTGAGCTGTTGCTCCACTGCCTTCTTATGGAGCAGGTAGTCCTTGTGCCGCCAGCATCCCACCCTCCTTTGTCGTGTTGCTATCTGTATCTGCAGGGTCACTGCATCGTGGTCAGAGAGGGCCATGGGTTCTATGTCTACGTCTTTTACCACTCTGTTGACCTCTGTCGTCCCTAGGAAATAGTCAAGGTGGGCATAGGAACTGTGTGCATGCGAAAAGAATGAATATTGTGTTGCAGTGGGGTGAGCCTCCCTCCAAATGTTCACCATGCCCAGTTCCCGTAGCCATTCCTTCCCCTCCCTTGATATCTCCCCTTTCTGATGCAAAGTAGCTTTAGACTTATCTTTGGCCGTATTCATAAACAGATTCAGGTCCCCCCCCCTACTAATGTCATGCGGACTTGCGGGACCATGGTCTCTGCTAAAGCCGCTTTAAGGAATCCCTCGTATCCCGAATTAGGGGCATATACAAAACTCAGGACCATAGTTTGGTCGCCAAAGTGAAACGTGTACGCCAATAACCGCCCTTTTATTTCGGCCACTTTATCTTTCACCTCCCCCTTGCAACATTTAGCTATTAAGATGGCAACAGCCGCTTTCTTCTCCCCCATGGAGAAGAACTGCTGAGGGAACACCCTGGAGCGCATGCAATGCCAGTCTTTGGATAATAGGTGCGCCTCCTGTAGGAGGCACACATCTGCTTCCGAGTTTTCCAAATAGGAAAGAATTGCTCTTCTTTTAATGGGGTTATTTTATTTTATTTTTTAAATTCTTTTTATTAACAGTCATCGACATCTAAAAGAAAGAGGCACATTACAGTAAGATATGCAATCTGGTCAGGCACATTCAAATTAACTATGATTTTGCACATTTTACACTTTTGGGACAAATCAAGGAGAAAGCACGTCATCAAGGGCTAGTTGTAATGGCGGGGTACAAATATTCCCTCTGTAGAGGTTCCATGGCCCCCATATCCAGGACCCCTTCCTGGGGCAGCCTCGAGCCACATAGACAATTTTTTCACGGAACATGCACCAATCCATGTTGGTTTTCCAGTCTTTCAGCTTTGGAGGGGTGGCTGCCCCCCAGGCCTGGGCTATGTTCCTTTTTGCCACCATACATCCTAGTGTGGTCCACTGTGTTTGGTGTGTGTTTAGGTCAGTGGGCTCCCATATGTTGAGCAGACACCTACGCGTCTCCGGGAGCAGGGAGATTCCCAGGACCGTCCCCACCACTCCATGAATCTCCCTCCAGTAGGACTGGATGAGAGAGCATTCCCAGATGATATGCAGGAACGTGCCCAGCTGGCCACATCACCTACGACAATCCCCTGTGGGTGCCCTTCCCATTAGTACTAGTGTAGGTTTTAATGGGGTTATTAAGCCCCTTGACGTTGAGCGTGAGGACTTTTACAACTTCACTGGCCATTGGAGGTGGTTGCGTTCAATGTTCAGCTGGGCTCCAGGTAGAGTCCAACCTCCCCCCTCTGTCGTGGGTTGTAACAGCATGCATGAAACCCGCTACGCACATAGTCTCTGGACATCGGAACCCCCTCCCCTCCTAACCCCAACTTGAAAAACAGTAAGTGTACCCCAGAAAAGTCCAGGATCCGCAGAACCAGTCCGCGCACGCTTGGTAAACAAGCTTGTAGGGTGCATCGTGTGGCCAGTAGATTCCCCCTGGTCCCTTGAATTCCACCCACCGCCCTCCCGGCACAACATTTTACCATTTATCTGACCCCTGTATCAGTTCAGTCGCCATCTCTGGAGCCGGATTTGTTGGACAAGGAGTTCAAGACGGCCTGTCTCTCCTGCACAATGGTCTCTGAGTTCAGTTTCAACGTCACCTCCAACAGTCTACTTCCAAGGACTCGTTGCCACCGTACCCTATGTCCCTTTTCATCTCCTCTCACCAATTCTTCCTGCTGGGGATTCTCAATACCAAGGACGGGACATGCTTCCTGTAAGGACCGAAGTTGCTGCAATTTGCCATCCCATCTGAAGATAATTCGAAAGGGGTGCCCCCATGAGTATGCGATGCTTTGGTTACGGAGATGCGCTGTGACTGGTCGGAAATCTCATCGTTTCTGCAGTGTGATCGCAGCCAAGTCTTGACATAGGGCAATTGCATGTCCCTGGTACATCAGCAGTTGAGCATCTCTCGTTTTCCTTAAGATAAGTTCTTTGAGTTGAAAGTCTGGTAGATATGCCAAAATATCTGGGAGAGGCGCTGGTGCTTTTATATCAAAGTCCTGGGATTCTTGTAGAATATGTATAAAGAGGCCTTGGAGGTATTGAGTGATGTCTGCTCCTTCTTCTTTGGGAGGCACGCCCTTAATTTGTATATTGTTTCTGCGGGAGCGGTTTTCCAAATCTTCCGCATGGGCTTGGATATCTATCTGCTGGGCTTGAAGTCGGAATACCCCGTACTGCAATTGTTCCACCTCTTCGTCCCGGGCCATTTCATGCTCTTCTATGGTATGTACTCTTTCCCCTACCGTGTCTATTTCTTGCCGCACCTTCTTTATCTCTTTGGAAAAGTCCCCTCTGAGAGCCTGCAGATCTTCTCGAAGAGTAGAGAACAGTTGCGCCAGGAAAGTGTGCGTGACTGGCTCCTCTGCATTCTCGATCTCCTGCCCTCCTGCCAAAGTCGGCGATTCTCGTCCATCCCCTCCACTTGCCCTGGACATTTTAGTGAACATATCCTTCACGTTCCTATCCTTCTTCCCACACATAGTAGATATTGCTAATCCGATGGCAGTGTAGCTAGATCAGCGCCTCTGGACTGGGGGCCCTCTTCCGGCGTATGGGCAGTAGGTCTGCGCCACTGAGTAATCTGTCCCCGGTTTGTGCCCCACCAGCTATCTTCTCTCTGTCCCCTCCTCTGAGGTGCTGTCGCCTCACAATTGTCGCCGCTGAATTCGGGCCTCCTCACTTTCCAGTAGGCGCCCCTGCAGTCTGTGGCTTCAGTTCTCCCTGTCCCTTCTCTTCCTCACCCATGCATTGCCATTTCTGCAAGCACGGAGGCGAGTGAATAGGCCCCTGACCAGTGTGATATAGCCAGGGTGGGTGTGCCACTAACCTCTGTAGTAGTCTTCGCCGGTGCCCCTCTTTAGAAAGCCGCCAGGGCTCTATACTCTGCGTCCACCGCTCTCTCGTGGTAAGCGATGACCTTGTAATGGACCCGGTTTCCCAGTCCTTGCGTGCTGAGTGTATTCCTCAAGGGAGCTATTACCGAAATCTCAGGGCTCCTCACCAGTGCAGCCCAGGCCTGTCCACGTGTCATCGTGGTTGCAACACGGTGTGCCTGAGCAGGGTGGTTCCCCTGGCGACTTGCTTCCTGTCGATATAGCTTTTACTCTAGCTGGTCAGGCTCGCCATCACCCACTGCACTGACGTGCCAGAGAGCCCTGTCGGCAGCCGTGTGGACGCTCGGCCCCTGCACGCGTCGTCCCCTCAGCTGATTCCGTCTCTATGTTCTTCGGCAGGGAATAGTGCTTCCGGTTGAAAGTGGTCGCTCAGGCCTTGTTGTCAGCTAGGGGCGTCTCGAGGCTCTGCCGTGCCGCTCGTCTCGGATGCGGTTCGTTCCCAAGACACTCCCTTATCTCCTGGCCATGAGCAGCTCCGCCATTTTGGATCACGTGTCACGGCAGCTGCCGGGCTTCGTACGGGTTGAATCCCGCTCTGCAGCTTGGTCAAAAGCTCACCCCTAGGCTCCTGTTACCCTCACCCATCACACTCAGGGGTCCACAGCTTGTCAGAAGTACCGGGAAGCAGCTCGGCAGGTGGACGGGAGCGGGGAGATGAACGAGACACGTCCTACCCGCTCGCCATCTTGGCCACGCCCAACCAAAACTTTACTTTAAACACAATGGCTGAACCAAAAGGTGAAGTTTTCTGAACATTTTGTGAAGATTCGTCAAGCGCCGCCAAAGTAATTGGCAAAACAAAAAATGCTTTTTCTGTGGAAACTTTGGCCCTAACTATAACTACCTACTGGCAACCTTCATTCGGTGATATAGAAAGATCTATCTATCTATCTATCTATCTATCTATCTATCTATCTATCTATCTATCTATCTATCTATCTAGATAGATAGATAGATAGATAGATAGATAGATAGATAGATAGATAGATAGATAGATAGATAGATAGATAGATAGATAGATAGATAGATAGATAGATAGATAGATAGATAGATAGATAGATATGCATGTTAGGGTAAGGGCATTTTTAGGGTTTAAGGTAAGCGTTGGTTTTTAGTTGAGATGGGGTTTTTTAGCGTTTGGGGAATGGGTTTTTGGGTGGCAAGGCATTTTTTACGGTTTAGGGTGGGCATGGGTTATTGCGTGGTAATTATTTTTTTATGGTTCAGGGTGGGTATGGGTTTTTGGGTGGCAAGGGAATTTGGGGGGGTTAAGGTGGGGTGGGTTTTTGAGTGGTAAGGCCATTTTTAGGGGTTGGGGTCAGTATGGGTTTTTTGGTGCTAAGGGAATTTTTAGGGCTTAGGGCAGGTGCGAGTCTTTTTTTTAGGGTCTTAGGGTGGGTATGGGTTTTTGGGTGACAAGGGAATTTTTAGGGTTTGAGGCTATGGGTTTTTGATTGGTAAGGTATGTTTAGGGTTTAGGTTGGGTATGGGTTTATGGGTGGCAATGTATTTTTTAGGGATTAGGGTGGTAATGGTTGTTAGGGTGGTAAGGTATCTTTTAGGGTTTAGGATAGGTATGGGTTTTTGCGAGACAAGGGAATTTTTAGGGTTTAGGGCGGGTATGGGTTTTTAGGGTGACAAGGGGATTTTTAGGGTTTAGGGTCGGTATGGGTTTTTGGCTGGCAAAGGAATTTTTAGGGTTTAGGATGGGTATGGATTTTTGAATGGTAAGGGATTTTGTAGGGTTAAGGGTGGGTGTGGATTTTTTGGGTGGCAAGGGAATTTCTCGGGTTTAGGGTGAGTATGAATTTTTGGGTCATAAGGGATTTTTTTAGGGTTTAGGGTGGGAATGGGTTTTGGGTTGCATGGAAACCTTTAGGGTAGGAACGGCATTTTGACTGGTAATACATGTTTTAGGGGTTAGTGTTCGTATGGGTTTTAGGTGGCAAGGGATTTGTTAGGGTTCAGGGTGGGTATGGGTTTTTGGGTGGAAAGAGGAATTTTTAGGCTTTATGGTGGGGGTTTTTCGGTGGTAAGGGATTTTTTAGGGATTACGGTGGGTATGGGTTTTTTGGGTGGCAAGGGAATTCTTAGGGATTAGGGTGGGTATGAATTTTTGGGTGGTAAGTGATTTTTTAGGTTTAAGGTGGGTATGGGTTTTACGTAGCATAGAAACCTTTAGGGTTTAGGGTATGTATGGCATTTTGACTTTTAATGATATTTTTAGGGTTTAGCGTTTGTATGGGTTTTTAGGTGGTAAGGGAATTTTTAGGCTTTAGGGTGGATATGGGTTTTTGGGTGTTAAGTGAGTTTTAGGACTTAGGGTGGGTATGAGTTTTCGGTGGCAAGCAAATTTTTAGGGTTTAGTGTGGGTGCAGGTTTTTGAGTAGTAAGGGATTTTTGAGGGTTTAGGGTGTGTGTGGGTTTTATTGATGGCAAGGGAATTTTGAGCATTTATGGTGTTTGTGGTTTTTTTGGTGGCAAGGGTTCCTTTGGGGGTTTAGGGCGGTTTTGGGTGGCAGGAGAATTTTTAAGGTTTAGGGTGGGTGTGGGTTTTTGAGGGGCAAGTGAAATATTATGGATTGGGTGGTATGGGTTTTTGGGTGATAAAGGAAATTTTAAGGGTTAGGGTGGGTGGGTATTTTGTGTGGTAAGGTCTTTTTTGTGGGTTATGGTGGGTATGGGTTTTTGGGTGACAAGGGCATTTTTACAGTTTAGGGTGTTATGGTTTTTTGAGTAGTAAGGTATTTTTTTCAGAGTTTAGGGTGGGTATAGATTTTTGGGAGGCAAGGGAATATTTAGGGTTTAGGGTGGGTATGGTTATTTGGGTGGTAAAGGATTTGTTTGGGGTTAGATTGGTAAATGATTATTTAGGGTTTAGGGTGGGTATGGGTTTTTGGGTTAGCAATGCAATTTTGGGGGTTTAGGGTGGGTATGGGCTTTTGGATGGCAATGGATTTTTTTATGGGTTTAGGGTGGGTATAGATTTTTGGGTGGACAGGGAACTTTTAGGGTATTAGAGTTGGTATGGGTCTTTGGGTTGCAAGGGATTTGTTAGGGTTTAGGGAGGTAAGGGAAATTTTAGGGTTTATACTGGGTATGAGTTTTTGATTGGCAAGGGAATTTTTAAGGGTCAGGGTGGGTATGGTTTTTGAATGGCAAGGGACTTTTTAGTATTTTTTGACTTGCCTATATCTTTTGCGCCAGTTAACAAATCTTCACAAGATTTTCCCCAAAAAGTGTGCTGGTGATTCTAGCTGTGCATGGAAAGTTTTGGGGGCATAGAAAAAGGCAGAGGTAAAAAAAAGTGTATTTCCCATTTTAATTGCCTAGAGTCTTTAGACACTCCTGCAACCTGAACCGCAGGACAGAATTACACAAAATTTGGCAGAAAGATAGATTCTGTTCTTATTTGGTGTAAATTCATTCAGTAGTTTTTAAGATATTATAGGAAACCAAATTTGTATATCTGGGCATATGTGGAGCTTTTGTAGTACCTTAGGATATATTCTTAAAACTCATAAACTTTTAGAAAACACTAATAATCACTGGATGATGTCATCAGTGATGGAATTTGAGATGTCATCAGTGATGTCATGAGTAATGTCACTGACCATATCATGAGTGATCTAATATGTTCGGTCATAAGCAGTGCATTGTGGGGGCATGGATTATAGTTAGCTCAGGTAACTATAACTGCTGATTTTCACTGGTTTTGTATGAGTGAAATCTGAGCTTAACTATAACGTTCCTATAACCTTTGCTTTTTTCAGTAATATTCTAAGGTCTTTTTAATTCTATTTACTAACTATATCGTCCCTGTAAACTTTGTTTTTTCAGTGAATTTCTAAGGTTCATTTTAATGTTAAGTAAGATGCCCATCCCAATGCACAGTGGGGAGGTTGAACACAGGGCCTGGCCTGGCATTGTGCTGCCCTCACCGAAGCTTGCTGCTCCTGCCGCCCCTCCTCCTTGTCATCCATTGTCCAAGTCCATGACCCTGCTTCCTCATTACAACCATTTGCGGCCGTTGTTCTGCCACTGCCCTTCCTTCCTGCTTCCCCAAACAGTGAGATTACTGCCCTATCCACCTCCTCCCTACCCTCTGTTGTCCGAGTCCATGCACCAGCCCCCTCCCTCCAGCCCTGCATGGTGTGATGTGCTGCCACTACCCTCTATTTAGCTTGATGTCCCTACCCACTCCTCCTGCCCTCTGTTGCCCAATTCTATGCCCCATCATTGCCCTCCTGCTTAGCCTCTGTGCTTAGCTTGCTTCTCCTACTCTTCTTCCACTTGCCCTTTGATGTCTGTGTGTATGCCACTGCTCCTTCCTTACTGCCCATCATATTCCATGGACCTGCCACACTCCTATCTACTCTAAGTGTTCTGTTGAGCTGCCACTGCCCCTCTGACCTGACTAGTATGGTCAGATGGCTGTTGCCTGTCCCTTCTACATCCACCCTACCTGTCCAAGTTCCATGTCCCATCTCCTCTCTCATGTCCTCCATGGTCCATTTTGCTGCCACTCCCTTCTGCCCTCCTTGCTCTGTTTTGCTGTAACTGCCAGCTGCCTGCACTGCGCGGTCTGTTGTGAAGCCCCTTCCCACTTTTGTCTGTGTCCAGCCCCTACCCCTCCCTTCTGTCCTTCATGCATGCCCACCATGGCCGTTGTACTGCCACTAACCCCCCTGCTTGTCATGCATGGTCTTCTGTGCTGCCACATCCCCTCCCACCTGCCCTGTGTAGTCAACTTGGTGTCCCTGACCCCCCTCCCACCTTCCCTCCAATGTCTGTGTGTATGCCATTATAGTCTCGTTTTCCTTTCATGGTGTGCTTTGCTTCTAGTGCCCATTCCTCCTGCCCTCCATGGTCAGCTTCCTGCTCCTGCCCTGCACCCTTGCCCTGGCCTCCGTTTTGCATGTGCAGACCCCTATCCCTTCCCTCCTGCCTTGTCTGTCCCTTTGTTGTGCCCCTGCTCCCTCCCTCCTGTTGTTCATTGTACATTATGCTGCAACTTTCCCTTCTGTCTGTCCGGTATGGACAGCTTGCTGCCCTTGCCTCTTTCCATTCTGCTCTCTGTTGTCAATGTGCAGGGCCCGTCCCCTCTCTATTGCTTTCCATGGTCCGTTGTGCTGCACTGCCATCCTGCTTGCCCTGTGTGGTGTATTGTGCTGCTGTAACCCCTGATACCTGTCTGTATGGTCAATTTGGTGTCCCTGCCCATCTTCCTCCGAACCTTTCTTATCCTAGTCCAAGTCCCTACCCCATTCCTCCTGCCCTCTGTGATCCAATGTACCTTATTTTCAAACATTTTGAACTTGATTAGAGGGGGATGGATTTTTTGTAAAAGAAAACCTGGGAAATTGATTTTACCCACTGACTTATTTTGAAAAAGTGGGGCTTTTAGGCAGGAGTTAGATAAAATAAAGTCCTTTTTGGCTTAAAAACTTTGGGAGTCACCTGCCTGAATTTCGTTTTATTGGCATGTATGGTTGTACTGCCACTGCCTCTTTCTTCTGCCCTTAATGGTCTTTCATGTTGCAACAGCCTCTTTTGACTGTACTGCATGGTTGGTTTTCTGCCCTTGCCCCCTTTCCTCCGCCCTGCATGGCCCATTGTGCTGCCACTGCATGTCCCGCCTGCCCAGCGTGGTCAACTTATTGCCTCTGCACACTCCTCCAGGAGAGGGTCTTATTCCCGGCGAAATTATGGTCAGTGCTTTAAACAACTAAAATGAGGACATATTTTCTTGAGTTCTCAAATAGCAACAAAGCTCTTTTAAATAATTTGCAATTTTTATGTTTTTTTATCTAGTTGCTCACTTGAATATTTGTTACACTCAATGGAGAGAATGTGACGTTACTGCCAGAGCTGAAGACTTTGCAACTAGGGAACCAGATTCGATTTTCTGTGTCAGCTCCGACATACTATGATTCTGGACAAATCACTCAATCTTCACGTGCCTAAAAACAAAAATTAATGTGTCCTTGAGTAATGATGCTCATGCAATGCACTCCAATACCTCCGGGTCAAGTCTGCTCTATATAAAACTACAAAAAACAAAAATAATAAGTGTTTTGCAAACTTCTGACATTGGGCTATGCCTGGGCTACATTTGGGTGATATTTGTGCTATATTCTGGCTCTTTTTTCTCTGATGGCCATCTTGAGAGACTTATTTGTTATGAAGCTCCCTAATTTCCTCATTTACTGCAATATCCTCAGTAGAAAATGCTTTCAGTTTTCGACTTCCATTCTATCAAGGTGGCGTTCAGATGTGCCACACTTTCGGAATACATTCAGAATGTTAGCACTCTAGTTGCTCATTAGATCACTATAGTAAAGGTGCTGATTACCAGGAAGTTAACTGGCAGTCTGCTGCTGATGTTGAAAGTGCATGTTTCAGTCTGCATGTCAGAATGTTTTGATGAAATAGAAGAGGAAGATATTTGAGAACTCACTTAAAATGTGTCTTAATTTTTCCTTGTAGAGCACTAACCATAATTTCTATAAAAAACTGAACCCCCCTCAATTTGTCCCTTCCTAAATTAAATGTTTTAAGTTCTACCAGTTTTGTTCAATCAGCATGGCTTCAGGTGTGCCATAGTTCTGTCATAAGTAACACAGGTAGCCCTCTAGTTGTTCTTTAGAACACTCTGGGAGGTTGCAGTAAAACACAAGGGGATCAACTGACAGGCTTTTCCTGTTGGAAGTACATGATTTACTGCGACTGTCAGATTTCAAGTTTATATGACTGAGTAAGATAGTGTGAATTTACAGAAAACATGCTCTGCATTTTAGTTGTTGGAGCACCTTCCATAACCCTCTATGGGAAAATCATGAGAAAACAGTTTTCTCTCAAACATGATTCATGAAATCCCAGCAGAAGGCTTTTTCAGAATGTAAAATCACATTACTATTCTTAAAATGAGTGTGGTACTATCAACAAATGATATATTTTGTAACTAAAATGTGTTATCACTGGTTATACTTTCCCCCTTTTGTGACCTCAAAACCCCCCATTCACTACAATGATAGGGTGCTACCATGTCCATTGGTCCCAAGATGGCTTGCAACACTTCCTGGTTGAAATCTTTCGGTAGGTTTTTGGGCTACCAGACATTTATATTTTTTAACTTGAATATTTCTGAAACTACTAAACAGATTTACACCAAATAAAAAAAGCACGCTTTCTGGACCAACATCTAGCTGTTTGCCAGATCTGGTGTTATTCCGTTTAGCGGTTCGGGCTACAGTCATGCTCAAAAAATAAAAAATCCCCATACACTTAACATTGGGAAGACGTGTTTTGCAACCCTCTTTTTTCTCGGTCACCGCTTGACGGATCACCCTGAAACTCTCAACACAGCAGCTGAACCAAAAAGGGGACGTTTTATTAAACTTTCAAGAAGGTTCATCATGCAGCGCCAAAGTTATTAGCAAAACAAAAAACACTTTTCCTATGGAATAGTTAGGACCGAAGTTTCCATAGGAAAAGCGTCTTTGGGGGCCAACTACCCCTCCTGTTACCTCTAGTAAGTCCCACTTAGGGGATTACTAAGAGGTCTTTGGAGGCCACACCCCCTTTCTCCACCACACTGAAAACGCGCCTCCTGGCATATTACTACTAGGGGGGCGAAGTCCCCTTGGCTCCAGAGGGTCCTTGGGGGCCAAGAAACACTTTTGGTACCTCCGGTAGTTCAGCACAGGGGGATTCCTAAGAGGTGGTCGGAGGACAAGCCTCTTTTCTTCATTACTCTGCAAACTTGACTACTACTTAAAAAACCATAGAAATTCACTGAAAAAAACAAAGGTTACAAGGACATTATAGTTAGGAAATAGGATTTTAAAAAATGTAGAAATTCACTTAAAAAACCAAAGGTTACAGAGACGTTATAGTCAGGCTCAGGTGCCACTAGTACAAAACCAGAGAAATTCAGCCGTTATAGTTAGTGAGCTAACTATAGCTCACGCCCCTGCAATACACTGCTTATGACCTCACATATTACATCACTCATGACATGATCAGTGATGACATCGCTGATGAAATCTCAATTTACATCACTGATGACATCATCCACAAAATCTGACGCACCCACCTACTCCCCATATAACCGGTCATACACCCACTCCAACTACCACACTACCATTCTCAAACCCATTTTCACACACATACCAGTAATTACACACCCACTCACTGAGTCATGATCAACACACACATCCACTCATCCACCCATACAGCTGGTCATACACCCACTCACTAATACAGACACTGACATATCCACTTATACACCTATACACAGGGGCGTAACAAAGGCCCCCGCAGCCCCCACGGTGCGGGGGGCCCGAGCTCCAGGGGACCCCTTCAGCCCAGTACCCTGTCAGCAGAGCTCCTGACTGTGGTTGGAGGGGGCCCCCTTCATGCACTTTGCAGGTGGGCCCCCTCAAGTTTTGTTACGCCACTGCCTATACAGCCACTCACACACTGAGTCAGTCACCCATAGAGCTACTTACACACCTACTCACTTACCCATACAGTCAATCACACAGCCACTTACTCACCCATACAGATACACACACACGCTCACTTACTCATACAGATACTAATGCGTATTCACTCACCTATACAGTCACTGACACAAGCACACACTCACCCATACAGTCACTCTTACATTCACTCACTCACCCATACAGTCACTCATATACTCCATCATTCACCCATACTGACTGCCTTTCACATACCAAGTTACTCACCCATATACCACTGACACATGCACTCACTCACTGACACGGCCATATACACACTCAATCACCCATACAGCCCCCACACAGGTACTCACTAACCCATACAGCCATTGAATCACTCACTCACTCATCACTCACCCAGACACTCAAGACACCCAGAGAGGTATTCAGACTCACACATATAGAAACTCACGTATCCACTCACATACCCATACAGCCACTTAGACACCAACTGACAGACAGTAACACACATTCACACAACCAGTCACTTACCCATACATTCACTGAGACATCTAATCACTCACTTATACAGTTAGTCACGCACCCACTTAATCATCCAATCAGGTACTCCTACACCCACAGATTCACTGATACCCCTTGATATATAATTTAACACTTAAACTTTTTAAAAACACTCACAGTCACTGGATGATGTCCTAAGTGATGTCATTGGAGGTGTCATCAGCGATGTCATGAGTGATGTCAATGACCATGTCATGAGTGATGTAATATTTGATATTATATATATATCTTCACAAAATTTTCAAAACTCATGGCCCGATCCGGTCAGCTCCTATCCTGAAAGTTTCGGGGTGATTCACCAAGCGGGGGCCGAGAAAAAAGGGGGGTCCCAAAACATGCTTTCTCCATGTTATTTCCCATAGGGAACTTTAGACACGACTACAGCCCAGACTGCTGAACGGAATTACACCAAATTTGGCAAAAATGTAGTGCTTGATTCAGAAAGCGCCCTTTTCTTTAAATGGTATAAATCCGTTACATAGTTGCTGAGAAAATAAAAAAATAAAAGTTTCGATATCTATGGCCGCGGTGGATCCGCTCACCCTGCCGATCACGAGCTGCATTCTAATTGGCTGTCAACACTCCAAACCAGGAAGTGTTGGCAGCCATCTTGTGCCTCGGTAGATCCGAGGCACATGAAAACAGTAAAACTAGCGCAAAAAATAAGAAAAGGGGCAGGGTTGAAACACCCTGACCCCCTAGGCCTGCTCAGGGGGTCTCACAAGGACCCCCAGGGCCCCAAAAAACAATTTTTTTTAAATATCGGCGAAATTCTCGCAAGGTCCGCAAATCCAGCCCGCGCTTCATTTATTTGAGGCCCCTGGGTGGGCCAGGTCCCGGGGGCAGTGAAAAAAATGTGTGGGGGGCCCCAATCCCCTCCACACTGCCCCAGGGACCGCTACCCCCACAGGCTTTTTCTTTAAAAATAAAATAAACCTGTGTGGGGGGGCTTGAGCCTCCCCACACGCCCAGGGGACCGCCACCTCCCCAGGGCACTACTTATTCAAATTTGGGGGTCCCCTGAGCCCCGGGGACCACCACTTCCCCGGGGCTTTGCCAATGGTGGGAGGGGGGCCGTGCGGCCCCCCTCCTGGAACCTGTGATGGCCCTGGGGTCCTCCACCCCCCAGGGCCGGCTCCAGCAGTGTCCCGTGGTGCCCACCCCCGGGACACTGCTGTTTCCATGACAGAGCAGGAGCCTCATGGTTCCCGCCCTGTCATTGCAAACTGCTCTGCTTCATTGAAGTGAGAGCAGGGAAACCTGCTCTCGCTTCAATGAAGCAAAGCAGATTGCTTTTCCACACGGGGAGCTGCATGTTAGCAGCTCCCCATGTGGAAAAGCAATGCCGGCTCCCGCAGGAGGCGGGGTGCCGGCTGGGACCGTGGGGGCATTGGGCCACCCCCCACAGTCCCCAAAGGAGAGGACCAGCCCCAGGGGATGGGGTCCCCGGGGCTAGAAGTGACTCGGGAGGGGGGCCACGCAGCCCCCCTCCCCTACAATTTTTTTTTAAAAAGGCAGGCCGGCCCCGGGGGATGGGGTCCCCGGGGCCATAATTGGCCTGAGGAGGGGGGCCACGTGGCCCCTCTCCGAAAAATAAAAATAAAGCAATGGCCAGGCCCCGGGGATTGGGTCTCCGGGGCCAGAAGTGGCCCAGGAGGGGGGCCATGCGGCCCCCCTCCCCAGTTAAAAAATTAAAAAAACAAGGCAGAGCCCCGGGGGATGGGGTCCCCGGGGCAGAAAGAAGCCTCAGGAGGGGGGCCACGCAGCCCCCTTCCTTGGTAAATAATTTTTTGAAAATATAAATATAGTGGCCATGCCCCGGGGGATTGGGTCCCCAGGGCCGAAAAAACAGGAATGGAAGGGGGACCACTCAGCCCCCCTTCCATAAAAGATTTTTTTTGTAAAAGCCGGCATCACGCCATAGGCCCCGCCCCCTCACAGCAACACTATGTAAACGCGCCCTGTGGCACGTCTTAAGTTGGGGAATTAATTCCCCTACAATCCTGAGGGTCCCTGGGGGCCAACTAGCCCACCAGGTACCTCCAGTTAGCGCCACGGATGTGGTCTGAGGCCTCGCCCCTTTTTACACCTCTATGCAACGCAGCTCTGTGGCGCTTACTGGAGGTACCTGGTGGGCTAGTTGGGCCCCAGGGACCGGTGAGTGAGTGGATGTGTGTGTAAGCCTAAGAATCAGTGAGTGGGTATGTAGTTATTGGTGTTGGAGTGTCTATGGTTTTGAGAATGGCAGTCTGTAATTTAGAGTGGGTGTATGAAAGGTTATATTAGGTTGTGAGAAGATGTAACAATTTATCACATGGATGATGTCATCAGTGATGTCATCTGAGATGTCATCAGTGATTTCATCAGTGATGTCACTGACCATGTCATGAGTGATGTAATATGTGACATCATCAGCAGTGCATTGCGGGGGTGCGAGTTATAGTTAGCTGAACTAACTATAACGGGGGAATTTCACTAGTTTTGTACGAGTGAAATGTCCAACTAACTATTACTTTATAACAAAGGTTACAGGGGCGCACTGGATGATGTCATCAGTGATGTCATTGGAGGTGTCATCAGCGATGTCATGAGTGATGTCACTGACCATGTCATGAGTGATGTAATATTTTATATATTTAATATATATACTGAAAAAAACAAAGTTTACAGGGACATTATAGTTAGGCTTACTTTTCACTAGTACAAAACCAGAGAAATTCAGCTGTTATAGTTACCTGAGTTAACTATAACTTGCGCCCCTGCAATGCACTGCTTATGACCTTACATCCTGCTGTATGGGACTTACTGGAGGTATCAGGTGGGGTAGTTGGCCCCCAAGGATGTCCTTGGGGGCCAACTATGCCTCCTGTTACCTCCAGTAAGTCCAACACAGCAGGGTTGCTGAGAATAGCAAGGTTTTGTGTGGCTTAACCTGAGTTGGCTCCACAGTTGGAAATGATTGATTTGAGAACCTATTCGCCACTGGTCTGCCAGGTCATACTAGAGGACACCCACAGTGTCTGTCAATAGATTTCCCTATCTGAGACCGCGATATTGCAGTTCCAGGCTGTAAAATGAATTACCTGGATGTACAGGGAGAAAACTGCTTGCATGTTAGGGCCATATTTTTGTTTTCACACTAGAGTCATTTTGAGACTTTTCTTCTTGAAAACAAAAAACCTTTGCAGAGCAAGTACAACATATGTGGTGTCCACTCGCAAACATCAGTGACTCCACTGAAGGAAAAGTGATCCCGACCTGCCTGTTGGGGATCTCTACATTTGGCAAGGGTTTCGCTGTCTGAAGAGGGGAGGTCATAGCCTGCACTGAAGTGGTGGCCTGCTTTTTAGGGTCTACGTGAGGTTCTAAGCTTTCAGTGCTGCTGGTATTATTTTGGGACTATTGAGGATATGTCAGATTACAACACTGTGGGGCTTACCTGACTGCCCGCACTGTCTGCTTCCCAGAGACGTTAAGGACCCAGCTCTGTGAATCCTACTTTTCTGTCTGGTATATGAATTCTCACAAGAGAGATGGGGTAGAGCCTAGGAGAAGGGACTGATTTGACGTTGTCTTTGGTGCGCTCGGCTAGTTGTCGAACACTAAAAACAAGGAGAGAATTGTGAGTTGGTCCGCTAGTGTTAGGTGTGCCCATCCTTGCTGAGATGGACAGTATTGTGGTCAGTCTCCCACCTACCTGCGATCAACTATGTCAGTTGTGACATCTGTAGAGTAGTTGTAGGGACTGCTGTCTTGGTAGTGTTTTGCTTACTGCCTGTTCAGATTTGTCACTGGGTTGGATGCTGACTGCTTAGCGTGTAAATGTACATCTGATAAACAAAGCAAAAAAGTGTGCTGAACGCCCAAGGATATTGCTCGCATAACCCCCTTCACATTTAAGATAACATAGCACCATACAATACCACCATTGATGTACTGTGTAGTTAGTCACCACACATGTACTCCGATACTTCTCTGGATTCTTTAGATTTTTGTCTAAAATTCAAGGTTCACATTATCTTATATGACCAAAATGTTCATTATCACTATAAAGGCATGACTTATGAATGATGCAGTAGCCCTCACAATGGTGTCACAGCTTTCCGACAATACTGATGTGACACTTAATCTGCCACACGCAGTGCCAGGGGCAAACAAAACCTAGTATTTGATATTCTAAAAACTAAGAAACATATGAATAACAGACACAGTTACCACATACGTTTGTACATATACCCAAATCACAAGCATAAACTTACATACTCAGGAGGTGGTGCATGGGTTGGAGGGCGGGTTTTTTAATAGAACGAGAACAGCTAATAGGCCAGCTGGAACGGTGACAGATTCATCAGAAACTCCAGTGCCTCTGCAGTTTTGCTACAACTGAAAACTAGTCCTTCCCATCAGAAATACACAGATAACCCTTTGTATGATCAGCATAAAAGTTGATATTCAACTGATTGTCCCGGATTCAGTTGATTTGTGGGTTCACATAGCTGTTCAAAAAGAGTGGAAACAGGAGACCCTTGGGGATGCCAGTTGATTGTCCTACTCAAGGATATAAAGTCTTCAGTCTTACGCTCTGTCCCTTGCACATAAAGATGTATTAAACTACCACTTCAGTTCAGACACGGGGACCAAAGCCACCGACTCCAAGATCTGTAGCAGGCTGGCTACAGACGAGTACAATGATAGCAATATGGAAAATGAATCAGCCATTTTCAGCAAGTCCACTTACAGTGAAAGCAAGACTGACATGGCAGCATGCCAAAGGGGAAATCTTGGCTGGTATCTACTCAATATTATATATTCTTCTATGAGTTCTTGCAACTGAACTGTTACCACATCAACAAAATCTTGGATTTCCAAAGTAGACCAGCTATTGGCTGATAATGTCCAATTCTGCAAGGGTCAAGAAAGCATTAAATCTCCCTGCAATGAGCTCTTAATGACAGGTGAAACAGGGCACTACAATATCAGGGTAAGCACTTGGGCCATCCGTCAGTTTGTAGGTCTCAGCAGAGGCTGAAACATACCCCCATTCAACCAGTGATCAGGTAAAATATTGGTGTAAACTGTGACACACCTTTGTCACAGAATGAGCCCACTCCTTAGAGGAACTAGGGTATATAACTCTTATTCATATAATCCCCAACCTGTACATTGGTAGCTTCGATCTGCCACAACTTCTTTGCTTGAAGAGTAGATGCTTCACTGCACTTTGGTGCAATAATCCTCTCTACCGGGTTAAACACTTCACAAGGGTAACTTAAGAGCCTCCACACCTTCGTAGAATAAAACTTTAGTAAAGTATTCTAAACAGGGTTATGGTAAGATGTTGGCACAAGTCTTAGAATCTTTACTAGGGGTGCCCAAAATCAGTGCCTATGCTATCTCATTTGCCCTAAATATGCTAACTGGCATATACCCGCTGGTGCAGCTCAGTCCAGCTGAGCTTCAATTCCACGAAAATACAGATTGCTCTCACAATAGACAGAAACCTCACAAAACTCAAGTACTTCATATTTCGTTTATTAAAAGCCAACTCTAATTTGCATTACATTGTCGTAAAAGCCACAGAACAATGCTGAAGTCTTTTGAAATTAGTCACCAAAGCAATATTTTGGTTGAAATCACCTCACATATTTCCACTTACATACAATATTTCAGTGTGTCAAAAAATGTGATCCAAGTATATTCTTTGCACAGTAGTGTACCTTTATCTAGATCGAATGGGATCAAGATGGGAACTAGTAGCAGTGTGCCTGCATGGCATGAAGTATTACAGCTCTTATTAAAAATTAAACTGCATATATTATTAACACAGGTTCCACGCCAGGCAGAGGACTGAACTTACAACAGACCTGCATTCAGCAACCTCCTCTGCACCTTAAAGGAAGTAAAAAATGAAAGGTAACAGCAAAACGTAAGCAATCCCATTTACAGGTATGTACAAGACTGCAGGCAATCCTCAATTTTTCCACATAACATGCAGGGTGGATGATGTACTAAAGTTTTCAGTGTCACACAAATGCTCCTGTCCGCCTATTGGAAAACCACTGCCTGTGCCTCTAACAGTGTTGATGAACTTGCAGTACTCATCTATGCACAGGAGGTTCCCAAGGCAATAGCTTAAAATGTCTCCTCCTGGAAACAGGGTGAAGAAATATGGAGTATAAGTAAATTGAGGTACTACGGAGAGGAGGGTATGGCCTGAATGTTAACGTGTCCGGGAATGTTCCGATCTATAGTCACTTACTGGGGAGAATAGGAAATTTAGAGCCTCTTTTATATTTTGGCGGTGGGGCCTTTGTTCCACCGGGGCGATGGAGTAAATACTTCCTTTACCTCGGGGGAGGTCCCCACTGCCAAATTTATAAATGACTACCAAGCTGGCAGTCATTTATTAAGCATTGGCAAGAACCGCTGTCATGGCAGTTACTGTTAATGCAATCCTCTGTTTGGTGCAGGGCTGTCTCAGCATGACAGAACCCTACACCACAGTATTATTTTTTGATTTTCAAAAAGAAAATTACAAAATGGGATTTTCATTTTGAAAATAAAAAAAGTAATGTTCCCCTCGTAATGGGAGTCAGGTTTGCCAGGCGGTGAATGACAAAAAATGACTACATGTCTGCCCTTCCTAATTAAGTGGGCGGACATTTTTCCCATGGCCCTTACTCCATTGGGCTATCTAGGAGGTTTGGTATGATGGAGTAGACACCACCATAGCCAAACAGAAGGTCCTCCCGCAAATAAATCAGACGGCCGGTAGTATATATATATACCATTGCGAGGGATGATACATATCATCAACATATAAAACAGGCCCTTAGTTTGGCCTTGTTATCATTAGCAGAATTGGTACATGCAAAGGGCAGTTGAAGTACAGACAGCCCTAGATGACTGGTCCATGGACTTACTGCTCTGCTTACAGGGTGGCACGCTCTGAGTGCTGAAACAGTACAATCCTTTCAAAGTCAGATCTGTTTGCATAGTTTCATTGTTTGAGCATGTGACACAGAAAGCCTAATTTTACGTATCATCTGGTGTAATCTCTAAACACAGAGGAAAATATGTTGTGTAGTTCCTATATGACCTATACAGGATCTGCGCGTTTCGGATAACATAAACTGTGTGTTTGGTGGCATGCTGGTTCAGAGCACACCCACCGGATACGTTAGCCTGTTTGCATTACCTAGCTCACAGTGCCATTAGAATCTCCTCTTATCAGGGAGAGAATAGTTTCTGGCAACCTCAGAACATGACAACCCTGATCCCTCAGAATAGTGGAAACAATGTACTACATTTCGCTCAGTCACTCGTGCTCACTTAGTTTGTCTCAGAGATACACAGAATAAACAGTCTGGGTGTTTCAATAAGTATTTTTTTAACAGTTGTTATTTTAGTGTAGAATATATGAGCTGCAACAACCATTAGACAGTAGCAGAGATATATGGTTAGCAATACTACGAAAGTAAAAGGATGGTACAGTTCTACCATTTTGCACTAATCATGGATATATACAAGTACATAAAACACATGATAAGAAAGTGCTTACTCCTACGAGGTCTTCTAACTAGATGTACCTACATGTACCTGGCATCTGTGTAGGTGTTCTGCCAAGAACCCCTCTAAGGTCTAGTCCACCCCATTACCTGAGAATTAGAGAATGTGGGATCCGTCCTGGTCTCAAGTTGGACACCCCGCGAGGGATGTTAGACCACTGCTAGCTGGAGCGTCTGCATGCAGAAACCTCAGCGTCTCTGGTCAGTGTGACAGCCGGGAAGTCACGGTCTCCTCTGTCTATCTAAGCAAGACATGATGCATATATACCCACAGGTCTCCCCGGGGGTCCTACCTTGCTGTGTTACTGTGTCGGCCTAAAGGATGACGTCGGGCCTGAACTTTAACATAGATATTATACAGGAGATATTTGCCCTGCTATGCTTCCAAGACAGCTCATGCATAATGTGTGAGTATCGAACCAGGGAAAAACCTGCGTTCTGAATGCAGTGTTGTATCTAGGTAAAAGGTCAGTGCCTAAGAAATGCTATGTATGTAATGTAGGGAAGAATATAGGTGAAAGTGTGTGATGTTTACCTGCGCCAATATAAGGTACCTATATGGAATATAACAAATCCAGAGGCTCAATTCCCGTATTAAGAATATCCCTTTGATGGATGACATTTAACTGATGGGTTTTACTCTATATTTTGAGTCTTTACAGAAATTGGAGGATTTCCAGTTTCTTCCAAGCTCTAAATGAACTCAGAAATTCTTGGTGGGTCCAAAAGGTCAGTAAATGTCTTAGAAGGGCCTCAACACGTTCATGACAATTTGAGCTGAAAGTGGGAGTGCATTCTGTTGAATCAGGTGAAGATTCAGCCTGGAACCATGCAACGGGTCATTCAAAAATATGGGCCGGTGATTGGCAAATTAGTGCAGAAGTGAGAAGCCCCTAGTTAGGGCTCATCAGCCAGGTACAGCTTGGTTTCAGTGACACAGTGTGCATGAGACCTTCATCTGGGTTTTACCATCCTACTTAGGGCGACACACTAAGGTATACCAAAAAGTGCTGGTGTGAGGAAATGGGTGTATATTATGGTGTGGTTGTGCGGCCTCAAAGTAGAATAAACTTACCAACCCCTTTAGGACCAGTAGGCTTTGTTTGTTAAACCCTTGTGTCAATCCTGGGTAGCAGCAGCTCTGAGCAGTCAGGCTTGCACAAAGAACCAAGTGTAAAGCGTTTTAAACAGCACCAAAGTAATTGAAGAAGAAATGCAAGAGACTTCAAGAAATCATATACAAATTAATAAAAATAGACTGCATTTTTATGTAATTTTATACACCAAAATGAAAAAGATCCACCAAAGGGTTCTGGAGAAACAACATTTACAAATACAGTAAATATGGCCATTTTAAAGTAGCAAGAATAACTATTGATGGACAGAATACAGAACAATGTCATACATTCACCCCAGAACAGAGATATGGGCCTAAATCCATTTCTTTGCTCACCATGCCATTCCAGTTTGGACCCAGCCATATGCAAATCAGTCTTGACCCTGTGCCCTATGGGAACAGCCCAGCCCTTGGTTTTGCTTTGTTCGTCCTAAGTTGGCAGGGTATGCCCAGACGTGGGTCCCTTGCTCACTTTGCCACTGGATTCAAGCTAGCCTGGCTGATGACGGCTGATTAGCCAGAAACCGGTCCCAGGATGCTTGTTTCCGGTCCAGGGAAGACATGACTTGGCAGTTCGGGCTGGACTGTTCCCATGAGGCACAGGGTCAGACTGATTTGCATATGGCCATGTCTGAACTGGGGTGGCAGAGTGAGCTAAAGAATGATAATGGGTTAAACCCAGATCAGTTGACTGGAGGTGAGTGCTTGCAATGTTCAACACTCCGTTCATCATCCCCTTTGGTTTTGCATTTTGAAGTAACAACAAACAAGAATTGGTAAATTCAACAAATTTGACAAAGAAACTTTTTCAAGAAAAATTTGGTTAAGTATCAACAAGGTTACTTATAATTACTTTAGACGACCAACCTCAGTGGGGAGCCAGTCAGAGGGACCAGCAAGGTCCCAAGAAAGTGTTACCTCAGAGGAAGAAGCAGTCTTTGAAGCCCGCTTTGTACTAGCAGAAGTCCAGTCGCCATGGGCTACTAGTTGCCCGGTATCACGGTCACAGAGGACTACTTCTTTGGATGATAACTTGCCTTCTGGGTGACCAAGCTGCACTCCAATGCTTCTCCTGGGTTTAGCAGACTCATGGGCAACTTTGAGCATCAGGTACTGGTCCCTGGTGCTGCATTACGGCGAGGAGAAGCGTTCAGAAGATTTGGGCTACCAACTCGCCCCAGCAGGTTTCTTTAGCTTTTAGGGCCCTGTGCTGTGAACAGGAGGTCAGCCAACTGACCCTTGGAGTCTGTTACTTCATCTGGGCTTCGAAATCCATGAGTAGGACTCAAAAGGCACAGTCCCTTCTCATTAGCTAGCCAAAAGGTTAAGCAGGTGCAGTCCACGTCCGTGCAGCCTCTCTTCACTATGTCCTTAGTGCAGTGTGGCAATCCTTCTCCTGTCCTGCTCTCCAGTTCATCGAGATCTGAGTTCTGGGTGCCGGGGATGCCCTTTTTAGACTCAAAATATACCCTCAGGGTGGACTTTATCAGTACCAAACTGGCTATTAGGTTCCCTCCTTCCTGATGACCACTTCCTGTGAAGTGTGGCATCTGGCTATTCCACAATTATCCGTTCTGCTCACTGGTAAGATGGCGGAACACCTATTTTGTTGTGTAGAAGTCCCTAGCCCACCCCAGAGTTCTGGCTACCAAAGAGCTACATGGCCCTTAAAAAACGGGTTGGCAACTGATTTTTCCTCTCCTTCCCAACTGCCAGCCTGTCTACATAAACAATAGAGCAGATCTTCTCCCAATTGTTCATCATTTTCCCTTCAAATGCAGCTTCTCCTTTGAAGCTAACCTTTTGGGTCAACACCTGTGTGACTTCCTGCCGCGGAGATGTGACACCTGTCTCTCATGGAGGCTTCCATTGTCTTATTTCCTGGGAGTGATTTGCATGTCTCCAGAGGAGGGCAGAAAGTTGTCTCGAAGACAGACTCGCACAGGAGATTTTGGGGCAACAAAGTGAAAAGTTACATTAATTTTGACTTGAGTATCAAGTAATTCTTAGTGTAATGAGTTGTTTGATACCTTGGAGTATCAACTTTGGTTGCACCATTCAGGAGTTAGTACAGCTGAATAATTCAGCGTGTAACCATGTACTCACCAATGAGGCAACAAAGTCCTTTCACAGTAAACACAACCATTCCCATTTTTACTGTCAGAAGAAGTAAAATGCTCTCAAATATGCTGTACCCTACCTCAGGGCTCATTAGACCAGCCATAGTTGTGGATTACACATATTACAGGGGGAGGTTTGGCTTTGCCATGGCTTTACAACTTCTCTTCCTGTCTGTCGTGGTGGGCTGGGAGATATGTTTTAACTCTGTCACATCCCGGGTGGCACACTCGGTGCTGCAGTTTCTGGGGTGGCCTTCTAACTTTCAGGCCCAGGGTACTAGATACTAGGGACTTACAAGTAAGCTAGCTTATGCCGATTGTGTATAAACCAATCAAACATACTCAGTTTTAGGGTCAGGGCACAGGCACAGAGGTCTGGTTAGGAGGTCTCAGTGTACTCTCAGAGTCACAATACCAGCAGCATATATTTCAAAACTTTAGGGTGACCATATAAAAGAGGCATTTCGTTACAGATGGAATGCTTAAATTATTGTCAGCCACTGGTAATAATTCGGCTTGCATCCTAGTCATCCTAGTCCATAGTTAATTTGCACACATGCCACCTCGGTTGGGACCCAGCTATATGCAAATCATACTTGACCTGCCCTTGCCCAGCATGGTAGGACCGAAAGAGCCCAAGGACAAAAGCAGCTAAACAGACCCTGAAACAGACCTAAACCTTTTGTGCTCCTCACCATGAGATGGAGACGGGATGCTGTGAGTTTTATCTCATTAGAAACCAATGTACATGAACATCAACAGATTTCTGCACACCCTACACTAACAGTGTAGACAGACTGTCCTCAAGATTGATACAGCAAGTGTAGTTGTGGCAATAGAGACCCAACCTGTTGAGTACACCCGTTTGTACCAAGTTTTATTATTTTTAATCATTTTCATTATTGCTCCCTTCAACTTGTTGGGTGGAGTGATCCTGTATTTTGTGCCTTCACCAGGTCTCTAGATTCAAAGACCTCTGTGGTCTACCCAGAGCCCTGGATGCTCTTGAGCAGTAGCTCGGTGTGCCTGCTGGCACCTCCATGCCTGATGTACCACCAGGGTACCACCAAATATGACTATCTATTTTGAGAAAGCATAGCTTAATCTGCTTGCTGCTTCTTTGTTTTTTGTTTCGTTTAAGTAATTCTACATTCACCATGTCCTAAGTTTGCAAAAAATCTTTACTGCAGGAAGGTTTCACAACCCTCCGTTTTGAAACAGTGTTCGGATCAGTTACCATTCATAAACAGTAATCATTGCAAACTCTGGATAACACATCAGTATTGCATTATACTGTGCCTTTCTGTTTCGGGTTATTCTTGAAGACATAATCAGTTTTCAAGATGTAGCCAAGCATAATAACGGTTCTCGATATATATTAACAGTAACAGATGTATTGTCCAAGTACGCCTTTGAAGAAGCGCTAAAAGTGGTGTCTGCATCACCAAGGCCTTTAAAACCATCTTCAGGAAAGGGTGAACCCCTCAAATCCTGCAAACAGATGCTGGAAAATAATTTTTGAACAATTTGTTTCAGAAATTATTAAAACGGCATGCTGTTCATCATTTTGTAACACGCACGGAGGTAAAAGCTGCTGTTATAGCCCATTTTAACAGAACTTTAATATCTAAGATATGGAGATATTTCACGGCCTTCAACACCAACCCATATGTGGATGTTCTATAGGCGTTTATAGAGGCTTATAACGGTAGTTATCATAGAACCATTCAAACGACTCCTGTCCAGGTAACGACCGATAATTCTATAGCGGTGTGGAGAACTGTGTACGGGGCTGTTTCGCAACCAAGGTAAAGAAGCCTCTTTTAAAAGAAGGTGATCATGTTCGGGTTTTAAAGTTGAAAGGGGTCTTTATGAAGGGCTACCAGCAGACTTTTAGCGATTAAATATTTATAGTGGAGAGTGTGGAGCTTAAAGAAGGTATATATATATTTACAGGTTAAAGGACTACGATGGTGAGACGCTGTTGGGGGCCTTTTACAAAGAAGAGTTACCAAAGGTACCGAAAGATCCACACTGGGTATACAGGGTTGAAAAAATTCTGAAACGGAAAGGTAGCAAGGCTAACTCACAGGGCTTTGCCAAATGAAGGGGGTAGCTCAAGAAATTTAACAGTTGCAGGGTGTGTGAGTATGGGGGGCTCTCTGAAGGCAACAATATGGAAGCAGCATCATTTAATATTACCTTACCATCCAACTCCTTGAAGGACATGTTCCCCGACAATCACATTTCTAATTATACTGTGCAACTGGCTAAACCTGTGGACCTATAAGAGGACTGGGAGATAGCCCTATCCGAAATCCAATACCCAAGAACATGGAATATATTTACAATGCTCAAGGACAAATTTACTATAAAGCGTGATCAGGAACCCTTGGCCATCCACGCTGGCATTCCTCGTGGCTAGTACTCCAGCATTGTGGTGGTTGTCAAGGCCATCAGCAAATCAATAGCCAGCATCAAAACATATTAGAATATTCAGCTAGTATTAGATAACGTTAGAAAGAAGGTGTTTCTTAAAGCTTCAAATTGTGATACAGTTTAGCTGTATGAGTAAATTAAGAAGAGTTTTAGAAACGGGACAGCATAAAAAAAGCCAGGTAGAGCCTGACCCTATGTGCCTCGATATTAACAGAGGGTTCTATACAATCTATGTGTATAGTGACATTGTAAAGCAGCATTAGATCAGGGATAGTTATTCACCATTGTTAAGATGGGTCAAGGTGAAGGGGGAAAATAACACAGTGATTAATATTCAATATATCAAACCTGACTACGGAACAATTTCTAAAAATCATTTTGATAGTATGACAGTCATGATCTTTGACGACCAGTCTGAGCCGGTATTCTTTCAATAAGGGAAAGTTATTGTTAAGCTGCATTTAAGACCGTGACATGACAGAGAATATTAAGAAGTCATCATGGTGATCATGAAAAAATATTGCGACCCCGCTCTGTACAGGGACTATTACAGACACCAGTCCGGATATGGAGGTCCACCATTCTTTCAAGGAACCCCTGTTTAGTATGGGGTAGGCCTTGAAGTTTTTTTCCGCAGTTTGTTTAGAAGAGCTATGCCTTTCTTGAGAAGAGCCTATAAAAGTGCAAAATCCCAAGTTAAAGCAGCCGTCTCAAATATTGCTAAGGATGTAATGGGATCTGTGACTTCAGCTGTCGCCAAATGCATGAACAAACAACCCAAGAATTAGAGTAATTTGTGTACAGGACAAGCACAAGTATTAAAAGGAAGCGAAGGTCTTTGTGGCATAATGGTCCGCCGGCTTCCTATAACAAGCATTGGCATAGCCAATAGGTCTCGCCTTTGGGACCTTGTAAGTAAAAAAAAAATAATGAAATGTAAGACTTCACGTTTACATTTACTGCATCCTAAATACAAAGTAAATGTAAACGTAAAGTCTTATACTTCAGTTTATTTTTTTACTTACAAGGTCCCAAAGGCGAGACCTATTGGCTATGCCAATGCTTGTTAATACCAGCCTTAGTTTGGACATTGTTTGGGCCTCTCTCTTATCATGATTGTGGATTTCTGGTGTGGCACTATCATTTGGGCTCACAGTTGTTCTGACCATGGGATGTCTTGCAACTAGATTTAGAGGCCTCTGCTTCAATTACACTGGAGGCCTGTCCCATAAGTCATGTCTGAACCTAGGAGGAGGAACTGCAATGTCCTAGACCCAAAATGAGGAGAGGCTCCCCTGTGCCCCAGGGACTTCAGAGGAGGTGTTACACCTTTGCTTCTGAGTATTGGCAGGTGAAATGGCAGAAAAACGGCAATTCTCCACCAATGAGTGCAGTACGTTGTTTGAGCGCAGAATATTAAGACACCTGTTGTCATTAAAGACAGCGATTTTGGGGCCTGAAAGTTCCCACTTTACGTAATAATTGGAATAGTTTTATTGAAGTTGTAAAGTCCGCACTAGTTCGTTTACATCGTATAAGAATGACTGTGCTTCTCAGCAGAAATGAGGGGTGAAAATATTGGTGGACTTGGAGCATCAGTGATTGCAACAGGGAACAAGGGACCCTCACAATAAAAATATCTTAAGTGTCCATGTGATGCCACTGCTTGCTCTTGGTTAGGAATATCTACAGAAAGTTTAAGGGTGGGTCATTTCCCCAAAAGCTTCTGTGTGCACTAAGAAACTTTTATCTGGACATCACATGCACTTCAAAGTCTGATCTAATGGGTCACTGGTGCCACGAGTACAACAGCTAGACTAAGGACAGACTCAGCCACTCTAAACCAAAAATACACCATCCCGGAGACAGGCTGCAATTTCCTGGCCTCCGTGACAGGCAAGAGCCAGCGGAGCGCTGTCATTTAACCCCAGTAGTTTTGTTGGTAGGCTTGAGAAGAAAGGTTTTTTTACACTGTCCTATCAAAGAATGGCTTCAGAAGCTGTCAACGCTGTCGGACAATTTCACATGCAAAAGTAACACAATGCATATGGTTTCGGAATGTTGCTGTTAATGGCCACAAGGTGGCAGCACATCCCTAGTTCTGAATGGGAAATCTAAAGGTGCAGCTAATACAGTGTCTAATGGACGTATTCATGGTTCCAGCTGCCTTTTATGCTCCTGCACAGTGTTTACCTTGCGGGAGCAATTAGCGGCGCCATCTGTTTCCAAAGCACGGCGCGAAAATTACAAACAGATGGCGCCGCTGCTCGCTCCCGCAAGGTAAACGCCACACATGCACGAGGGCTCATTGGGAACAGTGCAGTACATGCACGAGTTTCCCAAAAAGTCCTGAGCAATCCCATGAGGACCCTGCGAGACCTAAAAAAGGAGGTGCTTTTCAAAAAGCGTTCACAAAAGAAGAGCAGTAAGGGAGTAGAGATCCTCGAAGAACAAGAGAACTCAACACAACAAGCTGCCACATGGCCTTCGAACATTGTGCATGGGGAGAATGCGTCAATTCAGAGTAAGACTTGCTTTCTCTAAAACCTGCTCAGACCTGTATCGAAAACAGTTTTTTCATGGAAGTATTGCCTGTAGCAGCTTTGACGTCGTTGGCGCGGATGGAGTTTTTTTTGTCAGGGACCACAAATATGTATCTAGATCTCAACAATACTCTGCTGCATTTTGTTTGTAAAATCGTAAAAGTGGGCGGTGCCAACATACCGACTGCTGCAAAAGTGTTGACGATTGTTTACCCCATCCCGATCATGTTTATTCAGGTGGACATTATCCTCAGCGATTGACTCATTATATAAAGTGATAACATGTATGCCTACAGAGCCTACATCGAGAGTATTCTAAATTAAAGCTGCGACGACCTGGTCACCCAGCTCTCAGCAGGACTCTTCTACAAGGATACGTATACCCATTGTTAAGACAAGGAGCTGGAGGTGACAATCAAGGTTTTGTAAAAAGAGCAAGCTTCGCCAGCAGTAGACAATTTGACCTCCTCGGCGGGCATATACAATCATACCTATTCGTCCAAGATAAACTGATCATCACCGGTATTAATCTTAAGATCAAGCTTAACCACAACAAGGACTCATTCTGTCTCATCAGAAGGAATGCGGAACAGTATAAACTGGTCATGCTGTCCGCTAGTTTGTTTCTAAAGAGAGTGAAAGTGTCCCCAGATGCCGTTGAAAAAGTAGCTCTGAACATATTCGCGTCAAGAGAAGGATATGGGATGGGCTGCACGCTGTTTGCTTTCGATTTGACCTCTGACATGGAAGACCAAGACCACTACAGCTTGATCAAAAATGGAAATATAAAAGCAGAAATAAGTATTAGTCAGCCCTTGGTTACGAAGGTGAACATTGTTGTATCCTCTGATTCGACAACGTCATTCAGATCAACCACGCCAGGCAGATATTGTTTGACTATTGTAAAATTGACAGATTCTGGATTTCTTAAGCCATAATAAATACGCTAAGAAATACTTTTTAGGTGTTTTTCCAAGCAATACTCTACCTGGGGATATGGGGTCCGGAAGACCCTGCGCACTCGTCTTTAATACAGATCTGCACTACATGGAAGGAACTCACTTGGCAGCCCTGTTTTAAATAAAGATGAGGGTACAGTTTGACAGCGCAGGGGCGTTCCCTGAGCATAGCATCTATACAAAACCTCTATTCAAGTATGTAAAAAAAGCTACTGCAAGAGTGGAGTATAACACAATACAGGTACAGGATTCTCTTGCCGTCACATACGGGGAGAATTGTATATATTTTATTAGTAAAATGTCTGAGGGTATCTTTATTCTGACGCAAAGACACATTTAAAATGTTTTTAAAAGATGAAAGAAACACTTGAAAAGTTAAAAATGTTATTTACAAAACAATTTTTCTCTCCTAGTACAGGCATCACACTGATAAACTTATTATAGAAATAAAAGGATGAAAACATAAGAAACCGGTTGCCCTTTGTAGAGGAATTTACCTCTCTCATTCCAAGAGGGCAAGTCTTTAGAAGCTTAAATTCTACTTAGCAACATTTGCATGGCCCCTCTGTACCTTATACTTATATTTTTTAAACATTCTTCAAAAATGCTGTCTGAGGCTGGTGGTGGTTCTTGAGACATTGAAGGGGGTGGTGGAGGTTGTCAGGGGCATATAGAGTCAGCCTGTTTTTATTTTCAGCATTCAACTGCCTGTAAAAAAAAATTACGTTTTGAGGAGCACTGGAGAAAAGTCCTGCTTTGTCATAAGGTTTTAAATAAAAACGGTTCAAAATGTCTTTAATCTCGGTATCCAGGCGATGCATCTAATTTTTCCAGATATTACCCTTAGACGTCTCCAACTGTTCCATCTGCTGTCGTGGTACTAGGTACAGTTTCTGGGCATGATCCATCAGTAACCAGCTAGGAGGCTGGTAATGAGCGGTATAGTTATGCCCAACAAAGAACCTATAAAACCTCCCGCCTGCTTTACCAGTTTTTTCCTAGAAATGAGAAAAGCCCTTTTATTACTGAGCTTTGTGATAAGGTGGCGCTTCTTCTTCAAAACACAGAACTGGCACTCTGATATAGGGGCATTACCTTTTCGGGTGTTTAGGGCGATTTCTGAAACTTAAGCCATTAAATCATCCAAAGCCGGACACACGGTGGCCTTTCTTAGCTGAGGGCTAGCTACGACTAGCATTTTTAGGAGGGCCAGATTATGGCGTAGTCGTGCCGACATAGTCAATACCGTGTATTATAAGGTCTAGAGTGTAAATGTTACGGGAGTCTCTTTAACGATTATTTTTTTAGGTTTGATTTTAAGTGTGTATGCAACGGGTAGATCGGGTGGGAAAATACCACCACACAGTCTGTAGTCTTCTAGAGTATTGGGTTTTAAGTCTACCAGTAAGTAACCGTGGGGTTTCTCTGTAGCATTGTTAAAAGCTTTCAAGAAAAACTGTGTGTTTCCGGGGTACATCTGTTTAGCAATAAGGGATATCTGTTGTTTGTCTCTGTTTTTAAAAAAAATAAAACCAGGTGTGAGGCATTGAGATCTATAGAACGACTGCTCTTACCCTTGTAAAACAAATTCTGAATGATGTAACATATGCTTAGATTGCGATTGTGTGAATATTGAGTAAAAGCTTTCTCTATCACAGGATGATTCCCACCTTCTCTCATAAGATCGTCTACAATCAGCATGTTTACAAGGCACATAGGCAGCAATGCATCGTTATTGAGATTAGTCGGTATGCCTTCTATAAATTTGATGTGGGGGAAGAATCTTAGGGATAGTTCCATATAAATATCTTGCCAAGGAGAACGTTACAGCGATGCTGGCTCAGGTGTCATAAAAAGCACGGAGTGGAGAGCCCTTACGCACCTGAGCTCCCGATCGGAGCATGTACGGCGTTGCCCCACGGAGGAGATTGGTCTGCTCTGGGAGAGTGGGAGGAGAGGGGAGTATTTATGGTGGGCGACCTCTATGAGGACGGCGCGTTACTGCCATTCTCGAGCCTGCAGGATAGATATGACCTGCCGCGGGGGCACTACTTATTGCATGCAGCGCTGGTAGCGGGGATACAACGCAGGTGGAAGATGGGGCTGACGGAACCAGAGACGTCGTTGGTTTGTCAATATGTGGCCATGGCTGCAGGCACAGTCAAGGCCGTTACGTGCCTTAACAGGAGGATGGAGCAGGAGGGAAGGCAACCGCTGGACCGACTAAAGGGGAAGTGGGAGCGGACCTAGAGAGAAACATCCCTGAAGCTACTTGGCCTAAACTAGTGGAAAGGGCATGGAAGATTACGCGGAACGCTAGGTTTCAGCTCATACAATTCTATGTGCTCCACAGGGCATATATGACCCCGAAGCACATCCAACAGATTTTTAAGGTGGAGAACGCTAGCTGCCCTAGATGTGGGACTGTAGAAGCGGACTTTCAGCATATGTTGTGGTCCTGCCCGAATCTGATAGTATATTGGAGAGAAGCGATAACAGAGCTGGAGGTGGTTACAGAGCGAACACTTAACAAGGATATGGGGGTGAGCTTGCTGCATTGGTACCCGCACACAAAACACAACAAGGTGACCAGCAAATTTATTGATCTGGGACTGATAATAGCTAAAAGGGAGATAACCAGCCATTGGAAACACAGTCAGGGACCTAGAGTCCGGAGATGGAAACATGAATTTCTTAAGTGGGCAGCGAGCGAAAGTGTGACTAAACTGCGGCTGGCGCATAGATCGCAGAAAGAGTTAATGCTGGAAGGAGCACGGGCCTGGGAGGCATTAGTAGAGGCGCTGCGAAGGCCTGTCAGAGACTTGCAAGATGAGTCAGAACCTCTTTTGGATGGCGGGCCACAGGGAGCTGTAGGGGGAGCGCGAGACCAGGAAGAGCATTAGACAGGGAAAGCACCAGGCAACATGGGGAGGGAGGCCGTACCTTAGAGAAGGCACATTTCCGGTAAACCATAAGGATCAGTCAGCAAGAAACATGGTATACGGAATGGAGCACACTGGAGGGGGAGGGGGGGAGCAGGGGTGCGAAGGAGTTGATAGATAGGCGGTTGGGGGGATTGAATGATTCAGAAACTATTTGTGACTCGATATAAGGATGTTAAGATGTTACTTGCACACTAAAACAATAAAAAACTTTGCAAAAACAAAAATATCTTGCCAAGACAAATAAAACCAAACAATATTGTTAGGGGTTTGGGATAAAACACTGGGAGCATTTTCTAATAGTGTCTTTATAAAATAGCTTTTACCACAATTTGAGGGACCTGCTAAAATGCAGAAGAACGGGTGCTCCAACCTGGTGTCCATAGTTGAGGTTGCAAGACTAATGCAGCTTCAATAACCATACAATAGGGTTTTGTAGTCTTCACAAAAACAAACAGAAAACAACACACACAAAAACAAGAGGACTAGCGATTGAGCCTCCCCCACTCTCCAATGTAGACATTAAACCTCACAAATAAGGAAGGACTATAAGGGTTTCAGCCCCCTAGGGGCTAGATCTGAGAAAACGGACTAAGAGAAAGAGAAAGGGAGGATCATTTGATTATTGTGTTACCGGGCAATTCATCAATTTGTTAAAACTGCCCTTACCCACCAATGGAGCTATGCTGCATCATTGGGCCTCTTCAGACACCAGGGCGCAGACCAACGCTCCTGGTGAAGCACAATTTTTTTGACCAAATACGTTCTCTCAAGGTATCCCTCTTACAGAAAAAGTGATTAAAACTGTCTAAGTGGGTGCCTCCATTATCTTTATTAATGGCCCACCTGGCAGGACTAAAAAATGACTAATAGCGGGTATACCAGAGTGTCCATGTTTCTAATACCCAATCATGTATCAACATGTTTTGGCTTATTCAATTGCCAATATAGGTCACACAGCCTTCATTAGGATACAGATCCCTTTAATTTGATTCTTTCTAATTAATTATTACATGGAAAAAAAACAAATTGCAATACTCGCCCTTTGTAGACACACTCGGAGGCATACCAGAGTTTCAATGGAAAATCTACAAACACAGGAGCAGAGAAGGGATGTCGCCCTATTGTCAAACTGTTGTCAAGGTGCGACGTTTCTACAATCGGTCTCTCTGCCTTTTCTTTGTCTTCAGTCAAGACCCTTTCATCAAACACTACGCACAAGGTTTTATGCAGTGGCTGGGTTGTAAATTCCCATCGCTTTTTGGATCGAACTGTGGTAGGTTGTTTTACAGCAATTGTTTTTTTTTTTTTTTTTTTTAAAACCTTTATTCGTGCATATTAAAAGAACAAATACGGGCCTACAACCTTCAGGCCGGCCACGATACGGTTAAGCACTGATACAAACATTACGGCCTCTGTGCTTCAACGGTCAAGATTAGCGACGAATTATGCATTATACACTGGAGAGATCCTTGACACCAGGGGGAGGAGACGTGAAGGTTAATTTTAAAGTTTTCAATATAATGTTATCAGGAAAAAAGTTAATGAAGAATAAGAACCAAGGAGATTCGAGTCCGCCAGATATCTTCACCACACGGGAGAGCAGCAATATCATTAAAACAGCAATGGAAGTAAAATCTCAGGCAGTGAGGCGACGCAGTTATATAACAGGATAGTCACAGAAGCAATTACGCACCTCTCCAGTGCCGCCCCCACTCAGTCAACCCCACACCCGGACCCAGAATCGAAACAAGTATAGCGCAGAAACATAAAAAGAAAAAAAGGCCCATAGAACTAAAGAGAAACAGTGAATTACCCCCCCACCCTACACCAATGCGGAGGCTACGGCCTACCCCCCCCCCAGCATAGTGCCTGTCGCCCAATGAACCCGAAATATAGACAAGAAAGAAAGTAAGAATAGAGTAAAGAAAGATAAGAAGACAGAAAAGTAAGTGGGGAGGAGCCTACGTATCATCAGAGCGCCCTAAACCATCGGCCAGCTACGGCCTCCACACACTGTGAACCCACTACGCCGAAAGCGATCGTGTGAAAATAACGTGTCACAACAATTTCGATGAAGGAAGACAAATCGCGACGAGTGCGCACAGCATGTACATACAGTTCCAGTCCCAGTCCAGCCCATCCGTGAAACCATGGCGATATAACTCAGTCTAGCCCTGGCCCGATCGCGGGCTTGAGATTAAGCCAGCCCCTACGTGAAGGCCCCGCATCCCGTGCAGACTAAGACAATATGGCCGCTTGGGAGAAGATGGTGAAGTAGAATCACAAAATGGCCGTCGACCATCCATAGAAGTCCCTCTGTGCACCACATAAAGTCCAGATATGGCATGTAAAGTACAGGAGTTCCACAGAAAAGAAGCAGTAGGCCACCGCGAACGATTCCTCAAGGATGTTAGGTGTTGCTCAGCTGAATACTCTTGCAGACGCGGTAAAACAGGCAACAATGAAGCAGGCAGCAAGGGACGGGGAAGCAATGTATCCGCTGTTGAGCTGGAGAGCAATTGATCCTGGGTGCCGGGAAAGCCAGATGCAGGCACCAGTGCAGCACGATCACACACAGCTGTTGCGTCCCCGCGAGAGGACAAAAACACTGGCAGACCCACGCCGTGTTGATGACCAACGGGGCGCCCACGACCCGCAGCCAACAGCATGGAGTCAAACTGTTCACTCAGCGCCTGCAAGCGAGCACACATGTGTAGACGAAGGTCCCGCAGGGCAGCCAGAACGGAGCCGCATGTCAGCGGAAGCTGCGCCCCCACATCGGCAGCAGTCCGGGACGGCACTGTGGCGCTGGTGTCCGGTGGGGGGAGGGCGAAGCGGGCAGCGGGCGAGACCAGAGTATCACCCCCCAGCCGCGAGCAGGCAGACAACACCATGTTGTACCGCCGGACGGTACGATGGCCAGGGGGGGGGGTTCGTAGCAAGGAGTCAGTTCCCTTCAGGTCTGCCCGCAACAGGGAAACCCAGCAGTCGCCTCCCCTCCCTCGGGCTCTCATTGCGGCCGACTAGGCAATAGAAGAAGGGGGTCTGCAGTCTCCCACCGCGCGGTCCACAGATCGGGGCAGGAGACCCGCCGCACCGGGGCTTACCCTACGGCCCCAGCCCGTCACGCGCAGGGTGCAGGAGGTGTCCGGCCGCCCCTCCCCCGGCTCTTCTGGCGACAGTCCGTGGTGTGAGGTGAAGTCGGGACCGCGGGGCTGGGGTCTGTGCCAGCGGGTCCGGTGGCTGCGGAGCCTCCAGGGGGCCGACAAAGGCCACAATGGCGCCGGGGTCCAGTGCGAGACAAAAGCACCAAGAACTCAGGCATCCGGGCGGGCTGAGACTCCGGGAAAGCGGCGGCGCGGACAGCGCGTTGTCGCACACATTTCTCCTCGAGAATCGGCGAGGATAGGAATCAGGATGATAGTCCGAGGCCCAGGGCCGACGGGGCCGGGCGCTCAAGCGTCTGCTCCGGTCGCCATCTTGGCTCCTCCTACAGCAATTGTTTTATCATTTTTAGGGTTGTTCGAGGTAGAGATCCTTTAGACTGTCAAAATTGATATTGAGGCTGAAGTTTACATTTAAGGGGATGCCTTTGACTTTCATACAGCATTTTTAGAAGTTCTGTAAGAATACGTTTTGGGCCTGGCAGACGTCAACTGGACTATGTACTCATCCTTTTGTAGCTCGCTGGTCAAATCGTCTGGATAACTGCGAAGTTGGGGATCTTCATCCCCTAATTTGCTCACAAAAATAACAGTTTTTATTGTGTAAACGAGCATGAGCAGTTGTGAAACAGAGTATGAAGATGTTTATATTGTCACAACTTGTGGGGCACTCTTTTAAGGATTTCCAAAGCAGCGCTGTGGTTTTGTCATCAATAATCTTGTAGCTGGACACCTTTCAACACGGCCCAAAAAGAAATTTTCACAGTTCATCAGGATCTGTGATGATTGTCGTGTTTGACAAGTTTGTACGCTGTGCAAATTTTCTCCATAAGAAATTGAGGCACAGCCTGGCTAACTGATATCTAGCAGGGTGACTTCGATGAACTCGGTCTCAGGCATATACCCTCGTGACCATAGTAATCATCAATGTATTTTGTTTTGAAATCTCGTTAATGCACCATTCTGGAAAGCCCAATGCCTCCTGCTTGTCTCTGAGAAATAAGTTAATATACTCAGAAAAGAGGTGGGTTGTAGTCCTCTCAAAGTGCCAAATTTTGTGTATTTTTCCAGCTTGGTATCCTTTCTCTAGGGCTGCCTATACCTCAATGCTACACCCTTTGCTCATCAGTGTGTCGGCACTGATTGGTCTCTTTACTTTCCGCGCATATTCGGCATAGGGGGAACATTAGCTTACTATCGACTCTGTACCGTAGTACGGGAAGTAAAGCCTCCGGGGTGGGCAGACTTGACATTTAACTAATCCAAAGTATTTGTCTATGGCTTTAAAGTCGCTATATTTGATGGTGGGATGGCCTAAGGGGTATAACTTCATCTTGTTCACAAATGAATACAGACTTGTGAGATCATACTATTTTCTCACCTTTGCCTATGGCCCTGTACAACTGTATAGCCTTTGTACGACCCCCAAATAAGGATCATGGGGCTCCAAAGGTTCGGGTAACTCTTTGCATTTAATGATGGAGCAGAGTTCTGCATCTAATGTTAATATATCTAGCCACTCATGCTCCAATGGGGATTGCAGGACAAAGCCACAGTTTTCAACATGGTGCGCCTTTAGCAGAGTACGTTATGTTATGTTACATACATTTACAATGCGCGCAGATACACATGAGTGTCCCGGCGCGATGCCTAGAGGGGTATGGAGAAAGACTAACAGGCAAAGAAGTGTGTCTTTAATTTCCTTTTGAAAGCTACTGGGTCCTGAATGGATCGCAGGACGGAAGGAAGGGCATTTCACGCCACGTGAGCCTTCACAGCAAAGGAGCTGCCCCCTAGCCTCTGATACTTAAAGGGGGGAACCTGGGCAAAGCGTAGGGACATGGATCGAAGGGCTCACGAAGGAACATAAAAAGAGAACCGTCTTTGCGATGGGCCAGGACCAATGCTTTATATTTAACTCTGTCCACCACGGGAAGCCAATGGAGAGATCGCAGCTGAAGGTGAACACTGTTCCTAGCCGAAATGCCCAGTAGCAGTCTGGCTGCCGTATTCTGAACCACCTGCAGCCTTTTCAACAGGTAGCCCGGGACACCAACATAAAGAGCATTGGCGTAATCGAGCCGCAACAGAATTAGTGCACATGTGACCGTTTCCCTCGCCGCCTGAGGTAGAAGAGGAAAACATTTTCTAAGAGTTTTAAGAAGGCTGAAGCAGCAACCGGACAGCTTCTTAATGTGCATCGAGAAGGAGAGACTCTCATCGAACCAAACCCCCAAATTTTTGACGGGCTTCCCTTTGGAGGTGGGCAGTGGAAGGTTAGGCAGCCACAGCTGCTCTTGGAAATTGGGAGGGAATTTACCAAATAGCAAGATCTCAGACTTCTGTTCGTTACACTTGAGTTGTGCATCCACCAGCCATTTAAATATAGAGGCTAAGCAGTGTTGAACCAATGAAACAGAGTCCGCGTCTTTGTCCCAGGTGAAGAGCAGCTGGGTGTCGTCCACATAGGACATCACCTTAGCCCCAAGCTCCTCTGCCAAATATATCAGTGGAGTGACATAGATATTAAAAAGGAGAGGGCTAAGGGAAGATCCTCGAGGGACTCCAGTTGTCACACACTGAGGGGAGGAGGACGGTGGAAGCCAAATCTGCTCGACCCGTCCCTTCAGGCCTCCAGGAAGGACCTAAGCCAACCCCAAACGGCCCCCGACACCCCAATACCGGCCAGTCGTGCTAGAAGATCTGCATGTGGGACCGTGTCGAACGCCGCCGAGAGATCCAACAAAATTAATGACGCTCTCCCGCCGGCGTCAAGACACCCCTGAATGGCCTCCGACACCTCCACTAGAACTGACTCAGTACTATGCGATGCCCAAAACCCTGATTGAGATGGGTACAAGAGTGCCTCTCTTTCCACGAATTCTGTAAGCCGTTTATTAACCACCTTCTTGCACACCTTGGCCAAAGCCGGAAGGAGGGAGACAGGCCGGTAATTTCCTGGGCTAAGGGGATCCAAAGACGGCTTTTTTAGGAGTGGCAGGATCTTAGCCTGCTTCCAGTCCTGTGGTATAACAGCTTTCTGGAGATACATATTAGTAATGGAGTTTACTTCTATGTTTGTGCTCTCTGCCACTGCTGCCAGGAGCCTGGCAGAACATGGGTCTGAGGGCAAACCAGACTTTAGACCCCTAAGAATTTTGAGAGATTCCAAAGGATCGACCGGTCTGAATGCTGAAAGTGAGTGAACAGAATCAGCCGGTTGAGTCTCCAGGAATCCCCCACTACTGCCATCGCAGGGTGTAAACGCCGCCTGAATTATCTGAATCTTGTCTCTAAAGAAGCAGGAGTGTTACACTAGGCAGATGAAGATGGAGTCACACTCGCTTGGGCCAAAGGGGACGTGATAGCAACAATTTCTTTGGAGTTGTTACTGGCAGATTCGATGTGGGCTGTGTAGAATTGCCCTTTAGCAAATGTAATAGCTTCATAGTATGTTTTTTGTTTATCTTTGAGCTTCTGCTTGGCTGCCGAGCAATATCCACTCCTGCGCCAAGCCCGCTCAAGAATCTTGCATTCATGCTTCGCAGTTTTACGGGCCGCGTTAAACCAGAGTTTAGAAGGAGAATCCCTAGCCAACCTGACAGGCCGATAAGGGGCCACAGTGGCCACTGCCTGAGACAGCTATCCAGTGAACCCCGTCAAGCACTTCTCCAGCTCCCCTGTCAGAGTAGGCCTAGAAGTTTCCAAGGCCAGCTTAAATTTGAGTGGGTCTATTTTCCCAAAAGCTGGTTTATGGCAAGAACGCGCCAATGACTCAGCATTGGACACTTCCCACGAAAAGTAGAATATACAATGATCCGACCATGAAACCAGACAAGGATCCCTTAGAGCAATGGAGAAGTTGGTACAAATGGGGTCAAGTATGTGGCTGGCCTGATTAGTGGGAAGGCTGACATGCTGATCAAGTTGCGCCAGATGTAGTATGTCCAACAGGTCATGCACCTCCCTGGTGTCTGTTCGATCCAAATGGATATTAAGATCACCCAAAACCATATAGTGGGAAAATCTTACCGCCCTGGAAATTATAGCATCCCCACAGGTCAGAGAGAACGATCCCACCGGGCCAGGGGGCCTATAGATCAAGGAGCCACCCAGGGAAAAGTGTGCTGCAAAGCGGATGCTAAAATCAAGCACCTCGCAGCCACCCCAGGCAGTAGTTTCCCCCAAGCGAAGTTCTCACTTGTTCTTATAGATAATAGCCACACCGCCCCCTCTCCCCTCTGGGCGGTCGGCTCTAGAGATCTTATAGCCCACTGGAATGGCAAAAGAGACAATCGGATCTGAAGGAGAGTCAAGCCAGGTCTCAGTCAAAAACAGCAGATCAAGTGAATTGTCCTCCAGAAGGGCAAACACGTCAGCATGATGTTTCCTAAGCGAGCGAGCATTGATCATGGCTGCCAGAATAGGAGGTTCCTTGACCAATTGGACAGGGAGGCTACCATTATTAACCAGAGAAGCAAGCCCCCATCCCAGTTTAAAATCGCACGTTGAACAAGCATCTTTCGGTCCCTCAGCCACATCCCAATTACAGGCATTACGGCACGTGGCAAGATCCAGAGCCTGTAGTGTGGCTCCGGAGTAACTCCTTCTGAGCTCAGCCCCTGGAGACTTGCGGGCAGCATGGCTGGCGCTGGCTGCCTCCGGGATGCTGACGGGCGAAGACGGGCTTGCCTTAGAGCGTTGCAGCGAGTCGAGAGCCCCTAAGGCGCTCCGCGCAGCGTGCATTCAAATATCCCCGTGTGCCCAAGAACTAGAGCGTCAACTACCAAAATGGCGTCTCTCAGCGGCACCAGGGGTAGCCAGGAAGTGGTCTGACCCAACAAGCACCGGCAAGTAACTTCAATGCAAGTGGTAGGGAACACAAAGAAATATGTAACAAAACTCAGTTTAAAATGTTTTAAATGAGGGTATGAGGGCAGTAAGTTGTGCAAATTAGCAAATTAGCAGCAATGAAAGAAAGAGCGGAGTGGCGAGTGGAGAACCCCTAAGGCGCTCCGCGCAGCGTGCATTTAAATATCCCCGTGTGTCAAAGAACTAGAGCACCAACTACCAATGATCTTTGTAAGTCTTCAAATTTGGTACCCAACAGCTTATTATACTCGTGGGGTTTGTAACATTTGGGACAACTGTGGTAAAAGCATAGTTGTATTTAAAGGCTGTTGGCAAGCCGTTAATTACAGCGTACCCATCTAGGAAATAAGGGCCCACACGGTATTCACCATCCTTTAAGGGGTGTTGGATAAATATGTTTTCTTTGTCAGAGACGCATATGAACCAATAAATAGAGGGGGTAGAATAACTCTTCTGTTTACTGTTATAAAGGTCGGGCGGCACTAGAGCTATGCTTTTAGGTTGTAACAACATGTGTGTGTAGATAGACATACACATGGAAGCCAGCGTGACATATTGAAAAGGGTCGATGTACTCTATGGATTTAGTCATCTCGGCGGTACTGGGTTTCAGAACCTTTTCTTGTTTTCTCTACAATAACATCTCTGAAGAGATTGAAAGCTTTTCTCAAGATCATTACATCTGTGTGACAGTAAGCTTTCAACTCGGTTTGAAAATTAAACTTTTTTTTGTGGTTTTCACCATACCACTGTAGAAAACTCTTTTTCTCCTAAGTCATTATATACTCAACACCATAGCTGTCAGGTGAAGGCATGGGACCCTAATAATTCTGATTCACCCAGGTGTTAAACAAGTGGGGGAAATAACCTATACAACCTGGAAAACCAAAGGCGTTTGGCAACTTGCTCAATTTCATGAGCAGAAAATTCAAAGTATCTATGAACCTTATATGTAAAGGTACAGTCGTTAGCAGCATCAGTTTGAAGCCCTGGGTGTTGAGTTTTACAGGCATCTTTTCACGAATCACATTTTGCAAAATAAAGACCGAGTCATACGCTTTTGAGTTATGGGCCATCAGGGTATACTCTTTGAATTTTGTCTGAATTAATGCGTTAAGGAATTCGTTCACACAAGGAGGGCCTTCAAACTCCCAGTATTCATCTGAAGTTAGGCTGGTGCACTACGGTCTCTTGGGTACACTCTATATTGAACACTATGTAGCATTCTTTTTGGTCTCGGGCAGGCCTTTAGTCATGTAACACGTGTTCTGTTCCCGGCGGAAAAGACGCCTTACACCGGGGGCATTTCATACCTTTGCATTTGTGATCGGCTGCTGTGTAGCACCCGCACCCTGCACAGTCTGTTTTAGAGATGCATTGAATAACCCCAGTGTATATGCTCAAGCAGTTTTGCAAGTGACAGAATAGATTACATCTAGGACATCTCACATTCTGATCAGCGATTAGGATACAGAATCCCCCCTTTGACACATTTTACAATACTTTTCACACTTATGAGCTGTCAGTGTGTTGTAGATGTGGTCACAATGGTTGCACACATACTTGGCTCCTAAAAAACCCTTCAGGTTCAAGATACCATAAAATTGATTTTCAGGATGGAGAATGTAAACCATCTTACTTTTCACAGGCTTTCCAGGTGTGAAGTACTTCCACGCTCTGCTGTAGTAAAGAACTTTTACTGTGACGGCAATCACAAAAAGACACAGTTCTCCAAAAGCCTACTAGTCTGTCGGGAGGTATTTCAACTGCATCATGGGCTTCAACTGCTCTAGACAGGATGACTGCATTGGTAGTGCAGCGATCCATTAGTAACCCAGCTATGATTGCCACCAGACACGTGTTGGTCGCGCTGGTGGTAAAATTGAGCAACCACTGCTGGTTTTTTCAATGACTTTACTGTAGAAGATCCTCTTTAAAGGTGTGGAAAAGCCCCCCTCGCGACCTCGAACAACGAGGGTCATTATTCTGAAGGTCCCAAATGCTGTTATTTCTGCTTTACTCTGTAAATGTTTAGAGAAGTTTTCTGAACATTCCACAGTGTCAAACACATCATGGGGCATTCGCCTGGCGAACAAGGGGCTGTCAATACCCTGCCTGAGGAATAGGAGCTGAAAGAAATCATTCAGCCCCACATCGCGTAACAACCGCTCAACAAGTGTGTGTATGGCCTGGTGAATAGCTAAAAAAACGTGATCAGATGATTTTGAGTTCTAAGTTAACACACCGGAACTTTTCGTAATACTCTGTAGTGTTAAATTTCTCTACATTTTGTACATTACATCTCTGAATCCTCAGCTTGGGGGTTTGCGTTGGATGTTGCATTTTTATGCCTCCTTGTAGCACAAATTCTGGCTTTAATTTACTGATTTAAAGCCTACGCTGCTTGGCCCGATTAGTCCACTTTTGTTTCTTAGCGACCAACCTATTTTTAGTCAGCATAACAGAGCCAGTTTGAATGGTCATGTGAGTATTTCCTGAAGATGCCCTTCCCGATCCCCAGCCTACAGGCCTCACCTTGAGACCGTGTTTATGTTCGGTGTATCCGGGTCTCTCAGATTTGACCCATGAACGCTTGAAACGGCTGGAGCGCCTGCGGCCCTCTCCTAAATTTGTGTTTGGGGGTCCAATCAGTGCCATTTTAGGATCTGATGTCAAGGTATTTGGAACTTTTGGGCCATGTCTGGGGGGTTCTAACTTCTTTTTGGCCATGCAAACTCGCGCTTTAGTAAGGATGGCTTGCCCCTTCTGTTGTGTGTTTGTGGCTGGAAGTGTGCATCCTTTGAGGTCTACACCCCTAGCCAAAAATGGCCTTACTGTATGCGTGTTGGTAAAGCAGTGTAGGGGTTAGAGTAACAAGTGCCTGTAAGACCTGCGTTTGCAGAGTTCATGCCTCTCACCAGTTGCTGGTGTTGGGGCATTTTGACGGATCTTTGTGATGTCCTTTAGAGCCGTTGACGTCCCTTTAACTTTTCGTGGTACTCCAGTGCCAGTCTTTTGTGTTGGCTCTACGGCAGAAACAAAACAAAAAAAATAACACATAGGTAAACTAAAAAAAGTTTTTAAAAAACACCCCTAAACTACTCTTTACAACCTTATGATTGTAACTGCATGTCTAACAATTGCTTTAAATTCTTTATAACCCTTACTAGATAATGGAGAAACACGCTGCTTGAGACAAAAAATACATTAGGTTTGCTTTGGCTCTACATTTTTGTAAAACACACTTGCTTTGCCTCTGTGTGGAACCACTTTCTTTATAGCAAGTCCCTCTGTAGGCCCGAAGACTTCCTTGTCTGAATGATGTCGCAATCTTTCCAGGACTTGTTGAGGCTCGGGCCAACACTTTTGATGGAGGGTCTGCATTTTGCTGAGGTCTGGCATAATTGTCAGCTTCCACGGGAACTGTGAAGAAAAAAAAAAATCACTGTCACATTTCCAATATAGTACACCAATTTAGCACACTCTCTGAGGGCACGCTGGAGTCTTGGGGGTTTTGGATTGTACGGGGTGATCATGACACATCCTTTATACAAGCCCAAGCCATATTCACCTGTAATAGCAGGGTCATGCTGTACACTGGCCAATGAGCCTTTAGACTCCAAGATATCTTTTAACCTTTCAACAGCTATCTGCACTTCCTCTTCATAACCTGAAAAGCACAAACAAGAATACATTTTTTAAACAAAAAAAATATCTGCGTGTTGATACAATAAGGTTAGTAAACGGTCTCAGAACTATAGCCCTCTAAATATCTGTACCTTACTGAAATTCAACCCTTTCCTCGTGGTTCCATGTTAATTCTGGGAGGGAGATCCTGTTTTCAGAGCAGATAGATTTTCTTTAAAAACAACTCTAACATACAACACACGTCATAGTTGATTGATTTATATAAAAAAAAATGTTCTAGACATGTCCTGCTTCCCAATATAATAAATCTTTTAAAGTTGCTGGAATAGGCATTCATATCAAACTTTGTAGAACAAACAGCTAATTACGGCAGGGGACTTTGAAACGCAGAGAAAATGTTAATAAATAACACTTTGACAGAGGGCTGTGGGTCATGACTGATATGTACATTTTAGGAAATCGAAAACAAAAATGATGAAGTAGGGAAAAATAAGAAATTACAATACGACAATGTGAGCGTGAGAGAAAAACAAGCAAGAAAGAAAAAATAAGCATGAGAAATTAAGCTGGAGAGGTAGAACGAGTAAAGAACAGGCGGAGTTGGGAAGGGTGATCGCAAATAAGAAATAAAAGTGTGCAGTAGGATGGAAGAGTGAAAGGAAGGAAAGAGTACATGTAAGGATAGAATGGAGAAATTAAGAATAGATACAAATGTGAAAGAATGAAGCAAAGGGTGCAGGTATCAATAGGTGAAAGAGTTCATAGACGAAAATATAGAAGAACAGACAGCTGGGTGAAAGGATGGAGGAAGGAAGAGTGAATGAGGCTATAGGCAGAAAAAGAATGAACGTAGAGATAGAAAAATGGATGGATGGAAAGGTGAAGTCATGGAGAGGTGGGCATATGAATGAAAACGTAAGGATGAATGTAAATATAGATGGAAGAAGGATGACAACATTACATAAGTGTTTAAAGCATATCAGAAATACCTCAAAATCAAAAGTTTAGATTAATCACATACAGTTTTCTTTTCTACCCTTCGACCCACAGGTCCTGCCACTTAGGTGCTTTTTGAAAGCACATTCCAAGCATGCAGCCGACCTTTAATCCCTGGCAAACCCTTGGTTTAAACCACATTATTGTGGGAAAACACAGATATCCATGCAGTCTCCAAGCAGCTGCAACACAAGGATAACAAATGACATGCTTCAGCGCCCCACGCCAAGCTAATTCACAAATCACACCGTGAATTTTGGAACCTCTCAGTTAAAAAAAGAAAAAAAGACCGGACAGGAGAAAACTGACAACTATGTTTTACATAAGCACTTTAATAATTACAAGGTCTTACCAGGGTCTACCTTGTCAAAAGGTACACTTTTACATAAGCCCCTTTACAGCACATTAGAAATAACTCAAAATCAAATGTTTAGATTAATCACATACAGTTTTCTTCTGCACCCCCTTCCTTCGACCCAAAGGTACTGTTGCTCAGGGACTTTTCACATAGCCTCTTAATCAGCTGCAACACAAGGAAAACAAAATGCATGCTCCATCTTATACGTTTTAAAATGCAGAAATGGTGAAATGCAATACATTTTAAAGATGAATAAACATGTAAATGCTGTAAGTTAGCATTGTTCTTACCTGCAATAGAAGTTAAGTTGTCCCTGTCTGCACTTTTCCCCGCATTGCATCTCACGGCTTTGCTCCATGGTTCTTGCTTCCCTCAGGCCACAGACTTAAGTTAGGCCTTACACTGCTGCTGCTGAGTGGATGTGTATGTGTGGGCCCTTTGGGGCAGCATTTTATACTTAGAGCTGAATAATTATGAACATGCAGATTTTACTGAGGTGCAACATCCATCTGCAATTGGGTTCCATTTCATAGCAGATGTCTTCTGAGTGTATTTGTGTGCGTGTCCTCTGGGACGACATTTTATACTTAGAGCTTGCTAAATATGCAATAGGAGCACTTTGGGAAGTTGTGGAGTACCAGACATCTACCTATGGGTCCATTTCATAGCAGTCTTGACTCAATTATGAATTTGTAAACACGTTTCTAACAAAAGACCTTTTTAAGTCAAATATGAACCGTCCAAGATAAGATTTATAGCCTAGGGAGACAGAGGGGCTAGGTTACGCCTGTGTATTTCCCGAGACCCTCTCGTTGAGGTGCCCTCCATTTGTCAGCAAGATTTCATGACTGCAGCTGTCTGAACATAATAGGGCTTGCTTTGTTAGAGACTCACATGCCGTGGACCCCTCCAGAGCGTTGCAAATGTACCTGTGACAGAGCCCTGGACACGGGGCCTTGTGACACACACCTGCTATGAGAACATCCTAATCATGTGATAGAACCATGAGCACGTTACTAAGACATGACCAGGGTGATGTCACAATACAAGTGACCCCCGGAAGTGACATCACTGCCTGGGAGGGCCCCCAGTGGCCTGGAAGTCCGGGTAACGGAAGCGACGTCACTTCTGGGGCGGGACAACCGTCTCTTTTTGCATGATGGCAGAAGGTATCCCCCCTCCCTTCTACTAAGGACACTTAATTGGAACCCTATTTATGCTGCAGGAGAACCCCAAGTGCTAATTGCTGGGAATCTGGAGCTCCATCTCATTCAAAGAAATCTGTGGACTCTGTCAGGTCAGGTACACACTCCAGAAAACAAACCTGCCAAGTGATCAATGTCTGGGGTTACCAAATGCAGACCTTACGTTTAGTACAACCATGAGAGCTGTCTCCCGCTCTTTCACCTCACTAGATGAGGGCATAATTCATGTTTACAGAGTGAGCTCCATGAGGATATGATCACACTGAAGTGAGTCCAATTTGGTATTTTTAGACTTGGTTGAAGTTGATTTGGACTTCAGAGCCATGTGCCAGAGGTCTAAAGCCCCCCTCAAAACTAAATCACAGCTTTCAAAACTGCCAAATCCGTAACTTAATCATTTTAACAGTATATCTGAGCTGTTGAAAAGCATTTAAAGATTTCATCAAAAGGGTTACCGTATTTCAGTGCCCAAATACTACCGCACAGATGTGAAGAGCCCAATACTCTCCTATACACACTAGCATTGGCCACAGGGCTCAATGTTAACTTCAATTCTAGAACTTCGGCTCTACGTTGAGTTTGGCAAACTAGATGCTTTGTCAAAATGTGGCAAATGTTCAGTGTGCAATATTTATAACATCATGGACTATGATGCCCTTGCATATAAAATCATGTGCCATACATGTGCTGTGTTTACATATGTATGGCACATGATATTACATATAATGTGCACACAATAAAAACTGAATTACTATAGACATCTAATATTAGATGTGAATTACTACTCATCTGAATTATACTCATTTTATTGTTATCAGAAGGATAAACATTTGAGTTAGCTCTGCAAGAAATAGTTACGTTTAGTTTATAGTTTATAAAGCTCCTGAATCACCCCCCAAGGGGTATCTCCGCGCTAATGAACTGCTTTTGTCGGCCAGAGAAGAGGGCCAGATCAAAACAATGTAGTCTTAAGAAGCCTACGGAACTGCAGGTGATCAGAGCACTCCCACAGATAGATTGGCAATTGGTTCCAATAGGTAGGAGCTAAATGAAAGAAGGGTTTACCACCCACTCGAGATTTTTTACAGTGTGGAACCATGAGTAGAGATTTGATCCCTGAGTGTAACGCCCTGAAAGGCTGGTATTTCGTGAATTTTCCTGCCAGATAACTGGGGCCTTTGCCGTTCAAGGATTTGTGCACAATGCAACAGATCTTGAAACGGATCCGCTTCTGAACTGGGAGCCAATGCAATCTCTGCAAGAAGGGAGTAAGGGGGGAGCATTGGAGTCCAGTCAGGCTGCAGTATTTTGAATCACTTGCAATCTGTTCAGTGATGTTCGTTCGCTGAAATCAACAAAGCATTGCAATAATCCAGGCGACTTAATACTAGTGCCTGGATAAGGGTTTTCCAAATGGTCAAAGGAAGAAAGGGAAATACCCTTCAAGGAGGCTTAGCCTCCTTCTCCTTAGGAGGTTTAGACGTATTCTCCATCTACATGTGTGGTACCTCACAATCACAGGCTGTAGTAGAAATTAACAGAAGAATGGTCTTTCTGCAGATGGCCCCTCAATAGCTAAATGAGGGGTCATGGATACACACGCATCTCTGCTGCAGATATCTTCAACCCTAAGTCACCTTACCAGGAGATACATTTGGACAGCAGATTTGGCAGTTAAGACAGCTGTACAGGTGTAACCTAAGGGCAACATGAAGTCAAAGGTTTGAATCTTGTGAGACACATATCTATCACTGAGTTGGGTAAATCATACCTGCTATTACCAGTGCTACAGAACTCTAAGACTGCGGGAACAAGTGGAATGCAAAGGTGGGTTTGCTCTTACTTTTGGAAAAAGGTTTGCAGATAGGCATGTCACTTTCAAGTGGAAGAGGTTTAAACTCTGAATTTTGTTTGAAGAAATTGTGGCAACTGAATTCCGGACTGCAGCAGGTAGTCGAATGGTGCGCAAGTTGAGAGAACGGAATGACGCACGGTGTGTGATCCGATACATGCTTCCTGCATGCGTGAGCCTAGAACTACACTCTGATTTTTTAATGCACCACCGGCATCCTGGATCAGATGTCAATGAATGGTCATTGTGACTCGCTAATAATGGGAAATTCAAAAAGTTTACTCCTAGATTTTAGGAATTCCAATTTGAGTGATACTGTGTTTACTTGAACATTTTTATTTGCCTATTCTGGATTGGTGAAATGCTGTTTGGTATATTGAAGCTAGAATCGGATAAGGTAGGGTAGAAGTCTCAGGTTGGTAACGGTTGGCGGGTAACACTGGTTGGTAGTGGTTGGAGGGTATCGCTGGTTGGTATTGCTTGGAGGGTATCACTTGTTGGTAGTCTTTGGAAGGTATCGCTGGTTAGTACTGGTTGGAGGGTAACACTGGTTGGAAGGTATCACTGGTTGGTAGTGGTCGGAGGGTATTACTGGTTGGTAGCATCGGAGTGTATCGCTGGCTGGTAGTGGTTGGAGGATATCGCTGGTTGGTAGTGGTTGGAGGGTAACACTGGCTGGTAGTGGATGGAGGGTAACACTGGTTGGTAGTGGTTGGAGGGTAGCAGTTGATATGGAGCCAGGCTAGTAGATCACTGCCTTCCTGAGGTATCCATGTTACAGAGACTTGGAATTACCAAGGTCAGTTGTTCAGCATTGTCACTAGGAGGAGTATAAGCTGGGGGACAGATAAGCATTATTTAAATCAGAGGTCAATGGATGACTCTATCAGATTGTCTTTGAAAACTTTATAGAACTAGTTTTTTGCCGTCCTTGTTACTTATTTTGCACCATTGGGTGAAATTTTGGTTATTTGTTTATTTATTCACTATTTAGACTGATTCTCTTGACCCTCATCACCTGACTCTCCTTGACAATTGCATAACACGATTCACTTATGGACATTTGCCAGCTTAATAAACTGCGTTTCTGATCCCTTTAAAAACCGCACCAATAGCATCACTTTCATCTGCTTGGACATGTAAGAAGCCCAGATAGGTCTAAGAAAGGAGACAAATACATCATTGTACGTAACATGCTGGTTACACAATGCCCAATAATAATAGCGATTATTCAGTGGCAGCAAATCAAAAAGTGTTTACCAGGGCCTTAAAAAAAAACCTCAAATATTATAAAATCATTTAGTTTAAGACAAGTGCAAGGAAAAATGTGTGAAATGCCCTGCTTGGAACATTTCCACCTAAAAGAAGTCCCAGATGCATCACAAGCACACAAACTAATACTTGAAAAGACATGCACATGTTTACAAGATTCAAAGTTTCAATTCCTCCCCATCTCTGAAGCAGAAAGATACACATTTATTGCAACTGTGAATCTCATCTGAGTTCCTGCTCATTGGACTCCTTCCACTTGAAAATCTTCAGGGACAGCACATCACAAATTTCATCACTCATGCTCCCACAGCCTGCTGCACCATAAGAACGAAGTTCCCACCCTTACGCTGGCAAACTAAACAATATGCATGTTGCTTGTTGTCGATGTCCTGTGATCCAGACACTGGTGCTGCTGAGGGCACAGCCAACTGGACTCCAAACTCAGTTCTCACTGAGGATGATGGTTTCGGAGAGTGCTAGATCACACTTGATGATCCTTACAGTAACGACTACGGTAAGGGCCTATATATCAGAACCCACAGGGGGTGATTAATGCTTGCTAATAGCGGGGCCTACCCAGGCCAGGGTCTCTCACAATGGACACTGAAAGAGGGGAGTACTGAGCTGCTGACTGGGGATTCATATATATATAAATAAATAAATGGTCATGACATGGCAATAGTCTAATTTGCACAACATCAGACAGCACCAGCGTGAGGCTTCTCCTCCACTGAGTGGAATCAAAGCATAACAATTCCAACTCATTATGTGTTCAGTTTTTGCGAGGAAAGGCTAGATGAGTGCTTCAGGCTCATTCCTGCTAAGTACCACGCATCAGGAGTTAGAATCATGGAGACCTGCAACAACGAATTTAAGCTGGACAGTGCAAGCCTAACAGGACCGCCGAATAGCAAAACACAACCGACCTTTGAAAACATCTTCACGCTGGATTACATTTTTTTGAGTAAAGTCTTGCTACCGCGAGCGATCATCATCCACTATCCATCCTTGTGAACGTTGGTGCTACAACACACAAGGTGCATATTCCGTCCGGCCAAATACTCGCTGCAACCAGCGACTCGGTTTCAATAAAAATAATCAAATTGGGACTCTCCTGCTGGGCCAGATATAGCCAATGGAAGCAGGCCACATCCATAACTGCCATCGAGACAAGCTGTACAGAAACAATGGTCTCATTATTCAACGCTCTGAGTGCAGGCAGTGCAGCAGCATATAAAGCCAGACACATCGGAAAGGGGCCCATGCCCCTCCATGACAACAAAGTATTCAATGAGAGCAAAGCATTTAATGAGAACAAAAAGAGGTGCCGTCAGGCAGAGTCACAGCATAGTAAGAAACAGTGCGCATGGACAAATAAAATCTGCAAACTGATAGAAAATTGCCCAAAAAAACTATCTGGCAGCTGAAACATAATTGGATAGAAGAGAAATGGAAACACATCTATGCCCTATTAGCGCCCAACAAAAACAGGGAATTTTGGAGAGCCGTCAGCAGCCTCCACGGCGCAGCCCACACAGAGAATGCTGTACCAGCCAACGAATGGGCAGTTCATGCAACAAAGCTCTATGTAGACCCAGAAAAAACATTGGACAATCCTATAGAGGTGGAGTGCAATCACCCTGGTGAACCAGAGGCAGCCTATACAGTGACAACGGAAAATGAAACCCTCCTTATCCTGAAGAGCATCCGGGAGGATGGGGCTCCAGGACCAAATGGCCTACCGGGCAGCATTTTCAGCGAAGACCGAGAATTCTGGGCCCGCATAAGCACAGCTTTTGTAATCAATGCCTTTTCACATGGACAGTGCCGGAATCATGGAAAGGTTCCATCTTCTACCCGATCTACAAAAAGGGGGATACATCACAACCAGAGAACTATAGACTGATCGCCTTGTTGAATATTGATGTTTGCAAAAGTGGTGCTGAAAGATCTAGATGCCTGGATAAATAAAAATCATTTTATACCCCAATACCAGACAGGATTTCGGTCTAATTTATCCACGCTGGACAATGCTGTCGTCCTGTCATACCTGGCAACTCGAGCCACAGAGGTCGCCTCCCCACCGCTGTACGCCTGCTTTGTCGATTACATTGCAGTCTTTGATGGCATCGATTGCAACATTCTTTAGGCCAAGCTTGCAAAGTGGGGCATCCGGAGGAAGATTCTGGCAGCCATTATGACGCTCCACAAGGTCACATGGGTTTGCACGAAGCTCTCGCACTCATGTGACGGCTAAGATCTATGGCCCACATGCATCAAAGCAAAAACCGGTCGCAAACGGGCAGATTCTCAGAATCTGCCACTTTGCGACCGGTATTTTTGCATTTGGGATGCATCATCCCAAATGCAAAAATCGCAATTTAAGTAATCTCTAAATTTTGATTACTTAAATTGCGATTGCATTTAAGGAATCTTAATTTGAGATTCCTTAAATGCAATGCATTAAAGTAAAAATATTAGCGATTTCGCTAATAGGGGGAGCAAATTACCATGAAGTTGAACTTCATGGTAATTTGCAAAAACGTTGAAAAATGCACTAAAGTGCATTTTTCAAAGTTCCATTTTACACACACACATGCCCTTGGGGCATGTGTGTGTGCAAGATGTACTCATATGCAGATTTCAGGGGTGCAACAGAGTGTCCTTTTGTCACCCTGGCACCCTTGAAATTGCATGAGCAATTTGCGATTTTCTAATTGAGAATCGCAAATTGAGAAAGTCTTCCCATTCATTCCTATGGGCCTCTAGGCCCATAGGAATAAATGGGGAGGTATTCCTTAATTGCGACTCGCAATTTGCGAGTCGCAATTAAGGAATGTTTAGAAATCGCTATTTTGTAAGCGATTTCTACATGCATAGCCTTTTGCTATTCCTTATTAGCGAATCCTTATTTTTTGCTAATAAGGAATCGCAAATGGCATTGTTGATGCATGTGCCAGCTAACCAACAAAGGGCAAAAACAGGGTTGTGTGATCGCTCCCCCCCTGTTTAACCTATACACTGCAGACCTGGGCGAGGCGCTATTGAAAGTCAACATCTTCCCACCCAAATTAAACCATCTTAGACTCCCCATCAGGCAATACGGAAACAACTTAGCACTACTAGACCACACCAGAACTGGCATGAAAAGGGCATGGGAGGCATTACATCTGTATAACATGGAAAACAAACTCTGTGCCAATGCCACAATAACGAAGGTCTTGGTCTTCGGCCACACACCTAAAAAGTACCTGTTGGAATGGCACCTTGGACCGCTAAGGATCACCACTACCAATAAATAAAACTACTTGGGAATACAATTCACAGACAACGGGAGACCGAACTTGCAGGCCAAGGCACTTGAAGCAAAGGGGGACAAGGTCATATACAGGCTATGCTAATTAAATCACAAGCTCCAGAGCTATTCCACTGAGGGTATCCGACGGGTCATGCAAGCCAAACTGATACTCACACTGAGCTACAGCCACCTCGTCTTCCCGGGCCAACTCACTGAAAAACTGGAGTGACTACACATAATGGCTTACCGAAAGGTATTTAATCTTCCGAACTCAACCAGGCGCACATTGATTCGGTTGGAGTTTCAACGATGGACATCGAATGTAAAAAAAATACATCATTAAACTGCACCAAAGGGTGTTCAAGGCGGGTCCTGACACATTCAGGGATGCATTAAAAGTAGTGTTCTAGGACAACAACAGCCTCTGGGCTGGGTACCTCTCAAAGGCTAATGAGACACTGGGCTGGCCCTCAGAGGCTACAACTGACACACCTTCTACAATGGACAGCCTGAAAAGCCTGCTAAAAAACACAGGGCAAACGCATCTCAAGGTTACAGGACCTCGAGGAATCAGGCACATTCCTGGTGCTGAGGCCGTGCCCATTCACACAAAACCACAGTATGTCAACCATACCTGAAAGCCAGGCTGTGGAGGACAGCCCTACAGAACATACTGAGAACCAGGCTCCTCACATTGCCAATCTGGGCCTACAGGACCCACTCGAAACAAAGACTGCCTGGAAATAAGGAATGCTGCCTGTGTCAATATCACACAGAATCAACCAAGCACATCATTTGCTGCTGCCCAGCTTTGCTGGGACAAAGGCGACTATATTTAAGAATTCTGCTTTTGCAAGAACATGCAAAGAGGCTATACCGCTTATTTTCCCCACCACGGAAGTGACGGCCCTCGCAAGAATCGGTAGATTCCACGCAGAAGCTGCAAGGATCTTAAGCTCCACCAAAGTAACAGAGACAAAAGTCCACATCTTGCAAGCTGCTGATCATCAAGAGTCATAGTAACATAGTAACATTGATTGGAGGAGCTCCCCATACGAACTGGACACAACGATTTCATTCACGCACTGCGCACCCTTGATTTTATTGGCGCACACTGGTGAATGCATGAAGGTTGCACCACTCCAGGGTCCCGCATACAGTTCTGACCCTCCATCGAGCACCTTAGTCATCTTTGGCATAATTTCTTGGTGAGGCCCCTTTGCACCTCCATGCGCTAAATAAATCCACACTTCACACAGCACGCAATCGGCAATCCCAATATTAGATTTTTATCGATCTGGGCAGAGTATCGTCTTCTATCTGTCATATTAACCCTAACACTCGCACCAGACACAATTTAACCCTATGCATGCTTGCACACCATAACATCGCACAACCGAGCACTTTATAGCCCACGCCTCGCGTAGTGTCGTTTCACACCGTACTTGCTAATCACTTGACCCCACATCCCGGGTGGCTTTTAACCATGCTTGGCAACAAACGCTATGACACCCCAAATTTTAACACAGCATCATTTTATGGCATAATTTATATTGTCTTTTACTTTTTTAAATATATTTAGGGCTAGATGTACGACCCACCAATTTCCGAGTCGCAAATTGTGTCGCATTTACGACTCGCAAATTGGGACGCACAAACAACAGTGTCTGAGACACTGTTTGCGATTCCCAATGGGGTCGCAAATTGCATGACCCATGCATATTAATGAGGCTGTCACAATTTGTGACCCCATTGGGAATGGCTGGTACTCTTAGGGATAGTGGCCTGCTGGGATCAGCAGACCACCATGTCGGGGACTGCTTTTGAATAAAGCAGTTGTTTTTTTTAAATGCATCCTGTTTTCCTTAAACTTTTCTCAAACTTTGGCTGCTATGCAGGCTAGAATTCCTTTCACCCTCCACTGGTACAGGAGATCACGATAACTGGTTTCAAGGCTTTTGCCAGCCTCGACACACCATCAGCCACTTGGTTACAGGGATGGCTACAGTGTCCCCTTAAGAACTGGATCTTGTTCTGCACAGAAGATCCAGTGACTTGTGAATGAAATGTAGAGGGTGAGAGCACCTACAAGGGCTGATGTAGTGAATTCTTGCCCAAACACTGAGTTCTAACGACTGCAAGAATTAAGCTCTATAAAGCGTGAACTCTCTTCCATAACCACTTGCAGAGAGAGGTAGGCCACTGAGAGTAAGAGGAATGGGATGACACAAAGTGACCTGGTGCACACAGATAAATGAAAAGAGTCAGTCCATTAAGGAAGAGAAACAAAAAACACAGGACTATGGATTACTGCAGAAGAGCATGGAACTGAGGGGTTTAGCATAAAGTGGGAGAATGTTTGCATATAGTCTAGTCATATGATATAGAAATGAACACAGCAATAATTCTAGGTTTACACACAATGTATTTACATAATTGTCATCACAACTCTGGCAAGCGTTATTCAGTCTTCCATACTTCGATTATTTAGGTATCATTCAGAAATGTATTAACTTGTGATATCAACATTTTCATTACCAATTAAGGTCTTATTTGGATGGAACTAGGCAGATGTTTGCATTTTACTATTTCACTTTCACAATGGTTTCGTGTTTGCAGAATCACAGTACACGATTGCCTAATGTTTTTAAAATGACGTTGTTTTTATTTCAGTGTCTTTTAGATTTTCTTTTTTTATAAATATTATAATCCAGCTTAAGAGGCTATCTCATAAATAAGACAAACATGGTGCTGGCATCATAAAAACAAAATCAGCCCTAGTCTTACAATGCTCATAGGGTATCCATATAATATCCAGAAAAAATCCAAAGCCTTTGCAATCTATGATTTAAGCTACGGATTACATGAAATGGTTAGTGCACCTCTGCATTCATGTTTCATATCTCATTGCGCTTATGTATAGAATATAAAGAATCAGTGCTTTCTAAACAGGCCAATGTTCGCTCAGCTACATTCCAGATGCAATAAGCCGGTACAACTAAAAAAGGGTTCATGGACATTAAGTGCCATTACAAATTATTTGGTTTTCTACAAAAAATAATAATATTGTACATTTCCTGGTGTAAATTAAAACCCTGAGGAATTGTATTGTGTGTGTGCATGGCAATCATTGAGTGCAATTTAATACCTGGAGAGTGCTATTTCGTTTAAGGTCATTATTGGTAACATGTTAAAAAATAAAATACAAAAGTGAAACCCTATGTTTCTACTAGTTTCTTGCTACAAAGGCTTAGTTCAAAACACTTTTTGTACATGTTGTCTTCATTAAGTACGTTGGCTTAACTTCAATGACAAGAACTGGTTAACTTTGTGCAGTTAGATGAGATGCCTTGACTAGATCGTGGCAATGTGCATCGAGGATGATCTAAGAAAGCATTATCTCGAGGATTCACATGCTAGACACTACATCGTCATGCTCAAACACAGCCTGCGCAAACTGGCTGAACAGTCTGTCCATGTAAGTGCACTGCCTTGGCCATAAACCCTCTAGAAAACCAATATGCCCTCCATGATGAGTCAACACCAAAGCGACATGTGGATTTTGTTTGGCACTTTCAACGGGAATTGCTGGAAGACAAAGAAATAGGACACACATATTAGACATTAGAAAATATGCATGGGTAGATGTAACTTTTTTTAAATCAGTCGTTTTTGACTTTCTGCGGTAGATAAAACTTTCATCAATACAGTGTATTGCCACACTAATCTAATGGATCAGGAATCACCTACAAGTCACAGGTAATACTTCTTCGATACTAAAAAAGGCACTGGATGTCATTTGAGCCAGGTAATCAAAACTATAACTCATTCAGATCTTTTTTACTGTTACTTTAGTGGAAACAACCCAGACCTTTATGTTTTGAGTCACTGAAATTGTCATCCAGAATTAGATAGGTTTTAGGACAATTCTGCTGAGACAAACTATGTTTCTTTTCTTGCTACCTATAAAAGGTTACTGTGGTTGCCTGTTATAAGTATGGTCTCAATGATAGAAGCTCATAAAACCTGATAATCTGCTACCTGGGGGAAGAGTTGCCTATCTGAAATATCCTAGAAGTGTCATACATCATAAGAGGATCACAAAATTGCCAACCAAAAACAGAGACCTCCCACCACACCTGCTTCTCTGATAGATCCAAATCAACAGAAGTCTTTTTTGTGTCACTACAATGGAAGGTGCACTGAAAGTATGAACACTTAATTTCCCATCATGCCTTGTAAGTCCGTGCCCCTTCCACATCAGTGACTGTTCCCTCCACCTTCAACTCACCCACCTCATCAGCAAGTTAGTCAATCAAACGGTCTCAGTATTCCTTTATAAACCGCAGAACACAACACTCAAAGAAAGTTTTAATTTCCCCAGATAAGTTATTCAGCTACTGCTGCTAAGCATAAGGTGTGGTACTTGTTGCTTGTTGTCATAATATCACCTGACATAAACTGCGTGTACTAAATAGCATCTTCAAACATATCTTCCCATTGGAGTCAATAATAGAAAATGTACATCCACTGAGATGATATTTAATTTACAAAAACCATATTTAGGACACAATATTTATGCCAGACAGTATTTCTGTTACACAATATTCTGACACCAACCCTTACTGCAAAACTCTAGAAAAAGAGGAATCCAACCATAACCAACCTGCATTGTAACTGCCAGCGGTGTGCCCTCTGAATATGAATACCACAATATTGATAGGACACAATAATGTGGACAGAATATTGAAAATATAATATCGACAGGTGAGTAAGTCTAGATATTCTACACCTAACTCCACGTATATGTACCACTGAGGTACATAAATCTTCAAGGTATATAGATCTGGAGTTAGGAATGGCAAATCTATACTTTCCTATATGCATTTATCTATCGATATTTTGTTCCCTCGCAAGTCTGTCCCCAATATTCTTTTGTCACGATATTGTTGGTGTCATTATGCAGTAGTACAACCCTGGCACCTGGGCAACTGGCAATCAGACCTTAAACCTAGCAAAAGCTGTTAGCAAAGGCTCTGTTACCTGTTACCTGTAAAGGCATAACTTCTCTGAATAATTGGAATTACCCTATTGGAAGTACTAAATATGTTTGATGTATTGTACTTTATTAACTAGAGAATCTTCCTGCAACAACTCTCCAATATCAGATGAGGTAAGACACTGACTGCAGATCCATAAGAAAACTAAACGCACATGTAGGGATAAACAGTTTCATCACTCCTCTGTCTCGGGTTACACATGTCATCCTGGGACACAATTCTGCACTTTTATTTGAGACTCAGAAAAAATGGTAGGAAGAACGTAGATGAAAAAGAAGCAAAACTGAAGGAACAAGTGTTCCATTGAAGAGCCATCAGAGCCCTTTCTGGTGCAAGATAACTTTATGGTGGTTTGTCAGCTTTGAGTCTGGGAAAAGAAGCATCTGATAGCAAGAAGGAAGATGATTTGGTCTGTTTTGGGGCTGTATAAAGAAGTGGACTGATTTGACAAAAAGGGGATGTCATTTGTACAGGGCCCTGTTGTCTACTGAATGGATATTGCTAACGAGAATTCAACCTTATTAAGCCTCTCTTTATAGCTGCTCTCTTTATCCTTTGTTTTTGCTGGAAATGTTGAACCCTTGTCAACCTCAATTACTCTGACCTACCATCACACAATTCCTCTAGTGAAAACTCATGTTCCCTCAGGTCATTTAAATCTTAATTTACTTCCTTGAGTTCCCGCTTCATCACCACATCTTAGGGGAAAGAACTCATCCTACAAACCGATGAGTTTTTTTGTGAACAGAGCTTCAGTTTCCTCAGCTTCTGGTGGAATAGGATTGGCCATAAGGAGTTCATCAGTCAGTTTTTTTTAGCTGTGTGTCCACATTTTGTAGGGTGATTTTCTTATCTGCCTGGTCCCTCTCCCTCTTCGAAGAAGTCATGGGGTCCTCAATATATAGGCCCTACAGAGTGTCCCGTGATGTTAGATGTACCGCCTCATGTAACTAGCCCAACAGAGATCTGGAACTCTTCAGATTCTAGCTTCTCTAATCTGACCAGATGCCTTGCCCTCCCAGAGCTAAGGGCTCCCCGAAGAATAACCCGCTACTGTCATCTCCAGACAATGTATGCCTCAAAGACAGGATCATTGCTTCATACTATAGATGTCATTTACAGACAGCACCTAGGAGCTCTCGCCCTACAAAGTTACCCCAAATGTTGTCCCAATCAGAGGATTGAGCAGGACATTAGCTTAATCTGGCAAATGGTGCTGCCTCCAGCCAACTCTTGTGTGTAGATCCGTATGGCCTAAGAGTGGTAGGATACTGGCTCTGATGGAGATACTGTAATGTGATGAGCTACCTTTCTAGTTCCAGACTCCACTGGACTATCCAGCATCCCGTCTACTGCTCTAGATGGAAAAGCAGGTTGCAAGTAGTTACTGCAGCTCTGACTGAAGTCTGAACAAGACTCACTAGTGCCTTCCAGGCTTTGGACCTGCCCTCAAACCTTGCTAATGCTGCTGATAGACCGGCCCAGTTCCAGGTCCCTCACACTTTCCACTCTATACTGGGATGAAGGTCCAGTCTACCCCTCAGTTCCAAGTTTGCACTCCAGGGTTCATGGTCTCTGCCACTCCCCAGGTACATTCTGTCACAGAGCTCTATGAAAGGTCCCTCTTTTCTTGTGTATCACTGACTTTCATGCCTCTGCCGCACCATCCTGTTGTAGGGCCTCTTTAAGTCTGTTCTTGGAGTAGGGGTGTGAAGATTGCTCCATCTGCCTGTTCCCTGGGTTTGGTCAGGCCTTTCTGCTGGTTTGCTGAACACCTGCTCCAACAGTCACAGAGGTGTGGGCTACAAGGCCCTGTGTTGTGTTGTTGTGTGACCTGGAGTTGTCTCCAGGAATATCGTTGCACCAGATATCTCTTGTCTCTTCCCACTGTCAGCAGATGACCAAGATTCCAGTTTTCTCCCTTTAACTGACAGAGATCAGATCAACTTCACTGTAGGCCGGAAAGGAAGGACGGAGACTACATCTTACTCGTCCGCTATGTAGCCCAGGCCTTCTGCTCATTGTCTTTAGATAAAAAGATAAGGATAATTATCAGGTTTTGAATGGTGAGAAAATCAAGTGAAAAGATATCATCCACATCGGATTCAGACATAAAGTGCTAATAAAGTTTGACTCAAAGATAGGTTTCTCCAACAAGTAGCTTGCGAGCTAGTGACAGCTCTCCAGAAACCTGTAAGTAGCTCTCCTGTATGCAGCACAGCCTACTAAATTTAAAGCTTTTGCTTGTCTGAATTAATATATGTATATCAAAATTGAAAAGTGTGTATTCGAGACAAATATGTGTGTATCTTTGGCAGTCCTAAACTGATCTTTGAAGAAAAAATGGTTGAATTTCCAAATATAATAAAACTTTATATTTGAGTGGTAAATTATTTAATGTTGGGGAGTCATATTACCTTGGCACCAGGGGTGTTGCAGCTATGACTGTCAGTATTACCTATGTAAAGCTATTCCAAATTGAGAACAACGTTTTTGTGTTACTGCTGGAAGCCCTGCCTGATGTACTGAGGTGATCACTGGTGCTAATCTTGCATAGGGAGGTCACTAATGTAATCCTGTCTAATGTGGTGCGTATTACAACACTTAAGTACTAATAATATTGTTAGCTCTGGATGATTTTCCTTGAATATAAGGAGCTCTTGCTAAGAAAAGGTTGGAGACCCCTGCTCTGAGGCGTATGTGAAGATGTTTATCTAATGGATGTGCAGCAATAAGTTGTGGATTAAGAGCTTTTGAGTACTGATGAAGAGTCTCAGACAAGGAGTGCAATTTTCAAAATATCACATCAGTTTTTTTCAGAAAACATCCATATCCTAATGCAAAGACATAGGTCAAAGAAAGGATGCCCTGAAAGGCCAGGGTAATGCTGAACTTTGTCTGTAGAGAATTGCCTCTTCTAGAGACTTCAGGCAAGCGCAGTGGCTGAAAACATATGTAGATGGGCCGTGTAAAATAAGGATCCTAGAGGAACACTGAAGTCGAGATGTGCTCTGGGGTCAGTGAAAAAGAGGAAATAAACTTTAGTGGTTCTCTGTGAAAGCAGGAGATTGTAACATTTGCAGTTTATGATCCAAAGTATGGATGGCTACAGACAGTCAAGCCCAGAAGTATCATAATGGGACAGTTTTCTTTTTCCAGGATAGGTCATTGTTGAGTGTGAACATGGTGAAATGTATTCCATGGCAGGGGAAAACCCCAGGTTGACGTTTGTGAGAAAGGATCTGGGTTATGCTGTAACTGGCTGGATGTTGTCTGGTCTAGATAAAGAGGTAGAGATTATTGGCAACAAGAATGTAGTTGCTAGGAGATTTTTTTTTAATCAATTAAGTCGGGTCACCAGGCATCTCTGAAGTCTGAGGGGATATGAAATGACAATGAGAAGTTAGGTCATTGCTACCGGAAATTTGTAAGTGGCAGAGCGAAAGGAGAAGCTGGGGGGCAAGACATACTGGAGCTGCAATAGAAATTTGAAATCAGGGGTGACGCAAATGTAGTTTAAGGAGGATGGATGCTGTGCAGGAAGCCTGATAATTTTAGCACGTTTAGATGATTTGGTCTAAGTGGTTATTGAGGTCAGATACTGACTCCGGAGGCAAAGGAGATAGCAGAAGATTATTGAGGTAGTGATTACTTTTTTTGGGCAACACAAATTTCTTCTGTTTTGTTTTGGTGGATAATATCCAATATCCAACTGATTTGGGCATGAACATAGACAGAAAATGAAAAAAAACAGCAGCAGACCTGCAAGTCAATGTAAGATGAAAGTATGAAAAATAGTGAGCCTTTGTCCAGTGTCCAATGTTGTTAAAAGACCTAACGGGGAAAGCAATTTTTACGTGTCCCATCCATTGATTTTTTTTTTTTTTTGAAAACCTTTATTAGTCACCAACAAATAGTACACAGCTGTTCACCTACATCCTGTGTGACCAGGCCGGCAGCGTCAAAATACAGTGTCCTAAACACGGAAGTGCCAGTAGGCAAGAACCCGCCAGTGAACACATCATATCGTCTACAACCCATAAGGGCCGGCTTCACAGTAACGTGACGAAAGCTGTTTAAAGGTCATATTAGTGAGCGGGCAATCAAAAGTATATATCCAACCAGGAAAGCATTGAGGTTTCTTTTCAGCGTATAAAACCAACCAACAAATAAAAAACACGATAATGACTGTTCCCTCCTAGGATATAACCACCATACGCAATATGTGGCGTGAAGGACCTCGCAGCGCAGAGCGATAGCACAGTGAAATGCGCCGCAGAGTGCAGCTAGGGCCCGGTTCACTGCCGCACCGCATTGACCAAACCAGTGACCTAGGAGAGTATTATTACGACCCACCCAGGGAATGTGCCTTGGAGGTGCTTCCCGTAATGCCATGCAGTGCGTGTCCCCAAAAAGTAAGGACCACTTTACCAAAGGCTCAAGGGGGGATGGGGGGGGGGGGGGGAGGAGTACGGCAAACCCACCCCCACCCCCGCCCCTCACGGAGGCATGTTATGTGCAGGGTCATCTGGCAATCCCGGAGGCGCCCCGCAGGCCGCGCACGGGGAGGAAAAGAGCAAGGGAGGGCGAGGGGGATCAGCAAGGCGTGTCTGCCACTGGAGCCGGCACGGGGCTGGGTCGGCTGGACGGGCTAATCCCTTCTATAACTCTGCTTACATTCCCTACGGGCTCGTCCGAGTGGCGTTTCCGGAGGAGATAGGCTGTGAGGGGCCCCCAAAGGTCCTTGGGGCGCGACCTGTGAGGCAAGAGGTCAGCATAATTGTGCAATTGTTCCTGCCAGGTCGACATCGTATCAAGCCAGACCTTAAATTTGGGCGCTCGGCCTCGCCCCCACCGGCATGCCACCTGTCGCTTAGCCAACAGGAGTCCCAGAGCGAGAAACCTCCGATGCGACTTTACCGCGGGATTGGAATGGCCTAGCAGGGCAATCCGCGGACAGGGTGCCATGCTGACCCCGATCATTTCAGAGAGGGCCTCGAAAATCTCCGTCCAGTACCCGGCCACGGCAGGGCACGTCCATGCCAGGTGCATGAAGTCCGCACCCGCACTCCTACACCTCAGGCAACGGTCGTCATCCCGGAGTCCTATTCGGTGCAACTTGGCGGGGGTAAAGTAGAGGCGATGCAAAAATTTAAAATGCACCAGTCGGAGGCGGGCACTCCCCGACACCGCATGGGTGTGCGAACAGCTCTCCTCCCACTGATCGTCCGACAACGAAGCCCCCAGGTCACCTCCCCAGTCCGTCCGCGCTCTAAGTGAGGGGGGGGATGGAGCAGCCTGCACATGCCTATATAGCATGGAGACCACATGCGTCGGGGCAACTGTCTGGAGAATGGCATGCAAGGGCGCCCAGGTGTCCGGCTCATCCGGGAATTTGGGGGTAATCGCCTTGACGTTCTGTCGGAGCCGAGTGTAAAGAAATGTGTCCATTGCCGAAGGGGCACTCTCACCAAAGAAGTGTGCAGCTGTGCGAAAGCTCCCCTGATGGTATAAGTCGCCCCACGTATGAATCGCTAGCCGCGTGAGAAGCTTACGTCCAATTTCTTCGCAAGCAACACTCAATCTGGGGTCATGCGCCAGGGTCATACGAGGAGAGTATAGAAACTCGACTTCCATATGGTCCGCCATACGTTTCCAGGCCCGGACGGTGCAATCCACCGTGGTGGGGTCCCGATCACCCACACGAACAGCTGTGTACAGATATCCGGAAGGTTTCTCAGGCCTCATGAATCCATCTTCCACCGCAAGGTGCGCCATGAAGGGAGGGGGGTGGAGCCAGTAAACCGCGAAGTGGCCCTGTGCGCAGTCGATGTAGCGCCGAAAATCAGGGACGTCGAACCCACCCTGATGATAGGGCAACATTGGCGTATGTAGACCAATTCTGGCCTGCTTCCCGCCCCAAATAAGCCGAGACAACTGGGAGTTGAGGACCCCGAAGAAATATGCCCCCGGGCTGTATGGTATATTAGTAAAAAGATATAGCAGCTTGGGGAGGATCACCATCTTAATGAGGGATATACGGCCTGCCATGGATAGTGGGAGATGGATCCATTTAGTGATGTTGTCCGTTATTTTGTCAATAACAGTCCCGTAATTAGCCCTGATAAGGACCTCTCGGTTTCTGGTCACTCTAATGCCCAGGTATGTAACCTCCTCCGCCTCCCACACCAGAGGGTAATCTAGGGGGAACCGCACAGTCCTGTCAGTCAGGGGAAACAAGGCCGACTTAGACCAGTTGATTTGAATCCCCGCTATAGCTCCAAATTTTGTGATCTCACGCAACAGAGGATTAAGGTTTTCTCGCGGTTTGTGGACATAGAGAGTCATGTCATCCGCATATAATGCGATGAGTAGTTGACGCTCTGGGTAAATGAGAGCTCGGTGGTTATGATGTTGCCTCAGTTTCGCCGCCAAGGGTTCTATGGCAATCGCGAAGAGAACTGGGGAAAGAGGACATCCCTGCCGGGTGCCTCTGTGTATCACAAAAGGAGTGGATCGGACCCCATTGAGCAGGACCGTAGCCTGAGGTTGGTGGTACAGCAGCCGTATCCAGTCCAGGAAATTGAAGGGAATGCCCATCCTTTCCAATAGGGCCAGGAGGTAATCCCATTCCAGGGAGTCAAACGCCTTGGTGGCGTCAAGGAATACCGCGGCTGCCTCGCAACCGGGATCGATATCTTGTATCACCGCCTGCAGAGTGCGCAGATTATGAGAGGTCGCGCGGTTCGGAACAAACCCTGCCTGATCGGGAAGCACGAGGCGTTCCATCAGAAGGTTAAGACGTGTGGCCAGAACCTTGGCCAGTATTTTAACGTCCGTATTTAACAAGGAGAGGGGCCTGTACGAATCGCAATGTTCTGGCGGCTTGCCCGGTTTCAGAAGCGATGTGATGAGAGCCTCCCGCATTGTAGCAGGCAAGATACCCAGTTCTAGAGTGGAGTAGTACACTCGCTTCAGTATCGGAGCTAGTATATGAATAAAGGCCTTATAAAAATCAATCGGTAAGCCGTCCGATCCTGGCGATTTGCCCGACTTCATGGACATTATTGCATCTTTTATTTCGTCAGTTTCAAGTTCATGATGAAGAAACTTCTGCTGGGTAGAGCCCAACCAGGCTATTGCGGTGTCGTCTAGGTATTCGTCCAGTGTAATCGGTATAGTTCTATTGGAGGTGTACAGTTTAGTGTAGTGATCCTTAAGAGTTTGGAGCTGGGCCGCGGGGTCACGCTGCGGGACGCCGTTCTCGTCCAGCAGGGAGGTCACATAGTTTCGATACCTGGGGGGCTGGACAGCAAAGGCCAATGCCCTACCAGGTCTGTCTCCCTCGCCATATACCCGCGCATCAAAAGGTTTCCCTAGGAATTTGCACTCCCTGGCCGCGGCCTCAGTATATTCGTTCAGTTTGTCCCTAAGCCGCGCCGCAACGTCGTTGCTCCGCGCATTTCCTGCCATCTCTCGTTCCAGTTGGCGCAGCTCGTCCTCCCTCTTGCCCACTTCCCCGCGCAAGGCTCTGAGGACCCCTCCCCCCTTAGCTATGCACCACCCCTCAGGGTAACTTTGAATGCTTCCCATACCGTCGTGAAGCTAGATACTGAGTCAGTGTTGCGCTCAAAAAAATCTGTGATATCTTGCTCTAGTTTAGCCTGAAATACTGAATCTGAAAGGTGCGCAGGGTTAAGTCGCCAACTCAGGTATGGGGACATATCAAGGGGCATGCGCAGTGACAGCAAAACCGGGGAGTGGTCTGAGAACGTGCGAGCCAGGTGAAGCGCTTTTACTAGCCATGGGGAGAGGCCTGTTGACAGAAACACATAGTCAATGCGTGCCCAAGTGGAGTGTATCGCTGAGAAGTGAGTGCCCTGCCGGAGTGTGGGGTGGGAGTGCCTCCATGCATCCACCAACTGGTGTTCTTCAACAATATTAAACAGCGCATGCTGAGTATGAGTGTAATGCGAAGCCTGTGGGTGCGATCTGTCCACTCCGGGTCGAAGTGCAGTGTTAAAATCTCCCCCTAGTATGACATGCGAGATACCCAGGGTGTGTATTTTGCCCCACAGTGTAAGGAGCGCTGACGGATCATCATTGTTGGGGCCGTAATAGCAAGCAAACAGTATGGTATGTGAGCGTAGTTTCCCCCAGATCATGCAGTATCTGCCGCCAGAGTCCACATCAGTCCCCGCAGGGACAAATCCCATCCCCCGCCTCACCAGTATGGTCACCCCTCTAGCATAATTTGAATAGGAAGAGAACACTTTAGTGGCCGCCCAGCGTGAAGCGAAGGCGGGGTCACCACCGGGCATCAAATGCGTCTCCTGGAGCATTGCTATAGACACTCCCTGCCGTGTTAGGTAGCCCAGGACTTGCCTCTTCTTACGTGGATTATTCAGCCCGCGAACATTCCAGGAGACCAGCTGAAATTGCAAGGTTGGTCTTGTATCTGCTACGTCACCCATTCCCCTGGATAAAGAAATACAGAGCACGCATACATGGCATGTAGTGTCATATGGCAGTCATTATCATAACTCAGAACCCCCCCCCCCCCAAAAAACTACCCCTACGTCCCTGTTCCGTGCGCCCGAATCCAGCGAGGCGAAGATCACAGAAGTCAGTTGGAACCCATACCCACCCACACCGGCAACCCCAACTGGCCGGGGACACAAAGCTTCCCCTCCCGCCCCAACCCATTTCCCTACCAACCTTACGAACAAAAAGAAGAAAACAATCACCCCTGCCCGGCTAAGGGGGGGGGGGAGTAGTGGGGCTCACCCATCGTGGGGACACAGTCTAGGGGCGCCCAACCTGCCTACCACCTCCCTACTTTCACCCACAAGAATCCAGGAATATACCTGAACTCACAGTGCGGGACGGAGGTGGGCGGCCGAGCACACAGTGTAACCTTGACCATTTCGAGCACAGATAATAAAATAAAAGTACCTCACCGGGGGAGATGCGTCGCGCCCTGACATAGCAAACGCGGCAGTAGTGTCAGCGTTAGATCAGGGTGCCACCCCGAAATGTTCAGTCTTGTTGCGACATAGGTGAGGTCGATCTGGAGCGTCGCGGGCCAGCGCCAACACTAGACAAGTCTCTCTTGTGTTGCTTGAGGAAATCTTCAACTTGTTGCGGATGTTGGCAGAAAATTTGTTTACCTTGGTGAGAAATTTTCAGTTTCGAAGGATAGAGCATGGCGTATGCAATCTCTTGGGCTTGGAGTTTCTTCTTGACCCCTGCAAATTTTCGTCGGGCCTCCTGCACCGCGGCAGTGAAGTCGGGGAAGAAGGACAATGTCGTGTTGCAGTATCCCACCGTACCCATCTCCCGAGCGCGCCGCAGGACAGTGTCCCGGTCCCTATAGTTAAGGAACCGCGTGATGACAGGTCGTGGCTGGGCTCCGGGGGGGGGGGGCGAGCCGCCAGAGATCTGTGCGCCCTCTTCACAATGAGGTGTGGGGAGAAGGAGTCCCTCCCGAACAGCTCGACCACCAGGTTTTCGACGAAGACCTCCATTTGCCCTGTGTTCGTGGACTCCGCCAGGCCAAGGATGCGGACGTTGTTGCGACGGGACCTCGCTTCTAGGTCCTCGTTCTTTTCCGCAATGATTTTTAGGAGCCTGTCCATATGGGTCACTTGCCTCGCAGAAGAATTGGCGCCATCCTCCAGCGTAGAGATCCTGTCTTCAGTTTCCTTGATCCGGGCATCGTGCTGCTCGAGTTTAGCCACCACACCATCCAGCCGGGTATTTATGGTGTCAATCTTGGAGTCAATTGTGGACAGGCTTTGCTTCATGTCCAAGAGCAGGGATTTCCAGTCATCATTTGGCGGTCCGGCGGCGGGGGGACCCTCCCCAGGCTCCGTGGCAGTGGTCGGGGTTTTTTTGGATTCAAAGGGCAGTCGGGACTGCCGCGTGTCATTGCGGCCCATGACCAGGCCAGAGAGATGGTCTCTACACAGCCTATACAGCAGGCAGCAGGGGCCGAGCAGTCCAGAAGTCCACCGTGGAGCCCTCAACCAGCAGCGCCGCAAAGTCCCCACACACGGCGCAGCGCAGTTCCGGACAGTAGAGCGGAGAGGGGTCTGCCCGCCCGTACAGGTCCGGGGGGGGCCAAGCCGGGTCGGGCCACAGCCGCGCGGGGATGGTCAGGCCGATGCGGTGTCTGGAGTAGCGCTGATGATCAAAGAAGCTGATGAGGAGGCCAGTCTAGTGACTCTGTAGGCGCACTGGGGACTGCAGCGCCCAGGAGGCCGCGCGGGGCGCCGCCCTGTTAAAGTTAGGGGCCGTTCACACGAGGCCGCTCAAACAGGGAAGGGGGGGGGCAAGGCCATGTCTAGGCAGCTCATCCGCAGTCCAAACTGCCCCCCCGTCGCCCCAGTAGTCCAGGCGGGCAGCCACACCAAGCAGGGCCAGGGAGCAGCAGCCAATCTGGGTGCGGAGCCTCACACCCACAGGGGGGGGGGGGCGCCCAGAGCACAATCCGCAGCAATTAGGCCCAGAGGCCCCGAAGTCCCAGCAGAGCAGTAAGGGGGCGCGCCTCCAGCCGATCGGAGAAGGCCCACCACTCGTCCCCCCGGAGAACAGGGCCCCCAGCGGCGACCAGGAGCAACGAGCCGCGGCAGGAGGTTATTGGCTGCGAATCGTAGCGTGGCCGGCAGCTTCACGGCCCCAGATCCGGGCCTCCGCTTCACCCAACGAGAGATAGTGGAATCAGGGTTACCTAGTTAGATAACAACATAGAATGCCCATGCACACGTTACGAGTAAGTACTGTATCAATACAGGAAGTAATGGTAAGAACAGCAGTATAGACACAAATTACAGAAATCCAACACGTTTCTTTTTCTTGGTTTAATATGATTCCGTTGCCCAGCCAACACGTGTTTCGTCCGGGTGTAAGACCCACGACTTCTTCAGGGCTAAAAAAAACACACAAAGATATGTTGTAGACACACAACATTTACAGCATGTCTCATGAAAACAAGTTGCATAATAAGCGTCAGACACCGTGACCGACCGACATGTGTTGGCTGGGCAACGGAATCATATTAAACCAAGAAAAAGAAACGTGTTGGATTTCTGTAATTTGTGTCTATACTGCTGTTCTTACCATTACTTCCTGTATTGATACAGTACTTACTCGTAACGTGTGCATGGGCATTCTATGTTGTTTCCTATTTTAGACTCCGGTCTACTGGAGGGGTTTAGGATTTGTTTTCCCCTCGTCCTATTTGCACCGTTTTACTCTTCAGCTCCAAACCTCTACGTATACATTGTGGGCGCCATCGCATACCGTAAAACCTAAAACCCTGCATTAGTATTTCTTACCTAGTTAGATGTTGCCGAGGGGGGGAGTCTCCGCCATCACCATCGCCCACGAGGAGTCCGCTGGTAGTTCCCTGGCACCCACGCAGTCGCTGGCGGATCAGTGGAACAATGCGCAGTACAGGCCGCAGAGCACCGGGCTCTCCCAGGGGGTGCGCGCCGCCGGCGCGTGGGCCTCGGATGGGGATGTTTCCTCGCTCGGGGAGACCGCGGCTGATATCTCAGTCCCCCAGCAGACTACACCGGCGTCGAGTGCACCGGAACGCAGGCCAGACTTTAGGCAGCACAGTCGCGTAGATTAGGCACAGGATAGTGCGGTCAGGATATGAGGAAGGATGATAAGAGTGCTCGGCCAGGCGGGAGCCTCGCAACTATGCGGCCATCTTGGTTTGGCGCCCTCTAGCGCCCCCCCCCATCCATTGATTTGAAGATATAGGCTACTAACTAAAAAATACTGTGTCCAGTCACACTCTGTGTTGTTAGACAGATAAGGTAAGTTAAAGTTAAAAAACAACTTAACATAAACTGTAAACATTGTCTTTTTTAACCACAGGAGATGTATTCCAGTTTCTGCAAAGGGCCCACTCTCTCAGAGAGATGCCATCAAGGTAATTAGAACTTACTAAAAGAGAGCTTCAAGAGCTATATCACACCGAATCAACATAATTAATATATTTCAGAGAAGAGACAACTGAATACAAGTTAGTGAGTTTCAGTTCAGCAAAATCTGCCCAAAAAGTGTTTCCTTCTTTAGAAAATTAGGGAGCAGTACAAAATATAGATTACCTTTTATTTTCTTTGGAATTAGCCAGCTTTCATTCTCAGGGAGTTTTCAAATCAAGCCAAACAGAAATGTTCTTACCTGGCAAAGTGGGATGCAATATTGTCACACAGTAGAAGCTGTGCCCAAAGCATGGATGTGCTGTGAAGGCCAGCCAACGGATTGTCAGGAATGTTTTAGTTTTACTCTGGTGATTTGGGGAAGGGTCAATAAGGGTGGAGTATCCACACAAGATTCTTAAGTAGGAACAGCATGCTTTAGTGGTCCCCAATCACGGTGCTCTATGGAACCGAATGTGGGTGAGGAAGCTCACTGATCTGGGCATAATTCGACTGAGCCAGAGTTTTATAGGGGAACCATTATTTGCTTTAAGCCAGGAAAAGAAATCAGAACTCATTGCATGTTACCATTAAGTGTGGTGCAATGGTGCTACCAGACATCAGCAGCATTCTCTAGTAGTAGAGTAAGCGTTGTCATCAGCAGGGCGGGAGCTCAATATTGGTACGAGAGGTGAGCCTGGCCTTTCTGAAGGCTGTCCAGCATTCACCCCAAGCACAAGAGGATTTAAAGGCATTAGCTTCTTCTGGGTCACTAGCATGCCAATGAGACTCTTTAGCTGGCACTCCTATGATGTCCCAGCACTCGTTATGCACTTTAGGTAAGTCATTTTGAGGAGTACCCAAAGAGAAAGTGATCTCTTTGGGCCATGGACCAACGCTGCTTTCAGTTCTCTCAGTAATGGAAGCCCGGGGTGTGCTTCGTCCCTCTGATGCAAGTCCACTCTTCACTCAACAGCCTTCCACTAAGGACTGTAACACCAGGCAGCGCTGAACCTACCCTACTTAAACCCAGGGAGGACACTTTTCCAGTTACTGCTGAATGGAATGCTGTCACCAACGATGCACACAACAAACACTATGATCATGAAATAAATAAATTTTTACTGAAAAATTTCTACCCACGAGATAGACTATTATCACTGAAAGGGCTAGCAATCAGACCAAAAATAAACTCAGGATTACATCTTGGTGTGTATGTTCACAACATGAGCCCATAATTATGGTGAAGGTACCAAACAATAATAATAAGCCGAAAAACAAGTCAAGCGTCATTTCAAAATGAGGACTCACACAAGCGACAGCTGATTATGAAGATATTTAGAAAGTGTAGACAGACAAGGCTAGATATAAACAAAACAAATAATATGATACAAAGCATAACAACACAATAACCGCATATTCACAGACTTTATATCTAAAATCAGGACAAGAGAAGTGGAAATAAAGACTAACTATCGAGTGAACATTGTCCTCGAGACCACATAGTAAACCTGCTATTTACTGTGGGTTCCAGATGTATTAGACCAAACTACTTCTATATTTTCTGTTTATATTTTGGAGGCTGCTGCTTTGAACAGAATGATAGAAATATCAAAATCATGAACACCATCCACTCCGGCTCACCATCCGACCCCTGCCCGCACCACATCTTCAACAATGCAAGCTCCAGCAACGCACCCCAAGTCCGGAAGATCTTCAACAGCTGCTTCGAGACCGCCACCTTTCCGGAGAGCTGGAAGCACGCCGAGATCAAAACCCTACTCAAGAAACCCAAGGTGGACCCAAAGGACCTCAAGAATGTCCGGCCCATCTCCCTTCTGTTCCTGGCAAAAGTCATCGAGAAGATTGTCAACAGGCAACTGACCCGCTTCCTCGAGGAGAACAACACCCTGGACTCATCCTAATCCGGTTTCCTCAGCAACCACAGCACCGAAACTGCCCCATCGCCGCCACCGACGACATCAGGACCCTGCTGGACAACGGCGAAATCGTGGCCCTCATCCTCCTAGACCTCTCGGTAGCCTTCGACACCGTCTGCTCCCACACCCTATGCGCACGCCTCCACGACGCAGGGATCCGCAACAAAGCCCTGGACTGGGTCACCTCCTTCCTCACCGGCAGAACCCAGAGAGACTGCCTCCCTCCATTCCGCTCCGAAGCCACCAAGATCACCTGCGGCGTACCCCAAGGATCCTCCCTCAGCCCGACCCTTTTTAACATCTACATGGCACCGCTCGCCAATATCGTCCGATCACACGACCCCAACATCATCTCATACGCCAATGATACCCAGCTGATCCTCTGCCTCACCAAGGACCCCGCCACCGCCAAAACCAACCTCCACGAAGGAATGAAGGCCGTCGCCGAATGGATGAAGCATAGTCGCCTGAAACTGAACTCGGACAAGACGGAGGTCCTCCTCCTCGGCTCCACCCCCTCCGCCTGGGACGACTCCTGGTGGCCGGCCACACTGGGAGCTGCACCGACACCCACCGACCACGCACGCAAACCTGGGTTTCATCCTGGACTCAACGCTATCAATGACCCAGCAAGTCAACGCCATCTCCTCCTCCTGCTTCAACACCCTCTGCATGCTTCGCAAGATCTACAGATGGATCCACACCGGAACAAGAAGGACGGTCACCCAGGTCCTCGTCAGCAGCTGACTGGACTACGGTAACGCCCTCTACGCTGAAACCACGGCAAAACTCCAGAAAAAACTACAACGCATACAGAAGGCCTCGGCAGGCCTCATCCTCAACATCCCTCGCCACAGCCACATGCAGCACACCTGAAAAAACTGCACTGACTCCTCGTCAACAAGAGGATCACCTTCAAGCACCTCACCCACGCTCACAAAGCACTCAACAACGCCGGACCGGCATACCTAAACAAACGACTCACCTTCTACACCCCGAACCGCCAGCTTCGCTCCGCTGACCTCGCCACCGTTCCATGCATCCACAGAACAACCGCCGGCGGCAGATCCTTCTCCCACCTCGCCGCCAAGACCTGGAACACCCTCCCCATCCACCTCCGACAGAACTAGGACCTGCTGACCTTAAGGAGACTCCTCAAGACCTAGCTGTTCGAGCAGTAGACGCAACCCATCCCCCCCCCCCTTCCCCAGCGCCTTGAGACCCTCACGGGTGTGGATCAGTTATTAGTGTTGACTGCAAGATGGGGCCTAATTCACCTACACACAAGGCCCGTCACATTGGCGACGAGGGTGGGCCTCTTTGACCCCATCATCTAAACCCTGCTGATTTGGTTGCGGACCGTCATGATCGACTCTGTGCGCCGTCAGCCTCACCTGCTCCTGACTGCTGGCTGGTGCATCCCGGCCGCAGGTCCATTCATCCCTGAGACATCGGCACAGTTCTCGCCGTGTGGGACACTCCTCGGCTCACCGACGGCCTTCCAGCTCCGCCTGCCTTGGGTGAGTCACCAACCGGGTGGCTGGATCAGCCTCCGCGGCTATCATAGGCCCTGCACACCACTCTGCCTGATACCAACCTAGCGATCTGGCACCGCACATGCAGAGATTCGGTTTTCACATTCGGCACACAGGAGTAATGACACCTGATAGAAATAGGGTGCAATCTTTGCTGTTTATGAACTGGAATATCCGGGGACTGAAGGACAACAGGAAAGTGCGAAGGGTAGCGGCATACTTGAAAAGGCATTCGATAGACATTGCGGTCTTGCAGGAGACGCACCTAAAGGCAGAAAGCAGAGAGGCAGTGCAACGAAAAACTGCAGGGCCAGTGCTATGCTGCTGACTACACCTCGCGCGCCAGGGAGGTACTGTTATGGGCGGATAGGCGTTCTGGGGCAGACATGAAAGGAATTCTCAAGGACCCCCATGGTAGGTGAGCAGCACCCCTCTGCAGCAAAGGCAACCTCAGGTTCGTTCTGGTTGACATATACAGGCCGAATAATAATGACCCCCATTTCTATACCACGCTGGAGGCGAAACTTGTGCAATGGGCGGGGATCCCTCAAGTTTGGGGTGGGAGACTTCAACTGTATTCTGGACCCAGACAAAGATCGGTCCAAGGGTCAGTCCAGGAGCCCGCTGCAGCGGCGTTAGCTATAACTGATATTATGCACAGAGGGGGTGTACTAGACATATGGAGGCACAGACATCCCTTAGAGAGAGGTTACATGCACTACTCCTCCGTTTATGACACACATACTTGCATTGATTTTTGGTTGCTTTCGGGGGATTGAGCACTAGAGTGTTAGCCTGCACTCATCTCCCTAGAACATATTCTGACCATTCCCCTGTCCAGCTCGCACTTCAGTATTGCGCGCCAAGAGTCCCTCCATTCACCTGGCGATTCCCGCCATACTCTTTATTAGACATGGTCTTCAAAGCTGAGTTGACAAAGAACCGTTGGCATGTGCAATCCGTGAGTATCACACTCACAGAGAGCTGCAGTTTCCAGGGTATACATTGAACATATCTGCATATGCGGACGACACGCTATTGTATATTCGCAACCCAGAAGATAATCTGTCTCCCATACTACGAGAAGTGGTTCAGTTTGGCAGATATTCAGGGGTGCGGATCAACTGGGATAAGTCCATAATATTCCCTCTCACTCCCGTCACCGTGACCCCTGACTTGGAGTTCCCGTTGCGGTGGACCACAGATTCGGTAAGATACCTGGGTATAAAAGTCCACACTGACTCAGTAGTGGTAAACCGAGACAATTATGGGATAGCTGCGCAGAGATTAGCGGATGATGTAGATAGATGGATTCAGCTCCCACTATCGCTAATAGGAAGGGTGGCCATAATGAAGATGGTGGTTCTGCCGCAATTCATTTTTTTATTCCAAAACATACCAATCCCATTACCACGCTCTCTATTCAAGCAATTGCGCACACAGCTCATTAGGTTGGCGTGGGCCGGGAAGCAGCCCCAAGTAAGATGGGTGTTAGACCTGTCAGCCCTTTGGGTGGTCCCTCCTCATCATTATTTATTTTGTCCCACTTTTGCCTCAAACCCTGTTTGAATTTTTCCTTTTTGGGAACCACCAGACTTTTTCGTGTTGCTGCAGATTCAGGGAGCCATTTTACCTACCCCTGAAACTTCTGTCTGAGGGCCTGGAGCACAAAATGGTGGCCACCTGTGACATCACCAGCATCCACTGGAACCTGCTAGCACCTTCCAGAACATTCCAGAACCCTGTGACAGTTGGAGGCGGTTTAGAATGTTGGGAAGCTAAGAGAGAGAGTTGGCAGTTGGAGCTGGCAGTTGGCACCTGACTGGTGAGGAGTGAGCAGCAAAAACGTGAAGGAGGAAGGAGTGAAGCAGCAGGGGTGGAAACTTGTGCCTGGAGTGGGGTCCATAAACCCACCCTTGATACTAGTCCCTACTGACGGAGCCCAGCCTAGAGCCCTGTGTGGGAAGAAGTCAGAAAAACCATCCTGAGGACCTGGACAGCAGGAACAGGCCTTAGAGACAAGAGAACAGCAAGATCCTGACCTGGAAGCTGGTTTCCCTGAAGTCCGACGTCGAGTAGCCTAAGACCTGGAGCCCGAGGTGGAGAAGCGGCGCTGACTGGAAAAGCAGACGTCGTACCCGGAGCCGCCAGAGGTCGAGAGAGGGCGCCGTCAGAGGTCGTGAGGAATACCAGAGGTCGAGGAGGAAGTCACCCGAGGTCGAGTGAGCGGCGTCATCGGAGGAGTGAAGTCCGCCCTCCGGAGTCGTCGGAGACCGAGGTGAAGGGTAACGGAGGTCGGGAGTGAGGATCGCACTCCGGAGCCGCCGGAACCTGTGAGAATCGTGCCGGAGGTCGGGAGTGGAGGTCGCACTCCGGAGTCGCCGGAAACCTGTGAGGAGCACCGAAGGTCGGGAGTGAGGATCGCACTCCGGAGCCGCCGGAAGTCGACATCGAGGCAAGGCCGGCCGACGTCATCGAAGCCGAGGTCGCCATCGGACCGGAGCCGCCCGAAGTCGACATCGAGTAGGACTGCCCGACGCCATCGAATCGAAGGTCGAGATCGAACCGAGGCCGCTGACATCGAGACCGGATCCGCCTGCCGGCGTCGTCAAAGAACTGACATTGTGCCGAGGCCGCCGACATCGAACCGGAACCGCCTCACGGCATCGATACGACTCCAGCGGCGTCGGAGCATCAGAAAAAGGGCAGTAAGTGGAGTAGAGGGCGCCTAAGGCCCTGTGGAGACCTGAGAGACTGCTCTAAGGGGCTAGGGAGGTGCTGGAACCAACCTGACTGTGCCAAGGGTGAACTGGGACTAATCTAGAGAAGTTGTGTGGAGAGAGAGAGCCAGGTCTCTGGTATTTTCCCCCTTTATCTACCTCAGTTTAGGCCTCAGCCTTGACCAAGCCAGGGAGTAGACACCCCCAAGCCTTCCACATCCCCACAAGCTGTGCCTGGGCCAAATCAGCCCTTAGGAATTCAAAAGTGATCTGAATCCATGAGTGTCACTGTCAGCTTTTAAGTATTTATTAGGGGCACTGTATTTATTGTATTTAACATATTTATTGTTCCACTGTATTTATTGGTCCACAGTATTTATTGATGCACAATATTTATTGGTTACAGTATTTATTGCCTCAGAATATTTAATTGCCTGTCTGTATTGCACTTTTATTTATGCCTTCAGTATTTATGATCACCCCTATTTATTGAATCAGTAAGCCAGTATTTATTTGTCCTGCACTTTCTAAAAAGTTTGTATATTGTGATTGTTATTTATTTTCTCCAATCAGCAACTAAGAGAAAAAGCAGATAAAGAAAGTTATTTTCATAATTTTTTACGGTGTAGAGTCGTTTTTGGAACGGATGCACGCATGGTTATTGTTTGGGTATGTTGTATGCTTAGCACGGAGCCTGATTCCTGACCACTCGAGCCAAGCTACCACAGTGTGTCCGGAAGACCACCACCACCCCTTCTAGTGTGGGAGTGGTTTTCCAACATAAATTGGTGTTCAGTGGTGGGATAGAGCTGTGCCTACGCATACTCAACAATAACTGTGGGTAGTCCATAGGCCTACACCGGGAGTTTTCTCAAGAGCGGCCTTCCTAATTGTGGGTTTTTGTTTTTTCCAAATTTACTCTGGTGGTGGGAGGAGGTATTATTAAAGGTACCCCCCTGCATAGTTACTGCACAAAAACCTGTCCTCTAACCTGAGTGGGCAAGATGGAGTTTGTACTAGAAAATCTAGAAACGTACACTGTGGCCCAACTCAGGGAGTTTTGCCAGCGGGAGGGGGTGTACTGTCCCCCAGGAGCAAAGAAGGGTGCACTCCAAACCAGCTTAAGGGCTTGGGGGGAGGCACGCCGAGAAAGCAAGGCTGAGGAGGAGGACAGGGATAGAGAGCCTGACACCGAGGGGGCTGAGATGTACCAACCTGAGGTGGGGAACCTGTCAGCGGGGCCCGGAACCATTTCTAGGAAGGGCAGCAGTGCCTCTAGCGGTGGCTTGTCTGAAGTGGAGTTAACAGACCGGAGGGAGAAAAGACAGCTCACATGGGACTTAGCAAGGCTGGAGAAGGAGAAGGAGGAGCAGAGGATGGCCCATGAATTGCGACTGAAAGAAATAGATCTTCAGATCTTGAGAATCGGGGCACAACCTGTTCCTAATGGTGGCAGCCAAACCCAAGGGATCACCAGGGAACCTAAACCATACCTGCCAAAGGACATAGTAGCTAGCTATGGAGTGGGCGACGACATCGCCAAGTGGCTAGCGGCCTATGAGGTCTCGTTGAGGGCCCATGGGGTTCCAGAGAAGTACTGGGGAGGGGGATTGTACAAGTACATGCCTCCAGCTGGTAGGGATGCTTTATTGGCCCTCGAGGAGGATGAGCAGACCCACTACCCCACCATGAAACTGGCGCTCATCAGAAAGTTTGGACTAACACCTGAAAAGTACAGACAGAAGTTCAGGGGTAGTCACAAACTGGGCACGCAGAATTGGGTGGACTTCCTGGACTATGCAAAGAAGGCACTGGAAGGTTGGATTCAGGGCAGTGAAGTGAGGAACTACGAGGGGTTGTTTGACCTGGTACTGAAGGAACACCTGCTCGAGAAATGTTTCCCTGAACTGCGGCAACACCTGGTGGATAGCAAGCTGACCAGTCCCCGGAAGCTTGCTGAGGAGGCGGACATTTGGGCTAGTACCCGGGTGTCCACAAGGGGGACTGGAGGGGATACTCAAAAGGCCGGACAGGGCGCCCCCCAGAAGAAAGAGGGAGGGGAAAAGAAAAAGGAGTTCTCCAAAGGCCCCCAAAATAACTTCCAAGGGAAGGGAACAGGATTCACCCCTAAGGCTAACCCGCCCAGAAACCCTAATCCTGGCCAGAGTCAGCAGCCAAGGGTTGTCCATTGCTATGAGTGCGGTGGCGTTGGACACTATAAAGGAGATCCGAAGTGCTTGAAACGACCACCCCCTCCCACTGGAGGAAAGACCCCCGGAGTAGCTAGTGTAGTGCTAGGGGAGGAGATGCCCTTAACTAAGGGAAGGGAGTGGGCGGGTGTCACTTTAGTGTCCCTGGGAGAACGGGAGATGGTTCCTAAGATCCAGGTGCCCGCAAATACCGCAAAGTATGGGCAATGGGTCACCATCAACGGCCAAAGAGGGGAGGCTCTGAGAGACACAGGAGCCAGTATGACTATGGTGCGTAGCCAACTGGTGTCTCCAGAGCAGGTAATTCCCGATGTACTCCACCCAGCCGCGATGGCTGACGGCAGAACAGGCCACTATCCAGTGGCCTAGGTTCCCTTTGAATGGGGGGGGGTTGCAGGTTCACTTCGAGTTGCCGTAAGCCCTGCCGTGCCAGTCGATTGTCTGCTGGGGAATGACATGGAGCACAACGCTTGGAAGGAGGTGGAATACCGGACTCACACCGAGATGCTGGGTACACCTGACTGGGCCTGTGTTAGCACAAGGTCCACGACTACCCGAAGAGGGAGTTCATTCCGGCTGGAGCCTGGAACAAAGGCCCAGCCAGCTGCCAGTCAAGGGAAGAACCGAGGACAGGAGGAGCCTGCCTCGGCGTCCCCACCCCGTAGGACGGATAGGCCACCGGAGGTGGTGGACCAGGAGTCTGCGGTGGGGGACGTTACCAACCTGGAGGACCTACCCATCCCGGCCGAGTGGCACGTGGAGGGAGGCCCGTCCAGGGAGGAATTCTGCCAGGGCCAGAGGGAGTGCCCTACCCTTGAGGGGCTGAGGCGACAGGCCGAAGCCCAGGCAGCAGGGAACGTTGAAGGGAACTACAGTGTTTACTGGGAGGATGGCCTCCTCTACAGTGAACCCAAGGCACCCCTACACGGATCGTCACGAGCCTTGGTAGTTCCTCAACGTTATCGAGCCTTCCTTCTGGAGTTGGCTCACGAGATACCATTGGCAGGACACTTGGGGCAAGACAAGACCTTCGCCCGTCTTGTCCCACACTTTTATTGGCCTCAGATGAAAGTGTCGTCCGATACCTACTGCCGGACATGTGTGTCTTGCCAAGCCAGTGGGAAAACAGGAGTGAAGCTGAAAGCTCCCCTGGAACCACTTCCTGTCGTTAGCACCCCCTTTGAAAGGGTGGGCATCGACATTGTGGGTCCATTAGATCCGCCAACTACAGCTGGTCACCGGTTTATCCTGGTTCTGGTGGATCATGCCACACGGTACCCAGAGGCAATACCTCTGAGGACCATAACAGCACCTGTTGTGGCTAGGGCCCTGATGGGAATCTTTACCCGAGTGGGTTTTCCCAAGGAAGTTGTGTCCGACAGGGGGACCAACTTCATGTCAGCGTACATGCGGGCAATGTGGAAGGAGTGTGGAGTGACCTACCGGTTCACAACTCCTTACCACCCCCAGACCAATGGTCTGGTGGAGAGGTTTAACAAAACCTTGAAGGGCATGATCAGAAGTCTGCCTGAAAGCCTGCGGAGGAAATGGGACGTCCTCCTACCCTGTTTACTTTTTTCCTACAGGGAAGTGCCGCAGAAGGGAGTGGGCTTCAGCCCCTTCGAGCTTCTGTATGGGCACCCTGTACGTGGACCTCTCAACCTGGTGAGAGACGGATGGGAAAGAACTCCCAGAAAGCTTCCCCAGGATGTGGTGAGCTACATGCTGGCCTTCCGGAGCCAAATGGCTAAGTTGTGGAAGCAAGCTTCTGACAACTTGGTAGCCAGCCAAGCAGTGATGAAGGCGTGGTATGACCACAATGCTCACCCGGTGGAGTTGGAGCCTGGCCAGAAGGTGTGGGTGATCGAACCGGGAGAGCTTAGTGCCCTCCAGGATCGCTGGTCAGGACCCTTTGAGGTGTTGGAGAAGAAGGGTAAGGCTACCTACTTGGTGGACCTGAAGACCCCTCGTCAGCCCCTGCGGGTGCTGCATGCCAACCGCCTCAAACCCCACCACGAGAGGCCCGAAGTCATCTTGATGATGGTGACTGACGGAGGAGAGGACGTGGAAAGCGAGCCTCTCCCTGATCTGTTTGCGTCTCAAGAGAAGGATGGGTCGGTGGAGGGAGTGATTCTCTCCCCATCTCTAACTCCTGAACAGCAGGAGGACTGTCGCCAGGTCCTGGGGCAGTACTCCTCGTTGTTCTCCCTTGTCCCGGGTAGGACTCACCTGTGTGTCCATGACGTGGACACAGGAGACAGCCCACCTGTGAAGTCCAAGATCTACCGGATGTCAGACAAGGTGAAGGCCAGCATTCATAGTGAAGTCACTAAGATGCTGGAGCTAGGAGTGATCGAACCTTCTAGCAGCCCCTGGTCCAGTCCGGTGGTGTTAGTACCAAAAGCTGCACCACCGGGTGCCCAACCAGAACTGAGGTTCTGTGTGGACTATCGGGGACTGAATTCAGTGACCAAAACTGATGCTCATCCGATCCCTAGGGCGGATGAATTGATTGACCGGCTGGGAGCTGCCCAATATCTAAGTACCTTTGACCTTACTTCTGGGTACTGGCAGATCTCTTTGACTGAGGGAGCAAGGGAAAGGTCAGCCTTCTCCACGCCCAATGGCCACTACCAGTTCTGTGTGATGCCCTTTGGGCTCAAGAACGCACCTGCCACGTTTCAGCGCCTGGTAAACCAGATCCTCACCGGAATGGAGAGTTTCTCTGCTGCTTATCTGGATGACATAGCCGTCTTCAGTAACAGCTGGGAGGATCACTTGCGTCACCTGCAAGCTGTTCTCCAGGCCCTGAGACAAGCTGGATTGACGATCAAGGCCAGCAAGTGCCAGATCGGGCAGGGGTCGGTAGTGTACCTTGGACACTTGGTGGGTAGGGGAGCGGTGCAGCCCCTCCAGGCGAAGATCGAGGCCATCATGGCCTGGGAACCCCCCAAGACTCAGACTGAGGTCCGAGCATTTTTGGGCCTCACGGGATACTACCGCCGCTTCGTGAAGGGGTACGGTACCATCGTAGCCCCCCTCACGGAGCTCACGTCCAAGAAACAACCTCGACGGGTAGTCTGGACGGAGGCTTGTCAGCAAGCCTTTGAGAGATTGAAGAAAGCCATGTGCGAGGCCCCGGTCTTAAGGGCCCCAGACTTTTCCAAGGAGTTCATTGTCCAGACAGATGCATCAGAACATGGCATTGGGGCAGTGTTATCGCAACTCAATGAAGAGGGTCTGGATCAACCCGTGGTCTTCCTATCCCGGAGACTACTTCCCAGGGAACAGAAGTGGAGTGCAATAGAGCGTGAAGCCTTTGCAGTGGTATGGGCTCTGAAGAAGTTGCGGCCATACCTGTTTGGCTCGCACTTCCTGGTTCAGACCGACCACAGACCCCTTCGTTGGCTGATGCAAATGAAGGGGGAGAATCCCAAGTTGTTGAGGTGGTCTATTTCCCTACAGGGAATGGACTTTCAGGTGGAACATCGGCCTGGAGTGGACCACGCCAATGCAGACGGTCTCTCAAGGTATTTCCGCCTTAGTGATGAGAACTCCCAAGGGGTTGGGTAGCTCTCCCCACTTTCAGCTGGGGGGGACGCGTGTTAGACCTGTCAGCCCTTTGGGTGGTCCCTCCTCATCATTATTTATTTTGTCCCACTTTTGCCTCAAACCCTGTTTGAATTTTTCCTTTTTGGGAACCACCAGACTTTTTCGTGTTGCTGCAGATTCAGGGAGCCATTTTACCTACCCCTGAAACTTCTGTCTGAGGGCCTGGAGCACAAAATGGTGGCCACCTGTGACATCACCAGCATCCACTGGAACCTGCTAGCACCTTCCAGAACATTCCAGAACCCTGTGACAGTTGGAGGCGGTTTAGAATGTTGGGAAGCTAAGAGAGAGAGTTGGCAGTTGGAGCTGGCAGTTGGCACCTGACTGGTGAGGAGTGAGCAGCAAAAACGTGAAGGAGGAAGGAGTGAAGCAGCAGGGGTGGAAACTTGTGCCTGGAGTGGGGTCCATAAACCCACCCTTGATACTAGTCCCTACTGACGGAGCCCAGCCTAGAGCCCTGTGTGGGAAGAAGTCAGAAAAACCATCCTGAGGACCTGGACAGCAGGAACAGGCCTTAGAGACAAGAGAACAGCAAGATCCTGACCTGGAAGCTGGTTTCCCTGAAGTCCGACGTCGAGTAGCCTAAGACCTGGAGCCCGAGGTGGAGAAGCGGCGCTGACTGGAAAAGCAGACGTCGTACCCGGAGCCGCCAGAGGTCGAGAGAGGGCGCCGTCAGAGGTCGTGAGGAATACCAGAGGTCGAGGAGGAAGTCACCCGAGGTCGAGTGAGCGGCGTCATCGGAGGAGTGAAGTCCGCCCTCCGGAGTCGTCGGAGACCGAGGTGAAGGGTAACGGAGGTCGGGAGTGAGGATCGCACTCCGGAGACGCCGGAACCTGTGAGAATCGTGCCGGAGGTCGGGAGTGGAGGTCGCACTCCGGAGTCGCCGGAAACCTGTGAGGAGCACCGGAGGTCGGGAGTGAGGATCGCACTCCGGAGCCGCCGGAAGTCGACATCGAGGCAAGGCCGGCCGACGTCATCGAAGCCGAGGTCGCCATCGGACCGGAGCCGCCCGAAGTCGACATCGAGTAGGACTGCCCGACGCCATCGAATCGGAGGTCGAGATCGAACCGAGGCCGCTGACATCGAGACCGGATCCGCCTGCCGGCGTCGTCAAAGAACTGACATTGTGCCGAGGCCGCCGACATCGAACCGGAACCGCCTCACGGCATCGATACGACTCCAGCGGCGTCGGAGCATCAGAAAAAGGGCAGTAAGTGGAGTAGAGGGCGCCTAAGGCCCTGTGGAGACCTGAGAGACTGCTCTAAGGGGCTAGGGAGGTGCTGGAACCAACCTGACTGTGCCAAGGGTGAACTGGGACTAATCTAGAGAAGTTGTGTGGAGAGAGAGAGCCAGGTCTCTGGTATTTTCCCCCTTTATCTACCTCAGTTTAGGCCTCAGCCTTGACCAAGCCAGGGAGTAGACACCCCCAAGCCTTCCACATCCCCACAAGCTGTGCCTGGGCCAAATCAGCCCTTAGGAATTCAAAAGTGATCTGAATCCATGAGTGTCACTGTCAGCTTTTAAGTATTTATTAGGGGCACTGTATTTATTGTATTTAACCTATTTATTGTTCCACTGTATTTATTGGTCCACAGTATTTATTGATGCACAATATTTATTGGTTACAGTATTTATTGCCTCAGAATATTTAATTGCCTGTCTGTATTGCAGTTTTATTTATGCCTTCAGTATTTATGATCACCCCTATTTATTGAATCAGTAAGCCAGTATTTATTTGTCCTGCACTTTCTAAAAAGTTTGTATATTGTGATTGTTATTTATTTTCTCCAATCAGCAACTAAGAGAAAAAGCAGATAAAGAAAGTTATTTTCATAATTTTTTACGGTGTAGAGTCGTTTTTGGAACGGATGCACGCATGGTTATTGTTTGGGTATGTTGTATGCTTAGCACGGAGCCTGATTCCTGACCACTCGAGCCAAGCTACCACAGTGTGTCCGGAAGACCACCACCACCCCTTCTAGTGTGGGAGTGGTTTTCCAACAATGGGACTCTCTCACCTTGCCCTACGAGCTGGGAGGGTTGGGAGCCCCAGACCTGGAGAAATATTACAGAGCATCGCAGAGCACTTTTGCTCATTACTGGATACATGGCCCACATGACACACCCTACTTGTACTTGGAAAGGAATGCAGTGGACCTGCTCACCCTGCCCAAGACGTTATTCCACCGCCCACCCAGGCGACAACAAATATTCGATTAATTGGCCACCACGTCGCATGCGTGGCAAACACTATTGCACATGCAGGCAGGAGCCTTACTGTACTCACCGGAGATTCCATTAAGTTGGTGCTTGTGGTTTCCTCTGGGGCACGAAGGCGGGGCAAGACAGGCGCTGCGGACTGTGGCCATTTAAAAGATGGGAGATTTTTTCACTGACGGGCTGGTTAGTAGCTGGGGGGCACTTCAAAAACCAGAAGTGCAGCCGTCAGGCTCTGCATTGTTTCACTTTTTTAGGGCTTGACACACTTGGTACTCTCTCTTGGGCGACGATATGACTGAACCGCAGGCAATGGGCGCCCTTACCCCTCTTATTAAAGTTAGTGAAACCCACAAGCTGATCACCAGATTTTACTCCAGCATGCAGGAGTCCCGTCGCGCAGAAGTACTGAAGGTCAGACTGGAATGGCAGCGCAAATTGGGCACCCCACTGAGTGACAAAGATTGGCAGTGTCGTTATAACCATTGGACCGTCTCTATTAATGGAAGGCATAGGCTCATCCACTATAAATTCTTGCATACGGCCTACTACACTCCAGAGAGGCAGTATCGATACGACATGCAGAGGACTCCCAATGCAAGCGGTGTGGGAGTGATGAGGCAGACTTTCGGCACCTAGCCTGGCACTGCCCTGGGAGTCAGTCATTCTGGGGTGCTGTGTTTCACGAACTAGGGGTCATTATAAGCGCGGACCTAGAGCCTGACCCTAAAATGGCCATGTTGGGCTGGGACCTAAAAGTGGAAAAAGCGATACGCCCTTTGGTAGCCATTGGCCTTCTTTTGGCCAAATGCAGAGTGGCGGTACGGTGGGCGGGGGGCCCTGTACCGACCCTAAAAGAATGACAAGCGGACATGTTGTATTGCAACACACAAGCTGACGTATTTAATGAATTACTTCCTCCCACCAGTCGGCCCAAGAGTTGTTGGGGTCCCTACCAAGCATATCTCCTCAGTAAAAACATAGATGCTGATTCTGGTGGTATTGAAAGTCCTGATATGACTGAGTCGCAGGGGTAGAAGGCATAGACTGCTGCTGGGCTAGCGAGGCAAAAGGCTCCGTAGACTTGGAGATGCAGCATGCGACGAGGGTATTCGGAGTGCCTACAATGGGGCGGATGTCGGCCACACTCAACAGAGACAATTTCGAATTGTGGACATTATGAGGGTAATCCAAAAGGTCGAGGTGGAGATTCCACAAACTCTGTGTTCTTTTTATGTATGCTTTGCCACATAACTGTTAGTAAGCGGTAACATGTACTGTTATGCCTGGTCATTATGTATACTTCTTTATTGTTTTTTTTTCTCTTTGTGTTTTGTTGTTCACTAAATCTAAATAAAAATAAATTAAGAAAAGAACCTTGGCACTCTGGAGCAGCCCCTCCATCCTGGCTTCCTCATGCGAGACAGAGTGTTTCATCTGCTATAGCCCAGGTGATCTGACTGCCTGCTGTCTGCCCAACAGCTGAAGTCCTGCCGTTTGCTGGGCCTAGGGCCCTCCTAAAAGATACCTGCCAACAAGCATTGGCAGCTACACAAATTTTCATCAGCACAACTCCAGTTTACGTCAACAAGCACTGGTCAATACAAGGTCTTTCTTCTCTTCTCCTGGTGAGCTGTGTCATCTACTTTTGAACTTTTCCTCTCCAGTTCGCCCCTTATCTGTGCTCACAAGACCCTGCAATCATGACTGATGATGCCAACAACGCAGTGCCCCCGCAAGGCCCGCATCCTGCCCCGGACGCACCTCAACACACGCTGGTCAGCACGCTGTCTCCCTTCAGCGAACTCGCAGACCTAGCCACTGCCTCGCCGGAAGACCTGGATTGGAAGGCTGGACAACTATTTTGTCATGACTCGTGAGACTGATGGCTCCGTCAAGTGTACTCTCGTGCTCCACTACATTGTTGAGGGAATCTACAAGCTGTATGAGCACCTGTCTAGCATGGATGCTGCAACCAACTATGACGCAGCGGTAAGAGCACTCACTGCCCATTTCAACACACACAACTTATCCCGAACTACGAATGCTTTAAGCTCCGCCAAGTCCACCAAAGTGAAGGGAAGTACATGGACAAGTTCTACGCGCACCTGCAGGAACTAGCCAGTACATGCACAGCGGACGACCAGCCAAAAGATGTAAGGGCAAAAATTATACAAGGCTGCAGGAACAAAACATTCAGGGGTCTCATCATACAACAGCCCAAAATCACCCTCGATGACTTCCTCATTTTGGCACGATCCCATGACCTATCCACCGCCAGGGCCATGGAAATGGACATAGCCACCATGCAGCAACCAGAAAGGAGCGCATCGGTGAAGATAGAACGAGCTGACGCGGTTCACGCATGAGGCAGGGTGAACAGCATCAGCCCCTCCTATGTCTGGGTCCAGCTGGGGGTATTGTGGGTGAGAAGATTAACCTCTCAAGGAATGCCCAGCGCAAGGACAGACATGTTTGAAGTGTGGCACCCTAATCCACTTTGTCACCACATGCAGAGGTGGGCCTAGAGGAAGACGCGCACGAGGGAGGCGAATGCCTTCTAAATCAGTAAGGCAAAGGTTCCCGGAAGACCCAGAATCACAGGGCGCCTCTAAGATGCCACCTTGTCACCAGCACAGATTAGAAGACTCATCTCCAGACGTGGAGGAGGCAGCATTCCTCATCTTGTTCACAAACGATCTCAAAAGGAACAGACGACCACAACCCACATACATAGTATAGCTCGCAGGATCCAGCATCTAGGCCCTCATTGACACTGGGGCCTCTGTAAACCAAATGGAGATCCAGGAGTATCGGCGCTTCCAGCCACGACCGTCTCTGTTTCTGAAAAGGCAGTCGACACCCTTGTTGGAAGCCATACCGCTGAGGACCTTGGTCTAGTGGTCTTCGCATGCACTGTGAAGGCCTTCCAGGCGGACGAGATCCTAAGCCAATTCCCCGATCTATTCACGGGACTTGGGTGCCTCAAAGCTCCTTTAATAAAACTACATATCAACATGTCCATCAAGCTGGTAGCCCTCCGGCACCGGCGTGCACTGTTTCACCTAAGACCATTTGTGGAGCAAAAACCAACAAAACTGAAAAACAAGAAGTGACTGAAAAGGTATCTGGTTAGACGCCATGGGTGTCCCCGATGGTGATCGCTGAGAAGTCGAAGCAACTAGGCAAGATACGACCATGAATAGACCTGCGCCTCCCCAACCAGGCAATCAAACGCAAGAAGCATATAACGCCAACGATGGATGACATCATTGCAGACCTAAATAACTCAAGGTGGTTCTCCAAGCTGGACCTTAACGCCGAGTACCATCAACTGATGTTGGCGTAGGAGAGTCGCTATATCACTACATTGTCAATGCACCTAGGGCTACGCCGATACAAGAGGCTGAACTTCGGAATTTTCTCAGCGGCAGAGGTCTTCCAAGATGTGATTCGTGAGACCCTGTTCGGCTTACAAGGTGTCATGAATGTAAGTGACGACATCCTGATCCACTCAACGACCACTGAAGAACATCACCAGCACCTTTGAGCGGCAATGAAATGGCCGCCCAACCAAAGAGTCACCCTCTATGGAGACTAGTGCTCTTTCTGCCGTGAACTTAATCAAGTTAATTGGTTACGTCTTTAACCGGGAGGGAGTCCAGGTGGAGCCCCGCAAGTTCCATGCCACCAAACAAGAACCGGCTCAAACTACATTGTTGGCGGTACAAAGCTTCCTGGGAATGGCCACATACTGTGGCTGGTTCATTCCGAATCTGGCGACCGTTGTCAAGCCTCTTTGATCCTGCACCAAGAAAAATGCTCCCTGGAAGTATGGCCGCAGCGAAGACGATGCCTTCTAGAAGGTAAAGGAAGCCCTGCTCAACAAAACAACGGTGGCCTACTTCGATTCTAAGAGGCACACTGAGCTGTAGGTAGACGCCAGCCCCATAGGCCTGGGAGCTGTGCTTACCCAGGAAGTGGAACCGGGCAAGTGGGCACCACTCACATTAACCAGCAAAGCTTTCACACTAACGGAAGCTTGATACTCACAAATAGAAAGAAAAGCACTGGCCATCAAATGGGCGTGTGGTCACTTCTATCTCAATCTCAGCAGATGGCCATTCCGCGTGGTCACCAATCACCAACCGTTTGTCCCTTTATTCTGCGGCACAGTAGCACATATTCCACCGTGGATCAAACGTTAGGCCATCCATCAGCAACATTACCAGATGGAAGTAGTCTATCGACAAAGAACCAAGAACCCTGACGACTTTCTTTTCCGTCACCCACCATCCCCCGTGGATGACAGCAGTGACAGCGCAGACACCACGGAGGAGTACGTGAGCCTGGTGTCCTGAGGAGCGTGCCCTCAAGTGCTCAACATCCCAGAGATCAGCGAAGCGACCAGAGCTGGCTCGGTCATGATAAAGGTTAAGGCTTGTGGCAAACCTTCCTACAAGATGCCAACAACTGGCACAGCCGGATGCCTCGGAATATATGGAGAGTATGCGACAAATTGAGAGCCACAGCTGAAGGCCTAATATTACTGGGAGCATGCATCGTAATCCCTGAAAGTCTCCAACATCGAGTGAGAACTCTGTCTCACGGAGGCCACCAAGGGACGTTTGGATAAAATCTAGGATGAGAGAGAAAGTCTGGTTCCAGGCCTGGAGGCAACAGTAGAACATGTTGTCATCCATCATGCTAGCTCACAAGTCTCGAAGAAGCTCCGGCGCCAATCATCACAGAGGAACCATGCACAATTCCATGTTACCAGATAAGCCTTGAGTTTGGGTGTTTCCCAGATAGATTAATGACAGCAGTGATAGTCGTCAGTTACTCTAAATATCCCATAGTCGAAGTGGCGGATTCAATGGTCTTCGCGAATGTTGCTCCGGTGCCGGAGAAGACTTTTGCCCTGTTTGGCGTCGCATAAGAAATAAAAACGGACAATGGACCGCCTTTGCAAGGGGTGGAATTCAAAGACCTGCTCACAACCTTAAGCATAAAGCCTTGCTATAAACCAACGGTGATGCGGTGGTGGTACACCTGGGGGTGCCATGACAGCCGGGCTGACAGCTGTCGCCTGGCTCATAAGACCCGCAGACCTAGTACGGTCCAAATTAGTACCGCAAGTTGTTTGGAGGGGGCCTTGGATAATGCAGCCGTGGAAAGATCCAGGAAGAAACTAAACATCACTATGCCTACAGTATGCAAGGCTCACTGGTGGGGTTTCTTGAGGCATGGCCTCATTAACCTTAACAAGCAAGGATACCACGAGCAGGACGGGGTGCACATTGTTGGAGGTGGGTCTGGGCCTGTTCCTCCTCAACATTGGGGAAGCTCTTGAGCTATTAAGATTCAGCTAAGGTCCGGAAACATGCAGGTCGGGGAGCTGCCTGAGGTCGTGAAACGACACGCAGCGTGGCGGGGACAGCACAAAGGGAGAGCAGAAGAAGCGCAATAGCCAAAGAGTAGCCGCTCAAGCACGTGCCCTTGGGATGCCTTACGGCAGCGGCATGGGGAGCAGGCTATGGGGCAGCATCGGGTCAGCAGAAGCCGGCCACAGCACTTGCAGTCTTGGGCAGGCAGGAGGACCTCCCACACCACTTGGCTGCATGGTGTAGCCTAGAAGCTGCAGGAAAGGTGCTAGACCCTGGCTAGAAAAGGGCTTTCACTAAGGGTGCCGGCACAAGGTGCTGTTATGAACTACTGGATTTGAGCTATAGACAATGTGGGGCAATGATGACGATATGCGTGTTTTAAATAATGATCTGTGATTTTTGCAAAGGGAAGGTGGGGTGCCGATAGCGGACAGGAAGCTCAACTTCTGGGAGTGGTTTGGTACGTGCGCCTTTACTTAAAAAAGTACAGTGTTAGTTGTTTTCTCCTTCTGTGCATACATGCAGTCACAATCCGGGCCTACTCGGGCTGTAACGGCAACAAAAGCAGTGTCTTCCATACAAGCTGTAGAAAAGGAAGTAGTATAGAGGGCCGGTGCTGGGGATTGATGGACTTGTGCAGGCCAAGCAAACAGAGGCTTGGGCACAGCCATAGCTTAGTCAGTAAAATTGGGGGGGAGGGTGAATCAGCATCAACTAACATGCTGGCATATCATATTAAAATATATTACATAAGAGTCAGAAAATGAGGGGTGCTTAAGAGGCAGGGGAGAGGGAGAGGACGGTGGACTGTCAGGGGTATTTAAAACACAATATTTGGCAAAATAAGCAATATGTTTAAGCCCTACAAAACAGAGATAAGAGAGAGGGTATGAGTGTGTTTTTGTCTGTCTTTTCTGTAAAAATCCCATCTGAAATCTGACAGTACCTAACTAATTACTAGTCAATACATTTATTAGGCGGTGTAACACCCCAAACACCCTCTTGAACCTGAACCTATGCCACTGGGCTTAGGGGTGACATAGGGCTTACTGGTAATCCATGGGGCGTGTCAGCAGGGCACAAGTCTAATTTCACCTGTACCTTCCAAATGCAAACCATCTGTTCACTTACCTCTGGCTCAGCTGTTTTCTTTCTAGATGTTTCACTCTCTTCTTTAAGAGTTCATTGGTCGTTCAATTGCTCTCACGGTAACCCCCGCACATTGAGCCTCATCTGTATTGTGAATCCTCATACCCATGGTAATAGCTCCAGGGCCAGTGCTTTCAATGGGCAGGTACTGTCAGGTGCTAATTACCTTCACTTCTTTAATGTGAAAGGGAGAGTACCAGCACTTCTCAAAACTGATTCAATACATTTAATAAGAGACTGCCACCACTTTACAGAGAAAACAGGTACTCTGGATGTGAGTATCAGCACTTCTATATTTGGAATTAAAGCAATGGCCCAGGCCCCCGATTCCCACCCACCACCGACCAACTACACTGATCCAACTTTCCCTGCCCGGACCCTCATCTTCCTTCCATTTATTGGTTGTTATCTGCAAAATTCTGAGGAGGGGTTCGCTGGGCTGGCAGGCAGCCTAGGCGCGAAGGGCAGCATTCTGATAGAGGTGGGCACTGGACACACACACACACACCTTATGTACACAAGCACACGTTACAGGCATTCTCCCGCTCAGCCACTCACGCACATCATTCATACGTTTGATACGTTTCTATTTTACTAACAAATTTGATAAGTTAATTTTGGCTGGTAGATGATATGTTATTATTTTACGTAAAATAAATTCTGGCTGGGGGTGAACACTCCATTGTGCCTCTTTGACTCTCACATGCTTCTACTGTCTTCCGTCACAGCCTTCCCAACTCTACATTGCCACAGAAAGGTGCATTCATTACTTATTCAGACTTCACTGAGTGGCAAGCGACGCATAGCGTGCCCAAATACACAAGGCCTAACAAGCCCTACACTGTTAAAGACAAAGTGAGAGAGGGCAGGCCCTCTCCAACCACTGTCAATCTAGGGAATTTCAAGCTGCTGGAGTCCTCAACTACAACTACGCCTAGGGGTACACCGAGGCTGGGCGCGCTTACAAGCTCCTCGACACCAGCCCTGCACTGGTAGACTTACCAAACCTGAGCCTGCCATGCTGCCCATTCAGGTACCCTGGCTACAGGGAAATTCTGGCACTGATGGGGAAAATTAGAAGTGCCAGTACTCAGCATTGGTGAGTACCCGTCTATTTAAAGCACTGGATATACCTATTTCCATGTAAATGTACCCTTGAAATAAAATTTTCCTGGTCAGATTAAATTGCAAATGAGAAAATGTGAGAGAACACAAGAGAGGTTGGTCAATAAAAGTGTTTAGCATTCCCTTAACAGCTGGAGGTAAACAGTTTTCAAGACTTTTTGAAAGTTAAAAATGTTCTGACGGACTTAAAAGGTGAAAATGTGGAGATTAAAAAATATTGCAGTACTTTAGCAAAAATGTTCACAGTTATCTGGGAACTTTTAAATAAGTGTTTAAAAAATAAAAATATTACGTTCGAACTGCAGGAATTTTTAATTGCAAATAGTTTAGTCTTAAAATTCTACTTGAATTTTTCAGTAAAAGATTCCAGTCTTTCAAAAAAGGTGATGTAAAACATACTTTCTGGAAACACAAACCCGCCAACAGTTCTAGTGACCTGTTATTTGTATACAATATTTATACCATGGTTTAATACCATGGTCGGGAATTCAAAGTTGGCTCCTAAGGGCCACAGAACTGTTACATGGCATTGGCTCTAGCGATCCGAGTTTTACTTTGAGCCACACTTCTCCATGGCTAGTCAGGTCGCCTTTTAAAAGACATCATGAGTTCACTAAACAGACACCACTGTTCCAACTTTTGACGAATTCGGGATAAGTAAAAAAACAAGAAATAAAAACGTTTGTGATTCCAGTGGTACAGCCAAGTGACTCTCTTGACACTATTTGAACTGTGAAATACCGCAATATTCATGGTTCAGTGGGCACCTCAGGCCTCCTGAATCATCAATGGATGCTACGCCCCTGTATGTTTTCTCCAGGCCAGGTTTAGTGGTGGTGGCGCCCAGTGCAACAATCTTTGTTGGTGTCCCCACCAATTACCTCCTTCTCTACAGATTCCCTATTTACCACCCTTAAACAGCGCCCCTACTCTCTCCCTAGCCCCTCTCTCACATGTATTTCATTTGTTTTATAGCGCTACTCATTCCAGAGAAAGGCGTCAGAGCACTTTACATCACACACAGTACACAGAGACAATGAATCATATGTGTGTAAATCAGTGTTTAGGAAATGTTACGACAATGAGGATTACAAGGTGTAGGAATCACATGTCATACATTCTAGTAGGCAGTATATTTTAGGAGTGTTTGCTTTGGAGAAGCACAAACTCAGGATTTACAACGCACCACAGTGGTTGGAGTTGACTTTACTTATAAGAATATATTTCTACCCAAACTACCCCTTTTTAGCAACAGTAGGATATTAAAAGACTGGGGGCCCGATTCACAGAACTAACTTAAGACAAAATCCTAAACTTACTACCATTTTTGTATTCACAGAAGGCACTTACTCATTTTGGTATTCACAGAAGGCACTTACTCATTTCAGTATTCACAGAAGTTAGGAGTCCTAACCTTAGGACTCCTAAATGCCTTCTGTGAATACCGAAAGCCTTAAAATTAGGATTTTTCTCAGTTTAGTAGTAGTATAGTTAGGACTCCTAACTTTAGGACTCCTAAATGCCTTCTGTGAATACCGAAAGCCTTAAAATTAGGATTTTTCTCAGTTTAGTAGTAGTATAGTTAGGACTCCTAACTTTAGGACTCCTAAATGCCTTCTGTGAATACCGAAAGTCTTAAAATTAGGATTTTTCTCAATTTAGTAGTCCTAAGTTTAGACTTAGGACTACTAAATTGAGAAAAATCCTAATCCTAATCCTAATCCGAATCCGAATCCGAATGGTCCGTGAGCCATGTTTCAGAGAGGAATAGAATAGAATGTCCAGTCGTGGTCCTCCATTAGGTGGTTGATGAGCAGCGCATGCATAGGGAGTGAGCGACAATTCAGAGTAGCCAGTTTCAGCGTCGGAGGACTGCCGGGGGATCTAGGGAGTTGCAGCTGAGCTGGGCGGCAGAGTGAACAGTTAAAAAATGGTCCTTCTAGCCCGTGAACATAATTGCATGAACTGTCATTGGAGGGTCTGAGACTGAGGAGGTCCCGACGCGAATAGCTTACCCTACTGGATGCTGGGTCCGGCATGGGTTCTGACCCTGAGCCCGGCCGAGCGCGGACGGGCGCAGACGGGCTTGCCTTAGGCGCGCCTTTGGCGCGCAAACGGCGCTCCCGCTGCGCTCGTCCGCTGCGCTGGTATGGCCGACACATTTGAGGCGGGGAGGGGGAGTGCGTGGCCTCGTTGTGGGCGTGTCTACACCTTCGAGCCGCGATGGCGGTTAGAGGGGTTTCCCTGTCTCAGCGATAAGATCCGCTGTATCAGCGTTTGTCAGGAGGGCTGCTAGGCGCGTTTAGCAAGCGCTTCAAGTGAAGGTGAGTTCGTTTTTAAAAGCAGTGACAAATGCAGGTAAATTTTTTAAAAACAGAGCAAAATGCAGTCCTCCGGCTTCCGCCTCAGAGGTCAACAATAAATAATAATGAGGAGCGCTTTCAGTCAGCGTTTAAGTAGTGCTCGGAGTGGGCGTGGCCTCGTTGTGGGCGTGTCTACGCCTTCGAGCCGCGATGGCGGTTAGAGGGGTTTCCCTGTCTCAGCGATAAGATCCGCTGTATCAGGGTTTGTCAGGAGGGCTGCTCGGCGCGTTTAGCAAGCGCTTCAAGTGAAGGTGAGTTCGTTTTTAAAAGCAGTGACAAATGCAGGTAAATTTTTTAAAAACAGAGCAAAATACAGTCCTCCGGCTTCCGCCTCAGAGGTCAACAATAAATAATAACGAGGAGCGCTTTCAGTCAGCGTTTAAGTAGTGCTCGGAGTGGGTGTGGCCTAGTTGTGGGCGTGTCTACGCCTTCGAGCCGCGATGGCGGTTAGAGGGGTTTCCCTGTCTCAGCGATAAGATCCGCTGTATCAGGGTTTGTCAGGAGGGCTGCTCGGCGCGTTTAGCAAGCGCTTCAAGTGAAGGTGAGTACGTTTTTAAAAGCAGTGACAAATGCAGGTAAATTTTTTAAAAACAGAGCAAAATACAGTCCTCCGGCTTCCGCCTCAGAGGTCAACAATAAATAATAATGAGGAGCGCTTTCAGTCAGCGTTTAAGTAGTGCTCGGAGTGGGCGTGGCCTCGTTTTGGGCGTGTCTACGCCTTCGAGCCGCGATGGCGGTTAGAGGGGTTTCCCTGTCTCAGCGATAAGATCCGCTGTATCAGGGTTTGTCAGGAGGGCTGCTCGGCGCGTTTAGCAAGCGCTTCAAGTGAAGGTGAGTTCGTTTTTAAAAGCAGTGACAAATGCAGGTAATTTTTTTTAAAAAAGAGCAAAATACAGTCCTCCGGCTTCCGCCTCAGAGGTCAACAATAAATAATAATGAGGAGCGCTTTCAGTCAGCGTTTAAGTAGTGCTCGGAGTGGGCGTGGCCTCGTTGTGGGCGTGTCTACGCCTTCGAGCCGCGATGGCGGTTAGAGGGGTTTCCCTGTCTCAGCGATAAGATCCGCTGTATCAGGGTTTGTCAGGAGGGCTGCTCGGCGCGTTTAGCAAGCGCTTCAAGTGAAGGTGAGTTCGTTTTTAAAAGCAGTGACAAATGCAGGTAAATTTTTTAAAAACAGAGCAAAATACAGTCCTCCGGCTTCCGCCTCAGAGGTCAACAATAAATAATAACGAGGAGCGCTTTCAGTCAGCGTTTAAGTAGTGCTCGGAGTGGGTGTGGCCTAGTTGTGGGCGTGTCTACGCCTTCGAGCCGCGATGGCGGTTAGAGGGGTTTCCCTGTCTCAGCGATAAGATCCGCTGTATCAGGGTTTGTCAGGAGGGCTGCTCGGCGCGTTTAGCAAGCGCTTCAAGTGAAGGTGAGTACGTTTTTAAAAGCAGTGACAAATGCAGGTAAATTTTTTAAAAACAGAGCAAAATACAGTCCTCCGGCTTCCGCCTCAGAGGTCAACAATAAATAATAATGAGGAGCGCTTTCAGTCAGCGTTTAAGTAGTGCTCGGAGTGGGCGTGGCCTCGTTGTGGGCGTGTCTACGCCTTCGAGCCGCGATGGCGGTTAGAGGGGTTTCCCTGTCTCAGCGATAAGATCCGCTGTATCAGGGTTTGTCAGGAGGGCTGCTCGGCGCGTTTAGCAAGCGCTTCAAGTGAAGGTGATTTCGTTTTTAAAAGCAGTGACAAATGCAGGTAAATTTTTTAAAAAAAGAGCAAAATACAGTCCTCCGGCTTCCGCCTCAGAGGTCAACAATAAATAATAATGAGGAGCGCTTTCAGTCAGCGTTTAAGTAGTGCTCGGAGTGGGCGTGGCCTCGTTGTGGGCGTGTCTACGCCTTCGAGCCGCGATGGCGGTTAGAGGGGTTTCCCTGTCTCAGCGATAAGATCCGCTGTATCAGGGTTTGTCAGGAGGGCTGCTCGGTGCGTTTAGCAAGCGCTTCAAGTGAAGGTGAGTTCGTTTTTAAAAGCAGTGACAAATGCAGGTAAATTTTTTAAAAACAGAGCAAAATACAGTCCTCCGGCTTCCGCCTCAGAGGTCAACAATAAATAATAATGCATTATTTCTGAAGGCATATAAACCCTGAGCACTAATTTATGAGTGAGACTGGCACTTGACAAACTCCAATTACATGTTTATTGTTGCCTTAACACTGCTAGACACGCAAGGAACTTAACAAAGGTGCCTTTAAACCCATAAGTTGGTTCACAGCAAAACATATGAACGACAAACATTGGAATGTAGGAGCTCCGGGCTTTTACCAGCCGTTAGAAGCCTAGAGCACTCCATTGTTTTCAATGGTGCTCTCAACATTCCAATGTTCTAAAATGCATTCACTGCAGTGCATTCACCAGGAAATAGTGAGAATTATGTGTCTCCAATGCTTTCCTTATAAATTGTGACCAGCTTTTGTTTTTGTTTAATAATACATGTATTAGTTTATTGTGCCACACATAAGAGTACACTACAGTATTGCTTAATTCTTTATTAAAGATTTCATTTATTGGATTATATGTAGGTTGTGGAACTAAAATGTATTTAAAGAAAACTGTTAAGTTAGAGTGATTGTGGGCCATGAGCTTACAGCTGAAACATTTAATACTAACATGAAAGTTGTTTTTCTGCATGTTTTCTCCTCTACAGGTGCTGACCAAAGGCATTCGTTAGTTAGTAAAAAAGCACATTGTATTTCTGAGATAGTGAGGCGAGGAAGTACTGGGAAGGTCAAATACTTTTAATGAAGAACAAAGGGAGGAATCCAAGGATGCTTTGGAAGCAGAGACTGGAATACGGGAGTAGTGTTCAAGACGCCAAGTTCTTTCTTGGGAAATAGAAAAATACTGTGATAAGTATGAGGTCATATTTCTCAAATGTTCTTTGTGCATTTTAACTAGTGAACCCACCTTGGGTTTAGTCAGATTCCTTTTAGACTTGGAGAGGTACAGACCTCTCTTGTCATCTCTGATTGTGTGGTTTTAAGCTATACATGACCTTTTACTTCTAGAACTTCTACAGCGTTTCTCATGACGACACCATTCTTGCTTCCTTGATTCAATAGGGTTTTCCTACCCTTGATGTAGTGTAGGGTTTAAAGATGTTGTGAATATTTTCTGTGTAAGGGGCGAAGGATCAAAACTATCTGTCTAGTCATCAAATCCTTTTCCTTATTTTCAGTATAACTGCCACAGAAATTCTTAAATGCTCCTTGCTGTTGAGGACCAATATTGTACAACGCTTTGGTCTTTCTTTGGTAATCTTGCACTTCTATACTATGTTCTTGAGACTGATATATATCAGTCTGGCTTAAAGTTTGTAATTTGCTGTTATGTTTAGGTCCAAAAAGACCAAGTCAGACCTACTCATAGTATGGGTAAACTTCAGAAAGGGATCTTGAAGGTTGAGCCAATTGACGAAATCTGTGGCTTCCGATTCATTCCCCTCCCAGATTACCAAGACATCGTCGATGTAGCGACAAGTAAGTCATTTTCCTTCCACAGGAACCGGGCAGCCTACGGGTGCCCCTTAAGCCTCCAGTTTCCTCCCAACCTTCGAGGCAATTGACATCTCTTTTCCTCGCCCCCTTTCTTTTCAGCGCTCGAGAACCTCCCAGCCCCTCCAGCACCATGAGGCGCATTGTTGCCCTCTAACTAGTATGTTTTATATGTCTCTTGTGTTGTAACGTCTACTAAATGTTGTCAGTTCTGTTTGTTTGACGTATGTGATACTTTCATGAGCACCGGCATTTATATCAGCATGCCTCTTTGTTACGATCATTTATCAAGCACGCATTCCGGTTTTCTGGATATTTAGACGCAGTCACGCGTTTCTCTGTGAGACAGCAAGACAACAGTGATATGTATTCATGGCTCACTTTTGGTCCTACATAGGTGCGCAACAGCCAGGCACACGACCACTAGTACATCCAGCCACACGTTTAAAATGGTAGACGCATACAGGTCATTAATGTTGGTTTAATGAGGTTGAGCACAACAGGCACGGACACTGCTTGACTAGCTCACTCGTATGGAATCTGTCAGTCATGTTTTTTAATGTCACAAAGGAATATATTTTAAAAGGCTCACTTGCTATGACATCTTAATCTATGTGTGTGTGTCTCTGATTAAGCATGTAATTAACACGTGCACTCATTTGATACGTACTCACCGATTGCTAGTGAAATTTACCTACCCCACTAGGAGTAGGTAGTCCAAAATACTAACCTTTGTGTTTTCCTTTTTCAGAGATACAACGTTAAGATATAGTATGTATTAACGCGCATGCTTATTAGTTGCAGCACGAATCTTTATTCATAATTTAGGTCACTAAAGGAGTGGAAGGCATAGGGCTGGTACCCTGTACAGGTTCTGAAGAAGAGCTTCGGGGAAGCACGAAATATGATAACATCAATCTAGGGACAGTGGACTCATTATAACCAGACCCCCTAGGGACTCACCCCTTTTTAATATATCAACTAGGAGCAAGAATAAAAGTTATTAAGCCCACTAGTTAGATATTTTTAAAACTCACTCCACTCCATACACACCACTACACCACACATAGTCTCACAACAGTGCTCCTACGTATTTCCGCAAGTCGTAGCACGCCTCAACCCGCAGCGGGATGAGATGGCCCCTATGATGAAGCATGTCACCGTGGGGAAACCCTGGTGAGTGAGGGGACTCAAGAAAGGATATTTTCCTTCTTCTTTCCATTGTTTTTCGCCTACATTTGAGCGGTTATTTCTTGCTAGGTTCTCTATCTGAGATTTCGGATTTTTTGATTACATATGACATAGCAGGATGGACCTAGCATTTCCTTCTAACTCCCCCCCCTTTTTTTGATTTTGTAATTTACAGCACCCAGCTGTGGGAGTTATCTATTTTATTCCTTGTGACACCACCCAATCATGACTGAAGCAGCAGGTCTAACTTTCTCGGAAGAGGAAGTAGAAAGAATAATCGCACCCATGCTACCACAAGCAGGGACACCACATAGAGACTCAGATGAATCTAGTCAGGTTTGGGATGAACTTTCCGAACTTAAAAAGAACCAAATAAAAACCATGATACACGGCATTATGATAGCCGAATACTTAAGGTCTAACACCGCACCACGAGGTCTAATAGTGCGCAATGAGCCTTTCATTTGACAACAGGACAAAGTGTTCAAAAAGGATTGGTCTCTCATTTCCTGGCACTGCACCAGGGACTGGTTAGTGTTGATTATAAAAACCGCAGCACGGTTGTACGAAGAAATGAAAGGGGAGATCCAAACACTAGAAATCCGCCTAAGATCCTATCAGAGGGTCGCTGATTTAAAAAAAAAAGATTAGAAGAACTCAACAAATCCATGACGGACTTCGAAATAAGTCTAAAAGACACCAAATATACAAAACTCAAGAAAGATTAGAGGAATTTCTCACACGAAAATGTCTATCCATACACTAGGGAAGATTACGTCCCATTCGGGAGAAACCCGGGATACAACACCGACAGCGATGGTTCAGACACCGGCTCAGACCACTTTGATGGCAGCTATAATAATAACAACAGAAACAGAACCAGGCGACCTCGAGGAGGACGTTACAGGGACAGAGGTGGACATAACTTTGGCTGGCCAGGATATCAGGAACCACCTCCATATGGAGGCCCACCGCCTTTCTTCTACAGTACACCGCTTTTCCACCAGCAGGCTTATCAACAACAGCCACATCCATTCTGGGAGCATGAACAGTCACACACACCACAGACCAATCCTTTTTTAGGACGGGGCAAGGGACCACAGAGGGGAAAATCAAGAAGAAGCCAACAAGTGCAATGGGCACAACCTCTCAAGACTTCGAGGAGCCATACCAGGAGCATGGGCCCACCGGACAACCCATCAACCAGCAACCCCCAAGTCTAGTGGTAAATTTATCTGACATCACCCTTACTGCGACACAAAAATCAGTCCTGGAAAAGGGACTTCGCTTTGTACCTACGCCGAGTCTGGACAAATTCAGACTTTGCTGTGAACTTAATGAGTTCATTCGTAAAATCAAACTCCAAGTCTACTTCAAGGACAAAACCACCTACCACAGCATCTACTACTAGCGACACAGGTCTCCACAGAAAGTCAAATTTCACACCGGCAGCAGCATGTCTACCTGTAGAATTACTAGCTTTTGAAAAAGCAGTCCTGAATGAAGTGTCTGAAATTGACCCAAAAACCATAAAAAAATTTCATAACACCAGTAAAAAGAACATGAGGCTATACAAGAACTGGCAACCGAGAAAAAGTTGACCATCAAACCGGCAGACAAAGGGGGTGCCATAGTACTACAGAACACCACTTCGTACCGAGAAGTGTGCCTATCACTTTTGGCAGACGAAAGAAACTACACGAAAATCAAGAAGGACCCGAGAGAACGCCTACGCATTGAAATTGCTCACCTATCAGAGGAGTCCATAGCTAATAATTGGATTACCAAAAAGGAAGCTGATTTTCTAGAAAATGACATGCCCACCATCCCTTACTTTTACACCATACCCAAAATTCACAAATCTATGGAAAGACCACCAGGGAGACCTATAGTGTCAGGCATCGGTTCCATCTTAGAACCTTTGTCAAAATTCGCTGACACTTTTTTACGTCCCATCATCCAGAGTACCAGTACGTACTTACAGGACACAAAAGCGGTGTTATGCCTTCTCCAAGACTTAAGCTTCAACCCAACAACTAACATCCTGATTGGTCTTGATGTAGAAAACCTCTACACCAGCCTCCCGCACAATGAAACTTTACAAATCCTCGAAGAGGTGATCTTTGAAAACCCATGGATTTACCATACGCCCCGGCACGTAGTCCTTGAATGTTGCTGGCTGGCTCTAACAGAGAATTATTTTAAGTTCGAAGACACGCTGTACAGCCAAGCGCACGGAACCAGCATGGGAAGCACTTTCGCACCGAGCGTAGCAGGATTGTACGTCCATCATCTTGAGAGGGAGAAAATACTGAATACCACCAGCCCCCACACCGACCATCTGAAACTCTGGAAACGTTACATCGGCGATGTCTTGGTAATCTGGGAGGGGAATGAATCGGAAGCCACAGATTTTGTCAATTGGCTCAACCTTCAAGATCCCTTTCTGAAGTTTACCCATACTATGAGTAGGTCTGACTTGGTCTTTTTGGACCTAAACATCAAAGCAAATCAAGGAAAACTGTCCACAACTACACACTTCAAACCGACAGCCAGGCACTGTTTATTGATCTACGACAGTTTTCATCCCCGACAACTGAAAGATAACCTTCCTTTCGGTCAGTTCTTGAGACTGAGAAGAAACTGCACCGAAAAGGAAGACTATAACACCCAAGCCAAAGACCTTTCAGCTAAACTATTAGCAAGACACTATCTTAAACATCTGATCTCAAAATCAAAAAAGAGGGCAGCCAAGAACCACAGAGAAGCACTCTTGGAACCTAGACCCATAAACGCTACACAGGAGAAGAGACCCATCTGCATAACTACCTACAACATCGCATCAGGCCAAGTGACAAAGATCATCAAAAAACACTGGCGTACACTGAACAGTGGAAATTTGGGTATCCCATGGCCCATGTTTAGCCACAGAAAAGGGAAGAACCTCCGAAACTACCTGGTCCACACTCGGCCCAAGAACACTACCAAAAGGGACGGCTAAACGACCTTACACACACTACCCAGTGGACATTACCCGTGCAGTAATTGCAGTGTGTGCCACCTGACCACGGCCACTAAAAAGGTATTTTTCAACAATGGTATGACCTGGGAAATTCGGAACTTTACTAACTGCAACACATCAGGAGTTGTGTACATGATCACCTGCACATGCAATCTACACTAGGTAGGAATGACAACCAGGAAAGTGAGCACAAGGATTGTAGAACACCGGAGTAATATCAGGTGCAAGCGAGCCACGACAAAAATGACATCACACTTTATTAAGCAACGACACGCCCCAACGACATCAAATGGGTGGTACTAGAACACATAAAAGGATGTGACAACCTAGAACACAGACTCCTCGAGAAGCAACAACGCTGGGTATTCAAAATACACAGCGACAGACAAGGTCTGAACGATAACATTCCTTGGGGTCAGCTCCTCAGATAAGAAACAATTACCAATCAAGGAGCTGTTCACCCTGCTAAACGCGCCCACACCAACAGAACCAAAAAAAACCTTTACACTGGATCAATTAGAGAGATTTATTCAGCAAAAAACTTCAGCCCTCAGAACCACTCCCGCATTTACCAATGACAAAACAGTGTTTGTTTATATGTGTTCTAATGTTTGTTTTTAGGTACCCACTTTTTCCACCCATCTAAGTTGAGAGGTAAAAGGACCCACATTCCAATTGACTATTTCCTCTAGTGGGGTTGTTTATTTATTTATTTATAACTACAATTGTTCGCTCCATTACTTTTAATTTTTTCCACACCCGGCATTTAGTACTTAGGTTTCTTTGGCCGGAAGTAGGTACCTCCAACAGAGCGCCTTGTTTAGCCAATAGACGGCGGCCATCTTGTGAAGGTTCCCGCTCTAGTCTTCCGATTATGACTAGGCGGAAACACTTCCTCAAATACAGAGCCCGTCGAGAGACTCGTCAATATGCGGTCTCGAGGGACACACTAGGTAAGACAGCCAGTGAGGATTTCTCCGACAAGTAAGTCATTTTCCTTCCACAGGAACCGGACAGCCTACGGGTGCCCCTTAAGCCTCCCGTTTCCTCCCAACCTTCGAGGCAATTGACATCTCTTTTCCTCGCCCCCTTTCTTTTCAGCGCTCGAGAACCTCCCAGCCCCTCCAGCACCATGACGCGCATTGTTGCCCTCTAACTAGTATGTTTTATATGTCTCTTGTGTTGTAACGTCTACTAAATGTTGTCAGTTCTGTTTGTTTGACATATGTGATACTTTCACGAGCGCCGGCATTTTTATCAGCATGCCTCTTTGTTACGATCATTTATCAAGCACGCATTCCGGTTTTCTGGATACTTAGACGCAGTCACGCGTTTTTCTATGCGACAACAAGACAACAGTGATATGTATTCATGGCTCAATTTTGGTCCTACAGAGGTGCGCAACAGCCAGGCACAGGACCACTAGTACATCCAGCCACACATTTAAAATGGTAGACGCATACAGGTAATTAATATTGGTTTAATGAGGTTGAGCACAACAGGCACGGACACTGCTTGACTAGCTCACTCGTATGGAATCTGTCAGTCATGTTTTTTAATGTCACGAAGGAATATATTTTAAAAGGCACATTTGCTATGACACCTTAATCTATGTGTGTGTGTCTCTGATTAAGCATGTCATTAACACGCGCACTCATTTGATACGTACTCACCGATTGCTAGTGAAATTTACCTACCCCATTAGGAGTAGGTTGTCCGACATACTAACCTTTGTGTTTTTTCCTTTTTCAGAGATGCAAAGTTAAGATATTGTATGTATTAACGCGCATGCTTATTAGTTGCAGCACGAATCTTTATTCCTAATTTAGGTCACTTAAGGAGTGGAAGGCATAGTGCTGGACCCTGTACCTGTCCTGAAGAAGAGCTTAGGGGAAGCTCGAAACATGTTGACACCCACTAGGGACATCTGACTCATTATAACCAGACCCCCTAGGGACTCACCCCTTTTTAATATATCAACTAGGAGCAAGAATAAAAGTTATTAAGCCCACTAGTTAGATATTTTTAAAACTCACTCCACTCGATACACACCACTACACCACACATAGTCTCACAACAGTGCTCCTACGTATTTCCGCAAGTCGTAGCACGCCTCAACCCGCAGCGGGTTGAGACGGCCCCTATGATGAAGCATGTCACCGTGGGGAAACCCTGGTGAGTGAGGGGACTCAAGAAAGGACATTTTTCCGTCTTCTTTCCATTGTTTTTCGCCTACATTTGAGCGGTTATTTCCTGCAGGTTCTCTATCTGAGATTTCGGATTTTTTGATTACATATGACATAGGAGAGTGGACCTAGCATTTCCCTCTACCTCCCCCCCTTTATTTGATTTTTTAAAGTTTGTAATAAACATTTTAACTTCAAGTTATTGATTCAGACGTTTATTGTGTGGTCCTAATGATCACACTGTAACTTAAGATTTAAATTGTTGTTAACCCCTTTTCCTCTCAGGCTACGAAAAAGGTAGCATTGGAAGGAACAGCCCAGAGCATTCTCCCAACAAAAAATAGAATTACCATATCCCCCTGATTGTAATCTATCATCAAGTGTAAGTCCAGTACAGGTATTTCTAGGAACCTACATTCCATCCACAAAGTCAATGGAAGGCTGAGAAAAATATTTTCAAAAACATCAATTCGGGGGCGTGGTCTGGCCACGTAGGAAGATGGCCGCCTAACTGTGAGGCTCTGCTCTGGGCCGGCACTCAAATGGACTGAAAATCTATTTGCAGGTGTCTAAGGATGTTCTTTTGGCATTTCTGAGCAATCGGAACATTGAAGCTGTCAGCTGTGAAAATTCTGTCCTGCAAGACCATCTCTAACTGGCTTTTCTGAAGTGTGGATACATTGTGGCTTGCCGGGCCTTGCAGAATCCGATCCCCCGGTGCTTGCGTAACCTGAACTCCCGATGACCTCACTGCTAATTGGGCTGTGACTCCAGAGACACCGGCTGGAGGAAACATTCTCGGTCAAAATTATTTTTTCTTCATGAGGTAAACCGGCCCTTTTTATAATCATCTATAACTGAAGTGTTGTATTCTGAGGAAAAAAACACTCACAATTCACTGCTAATACAACAATTTAAAGAAATTCTGCTGTCTCATATTATTAAGTTGCCTTTTTAAGCATTTTTCCACAGTTCCTTTTCAAGCAAGAAACATTGTTTCAATACACTTCTGCCAGGCCCAGCAGTAATTTATGTTCTCTGGGTTAAGGTTAAGCTTTTTTCAACTGCTTCAGTGAAATAAGAAACATTGCTTCAACACATGGCTGCCAGGCCCAGTAATAATTTATGTTTCCTGGAGCATGTGTGACTTGTATTCTTGCTGACTCCTCTGCTAAATGGACTAACAATGGAAAATGTATTTATGAAAAAAGGCAGCTTTACTTTTGGCTAAAAGTAATCAGTGTACAGACATGTGTTAAAAAAGGAAGTGAGTTGATAGCACATTATATTCACTGCTAACCTGCTAATTGGGCTACAAGTGTTGCAGGCCTCTGTCTGGATGTAATATTCCCGGTCTCATATTTTATATATGATGAATGACAACTCCACTTGAGGCTTAACATAATCAAAGTGCAGAATTGCGCAATCTGCATTTTTTTCTCTCACATGAGGATTATTACTGAAAGAAAGTGTGGGAAATCATTGTTGCAGTGATTTTTCCAGCATTCCCTGAAAGGTTTAATGCTGTCTGCATGTACATCAATATGCATCAATGCTATTCATACAGCGCAAACTCCTCATTTATTTTTCTCCTCACAACTTAAGTATTTCTCTCATGATAATTTTCATTAAAATAAGAAGATTTTTCAGCTGCAGGTTTACTGGTTGCTTACTTTTCTAATCTACATAAAACTGCTGCGATATTTTCCTCAATGCTTTTTGACTCCAGTAGCACTTGATTATATCTTGCTTTTTGGATCGCTCTACTTGAAGGGTTGTTTGTCTGCAGTTTTAAATATTCCCCGACATTTGAAGTTAGAAGTGAATGTCTAATAACAAGAGTGGAAACACACCTTCTCATTCACTTTTATTTGCTGATGTATTAAAACAACCATGCAAGATGTCTGGAAAAAACTCCACTGCATCAACTTCTAATAAGGCACATAATACTTCCTTGGCGGTATCCAATGCTGCCATGGATCGTCTTTTCCAAGAAATTTCAACAATCAGCTGTCGGCTAACAGACATGGATATAAACATTTCATCTCTTACCTCAGAAACTAAATCAATACGAGCTGACATAGCACTATTCCATGCTAAAACAGAGGGTCTTGATCAACGTTTGACAATTGTTGAAAATAAAATCGCATCAACGCAGTCTAGAGATGAAGAACTTCCTTTTCTGCGTAGTAAGTTAGTGGATTTAGAAGACCGCAGCAGAAGAGACAATATTCGTTTTTTTGGATTTCCAGAAAAAATTGAAGGCCAGAATACCAGAGCCTTTTTGTGTGATGTACTCCCTAAATTAGTTGGCATACAGTTCGATTCATCGCTTGAGATCCAGAGAGCACATCGATTAGGTCATCCACGGCACGGTAAAGACACACGTCCAAGACCCCTTATTGCTTGTTTCCTAAGGCATGAGCAAGTTCGACAACTACTGATAGCAGCACGTACTCAGGGTTCCTACTCTTATGACGGTTATGAAATACGATTGGCAGCTGATTTTTCCCGTGACACCAATGAAAGAAGGAAAGCGTTTCTCTCCATGAGACCTCAATTGAGGAAATTAGACATTAAGTATGGTTTGTTTGATCCAGCACGCTTTCGAGTCTCTAAGAATGGGGACACCAGAGACTTCTACAATCCAGATGAATTACAATGTTTTTTGGTTGACATGACATCTCAAGACATGGACACGCAGTCTGCTCCTACCCCTGCTCCTTCTCGGAATCCTCAAGCTATTCCCACATCTGTGGATGACATGCGTCGCAATCTACATGAATCCCGTCAAAGAGGCAGAGAATTTGAACGGTCTATTCGCAGTCAAGATAATACATCTTCCGCCTTAAACACTGTCTCCACCTTAACTCAGGAACAACGTCGAGATAAGTCCCGTTCTCCTCTAAAGTCTGCCTCTAATGAGAAATAATTTTGATGTCATGGCTCCTATATAACTTATTAAGCCATAGGTTGCAGGTACTTTTGCTTATGTCTCTCTAATTGACAGATATAGATGATCTCTGTGCTGTTTTACTGGTTAAATTCTCTTGTCCTTTTGGAATGTTCTATTTATTTTCCTGTATTCATGAATAGATAGTCACAACTCTGTAGCATTTTACATATATTAGTCATCAAAATGTCTCAGTATTAACTTTTCATGCTTATTTTTTATTAGGGCTATTATTTAGGTTATGGATTTTGATTATTCACTACTATTATATTTCTTGATGATGTCCTTTATAGGTTATTAGTGCATGATTTATCTATCACATGCAATATAGTTATTTTATCTATGATGACTATTTGACCTATTCTTAGATATTTATATATTTCAAATCCTATATCTTTATCAATATTTAGTTTACTATGACTTAAATCTTCTAATATATTTCCAAAATGTTATAATATAAATGTTATGCTCTCTTAATATGCTATCCTTTAAAGGGCAGATTTTATATCCCTTTATATTCCTTACCAGTTTAGTTCATATTTTCTATTTTTACTTTATTTTATTCTTTCAGGGTTTTGTTTCCTAGCTTCTCATATCAATGTTATTGGCCACTTTAAATTTTTTCCTTCTTTTTTCTCTCTTTAAATGTTCTAGCCCTGGATTTTCCTTATTAATGGAGTCCCGGCCCAGAGCGGTGCTATAGTGCGCCCAGACCCGCGGTTAAAGGTCTATTGTTATTCTATTATACTCTTTCTATTATTCTTTTGTAGTCTATAAATCTTTCTTTATTTGCTTTCTATACTTTATCTTTATTTATCTTTCTTATTGGTGGCTTTTTCCCTTTCCTCTTCTATATCCATTTCCATCACATCTTTTTGCAAGTCTCTCTCTTTTTTTTAATTTTTTTTAAATTTTATTTTATTTATTTATTTTTATTTCTAACATGGTCCTTGCTCATGATTTATTTGCTATATCCTGGAATGTCAATGGATTAACACACTATATCAAACGGAAGAAGGTTCTTTCCTATTTACAATCTAAAAAGGTGGATGTGGCTCTTCTTCAAGAGACTCATCTAAATGCACTCGAGTCTGAAAAACTTCGTAGAGATTGGGTGGGTAAAGTTATCCACAGTAGTATCAGCAATGGGTCTTCTTCAGAAGCAGACCCTACTCGAAAATGTGGGGTAGCAATCCTTATCAGAAAAACATTACCAGTTTGTGTACTTAAAACATGGGAGGACTCACAAGGCAGATATGTTTTTGCAAAAATGTGCATTGGTAATATTCATATATGTGTGGGTTCAGTTTATGCTCCTACTGGTGCTAAAAAAGATTTCTTTCTACGTTTGAATCGTTTGCTGTCGGAGATTGATGCCTCACAATACATCATCGGAGGCGATTGGAACCTGGTGAGAGATCCAGTTTTGGACAAAACTGGACCTCTTGATAAGAATAATGCAGCGGACAGAGCTCTTATGAATGATATCATTGCAGACAACGGCCTTATAGATCATTGGCGCTTATCACACCCAAATGATGTTGAATATACATTCACATCTCCCTCCCATGGCACCTTATCAAGATTGGATTACTTTTTAATTTCTCAAAGAACGGTCCAATCAATCCAAGATTCTTGTATTTTGGAGGCATCCATCTCTGATCATTCTCCGGTCCTCTTGTGCCTACAGACTGGGACACCCAAACCAGGTCGTAAACCCTGGAGAATGAACATCCAACGTCATAAAACACCCCTTGGTAAAAAACAATTGCAAGAACATCTTCATGATTATCTCACATTTAATCAAAATTCAGTGGATTCTCACAGGGTCATATGGGCTGCTGCTAAAGCTGATATTCGTGGTAGACTTATGCGAGATGCAGCCCAGTTCAACAAACAAAATATTGCTAAACAAAATCAATTGGAACAAGACATTACCAATTTCACACGTTTATATACTAAAAGCCCTACTTTACAAAATCGAAAATTACTGGAACAATCACGCATGGCATTAAATTCTCTTTTCACCTCCAAGGCGGAATATGCCTTACAAAAAATGAAAGGAAGACATTATGAACAGGGTGAAAAAGCGGGTAGACTTCTAGCAGCACAATTGAAGCAAAGAGAGGTTGCTATGGCTATCCCTGCTTTACAATCCTCTAAGGGTTCCATGTTAACATGTCCTCAGGATATTGCTAATGAATTTGCCACATACTATAAATCTTTATACACTCCAGACGCCCATATAGATCAGGGTAAAATGTTGTCTTTTTTAAATGGATTAGAACTACCATCTCTTTCTGATGAAGATAGATCAATACTGGATGAAGACATTAGTAAAGAAGAGATTTCTCACGCTATCCTTAAACTTCCTTATCACAAAGCACCAGGAGAGGATGGTTTTCCAGCAGAATTTTATCGCTGGTCCGGAGATAAAATTATAGACTGTTTGCATGCGGCATTTCAAGAAGCCGAACGTACTTCCACCTTAGGTTATATATCTAATAAAGCAGTAATAGCAGTTTTACCAAAACCAGGAAAAGATCCACTTCTTTGTAGCAGTTATCGTCCCATTTCACTTCTTAATTGTGACATTAAAATTCTAGCTAATATTCTTGCTTCTCGTCTGCGCAGAGTTATTCCCTCTCTCATTCATAATACCCAGGTGGGCTTTGTACCTGGTCGATCTTCCAGAAATCATTTACGCTCCCTAGCTCACACTCTGCATACTGCTAAATCTTTACAGGATGATGCTTTGGCATTATCATTAGACGCTGAAAAGGCATTTGATAGAGTGGAGTGGGATTATTTATTCCTAATCTTAGAAAAATTTGGTTTGGGAGAACAATTTATAAGAAAGATTAAATTGTTATATGAACAACCCACTGCACTGGTCAATTGTGGAGGATTTACTTCCGATACTTTTACTATACAGCGAGGCACCCGCCAGGGATGCCCCCTCTCCCCGCTTTTATTTTTATTAGCCATTGAACCTTTAGCGGCCGCTATTCGTCAATCTTCCAATGTGGTTGGTATTTCCTTACCGGTGGGTGAATCTAAACTTTATCTATATGCGGATGATATACTGCTCACTATTACTGATTTAAACAGATGTTTACCATCGTTACTTCAAATTATAGAGGAATTTTCTTCTTTTTCTGGGTATAAAATAAATTGGGATAAGAGTGAAGCACTTCCCATTTCAGATGGCACCTCAAGGGATGTGATACAGGGATATCCATTTAATTGGCAACCTTCTCGGTTAAAATATTTAGGTATCTTGGTAAATAAGGGATTGGACGCCATGGTATCAGATAATTTAGGGCCTTTAATCATTCAGATGCAACGAGATTTTGATAAATGGAAAGCGCTGGGTCTGTCTTTATGGGGTAGAGTTCAAACGGTGAAGATGGTTACGTTACCGCGCTTTCTTTATATTCTTGGCATGCTTCCTCTTCATGTTCCCTTATCCACATTGCGCCTTATAGATTCCAAAATTAAATCTTTCATATGAGGTTCTATTAAACCTCGTCTGGCTATACATAAATTAAATGCTCATCATTCCTATGGTGGTCTCAGTCTTCCCTCCATTGAACATTATACCATTGCCTTGCATTTATCACAGCTCTCATACATGCTCCAAGATAATTTAACTACACCACATTGGGTCCATGTTGAGCGACATCTTCTCTCTGCAACAAATGGTCTTGCAGTTTTATATGGATCTGGTTCAAGCCGAATAGATCCACGTAACCCCCTATTGTCTGCAATGCGTAAAATATGGCAAAGAGCGCATCGTATCTTGGGCATTAATTCTCGTTTACATGTAAAGGCTCCTATATGGAACAACTCCAGAATACGCATTAAAGGTAGAAGCTTTCTATGGCCTCAATGGAAATCGGCAGGCATTCTCACACTAGACCAAATTCTCCATGACGGGGATCTTAAACCTCTATCACAGTTAACGGATGAATTCAACTTACCCCCGCTGCAGCATGCCAAATACGATCAACTTAGAAAATCTCTTCTCAAAGCTCTTGGTGCCACACCTTGGTCATTATCTATATCACCAATAGTGTTTTATTTACAAATTTGGGGCAAACAGAAAGGTGTCATTTCAGGTCTCTACAAAACAATTACATCTCAATTATTTTCACACCCATTATCCTGCGATCTCCGACATAAATGGCAAACACGTTTACAGACTTCTTTTTCAGATATGGAATGGATGAATATACTAGATGGTTTGGATAAGGGAGCTCGAGAAGCTCGTTTAAAGTTTTGCTTATTTAAAATTCTACATGACTGGCATTGGTCTCCGGTTAGATTATATAAGGCAGGCTTGTTACCGCATTCCAATTGTTGGAGATGTAATGCTTCTGGATGTGATATTGTTCATATTCTTTGCACGTGTCCATTGGTTAAACATTATTGGTCTTACATAGGTCAGACCTTACATAAGTCTATCTCACTGCATTTACCCCTCTCCACAGCTAATATTATATTACATGATTTCAGAAATGTTCCCACTCTTTCTAAACCACAATCTCGTTTCCTACATACCGCGCTTGCAACTGCTAAAATCTGTATATTAAGACAATGGAAATCTTCCACTCCACCATCTCAAGAGTCCTGGTTATCTGCTATGATTCAAAATGCTTCGCATGAAAGGATTATATATAATATTCAAGATCAACTAGAGTTATTTTCACAGATATGGAATCCTTTTTTACTTTCTTAACATGTTTGTATTTGTTATCATTTCATTTTTAAAACTTGATTGTGTATGCTTTTTCACTCTTTCCTTTATATATTGTTATATATATTTATTGTCCTAGATAGCATAATATTAAATATTGTTTTATATATGAATTTACTTTTTAATCTCTATCATATGATCCTTACCCTTATTACTTGTATTTGAGTTTTCTTGTTTTTGTTTAATGATTCTGAAATGCTAATAATAAATTTCAACACAAAAACATCAATTCAGGTTTTTAGTTCAACCCAAAAAATCTGAAATACTTTATTTCAAAAGCAGACACACAAAACGCATAACAAAACATAGGTTATGACACATCCAAAGCAAACCGTACACCATACCAATGGATAAACTTAACATGCCACAAGGGTCCCTCCTGACTATTTTATGAAAGGGACTCACAGGCCTGGATTATGACAGAGTGTGGACAGAGCCCTTGTGCCCCATTAAAAAATATCACAGTCCTCTGTATAGAGGCTGATTTTAGCAGGCCATACTCAAAAGAGTGAGCAGCACACAAACCTAGAAGAGCATGGTTTGTCTACAGGCACACCCAAATCTTTGATTGGAATTCTGAAAAACTCTGTACTACTACACAGACTGCACCTAATTGTGTGGCGAACTTCAGGACCCCACCAAGTGCAAAGAATATCTGCTACCCCTGTTTTATTGTCTGTGCAGAGGCACCTCTAACCTTCCTTTGAAGGGTTAATGCATCCCCAAACACAGACACCTGCACAACTATAATAATGAGTACATGCACAGAAGAGTGCAGAGCAAAAAAAGTGAACTGGCACACCAGATGTTCTGTGTTTGTTTGCAGATACTTAGCTTACCCCAAAAAGGGGAACCTGAGAAGCACCCTCACCCCCACATGATTCAGGGTTCACAGATACTGACAGCACTGCCCTTGCTGCATTGCGAAGGTTGTGCAGGGGCACCTCGGCATACGGTTGGAAGTCCATCAAAGAGGACTGTGGAATTCAGTATGTCAGTAAACTTCCACATGAAGAACCCTGGAGGGTCCGCAATCAAAAATCCCCTTAAAGGAATGCGCTACATGGGCATCACGCTCTGCTTGACATGTACTCTGCACAACCCTGCATGGGTTCTTTGCACCTATGCATGATCAGTAAAATGGTGAATGGACGAGGTAAATAAATTCTTTCTTTTGCAAGGGTTTATCATGACAAATAACCCAGACAACTGCTTGTGCGGGGGTGCTGACCTTAATGACTTGGCACAGGAATAAAAGACCCAGGGTATCTGTAGCACATGAACAATTTGTTGTATTTATAAAATGCCTTTTTTGGAATGGTTTAAGTCAGCAAAACATGAAAGACACTCAAAGAACGGACATGGATCCTAAAACTTTAATTACAGAAACAAAGACATTATGTCATGGCCTGGAATTCAAGATTTGACCAACCGTGAGGAGAGCAAATTCACTCTGAATAATCATATATAGTGGTGGAATATATTTACAGGGCAATAACAACTAATAATATAGTAGGTTCAGGTGTCGAGCACATGTACCAAAAGTCTTTCTTTTACTTGTCTCTGACAGCAAGACGCCATAAACAGGTGTTCCTGAAATGATCTACAGCTTTAGGGGGAAAAAGATCCCTGCACGACGGAGTGTCGAGGTAGCACAAAGCACTCACAGATCTTGAAGTCTGGGGATGGTCAGTGGGATTCTGAAAATGGCAGAACCAGAAAATAGAAGAGCAAGAGCTCGGCTAAGATGAACCTGGAACCCAACATACTGAGCAAAGGAAGGGAACAAAAAAGAGAAAAAGCTGGGACAACAAAAGAAACGTAAGGGGCAAGGCACCTAGTGGATACAAAATAAACTAAAAGCACTGTGACTTACAGGTATTAGTCATCCCCTTCCTTAAACAGTAAGGTAAGGAAGGGTATTGGAGATGAAAAGAAGGATTTGGCAGTCAGCAAAATCTGAGTCATCTACACTAACCCCTTGGTTCCTACACACCTTGAAGCCATTATTAGCTACAATCTCCAGGCTCCGGAAAACGGCCCTTGTTCAGAACAGGAATGAGCAAGTACTCTTAAGTCTTTTAGTTCAGAAGACAGGGTTCATGATACTTAAAATTGGGACATGTGGAATATTAATTGTACTACGTCCCTACAGTGACAAGGCCTTAAAAGCTATTTTCACTGTGGCATGCCTAGGAGTCCTCTGTAGCAAAACAGAGTACAGACTAAAATACTAATACTGATAACTCTGGAAAGGGGGCAGCTGGAAAAATAATTAAACCACTATTTTTAATAGTTATTAAAAATCTGATTCAATGATGAAGTTGGATTTTTTTTAATAAACATTAAGGAAATGTAACTGTTTGAAAGTTTCAGTTTTCCTGCCCGAATTGTCAGAAGGCTAATTAGCATATGCCTCTGCCAGCTCTCAGCCTGTGCTCTGCCTTGAATAGGTGTGAAATGCTTGCCAGGAGCAAAGATGAGGCTGACCTGAATGAGCAGGGTGGTAGCCGTGGGCCTCCTTTTAACAGCACAGAATCAAATCCTGTTTTACAGGTCTATTGAGCCATGTGTAATATCTGAGGCGCACTTGAAATGGAGAGAACAGGACATCAAATTAATTCTTCTGGATTCCCTGTCTCGTTGCTGAAGGACCCTGCTTTTGTCCTACAAGACTTCTGTTGCTGGGTTTCTCATTTGTACAGTGCTTGCTTCAAACTAGATTTCAGTATTAGATGTGGGACACCCTAGGATTACCATATTACACTCCTCACACACCCCTAGCCTTCAGACTCCAATTTTTATGTGGCCGCAGACCTTCGCCACCTTGGATGTGCCCAGACATATTGCATTTTGGGCCAGTTTGCATTCAGGCAAACTGGAACTACTGCAAAAGTCAGTATCTCATGGCCTGGGAACTTTTACAGCATTGCTTCAGGTGAGGTCAGGAGGCACCCACAGCCACTTGCTGGTGCCAAACATAAATGGGGCATCTTACTGCCTATTACACACAGTATAAGGCTTGATCCTTACAAGTCAACATGATTTCTCCATTGTTTGTTTGACCCTCACACACCCTATTGGTGTCATGCTTCATCATTGGGTCTCATCCTGGTCCCTAAAATCAGGATGGGCTCAACTATATTCCAGGGAGCACTTTGGATATCTTCCTGTTGGGGGTCTTAGGATAAAAATATCTCAGAACTAGGCATCCATTTATTAGTGGTGCTCCTGATATGATAAAAAACAGAAAAAGAGGGGGTATCCTATGTTTTTCCTCTCATTCCCTCCTTGACATGAGATTGACCTATTGGGCAGCCCGTGCTAGCATGATTGTGGATTCATAATTGTCTCATCCCCAGGGACCCTCTACAGAAAACCTTCTGGACCTCTGGAAGAGTAGATGATGCCTGGACCAGCTGTCTGTGACATGAGAGAAGCCCTGAAGGATTGGACCTGCTCCCTCTTGTACCCAGGACAACGAAATTGACTCCAGGGGTCAGTTGACTGCACTCCTATGTGGCTACAGGGAAATACGTTGCTAGAAGCCTTTCCACATCCCCTGTTTCCTTTATTAGAGATTTGTCATTTTGCGGCATTCTGTATATTATAATTTTACTTTATTTTTCAAATTTGGTTTGGGATTGTTATTGTTTTGCATTTTAACTTTACTAGTGTTTTAGTACTGCATAAACACTTTACAGATTGCACTTAGTCTGTATGCTCTGCGCCATAGCTACCAGGGGGCACAGCTGGGTTATGGTTAGTGACTTTTAGGGCTCACCCTGGCAAGGTTTGCAATTATTCCTTGAAGTAGGCAGTTGCCCACCTCAAGTAATAATTCGATTTCTTACACCACCTCTCACACAACATGTGGGGCGGTATCCCAAAATGCATTTTCACACCAATGCATTTGCCATAGACTTTTTAGACTGACGTGACGTCAAAATGGCTAAACAGAGTTGAATGAATTTTGGCAGGAATTTCGATTATCATCTGGAAAGGATTCTTTTTTTTGGCACTATAAGGCACTTAAAACTAGTGATATATTGGGCCATGGTATACTGCAGTAATTTTGCGGTATGCTGCAGGTCCCAGCTGATGACAAGGCAATATATGATTGGCCAATGGTTGCCTTAACAAAAGTAAAAGACAACCTTGTTGTTTGTAACATAGTTTGTCTGTGTTCTGGGTTAGGGCCATGGACGTAGGTAAGTATTAAGTTTTATATTTTTCCCTACATGTTACCACTTTATTAAAGTGGTGATAGGTAGTGAAAATTATTTATATGTTTGTATATATATATATTTTTGTAATGTACAGATTACCGTGGCACCACCTAAGAAGTACTTAAAATGTTTTTTTTTTACAATATATATTAAGAAAATTACAACTACACTGTACTACACAAATTTTGTGTACTATAGTGTATTTTACATTTTTCAGATATTTAATTTTATAGTATATGCAGTACTGCGGTACGACTTAGAAACATAGCACTACTTACCAATTTATTTAGAAATTAATTGTGTAAAAAAACAACACTTCTACATTATATTAAAGGGGACATATAGTGCAGCACAGTGTAATTTAAAAAATAAAATAATGATTATGTTAAATTTTAAACAAACACTGAACTACACTATATTTACCATTAAAACCCACAACGCATACTAAGTGCGGTGTAAACAATACAGTAGTACCGTAGTACTCTACAAACTTTATTTACAATGTATGAAGTAATAGAAAAACTTTTACTTACATTTACATACTTATATTAACTGACTCATCCCTTCCTATACACTTACAAAACAGTAAAGGAACTATTTTACACTTAAAAGGCAGAAAACAGCCAAAGTGTGGTCTAAACATATACGGCTGCCTTTTAATTTTGTAACGGCAGTCACTAGCCAATCGTATCATGTTTTGTCATAAGCCTGTTCTGCGCTATACTGCAAAGTTTTAGTGGTATAACACAGACCAACATATCACTAAATTAGAAAAACATAAAAATTCAATGAAAAAAACAAAGGTTAAAGCTTATAGTTAGCAAAATTTAATTTATAATTTCTATACAAGACCAAGTCAAACTACACAAACTTTAGAAATTCTAAAGCTATTGTTAGGACTTTACAATTCTGACTTGAAGTTGTAATTTACTCCCCACAGTAACATTACTATAACTTGCCCTCCTTCGTAAACAGTGTTGCGAAAATCAGTAGCCTGACTACATTAACTATAACTTTCCCATGAAAACTGTTCTCATGAATGATGTAATTTGAGATGTTAAGAGTGTTGCTATAAATGCTATGATTTAAAGTGCCATACGTGATGTAATATGAAAGGGTATAAGCTGTGCCTAGTAGAGGGGTTAGTTATAGGCAGCCAATCAGACCATTCGCTTCCAAGGAAGCCTGTCTCGTGTGGGAGCAAATTGGCCCAAGCAAAAAAAAAAAAACCTGGGCCAAACAGAGTGCTTTATTTTTTTTTATTGGGGTTGAGGAACTCTCACAAAATATCCAAATATTTTTCTTTCGTAATATCTCAAAAACTACTGAACGGATTTACACCAAATCAGAAAAAGCACACTTTCTGGACCAAGTTCTAGCCTCCTGCCAAATTTTGTGTCATTTTGTTCTGCAGTTTTTGTGGTAGTGCTTCTTAAAAAAGTCTTTGAAAAATTAATGAGGATTTGGCGATTTGAGACCCCTACTTTTTTTTGGTTCCCGCTTGACCAATCACCCTGAAACTTTCTATCCATTAACTGGGAAAAAAGGAGCACTTTTTTTGGTACGTTTCATGACAATGCGTCAAACGGTGCCAAAATAATTAGCAAAATAAAAAATATTATTTCCCATGGAAACGCTGATCTAACTATAACTACCCAGTGGTGATGACCGCAGAATTCATGAGCTAGGACAGTTTTACAGCAAACAGCTTGGGAACAAGAAGGGGGTATGAGTGTCATGTCTATGCATCCCATACATTCTGTGCATTACCCCCTTTCCAGACAAAAGTAGCTTGTTTTCCAATTATACAACAATGGGCTATGCAGTAGAAGACTTTACAGGTCATTGGGGTTCTCATATAAGTAACTGTTTTGACCGAGCAGTGAGAGCAATACAAGCGTGAATATTGTGTCCCTTCCTATTTTTCCATTTGTTACAACTGCTCGAAGTAAAATGCAATTAATTAATCAAATAAAAACAACCTGTTCTAGTTATTCTATAGATTGCAGACGAAGAGATATTTGCAGTGACAGATTACTTGTTGTGGGGTGGGGTTGGGCAAACTGAGACAGCAGTGTCTTGAAGGTCATGTGGGAGGGATGTGTCTGCACCTATAAACCACTTTACTGTTTGAGCCCAGTGATCTAGACTTTGATCCTCTTTTTGAGCACCGAGGATACCCAACAGGTGGCAGTTTAAGGGCGTCCAGTACAATAGACAGAATTATGTATCAGAATAAATATGAAGCTAAATAGCATGAGCTCTGGACATTTTATTTATATTGCATGTTTTGCTGAGGCATAGTTTCTTGTATTTTTGCTTTGAATCTAAAACCCACTTTTCAAAACCCACTTTTGTATGTTTGTTAATTTTCAAAGATTTACTTGCATTCTTTCTCTTCTGATCATTTTTTTCGCTAATAAACCAAACAATTTTTTGATAGTAGATGCGCAGAAAAAAGCTACATTATCCCTATGCCTGCATGATTTCGTCAGCGTTTTCCCCCTTTCAAGCATCAGAGGAAGATGTTCCCCATAATAAGGTGAAACATTAGCCTAATTAAGATATCGGCTGAAACCCAGCTGTGGCAGGGCGGCGGTCCAGATTACACAAACCACTAACAGGCACCCTGGTTCCGGGCCTGGCTCAGTGCAATGTGTCTCCCAGCACCGACTCTTCAGGTCCACATGTCCCAGGAGAATCTCAAGTTCATCCTCGTCTCCTTGACAACGATTTGCCCAGTGGTGAAACATAAAATGATAGGGCCCCTCTGCAGAACATGATGAGGGGCCTGGAGTCTCCCATATCTCACAGATATTCACTAGCCTTGGGCTGAATGGTTCCCTGAAGTACTGGGGCCCTCTGAAGGGTTGATAAGCTCCCCCCCACGCTACAGGGACTGAAGAGACCTGCATTACGCCCCTTTATTTGGCATGTTTTGCGCAGCACAGTATTCGAGGCCTAGGGACATGGCTAGTTGGCCAACATCTAAGCATTGCCTCCAGTTCTCTTGGGCGCAGATGGAACAGCCATGGGAGAGCCTCAACATTCTCACACAGCCTAGGAGGCACCAGAAACAAAGAGACCATTATGTACCATTTTTACAGGTGGAAGAAAGGAGGGAAGGACTGGGTCCACTAGGTGACCTCAGCAAATGAGGCCAAGGACAGGGAAACAGGAGGAAGCCCCATCAGAAAAGCTAGGAGTATCCAGAGGAGAGGGGTGAGGGGAATGAAGGCCCTTGGGTGGATACTAGCTGCTCATTCTGCATCTGTATTTAAGCATCAGCACATCTCCTGGGAGACAGAATCACCAAGAACTAACCTTGAGACTTCAGCCCTACTCGAAATGAAGCGTTTTTGAGGAAAAACATGCACCCCAGTATGGAATGGTGGCAATTTTGAAGAGAAACCCAAGTGCTGTCGGACACTCAGTTGACCATAGTTTGCCTTATTGTGACTCCATTGCACCCAGCGCTCCCCCATGTTAAATGTATAAATTACTATGGGCGTGGCTTGGACGCCGAGAAGACATGGCGGTCTTCCTGTAAGCTCCGTCCGGACGCGGATCTATCTTCTCCAGAAGTGCCTCTTGACACGGAGTTTTCGAGTCCCACCTGCGGTGAGTCTCCAGGGCGCTTTACTGCACCTCCAACATTCTTCTAGAGCCCGGGAAATGCGGCTGTGTTTTTCTCCTCACAGGAATGCGGGCGCCCGCCATTTTTAAGTAGCGACGCTCGCGTTCTGATTCTCCTGTCGGCTGGAACATTTTTTTCTCTCAGGTGGCAGTCACTTTTTGGGAGTACTGTAATTTGAGCTTTGCCTTATTGTGGTACACAAACAGAACGGGTGAGCCTCATCATCCTGCCTCAATTTCCCTTGCCAGCTCTGCTGTTACTTTCTTTCTTTACTTCATGCTTTACGGGACCAGAAGCGAGAGAAACATCCATATAATAGTAATTCCTGGAAACTCTATTCCAGATTGTTTGGACACTGCGCCATCGAATGGACAATTTTAATTTTTCTTTTGTGAATTTCTACAGTTTATTCAGTGTAATGTGTCAAATGCCATGCAGTTTTCTTCTGCCTTTTTTGGCATCAGGAGTATGAACAACAAAAGGGTCTTTTCTCTATACTTGCATTCTGTACAAATATGACCTGGATCTTATAATTGTGACATCTCTTTAATATGCCACTATTTTTGGTTGATTGAATTGATATGAAGTATGCATGATACAGAGTGCTTTTGTATCATTGTTGCACATTGAATGACCCTTGTCCTTCCTTTGATTTTGATGGTTACTTACCTTGCATTAATGCAGATATTGGTCATTTCATGCTGTGGCGATTCCTCTTCACATTGTGGTGTATGTTAAAAGACCTTCGCCAGTGACTATTGTTTTTGCTAATACCCCTTCACTTTATTTCCAATTTGTTTGCCTATTTTTGGATGGCCGTTGCTCTTATCTTCTTCTCAACTGGTGTATGGGCCAGATTTGTCCTTTTCTAGTTACTACTCATCGTTCTACTCAGCAACTCAGGATGGGCAGTGACCCCCAAACCACCTCTAAACCATCCTCTTCAGGCGCAAAACCAAAAGACACAAAAATGATCCGCCTTCTCCCATTCTCTCCTCACAAAATCCGGTCCTTGATTCTATTCTAGAGGAGGTACGCGGTCTTCAACCTTTAATGTCTGCTACCAATGAAACATTACATCAAATAGAAGACCGCTGGATTGTCATGGAAGGAAAGGTGTCGGAACTTGAGCATCGTGTGGAAGACCTTCAAGATATCTCCACAAAAATTCATCTACTAGAGCAAGACATCCACACGCTTAAACTTCACACTGAAGACCTTGAAAATCAAAATCGGAGGGACAACCTTTGCCTTTATGGTCTTCCGGAAAATATTGAAGGTCCGGATATGCTATCCTTCCTGAAGAAGTTTCTCCCGGATCTCTTAGACCTTCAATTCCCCTCACCTCTCAATATACAGCGTGCTCATCGTTTGGGTCATCTTCACCCAAATTCAAATAAGCCACGTGGTATTATAATGCTCTTCTTGGAATTTACTGAACTTACGCAGGTTCTGAAGCTGTTAAACTTAAACGATGTCTCATTTGGTCGGGACATAATACCTTCATTTCACAGGATGTCTCCAATGCAACGGATGCTCGTCGTAAATAATTTCTGGCTCTTCCTCCCCAGATGAGACATTTGAATATTCAATATGGCATTCTCCATCCTTGCCTTTGCAAAATCACTCATGAAGGAAGTTTACATTCTTTTGACGATCCTGAAAAACTGAACCTATTTCTAAACAGCATTTCTTCTCGTAACATGGACACTAACGCTTAATTTTTTCTTCATTAATTAATTGATATTGATCTTCTAAATGTATATTTATCATGTTTCTCTATGACTCATTTTTCTTCTCTATCTCTCTATTGCTCTTTTTCCTTTTATTCTTTTGGACATTAATACTTAATCTTTTTTTTAGATAAATGGTTGTTACTGTTCTTTTAGACATTTATCTATCTTATCTCTCTATTACTTGTTTTTCTTTCCTATTTACCTTTTTATTCTTTTAGGTTTTATATCACTTAAATTACTCCTATTTCTTCATTCTGATCTTTCTCTCAATATTCTTCTATTACTTGTTATTTCTTTTCTTTTTAAGAGGCTTTTCAGTACCTATTTCTTCTTACCGCTGTCCTTGTTCTTATGGCGTTACCTTGCTCCTCTCATACCTGTTGCTTTTCTCTTTTCAGATCTGGACTCTTGTCCTTGATCTGTTTACTAATACTGTTTTTCTATCTTTTCTTCCTTCTCCTCTCTTTCTTTTCCCCTCTCTTTTTGCATCTTGGCTATTGCTCTCTACGGTTTTTTCTTATTATTATCTCTCTCTTTACTCTTTCCCTCTCTTCGCCTATCATCCTGTTATCCTTCTACTTTTTTTCACGGTGCATTTTCAATATCAATTTTTTGTATATATGAATGTTTTTCATTATATTTCCTTAAGTGATTATCTTTCTTTAATATGTCACTTGATGCTTGTGCCTATTATTATTTGCTGTCGTACATTATGTTTTTTGTATTCATCTAATAAGTGGTGTTTTTCTGCTTCCAGTTGTTCTCCTGAAGTGTATCATCTCCATTCATGTCTTACCCTCCCTTCCCTCCATTATGTGTAATGTTGTCACATGGAATGTTCGTGTTCTTGGAAACCCCGTCAAAAGACAAAAAGTACTCTCTCATTTGTCTAAATTGAATTCTCATGTTTCATTCATTCAAGAAACTCATTGTAATGATGTAGAATCACTTAAACTGAAAAGACAATGGGTGGGTCAAGTTGTTTATTCTCCAGTCGCTAATCGGAAAGGTGGTGTTGCTATACTATTTCATAAATCGATCCATGTACAAATTCTATCTACGCAATGTGATAGCGATGGACGCTGGGTAATGGCTAAGGTTGTTACACAAAATAAAGAACTTGTTTTATTGAATATTTAGAGCCCTGTTAAACCAGACCTGGACTTTTGGAATAGTATTAAGATCTTACTCACCTCTATTGATGGCCCAAATATTATTGTTGCTGGAGACTTTAACCAATGGTTAGACCCATTTTCGGATAGACAATCCAAATGTAAATGTAATCCTGATAAAACTCATAAATCATTACAATCTCCGGTTCATTATACGATGTTTGGAAGACCTGTAATCCTGATATTCCTGAGTTTACTTTTTTTCTAATGTTCATCACACTCGTTCTAGAATTGATTACATTTTGGTTAGTAAACCCTTACTCCCATCTATTCAATCCTCTGAGATTGGATCTATTTTTATTTCTGATCATGCCCCCGTTTTTTGTGCTCTTGAACTTTCCCTGAGTACTCCAAAATTTGGCCGTTAGAAACGTAATAATTTTTTGTTGTCAGATACTGCTTTTGTAACTGAAGCTACTACTTTTATTAACAAGTTTTTTACTATTAACAACCCTTTGGACACCTCCATTGCTCATAATTGGGATGCCTTTAAGACTTCCTTCTGTGCTTTTGCGATTTCATACTCAGCAAAAAAGAAGAAAACCGCTAAAGCAAAGTATACAACTTTACTACAACAACTTAAACTGCTGGAACATAATTACTTTACTTCTAGATCTTCCTCTGTTCTCCATTAATTGATTAAGGCCAAATCTGCTCTTAACAAGCTTGCCACAATTGATGCATGTAATTTTCTTCTTAAAATTAAGTCTAAGTATCACGGGGGTCAAAATAAAGCTGGCAAGATGTTGGCTAATTACTTAAAAATTAAATCTGAACGTAAAAATATTGGTCCTATTCTAAATGAATCTACTAATATTTTAGCGTCCTCTGATGAAGATATTGCAACTGCATTCCATGATTATTATATATCATTATATTCTGATGATACGAATCCCTCTAATCAAAATTAACACACCTTTTTTTCAAGCCTCTCTAGTCCCCCTCTGCTTCCTGATAAATTTTATTTACTAGAAGGAGCAGTTACTCTTCAAGAGATAACAGAAGCCATTAAATCCTTTAAAAAAATCGAAAGCACCAGGTCCTGATGGTCTTTCTGTTGAATTTATTTCCACTTTTTCCTCTATTTTTGCTCCCAAACTTCTGCCCCTTTTTAACTCATTCATTGTTGATTCCAAAGCTTCTGGCTCCTTTATGGAGGCTTTGATTGTCCTTATTCCCAAACCTGATAAGGATCATTCTCTCTGTAAAAACTATCGCCCCATTTCATTAATCAATTATGACTGTAAGATATTTGCCAAAATCCTCGCCACTCACCTTGAGAATATTAACCCACTATTGGTTAAGACAGATCAAGCTAGTTTTGTTAAGGGCAGATTGGCTTTGGCCAATGCTTGCATGTTTGCTAATGTTATCTCCTTTGGAAGGAAGTACAAATCCCCACTTGCAGCATTGTCATTAGATGCCGAAAAGGCTTTTGATCACATAAACTGGCAATTCATGTTCAATACACTCTAATGGTTTGGTTTTGGTCCAAATTTTATTTCTTATGTTAAATTGTTATATTCTTTTCCTCGCGCTAGTATTTTTGTTAATAACCATTTTTCTAAATCTTTTCCGTTATATAGAGGCACACACCAAGGTTGTCCCCTTTCGCCCTTGTAATTTGTTCTATGTCTTGAACCTTTCCTTGAGCGTATTCGAGTTAATTCATGTATTTCTGGCTTTTCACATAATTCCATAGAAATCAAATTGTCAGCATACACTGATGATATTCTGGTATATATGTCTGACCCTAATACCTCCCTCCTTCCCTTTTTGGATGAAGTTTGGTTATATTCCAGCATCTCTGGATAAGTTGAACTTTTCTAAGACAGAAGTCTTACCCTTGAACTCTCTTTGCTATCAATATATGTTTAATAATACTCATTTTACCTGGTGTCCCGCAAAAATTAAATACCTTGGTATTTGGTTTTCCTCCGCTTTATATACCACCATTAGTTATACGTTTAATGTTCTAACTACCAAAATACAATCACTCCTCCTATCACGGTCCCCTCTTCATTTGTCATGGTGGGGTAGATTAGATACTATTAAAATGATGATTGTGCCCCATGTCGTTCATACATTATCCATGCTACCTTTTCGGATTCCTGCTTCGTATTTTTCGCTGATCAATTCTATTTGTACAAAGTGTTTATGGAATAACAAATACCCCCGCATTGTTCTTATGAAACTCAAGCATCCCAAAACAGAAGGCGGTGTGCATTTTCCTGATTTTAAATCCTATCATTCTGCATCTTTAATTCATCACTTTTTTGCTTTAATTTATGATTTTGGTGATATCCCTATCCCTCGTTGGATTGTTTTTGAGTGTTCCCTATTAAAAGATTTTTCTTTTCGAAATATAATACATATGTCTAATTGTAACTTCATAGCAGATAATCCTATTTTAAAATACTCCCGACAATTAGTATATAATATTTTTTCCAACGGACTAGATTCATATCAATGTTTTTTGTCTTCCACTATTTGGTATAATACATTTATCAAATATAAACGTAAATCATTTTATTACAAACACTGGAAGGAGAAGGGAATTATTTTTATTCATCAATTAATCCAGCATAATTCTGTTATTCCCTTCCATGAATTACAATTACAGTATAATTTACCTGATTCATTTTTTAATGAGTATCTTTTAATATCAACAGCTTTGCAGTCTTATTTATCTTCCAACAATTTCCCTTTAGCTTCTCCCTTACTCTCTTCACCCTCACCGTTATATAGTGTTTCTCAGGAACATAGACCTAAGGCTGCTTTTATTTATAAGATGTTGTTATCACCTGGTACTGAACGACCTAAATCCCATGTCGAATTACTCTGGGAAGCAAACTTATTTTTGTCACTCCCTATCTCTTCTTGGGATAAATTATGGCTCAAGTTATTTAAAACTTCTATTGCCGCACGTATTACTCAATCCCATTACTTTACTTATAGTAGAACTGTTATTACCCTTGTTTCTATATCCAAGTTTTCCCCTACTTCCTCATCCCTATGTTGGTCTTGTTCTGAATACACTGGGACTTTAATTCCTCAACTTTATGATTGTTCTAATGTATTGAAGTTCTAGCAATCTATTTGGTCTAAATCTATGACAATATTTCAATGTAATATTCCATTAACTATACAAAATGTTTTTCTAGGTTCCTCCGCACCTGATTTTGATTTTTCTAATCATATTACTTTTCTGTTTGATTTATTTATTGCTCTAGCATTTAAAGTGATTTTGTCCTGTTGGAAAGATAACTCTAAATTATCATTATTAACTTGGTGGAACTATATTTGTGATGAACACAGAATTGCTACTGTTTCTTCTCTTACTCTTTCTCAGAAAATTAAATCTGACCTCCTTTGGCTACCCTTTACTTCTTATATTTCTACACATGCACCTGCATCTTAATTTCTTACTTTCTCTTAATCTCTATCTCTCTTTTATTCCTTTTTTCTCTCTTTCATTATTTTCTTCTTCACTTCTATATCTCTTTCTTTCCTCTTGTTTTCTTCTATCTTTTTTTCACCTCTTTGTATCTTCTTCTCTTTTGAATTATTTGCTCATGTTATCTTTTATATATTAATTGTTCTATTTTATTCAAAATGTGTTCATTTGCTTAATATATGTCTCTCCTTTTCTGAAAACTTAATAAAAAATTATTAAACAAAAAAAAAAGTATAAATTACTAAAATTGTCTCTTGGCAAAGAACAGTGCATAAAAACAATGAAACATGCACATCTATGCATATTCCAGAAACATTCGGAAGGTTCATACCTGTACAAGATTTACATCGAAGCACTTAATAAATTTGAATTAAAAAAACACAAAAAAATTGAAAGCAGACTAATTCTCAGGGGATTAAGAGGTAAAGCACAGACGGTCATGTCTCAGCAGTTTTCTCAAAATCTGTTTTGAAATAATCCTTCATGCAAGCACAGAGAGAGTCTTGTGAGTTCTAAAAATAAATAACACTGTAAAACCCCACACCCAGAGTGTGTATCAGCTCTGACTTATGTGCCCCGAAAATATAAACATTGAAAAGGCAAAGCATATAGCAATGCTTGGGCAATGCCTTTCCACGTGTCTCTACTACAGTACTGACCTCAGTTCTCAAGAATGGGCAATGTGCTTAAGTCTACTGTAAAACAAAAAAGTAAAAAAACTAAAATAAATGGACCGGTTCTCCTCGCCATCTCATCCCCCTCCCTGTGGTGAAATGTAATACATCTACGTACGATGGGCGAGTTTAGGAGTTCAGACTGCCCTCAAATTGCTAGATGTAAATGAAGTGATGTCTAAACATTATTTGTGTGTGTGCTAACAGTTGTGAATACACTTGTAAAGTCATTGCTCTACACCAAGGCAAACTAAGTAAATGTTTCAGACGCCACTCTTGTCATTTCGCCTGCGAAGTACCAGTCTGCCTCCCTCCCTGCCACTGTGTGGTCTTCCCTACTTGAGATGAGAATCAAAGTATGAACCTACCATAGCCGGGTGATAAAGCATCATCCAAGGCATTGAGGAATAGCACCGGTATCTCGACTGACTTGAGTTTGTGGCACAAGCTTGCATCCCTGTAGTAGTCGTCATTTGTGGGATAGCCAAACATGACTGAGGTAAGGCGTGTGTCAAACTCGCGGATGGTTCTAGCCTGCAGCAAAGAATTCAGTTAGGTAATGGCTTGGCTGATCATATAGGTGGGCAAGACATGTATATCACCTCTGACATTCACAAAGTCTTTTATTTGGGCGAGCAATACATGTATATCACCTCTGACATTCACAAAACCTTTCATATAGATGAGCAAGACATGTATATCACCTCTAACATTCACAAAGCCTTTCATATAGATGAAGAAGACATGTATATCACCTCTGACATTAACAAAGCCTTTCATATAGATGAGCAGACATGTATATCACCTCTGACGTTCACAAAGCCTTTCATAGAGGCGAGCAAGGCATGCATAGCACATCTGACATTCACAAAGCCTTTCATATAAACCCATCGTCCAATAACTTTAATGTTCAGGGGTTTCAATGCGTAACTCTTTGATTCAAAGGCATCCTTTCTTTCAAGTCTTTCCTATGTTTTTATTCCTATGCCTGGGTGTAGTGGCATCCATTTACACAGCTACTGTTTGGAAACATGACCAATAGGAGTCCATGTACAGGGTGAGTTTATTTCTAATTTTACTAATATATTTAACACTTTAAGTTTTTATTCTTAACAGGCGTATCAATGTATGTAATATTTGTGGGTTAAAATATGTTTTCGCCGAGGTTACAGGTCAAAGCACATTTAAAGGAGCCATGTGGCGACCATACTCATTTTAGCAAGACATGAGGTGAATAAAAGAAAAAGAGAGAACAGTAGCCAATCAGTAACCCACCCCCCCATTGACCCCCCCCCACTCCCCACTACCACCCAAGTTCTGGAAGACTTTTGCTGCCTCTCAGAAACTCTTGTGTCTTTTAGGTCGAGGCTAGGCAGCGCTTGCGCAGTCTCTTCAAGACATGTTGTTTATACTTTATGGGCTTAGAGCCCACACATTGCTTTTGATTTGTTTCTTTCAGTGTCATTTAAAAATCCTTGCTTTAAAGTGGTTAATCAGTCCTATTTGTCCCTCCGTTTCGTAGGTTGTTCCCTCCCACGGAACACCACCTCATTACTTGTAACCTTACACTTGTCCCATTTTAGGACTGTGAAAGGGACTACTTTTCCTTTCTCTAACAGCATCTCATATGAGCACTGGATGTTTTCCATCGTACCGAGGTCAGTTTCTGTAAACAGGGCTGTAAATCATGTTCTTATTTCCTTACATTAACTATACAAAGACCGAGGTCAAATGTTAGAGGCTGTTTTCCAAGGGTGCCTGTTTGTATGCGCCCGCCGCTTTCAAGCACCCGAGCTGCCCCTGTTGCGCTTCTTTTGCAGCAACAGAGCTGCAGGGACTACATGCTCCATTGGGCCCAGCACTGGTTTGCTTTTGTGCTGACGTTTTGGGCTGCCTGCGGTGGTGTTTGTTTTCTTCAGCCCTTGATGACAAGGTGGTGATTTTATTCAGGACTCAAAACACAAACAGCCCCTACTGGCTGTGTCAATGTTTGTTTTATGTTTTTTAATGTTCAACCCAACTGAATAACTCTGACATGCCTGGGTTGCACTGAGAGAGGATGCTGTGGTTTCCTGCCTATTCTGTGGGGACCCTGGTTGATGCCTGCAGTTGAAGACGGGACTAGCCTCTTCAGGAAACTGCTTCCGGGGGCAGAATTCGGAGCCCAGGTGGTTGCCCAGCAGGTCTCCTGGGAATGTGTATGCAGTGTGCACTTTCAACAGAAGCCTGGCCTCGTCTCCTAGGCAATTCGGAACAGGCCTCATCACAGGGACATCTGGTTTCCTTACAAGCCTCTTGTTAGATTTACAGGGCTTGTTTGTGTCCATATATGTATCTCTCAGTCACGGCCCGGTGTGCCTTGGTAGGACTCGAGGGCATGCTCGCCGCTGCAGTAAACTATGTGCCCAGCTATTTCTTACCCAGGGTCATGGGATAAGTCCTGAAAATCCCAGATCTTTCCTGAAGCTTCATGTGAACTTGAGGACATCAGGTCTGGTCCACGACTACTGTGCCGTCCTTGAGATGTGCGCAACGCCCACGCTTTCGCCCGGTAATCGCCCCCCACATAGCAAACTACCCCTCATTCTCCCAGCCTTCTCATAAACATGCAACCACTCTCCACAGCTCAAGGCCCAGATAGATTCTTGCCATTTAGGAAAACCTGATAAGTGACTGATTGCCCCAGCCCTGCCAGCTAATCAGAGATGCTAGACTGATAAGAAATCTTTCTGGTGCCCTATATGCCAGCAGAGGTGGTGGGCGCTAACTTCCTACTCCTACGTTATACCACTGTGACTCCTCAGATCTCTGTTATCAGCACTGATGACTCGGACTCCCATCCTTCGGAGGATAAGCAGCGAAAACCATTAAACTGATGAGTCGCGACGCTTACTGAAGCCTCGAGATAACTCACAAAGTGGACACCTGGTTTCGCCTCTTGACACAGGTTGATCCTGGGCAGGGCGCTATCTCCCCATGGCTTGGAAAGGTTAGGTCTGCAGGTCAGGTGTTGAGTTCCCATCAGCTTGCCCTCCTCTCTCCTTGAATTATTCCTTCTCTCTCCTTGAATTGTTCCTGGCCTGTTGTGGCAGGCTGCCAAAGATGTACCTTCCATTTTCCACTGCATTTCCTTACTGACAGTACAAAATAGATCGAATTTAGGCTTGGCCCAGTTACAGATCTATTGTTCATCTCCGCTTCCACGAGTTGATCGCTTTCCAGAGATTTCAGAAGCAGCTCTTGGCAAAATGTGACGTCCTTGCCAAGTGTCAGATGCGGTTCTAGGTTTTCATTCTTTTGGGTTACTAGTAATTAGTTTTATACTGATAGTTTAGACTACAAATAAAATATTGAAAGTGTGAGAGCAGAGTTCCCTTGAAAGTGTGAGAGCAGAGTTCCCTCCAGATTGGTACTCTGGGCCCTGTACAGCTCCCAGCGCAGCACGTGCTCTCTCACACACACACCCTCTCAAGACTAGGCAGCACATGCGCTGTCTCTTTGAGACATACTGTAATCACTCTGTAGGCTTACAGCTCTCCCATTGCCTTTGTATTTGTTCCTTTGATTGTCATTGAAAAAGGCTTGCTTGCTAGCGGGTAATCGTTTCTCTTTGTCCTGCCTTGTGCTCATTTGTTTCCTCTCACGGCGCGGTGCCTAGCTACTGCTATTGTCCCACTTTGGTTCTTATTGCTTTGTCTTTGGGTCTATTTTTTTTCCTTTCCTGTTGTGGGAGATTAAAGGCATCGTAAGCCTGAGCATGTATCTCCACAGCACGTAGCAGTTGAACGTTGTCACCCTTACAGAGAGCGCGCGCTGTGCAAGGCAGCCACAAAAAGTGAATTCACATGCCTTAAATTACAACCGTTCTGGGTCTTTCTTTTTTTTTTTTTTTTTTTTTTTTTTGAAACCGTTTATTGCAGTTTATAGAAGTTACAGGTATGGGCCTACAACCACACGGCCGGCCGCTAGAGCATCAAAAGCATATTACATACATACAGCAAAAAGCTTTCTCAGCGGTGCACAGTAGGAAGACAGGAGTGATCAATGGTGCAGGCCTCACAGCTCCATGCCCACAGTACGGTTCCATTTTCTTAACGCAAAACAACGTAAACAAACCACAACCGCAAGGCAACCCTCGATCCAAAGTGACAGCACGTGCTCCATAAGTGGGGGATCCAAACCAGCAGCAAAATTCTGAAGAGGGGGACGGGAGTAGATCAGGGACTGGGGGACCGCGCGCCCGCGGCCAAGGGAGGGGCGCCATCTAGGGAGACGGAGCCGGCGAGGCCGCCGGTAGCAGCGGCGGCTCACAAATACCCCCGCGGTAGGCGTTCCAGGGGCCCCAGAGTTTCATCCACGCCCCAGGCTTACCCCTCGCCACATACACCACCTTTTCACGAAACATACACCAATCCATATGCTCTTTCCAGGCCGACACCGCAGGGGGCCTCTGGGATCCCCACAATTGGGCAATATCACGCTTGGCTATCATGTATCCCAGAGTCACCCACCGCGCCTGCGGGACCGAGTAGTCATTTGGTTCCCAGACATTCAGCAAGCATCTCCTCGCTTCAGGCAGCAGCGCGACACGCGTAACCATTCGTAGAACCTCATGCACACCACGCCAGAATCGCTCCACCTTCGGGCACTCCCACAGTATATGCATGAAAGTCGCCAACGCACCACAGCCACGCTTACACATTCCATCACCGGCAAAACCCATACGTAAAAGCCTTGGCCCCGTCACGTAGACCCGGTGAAGGATCTTGAGCTGGACGAAACGAAGGCGAGCCGGGATGGCCACCTCTTTCGGAGAGGCCACCGCGGAGATCCAATCCTCGTCGTCCAGCTCCAGCCCGTCGGCAACCCAAGCCTCGCGGAGACTAGTCAGCAGACACGATCTATCGTTAATCAATTTTTTGTATATGAGGGAGATCGTGCTGTCCGGGACATGGCCATCTAGCACTCTGTCCTCCAGGGGGGAAGACTCCGGAATGGATGCAACATCCGGGAAGACGGAGCCCAGCGCATGGCGGACCTGTAGGTACCGAAAGTACTCACTGCCCTGCAGCTGAAACTCCGCCTGCAGCGTCTCAAAAGTTTTGAATCCCCCCCTCGTCCAGAGATCTCCCACCGTGCTGATTCCGATCGTGTCCCACTTCTCGAAGCCCTTCGACGTCCACAGGGAGCCCAACCTCTCAGATGCATACAGCGGAGACGCTCGGGTCAAACGGTCCTTCCACCCCATAGCTGCATTAGCCGCGTGCCAGACACGCACCATGACACGCGTCGGTCCCGTCAAACGGGAGTCGGGCGCGCCAGAGTAGAGCGCTCGATTATAATCGCCACCGGGCAGAAGCGTCCTGTCCATCTCAAATGCCGGGTTCAAGGCGGGCCCGTAAAGGCCATGATTAATTGCAGCTAGTTGGGAGGCCCAGTAGTACCGTTTGATGTCCGGGAGGGCAACCCCTCCATCGTACCACGGGAGCGTCAATTTAGCCAGAGCAATACGCGGCCTCCCGTCCCAGAACAGGCGCCGCTGGAGGCCCTCCACCTCGCGAAAGTAGCGTGCCGGGACCAGGTCCATGGTATTCTGGAGGGCGTAGAGGAAGCGCGGCAGGGACATCATTTTAAATAAGGCCGCTCGGCCGAGCGGCGAGAGCGGCAGACGCCGCCAGCGCACCACGTCCTCCCTCAGACGCTGGAGGGGGGGCAGCAAGTTCCGCTCATAGCGGGCCTCCGGGTCAAGAGTGATATATATACCCAGGTACCGGAAACCCTGGGAGGCAATCTGGATCGGACAGTCCCGTGGCAAGACCGGGGCCTCCCCGGAGAGCACATAGACACAGGATTTCGCCCAGTTGATGACCAGGCCTGAGTTGCGACCGAAGGAGCGCAAAACATCAACCAGGACGATCAGTGACTTGCGCGGGGAGGCGAGATACAAAAGGATATCGTCAGCATAGAGGGACACGCGGTCCTCATGCTCGGGGGTCCAGCGGAGACCACGGATAGAAGGGTGCCACCGCAACCACTCCGCCAGGGGCTCCATGGCCAGGGCGAACAGGAGAGGCGACAGGGGACAACCCTGTCGCGTGCCCCGCCCCAGCGCGAATGGGGCAGATACTCGCCCGTTCACCACCACCTGCGCCAACGGGCCCGAATAGAGCAATTTGACCCAGCTGACGAAACCCGGGCCGAACCCAAACTTCGCCAGCATCGCCCAAATATATGGCCATTCGAGCGTATCAAACGCCATGGTGGCGTCCAAGGACGCCAAGATGGCCGGCTCCCGCACAAATGGGACACGCGCGAGCACCCCGTGTAAGCGCCGCAGATTAAGCGCCGTGTTGCGGTGTGGTATAAAGCCCGATTGGTCTTGGTGGACCAAATCGCCCACCACGCCAACCAACCGGTTGGCCAACACCTTGGCGAGGATTTTGGGCTCCGCGTTCAGAAGCGAAATCGGCCTATAGGATGTGACCCGCTCACGGGGCTTCCCCTCCTTATGGATCACCACAATTGTAGCCAGACGCTGGTCCGGCGGGAGGGAGCCCTGCGAGTGGGCCGCAAGGAACATCGCGCGCAGGTGGGGCGCCAACACATCCGGGCGTAGCTTGTATAGCTCAATGGGAATACCATTGGGGCCCATGGCCTTGCCGGATGCAACCGAGCGAATAGCCGAGGCAATTTCGTCCGAGGTGGGCGGGGCATCCAGCGAATCCCTGTCCTCCACCGTAAGGGAGGGCAGTGCGATGTCCCGAAGCAAGGCATGGGAATCTTCCTCCGAGCAGGGAGAAACCGGGGAGTAAACTTCGCGGAAATAATCCGCGAAGCAGGAGACAATGGCTTCCGGCTCAGTGACGCACACACCATCCACGCTCTCAATCAAAGGCACCACGCGGCTCGCTCTTTCCCTCTTGTCCAACCACGCAATCAATTTGCCAGCCTTGTCACCCACATCATACAATCGCCCCTGCTGCTCTCTACTGAGGCCCCTGGCCGCCTCCGTGACGAGGGCCCGATAGGCCGCCTGCTTTAAGTGCAAAACATGCAACTTGGCGTCTGTTACCCCGCTCCCCAGGTCACCCTCCAGTTCTGCAATCTCGGCCTCAACCCGGGTCACCTCCTCCCGCTCGCGCCGCCGGGCATTGGAAATAAAGGAGAGGGCCTCCCCTCTAAGAACCACCTTGAAAGCCTCCCACAGGGAGATGGCAGACGGGACCGACCCCACATTCTCATCGAAATAGCGCTGTAAGGATTTGATCAAGTCGGCACGAATGGTGGGGTCGCGCAAATACCATGCATTGATCGGGGCCACTCTGCCATCCCCCCTCGGGAAGACATCGAAATGCAACAACAATGGGGAGTGGTCTGAGATACCCCGTGCCAAATGGCGCACCTCCCCCACCCTCCCTGCCTGGGCCGCCGGGACAAGGATGTAATCAAGCCGCGAGAGGCTACCATGGGCCCCCGAGTGGAAGGTGTACTGTTGCAATACGGGATGCTTTAAGCGCCAGCAATCCACCAGGCCCAGCGTGTCTAAAAGGCCGGGCAGCCACGCCTGTGCCCGGGGGAGGTCCCTAGGGGGATGGCGATCCATAGACCCAGAGGCAACCGCGTTAAAGTCCCCTCCAACCACCAACAGGCCACCCGGAAGGTCCAGAAGGAGGCGCCCCAGGTCCGCAAATGTAGTGGCTTGTAACCCAGGCGGGACGTACACTGATATAAAGATAAACACTCTACCCTCCATTCGTCCCACCAGAACAGTGTAACGTCCCCTCTCATCATGGCGCACCTCGTCAATCTCCAACGGGAGCGAGTTCTTGACCATAATACCCACCCCCCGCGAGCCCGAAGTGAAGCCGGAGTGGGCCGCCAAACGATATCCCCGCCGATTCATTGCATGAAAGGTGTTACCTATAAGGTGTGTCTCCTGCAGGAAGACAACATCTGGAGAAATACGTTTTAAATACTGCAGGACCACACCACGCTTAATCCTATCCCCCAGGCCGTTAACATTCCATGACAACACAATCAAATCCCTACCCCCCATCATACGTCAAAACAATCGGTCGCCCCCCACCGAGCATCTTAAAAACAACAAAACAGTTGCGGGTTTGCCTTGCGGTGCTAACAAACAACACACCCCCCCCACCCCCCGGTCCCAACAGAACTCCCCCCTCCCTGCACCCCTGCATGAGCCCAGACAGCCCCCCCAAAGTGCAGTGTGCCTGTCGCCCCATAGCTAAGTACTAACTAGTCCCCCCGAGGAGGAGGGAAGCCCCCAGCAGACCCCACCCGACCTCCCTGGGAGGGGAACATACGAAAGCAATATATGGTAAAGGAACAATATCCAGAGCAAGGCCTATACAGTCACCCCTCAATTCTGATCCGGCGGGCCCTCCCCGCCAGCCGCGCCCCCCCCACCCCGATCTCCAGGCAAAGTATCTAACCAGTCCCCAGCCACCTCGGGCCGGTCGAAGAAGTGCGTACGGCCATCCACCTCCACCCTCAGCTTAGCCGGAAAGAGCATTGAGTACTTGAGGTTTAGGTCCCTTAGGCGACGTTTAATACCAAGAAAGCTCTGTCGCTGCTTCTGGACCGCCGGAGTAAAGTCTGGGTAGAAGTGTACATCCATGTTGTCCAGCCTGACCGGTCCCTGTTGCCTGGAGGTCTGGAGGATGGCGTCCCTGTCCCGGAAATTAAAAATCCGGGCAATAATAGGCCGCGGCGGTGCACCGGTCTTAGGGCGGCCCCCAGGGACCCGGTGGGCACGCTCCACCGCAAAAAGCTTACTCAGCCCCCGGGGCTGGAGATGGGTCAGGATCAGTTCTTCCACGAAGAGATCTGCCGCCTCCGCCTCTCGGCCCTCCGGCACACCAATAATGCGAACATTGTTCCTCCGGGCCCGACCCTCGGAATCCTCCAGTCGCCGGTCCATCAGGGCGCTCGCCTGGCCAAGCCGGCGCACCTCCCTCTGGAGGGCCACCACGTCCGTAGTGAGGCTCGTTGTGGTGTGGGCCAGGGAGTCAACTCGGTCGTTCGTTTTTGACAAGTCTGCCCTCACAAGGCCCACATCCACCAGGACCGAGTCAATTTTTTGCGCCAAGGTATCGAAACGCTGGTCCACTGAGGCCTTCATCTCTGCGATGGCGCCCATGACGTCCCGGAGGGTCAGATCCACCGGTTGGGCAGGCGCCTCCGTCGGGCCCACCAGGGATGACCGCGATGTCTCCGGAGAACCCTTCTGGAGCGTATAGCGATCCATACTATTGGCCTGGTGCGCCGTGCCACGGCGGGTTGTCTTCATCTTCGCCCGGTCGCCATCTTGTTTGGTGGACATGCTGGCCCTTCCACCGTCGTGCCAAGATCTCCAAACGGGACGCCACACCAAATCACGGGTGTCAGGGGGGGGGGCGGGGGCGACCACCGGGCCGCGGGTCAACCCACCGCCGGCGGGTCAGCCGGGCACCTGGACAAGGCAACACCACCGCACCCCGCTCCGCAGCCCGACCCCGCCTGAGGCAAGGAGGGCGCAAAAGCGAAAGTGAAAGTGCGGGGTACGCGAGTCGCCCAGCCCCGCTCGCCGCTGTTATTCACTTCGTCCCCGGATCGCCCCACTACTCCAATCCGGGGGGCCGGCGAGGAGAAGGCCGCAACCTTCAGTCGATGCTCCCACCGGTGTTCGGGGTCCGATTCGAGCCCAAAAAACGGGTGGCGCCTCAGCTCGGGTTCACCGACACAGTCCCCTCAACAAGGACAGGATATCGCCAGGATTAATTCAGGAGGTCGCGGAGGTCCTCGGGAGCCTCGCACCTACGCGGCCATCTTGGTTGCGCGCTAGGCTCCTCCTCCCGTTCTGGGTCTTTCAACTTGAACTGAGGTACAGTTTTTTCCCTCCTTCCAGTCCATCTCAAATTTCACAGCTCCCCGCGCCATAGCAGGCCTCCGGTGGCAACAGACCATAGTGATTCCCAGAATAAAACAGGAATTAAAGTCCTCTCTTCCACTCATCTTATGAAGGGAAGTGCACACCGAGGAGCTCATCCACTCCAGCTCTATGCCAAGCGAGACATCTATATTACAGGGAAAGGCTTCCCCTCGCGCACAGAGGGCTATGCTGTGCAGCGAGGTCACAGCGTGACGAGCAGAGGCAGCATTGAGTTATTGTACATGAGGAGGGGAGCTGGCTTACATGGGTATAATTCCATTTGCGGTGTCCACCTATTCCTAAAGTATTTAATTATTGTGAGTTTCAGCGTTCGCTCTTACAGGAGTAAGGGCATTGCTTCATTTCAACACATTCCTTCGATTGTTTATGATTTCTGCCTCTGCTCTCCCATTGTTTTGTGCGTTCCAGCGCCAATGGGGTTAATTTTTCAAACGGTATTTGCACAGAAATTTGAAATTATGTTTTTTCTTTTACAATTGCGTCTGTCAAGCTTAAAAATATGACCTGCATGAAATAGTTCCATAAAATGAGAAACATACAAAGAATAGAAAGCAATGAAGAGCAGCTTTTGTTATTTAAAGCCTTTTTATGGAGAGTGCATTCTTTATATTCTTTTAGACTCCATTTCCAAGAGGCCCAATGAAAGCGCCTCTTTTCCTTTTAGTATAAGGTATGCAGGATTACGCTTCATCACCATTGTCCTTCATCTGTCTCTCCGATTTGGCACATGACGCTCTTGCACTTATCCACCAGCAGAGCATTTCCGGTTTGAGTCCTGCGTTTGTAAAAGGGCTGCTTTTCAAAGAAGGCTTATGACATAGACCCGGTGAGGTATGCACTGGCCATGGCAGGATGCGGGTAACCAATGTAGGAGGCCATTAACTAGCATAAAATTAGAGTAACAAGTTTTGGTGCTTTCTTTATTTCGTAGTGGAGTATTGCATAGTGGGCCTTTTGGTCCAACTTACTGTGCTTCTGTTCGTGGTGGCTTGACAGGAAGAGTAAAATGTAAGTTGTGTGCGTGTGCAGAGTAACTCTCACTGCGACCACTGTGTTGCTAACGTTGCATGAGCATAACTTGTTTAATTTTATTATGCTGCCTGGAATTTTGAATGTGATATATCACTGTCAACATGAATCATGTCATTTAGGAAGTGTTGTTTTTACTTAGTTTCGATACATTGTGCATAAAAAACTTTTTTGAGTGGAAATAGCTGCGCAGGTGAAATTGCTGTGACCGAGAAGGCATTGACTTGCGGCAGCCAGGATGGGTATGTCGAATGCATGTAATTAGCTCTCTGTCAAATGAAAAATGAGGTTTCAGGTGTGTCTCCAGCTGGACAGATGTGTAGGTCAGTGCGCATGATGTGTGTTCTGCTGCCCGGCAGGCCACAGCTGTGGTTGGCAGTCGGGTTACGTGTTAATCCACTTGCCTGTTTCTTTGTGTGCCTGTTGACCAGCCTTACATTTTATGTCCTCCCTCAACTCTGTTTGTTAAGTCTGGTGTAAATATTTGCTCATCATTATTTCAGCATGAGCAAGTAACTAACTGTGAGTGATAACCAAATTATTTAATGAGAATAGGAAAGTGATTGTTCCAGAAAATACATTAACAACTTATTCAGGAATTAAGCTATAACTGAACCTCCCAGGATAATGTGCTGCATGGCTAAACACTTATAAGGTCCCAAAGGCGAGAACAATTGGCTATGCCAATGCTTGTTTGATTGTGTTTTTGCCAGAGTCCTGACTTCTGGTAAAATGTTGCAATCGTGAATGGCCAAGAAAGGATCAATAATGTTGAGAGAAAAAAGGAGTTGAGCAGGTGTTGCGTAAAGCAAAACAGTTTACTATTAAAAGACGCACCGTGATTATGGTCCAGCTATGGAAGTAATAAAATGGGTATTTGTTCATAATATCGCATACAACGTCAAACATTAGCGAGTGCCATTTTGAGGATGCTTCTTTCAAGGCTTATCCAAGAAATAGGAAAAAGAGGCAAATATTCAGATTATACTAATTCCGCATTTACACTCGGCAGCAGGGGTTCTGAGGTACAGAAGACCTCCATGCTGAATATATTTTGTGAGGCTTGAAGTTTGGCACTCAGCTAGTCAAAAAGGCTTACACAAACTCTGTGCATGGAAGGGCTCCTTTTAACCCTGGTTGTCTGGTATGGCCGCCTAAAGCATCGTCAGACTGCGTGCAGCCGCCAGACTCTCAAAGATCATGGAAGGTTATGAGAGCCCTGAAATTTGTCCACCTCTCTATTACACTTACTTCATCTCATCACCTCATGTCGCCTCAAAACTCAACCTGGCAACTGGAGTCCATTTTTAGGCCCCACTGAAATAAGCGAAGCCCCTGCTCGGCTTAAAGAAAGAGATTAAGTACTTCATAAGGACCCTTAGACTAAGGGATTTGAAGTACTATTACAAACAAACCTTTCAGCTCAGTGAAACCGACATACTAACGCTTTTCCGCTGGTCAGCAATCGTTACGATTGCCGGCCAGGTGAAGCTGGGGCATAATATGGTGGCGGTGCCTAGAAGGCACTGCCATCCATATTATGATGCCTGGTTCAGAAGGCCTTTCCATGGCGGCAAAGCTGCCATGGGAAGGCTGGCGGAAATTGCTTTGGGGGCCCGTGGCGGGCCCCCGGGGGGGATGGGGGGCTGCACTTGGGGGGTACCTATGGTACCCCCCTTCATTGCCATGCACAATGTGGCAGGGACTGTGCGGTGCCTGCCAGGTTGTGCATGGCAATGCGCAACATGCCTCTTTGGCATGAAACTTTGACTAATGGGGCCCCAAGTGAGGAACTGAGATCCCCTTTACAGAATAAAAGGAAAACAGAAAGTAACTGTGCCTCTTCACGGAGGCGCGACATGTAATTATAGACCAGAGCAAGATAACCCAATGAGCTGTCAGTCTAGGGAAACTTTGTAGAGCTGTTTAGATTTATTTACTTATTATTATTATTATTTTTTAAGAAAAGCTTTTCTTGGATGAGTATGAAGATCTGTGTTAGATGTGTATCTGAAATAAGTAATTTCACTTGCTGGTAGTCTCAATACTGAGGGCATGTAATAAAAAACATGGGGTCTGGACTAAAGTTTTAGTTATTTGCGCATCTTACAATAACCATCAGTAGAGTCTTCGGACACCGCCTTAGGCTGGGTTAAAGTGCTATCTGTCAAATACAAGAAGAGGGTTGAGAGAGGTGGAGTTTTAGGAAAGATGGCCCAATTTTTCCTACCCCTGGGCATTGTTGGACCGAAGGATGGCCCTGGTACAAATACCAGAATTCAAAGAAAAACAGTGTTTGTTAAGCCTCCTGCACCAGACACACAACAAAATGGGATCAATTCCTCTCTGTATTTTGAACTAATACAAAAATGCATTTATTGATATTCCAATAATCTTGAGTGAACTGATCAAGGGGCACTTATTAGATGGCATAGGGGACTATGTCACGGACAGGGGTGGAATAATAGGGTCATCACCAGCGGTGACAGTAGGCAGTCCGATAGAAGGGATTCTGACCATGACCTTCTAAGTGTTTCTTTGGGCTTTGCCACTTATCCTTTTCACAAAGTAAGTACTGATTACATACGAAAAGTGAGAGGAGAATGGGCGTGAAACGAAGCTCTTCATTATGTGTTTTCAAGCAAGAAGGGCATTTCTAGTTGTAAATACAGTGCAAAAAACAGCGGGTGTCATTTCTTTATAAAAGCTGAGTGGTGCCAGGGCACTGCCTCTCTGGTGCGGCTATAAAAGGTCACACTAGCGAGGGGGTGACTTTAAACTAAAGCAAAACTTGAGGAATGAAAGGAGGACCGTGAATATCTAAACAAGTTTTGTGGACATACCTTCATGATGTGATCAAAATCAAACAGCTTCTCCAAAATACGTCGGTGTCTGAAAAATATAAAACAGTTTGACGTTTGATAAGAAAGTCACGCCAAAAAGAAAAGGAGGGTAATAATTAAGACGTTAGGAACAAATATATTAAACAGCAGCAATGATTAATTGAATGCTAACATTGGTATTTGCATTCAACTTTGTAAGATAAACATTGTTTTTTCCAAAGGGAATTCCTGTCCCAAACAGAAAAAAACACATTTTCCTCCACTTTCCTATGTTACTACTCCACCTCCCCCCAACAACATCCCCCCTAGCATGTCTCGCTAGAAAAACAAACTCTGAAGTTCAATGGATGGGAGTTTCCCCTCTGAGGTGGGTGGCAGGCTGCATGCTCCCTGTCCACAGCTTCTTTATCCGCCACTTGTAGTGAGGAGCAAACATCCCCTGCCCCCAATCTTGGCCATTAAAATCTGCTCTATATGTGCAGCTCAACAAAACACAATAGTATTGGTCTTCAGAAGACAGGTTTTCAAGTTTGAAAACAGTTGCAGCCACTCGGCTAAATTTAAGTTTTCCATCTGGTAGGCAGATATTCCTACCTGGAAGCACTGTTCCTTTCCCTAAAAACAGCAGCTGCTATGAAACTGGGAGCAGTTTTGCTGGGAAATAGGTCGGATACCATTTTCTAAATCTGGTAGGCTAAACTTAACATGGTCCCTACTATCCAGGCTTAACCAAGAATAGTAATTAGTGTCAACCATCTACATGGAAACCAATACAGACAATACAATCTGAGGAAAAAAGTTAAATCTTGACAGACTTAAATATAAGTAGGTGGTAACAGGACAGCCACCAAGAGGATGCATTCACTGGAGTTTTGTCACAATGGCAGAGCCATTGGTAAAAGCAAGGGGTGTTAAAGCCTAAATGTTTCATAAAATTTCCCTTGGTTAACAATGAAGAAAACGTGCCTGACATTAGAAATGCATTTAACTTCGCGTCTCTAGAAGAGAAATAGAAAAACATAGATAAATAAACCATAGGAAAAGATGCTTTTTGAAAGTGTAAAAAATAAACGTGCAGCTTAAATAAGTAGTAGGCTCTCATATCCAATGTGCTTCTACGACTAGGCCTGAAAAATATTTTGCCCACTTATGCTCGACATTAAAATAAAATACCTTCCAGAGACTGCTGACCTAATCCTCTAACTAAAAAATCATTCATCATTTTAAAAAATGCTGCTCTAAGAGAAATGTATTTCTTTTGCTTCCTCAAACCATATGATGTATTTCTTTTGTTTTCTCACACCACATGATTTTCCTCATTTCACTAAACAATGTATTCTGTTGTATATTATAATTAGGGCTCCCGGTTTTAAAATGTGTTTTTTTTTTTTACAAAGTTTGAGGTTAGCAAGGGTTCTGGGTAATAGAACGTGGTGAGAGCCACTCAAGTCATCCCATCCTAGATTCCTCTGGGTGACTAGTTTTAAAAAATGTATATGTTTGCGAGGTTTTCCTAGGTGCCGGCTGAGCTTGGGTTCAAAATCCACAGCTAGGCACTTTGCAAAAAAGGGTCTGTTTTCACTGTAAAAATGTGGAGTGTCCACGTTGCGTTTTGGGCCGTTTCCTGTAGCGGGCACTAGGCCTACCCACACAAGTGAGTTACCATTTTTATCGGGAGACTTAAGGGAACACAGAATTGAAGAGCAACTGCTATTAACCTATTGACTTTCAATGCATTCCCGCCTTCCAAATGTAAGACGATGTGTAAAAAAGAAGTCACATGGTAGTATGGGTATCCACAATTTCGGAGATGTGCAAAAAGCTACTGTTTCTAAACTTTATATTTTGTTCCCATTTACGAAATACATAGGTGTATTTCATACCTATTTTTCACAGTTTTATTTTTCCAAATGAATTGCTATATACGCGGTACACAATAAAAAAACATTGTTAGACGCTGCTCAGTTATTGGCTTTGGGCTCCTTGGGTTCTTGGTTAACCTACAAGTCCTATATATACCCACAACCAGAAGGGTCCAGCGGATGTAAAGGTATACTGCTTTAAATAATCTGTCATTCTTAGAAGACGTTACAGGTGAAAACGTTGCCACAAATGGCTGTTTTTTTTCAACTCATTTTCAATTTTTCCAATCGCCTAGCAGCGAAGGGGTTAATAAGATTGTGGGAAACATAAAAATAAACAAGCATTGGTAAAGCCAGTAGGTCTGATATTGTTGGTCAGCCTTTTGGTTTTGTCAATGCGTGACTTGTTTTGGCATGGTTAGTGTAAAACTTTATTGGTGTGGGAGCTGCCAGGCCTGCACCATTATAACAAACATTGGCAAAAGCAAAAGTTGTTTTGGTCTCAAAAAGCACACATTGATTGCCACAGTAGTTCCTGGCACTGAACAAAACAACTGTGTGTCAATATGATACTTGTGAAAGAACAGAATGCTGTTACTCACAGTGACGCTAGCCGAGAGAGAGAGAGAGAGAGAGAGAGAGAGAGAATTTTAACAAACACTAAAGGTCATGGTTAAAATCAGACGTAATTAGGGGCCCAATTATTAAATAAAGTCTGAAAAGTGAACCCATGTCCTTGCATTAAGTGCAGATATACAACTTTCGTGAATTCACAAGACTTTACAGAAGTAGGCCAAGAAATAGCACTCCTAAAAAATATTTGTGAACTGCATTTTAGCATGAACAAATTTGCAGGTGTAGATTTGCTCATGCGGCAATCTGCGTTTGGCAAGTTCACTTTCCCTCCAAGCACTTTTTTCCCCAACCCTGGAAGAAGTTTTATGGCTGCCATTGTCAGGAGTAAATTTTCAACCTTTCTCTGTATGGGAAAAGATTGGAGAAGAGTTGGTGAAAACCCTTAAAACATGTAAGTTAGTAGGTTTGCACTGGCTCAAAAGAGCATTCCAACCCTGGAACTGTTGCTTAATGCTACCTTCAGCCCCAGTATGTAGATCTGCTGAAATGTGGCAACATAAGGGAATTGCTAGTATTTTGGGGAGAGAAGTTGGCGTAACGGCTAGGGCGGTCAACCTCGAATCTGGGGAACCAGGTTCGAGTCTCGGCAATGACGCTGAACGTCCTCGGATTCTGGGCAAATCACTTAAACTCCCTGTGCCTAACAAAAATGAATGTGTGTCCTCAGGTAACGCAACTGGTGCTATGTAAAGCTCTCTGATACCCGATACCGGGTCAAGTTTGCGCTATATAAAACTCTGTAAAAAAATAAAAACTTTTTAAACCATACTATGGAAGGAGTCCTGGCATAATCAGAGGGGAAAGTCTAGTTACTGGCTGCAGCTCGGCGGAAGAGCAGGAAGTGGAAAGATCGGGATGAGGCAGTGAGGTAAGTGGGGTTTTGGGGCAGTGGCGGTAGTTTGTAAGAGTTGGGGCAGTTTTCAGGGCTTGGAGTGGGTCAGGAGTTTTAGGGCTCGGCAGGGGACGGAGGTGGGGGGTAGTTTGTTTGGGTTGGGGTAGTTTTGGAGGCTGGGGGGTCGAGGTACTTTTCAGGGCTGGAGGGTCGGAAGTTTAGGGCTCAGGGCACAGGACAGGAAAGGGGCTAAGGGGGCAGTTGGGCTGGTGCAGGGGGTAGGTGGGGGTAGATTTTAGGGTTTGGGGGCTGGTTTTAGGGCTCAGGGAGGGGGGCTGGGGTCAGAGTAGTTTTTAGGGGGCTGAGTTTTAGGGATCATCACAGGGGTAAGCAAAGGGGCAGTTTTCAGGTCGAGAGGGCAGTTGGGTTTGGGCAGGGGGAAGTGGGGGTAGGCTTTTGGTGGAGGGGCCTGGATTTAGTGTTCAGGAGGGGGGCTGTAGTCGGAGTAATTTTTAGGGGCTTGGGGGTCGAGTATTAAGGTTCTGGATAGGGGGTAGGGGAAGTGTATAGGGCTTGGGTGAGTAAAACAGACCGCATGAGGGCTGAAGTTTAGGGCTTAGGGCAGAGGGGCAGGAGTGTGATCTTTATCACACATGTCCCTTTACCAATCATGTCTGTACCATGAAATTGTGTGGTAAAGGCACGCGTGGTAAAGACACGGCCATGGTTAAGACCGCGTGGTTCAGGCATGCGTTGTTGAGGCATCCATTGTTCCATCACACAACTTAATGAGAGAGGCTATTTCTGAGCTCTTATATAATGAGATTGCTGCCATAATTTTTCGCCGCATTACATGTAACAAAAGGGACAAGTGGATTTTGCTACAGGACAAGTAAATTTATGAATCAACCTTCTCCATGGACAAGTTGATATTTTATTAAAGTCCATACCCCTGCACTCCTCCCAAACAATGTATTGTATTGTAATTGCATTTATATAGCGCTTACTACCCCTGACGATGCGTCAAAGCGCTTTTTCGGCAAGCTTTAGTGTTGAATTAGTATAGTGAAACAAGCAAGTAAATTTTAAGTGGTGGATAGGTTAGTCAGTTATTTGGATTCGGAAGGATAGCAGAAGGCTAGAAGAGTAAAACAAAAAAAAGATTTGTATGTATATAGCGCGTGTTACCCCTAATGGGGTGTTGAAGCACGCTACTCTGGGAACCCATAAAGGATTAGTGCTGAATTAGTATGGTGAAATATGAAAGTAATTTGAGTGGTGGATATTAGTCAGTTATTTGGAGTGATAAGCGTAGCGGAGGGATAAAAGGGAAGAAAGGTTAGCATTCACGCAGCACCTGTTACCCCTGATGGGTGTAATGTGCTGAAGTTGGAATCGTAAATTGACCCCTCCGAAAGTAAGCATTTTCTCCAATGTTTGCTAGACAGGTGTTAGAATATCAAACCTTGCCCCCACCCCCCAATAGCTGCACTTTCCTTAATGTCTGTTAGGCTGCAGTTAGGTTAGAACAGTACACCTGAATTTCATTGCATGCACTATCCTCAATATTTGTCCGACTGGAGTTAGAATAGTAAATCTGACATCTCCATTTATACTCTTTCCCTTTTATTTGTCAGACTGGAGAAACTATGCCACCCTCCTCCGCGCAAATATACACTTACCCCAATGTTTGCTAGACTGGAGTTAGTATAGTAAGTATGACAACCCGAATTGTGCTTTTCTTCCATTATTTGTTGGACTGGAGTTAGAATATTATATCTGACCCTACCAAATGTTGCATTTTCCCCAATGTTTCTAAGACAGGATTTAGAAATCAGCCCTCCATTGTATCAACAATGAAAATGTTTGCTAGGCTGCAGTTAGAGTAGAAAAGGTGAACACCCCTCCCCTGCCAAAATAATGTATGCATTTTTCCAGATATTTGCAGGATTGCAGTTAGACTAGTGTATCTGAATTATTTGAATGGCTTTGAATTGGTGTTGTTTTCCAATTGTGTTTTTTTTTTTACAATATTTTGATATGTTTGTTAAATTATCAATAATTATGCATCTGTTTTTTTCAGTTTTATTACTTAATGTAAATTAATAGTGTTTTACAGGATAGTTTTTATTTGTATAATACATTTAATAAAATTTTAATTGATAACATTATTTCAAAGTAATATGTATTTTGAAGATTTTTTAGTTAATAAAATAATATTTATATAAATTGTTATACATTAAATTGTAATTAAATAAAAAAATTGTGACTTATATTAAAATATTACATTATTAATTACAATGAAATATATATACTTACCAATATAAGGTCTCTATTTTGGACCATGATATTTTGGTACTATATTTTTGCACTTTATTTATATGCATGTACAGTCGATATTTTGTTTTTCAATATTTTTATAACAATATTATACGTTTGTGGTTAACACTATGTCATATAACCAAATTATGTGGCAAGAAAGCAAAAGTGGCAACCCAAAACCGCACATGTTGCATTACGTTTGCAGCAGGCCTGTCACAATGTGGCTTGGCTTGTGGACTGTCAATGCTGGAGACTCTGCCAAGCCACAGTCTATTACTTGGTACAGTCTTCTGCACCACTGCAGGTTGGAAAAGGAATGTGTCAGGTGCTAGAATGAGCAGATTTTAATTTGAAAGCTCTGCTCTCTTTGGCACCAGAAAGCCTGCTTTCCAGGGGTGAAAAGGCAGTAGGCGGTGAGGTGCTGGGGTGGTGCTTACAGGAGAAGCAGGGAGGAGGCAAGAAGAGTCTTTGGAGGCCATATGAGTCCCAAGAGGAGGGGGCACAGGAGGCATGGGCAGTAAGCGGGCCGCAAGAGCAAAAGGGCAGCAGGGGAAGGGGCCCAGGAGTGACCTGGATATATGGATGGTAGGGGGTGTTAGAGGTGGCACAGTGCAGTGGGGGATGGGCAAGGGGTCAATGGTGTAGCAGGGTCCACAGGAGGCAGACTGATTCGGGGGAGGGAGGGAGGCACAATAGAACAGCTGCAAAGAGACTGGGTCTTGCATATACCAGCAGAAATTGCTCTATGGCAGTCACTTCCTCTCTTCTTAAAAACTGTGCCAGGCTGCAGGCTATTTACAGAAGAGGGGGGCACTGTGCATTTTCAAGTGGTGTTATCAGGTAGGTGACGGTAAGTAAACCCCAATGCACTTTTCTTTTATTGGCAAAGTGGCAGCGCAAAGCCAATAAAAGGAGGATTAGTTCAATCTTTTTTAAATACAAATTACAATATCTGCAAGGAGTTTTGTGAAAATCATGGGATTTTTACAAAACTATTGATTGGTTTTTTTTGGTTTTTTTTTTACAAAGCATAAAATCAGAAAATACTTAGGGATCTGGCTCTATACCCCTTTCAGAGCGTTAACAGCTATTGTCTGACTGAATCCTTTAAGGATAATCAAAGTTAGTGGTTGTGTCTTTGCAAATCCTTGTTTATGTAAGATCACAGTGTCCAAAAGGTAAAGTAGGGGCACTTTCTTTACAGCAAACTGAAATGTTGCTCGAGAGTTTTTCCATTGGCTTTAAGGGCTATTGCTCTGCACACTGCATACAAAAGATCTAATGTTGCCAGCTTCAGGACACTAAGCACGTGAGATCCCTGCTCCTAGAGAACAATGTCAGGTGGGGTGAATTGTGCATGCTAAGGTAAAAAAAATGTTAACAGGAAAGTCTGCTCAGATTTATATTGATGCCATTGAAACACAGATCAACAACAATGTAGGTAAGCAGAGCCTATGCTAGGTCATCAAGAACTCTCAGAAAATGGACTCACAGAGGATACTTCAAGAAAAACAATCTAAGGAGCACACTTCAAACTTTAAAGTGAATAAATATGCCTTACCTAATAACCGATGCCTTTAGACAAGTGGTCAAATAATAATTGAAGAGAAGCCAGTTGAGTGGTCTTTCAAGTGACTCTGCAGACTGGAAAACATCCCAGGCAGCTGAAAAAACAGCTGCCGCCTTGATAGGGGTTTCTCGACCAGATTTGCTAAGGTAGTGTAAAAGCAGCATCCTGGTAGAAATAGAATAGTAAAATAACAGTAGGTGGTTACATAATTTTGCCTAGAAATCCAAACACTACCACAGATAAGATAAAGATGTTGCAAAAAAACTTCTAGAAGCTGTGAGATGCAAATGGTTACATTAAGTGGGTCTGTAAGGGGGCTGAAGGGTGTCCCTTCTATAAATACTCTGAGGGGGTCTGCATCAATATTCACTCTGCCCACCGTGATATAGCCCATGGGAGGCCCAGGGAGAGCTTTGTCTCTATACTCCACTGCTCTAAGCTGGTTGCCTGTTGGTGCAAGAGAAATGTACTAGGTGTGCCCAGTGCTTAATTTGTAACAAAACATAAGTGCCAGGGCCCTCTTCAGGAGGCCACTTCAGCTCGCACCTCGCATTGACAGCGTCAGCGCTGCCAAGTACAGTAATAACACAAGTACTAACCATCACACCCTAACATTTGGACAAATTTGACTATTCCAGGACCCCAAAGCTATGAGAATGGATTCGGCAACCGATATTAGTCATTTTATGCATGTGTGCTCATTTCTAAATCAGACAGTAACAAAATTAAGCAGTGGGTGTGCCCAAATACTGACATGCGTCATCGGTCAGTCTGGGCTTGGCTGACATGGTGGGCTGCGGTGCAAGCGTGTTTGTTGCAACTTGAAGCAACAAGGAGCGCAGGAGAGGACAGCTGTGTGGTGTGCGCATGGCAGGGCAGTTCTGGGTAGCTTTGGTCTCCCAGGAGTTCTGCTGGTGACAAAGTGCCTCAAGTGGAACAGTGACGCAAAGCCCTACTGCAGCGCGCAGTGCCTGAGAGGAGGCTCGGCCTGCACAGTGGAGTGCAATCACTGACTGCCAGTAGAGGAATGGGAATGTAAAGGGGTGGGAATGACAGGCAGGATATAAATGAAAAGAGAATGTGACCTGCCATCTTCTGCTTAGAAAGGATTATCACAACCGTATACTTTCCTTTGCAGCCATAACTGAGGAAAATACTTTGCAATGTGCATTATACGCATGAACTATACGTATTAAAATGTATGTTTTCGTGTTCATTTCACATTCATGTACATTCACTTGCCACTGGAAAGTGCTTGAGGCAATAAACAAGTCTAAATGTGAAAAAATAAGCGCATATCACATCTATAAATATCCAAGCAGAGCTGCCATGCAGTACCCTTGATGAAAGAAAATGGAGCCCCAACTCGTAACCATGGCAGACGAGAGTTGCTGAGTGAAAGAATCCGGACTCTGAGATGCATGTCAGTTGTAGATAAAGGATGGAGAGTGCAGTAGAGTGTGTGTTTGTGTTGTCTTAGTTTGTGTGTTCTTTTTCTTTTCCGCTGGACTTCAGTGACTGCAGACTCAGGGATCTGAAGCTTCTCTGTGGGGCCCATTACTGTTGCATCCTACCTTCTCCATACAAACTGCGGACATGCATGCACTCACTACAGATTTATAATTCAGATCAATCAATAAAGTATATCTCGGTTTTGAAGAGGGAAAACCTTGGTAAGGCATTTACCTAATGTTTGTGTGAAATCCTAGTTATTATTAGGGTAATGGAGAGGTCTGAGACTTGGAGCCTCTTGCACAGAGAGACTCCACCGGCGCTCTGCTCCAATAAGAGCATTGTCCAAGACTGTGTGAGACTAATTACTGCTTACTTTACAGTTAGATTATGACTGATCCTTTTCCACAGAGTATACAAACAATCATTTATAGTGTTTGTCTACTGTTCTCATGCTCTGCACTCAGTCAACATTCTTTATTCAGCTTAATTAGCCATAAAAAAATTCCAAAATAACAAACAATAACATCCAAAAAAAGATTAATGTGTAAAACTGATAAAACATGACATTACATGGATAATCAATTCATTCAATAACATACAACATAAGTAAAAGTATTTTCCTAATATAAATCACTCTCTGTATAAAATTTAAAATGGCTAACATAATAACTGGGGACGCAAGGATCTGTAAGAAAGGCAAGGATGAGCGACACTGTCTCAAAATTAGGGTACAGGGTATCCGTAGCAAAAATATTCTCCTTGGGATCATGTCTGACAGCACCAACCCAGGGGATAATGAAACAAATCTACATAGAATATGCCGAGACCTTAAGAATCTAAGCTGAGAGTAGTAATCCATCAGTGATTTCACATGCCTTTAGCTCCTCCTCATTTACTATTGAACTGTACCTCTTGAATGTCATCTGACCTCAAGCATGATTCTTTATGATCTTCTTTAGGTTACATTTGGCCCATCACTTGGTATCTTTTCATGCTTTGTACTTCTTGCTGCCTTCCATTTGTTTATTGGACTATATATGTTTTATCTAATTTTATCTTAAACAGGTTTTACCCAGTTCCCAACCAGTCATTAGATCTGACTCTGCTCCACTCCTGTCCATCTCCTTCCAAATTTTCAGGTCCTTCCTTATTTGTGTTAAACCCCCTCCTCCTGAATTCCCCATTGCCTGCTGAGGGCCAGCTCTCCCTATTAGTTAGTCTAGTACTAATCTTAGCAGGGGTCCGAATAAATAATAACAACAAAAATAACTTGTTACATGGTGTTTCATACCTCGTTGGTGTTTGGGACCAACAGAACAGGTGCTACTATTACCCAACGTAGTGGCATTCAATTTACTGACCATGGGTGGATGGAAGGCCGAGTCGCCCTTACCATGATTTGAACTCATGACATGTACATCATCACATGCTTCAGCAGCAACCTTTCAACTCACAGTCATCCCGTTGACTAAGGTAAGCTGGGGTGGGGTTCAGTTAAGGCTCAGTCTCATGTAGAGCTGAAGTGTGGAGATGACAGGAGTAACCTGGGAGGCAAAGTGAGGTGGATTGGGTTGACGTGGGACGTAATGATGAGGCAAAGTTAAGTGATATTGAGTAGACAAATTGATAGGTGGTTGGGGTGAGAATGGAGTGTGGTTAGGGATTCTAGGATAAGCTGAGGTAGGGAGGGTATGAAGGTTGAGTTACAGTTAAGGTTAGGTTTTGGGATGGGTTGTGGTCAGTCTGAGTGAGTTGCAGGTTTAAATAAAGAGGGAGTGAGATAAGACTGATCTTGGATCGAGGTGCGGTCAGATTGGTGTGAGGCGATGGGTTGAGGAGGAAGGGAGGTTGATGTGAGGTGTTCACACAGTGGTGACTAAATTATAAGGCAGCCAGGTACAAGTAATTGAATTATTCACCTATCCAGAGCCTCGTGTACATTCCCACACACGTAAACCAAATTATATGTATGACAATACCACATATGCCTTTACCACGCAATGCCTTTACCATGCATATACCTTCACAACGCACAGTAAGTATATTGTCACGTGGCCAGGTTAGGCCCGAGAAGAAACATTGCCATTTTTACGTTTCTTAAGTTGCCTTTTTTTCTACACAATGGCTTTTGACACACAAAAGAGTTTCTCTGAATCCACATTGCTTACAAATTCCACTTCATAAGTACACTATCACGACATCTTGAACATTTAGTACAAGGCCTTAACACACATTGTGCAAATGTTGCTGTCTGTTGTATGTCCATGTGGCGACAAGGCTATCACAGGAGAATAAATAATGTCAGCTTGGCTGAAACCTGGACACGAAAGCATGGATACTGTTGTAATGAACTTGCACGCATTTCTGTGTTCAAATCAGAGGAGCATTCTGCTGTCATTTCAAGGTCATCGCTGTTATCGAAGTCTCAGCCCATCTGATTCCTGGTTACCCTCTGTGAGGAGAGATGTCCAACTTGTGACCAAGCCGGGGGCTTGCACACACTTACCTTCAGGTAATGGGGAATTAGATAATCCAGTAAGACATTCTTGGAAGACCACCCACCCAATGCACCTAGATTAGGGAGTGCATAGTAGGAGTGCACTATACACAGAACATATATGCCAGCATTTACATTCTGCTTTAGCGCAATAGTGGAACTGTTCATTCTGTTCACTGTCCTCATTGCTAATCACATTTATTTGCTTTTGTCTTTTAATCATTGTAGTGCATACATTCTATACGAGAATCACAATGATTCAATAAATATTGAAACGCTTCTTTGTGTATTTCTTGTGCACCTACCTGAGTATGCACGAGTGACTGAGCGAAAAGGCTCTATATCTATTACCACGATTTCCTTGGTGAGGCAGGGTTGCCATGTTCTATGGTTGCCAAGACCTCTGGCCACCCATCTAGGTTTAGGGGTACTGTGACCTAGCAGGACTATCGGCCAACATATCATGAGGGTGTGCATGGAATCAGTCTAGCACCATCCCCAATGTTTATGTTGTTCAAATAAACATACAGTTCCTACTGAGAAAGTGAAAACCATACAACAATATGGTACGGTAGGTACGGTAAGGTAGGTGTATATATATATATATATATATATATATATATATATATATATATATATATTCACTTAAAAAACCATATGTTTCACACATGTTATAGTTAGGTGGATATTTCACTCGTAAAAAACCAATGAAATTCCCCCGTTATAGTTAGTTGAGATAACTATAACTCGCACGCCCGCAATCCTCTGCTCATGACGTCACATATTACATCACTCATGACATGGTCAGTGGCATCACTCATGACATCACTGATGACATCATCCTTGTGATAGAGTGGCGGTCGCGCGAGTTATAGTTATCTCTACTAACTATAACGGGGGAATTTCATTGTTTTTTTACGAGTGAAATATCCACCTAACTATAACATGTGTGAAACCTATGGTTTTTTCAGTGAATTTGCAAGGTTTTTTAAATGCTAATTCCTAACTATAACGTGTGTGAAACCTATGGTTTTTTCAGTGAATTTGTACGGTTTTTTAAATGCTAAGTTACTTTACGCCATTCGTGGAGTGCGCGCCCAGTTAACGCAGTTCGTTCCGTGCGCACACGGTGCGCTTCGCGCACCGTGTGCGCACAGTGAGCACGCGGTGCGCTTTGCGCACCGCGCGCCCACTTTACGCAGTTAGTGCCGTGCACGCACGGTGGTCACGCGTTGCGCTGCGCGCACCGCGTGCCCACGTTATGCGGGATGGGCCATATACGCACGATGCGCTTCGCGCACCGTGCGCACATGGGGGACATATTATGCGCATCTTTGTGAAATTTATTCTTTGTTTATTTCTTACCTTAAATAAGCCATGCACAAATGGTGCACTTCAGGCACCATTTGCACACGGGGTGGGGAGGGTGAGGATAATTTTTTTAAAAAAATTTTTTTACCGTACCGCGTACAGTAAGCGAAATCGGCGATTTTCCGAAAAAAAAGAATTTTTTTGGGGGCTTGGGGGTGGTTTGGGGACCCCTATATCAATGCTGGATGGTTAGGATCTCAAGAAACTGCCTCTTTAGACATTTTTTGGCATCGTTTTTGCTGCCCAACTCAGAGAGCGAGAGAGAAAATGGCGGCCGCCGCTTCCTGGTTTCGACCGATTCGAATGTTTACTAAGATCTAACAGCCAATCAAAATCGTGCTCGCGCACGCCACCGTACGCGTACGGTAAGCGCACCGTAAGCGCACCGTAAGCTGGCTCAGATATATATATTGATTTAAAGGCTATTTTCTCTGAATCTACTGAACAGATTTACACCAAACCTACAAAAGGCACTTCCTTGACCTGAGGACTACCTCTCTGCCAAATTTCAAGTAATTCTGTTCAGCCGTTCGGGCTGTAGCTGTGTCTAAAGGTCCTATGGAAAAATGCATGGGAAAAACGCGTTTTGGGACCCCCCTTTTATCTCAGCCCCCGCTTGACGAATTCCCCCGAGACTTTCAGGGTAGGAGCGGAGCGTAGCGCCCCACCTATTTTGAAAAATTCGCGAGGATTCGTCGACCGGCGCCAAAGTTATTCAAAATAGAATGTTGCGGATTTCCTATGGAAACGTGGTCCTAACTATAACTACCTACTGGCGACCGCCAGTAGGTAATATATATATATATATATATATATATATACATATATATATATAGTAATTGCAACCCCCTATATAGTTAAATTATTTTAACTCTACATTTTTTCTTTATTGGGGCAGACCCCACAACCCCCCTTTTTAAAATTATTTTCATTCCCCCCTTTCTAACCTTACTAACCAATTCTTCTACCCACCCTAAACCCTAAAAAATACCCTTACCACCTTATACCCCTACCAACTCCTAAACCGTAAAGATTTCTTACCATCCTATACCTCTACCCACCCCTAAACCCTGAAAATACCTTATCGACCTATACCCATATCCAACGTTAAACCCTAAAAATGCCCTTACCACCCTACACCCCTACATACCACATAAACCCTAAAAACACCCTTACCATCCAATATCTCCACCCACCCCTAGCCCTAAAAACACCCTTACACCTTGTCAGGAAGCCAAGGACTTAACCAGGCGTGTTCCACACTTTTTCCTTTCTGGGCTCCAGACAAATTCCCCTATGAGTAAAGAAAAGCCAGAGACAACCTATTAAGATACGTGTCTCTTTAAAAATCACTTCTCCTTTGGACAGGGGAGTGGCCGTCAGGAGAAGTAGGGAGCATGCCGGACGTTAAAGGAAGAAACGTAGAAATGGCCTCTTTCTTCGAGACACCAGAAGGAGGTGCCTGCGGCATTTCGGAGGATGCCATGAGGAATGCTATTGAAGAAGAAGAAGGATGGGAGCGGATTAAAGGGAGACTACGACTCATCGGGTAACAGGGCTCTCCCAGCAGAGGTTGGCTAAGACAAGGCCACAGGTGGGACGCGTATGCCAGCCACATTCCAGGAAGAGTGTGACTTTCTCAGGTATATAACCACTTGCGTGCCTTGGGTGACCGCGCGGGTAATGGAGGGAGCACAGTGGGAGAGAGTGCAGGGAAAGCGGCACGCGTGTAGTGCTCACTTTTCTCTCTATCATTCTATTATGAGGAGCACCCCCTCTTACGAGTTTTCTGGAAAATAACTAGATGGCCCATGACTGTCTCGGGACATAAATACTTCTAAATTCACGAACCTCACTGTGGCGTGTAGTAATTGGAATTTATAGCAACAACAGTAGTACTCACCTGTCACCATTTGTTCCATCTGCCGAGGGCGAGCCAGTCCTGCTGTAGAAGACGAACCTGCCGGAAGTGAAGTTATACCACCTGTGCCCTCCAGATCGTACATGTTTAAAATAACCTATAAACTTAATAAATGGAACTTTAAAAACATAGAAATAAGGGTCTCCGATAAATCGGTCAGTCCTGCAGAGCATCTGAACGCTCACACCACCCTACTCTCCTACCCACCCCTAAACCCTAAAATTACCCTTACCTTCTGGGTAGTTCCCAGGTTTAGGTGGAGAGCAGCTCCTATATAGAGCACCCTATAACACAAGCAACTCTCTAAATTTGCTCACCTCAAATGTCTGTTTTTTAGCAGTCTTTGAGCATAGGATTAGCTCAGTGCCATCCACGCAGAGCTAGAAAGGGACAAAGTATTTTGCCATTTACACAGGAAAGTCTTTAAGGATAGGTTCAGCTAGTGCCATCAATTCAGAGCAGTAAATTTACAAAAGGATTTTACCTCTCCAGGCACAGTATTACAGCTTTGGATGGTAAATTGGGTTTGCACAGGTATTCCCTATTCTGGGGGCGTTTATTAGAAATAACCTCAGCAACCTCAAACGCAGTTCCACATACAGGGATCTTGAGTCAGACTACTAGGAAGGGCTGTGAGGGGTGTGGCACTTCTCGTGGGACGCAGGAAACAAACAGAAAAGACCATTGAGAGGCACTGGATGAAAACCACGTCTGCTGCCCAATCACACATCCTGAAACCCCATCGGCTGCCCAATCGTACATCCTGTCATATTCCTGCTACAGGCTAAAAAGGGTCACAGCTTGCTGACCCAGAGAAGCCTAGCCGGACTGCCAATGTCTACAAGTCATCTCAGGAAAGGCTTGGCATCTTCCGTGCGATAGCACTGCTTGCATAAGCAGCAGTCTATTTAACTTTGCAGCTATTCTGCTAAGAAGTATTGCTAACTTTGAAATGAAGATTTAGAGCCTCACAGTGTGTGTCCCACCAATTCGCCATGTGGACGGAGTATGTCGAAGAGGACCCCCCCCCCACATAATTTAGAAATGACCGCCAAGCAGACGGTCATTTATAAAAGCATTGCTAGGAACTATCATGAAGGAGGTTCCTGGCAATGTATATTACTCTGTGAAGAGGGTTCAGGCACCAGGATGCAGCCCTGTAGTACAGAGTAATCTTTTTTTCTTTTCAAAAAGAAAATCCAGAAACTCTTTGAAAGGAAAAAATATAATGCTCCTCTTGCCACGGGAGTCTTCTTCCATGGCGGGGGAGCATTCTAATGATTTTACTTCTTCCTACTGTCAGGTTTTACCTGGCGGTAAGAGACAGTAAAAGATGACTACATGTCCACCCATCCAAATTGGGCGGGCGAAAGTGTAGCCATTTCTCTGATGGCACTTATTCCGTCGCACCGACGTATCCATACCGCCAATATGTAAATCAGGTCCTAAGTCCGTTGGGTATAGCACCATCTCACCCACTCATTCTACTGCCACAATACCAAACATGTGTGAACATTTGAGACCATACTTACTGTTTGAGTTCACCACAACCTTGTAATGTGACATCACCAAGATCCTCGAGAGCTTTGAGCCCTCTTCACTCAGCCAGGATATTTGCAACCCAGAGGGTTCAAGGTTGACCCCTCAGATTGGACTCGCGCTTCATGCTTGTTTCTTGGAGATGGTGGTGAAAGAGGTAGGAAAGCTACACCTTCCTCCAGCAAACTTCCTCCATACTGAGAATCTCTAGGAATTCCCTATCATAAGATGACGCGTTCAGAGCTGGGTGGGAAGGTAAATCACCAGGGTTCTGCTGGGTTCAGGAATGTCATACCGAGGTGGAGGCCTGAATTAGCTTTGCCAGGTGAATCTGAAGGCATGACTGGTGGATGGCTGACTTGGTCTATTAAAAGCTCTGTATTTAGAGGTTCATCCACTAAATGGGATGGGTGCTCTGCCTCCTCACTGTACTTCCGGAAGGAGGGGTTGGAGCAAGATTGAAGTGCTACATCCATCTGTGCAGTTTAGATGGCAAGTGGAAGGAGACACTCGTCTGACAGGTTTAACCGCTCCTCAACTTCATACCATCCAAAAAATATGCGTCAATTAACATTTTACTTTCCAAGATAATGGCTCTCATTAATATTTCAAAATCTTTCTTGGGGTAGAAAGAAAATGAGTTGGAGATGGTCGGATAGTTTTAAGGAAAGTGAGAGAGCGGTAAGAAAGATAGGTGGACTGAAGGATGGTGCAAGAAGGACATGGGAAGAGGGAGAAAACAATTGGGAATTGCAAAACAGAACAAGTTTCGTCTATTAATATCCAGTTATATAAATATCCTCTACTAAGCAAATGAGATGCTGCATTTAAGGTGCATTTGTAATCTGTATGCAAGACCGGCAGAATATCCCCAGTCCACAGAGGATATCAGGAAACTAGGCTTATCGACATCCTTCCTACACAGAACTTTGGACGACCTTTTGAGCTGAACACGCTCTGGCCTCTGATAAAGCAAGTCCATGGAGCATAACTTCTTCTTTGAAATTCAAATGTGCCGTTTTCTGGTTAATGAATAAATAACAAGCCCTTTGAAACGAAATATAGACAAATTCAGTAATATTTTTCAGAGAAACGGAGCAAAAGGGTGTGTTTTGCTAGATAAAATCGCCTTCTTAGCTCAAATGCTCTAAATAACGTTAAATAAGCCTATATTTGAGGTCTGCATCTGTTCTCTAACAAAATGACATGTTACTGGGTATGTGGTGCAGTGTTAGTCAGTTGCAAGGCCTCTTGGTGTTTGAGCAGACTTTGGTCTGCGACTGTGATTCGACCAATGGGGGATCTACTCGGGGAGACTTCCTACGAATCCATCATTTGTGTTTTGGAGGGTGTGAGTTATCCTCATAGATGTGTTCTGCAAGAGTGTGGGTCCTGCGATTTTCCAATCTAGCCAGTGTGGATGTGTAGAGGGGTTGCCTGTGTGGCCGTTTTCAGTGAAGTCTCTAGTCATGAGTTAATCTTCCTAACTTTTGACAGCTGTTCATCTCAACGCAAATTCAGTACTCGCAGACCTCTTGAAGGTGCTGGGGTGCACCACTACTTCACTATGTGTGGGAGACCAAGAGGTGCCACTGCGGAGGTTCAAATAATTTCTGATCGTGTGTTAAAGGTAAGGAGAGGCAGAGGCTGATATCTAGTCACCTGATTGAATTCTGATTACCCCTACTTCGGTGGTAGGAAGTTGCTTTTCAACTGTTGTTGGATGCCCTATCCCTTTGTCTCTGGTCCATGTCATTTTATGTGATCGACCCAGAAGATTCCTGCTGTAGACATTTTAGAGTTCAGGGTGCAGGTTGTGTTCTTCAAATTAGAGGTCATGGGGACCTGTTTTTTGATCCGGACATTTTTCCCTGTGTGGCGTTTGTTGTCTGCAGAATTACTTGCTAGGGGTTGCTGTCCTGCACAGATATGTCAGATGGTGTCAGCCACGATTCGTGGGCTTGCTATGTGAAAATTCAACTTGGCAAGAAAGTTAAATAGATAGTCCTGACACTGACCTTTGTATGGAGTTAATGGTTCAAACTCCACATTAACACAATTTGCTGAGGCATAGCAATAAGCTAGCTACTCTTGGAAGGAATATAAAGTGGTGTACCTATTCTGTCAAAAACACAGGTCATTTGTGCTTTCTGTTAGGACCAAAGGAAGCAATCTCAACTTTTACTGAGTCCTACTGGCGGTAAGCAAATTGCAACTGAAGAAAAACTGTCAATATGGATTTTATTGAGACCACGGGTGAGTTTTGATATTCTTTCTAGGATGGCTTAGGAGTTTGCAAATCCCACTGTCCAAGAAAACACAAACATTGGCCCTTTGTTATAATATATATATAATATTGCACAGACTCAAACCAAGTAATAGGGCTCAGTTGTCTAAGATTACTCACTCAATGGGCACTTTGCTACCTCTTCCAAAGAGGTCACACACTGCATAGACTCAAGCCTATGCTCAGCCACTACTGCTCATGATCCCACATTTCATGAACTTAAATCTGCAAGCAGTCAAAGCTGCCACATATACTGCCTGGGCTTGAACCCTGCGCTTAAGCAACTTCGACTGTTGCAATACACTTCGCTTGATTAGAGACCTTGAGCTCAGCCATCTCGGTTTATGCTCACATTTTACAAAAACCCTACGAGAACCCGCAAGCGACCTGCTACCGTAGACTCCAACAAATCTGCTTTTTAGGTCTCGCCTGATCCAGCGCATGCGCTGGTCTGGCCGAGACATTTTGTATACGGGCTTTTCAAAGTGCTGCCGTGGCCTAAAGCTTCAGTGCACGTGAACGTGCACGCGCGCAGCGCCATGTGTCTTTCCTCCGCAGCACGCGATCACTGTCACTTTCGCGGACGCGTGGCGAAAGCTTGTTTTTTATGCTAAGCGGCTTGCAGGTCACCTTCCCAACCAGAGACACTGGCAATAAATAAAATAAAATAAATTAAAAGGGGAGGGGGGATGCGAAAGGAGAGTAGAAACATAGAGGAAGGGTGACAACGTGAAAGGACAGGGTAAGGGGTACGGTATGGCATAAGGCATGGCTACAGAGAAATAAGGCAGAGAATGAGTTGAGGCAAAATAGGTAGGGGGACAGAAAGAAGGAGTACAGAGGACGCACGCAGGTTGAGTGAGTCTAAGACGAGGGTGTAGGGTAGGAAGGTACACCAAAGTTGTTAAAGTGTACATGGATGAGGTAGTCTGACAGTGCAGCAGAAAAGAGGGAGCAGAAATACAGAGAAGAGGAAGCAAGTAGAAAAAAAGTAAGAGAGGGATAAGACCGGGAGAGATAGATAAGATCGTAAGTTACGGAGGGCAGAGAAGGGAGCAAGTGCAAGAGAGAGCAGAAATTAGAAAACAGGAGAGGATTTATGGAATGGACAGAAGTTGAAGTGGTGATAAAGAGAAGAGAAGGCACAGAAAGAAGCATGCAAGAACATGAAGACATGGGAAATCTGAGAGAGCAGCACCGCACACAGAGTATCAGCTCTGCCCTGGTCTTGCCACATTTGCAACCCACCAGCTAAAACTAACCATGGATTGCACCCAGTCTCTACACTGCAGGGTTCTAGGAAACAAAAGTGGCTTCACAAGTAAAACTGAGAGCCTGGCTGGGGTCTGAAGGGGCTTGGATCTAGCTGGACTGAACATCATAAAAGAAGAAAATAATCACCCTCTGCATAGGAAAAAATAAATGATACTGGCATGTGTAAAGGCATTTCATAAATATAGAATAATCACCTCAAATTATTAATGTATACAGTATAATTAAAAAAATAACAAATTAGCAATGTGATGCTGATTCTCGCATTTGTTATCAGAAGTGGCAGTGGTCCCAAGTATAACCAGCAATGGCATAGCCAATAGGTCTTGCCTTTGGGACCTTATAAGTATTTAATTATGCAGCACAATATCCTTGGTGCAACATCAACTGTTGAAAGCTAAACACTTATAAGGTCCCAAAGGCGAGACCTATTGGCTATGGCAATGCTTGTTAAAATAAAGAAAGTTGCCAAAGCTGGTTTTGTGGCCCTGCAGAAACTGTCTCTGTTCCAGGACACTGAGGTCTGCTTCAAAAGGAAGAACTCAGTCAGTACGTAGCTCTGCAATGAATAAGGAAATATGGTGAACACCTGGGTCCAACCGCTTCACCAAATGTCTTTTGTTCAATAACACTCTAGTACCTTGCTGTACAAATTCTCACAGCGCGCATGAGTTTGGCTGGTGGTGACCGCCAGCCGCAGCGATTACATCGCCATGTCTGGCCCTGGTGTCACTGATGGGGAAAGCCTCGCTGACACAAGGCAGGCCTGCTGCCTGTCTCTGGTATCACAGGCAGACAGTGGAATGTAAAATGCCCGCCTCACCAGTCACATGTACACACAACAGCAAGGCTAGCGTGCTCCCCGCCTTTCTGTCCATCTGCAGGGCCTCTGCACCACCAGGACATAACAAGCGCATATTTTGGAGAAGCGGACGTGCCAGCGCCCGTAGACATGCCATATTATTCTGAGCTATTACTCACAATTGTCTTCCACTGAAAATGTGTAGATTTGTACTTATTGTTTTGAAAAGTGCCTATTTAATATTTTCATAAAGCAGAAACGCGGAAGAGCTCTAGAAGGCAGGTGGAGGATGGTGGCCTCTACATTTAACACTTTATAAATGAAACACTGCAGAAATAAACCAGCGTCTAAATACATTGCTATAGCGCCTACATATGAAACGCCTCCAGGCACTGAAGTCTGGCACGTGATTGTGAACGACACTGGGCTTTCAGTCAATTTCTACACAAAAAACCCTCTAACACAGGAGAGACCAGATCACTTTTGTGCACACGGAAAATACACGAGGATGTAGGAGTTCGTGAGGCAAGCGTTGGGTAGAAGGGTGCTGGGAAGGAGGAAAGAATGAAACGAGAGTGGACAGAAGAAGTTCTGCAAGATGAAAGGAGAGAAGACAGGATAACGCCTACAGGAAAGAAATGAGATTGGGAGTTAGGTTTAGGGAAGTGTGGATGGGAAAAAGAGAAAAATTTGAAAGGAAATGATGCGAAATGAGGGGCGACTAGAGAAAAAAACAGAGATAGGCAAGGGGAGGGAAAAGAGAAGATGAGAATGAAATGGAGCGTAGGCTACAGGAAAGATAAAGGAATTTAAGGGAAGAGGTAATACATGAAAGAGACTAAGAGGAGTGATGAGGTGAGGTAAGAAGATAAAACAGAAGAGAAAGGAAACAGGAACTGAAGTAGAGGTGGGGGTGAGAAGCGAGGTGAGAGGAACGCGGAAACAGGAAAGAAACAAGCAGAGAGAATAAAATGTGAGACAGGAGTTAAAAAATTGAAAAGGGAGTGTAGAGAAATGAAGAAGAAGGAGGGTGAAAGAGAGGCGAGCTATAACAGAAGAGAGAAGGAAGGATGAGACGTGAAGACGAAAAAGGAGATGAAAGAGAAAGGGGGAGGAAAGAGGAGGAGCTGTGGACGGTGGGAGAGATGAAAGCCATAAGGAGAAACGAGTAAAAGTTGGAGGATTTGAACTGGAATTATAGAAAGAAGTAAGCGAGAATGGAGACAGCGGAAGGACGGCACAAGGGAGGGAAATAGAGGCGTGGGGTAGAAACGAGCAGAGATCGGTGAAATGAAGTCAGACACAAGAGAGAGTGTGTGGTTGGGTTTTACAGCGAAAGTAAGATAAGAAGTGCGAGCAAAAACGTGTGGGTGCATCCGTCTCTTCGGAACTTTCCCTACAGGACATCATGGGCGCCATTGATGGCATCAGGGAGACCATCGCCACGCAATACGAGGCCCTGGCCCGCAAGATCGATACGGTGGCGATTGATGTCACCTTAATACGGGCAGACCTCTCCAAAACAAACGAGAGGGTTCAAACTCTCGATACGCGGACCTCCACCCTGGGTGCGGATGTGGCGGACCTGCAGGCCGCGCTCGGCGACATCAAGGTGGTCAATGAGCAGATGGCCCGGCGGCTGGAGGACTTCGAGGGACGGGCCCGACGCAACAACATCCGTGTCGTCGGCGTACCGGAGTCCTCCGACGACCGCCCGGTTGACCTCCTGGTCGAGGAACTCATCCTCCAACGGCTGACCCCTGCGGGCTTGAGTAAATTTTTTGCCGTTGAACGGGCTCATCGAGTTCCGGGCGGGCGGCCACGGCCGGGGGCCCCCCCGAGGCCTATCGTGGCCAAACTGTTTTACTACAGAGACCGGGATGCGATTCTGCAGGCCTCGCGGGTCCATGGCCCGGTTCGATATGAGAACTCATCCATTAACTTTTATCCGGACTTTACTCAACTTGTCCAGAAACAGCGGATGGGATTCCAGGGGGTGAAACGTCGTCTTCGTGAGCTGGGCCTAAAGTACTCTATGCTCTACCCTGCCAAACTCCGAGTGGAACATGAGGATCGGACTGCCTTCTTTGACTCTCCTGTGGCCGTGAGTGACTGGTTGGACTCGCTGCCGGACAGAGGTGGCCGTCCCGGGCCCTCTGCGGGTGCCAACGGTGACGGGTCCCCTTTGGAGTGACTCTTGGTCCTTGATTTTGCCAATTTGCACTGCTCAGCTGGGTTGTACTTTTTTGGTTCAGTGTGTTTTGCTAGTACCTGTATGGGGGGCGGGCGGGGACGGGTCCCTTTCCTCCTCCGGGGTCTTTTTGTAGACTGGGGTTAGTTGGGCGACAGGCACACTGCAATTTGGGGGGGTTTTTTGGCCCGCAGGGGTGCAGGGTGGGGGGAGTTGGGTGTTGGGGGGGGGTGGGGGGGAAGGAGGGGTTGTTTTGTAGTGTGGTTTTTGTTTGCAGGGCGAGGTATTGATTTTCTGCCACCTTTGGGACTTGTGCTACTTGCGGGGGGACCTCTGATCTATTGGAGGGGATGGGGGGGGACGGGTTGAAGCTGATGTCATGGAACGTCAATGGGTTGGGGGACCGTATCAAACGGGGTGTAGTTCTGCAGTATTTGCGTCGTCTGACTCCTGATGTGGTGTTTATCCAGGAGACGCATTTGGTTGGCAATGTCTGCCATGCAATGAACAGGGGGGGATACCGCCTAGTGGCTCACTCTGGTTTCACAACTGGCTCCAGGGGGGTGGGCATTCTCCTGCGATCCTCACTTCCGTTGGAGATCACGAGGGTGGTCTCAGATGACAGAGGGCGTTATGTTTGTCTGACTGGGAGGTGGGAGGGGCATCCCCTTGCCCTGGTCTCAATTTACGTCCCACCGGGCCTCCAGAACTCCACCTTCGCGGACTTGGGTCGAATGCTGCTTGAACTTCCGGATGGCCTTTTGCTTATGGGCGGGGATTTTAACTCGGTGGTTTCGGGGGACCTGGATCGTCACCCACCCAGGGCCCTCCCCGCTGCCCAGGCTTGGCTAGGTGGTCTGTTGGAGACCTTCGGCCTGGTGGATAGTTGGCGATTAATGCATCCGACCCAATGTCAATACACCTTTCACTCTGGGGCACATGGGAGTCTTTCTAGGTTAGACTATTTCCTTATGCCCGCGGCGCAGACGGGTCGAATTCGAGAGGTCAGGCACCTGGCGAGGGGTATCTCCGATCATTCCCCGCTGTGGCTTCTCTTTGACACCGAGTCGCGGTCTGCAGGGCGGATCGCTCCCATTAACCCGTGGTACCTGCGAGACCCTACGACCCGCGATAGTCTGGTTAAGGCTATGGACCAATACTTTCTTGAAAATGAGGGGTCTGTGTTGTCTGCAATGTCCCTGTGGGAAGCCTTTAAAACCGTAATCCGCGGACACGCCCTCTCCCAGATAGTGGTGGCCAAGAAGCTCAGGAGTGAGGCGGTGGTGAAGCTGGAGACTGACATCTCGGGGCTGGAGTCGGCCTTGGAGGCGGGTGTCACTCCGGACGGGCTCCATGCCCTCAGCCTGAAACAGTTTGAATACAGATCTCTTGTCACCGACGCTGCCAAAACTATGTATAGGGAGCAGCAGGGTCGGTTGTATGATGCCGGGGACAAGGCGGGAAGGCTGATTGCGTGGCTGGACAAGAAGGAGAGAGTGAATCGTGTGGTCCCGGAGTTGCGTGTCTCGGATGGAGTGTGTGTGACTGAGCCTGGTGAGATTGTGGAATGTTTTGCCGACCACCTCCGGACTGTGTACTCCCCGGTGACTGATAGGGATGAGGAAGATTCTCGCCTTCTCCTGAGGGACATTGCTTTGCCTGGCCTTTCTGCCGAGGACCGTGAGCAGCTGGACGCTCCCTTGTCGGTGGATGAAATCGCGACTGCGATTCGGTCCCTTCGCTCGGGCAAGGCCATGGGTCCCAACGGTCTACCTATCGAATTATATAAGTTGCGCCCAGATAAACTAGCTCCCTTCCTCAGTCGTATGTTTCAGGAGTCCCTTGAGGCCGGTTCCCTTCCGGTCGACCAGCGACTGGCCACGATAGTCGTGATCCCCAAGGAAGGTAAGCCACGGGACCGCTGTGCCTCTTACAGGCCTATCTCACTGCTAAATGCAGAGCCTAAAATCCTGGCTAAAGTCCTTGCCAATCGTTTGTTGAGCGTCATCTGCGATCTGATTCATCCTGATCAATGCGGCTTCATCCCACATCGCAACACCGCCCTCAACTTGCGGCGTCTCCATGGCGCCCTCGCCAGGGCGGAGTACCTCTCCGAACCGGCCGTGCTGGTTTCTTTAGATGCCACGATGGCCTTTGACACCATCGAGTGGCCATTCCTCTGGGCTGTCTTGACCAAATTCGGCTTTGGGGAGGGATTTCTTGGCTGGGTGAAGCTTCTCTACACGGGACCCATGGCTCAGGTGGTGGTTAATGGGCGGGTCTCTCGGCCCTTCGCTCTCGGTAGGGGTACGAGGCAGGGGTGCCCGTTGTCCCCTCTGCTCTTTGCTCTCGCCCTGGAGCCACTCGCCGCTTGGCTCCGCTGGGAGCCCTCGATCAGGGGGATCCGGTGGGCCCCGGGCTTTGAGGATCGGGTCTCGTTATATGCTGACGATATCCTCCTGTATCTTACCTCGCCGCGGCAGTCGCTTAACGTTCTCTTCGATGTTCTGACTTCCTACGGGAGAAATTCGGGTCTCACGATTAACTGGTCTAAATCCTGTGTCTATCCTATCTCCGGTGGCCCCCCTCTCCTGCCGCCTCGGCTTTCGATCCAAATATCTCTGTCCGGCTTTAAATACCTGGGGATACACATCTCGCTGGACCCGGTAGCTCGCTATGAGCACAATCTCCTGCTTCCACTTCGGCGTTTGAGGGAAGACACGGCTCGGTGGTGTAGGCTGCCCCTGTCCCCACTGGGTCGGGCCGCATTGTTTAAAATGATGTCCCTTCCCAGGTTCCTCTATGCACTTCAGAACTCCTTCGACATCATTCCAGTGGCCTACTTTCGGGAAGTAGAGAGCCTGCAGAGGAGACTGGTGTGGGACGGACGGGCGCGTATCGCCCTGGCCAAACTCACTCTCCCCTGGTACGACGGGGGCATCGCGCTTCCCGACATTCGCAGGTATTATTGGGCCTCACAGCTATCAGCCATTAACCATGCCACGTATGCGCCTGGCTTGAACCCGGCGTATGAGATGGATAAATTCCTGCTTCCCGGCGGTAACTATAACAGGGCGCTTTACTCCCGCTCGGCTGGACGGACCCTGACGGGCCCCACTAAGATCGCGGTACGGATTTGGAAGGTGGCCAATGTAGCCATGGGCTGGAGTGAGCGACTGACATGCGCGACTCCTTTATTTGCCTCCGACCGACTGGGAAGCCTCTGGACAACGAAGGGGTTTGACCGTTGGGACACGATTGGCATCAGTAGAGTGGGAGACTTATGGATGAAGGGCGCGGTTAAGACCTTCGCGGCGCTCCAGAGCGAATACGAACTCACAGAAAAGGAGTTCTTCCGATACGCCCAGGTTCGGCATGCCCTGCTCTCTGTCTTTGGGGAGGGGACCAAGATCCCGGCCTCTTCGCCCCTCGAGGACCGCATACTTGATGGTCATGTTCCCGACAGTACTATCTCCTTAATCTATAAAAAACTCATTAATAATCGGGCCGACCTATTGGTGCGCCTTCGGGAGACGTGGACGGGGGACGGGGTGGAATTAGACGACGAGGACTGGCAGTCCGCACAAGGAAGTCGCCATTCCAGCCCGTCTCCGCCTGGTCCAGTTAAAGATTCTCCATCGGGTGTATGTGACGGGCCCCCGTCTGGTCTCGATGGGATTCTCGGAAGATGGGCTCTGCAAGCGGGGGTGTGGGCTCAGTGCCACCTTTCTCCATATCCTTTGGGAGTGCCGGGAGGTGGCGGAATACTGGCGTCGGGTTCATGGGGTCATGGGACAAGTCACCGGGGTGGCGCTGCTGCCGGAGGTGCGTCGCTGTGTCTTGAATGTGTGGGAGCCCAATGATTATAACGCGGCGCAGACTCGGTGGGCGGCCCTGGGCTACATGATTGCTAAGAGGGATATAGCGCAGCTTTGGGGCTCCCAGCGGCCACCCACCGTGTCAGTATGGAAGGAAAACATGGACTGGTGTATGTTCAGGGAGAAGACGGTATATGTGGCCCGCGGTAAACCCTGGGCATGGGGTAGAATTTGGGGGCAATGGAACGTGTATCGTGGGGGTATCTGTACGCCCCCCCTAGTGGACACCGATATTGCCCTGTCCCCCTGACCCTTGATGGTTCCTTGCAACTGATTGTAATAATCGAATATAGATGTTCCTTTCCCGTTACCCCCCCCCGATCTTTCAGCACTCCCTCCTGTTGATAGCTAATTGAAGGTTTGGAGTAAAAGTCCCCCGGATGTAGCCTGACCCATGCTTTTTGCCCGTATGCCTCGCCTTTTGTTTTTTGTTGTTATTTATGTCAAATGTATGTCTCCTGCTTCTCTTGAGCTATCCTGAGCCATTTACGGGGCTGGGCCCCAGGTGTCGCCTACGGCTTTACCTAATGTACGATCCTTTCTGAGTCTAGCGGCCGGCCCTGGTGGTTGTAGGCCCATGCTTGTAACTGCCTTATTGTTTTAATAAAAAAAATTAAAAAAAAAAAAAAAAAAAAAAAACGTGTGGGTGAGGAGAGAGGAGCGCACAGGGCTCTCTCCTCACGTGCAGGCTGCAGCAGGGGAGAGAGGCGGAGGGGTGCACCCGCGAGTGGTGCGCGCGCTGGGGAGAGCAGTCTGCTCTTTTTCAAAGCACATACTCGTGCTTGTGGTGCACCGCTGGGCACTCCCGCAAGGCGTATGCTGCCACAAGCACGAGTATGTGCTTTGAAAAAGAGCTGCACGACGGCTAAAGGTCTCCTACGCAGCGCATGCACTCTGCGTAGGCGAGACCTAAAAGGGCTGAACCATCACCACTTGGACACAGACAAGACCCACACAATGTGTTAATGTCTGTGTGGTTACATAGTTTCGCGTATAAATGTGTATGTATGTACATGGTCTTGTGTCTATATGTCTTTGCTGATGTGTGTCTGTGAGTACTTTTATGTGTTAATTGTTACAGGGCTGCGTTTTTGTGTGTATTTGGGAAGTAAACTTGTGAGGTAGTTTTGTGTGTTTCAGTGTAAGCGCGCTTGGGATTGTGAGTTTTTTTTTTAAATATAAAAGCTTATCTCTGTGTGTGTATATGCGCACCTATAGCAGGCTTCATTTTCCAGCAGTTTCACCTTTGCCTCCAGTTGTATAACAAAATGAGCTGCATCTTCACAAAATTCAGCAAAGTACTTATTCTCCTTATGAACCGAAATGCCTCCCTTTCAACCTCTCACTCACATTCTGCCCCACATTTTACAGCCTTCCTTCCATACTTCTAGTAATTTCCCCCATTGATGTCACTTCCTAATCAATAGTCCTTAATGTGGCTTGAAGCTCTTTCAGCGCCACCATGAAAAGGGACTCTTCATTAAAGAGGTTGTTAGTTGCTTGCTACCAGGTAAGGCTCTGGCCCAGCAACAGGTCTTGTGGATGCAAGGCGTTCTCATTCCCTTGTCTTGGGCCTCCGTAGGCAGCATGCACCCTCCTAACAGATAGCAGGGTGGCTAGGAGCACAGCTCAGGTCTTGTCCTAGCTCCCGTTTCAGCACCCACCCATTACTCATAACCTGGAGCAGCAGCCAAGCCCATGAGCAGCTATCTCCACTCAGGACTGTTTGAGTTAGGGATATCCCCTCTCTCTATGTGAATCTGCCACATCCTGGGCACCAGGACCACACCGCTGGCACTGGTATGCTGTGGCAATCTCAACTGACCAAGGCCATCTCCCAACAGTCACCGAAAGTACTACCCTGTGCCCCAGCCAGTTACGAGTCAATCTAACGTCCACCAGACTTGGTTGGCACAATTGTATTTCTTAGCTGGTCCTGGGAGAGGAGAAAGTGTCCTAACTGCCCACCTTAGAACCAAGCAAGCTCCACACAAACCACCAACCGGAGATCAGGAGCGCTGCAGCTTCCTCTCCTCATTGCTTGCCTCAAAATGCCCCTCACTTCAGTCCTGGCCCCGCTGAGGCATCCAGCTAAGGCACAGGGAAAATGTCAGCCACTTCCTAGCACGCCTGGTTGCTCTTTTGAATGTCCAGGGTTTTCAATCCAGGTGAATTCTGCAAGCGGGGTGTTTTGCGATTGCCCATCCAAACTGCAGTAAAGGTGGGATGTTGTTGGGTTGTCTCTGCAGGATGCACCCAATTAGAAGTGCAAATCTTATAATCTTCTACCCAAATTTGAATCAGCTATGGTGTTGCTCGTTTGAGGATTTCATACCTCTCACATCTTCCAATATTCTTCCGCGCCTTGAGCATCATGACCCCTTCTTATTCTTCTTTGATGGAAAATAGATGGGTTTTGTTTCCTGAATTTGTGGAGTATTAACTAGTTGCAGATTCAGTGTGATGTGGTAAGGCCTGTGGTGTTGAGTTTATGTGGGTATTTGGAGATGCGTGACGCATTCAGTTTAGTTCTGTGTTTTTGTGGTGAATATTATGCGTTCTCCTGTGATGATAGGATCAGCGTCTTGAGGGGTGGGATCTGTGGTGTAGTCTAAAGTGGTGCTTCACTATGGTAATGGGTCTCCACTAATGTGAATGCTATATTGAATATGTAATATCGTTGCATTGTGTGGTGTATGGTGTTTTGTATGGACTTATGACATGGATGTGGAGTCCAAACTGGTATGTGAGTGAGTATGCTTAAGGTAAACTTGTCATGAAAAGTTGATGGGGGGGAGAGGTGTTGGAGTGCTACTGAGATGGCAATGCTTACATAGTTTTTTTTTTTGGCATTTAATAATTTAAGCGTACATACAACGTGTGTCGCATAGATAAATGTGATTCATAAGTATCAGAGTAGACCTTCATCAAAATAGAGAGTACATCAATATCTTATTCAGTATGGATGTGGTCTGTGTATGGCAATGCTTACATAGGTTATAAAACTTCGGGGCTTTGTTGACGCTGTCAAGGTGTCAGGTTTTTAGTCTCACGAGTTTTGTTGGAGTAGGGCTGACTATAGCTAAATCCTGATAAAAATGCTTTTGGAGTGGCTTTAAGTGTGGTAAACTAAGCGGCTTTGGTGCTGTACTATGGGCATTGTATCATGGGTAGGGGTGGGCGGAATTTGCGAAATTAACTTTCGCAAATTATCGCGAAAATGTTTAAAATTATCGCAAACAAGCGGAAATATCGCGAAGATGCGGAAGTTTTTTTCCGGCATGTTCGCGAGATTTTCTGCATGTTTGCGGGTCGCCAACTTACCCATGTGGTTGCTTGCGGGCGCGGCCATCTTGTTTTGAGTTGTCTCGCGGTGCATGATCGCGAGAAGAAAGACGTGATCGCGCAACGCATGACGTCATTGCGGGCGCGAACTGTCGCGAGACAGCGCAAATGGCTAAAAACAATACAACATCTCATGGAGAACGCGACCGGATCAAGAAAACTTGTCGGCGAACGCAGGGATTCAGGTAAGGCGATCGCGCGCACGCGAGAATGTATTATTTTACAGCGCGAGCAAGAAACAAATTATCGCCAAGCTGCGGAAACCGGAATTTTTGACATTTTAGCGCTCTCCGCGGAACGCGAAAATGTCAAATTATCGCAATTTCCGCGAACGGAACGAAATTTTCGCCCAGGCCTAATCATGGGTAACGTCTGATAGGAAGTCGTATGGTTGGTGAAGAGGAGGACTTATAGTTTTAAGCTACATTAAAGGATTTTTTGTGCTCCAAAGTGGGCAGATCTTTAAAGGTTCGGTTGGATACATCTGTGCAGGGTTGAATGCAAGTGAAACTCTCATTCCGTTTTGTTTCATTGGGAGTATTTTACTCGTTCGGGATACAGGACATGAAGAGAAAACCTACAAAGAAACTTCAAGTCGTACAATATGACATCTGTAACGAGAAAAAAAACCAGACTAAACAGTGCATTTCTTATGGCTATAGGTACCCATTCAATTATTTAAGTAGAAAATTTGGAAATCTAAAGTGGTTAGCAAGTAAGTTCAAACAATGGAATGAAATGAGTGATTTGTTACCATCCTTCCACATGAGGGAAGGGTGGATGAGGCAATGTGCCTGGTGTCCCATGATTGACATCAGCTACGCAGTTTTATAAAAAATCTTCCGACGTTTGGAGTGTGATGATTTTGATCAGTTGGTGAAGTCACAAGGAGTGGGTGGTGGGGCTGGGCTCCTTCACTCCAACTCTCCACATTGGCGTGGGGCCCTTTAGAGCTGGGAAGATGAGTGAGTGTGAGGGAGTTCTAGGGAGACGTTATGGGAGGAAGGGACAAGTCCAAATTATGTCAAGCAGTTCTAAAGGTTTAAGTGGTAATTTTTTGCGCCACTGCAGTGTGTTCTTGAAATTTCTATAAAGGATTGAGGCTGATACATCCATTACATCGTGCCCCCTACTGGAGAAACAGGAACCCACTGAAGTTGTGGTGTTGAGGCCTGCATTGTGAAAAGGTGTCCACTGATCACTGTTCATAAATATTGTTGGTACCACGGATGTCTTTCCCAGAGAAGAGCATCACTCACATTAGATGAGGTAGACAATGCTTTTAGGCCAGGGGTTTGACAGCACAGGTGTCAAACAGACCTATTGATAGCAACAAACCTACACTGGGCATTCTTCCACCTGTTTCAACCTCTGGCTTTCTTCACTCAGCCTCTTTCAGCTATTGGCTGGAGATTTTGTAAATCTTGTTTTAGGCCTGGTTTGTGACAGCACCTCTGTCAAATAGACCTCTTGTTAACAAAAGACACTAAGTAGGCTTTGGGTAAGCCGTTTCACCCACTGGCTTTCTTCAATCAGCCCGTTTCAACCACTCGTTTGAGACTTTGTCCATCAATTCTAGGCTCAGTCCTGTGCCGTATTCATCTCTCCCCTGATGCTATTCGCTGTTTGGGTGTGCTGGAGCGGGTAGTACAAAATGTTGTATACCCCCCCATTCTGCATGTTTATATTAATCTGAATAATTAACTAATAGTAATCATATTAATTGGTTTGCAGTGAAAACATTAATCAATCATACTAACAAAAGAATTACACGTGGGAATTGCACCTTGCATGGCTATATTAATTGTAAACTAACTTGAGTACGCATATTAATAGTAGGAAATTAGAATATTGCATGTTATATGTAGCTTTGGTGATGTATTTGTGATTTGTGCTTTATTTCGTAAGTATAAACCGCTCTGAGTGTTGCTTCTGCTAGATAAATACACACACATATGGGTATTAGCAAGGGGATAACATTTATTAGCCATTTCTATGTTTTAATTACGTTTTTGTGTCTCTTTTGCTTAAGTTGACCATTTCGGCCTATACAAGATGGCTGAACGAGACGTTAAACGTGACAGCCCTGACAACACGAGGTTCTGGGTGAAGTGCGCAGGCGTCACCGCCAGCAGCAGTGGCCTGGGCCTGACCCCAGGAGAACATGCACCCTTCAAGGACGCTCCGGGAACCTAGCCAATACCAAAGACAATGCTCGATTTAAAAACCGGAACTAGCAAGTTCGATGATTTCATCGTTTGACACCCTGAGAACTGTACCTCACGACCCCAAGTCGACCAATCAGGACTTTCTAAACCCCGATCTTGATACTTTTTGACATTATTTTCATTATAAAAGTAGGTAGAGAATTGGACAAAGGGCTGATCGCTTGCTGTTCTTTGACGAACTCGATTTCCTGATGTTATGCTGACGGAGAGGACGGTGACACTGCTGGACAGCTGTTATCCTGAATCTTCGAGAGACTGAATTACGGCCTAACTTTGCTGAATAAAATTCTTCCTTGACTGACTGACTTAGAGGACGACTTTAGCCAGAATAGGTAAATATGATGCTCTGAAATGCTGATGATGATTTCTAACGTTTCTTGCAATATTTCTTAGATAAAGAATACTTGATTAATTGACAAATGTGTTGTGTTGATTATTTGAAGAAGAGAATTTAGTTGAGTATTTAGAGAGTAGATAAATGATTGTAACACTAAATCTACAAACAACTAAATGATCTATCTCCTTATGAGAGGGATATCTTAGGTTTGAAGTCAATGTGTTTAGTGTAAGGTAAAGATATTCCTTTCATGTCAGCGTTTGGAAGCTTATTTCCCTAGGAAACAGATCAACTGAGTAAGTATTGGTGTTATGGGCCCCACCAATGAATGTATATGAGTGAATTTGATGCTGAAGTATTTGGTCTGTGACGAAGGGGGAATTTGATGTTCCATGCTGCAACAGGTGCATCCTTCAAGTGTTTGCATTGAACTGTAAGAGGGACTGCTTTACAACTATAACCATCTATGTCAGCTCCAGCAGCTCCCTTCACTGTGTCTTACTCTAATGTGCTAAAGCTGCCTGTGTCAGTACATTAAACCCTGGACCGTTAGCTTTGCCAATACTTGGTACATTTACAGCTGTAAGATCCTTTAACCTGCACAGTTACACTATTTGTTGCTTTGATGGATGCTTGACCACATACAAGTGTGAAGGATGTAAAACTAATCAGTTCCCATGGGTTTACCCTCAATGATGTCTGAACTGGTTTTGTTGGTAATTTTGTTACTTACTAGTAGGCTGGTGAGGTAGACGGTTATCTGTATGCAGTTATAGGGGGCAAGATAAATAGTTCACTTAGCTTTGCATCTTGTGCCCTCAATGTTAGCCAAATAAAACATTTCAAATGTTAAAAAAATGTACTTGCATTTAAAAAATGCCAAAAGGCCAAGGCACATGACAAGGCGTTAGAGAGCTGTATGACAAATATATTTGTAACAGTAGTAATGCACTGCCATGTATTTATTAAGAAAACTCACATACCTATTTTCATGATGATAGAGAGACAACAAATTAATAGGCCTGGGCGATATTTAAAATTCGCCAGATTATTTCAATGATTTGTGGACTTTCACATTATACTTGTTACTTGTAAATATCCAAAATGACGCCACTTTGCATAATTGCATACCATTTGCAGTACCGTGAACGCACAGGAATAACAGAACGCGAGCAGCTGTTGATAGTGGTGCTTCTGCTTTTCTGCACTATTTCTGTAGAGCAAAAAGCATCCTCACATCAAAAATTGTTGTGAGGGTGCATTTCAGGCCAAAATACAGAGCAAAACAACAGGCTGAGACTTCGTTTAATTACGCATAATTTTGTGTAATTCTGCCGCTTTTTTGCGTCATTACGTGAAAATAAATCACAGGAATCTCACAAACCCCTACAACTTAACTGCTATGCTATTTTAGACCTACAAATATGGCGATGCAAGCGAGACATCAGCAAGAGAGACTAATCACTCAGCCAGCTTCAGCTATACAGGATACACTTGAGTTTGCAGTATTGTTAAATATACATGTGCATAATCAGTTCAAGGTGTTAGCCAAACACAGCCTTCCTTTGCATCAGTGATTAATTTGAGCCAGTGGTCTCCGGTGCTCGGCACCAATTGTCATCACCACACTAATGACACCCTGCCACAGGGTGGCGCTGCTCGTCTAATTTAGAGATGCGCAGAACAAAGGTTGTTTATGGCAACAATATACATTAAGAAATACTAATACCTGCCTCCCAAGCCATTCCTTTAGCTTTGGGGACCTGGAATAATCTGAACTGTCGCACTTGCAGGCGAGAGAGATGGTTAGCAGTTGTTTTGGTACAGTCATTGGCAGCAATGACGGGGCAATGGGTGGTGCAAGCTGTGGTGGCCTCCTGGTGAGGGCCCTGGCAATTATTGTTTTACAAATTAAGCCCTGCTTTGCATTTAATCTAGACCCCATAGGTTTGGCTGGGCGATCTGAGTCATGGTGGTTCTTGTTTACCTCTGTACCTGCTGACTGTCAAAGGCACGGTAGCCAAGCCAGCTCTGTAGTATAACCCTGAAAACCATGCAGCACTAGCTTTACAAAGAAGTGGGTAAAAGGCTATCTGCTTTTGTAAAGTCTTACCCTCCCATGGAAACACCTGCTGCCATTAGAGGAGCCGAGGAGTGCACGCTGTGTATGTGATTAATAGCAGCTTCCAAATCTTCTGTGTTGGTAGCACAGTATGTCCTTGGTGTCTGCAAAGAGGTTAAAGCAAGCAAAATCAGCATATTATTGTGCAAACTTCAAGGCCAGCTCAAAGGGTCATGTTACAGGAATATTCGACCTCAGGAACATATCGGAGCATCTTAATGTCATACTTTAAAAACAAAATCACCACAGTTTTAGTCATTGCATTAGAATCGTGTTTTGCACAAACATTACAATAAATTAAACAATGTATTTTTTTCTGGGAAGAAACTCTTTCCCCTACTCAAACTTTAGGCTGTTCCCTTTCAACCAAGAAAGGAATTTAATCCTGCCCTTGTCTTCAAGAATTTTGCGATCTTTTCCAGATGGAAGGAATTGGTGAGGACAACCTCACAGGTAATCCAGCTCTGGATATCTTACTACATGCCACTTCACATCCCTTTCCGTAGATCTGCTAAATGGAATCCTTGAGTAAATTATTTTACAAGTGTTAACTTAAACAACCTTTTGTGAATTCCCAAAGTGGCTTTGGAATTGAAAGAACAAGTTACCTACCTTCGGTAATGCTCCTTCGGGTGGATCATCCAACTATCCGTAGATTTATCACTTTTCAAAAATTCCTATTCTGTCCGACTGGATTTGGAAAAAATGCAATCAATACCCCTGCATGCCAGTAGGTGGCGTCATGCGGTTTCATAGCGATATCGTTCCACTCCGGAAGTGACTTACGGAGCCATATGTAAAAGCCACTCTTATGCACAGACATCAGTTGCTTTTTCTCGACTGTCCGCACCCCAGATGCAGAGCCCAACGGCAACTCGGCTTTGACCTGTGTTCAGATCTCTGGACTGAAGACATTATTCGATGGAAGAGAAATCCAAGGGAGTCCAGTGTACAGACCGGGGAAATGGGCAGTTTGGTGTGGAATCTTCAGTTAGACAGAATAGCCACTAGAAAGAGCAGTACCAAAAGTAACTTGTTCTTCTAAACGCAGATTCCTCACATTTGAATAGATACCAAAGCAGCAGTGCCTCTGGGGTGTTGGTTCTGTGAACTGGCTCAGACCAAAATGTCACACAGGACAGAGCAAAGTGCCCCTCTCATCCGACCGGTCTGTCTTAAACAGCAGCGCTTGATAAAAGTATGATGTGAAGTTTAGGTAGTAGCCTACCAAATGATTAGAGTGAGGGACAGCAAGCAACAGCTGTGTAGTGATTCAAAGGGAGCACACATTAAATGTGAATACTAAGTTCAGGTCCCACTGAGGCATGATGAAAGGTGCGGGCAGAAACATGTTAACAACCTTTACAAAAACGCATCACAACAGGTGATTTAAATAAAGAGGGCTAGTCCAGCAACCACAAAAAGCCAAAGTCACCATAACTTTTAACTGTGCCCAAAACAAGACCTTGCTGCTCTAGGGACAAAACAGAAATCAACACTTTGGATAGTTTGGCTTGAAAGGGGTCAATCTGTCGAGTACTGCACCAAACCATAAATGTGTCCCTTGTCCCAACAACAAGTGTATACTGATTCCGCGGTGGGATATCTGGCTGCCAGAATGACATCAACGGCTCTCGGGTGGAGGTGGAATGCAGTCTACTGTCGCTGCTCAATCCCCAAGCATGGAGAGGAATGCATGCCCTGGTGCAAGACCCTGCCCTGTTGCTGCAACAGAAGTTCCTCCCGAAGCAGCAGCCCGATCCGAGGACAGATGCTCTAGCCCAGGAGTTCAAGGAACCACACTCTCCTTGCCCAATCCTGTGCCACTAAGGGGGCTTTGCCCAGTCAGTCCTGACATTCTTCAAAACTTTGGGCAGTAGAACTAGCAACGGAAAGGTGTACAGGAACCCTGAGATCCAATCTAAAAGGGAATGCATCTCCAAGAGACAGCAGTCTTAGGAACTCTAATGCATAAATATGCTGACATTGCACTTTATCAATGGTAGTGAATAGATTGAGCCATGGTTATCCCCATTCACGGAAGATACTGCATTCCACGTCCGGATCCAGTGGTTATTTGTGATCTGCTAGACATCAGTAGCTGAATTTGATGGACCTGATGTTTAGAGATTCCGCCAAGTGGTGTACAATTAGGGAAATCCCAGTCACTTCGAGATATGTAGTGTCTCCTGACACAGGGTCCACAACCCCATCTCGCTATGATTGTTGCAGTACCATATGGCCCCTTTGACCAAGGACCAGCAGTTAATACTGTAAAGCTTATATTCTGTGGGCCTGGAAGGGGTCTTACATTTCTTGGAGGACCCTTTTAAATACCACAGAAATAATCAATTAAATAAATGTTTTTTGGGGTATAAAGTTGCTGGTTAAATTTTACGTAGATTGTGCACTCTGAATACTGACGCAGCCGTCCAAACCATTAGGCTGGAATGGGACCTGGTTGGTACCTTTGAGCAGGCATTAGTGGCGGTGATTCTTTGGGGATACCGTCTGTTGAATAGTGAAAAGAACATTCTCAGGAATCTAATGCTTCGAAAAATTGTCTCTAAGAATAGGGTTAATAATGTATTTGGAGAAAATTTGTCTTATGCAATGAGGTTTTCTACACTCAGAAAGATGTTTTTAAAGATCTGGTCCGCTCCTCAATTACAAAGTCTGATGACAAAATGGGTAGGTAATTTCAGTTGAGCATACAATATTGATTTCTGCTTAAAAAAGGATATGTTTAATTTTATTGTTGCTATTCCATCAGAATATTCCCCAACTAATTCTAGCCTGGAATTAGGACCATGGAATTTGACATTTGTATTTTTTTACTAAGAATTAATATTTTACCACTCAAATATATAACGGATGCCTGGAAAAATATACCAGCTAAAGATAGAATTTTCGATTTATGTAGTACTGGTATCGAAGATTTAAACCATGTAATTTTTATATGTCCAGCACTGTATTTCCCTCGTTGTCGATTTTGAAAACCATTTCAAAATCTAATGTGTGTGTTTTTTGGTGAAGCCAAACAATTGCTTTTCTCGCCAGTGAATGAAATGTATTGTTTTAAAATATATATATTTTTGTAAACGTTTTATGAATTTGTATTAATCATGAATTAATTGTACTGTGTTGTTTCTATGGATCACTTCGGAGATCCAAACTTGAAATAAACTTGACTTGACTGGCTCTAGTTTGTAAGACAAGAAGGCGTTCTTCAGACAGAAAAACATTAGTGGGTTGGCCGCAACCACAACAGTGGCACAAAGTAGTTCAGTTATGACTGTGCCTGTATTGTATAGTTGGATAATTTTGTTGGTGAAGGGGTTGAGGAAGATATCCCCTTTAAATAGAAAGTAGATGTCTTTTCCTGGACTTCTGGCTTTATGTCTAAATACTTTAACTATGCATGCCTGCACATGGAGAGAAGAGAATTTATGTTTGGGAGGTGGTGTCACTGAGGTCGTGAGAAATCCACATTTTTTTGTTCAGACACTTTTATCGACCAGGCAAGCATGAACTTAATCTCTAACAAGGCCTAGTCTGGCAGCAACCACTGAACTTGTGTCACAGGAGTATTGCATTCGCTCACCATGTTGGAGAGACAGAGATGTGTACCAGACTCCACTGTGTAGCCTGGCCGGTGATGTGTCTGAAGCCCCAATCCATTAGGACTAAACCATTGTTTCCCCCCCCTTATTACAGACTAGTGAGGTGCCTCAGCAAAGGGTTGATGAAGACAAGAGCATGACCTGTTTGAGCAAGTTTGGGACAAGAAGGTCCCCCGGACCAGACCCCAGCCTCTTGGGTAAACCACCACACCATGTGCCTCACACATGCTACAGCTTTTCCAAACTTGCACTTAGATCCAGATCACAGAACCATGCAACGTCTAACTCATGCTCATCAGTGGACATTTTACAGTCATCCACAACATAGCTGACATGATCACACTACACAGATCCACTGTTTACCACAGAAATATGTCTTACAGCCTCTTCCACACATATAGTCGATGGTAAATGACTAAATCTTAATTATCTGCAAGCTACAACATCCAACAGACAGATGAACGCACACAGGAGGATGCACAATCATCCACAAGTCTCCTTGGCCCTGTGCTCTCATTAACCAAGCAACAACAAAATCACTAGTGCTCCTCGCCTACTTTTTTTTAAAAACTCACAGCATCATGACAAGACCTTCATCTCAATTACAAGCACCAGACCAAACAAGAATTTTGCCTAAGAAATGTCAGACCTTATCACCACTGCATCCACTTACAAGACATTGAAATAATCGCTCAACACACTTCAAATTATTCTGGACATCAAACAGCAGGTTCTCAAACTCACCCACTTCAAACTCATCATGACAGCCTCACAGTAAATCCACTTCATGGCCCCCATGCCCCTGGACTGGACAGACCACTAAGTTGTCTCCTCGACCATCCTAGACATCACAGATATGCATTACACTGAACTGAAAAGAAAACAATGGACAGACCACTCCTTCAGAGCTTCACCTTGGACAATACAAAAAATGAGAACCCAGCAGGTGATACTTGAACAAAAACTCCCCACGGGAAGGAAAACTCTGTTTTTCTTATAAAACCCTCACTCACCCGGGTTACCCCTTGGTGGTATGCTTTATCATTGGGGTTCTTCCCGATCCGCTGCAGATCGGGGCGTGCTGCGACCTACGGATACGTAAGAGCCCTTACTTAATGGTGTTATATAAAATGATAAAGAAGATGATATGGGAGGGGAGTGGAGGGGGGTGCTAAACTAAATTAAAAATACTTGACTGGTAGGTCTCTTTGCTTTTGTTTTTGTTCAAGTATCCTTTGCTGGGTTCCAGTTTTTTGTATTGTCCATGGGGAAGCTCTGAAGGAGTGGTCTGTCCATTGTTTTCTTTTCAGTTCTCCCCCCCCCCCCTTTTTTGGATTCTTCACCATAGACAGCCATCAGCGCTCATCAGATATCAATATATTACTCAGCGAAAACAAGTATCCCTGAAATACCATGTATAATCCAACGCACAACTGAAAACACGGTGTTCCAAGCTAAAAGCCCCTGCACAATGACACATGCAAAACTCCCAGACAATAAGTGCCCCATATGAAGACAAGGAAAGAAATAGAGACAAAGCAATGCTCTCAATCCCCTTATCCAACTCAATCCTTTACAAGACGCACATCAACGAAGCAACCAAAAGAAATGAAATTCTCTTCAAGGTTATCAAGCAGAACATTAGCTCAATCCAGCAAGTGTAATGCCATCAACCCCATATTCTCTGACAAAAGAAGCAAAATCAGGTTCCACGTTTGCAATGTTAAGCAAACCTACAATCTCACATCGTCCTACCCACAAGTGGAATGCCTTCAATCTCCTAACAAACAACTCAGCATCCTCTGTGCACTCAATGCCACCTCCTATGAAGACATTTTACCATCATTCATCAACAGATCTCTTCATGTAGACCTTCCATGTTGTCCAAAACAGTACAGGTTCTTTCCTGCTGAAAGAAAATACTCTGGATCCAGATGACGTCTCAAACTACTGATTCATCACTAGTCTTCCTTTCTTCAGATTATTTATCAGGTCGCCATCCACATCAACAAGAACAACCTTCTACAAATCTACCAATAAGGCTTCAGAAAATGCTGTAGCATGAGAAAGGTATCCAGCCAGTAGTTGATGATGCCCTCCTCTTCAAGAACAAAATTAACTCTCCTGCTAATCTTGATCAATCTTACAGCTGCTTTCTTATTTGGTCAACCACCATGATTTTGAAGAATACCCTGGAAAAACAGGGAACCCCCGGCTACATTACTTACTAATAAGAATATAAGGGCCCACAAATATGCCAATGAGACATTTGTATCTCTAAAAATCATCGGGAGACAATGAGACCCTGTGACTTAAAGCTTGCTTTCAGCTTACTTAGAACTGCATGTAAAGCATTGCCTAAAGCTCAACCCCACTAATACACAATTCCTCCCATTATGCAACAGTGCTGAACACCCGAAAACTTAAGCCTGGGTAACAGACAAGAACCACAAAGACTTAAATCTCACCAGCAGACAGCATCTGAGAAATCATTTAGATGTGTCCAGACCCAGCCCTCTCCTTCAAGGAACACATCACTAAGAAAACTATGATACCATAGCGCCAACTCTCCCGCAAAAAAAGTGAAACCATTCCTGTACGAAACAGACTTCAGGTCAACAGTCCAAACACTGGTCTTCTCCCACCTGTATACAATTCTCTGTTCAATGGCCTCCCCAACTCTGCCCTAGCACCCCTGAAAGGCTTCCCATACGCTGTGGCTCATCTCTTCCAGAGCCGGAAAAAAATTGATTTCATCAAATGGACACTCATGAAACTTAATTGATGCTCTGTGGACAACCCAGTAAGGCTACGACACGTCACCAGGTTGAGGACCAAGAAAATGTTATTCTCTTTAGCGTTTCCACCATAAACTTTCAATACACTTACAAGGTTTAACAATAGTTGTCTTGACGTCCATGCACTTTAGTGTTTCTCCAATGAAACAGAAAAATATTCAATCCTGTGTACAAACATTTTATGGGTCCCTAATTCCCCTATAAGGGAAGTCTCCTATAGATATAAGTTTTGATTTAGACAGAGTTACAGACTGTATTCCAGATTCACCATAATGTCGACACAGATTGGAACATTTGGGGAGTCAGTACTTAAAGGGAACTCCTTTCCTTGCATCTTAGCATCCCATGGAGTCTATGGGTAGTCCGCTTTTGTACCCTGCAATAAAGGAAAAGGAAGCATCAGAGCCCACAACCAGTTCTTATCATGACCGTTGAGGAAAGGAATCACAAATCCTTATATAAAGATTGTGTCTTAATCATGCCTTCCTTAACTTTTCAGATTCCCTGGTGTGGCTCTTTTCCCATTTTCTACTGGTGTATGAAATTTGGTCTGACAGTGTTATAAAAGAGCAAGCTCTGCCTTTCTTCCTCAAGGTAGAGGAGTTGATGGGACTCAGGAAGCCGACGATCCCCATGTTGCCCCTTACAGTAATGTAGACAGAGGGAAAAACATTGTTAAAGTTAGAGCTATTGGCATTGCTCATGACATTATTTTTGTTTTTAAAGATTTAAAGAAACGGCATTATTATTTACAATGTCAATAGCTTAATCACTCTCAAATGCGAGACATATTGCATTTGCACCCACACACAGAGCCACACA